>NC_064617.1:631408999-632658999 GCF_023898315.1 Schistocerca nitens
ATTTCATGTATCTGATCATTTCTTACACTCGATCTTTCTCACACAACTCGCCATACCATTCCCCCGTTTTATTTTATTTTGTTTATTCTCTATTGCTCCTCAGCTCACAGGCTCCTTGGCTAGCCCTTGGAGGTTTTGTTTGGAGCTTTCATCATGTCCTTCGAGTTCGCCAATATCTCACATTCACGCCTTTAGCCCACTTTTTGCCTGCTATGACTTTTTGTGCACTGAAATTATGGTGCAATCCGTTTTTTTGTATAATGTCGGACGCAAGTTTTCTCACGTTCGATATGCTTAAACCGAACATAATCTCTTCAAATATATGGGTATGATCTTCCAATTCGTTTTCAACTTAATTGGAAAATACTTCACTGAGGCAAAAAAATGTTTATATACCAGTTTGCATTTCGTTTATTTTCAGCATGCCTCTTAATTGTAGCCTTTGTATGTGTGCGTTCATTTAATCCTTGATCCCCTTTTAGACATACTGTTACAGATAAATGTTATTCATCTGTACTCCACTTTCCATAACGCATTTCTGTTGTCATACTTTAACACAAAATGATTATTTAATTAATAATTTAGGATAACGAACACGTTAGAAAGTTTACCACATCATTTCTAAACATTGTGTAGCACTAACAATGCTAAACACATATTTAAAGCTCACTATACGAGTAAGTTTCTCAAATTTAGCGGTACAATATCGGAAACATACAGCGTTAGACCTACATTATAGGCAGCGTCGCCATTTCCTCTTTGTCAGTTTCCTACAAATGAATCACGACAAATACAGATTCATGACTGTTTGAAAACTAAGGTTATTTCATCTTTATTCGTTCATAAATAAAACATACGTTGCCACTTACCTTATAACAGCAGTCCTCTTCACCACAAACGCAAAATCTTAGATGAAAACTGCAACAAAATCAAAGCTTTCCTCAGACGATCTATTCCTCAACATACAGAGCTCATAGCTCCCATTATGCCTCCAAGAAATACATAGTTCACGGTGAACTGGCTGTTAGTACAAGAGGTACGAATTTTATAGCAGTGTTACAAATTAGGAGCCGGTACATTATAGCCAGCTCTCCCCTACATATTTGCTTTACAACTTTACGAAAGATGTATGTCTGAGTCACATTAGAGAGAAATCAGTGAATAGGTTTGCTTGCCCCACCCAAAGAAAAATCTTTGGATATAATTTCTTATCCCCCTCTTTCCCCCCTCCCCTTCCCCACGCTTCCGCTCCACACACACACATTCACTAAATATAGTTGAAACGCTACTATGCGTCAGCGTCGATGCTGCGAACTATGGTGTCATGGTAGTTTCATAGGACAAGGACACATTCACTTTCCAGTCAAATGATAAAGCTATATTCGATCAAGTTGTCAACCGTATGATCCCTGGACCCAGAAAATTTATTTGTTCCTCGATCAGCCATTCAAAAAAAAAAAAAAAAACTATTCGCTTTCGATACATGTTTCCTATATGGTCACTCATCAGTGAGTCAATATTATACAGAAATGAGTACCAATGAATTATGGACTCTCATCGAAACAGCCTACCGCAGAAACATGCCAGCTATACCGTTCAGTATCATGACGTAATTTCATCTCGTTCATCTCGTTTAGCAAAATTCAAGACGAGCAAAACACTGGATTCATATTCGGATAAGTATAGGAAGATTGACATCCCGTCCACCCACCCTAAAGGGGTCTTAAAACATTTCAGTAGCATCCTTGTCCATCTGAGTTAGTAGTCCGTAAAAATAGTTAAATTCTGACTCTCCTTCCTTTCGCAAATTAGAGATTTTGGGCAGTGATCTCGTTTGTAACGCAATCGTTTACTAGCTTTACTAACTATCCATTACGAAGGAAATCTATTTCATTCCAGATCCCTCTCTTTCACTGCCATCCTGAAACGATTTCTTAATGAGAATGCATCATTTTTAGTTATAGTGTTCATAAATAATACTTATCGTGCTAATTGAGCATCTTAATTTCAGGCGGATCGAAAATCTCATAATACTAGACAGAGACGTGAAAAAATGGGGTAGACGTATACATTCTGCAGAGTACTCCATCTATCGTTAGAGAGGGATGTATAGGCAAATGGTTTCAGAGAACTGATATATAGCAAATGTTTTCGGAAATAAGTAATAATGTGAAACCGAGAGATAGCCCTTCCGTCTTGTAAATTCATGCGGTGTTGACGTTATTGTTTTGTAGCGTATATACATCAGAAACTCAGATGACTAGATGTCATCATACTTCCCATCGCTTTGCTGAGCCGGGAGTTGCAATCACTTGTCTTTTGCAGTGTTCATAGCTTTTCCTTCCGGTATTTGGTCTGGCGATAGCGTATGTCTATCCAGATATGCGTAAATTATTTCTTTAAAAAATTACAACAAAGTATGTAAAATGTGTATAAGCTGTTGTAAACTAAGTCGAAGCAGTACCTTTCACTGAAGCAAGTAGCGTATTTTTAAATAATAAAAGTAACATACCAGAAAGGTATAAAAAGATAAAAGTAAACTGGCGTCTGCCCGTGCTGCAGGATGAGTGAAGCTTTTGTTCGTCGAGGCACTAGAACGGAGAGAGTGGTTGAGCGTAGCGTTCCAGCTGCCTTTTTTCCCCAGGGAAAGATCCCCGGTACGGAATTCGATAGCAGGCGATGTGGACCTGGGGCCGCCGTGGAGAGACTGGAAAGTAGAAAAATCCGTGCTTCCACTTGGGACTGAACCCCTGACATCCAAGGCCGGAGACTAGCACTCTACCCGCTAGGCCTCTATGGCCACTTCACCAAAAATGTGTCGTCTTATAAAATGAAATATTAGTTTGGGACACTTTTATCTACAACTATTATATGACAAAACGGAGTTTGTGTTTGAATAAAGTTACAGGTGTGTTTCGCATGTACCCGAAAGAAACCTGCTGACATTCTTTAGAATGTAAATTAATTAATTTGATTAACACCTGCTAAAGTCTTTAAACTTCTAAGATTTTTTCAACAATTTTCAGTGGAATTGTAAGTACGGTTTCATTGTTTTTTTAAATAAATGGCAGACTGGTAGTGACCTCAAAATTATCAGGAATGATGCTCAATTTAAAGAACCCGCACGCCGGACCGAGAAAAGCGTCTGCTTGCGCATGCGCAGTGGACGAATGTTCGGTTTGTCAAGTCGAGAGTTTGCTAGCAAAGAATACGTGAAGTATTGTTTGTTAATGTTACTGGTCACAATTCCTATGCACATTAGAAAACTTATCTATCGAATGTTAGTTATATATTCTCTGTAAATAGTCTTTAACGGAGTGCAGAGGACAAGGATTGGTCTTCGAATGTCTCTTTGACAGTGCATTGTGGGAACTATTCCGGTGTATTCTGCAAGTATCTGTTGGTGCTACGATTTCATGGATTTAAAGAAATTTCGGTCAGTAAACAATCTGTTTCAATGACACCGTGGCAGTATTTTTACTCTGTTCGTTTGCACATTGTAGTAAACTGTGGCACTTTAAGTTTCTTACCATAGTGACGCTTTATAGTGAAACGTCATTGTTGTTCTGTAGCTGTGTTTGGTTACATCTCTGTAAATTTGTGTATTTTGGTTCATACCATCTGTTGATATCGCATGAAGGTGCTAGGTGATGGTATGTCCACTTTAATTATTCTTCAATTTGTTTGCTAGCGTCCGCGAAGACATGCTGTTTCGATGGTCGAAACGCGATTCGATGTGGAGCAATGTGTTATCTGCTAAAATATATATAACCTTGTCATATAATATAATTTTGTTAGCTTTCAATTTCCGTAATTGCAATCACGAGAGAGTTAATTGTGTTAGTCGTTCATTCGTTGGTATGAAACAGCGCGTGTAAAATGCTACGATATTCCAGTAACAAGTGAGCATGCGTAACCGTCTCATAACTGTTCACATTGCAAACATACCGGAACCTTGTATGTGTGACAAAACGCTAATGTGTATCAAACGACATTTAATTACGTGTTCCATTAATGACTTTTTGTCATTGCAGTCTGAAAGTTTCAGCGTCTCGTTAGAATCTATTTGTAGATAGCTGTGACCGCGCCTAGTAATTTTTTGGCAGAAGTAATTCAGTTATGAGCGAACTATAATAAGGGTTTCACGTAATCGTTTTATATGTTAACTGCTTCAGCTACTTCTATGCGCCAATCGCAGTTGCCCAAATTCATTTACGTGCAAAAGTATGAAATGAAAGTAAGCACACTGTGGCTGTATGTTTGACAGTTTCTTGAGTGACATCTATTCCGAAATTTCGGCATACATATTTTTAACATTTTACGTGTGAGAATTCAAAATTCAGTAGTTTGACTTGCATGATAATCCAGTTTGAATTTGCATCTACTTGGTGCTCTCCAACAAATGTTTGCAACATCTAAAGCTTCTTATTCAGAAAATAATTCATGTCCTTTCTGATGGTTTCCTAAAATGTTGTAAGGAATCTCATCATCCAACGAAGCAGCCAGTTTCTGTTATTTTAATTTCAGTATTGGCCTGCGTAAGAAGTAAAATTCTGAATGAAGTTAGAATATAGATTGTTGTTTTTTAACACATGTAGGCTACATCAGAATTAATAATAATGTTAGAGATTGTGTTTTGGTGTTCTATGTTCCTGATGCTAAGAAATTTTCGGTAATTTGGAAAAGATATATTTCTGCAGGTGGACTGTCTGCGCTTCCCTAAACAATCCGTAATTAAAATCATATGCTACATACTTGCTTATCCTTAATGAGCTATGTTTGCAGGACATAGGTTTTCAGATTCCTGTTACACTTGCCATCAAATATATGCTGCTCATAGATGGTAGGCCTTTATACTTTTATCAGTAAAGTTATAAACTTACACATTATCCATAACATTTAAACCTAAGTATCGCCTAAGATCTAATCTAAAACTCCATTTCTGTCTAACCTTGATAGAAAATTACTTTGGTAATGTTGAAAACTTATCAGAATTTGCCTGTAAACAATGCAACAGATACATAGTTTAAGTTGTTGGCCAACTTTCAGTGCAGCTGTCAATAACATTTCATCATTTGTCTGACATCATATTGCTTTTAGCTGCATACTGTTTTACAAACAGAAGTACTGTGAATCTGTCACCTTTTTTATTTGCATGCTTAAGTTTTCTCAGTACTGGCCATGCGTTTTAGTATCGCTTTTGTTTACAAAAGTGAGAAAGTTGGTAGTTTTTCTGTGCTGGAGATGCTATTCCATTTACTGTATGATTTTTTTCTGTTTTTCTTCCATTGTCTTTGAGTTTTAAACATATGCTTAACATTTGTGACAGTATTAGCTACCGGCCTTCATATGCTCAAATACTGTTGTATTTCAGAAGCAACTTAAAAGATCTGTCATGTTTATGAACACACAAACATTAGTTTGCGTTATATGCAATTTACCATTGTTCAGGGATGCAATGTGCTTGTAGAGGATTTTGCCTTCCAAACTTTTTCTAATTAGTGTTCCACTTATGTTAGTCTAGCAAAATATTCGAGAGACGGTTTCTTTGTTTACACCACAATCATACTCCTTCCATTCATTATGATGTTGGGGTGGCAGAAAGATATTTGGATAAGAAATGGCAAGTCATTAACAATAAAGTCTTGTCAGGTTACTATTAGTTTGTTGCTATCAAAAGTGTTTCGTAATTCTGTATCTGTCTCAACAACAGAGCTGGTAGAAGAAATGTACCACTTACTTCATGCATTTTAGAGGCATTCTATGTGACTTTCTACTACTTCAGTAAGCCATGTTTGACATGTGGTAATTTGGAAGGCACACCGATTCATTAAATTGTTAAAAATAATTTTATGAATGAAGACTTTAGTGTGTGGTATTAGCAGCACTAGCTGGAATTACATTTATCCCAAGTCAACTGAACCTAAAACTAGATTAAACTCGGGCCAAACAGGCCATGAAGGCCAAACTGTACCAGTCAACTGAACCTACCAATATTAAATGTTGGCTTTGTCGCATAACGTAATGATAATATTGTGTCACAGCATATGTGCACAAATAGTGAGAAAACGGAACACTGTTAATGTTTCATCTGTATTTGATTTTGTAATGTAGGTTGTGGTGACAAGGCTGATCAGTAACTAGGTCTGTAGTTTAGGTTAGGTTGAAAGGTGCCACTTTGGTTGTGAGTTAGTGAAGCAGTATTGATTGGATGCTTCAGTTAATCTCAGTATTTAGCAAGAGGAAAGGTGGAACAGAAAAAAACATTATTTTGTAAGTTAATGAAATATAAAGAACTATTACGTTGTACTGAGTTTTTCCCCAGTTCAATTAGATGAATGCGACAGTAGTTACTTCCTCTGCCACTGCTTACTGTGAGCTCTAACTAGTACTTCGTTCAATGTTACTTTAGAAACCAAAAAAGCTAGAATCAACTGATTTGTTATTGAAAGCTCTGGGCATTACCATTCCAGTTATAAGCCTGTTGACCTTCCCCTTTCTCTCCTCTGTTCAGATTTATTGAACAGTGGATTGTTTCATAGGCGATGAAAAGATAGCCAATTTTACTTCGATCTTTTTTTGTGCAGCATTTGCATACATATAGAATTTTTTGAAGGGAAACGTCTGATTTTAGTATCAGCTTCATTTCAATCACAACAATTACAGGCTCGAATATAGGGCATTTTTAAATGGAATATTTCATGCTTACATCTACCTAAAAACAAAAATTAAAAATCCTCTTACATACATAGATATTCAGCCTATAGTTAGCACAGATCAAGCAGTGGAATCCATAATCATTACCACACAATCTTAAAGTGTGTCAGCAGATCAATGTAATGCTCTGTACATGTTCATTGCAAAGACAGAGTTGGTGTGCACTAAACTGACTGATGTAGACATTTGCATATAATACATCATTTCTTTTAGAGGTTATTTTTTTGTCAGTTCCGAGTTGTCTTGTGTTGTTATTTTTTATGTGAAGAATTGATGTTATGTACAATCCATTGTAACTTGTGGATGCCACAGCCTTTCTTAGCTTTCCTGCGTGGATTATGCAAGTTCACAAAATTATTGGTTGTGTTCACATTGTTGATGAACAGAATAAAACACACAATTACCTCTGTCGATTCTGTTGGCTATGTTTATAAACTCAGTTGAACAAACACTATTCGAATGGTGATTGGTGTTTACCATTTTAAATATTAACTGCTATTCTTTTTTCACTCTCTTAGATGGCTGTTAAATTTTTGGAATAACTTTGCAGTACTAGATAATATATAGTAGGTGAACAGAGATTAGTAGTCTGTCATTTTAAGGGCTCTCTAACTCTTTCACCTAAAGTTCTATCAACTCCAGGTTTTACTTTTCCACTAAAATCAGTGAGCAAGATGGCACAGTGTTAAAGGTACCGCACGTCTTTTGCGAGGTACTGAGGCACGAAGTGCCAACTAACCGTCCAGATTTTTGTTGTATATCGTGTTTCAAAATTACTTCCAGTAACTGCTGGGATACCTCGTTTGCAACATCATGGCTAGTTTTCGTGCTTGTCCTGATTCATATAAGCTAGTGCTCTATTTCTAACGACTGCATTGTCAAAGGCTGCGAAAATCAAATTTTCTCTCTCTCTCTCTCTCTCTCTCTCTCTCTCTCTCTCTCTCTCTCTCTCTCTCTCTCTCTCTCTCTCCCTCCCTCCCTCCCCCCCCTTCCCTCCCTCTCTCTCCCCCTACCCCTACCCCCTTCCCCTCCCTCCCAGTGATTAGTGTTGTGTTCAAATTTGTTTCCATGTTTCATAGTTTTCAGTATTAAAACTGTTTCCCCTTTACATTTTGTGACGGGTTTCGGCTATGAACTGTGATGCCATTCTTCATAATTAAGAAGTGCACTTAAGAGTGAAGTAATTTATCATGGTACAACAACTTTTACTTCACTTACTAGTTTTGCCAATGTGGTATAGGTGCAATTTTGACGTAAATAAACAAAACATTTTGTGGAAACCTAGTATCTGCTTGTTATTGTGTGCATTTTCTTCTACATGGAACTACTATACTTCCTATAAAAATAAACAATAAATTCATGACCAGCATCAGGAACACACACATTTTAGTTGTGCAATTATCAGAATTAAGAAGTGTAAGCCTGTTTCACTTAAATCTTCTGGGCTGAGAGCACATGTCAATGTGTAGATCTTTTTAATAGTGTTTTGTCCCCATCTGTAGGACACAGCTTCAGAGATGAATCAGCAACTTCATCAAAAGATCAAGAGGTCCCAAATTTATGGGTGGTTTATAAGCTGTACAGTGTTCCCCACCATTTGTCACGTTTTGCCAAATGTGTGATTATCTGTTCCCCAAGACATCATCCTTTATTGAAAGTAATCAATTCTTACTATCTGGGTGCAAAATCAGCTCGTATATTTTAACTCGCAATTCTTTTCTTTTTCAATTATGGGATTGATTATAAATTGCTATTTCCTCTGTATATGAGGTTATTGATCACATAGCATAAATTTCGCTCAAGCATGAAATTCAACAAATGATGGTTAAGGATACCAGGAAAATATTAAAGAATGCCTGAAAACTACAAAAGATGTATGTCATCCACTGTTGACAGCTCATATGTATTAAATTCTGTGTAGTTGTAGCCAAGTATTTATTGTAACTACAAAAAGATATGTTAACAATTAGCCAAGCATAAAAGCAACTTTGGTTTTAATAAACTGACGAATTGGCTGTAGTAAAATACCCTTTTTAAAGTACTGTAGAGAGGATCACTTATACGGAGATGCAATCGAAATTTGTAAACTTCACGATAATTTTAACAGAAAAGAAGAGGGAGCTAAAAAAATATGGATGCGAACTTTGGATCGATAGAGTGATAGTTGATTATTTGCTATATGCATTTGCAAGGTTGAGGAATTGCTAGGTTGAGTGTTTTCGTAATTCAACGATTCCGGACCTTAATCATTATCAGTTAAAAAAAATCATCAAAATCATTTAACATTTCCTGAGTTACCTGAACCTCCTCATACTGAAAGATCATGAAACTTCCATGAACATAAAGAGGGAACTCAGTGAAATTCATGGACTGACAGATAATTTGTATTACTGTTATTAAATTGCTTGTAACATTTTAAGTTCGAGTGAGTAAAAAAAGTGACTATTGAAATAGCACTTACAAATTTTTTAAAATTAGTTATTAAAATTCTAAAATTCTTATCAAACAAGATAGAATGTGTCGGGAAAATCTTTTCTACTTGGTACTCCACAGCTGGTAACAATGTGTTAAAGGGTATCTTACTGTACACCATGAGTTGCCTGTAAAGTATTTAACTGGGAGACTGGTATTCAAGCACAGAGCCTATTGTTGTTGTCATTGGCATACATTGTGAACATTCAATTATATTTTGACTTAAAAAAGGGTTTATAAATAACATGCATGTCGTTTGACATGAGTGTACACAACATTGGCCATTGGTGATGGGCTATATGCTCAATTACTAGGCTTGACGATTAAATATATTACATGCAGCTCATGGTGTAGTAAGATGTCTTTCATCAAAACATGTTGGATGTATTAAACATGATGGAGGTATTTATCACTCCCTTATAGTGGACAGGCTCTCAGCATCAGGAACGTTGATGCCTCCATAAAAGAAATGGGTGCACAGGTAATGTGGTCTTAACATAGATCGCATCTCAATCCTTTTAAAAACTCTGTTACTTCAAGGAAATAACGTTCTGATTGTATGTCCTCAATTTCCATATTGATGTTAAAGACAGTATTATCTACTGCTTGCTTACCGTATTTCAAGAATAACATCATTGTTTCATTGTAAATATGATATGTTCGATCATTGCTCTATGGAAGACAAAAGTGTTATGCATTTGGTATTGTGTAAGTAAAGTAAAACTGCCCAAAACTAAGAGGTTGGTTTGATCACCATAGTGTTGTATTTGGCATTGGTGTGTTCAGGCAGTATATCATTGCTTAACTCCAAATTATGAACGGACAGCCCTTGCTAATTGTTGGGAGAGCTGCAATTTAACATAGACTCCAAAGTACGTTGTAGTTTGGAATTTTTCCTCTGTGAAAGTCATTGTCGGAGGTGAAAGTAGTATTAAATGGTAGAATAGACTGAAATGAGCAGGGATTGAACCACAAACCTTTGTACTTGTAGTCTGACTTCCTCATTTAGCCACTGAACTGCAACATTATTTCATAAGCTGTAGCTGAAAATGTGTACATAGATGAATGTTGAACTGAATGGAGACAGAGAAACGCAGGTTTTGTTCTGTTTTTTGTTCCCTTTCCACATCATCTCTTTGCTTTTGTTTGACGTGCACTCTAGTGCATTTGTAGCATATTAATGCAATTATTGTGACAGGGTAGCAACGAACACACACATCAGTTACAGTTGTTGACCCATTACTAGGGATCGTCCAAATGACAGATTTAACTTCAATCACAACACCAACAGCTATCTTTATACTGTTAAAGCCTGTTTAGTGTGAACCTTGGTGTTAATTGGATGGTGTTAATTGGAATTTGCATCTGCAAATCCAAATATTCTGACAAATAATAGGAGTAGAGGAAAATAAAGAAATTACTTGCTTTGTTTTTGAGAATGATGATTTCCTTGATAGATTAGAGTGTGGCAATTCTGGAAAACCTGGAATTCTCAGGTAATTAAATTTTACCTGGAAATATCAGGGAAATCTCGGGATACTCATAAAATCACAGGGACTTCTACATTTTAAAACTAGCTCTGAAATCAAATTTTATTGAGTTTTATAAATCACAACTTTTAAAATACTTATTATTTCAAAGTGTGTTAATTGTATTAATATCATTATATATAAATTATCAGTGTTTAAAAATTGCAGTTAAACTACTGCTGGTGGCTGATACATGGCTCAGCTGAGAAGAAAGAAAAGTCTTTATTGTGTGTGCTGTCCACAGCCCCCACCCTGCTCACCATTAATTTCCACTAATTTATCAGAATGTCTTGACATCACTTCACCCTCACACCTGAAATCCTCAGGGATTTTGTGTTCTAGCTACCCTGTGTTAGCTTTACTTTCTCCCAATAAACTGAAATCAACCATTCACCTTCCCTGCTACTGACCTTACATGCTCGTTCCATTTCATATTGTTTTGCAGCTTGACACCTAGATATTTAAATGACATGACTGTCAAGCAGTGCACCACTAATACTGTATTCGAACATTAAAGGATTATTTTTCCAATTCATCTGCATTAGTTTAATTTTTTTTTCTACATTAAGACAAGCTTCTGTTCCCCAAACCAAATAGAAATTCTGTCTAAATCGTCCTTTATCCTCAACTCCTGAAAGCCTCGCTCAGGCTGCCCAAGGGATGACTGCTACCTACGGATTATGGCTCGGAGGAACCCTGACCACAGTGCCACCATGTTGAATAATGCTTTTCTTGCAGCCACAGATCGTCGTGTTACGACTCAAATTGTGCGCAATAGGCTGCGTGAATGCGCAACTTCACTCCCGGTGTCCATGGCGAGGTCCATCTTTGCAACCAAGACATCATGCAGCGCAGTACAGATGAGCCAAACAACATGCCGAATGGACCACTCAGGATTGGCATCACATTCTCTTCACTGATGAGTGTCACATATGCCTTCAACCAAACAATCGTCGGAGACATGTTTGGAGGCAACTCGGTCAGGCTGAATGCCTTAGACACACTGTTCGGCGAGTGCAGCAAGGTGAAGGTTCACTGCAGTTTTGGGGTGGCATTATGTGGGGCCAATGTACTCCACTGGTGGTCATGGAAGGCGCCATAATGGCTGTATGATACATGAATGCCTTCCTCTGACCAATAGTGCAACCATATTGGCAGCGCATTGGCGATGCATTTGTCTTCATGGATGACAATTTGTGTCCCCCTCGTGCACTTCTTGTGAATGACTTCCTTCAGGATAACGTCATCACTCGGCTAGTGGCCAGCATGTTCTCCAGGTATGAACCCTGTTGAACATGTCTGTGATGGATTGAAAAAGGCTGTTTATGGACAACATGACCCACCAACCACTCTGAGGGATCTACGTCGAGGAGTGGGACAATCTGGACTAACAGTGCCTTGATGAACTGTGGACAGTATACCATGATGAATACAGGCATGCATCAATGCAAAAGGACGTGCTACTGGATATTAGAGGTACTGGTGTGTACAGCAATCTGGACCACTACCTCTGAAGGTCTAGTTGTTTGGTGGTACAACATGAAGTGTGTGGTTTTCTTGAGCTACAAAAAGGCCGGAAATGATTTTTATGTTGATCTCCATTCCAATCTTCTGTACAGATTCCAAAACTCTCAGATCCAAAGTGATGCAAAGCTTTTTTTTTTATGTGTATTACTTAAGAAGTCTTTAAGTCACACACACATCCGAGAACCTATTCTGTATGCTCTGCAGTTGGGCATTGTGTCATACGCTCCCCAAAAATCTAGGCATACAGAGTCTGTCTGTTGCTCATCATCCATGGTTCACAGGATATTATGTGGTATCGGGTCTCAGTGACTTTCAGCTCCATCCCAGGGTGGTTTTTGCCAAGGCTATTCTACAGCTAACAATTTTGTGCGTCTGGAGTCAGCCAACCAATCAACTTTTTCCCACATCAACACATTATTGCTGTCTTCTTCGACTTGCAAAAGGCTTATGCACCACATGCCATCAACACATCCTCTTTATCCTACATGAATGGGATCTCCGGAGCATGCCCCCAATTTGTCTGAAATATGGTGGTTTCAAGTTGGTACTTCCTGCGTGTCCCCCCCCCCCCCCCAATGTACAAGAGAAATGGCGTCCTGCAGGGCTGAGTATGGAGTGTCCCCCTTTTCCTAGTCGTCAGTGGTCTAGCTGTAGCTGTGTGGTCTACAATGTCACCTTTCTTGGATGCTGATGATTTTTGCATTTACTATTGCTCCTCCCTCTAGGGTGCTGTATGAAAGGTGCAGTCCTGGGCTCTCACCCAAGGCTTTTGGTTTTTGGCCACCAAGGCACGTTGTGCACTTCTGTCACCGTTGTACTGTCATCCACAACCCAAACTCTACCTCAATGACCAGGCTCTGATATTGTCCTGTCTTGACAGCGGGAGTCCAGCATATGACCCAACATTGCCTTCAACCTTGAAGATTCTGGACTTGATACTCCTTTGTGGGGTCCAATGTGACAGATGCATTTTGGACCAGTCCTGTGAACAGCCTACTCATGGAGGCTGGGGCCCCTCCACCACAGATCAGGTGCCAACAAATGCTGCTTAACTACGTGATACATATTCGTTGCTCCCATGAGCATCTGAACTATCGCACCACTTTTCCTGGTTGGGAGATCGACCTCCCACAACACTGTCCCAGGACTAGATCATAATCACAGTTCACATACAGTGTCTGAGCTCTGTGCTCAAACTTCCCACACTTTCACCTCTTGTCAGGTAGCAATCATGTACGCTCCGTGGGGTGTACCCCTTCCTTGGATCTGCCTTGACTTTTTCCTTTGGAGCCAAGGGCCGTTAACCCTGTAGTTTTTCACTGCCTGTTCCTGGCCATCCTTGGTGCATTTCTAGATTAGGAAGTGGTATACACTAATGGCTCTGTGGTTGACGGATGAACCAGTGTTCCCTACACATATGCATGGTGCAGTGAACAACACTCCCTGCCAAAAGGATGCAGTGTATTCACTGCAGACTTGGAGGGCATTGATAAAGTCCTTAGTCACATTCGTTCTTGCGCCATCAAGATAGCCTTTATTAGCAGGCTTCAGGCTACTGACCAGCGATACCCACAACACCCACTGGTCATATCTATTCAGGATCTCCTTTGACTTCTGTCAAACTGGATGGTCAGTCAATCTTTATCTGGACTCCAGGTCACTTTGGGATCGCAGGGAGTGAACATGCTGACCCGTTGGTGAAGTTGGTTACAAGGACACTGACTGGGGGGACCGAAAATGGACTTTCAGTTGACTCTGTGCAGTCAGTTGTTGGAGGCGTGGAACATGGATTGGTGTATGTTGATTTCTCTGAACAAACTGCGAGCAATAAAGGGGACCACAACGAAGTAGCAGTCTTTCTTTTGCGCTTCTCACAGGGAATCTACCATTCTGTCAGCTTCACATTGGCCACATGGCAACATACTACAATGTTGGGATCCACCCCCTTGTTGGTGTGGGGCCTGTCTGATGGTGACCCACATCCTGCTGGACTGATCTAATTTGGCCACCTAACAGCGAAATCTTAAACTTTGCTTCTGGTGCTAGTGGCCAACACCAAAGTGGCTGATTGGGTTCTATGTTTTTACCTATGAAGTTGGTAGGGCACTTCGGCCTCGTCAGCCGCTTGAGGGATTGCAGAGAGATACCCCATCTCCTGCTCCAATCCAGGGGATCCATGACCGACTTCGCTCGGTAGCTTGGCTGTTGATCTTCCCACCTCTTAAATTTTTCTTCTTCTTTTATGTCTTTCCCATTGTCTTTGTTTTCCATCCTGGGGTTTTATCAACTTGTCTTCATTGCTGGTTTTCTTGTGGTAATGAAGGGTGAGGAAACATCAGTCAGATGCGGAATGGGGGTCTCTCATTGTGTAACGTGTCCTGGGGGGCTACAGCTGCTTTCATCTCGCATACCTTCGCTCTCTTATCCCTCTTTCACATCTGCTTGCTTCTATCTCATGGTTTTGTTGATTGACGGTTACAGTTGGGCTCCTCAGGATTTGTCTTCTGTGTCCTTCCTCTCTGATGACTCTTCTTGACTTGATGCGTGTAAGTTTGAGGGACTGATGACTTTGTAGTTTGGCCCCTTTAACCCCATGAATCCAACACAGTCAGCTAGCTACTTTGATTTGGGAGATTATGGGACCAAATCAGTACCATCCAAAAATATCCCACACTTGTAATGAAGTACCCCCAGTAAAACCAGACTCTGTAGCACTCCTGTGTTGGTGGCACTCAATATGAGGATAGCGAATTCGAGTTCTGGTTGTGGAAAAAGTTTTTGCTGCCAGTATTGTCCAGAAAGCAGTCAGTGGAGGTGTATAAATTGTCAGGATATCCTGGCTTAAATTCCAACCTCTCCATTGTGTCTCATGGAAAGAAGGAATGTGGTACTGTTAATGATGATATGTCTGTTGAAAGGAGATGTTAAGCTTGGCAGCTTCATTTATGCTATTCAAGATTAGTGTGCTGTGTTTCTGCATCTGGTTTCACTGTTTTGTTTTTTCATTACCGTCAACAATGCGCTCATCGCACTTACTAACATTTAACATTCACACTAAAATGCAGCAATCATGTTACATAGAGCAGAGACGCCCAATATGTGGGAAAAGAGAAAGTCTTTCCAATTAATACAACAGAACCCCCAGTGGAAATTACAGCCAGATTCAGAAGTTGATTTACTGGTGTACATCTCACCAGGGGAGAAACAATCGAAAATGGTTTTCATGTTTGCAATTTGTTGAGTGATATTATGATTAAATGATTCTGGGAAAGAACCTGCATCCATTCTCTAGTCGTGTGGAAGTAAGAAGGCAGATGTGTATGCATTCTGCACAGATAGAGGCGAAGAATATTTAGCAGAGTCACTGGAATGCTCTCCATGTGTGTCCCACACCACACACTCCAACCCTTGTCTACCCTGGAATGCTCTCCATGTGTGTCCCACACAACACACTCAAACCAGTTTCCTATCCTCGTAACTGGTAACACCGAGGTAAGTGCTACATTGGACCACTGTTTCTGCTTCTGACTGTCTCTTAAATTATCTGTGTGCTCAAAAGACTATAGCTGTCACTTTTTAACACAATACTTGCCATGTTTGCATTATGCAATCCATAAATAACACAACAATGGTTTAATAGCTTCAACGTACCTAAATTCACAAGAAGACCATTGTTAAATGTTCTATGGACACCCCATACTCCACACTATGGACAAGTCCAACAGAATGCTGTTGGCTGGAGGGTTGTACTACACTGCGACGTGCCAGTTTGCGTTGCCCCATCAACTGCCTTCTTGCATGCTCACCACTACAGCAGCAGTTTATCATAGGTCACTGGAGTAATTAAGAGAACTAAACAGTTGGAAAGAAATGCACGTCATTACCATTTTCAAGAAGGGTCATCAGACAAATGTGCATAATTATAGGTTTATAGCAATTACTTCAGCTTCTTGTAGAATTGTGGAACAAATTTTATGCTAATGTGTGAGAGTGATTCAGAACTTAATTAATATGCAAATGAAGCGATACAGAAAATTTACAACCATATCATTTTTTGACATAGTCCCTAAGTGTAATGCATGCATTACATCGCTTTGGAATGAATGAATACCTCAGGAGGATAGTTCTTTTGATTGTAAATGCAGCCACTCATGCACTGCAGTTTTCACCTCTTCATTGTTTGTGAAATGAATGCCTCTCGGCCCTTCTTTGAGCTTGTCTGAACAGGAGTCACAAGGGGAAAGGTCAAGTAAGGTGGGTTTTCAAGGCATTCATATTTTGTGTTGTTACAGTTGAACAGGTAGAGTGGGAAAGAGCATTGTGACTTTGCAATAAAACAACTGCAGTCAGAAGTCCTCATTGTTTACTGCTTATTGCAGTGTGAAGGTGATTTCGTAGCAGATTTGAATATGAATTACAGGTCACTGTTAATCCTCTTTCCATGTAATGCTCCAAAATTATCCCTTTCACATCCCAAAAGAGAGAGGATGACTTTACCTGCCAGTGGTGGAGTGTGGAATTTTTCTGATTTCAGCAAAGACCTGTGGCATGATTTGTACCCCGATAGTTTCATTTCAGTTGCTGATGGCACAGCCAGTATTAATCTCCTGTAACTTTTCTGCCCAGGATCCCATCACCTCTGGGCTGGAACCAAGTTTCTCATGGACATTGATGGGACATTCTCTCAATTCAGCATCCAGTTGACATGCCACCCATCTCAAAGCATATAATGGACAATATGGTGTTCTGGAAAAACACTAGTACTCAAAGTTGCCTGTTTTACAGATCACTGATCCAGTGCAGTAAAAGTCCACCATGGGGTGGCCGTATTTGCACTGACACCGCTTCATTTTTGTGATGCGACAATAGGGTGCTGACTGTTGGCCATTTGACAAAGCAGAAGGATAACTCCCACCAACTGCCAGGTTGATAGTACACCTGTTCAGGAATTTTATTGCACTTTTAAGGTTTTCATTTTACAACTCCACAAAGGTCTCATTCTTCAAGTTTTGATTATAGATGACTGACTATCAGAGCAGCGACACCATTGGCATTGTTAGTGGCAAACCCAATCCACCATCGTTGAATCAGGCTAGTGATAAGTGCCTTATAGACAATCTTCTTGTACAGGTAAGAATTTCCTCTTTATAAATCAGATGCTACAAATTGTTCCTCAACTATGCCTTACATGTGTAACACCATCCAGAAGATCTGAATTGACACCTTCTCTCTCCTATTTGAAATTCACAGCTTTCATTAAAGCAGCCTTGGTGTGGAATTTCAGTATCTTACCATTTACCCCATCCAAGTGCTGATTACTTCTTCTGAATTATTTTATTACATAACACCTGTGGTGCATGCCATACCCACAAACTCCCAGGATCTTTCCCTGTGCCCAAAGGTCGTGATAGATCCCTTGGTTTTCTGTCAGTCGTTCCTCTCAGTACTTTGTGAATACCCCAGTTCAGGTATTATTTATATGGATGGCTCAAGAGATGAAGGCCAAAAAGACTGTGTTTTTACATGCACCAGTAGCACCAAACAACACTCCTTACCTAATGGATGTTGCATCTTAACTGTGGTATTGGTGAAAACATGCGAGCACTTCACAGCATCTTATCCAATCACATGAGCCTTACCTAATCTGCAGTGACTCCTTAAGCAACCTACACACTGTAATTCCCAGCACCCCATTTGTAATGGATATTCAGCATCTCCTCTTAGATCTCTGTTTCAATGCCAGAATAGTAATATTTCTTGATCCCCAGTTACATTCAGATCATGGGCAATGAATTCGTGGATTAGGTCACAAAGGAGACAACCAGAGGGATGTTCTGAAAATGAAGATACTGCGATCTGACATGCGGATGGCATTATATAACCAACTCTTAGTGACAATGAACAGAGAACTGGTTGTCATGGCCACAACCAAAAGTTAGGAACTATAGAAGATTCTACAACTGTTACGGTCTTCTCTTCAACCATCTTGCCGTGAATCCACTATCGTCTGTTACCTCTCTGTTGATCACAACAATCTTACCCATGGATACATCCTTCGAGAAGCTGCCCCCTTCCCATTGTAATGGTAACACTCCACTGATGGTTACCCATATTTTGTTGGTGAGCTGCACTGTGGCTGCTACACTGCAAGCTTTCAGCTGGCTGAATCAAACTCTGAAAATCATTGTTGCTGAAGTCCAAGTGGCAAATCAGCTTTTAAATTTTATCAGTCAGTGGGTCGTATACTTTAATCTGAAGCCTTCCTTGTTGTGGTGTTGTTGGTTCCTCAACAGGGTAGTTGATTGTATCCCACCACAGTCTTACACTGAGGGGTGGGGGGGGGGGGGAGCTGCCGCCTCTGGTTTGGCCATTGAAATATCTTCTGTTTTAAGGGCAAGAGAAGAAGTACACAAACAGACAGTACAATGATCTGGTAATGCAAACATTGTTGCAGCTTCTCTTGATGCATCAGCAGAGAGAAAGAAACAGAGAGAGAGAGAGAGAGAGAGAGAGAGAGAGAGAGTGGGGGGGGGGGGCTACCTAACTGTGGTGGGCCCGTGACAACACTAGATATGGGAGTGGTGCCACACTGGCTTTTCCCCTCAGGGGGCCCATGACATTTTGATGAGTATGTGCATGGCAAGAACGAGAGCCCAAGCTGTTATAGCATGTAGCTACTTTCGTGTACTGTCACTAACTTCCAGCTATCCTTACTTCTCGCACTTAATTTCTCATGATGGCAGCCTTTCAAGTTTCCCCTAGATTCTGCTTTCCTTTCTTGACACATTCTCTTATTTATTTTACAAATATATCACCTTTTGACTGAATTAATTTTTGGGTCCCTTCTGAGTTTTACCTCCATTCTCAAAAAAATTTTTTTTTTGTTTTATAGGGAAGAATGCCTTAATTAGCACTTAATTGCTTGCAGTGTTAAAGATGATTTGTGCACAATAACTGTGTAAACTCAGATATGTGCTTAAAAGCCAGTGTGATAGGCAATCGGACTTCGTTGTGTCATTATGTACCTTTTTGGTAGAGCCGCCTGACAACATAGGGATCATATTGCAGATGTCTGAGCTGCTAGCTCCAAGCTCTTGCCAAGGAGTAGATGCTTGTCTTCCAGGGGCATCAGGGTTCCAGGCAAGGGCCGTCATGTCATTTGACCTTTGCTGTGGCTTAGTGGCACCAGGGGGAAGATCCCATGATCAGAGTGGGTGCCACTATGACAGCTGGTTCGCACATGAAATATAACAAATTCAACCAATACATGGCCATTTTGACCTGGCTATCGTGTCAGATAGGTCTAGACATTTCAACGCAGCCAGTTACTATCCCACTACTTGCCCTATCCTGGCTACCCTGTAGGCAGAGGGACAACCCAGATGTTTGGGAGTGAAACAATTTATCTAATACCAGGTATGAACTCGAACAGATGGCGATACTTTTACTGTAAGAAAAACATTATTTTTTGTGGAACACATTGATAAATTTGGAAAAGTTCAGTCATTGCTTTAGACAAGTGAATGACTAGTTGACATACTAATGACCATTGCCCCCACATAAAGCTGTGAATATGGTCTGCAGAATTATCTTCCACGGAGACCTTACATTCCAGATAGACAAGGAGCTGTGGACTAATCTTTTGAATAGCAATATGTATATTTTGTATGATGTGTACAAAAAGGTCTCTGTTGGGATCCATTATCCTGGAAACCCACTGATTAGAGGCTTGACACCTGCCAGTGGCTGAAGGAGCCATAGTTTGAGGCTCTCAGGGCTACATGCTTTTCACTCATCTCCATGCCTTTCACATATAGGGCCTTACAAGAATCTCAGCCACCAAACGTTGCAAAGGAGGAGGAAGGATCAGAACGCCAGTGACAGTGTGTGGCTCTGTGGTGTGACCAGTCCTGGCCCCTTCCTGCCTAACATAGGTAACCATAAAATGATTATTCAGTGGAACTGTGACATGTCACTGGTAACCATTCCCCAATGCTCTGTGGTTATCGGGCTTTTTGTTGGAACCGTTCTGACCCTGAGATGGCATCTGGTGGGATCTGTATGTTGGTTTGCACACGATCCTGTCAGTGAGTGGATTTTCCTTTCTATCACATTGGACGCAGTAATGGCACAGTTGAAAATAACTCATATGATCAGCATTTGTAATGTTTATTTACTTGCAGGTAGCTCACTTAATTGTATTGAGATGACCATCTTAATCCAACCACTCCTTCCCCTTCCCCGCTTTCTCCTGCTTGGAGATTTAAATGCTTACCACCTCCTCTCAGGGAGTACCTCTTCATTGGTAGGAGACTTCTGATTGACCAGCTTCTTGCTGTCCATGATCTACCTCTCCTCAGTGATGGTACTCCTGCCTGCTTCTTTGCCACTGAAAGGCACCTTTCCAGCTATCAACCTTATGATCTCTTTGCCCAGTATAATGTCTTCACTACATTGTTCACAACACGATAATCTTTGTGACAGTCACTACTTTCCAGTAATCCTTTCATTTTATTACCACTGCCCGATAGAGTGATGATCATATTGGGTTCTTCAAAGAGCCAACTGACAGTTGTATACCTCTGCACCACTGAAACTGCTTTTCCCCTTTGTACAGGTCCCCTCCATCGTCAGTCAGTGCCATGGCGGACCAATGACATTGCCATAGCTGTTGAGGATTGCTGAAGATTCTGCAAAGTTTCAAGTGACATTCTCCATAGACAATCCTTTTAATTAACTTAGTGCTAAGCCTGAATATCTAATTAAAGCTAAAGGAATGTTGGGAGCACTACATCTCCTCCCTGGGAACACATGCCCCTTAGTCCCAGGCAGGGGCCAAGCTCCGTAGTCTTTTGAGCTTCGAGGTACACACTACTGTACTGGGTGCATTTCTGCAGAGTCATCTTTGTACCAATGCATTGGTTCTTGCTGAACACCATGGTATCCACCCTGTGACATCATCTGCTTCTGTTTCTTATGTGCCTGCCTTCTGAAAGCTTAAGTGAAAAATTGAAACTGTCCTCTTCTCCTTCACCACTAACCACACTGAATTATATAATGAACCTTTCTCTGATTGGGCGTTGATAACCTTGCTGTTGAGTGCCCATAAGCTGAAAACTGACTGGGATTTGCTTCATGTTCTTGCTTTCTGTCACAATACAGCCCCGGTCCCTCATTCCATTCACAATCAGATGATCCAAAATCTGAATGCTGCTCAATGCCTCCATCTTGATCATATTTGGCTTGAAGGTGTCTTTCCTTCTCAGTGACGAAATAGCATCAGCATACTAATCCTTAAGCTAGGTGAAAACCATATGTGGTTTATGGGAGGCATGATCCAGAATCAACGAAATTGTTATGGTGGAAAAAGCAATCTGGCTGGCTTTTTCTAAACACCAACACTTGATTGCAGTTATTAAACCTACATAAGAAACCAGCTGGTGCCATCAAATTTTATGTATCCTCATGATGGGTTTTGAGACTCCTCACTGACTTTTGTGTGTCAGTTTTTATCTCCCCAGTTTTCCAGGTTAGAGTTGATGCTAAAATCCGCTCTCCATGGGTATGAGAGAACAGCAGCCCACAGGGCTCCATTTCAGTGTTACTCATCCTCATAGCCATCAATGGGAATAACCCCTGTCACTGTACGTCGATGACTTATTGCATTTGGTAATACTCCAACTCTGTAGCTGTGGCTAAACACCAACTCCAACTCGCCATCCATTGGGCTCTGCTTGGACTCTTCCCTATGGTTTCCAGTTCTTTTCTGCAAAAATGCACATCATGCATTTCTGTCATGGTATGATAGACCATCCTGACCCAGAACTCCACTTGGATACCTAACACTTGGATGTTGTTGCACAGTCCCAATTTTGGCCTGCCTCTATGCAAAAAGCTGACTTTTCAATTTCTACTGGATTCTGTTCCAATCTTGCTTAGACTATGGTTGGGCAGTGCCTTCAAGTTTTGCTGTAAGATCCAATCCATCATCATGAAGTTTGACTGGCCACTGGTGCCTTCCAGACTGCTTCCCCAGACAGACTCCTTGCCAAAGCAGGATCTTCAGTCTTCAGTTCCAATAGTATCAACTGTTGCTCACTTACACTTTTTTATCCTCCATACAAGGGGCACAGACTTGCTGACAACTGTCCTCCGGTGAGATTTTGGAATGTGCATCGCAGATCTCTGCCAGGTCCTTCACCTTCCCACCTTAGAATGTATTCACCTTAGTTGATACCCAGGCCATGAATTAGGACCAATCTATTCCATAGTCCTAAAGCTTCAGTCGCCTCAATGGTCTTTCAGAATTTGTTCCTTTCAGTTCTCAGAGAGCATCATTTACACTGATAACACCAAAATCATGGAAAGGACATCTCCCACCAGCCAGTAACAACATTCGTTGCTGGGAGCATGCACTGTTTTTATGGAGGAGCTGAAGCCATTGAAAGAGCCAGACATCTTTTTTTTTTAAACAAGCCTCCCTTGACCTTTTTTTTTAATATGCAGCGACTCAATGAGCAGTTTCCAGGCCATTGATCGATGTTACTTTTGTCATCATGTGATTTCTGCCATTCATGACCTCCTCTCTCACTTAGTCAGACTGATTATCGGTTGTCTTTCTCTGGGTCCCTGGTCTTATGGGTATCCCAGGGAATGAATTGCCAGGTTTTGGCTAGAGAAGCAATTGCTCAACCCTGTTTACTTTGACAGTCCCAAGTATGGATTTATGGGTGCGAATAAGACCTCTGCTGACCCAGGAATGGAACATCCTGCATTTTTAATGCAAATGTGAATAAGTAATTCTTACCCATCACCTTTTACGCATTACAAAAAATATAAATTCTTCTGTGGCATTGTAGTGACTTGGGGTGGGTGGACTGCTACAGAGTAGAGGTACTGATGTATTGATGTGGTGGTGCAGGCCAGTGGTGGCTCAGAAAACTTGGCTTGGATGGTGACTGAAGTGCTGCAACACTTCAACACAACCCCTGCAATTGTGGAGTGTTGGATGTGTGACATCCTTGTTCAGCTTTGGTGGCTCTGTTTGCTTAACCTGAGAGCTCATGCCCCAGTTAGCACTGTGCAGCCATGTGCGAGAAGTCCAGGGATGTGATTGTCTGCATGGATTCAAGTAGAGGCTCACGGCTACCGGAAGAGAAGCTACTAGCCACAGCCCAGGTAGGTGGTGGTCATACCATCAAAGGGGGTTTATACTGATTAATGGCAAGTCTATATTCTGATACATTGCTTCCAGACACGTACAGATTGACACCTTGGTGGCCCAATGGTGTGAAAACTCTCTTCAGTCCAGTTTGTAATTCCACTGCTTTTCTGCAACATCGCCAAGATCACATGGCTTGTCCAGATCTCCTAGTGGTAGGTAAAACAGGCTTGTTCATGAAATTGCATAAAGGCATATCTGCATCTGCCTGCTCTCCTGCCATACTGCTGCAGTGGAGCTGCTTTTCTCACAGTGACCCCCAAAATTAGTGTCTTACATTCCTCCCCTCCCTGGGAAGACCCATACCATGGGTCTGAACCCCTAACCGGTCTGCTACAAAAGATTTCACATACATAGAAATGACATATGCGATTAACAGTTTCCCTCTTAACATTAAGCGGCTTGAACTACGAAGCTCAGAGACCCTGCATTTGCGCTACAATTCGTACTCCATCAGCTCATCCATCCTTCTATATATTGCTACATAAAACCTTTGTCCTTGTTTGTATTACCCACTAAGTGTTAATCCCTCTAAAACATTTAACAACTACTTACACCAATATGCACATATCACTATGTTTGTCTTGTTGTGCACATCATACTTTCCGGGTGACTGTCCCGAACTCTCTCCCTTTTCTAAACTTCACCAGCCCTTTTCCTTTACCCTTCTTCCTTCCACATGAACCCTAATGTCAGAAGAAGCAGTTTGCAAATTTAAATACCTTTTTGTGTGTAACCTTGCCAGTGCTTGGTGAGTAGATATTTTATCTATTCAATTATGTTAAATATATTATATCATTGGATCGAAAACTTTTGTGGTAGCATTGTGCACCAGTTTTTGCACCAAAGACAGTCTTAATGTGGAATAATGAGTGTCATTTTTTCTCCTGTTATTGTAATTATCCAAATCACTGTATTTTTTGAACTGTGGTTGGTAATCTGCAATAACTTCATGAGGGAATAATGTAGCAATAATCAGAATGCCTAATTCCTTCAACAGATGTCTGCAAGATGATTGTGAGTGAGTACCACGTTACTCTTACATCACGTTTTTAGCCAATGAAACCTTTTCTTTCTTAAAGATGAGTTGCCTGTGATGAACATTATTCCATATGACATTGTTGAGTGGAAATATATGAAATATATTAACTGATTTCTGTCCCACAAGGTGTGCAATGATTTGAAGTGCAGATGCGGCTAAACTGATTTGTTTTAGGATTTTGAAAACTTCCCCCCCCCCCCCCCCCCACAGTAAATTTCATCTATATTGACACCTAAAAATTTTGAAGTTTACACAGTAGTTGTTTTTTCTTCACCATAAATTACACTTGTCATTCACATAGTACCTCACGATGTGCAGAACTGAGTATGTTGTATCTTTTTGGAATGGAGAGTGAGAATCTTTTCCAGAAAGCCACTCAATGATACTTTGAAGAACATTATTTATCATTTCTTCATTTACTGTATGTGGTTTGGATTGGTCATCTGCAATCTTTTTGGAAGGGATGGGTGCGAAATTGTGACATCCAGTTGCACAGGGCATTATGGTAATGCATGCAATGGCAAAAGTTGAAAATTCGTGACAGACCAGGACTCGAACCCTGATTTACCGCTTCTCATGAGCAGTTGCCTTAACCACCTCTGCCTTTCAGATGCAGTCTGGTGACTGAATCAAATTTCCAGCTGTTGCATTGCAACATCCGTTGTCCACTAACCCCCTACTCACAAATTATTGATTCCCATACAAGTTCGGACAATACTAGTGCATCAGCACTGAAACAAACATCATGGACCTATCACACTTTTAAGTACGCTCTCTCTCTCTCTCTCTCTCTCTCTCTCTCTCTCTCTCTGTGTGTGTGTGTGTGTGTGTGTGTGTGTGTGTGTGTGTGTGTGTTCTGTTCGATGTGTTCAACAACACACAAACACTCACATAAATAAGTTCATCTGAAAGACGTACTCTGATTTACTAAGAATATTATTGTTGATCAAGTGGGATACTATTCTGGAATACACCACCTTATGAAAAATTTTGGTTGGGTTGGTTTGGATTGTGGGTTTGAAGGGACCAGACTACAAAGGCCATCGGTCAAAAATTTTGGAAAATGGCAGTAGTGAAATGGTCTGGTAGTGATTGACATATCTATCACCTTTCATATAGAGGGGTTCTATAATTTCATATTTTAATCTCTCTGGAAAAGTACCCCAAGTTAGTGATGCATCACAAATTTCACAAAATACCCTGCATATTATATGGAACAAGTCTGTAGTACCACACCACACACCGGCAGGTAGCTTGCGGAGTGTGGTTGTAGATGTACCCTGTTGGAAACACCATCAAATCCAGATGAGTTTTTGTTCAGAGAATACATAATTTTCTTAATTTTTAAAGCAGTTGGTAGGACAACCATATGATAGAATGTTATGTGCATTGTGTTTTCAACATACTACTTTCATTTTTCTTTTGAACTGCTTGTCCCTACATTTTCTACTACATTTAACAAATGATTGTTCAACATACTTGCTACCTGTGACCGTTTACAGCCCTTCTGTTTAAATCAATAGCAATGTTACCCTGTCTTTTGTTTCATTACATACCACGTAGACTTGTTGGAATTAAGTGCTTTCTGATATAATGCACATAAGTCTTGGTTTTTTAATAACTTTTCTTAGTTATTTTGAGTAATTTTTCCATGTGCAATTACTTTCTTGTGCCTACAGATACATTTCACATTTCGTTTCACAAGATACTTTAATACCTCTAGTGATCCATGGTTTTTTGCATGTTTGTTCAATGATCTCCCTGATAAGTTAATGAGGAAAGCTATTTTCAAATAATGATATGAATTTATCATGAAATAGATTAAATACTATCTCAGCAGTTGGTTCATTATAAATTTCACATCAGGACATCTCTTGTAGACTGTTTTTAAAATATTTGCCCTGGATTTGTTAATTATTCTGATTTTCAGTGAGGGTAACGCAATCTGTAAGGTAGTGTCTTATTTACCCTAACTAACTGTACATCATGATCAAAGAGAGGGTTTACAGCCATTTTCTTGCCTAGAGCTTCATCAACACATTGTCAGTTAGGATGGAAATCTGTATACAGTTACAGTCGAAAGTGAACTTAATTTCAGTATTCATAAGCCAACCTCAACAGCATCCACATGTTTCGTTATTTGCGGACTTGTGTTTTAATATATGTTATTTTATTTATTTGTAGTTACTGTATATTTAGCCTGCCCAGATTAGGGCCTTTAAGGCCCTCTCCTACATTTGACCAGTAACAACATATACCAAAGTTATTACAAAACTTTCCCAATATAATAGTAGTAGTAGTAGTATTATACGGCATTTAGGGTGATATAGATGAGCTTAGCACATTTGAAACCATGTTTATTATTATCAGAAGTGGTTGTTTTTTGAAGTTTAGAAGGAATTTAATTTCTCTGATATTTTGAGAAAAATTGTTCAAGGTCAGGTTCTTGATACAGAAAATTATTTAGAGAAGATAGGACTGCTATTTGTTGGTAAAGAGAGAATTGTACTTTGTTCAGGTCAAGGCTTTCTGCCGTTATGCGTAGGTAATAATGTAAGAGTTGAAGACAAATGAGAGGGAGTGCAGTGATTGAGAAGACAATAGAGCAAACACAGAATACGATAGTCTGTGCTTATTCGTAGTTGGCTTGACATGGTCGAATGTATCACATGCAAGCATTTTGTGGGGCTCTTCTGTTATTTAATTTCTCCCACAACAGGGTGCTTCAATTGTGACTAACCTAAAAAGGGTACATGTCTGACGTGAGCAGCCACAGAGATCTTGCTTTGTTTCACTAGCTGCTGGTGACATCACTGTAGTATAAATCCAGTCATCACTTTAGTAGGCCTAAGAAATTAACTGATCAACACAGGTGAACTGTAATATGTTGTCTGCGAACTAGTTGTCAGATGTCCTTGTCATCTATTACACAAAGAATTTCACTACCTTTCAGCTAAAGTAATCAGTGATGCAAAAATCCATGAAGGTGCGGTAGAACTTGGTTTTCATGGTGTTGTTACCAACAGCCAGTAATCACAGGAGTGAATGCACTTTGGAATCAGTACTGCCATTGGTTTGTGGTCCTATGGAAACAGTCTTGTGGAGTGATAAGTCACAGCTCACAGTCTATCACTCAGACGGCAATGTGTGATCCTGTTGGACTCATGAAAAATAGCAGTTGATTGTAGTGTGTTGTGGTGCCAGTAAAATTCAGTGTAGCTATCGTCATAGTTGGGGCTACTTTACTCGACTTAAGCTCGAACAGATAACATTGGTCTGTGTCAAAAATGAACCTAGATTTTTGTAGACATTAGCGAGCTACACATAGCTGCACGTTTTCTGTGTCAGCTTGGTAATGGACCTTTCTACAAAGCAATTACCTTGGATCGTAGCTCGAGGAAAACTGGTCGGATTTGCAGGACTGGCCTGTTCACTATCTTGACCAGTCCGTCATTCAGTATCTGCGGGATGAATAGCTTGATTTGTTAATAAACTTATCAAAACTTATGCTTCAACAAGAGTAGAAAAACACTATACCTTCCTTATACCAGAACTGCCATCAAAATGAAACACTTGATACAAGCAAAAAGAACTTAATGCTTAGTCGCACGCCAAGTACTTTCTATGCCGTGCTAATTTCACTTTATATATGAGCTTTTACTTTCTTTATTCAGTCATTGTGACACTCGTAGTGATTTGCGTTCTTAATTTGCGTTATCCGTGGTGTTCTTAAAGTAAGAGATGATTCCTGAGCAGTTAATGCGGTTCATCGGAAATACTCAGATCACACATTCCCTGATCCGTACGGTACGACCGTGCCTATCGACCTCTCGCCGACAGGTCGTTAACCTCGAATAGGAGGAAAATTACTCGTTAATGTGAGAAATAAGCAAAATGTAATATTCCGTGATACACGCAAGGGTAATGGCCTGTATATCTGAAGAAAGGAAGGTCGACACTGAGGAAAGACGAAAGGAAAGTGAAGACCAAACGCTATGAGATTCGCATTACGATTCTTTACTATCTCCAACCGTAAGATTTTTGATCAATCTCTGTTCTTACGTCTCTAGTCTAGTGCCTGTATTTCTTCACACCTTGAGAGACATTCCAAACGATTGCATTTATCCTGTTTCAAAACGTAATACACATACTGCACGAGGTACAGACAGGTTTCCTCCACAGACTCTGAGGAAACATGAAACCGTAACATATGGTGTGCAGAAATCACGTTCTCAAGGACGGTGACCCCATGTTCTCCCATGTCATTTTACTGAAAACGAACTCTTGAACAAAAGGCAAGTGCTGTTCTTTCGGTGTTCTGAAAGTGAACAGCTGTGACCATTGCAGTTTCCTATATGGCGTAGGTGAAAAAAGGCACATGATACTTCAGAAACCGAATTTTCAAGAATATATCGCTGAGAAACTTGCCGAGAAGTGAAAAACATTTTTAACCAATTTTTTACTTTCAGGCGACCAAACTCATTCACAGGAGTATTCTATAAGTTTTTCTGCACCACGAGAGAGAGAGAGAGAGAGAGAATGAATATTGTCAGATGCATTGTCACACTTCCAAGAAAGACGCTCTACTACAGCCTCCATTTTAATCTGTTGTTGCCAATTTCAAGGATGTGTGGCAATTGAAAGGTGTGTATGATATGGCTGGCTTTTAAGGCTGTCCAGGGCCCGTATCATGGACGAGCTACGGGGCCCCCAGAGAGTTGTACATATTTTTTAACGTTGAAACCTTCCCGTCTCCTCTATACCCCATGAACCATGGACCTTGCCGTTGGTGGGGAGGCTTGCGTGCCTCAACGATATAGATAGCCGTACCGTAGGTGCAACCACAACGGAGGGGTATTTGTGAGAGACCAGACAAACGTGTGGTTCCTGAAGAGGGGCAGCAGCCTTTTCAATAGTTGCAGGGGCAACAGTCTGGATGATTGACTGATCTGGCCTTGTAACACTAACCAAAATGGCCTTGCTGTTCTGGTACTGAGAACGGCTGAAAGCAAGGGGACATTACAGCCGTAATTTTTCCCGAGGGCATGCAGCTTTACTGTATGATTAAATGATGATGGCGTCCTCTTGGGTAAAATACTCCGGAGGTAAAATAGTCCCCCATTCGGATCTCCGGGCGGGGACTACTCAAGAGGACGTCTTTATCAGGAGAAAGAAAACAGGCATTCTACGGATCGGAGCGTGGAATGTCAGATCCCTTAATCGGGCAGGTAGGTTAGAAAATTTAAAAAGGGAAATGAATAGGTGAAAGTTAGATATAGTGGGAATTCGTGAAGTTCGGTGACAGGAGGAACAAAACTTTTGGTCAGGTGATTACAGGGTTATAAATACAAAATCAAATAGAGGTAATGCAGGAGTAGGTTTAATAATGAATAAAAAAAATAGGAGTGCGGGTAAGCTACTACAATCAGCATAGTGAACGCAATATTGTGGCCAAGATAGACACGAAGCCCACGCCTACTACAGTAGTACAGGATTATATGCCAACTAACTATGCAGATGACGAAGAAATAGATGAAATGTATGATGAGATAAAAGAAATTATTCAGGTAGTGAAGGGAGACGAAAATTTAATAATCATGGGTGACTGGAATGCGAGAGTAGGAAAAGGGAGAGAAGGAAACATAGTAGGTGAATATGGATTGGGGCTAAGAAATGAAAGAGGAAGCCGCCTGGTAGAATTTTGCGCAGAGCATAACTTAATCATAGCTAACACTTGGTTCAAGAATCGTGAAAGAAGGTTGTATACATGGAAGAACCGTGGAGATACTAAAAGGTATCAGATAGATTATACAATGGTAAGACAGAGATTTAGGAACCAGGTTTTAAATTGTAAGACATTTCCAGGGGCAGATGTGGACTCTGACCACAATCTATTGGTTATGAACTGTAGATTAAAACTGAAGAAACTGCAAAAAGGTGGGAATTCAAGGAGATGGGACCTGGATAAACTGACTAAACCAGAGGTTGTACAGAGTTTCAGGGACAGCGTAAGAGAACAATTGACAGGAATGGGGGAAAGAAATACAGTAGAAGAAGAGTGGGTAGCTTTGAGGGATGAAGTAGTGAAGGCAGCAGAGGATCAAATAGGTAAAAAGACGAGTGCTAGTAGAAACCCTTGGGTAACAGAAGAAATATTGAATTTAATTGATGAAAGGAGAAAATATAAAAATGCAGTAAATGAAGCAGGCAAAAAGGAATACAAACGTCTCAAAAATGATATCGACAGGAAGTGCAAAATTGCTAAGCAGGGATGCTAGAGGACAAATGTAAGGATGTAGAGGCTTATCTCACTAGGGGTAAGATAGATACTGCCTACAGGAAAATTAAAGAGACCTTTGGAGAAAAGAGAACCACTAGCATGAATATCCATAGCTTTGATGGAAACCCAGTTCTAAGCAAAGAAGGGGAAGCAGAAATGCGGAAGGAGTATATAGAGGGTCTATACAAGGGCGATGTACTTGAGGACAATATTATGGAAATGGAAGAGGATGTAGATGAAGATGAAATGGGAGATATGATACTGTATGAAGAGTTTGACAGAGCACTGAAGGATCTGAGTCGAAACAAGGCCCCCAGAGTAGACAACGTTCCATTATAACTACTGAGAGCCTTGGGAGAGCCAGTCCTGACAAAACTCTACCATCTGGTGAGCAAGATGTATGAGACAGGCGAAATACCCTCAGACCTCAAGAAGAATATAATAATTCCAATCCCAAAGAACTATCAGTTTAATAAGTCACAATTGCAAAATAATAATGCGAATTCCTTACAGACGAATGGAAAAACTGGTAGAAGCCGTCCTCGGGGAAGATCAGTTTGGATTCCGTAGAAATGTTGGAACACGTGAGGCAATACTGACCCTACGATTTATCTTAGAGGAAAGATTAAGGTAAGGCAAACCTAGCTTTTGATAATGTTGATTGGAATACTCTCTTTCAAATTCTGAAGGTGGCAGGGGTAAAATACAGGGAGCGAAAGGCTATTTACAATTTGTACAGAAAGCAGATGGCAGTTATGAGTCGAGGGGTATGAAAGGGAAGCAGTGGTTGGGAAGGGAAGGAGACAGGGTTGTAGCCTCTCCCCGATGTTATTCAATATGTATATTGAGCAAGCAATAAAGGAAACAAAAGGAAAGTTCGGAGTAGGTATTAAAATCCATGGAGAAGAAATAAAAACTTTGAGGTTCGCCGATGACACTGTAATTCTGTCAGAGACAGCAAAGGACTTGGAAGAGCAGTTGAACGGAATGGACAGTGTCTTGAAAGGAGGGTATAAGATGAACATCAACAAAAGCGAAACGAGGATAATTGAATGTAGTAGAATTAAGTCGGGTGACTGAGGGAATTAGATTAGGAAATGAGACACTTAAAGTAGTAAAGGAGTTTTGCTATTTGGGGAGCAAAATAACTGATGATGGTCGAAGTAGAGAGGATATAAAATGTAGACTGGCAAAGGGAAGGAAAGCGTTTCTGAAGAAGAGAAATTTGTTAACATCGAGTATAGATTTAAATGTCAGGAAGTCGTTTCTGAAAGTATTTGTATGGAGTGTAGCCATGTATGGAAGTGAAACATGGACGATAAATAGTTTGGACAAAAAGAGAATAGAAGCTTTCGAAATGTGGTGCTATAGAAGAATGCTGAAGATTAGATGGGTAGATCACATAACTAATGAGGAGGTAATGAATAAGATTGGGGAGAAGAGGAGCTTGTGGCACAACTTGACTAGAAGGGATCGGTTGGTAGGACATGTTCTGAGACATCGAGGGATCACAAATTTAGTATTGGAGGGCAGCGTGGAGGGTAAAAATCGTAGAAGGAGACCAAGAGAGGAATACACTAAGCAGATTCAGAAGGATGTAGAAGCTTGCACAGGATAGAGTAGCATAGAGAGCTGCATCAAACCAGTCTCTGGACTGAAGACCACAACAACAACATGTAACCTTCCCTTAGGATTTCTATCTCTTGCTTAATAACAACAAATGAAATCTTTCCTTTGAAATTTATTCTCTTTCTCAGTCTTCGCATACAAATTTAATTGCTGCTTATTAAAAGTTATTTTCTGATTATTTCGACGAAACATAGAATGTGTCGTCGTCGTGGCCCTCAGTCGTTATCTGCAATAACCCAAAACTGTTCCTTACCTTTTTTACTGTTACTGGGTCGCCATCTGACTGCTACATCGAACTGCGACATGAATATACTTACTCCGGTTTACTATACTCTATTAACTGCTGGTGGGCTGTCATAATAAGTGGCTGTATTTAGTACCAAAGCTGACGTTATTCTTTAATTAATTTGACTGAAGTTACGTAATTCATAGTTAGACTTTTTCTTGACAACAATAAAATTTTTGAAAAGTTTTACGTTAATGGTTTTTGGAATGGTTGTAATCAGTAATGCAACATTGCTGGCAATAATTAATTATATTCGGAAAACGCTTCAAATATTTACTGCTGGTAATGAAATGATTTTACAAACGTTCAACTGGGACTTACTTTTTTAATAATCTTACAACTCGCATTGAGTCTTGAGTTTCGCAAAGAAAATAATTCAATAATATTAGTTCCTCTTATGATAATAGTTAGTTGATGGCTCTGTACATCCGTTTATAATCTCTTGTAGATCATAGCTGGTGGATGGCAGGCACACTGCTCCTCTCAACCTCTCGCTTCAGACCTGCTACCAACTCGCTTTGCATCTCGCTTACTACTGACATCCTACGAACGCTAAAGTGCGGTCTCTCCCGCCAACAATGCTTTCTGGTGCAGACAATCCCTGCTATCATTACAAAATGTATCAATGCGCGGTCTTTCCCGCTCTTTTCTTAAAATGTATCCATACGCGGTCTCTCCCGCCCTTTTTAAAATTACATCAATTTGCGGTTTCTCTTGCCAACAGTACTTTGGTGCAGACATTCCATGCTACCACAGTTATTTCCAGCATGACAAATATTAATTATTCCTACTTAATCCTATTAATAAAATATAAACATCTTTCATGAATTGTGGTTTGACAATAGAAATATACGCGTCTTACAACGTTATGTATTACTTCCGTATAATATGGAAAGGCAACGTCAAATAAAATTGTTTTTCACTAATTTAAGTACTAGCGGGTACTTACAGCTTGATTTTTGAACCATTATCTGAGCAAACCGTAAGACACTAACACTACTCATTAGAGTTAATTTATATTAGCTTCGTTCAAAAAGCAATGAATAATAATTGTTGACGCATGAATCTTCTCGTGATAAAAGGAAGAGAAATTATTGGACGTTCGATGTCCACCACGTAGCCGGGCGCCCTTATTCTTGTTTTCAATAAGTTTTAACGCTTGTTAGATTTTTCCCATCGCTCCATTACCAGCAAGCAGACCTGACGATTTCGCGATGACTTACGCAAACTAACTTTCTCAAAACTAATTATAAATTATTACAAGTATGCATCGCATTGTATCTTTATGAAGTTTAGATATCTGCAAAGAAGAAAATTTCGCGACACACTGCATAGCTCTGTGCAACGCATTAAAACGTCGCGATACACCGGTTGGGAGAGCTTAATCTACATTGCAGCATTCAGCGGCAGAGAATGACAATACTAACGTATCTGTGTGGGCTAACCATTAAAAGTAAGCATGAAAACTGTACAGAAATGCTTTAAAGCCGGCCGTAGTGGCCGAGCGGTTAAAGGCGCTACAGTCTGGAACCGCACGACCGCTACGGTCGCAGGTTCGAATCCTGCCTCGGGCATGGATGTGTGTGATGTCCTTAGGTTAGTTAGGTTTAAGTAGTTCTAAGTTCTAGGGGACTTATGACCACAGCAGTTGAGTCCCATAGTGCTCAGAGCCATTTTTGAAATGCTTTAAAACATAGTACACAAACAGTGTAAAGGCACTCTATACCCGACAAGGACATAGAATAGGATCATAAAAAGCGCTAAATATAATAAGAGCCTCAACTTGATCCAGAGTGTTATTTTTCATCGAAATATCTTATAGACAGATGAACTGCATACAAACTAGGCAAAACAGGGCCTCCAATTTGTTCGCCGTATCCATTTGACCCAAAGGGTAATAGAGCGGGTACCAGAGCCTTCATTTTGGCTTTCAAAGGGAATGTATTACCTGAAAAGGTAAAAATAATGGCTTACTGCAGTTACGTAAAGCCATACTTCCCACTTCGAATGAGATTTTACATAACGTTTTATTTTTGACACAATCTCTTTATGATATTATGATTGTATCAAAAGAATAAAGAAAACTTCATCATAAGTCAATCACTGGTCTCGTTAAACGGAATGTCGTTTTCCGAAAGGTTTTACTTGTTTGCATTTTAGACACATGTTGGCATGCCGCACCAATACCTCCTGATCAGAAACTATGGCTAGCTCCAGTAGGAGAACGCTATGAATTTCCAACTGCCAGTATGTGCCAACAGCGAAGAGCCACATTCCCCTCGTTCTTTGAACTGTCCCGTGTTAAAGAAAGAAAACTGGATACAGGAACGCAAAATCCTTTACGATGTTTTGTATTATGAGGCAAAGAAAACATGAATGCCTATATCAAATGTTTATGACCATAGGCTTTGGAAACATGTTAACTAGCTCCCATCTGTAGCAAAGGTGAAGTCACATACTTTTTCGCCGGCCCGTGTGGCCGAGCGGTTCTAGGCGCTTCAGTATGGAACCGCGCGACCGCTACGGTCGCAGGTTCGAATCCTGCCTCGGGCATGGATGTGTGTGTTGTCCTTACGTGAGTCGGTTTAAGTAGTTCTAAGTTCTAGGGTACTGATGACCTCCGATGTTAAGTCGCATAGTGCTCAGAGCCATTTGAACATACTTTTTCCTCAATGGCAGCTGCTGGTGGCTGCCTGAATTAAGCTGTATGAGAGAGGGGGGTCTCAGGAACCCGTTTCCCCCTGTCCCTGCTACTCTCACATCGGTGACCTCAGTTCCCCACCCATGCCCAGGCGAGAATCCTACTCATCCGCCATCCCCAGTGGAGAAGCACCTTTCTCAGGATCCACTCAGCAGACTGGCGCTGCATCGTGGCCTTGAATCTGTCAGTGCTCCACAGAGACATGGGTTATGGGCTACAAGAAAGCTTGTTCATCCTCCTCCCTGATACACAACCAAATAGCCCTGAGAGTTAAAACTCCTCATGGAGAAAAAAGAGAAAAAAAAAGAGGACAAGAAAAAATTAAAATGTTGAACATGGCGGCTATAGCTGCATCAGACCTCCGCCCCCTCATCCTTCTCTCTCCTCGCTCCCCCCCCCCCCCTCTTCCCCACTACTAACACTAACACCACTGATGGTAAAATTATGCATGTTGATGTCATTCCAACGCAATGGGTAATGCAGGCAAAGGGTGAAACAAGAACCAATTTCTCGTCTTCTTCCCACAACCTCTGGGTAATCCTACAACTATCTACCAGTGTAACTGTAATGGTTTCACCACATAGCTGAACTCGGATACATACTTTCTATGTACCCAGCAGTATTTATAGCCCTTCAGGAAACTCAGTTCTTGCTCTCTGTAGTGCCTGCCTCCCTCCAGACAAGGGGCTGACAAATCAGGAGCTAGTTGACCTGATTGTCGGCTAACTCCACCTTCTTTTCTCTTGGCGATTTAAATGGCCATAACCCATTTTGGGATGGTAACTGAACATCTAATTGAGGTACTCTAATGGAGAAAGCGATATCAGACTGGGACTTACTTTCACTAAATATTAGCACAGCAATTCATGTTAGTGTGTTGGATGTAGAATATATAGTCATCAGTCTCCCTTTGTGGCCCCAGCATGCTACATTCAAACCAGTGGAGGATACACAATGGCCTCTGCGATAGTGATCATTATCCAGTTGTTCTGACCCACACCATTACTTCACAAGCGTCCTGGAAGAGATGGACCCTCAAGTATGCTGACTGGCATATTTTCAATGGTGCCCTGCCATCTGGTACAACTCTACAAGTGAATATCAACGAGTCAATAGAGGATACAGCTACTTCAAAGCTAAAAACAGCGGAGTTGATGATCGTCATTTCTTCAGTGCTGAAGGCAATCTAAGATCTCAATCAGACACTCCACTGACATCTGTGTCACTTGTAAGTGGAAAAACTTATTGCCTTCAAAAATCTCCATACCTGTACCTGCTGCATCATAAAACACCAGGTGAAAGAATGTTGGAAAAGGCATGTTGTTGCCCTAGCGACTGTTATCTCTTTTTCACAGGTGTGAGCCAGTTTATATTGTATCTAGTTACCAGCCCGCAACCAGTATTTCCAGTGTCATCTTAGACAGCAGTATTCCTTCTGAACCTGGAGTTACTGCAAAATACTGTGTGGCACACTTCGCTCAAGCATCTGCAATCGATAAATGTTTAGTCGCCTACTATTGGATGCCAAGGAGGTATTGGATTCTATGACAGAGACGAAAATAATATGCACATGTAGTATTTGATAAACTTCTTTTACTTAACTTGATTTCTAAATGCAAGTCCAAAGAAATTGCCTCTGCAAGAGGCGTGGGGGCCGGGAGAGTCGAAGGTGACTGAGGCTGTGGGGTGGTCCTAGGCATTGACTCTGTAAATGAAAATCCCACGGTAGGCTCACACAGCCTGCACAAACACAGCTGATATTGATGCCGCTGCCACAGCCCGATGGTACACTGTACAGCATATGAGTGGCCCAAGATTTTAGTGATTGCCTGGCTGAGAATGGTAGGATGAGAGCGAGCATAACATATTGTCCCCGCATATGAGAAATTTGTAACTTGTTCATATGTTGCTTGAAAGACCTAACAGAGCATTTCATTGGATTGAGGGTGGTACAGTGCAGTCGTTACATGCTTTGATGTTGTTGGCGTCACAAAACTACTGATATTCTGCTGGTTTGAACTGCAGTCCATTATCTCAAACCAACATTTGTAATAAACATTCAGTGCAGCAAAAATCTGACATGAAGAGTGTTGATGGTGTTAGCTGTTGTGTCGGAGTGGTCGGGCACCACAAATACAAACTTGCTAATAGTTTCTATCACAATACGCCGAAATAAATTCCAATGAGGGCTGCAAAGTCAATATGCAAACGTTGCTAAGGGGCACTGGCCTTTGACCAGTCAAACGTGAGTGTCCGTGCCGACCATGGGCGATGGCATCAGGCGAGCTGCTTAGTACATACAACGCCCCAGTGGCTTTGGTGGAGAAGGTGAAGATTTTCCTTCTGAAGCAAATGTGACACAACCAAATGGGACTGAGGACGTAAGAGAATGACACCCTGGCGGTCTGATAAATTGCGCCAAAGTGCTAAATTATGTTGTGTGACTAAATTGCTAATCCGTTTAATTGAATGTGGCCAACTGTTGCAGAGGTACTGCTACAGATTCTTGAGATAGGGTTCTGCAGTCGTTGCCTGAGCAATCCGTTGGTGCTTGATGGGAAAACTATTTAGTGTTTCATTGTCCTGGACGTAAAGGTGAAAGCAAGAACCTTCTGTGTTGTTTTAACACCGAATCAGTGCCCCTGGTAGGTGAGAAAGTGTCTGCATTCCAATAGATTAATCACTGGCCTGTACACAATTTCATATTGATAATTGTAGAGAGGCCAAAACCAACGTTGCAACTTTTAGGCTTTGCACAGAGGAAGTGTCTTTGAAGAGCTGAAAAATGAGGTGAGAGGCTTGTGGTCCACCACAAAGTAGAACTTTTTGCCATAAAAGTACTGGTAAAATTTGGTCACCCTATATCTAATAGCAAGAGCTTCCTTCTCAGTCTACAAATTGTTGCATTGTACTTTGTTGAAGAGTTCGGATGCGAAGGCAGTTAGCCTGTCCAATGATCCAACAATATGTGAAACAGCGCTAATTTCATAAGAGAGTGCATCAACCGCCAGTACATCTGGCATAGTGGGATCAGAGTTTACCAAACATTGATTACTCAGTAGAGAATCTGTCAGTCTCTGAAAAGCGACTTGACATTCACTAGTCCACTCAAACAAAACATTCGGTCATCGAAGATGATGTAGTGGAGCTGCAATCTGTGCAGTGTATGTGATGTATCAGAGTAATAAGTGAGCCGCGCGGAATTAGCCGAGCGGTCTAGGGCGCTGCAGTCATGGACTGTGTGGCTGGTTCCGGCGGAGGTTAGAGTCCTCCCTCGGGCATGTGTGTGTGTGTGTGTGTGTGTGTGTGTTTGTCCTTAGGATAATTTAGGTTAAGTAGTGTGTAAGCTTAGGGACAGATGGCCTTAGCAGTTAAGTCCCATAAGATTTCACACATTACAGTAATAAGTGAATTGGATGAAGACATTCTGGAGTTCACTGATGTTCCGAGGAGCTAGGAAGTCCTGTAAGTATAAATGCAAAAGGTAGATACCCTGGCCGAAGATGTATGTCAAATATTCAGTGTCAGTCTCACAGAAAATGCACATGGCTTCAGCCCAGCACCTGAGAGCACTTGAAACAGTTTCATGAGATGGGAAAGACATTCGTTGGTAGTACAACAGAAACTGTTTTCATCCAAATAGTTCAATCAAGAAGGAACTGCAGCAGTCAGCTATGATAAGCAGGGCTGAAAAATTGCAGGTGCGGATCCGGTGCCAAAGTGCAACTGCAAGAACTTAAATAATCCCATGTGGGTGTTAATCACAAATCCCGTTGGGGCTCTTCATTCAAGGCAAGCTGCAAAGAACAATCTTGGAAAAGAAGCGATCTGCACCAAGTTTGTCTAAGAGTTCCTCAAAGGAAATAGGTTACAGTACGCTTGTTCGCCCACTGCTTGAATACTGCTCAGCAGTGTGGGATCCGTACCAGATAGAGTTGATAGAAGAGATCCAACGGAGAGCAGCGAGCTTCGTTACAGGATCATTAAGTAATCGCGAAAGCGTTACGGAGATGATATATAAACTCCAGTGGAAGACTCTGCAGGAGAGACGCTCAGTAGCTCGGTACGGGCTTTTGTTAAAGTTTCGAGAACATACCTTCACCGAAGAGTCAAGCAGTATATTGCTCCCTCCTACGTATATCTCGCGAAGAGACCATGAGGATAAAATCTGAGAGATTAGAGCCCACACAGAAGCATGCCGACAATCCTTCTTTCCACGAACGATACGAGACTGGAATAGAAGGGAGAACCGATAGAGGTACTCAGGGTACCCTCCGCCACACACCGTCAGGTGGCTTGCGGAGTATGGATGTAGATGTAGAAACCATGGCGAAGGAAAACAGTTACTGTCTGTGGATTTACAATGACCTTGAAATCTGCACGTAAGCGTAATTTGCCAGAAGGTACATTGAGTTGCAAATATCCAGTACAGAATTGCGCATTGTCATTCATGGTAACCAGAGCTTCAAAATTATTAACTTTGCTTTGGCCATCGTGCACAGTTGTCACTAAATTCTCCACGAAGTTCAGCTACCCGTTCTGCAGGCATAGAGGGAATTCACAGAGAGAACATTGTTTTTTCACTTCCGCACAAGCACAAAACTGTGAACAAAACTGTTTTTGTAGTGTTTGGAAATGTGACAGGTTGGTTGCAAATATCTAGTACAGAAATGTTATGTCCACTGTATTGGTTTGCCTACACAAATGAAAGAATTTGTAATGTGCAGATGCCGCGCTAATTAGTTCAGCACAGTACTTGTCTAGTGCAGCAATTGGTAATTTGTAAGGAACGCTCAGGGCGGGTAATGGCAAAAAGTTTGGAGGTTAACCAGTGCACCGACACTCCCACAGTTTTCAGAAAATATGGTTGCTTGGCCCTACCTTCAGTGTACCGCGCCGTGAAGTGTTTGTTGGACTGTGCATTTAACTCGAATCATTTGTCTTGTTGAGAATTAAGTGCATGAAACGGTGGTATGGAAATAGGCTCTGTTAGCTGTGGCAGTGCTGCGGGTATTGGGGCTACGCCACTGTGTTGGCTTGGGTAGCGAGCGCTGTAGTCTTTATTTCCATTAAATGTTGCATCTGCTATACCTGAAATTAATAATCTAAGTTACTGACAGTTCTTAGGTGGGAATGGCCATGATCAATACAGAATAACACTAGAACAAAAGTAGAGAGCAACCAGCAAGCTATGCCAAAAGAAATTGCAAATTAAAGTCACTATAAATATCAGTCTCTGAAAAGCAGAAGATAGAAGTCAGTTGTAAGGCGAATGTTCTGAAACACACACAATCCGAAACAATGTGATGGGCAAGTATGGCTAATGTCCACAATTCTCCTAGTAATATACATAATAAATTTCGTTGCCAGTTGTTTGTATGACGGCAGAGAAAATGCAGTTGAACAGCCATGAGAAACAGCTTCGTCGCCAGTTGTTTATATGGCGACAAGTAGAAGCAAGTAGCAACCAAACAGTTGTTTCTCCTCACCAGTTGTTTATTTGTTCTACTGTTTGATGCCAAGGAGTTAGTGGATTCTTCCTTGTTTACAGTTATTTCTAACCGAAGTTCATAAATGTCATATTTCTCACCACGTGTCGTTCTTGGCCGATGGATGGGAAGCTAAAGTTTTCAACAAATATTTTATGATCAATCGCTTGCTCCTCTTGATGTGAACACGGTTCGCCGGTCTCTGTGGCCGAGCGGTTCTAGGCGCTTCAGTGCGGAACCACGCGGCAACTACGGTCGCAGGTTCGAATCTTGCCTTGGGCTTGGATGTGTGTGATGTCCTTAGATTAGTTAGGTTTAAGTAGTTCTAAGTCTAGGGGCTGATGACCTCAGATGTTAAGTCCCATAGTGCTTAGAACCATTTGAACCATTTTGAACACGGTTCTTCACAATTTGTCTTCCATAATCTGTACATCTTAGATCAGAATTTAAGTATTTCTTTTTTGTGCGTGACCTTGAATAATGACTACAGTAAGAAGGAAAAAAGGCTATGTCAACCATAATTCTTTGTTTTGCTTCTTTTCGGCACATGTTTTGTCTTCCATGTCATCATTTATCATCTTCATTAGAGATGCCAAGATTACTTGTGTCACTCTTTTCAACAGTGACTCGAATTTTTGTTAAGATCAAAGCGAATGTGTTTAGGTACATTACCCAGCGTATCTGGATTGTTTCCATGCTAGATTTTTGCCAGAAGTACTTATTTGAAAAGTGACATCTGCTAGTACCGGCAATATTCCCTTCCTCCAAGCAAACAGTTTTCTTAGTGTTTTCCGGTACAGGTCATCCTGTTAGTTGATCTTGTGCCTCGTTGTAAAGAGTGGCGTGGCAAAATGCATGCATCTAGCTTGCAACATCAGGTGGAACAAACGCAGTGTAACGGAGCAGCGCCTACCGAACTGCGACGTAACTGACAAAGGAAACACCCCATCACTCCCCCCTCTCCCTCCCTTCCTCAGATTTAGTGGTAAGATGGGCCAATGGACAGCCCGTCAAAAACTGAACACAGATAAAACATGAATCAAGAAGTTGTACTGAACAGTGAGAAAAGAAACAAAATAGAAAAAGTGAAGGGTCCGAATCATTTGTAACATCGAGCTAAAGCTAAGGTGAATAGCCATAGCGTCGTGGTTATGTGGTCGCGGTGTTGGACTGCAAAAAGGGAGATCTGTGTTTAAATCTCCCTCGTGCCCCACTTTTCTTTTCACGAAATTATGAACTGTCCATCCGGTCATTGACGTGTCTGTTGGCTATATTTAAATTTGTGCCTGTGCCGTGATGTAACGCCCGTTTGCAACATCGAGGTGTAAGGAAGGGACCACCAGACGGATGTACATCCTATTTGTTCTACACATATACCACATTTTATGACTCTCGTCCCGTTTTTAAAGTTTTGTCTCTTGAATTCCTTTGTTGCATCATAGTTCACATCCATTTGTTTGGTTTTCATTTCTGTGAGAGGTCTATGCAGCATGTCGCCTGCTCTCACTTTTTATCATTTTACTTGCCACGGTAATATACCTATTCTTACCACGTGACTCATATTGTATAATCAGTGTATAGTATGACAATTGTCAAGACTACAAAAAGAGAACAGACACGTCAATAATAGAACGGACACGTCAATAATAGAACGGACACGTCAATAATAGAACGGACTCGTCAATAATAGAACGGAAAGTTCATAATTTTGTGAAAAAAAAATATTTGTAGTATGAGGAAGTTTTGAACACGGATCTCCCGCTTTCCAGTACAACACGGTGACCACACAACCACGACGCCATGGCTATTTAGCTTATCTCAACGTTGCTTATGATGAGCCTGGACGTTCACTGTGTTTCGCTTAATTTTTCACAGTTCAGTAAAACTTCTACCTGATTTCATGCTTGATTTGTGTTGAGTTTTCGACGGACTATCCACTGGGCCATTTTACTACTAAATCTGAGGGGGATGCGACGGGGAGTTTCCCCTGGTAAGTTATACCGCCTGCCAGGCCACTGCCAGATGAATGGGGCTTGCCCCACTTTTTGCCACGCACCACGTCTGTTACGGTTTACGAACGTTTCACTTTGGTTTTGCGATTGTTCTTTACCCAGGAAAATGAGAAACGATCCTGAGTTCAAAATTCATTTTCATTACTCTAGTGGAAAAATGTGCATCTACTTACGGTAACAGCAGCTCTGGATACAGCAAAGGAAATCTCAAAATAAAGTACGCGAAAGGATTGCTGGTGAATATAATAGGCAGATGCAATAACTGGTATTTGTTTGTGGAAGAGAATCAAGATGAAGGACGAGATGGTGTTCCGAAGCTGATTTCTTATAAAATATGTCTGCAAATCTTTTTACTGAGTTACTGGATCCAACATAATACCATAAACTTTTCAGTATGTTGCTACATACAGTCATTGTTCCGAAAAGACGATGTACAAATTGCAGAGTGGATAACGGAATTGAAAATAAATAAATCGCCGGGTCCTGATGGGATTCCAATTCGGTGTTACAGAGAGTACTCTACTTCATTGGCTCCTTACTTAGCTTGCCCAACGTCAAGTCCCGAGCGACTGGAAAAAAGCGCAGGTGACGCTTGTATATAAGAAGGGTAGGAGGACGGATCATCAAAATTACAGACCAATATCCTTAACATTGGTTTGTTACAGGATTCTCGTACATATTCTCAGTTCGAATATAATGAATTTCCTTGAGACAGAGAAGTTGCTGTCCATGCATCAGCACGGCTTTATAAAGCATCGCTCCTGCGAAACGCAACTCGCCCTTTTTTCACATGATATCTTGCGAACCATGGATGAAGGGTATCAGAATGCCATATTCCTTGACTTCCGGAAAGCGTTTGACTCGGTGCCCCACTGCAGACTCCTAACTAAGGTACGAGCATATGGGATTGGTTCCCAAGTATGTGAGTGGCTCGAAGACTTCTTAAGTAATAGAACCCAGTACGTTGACCTCGATGGTGAGTGTTCATCGGAGATGAGGGTATCATCTGGAGTGCCCCAGGGAAGTGTGGTAGGTCCACTGTTGTTTTCTATCTACAGAAATGATGTTTTGGATAGGGTGGATAGCAATGTGCGGCTGTTTGCTGATGATGCTGTGGTGTACGGGAAGGTGTCGTCGTCGAGTGACTGTAGGAGGATACAAGAAGACTTGGACAGGATTTGTGATTGGTGTAGAGAATGGCAGCTAACTCTAAATAAGGATACATGTAAATTAATGCAGATGAATAGGAAAAAGAATCCTGTAATGTCTGAATACTCCATTACTTGTGTAGCGCTTGACACAGTCACGTCGATTAAATATTTAGGCGTAACATTGCAGAGCGATATGAAGTGGGGCAAGCATGTAATGGCAGTTGTGGGGAAGGCGGATAGTCGTCTTCGGTTCATTGGTAGAATTTTGGGAAGATGTGGTGCATGTGTAAAGAGGACCGCTTATAAAACACTAATACGACCTATTCTTGAGTACTGCTCGAGTGTTTGGGATCCCTATCAGGCCGGATTGAGGGAGGACATAGAAGCAATTCAGAGGCGGGCTGCTAGATTTGTTACTGGTAGGTTTGATCATCACGGGAGTTTTACGGAAATGCTTCAGGATCTCGGGTGGGATTCTCTAGAGGAAAGGAGGCGTTCTTTTCGTGAATCGCTACTGAGGAAATTTAGAGAACCAGCATTTGAGGCTAACTGCAGTACAATTTTACTGCCGCCAACTTACATTTCGCGGAAAGACCACAAAGATAAGATGAGAGAGATTAGGGCTCGTACAGAGGCATATAGGCAGTCATTTGTCCCTCGTTCTGTTTTGGAGTGGAACAGGGAGAGAAGATGCTAGTTGTGGTACGAGGTACCCTCCGCCACGCACCGTATGTATGGTGGATTGCGGAGTATGTATGTAGATGTAGATTCCATAGCATTGTCTGAACGTCTTTGTTGATTTTCTGTTTTTGTTAGAGTTACCAGTAAGGTGGTCCACATTGTGCTGCATAGATGACTTATAATGTACACTATCATGAATCCCTATAAAGTTATGAAACAAGCGAATAGCTCGAACTATCGCATCGACTTTGTTGTCACAGTTTATTGAAGTATCCAACACCCGAATGGTAGACTTTTAACAAACCTTTTTCCGCTGAATAATCCGTAGCTAAATATATGACTTTCATTAGTTGAGATTGTCTGACGACATAGTCTCATTTTGTGTTTTTAATATTTTTCCATCAGTCTTGCGGCCGTACTCCCCTATTTAAACTGATAAAAATAATCCATCTGCAACTAAAAATAGCTAATAAGCCTGTGGACTGGAATAATAAAACGTTGCTTCAGATTTAGCAAGAGCTTTAAGTCTGATTTGCTTTCCGTCGGAACCTCCCAAAACAAGGCAGTAGATTCCATACTTTCTAGTAGCAGATAGTTGTTTTCTTCCAGAGTTATTGACTTTGTGTTCATAAATATTCAGGCTGCAGACGTTGTCATATTACCTTCAACGTACCTTCCATAATTCTTCGAATGATAGTGTGTCTTCAGAAAAAATAAAAGAAAAGCAGGATACATATTCAACTCTTTAAACACCTGAAGGCTGATGATGGGAACCCACTATACGTCGTTCGCTGTCTGACGCAGTGCAAACTTCATAGAGTGAAGGAGTAATGAAAGAAAAAAAAAGATACACCTAAATGCCGATACCCAATAACTTTCGAGAAAATGACCGTCAAAGTTTCAACGCCACTTCGTCAGGCCGCTTACTCATAGACATAGTGAGTCGGTTAGCGTAGTATGTTAGAGCGTCGTTTCGAATTTCTGCTCCTTGTGTCCAAATCCAATCTTACGTTTATTTTTCCCTTTTTTTTGTTCCATGGAAGTATGTGATATCAATATTTTTGTGACACCGTGAAATACAACGAAACTGACTAAAGAAATAAGCATTTCAGATCGTACTAAAAATAGATTTTATCGCCACAAATCGCATACATTCTTAGACCATCAACATTAGTTGAAAATGAAAAATGTAAAAATTCTAGTATTGGAATTTTTGCTTTGATTTTTACTTTTTACTGCAAGAGCACCAGGGCATTCTCCTTGGCTATATCTATCACAGAAACGTTCAAAGCATAAAAATACGGAGCATCACGAGCAACGTGCTTAAGGTATGTTAGCCGCAGTCACATTTTTTAGTGTGAATGTCATTAAAAGGTTCTGTGTCCCCGTCCCGCCGAGCGTGGTAGCTCTGGGAACGGCACATGCATGTTCGGAGTATCGGCCATGTATAGTCTGCAGTATGCTTTGTTTACTGTGTGGATCGGATTTGCCTAGGCTCGTGCATTTGTTTTCAATTTATCGTTCGTTATCTATAAATTAATTACTTTAAGCGTAATAACACACAAATATTATTTGTATAGAAATACCTCAAAACAGACGTGGACGTAAGAGGAAATAATTTCCTGTTGAAGATAAATTGTGTGTGTAATTAGACGGAGAATAATTATTTTATAGATAAAGAACGGTAAATTGAAAACAAATACACTTAACCTGCACAAGTTTCACCACAGAATGGCAGGAAGATAAACCAACGGCGAAATCGCAACCGACGTTCAATGCAGAGTGCCCGGGCACGGAATGACGCAGATCCGACCCACACAGTAATCAAAACACTAACTTGACGGCACCAATAGTCAGAACGCACTAGACGTGGCGTCGACCGCCGATAGGGATTCCATCGGTCTGTTCAATTTGAGTAATTTCAGCCGTTTCTCAACACCACTTAGACTAAAACGAATATCACTCATTTTTGCAACGGCATGAGAATTAAACTGGGGCGATACTTTTTTGTCTTCCTTCTTAAAGGAACGTTCGGAAACGGAGTTCAACATTTTTAATTTTCATTCGCTGCTCCCAGTTTCAGTTCCAGTAATACAAACTGTTTCTTGTCTTCCATTATTCAATTTCCTTGTCGTCCTTGACTGGACACTAACTTTGGTGCCACTAACGCTTTTTAGAAGTATGTTCTCAAGTCCACACAAAATGATTCATTCATTCAGGCACATTTTAAAATCAAATTCTACATGTGGAACAGTTTTTTTCAGAGTTTCTTTGCTAGCCAGGAACCTCAGTTCTGTGCAATAAAAGCAGTGAAATTTTTCCAAGATAGTGTTTTCTAAATTTCTGTCAGTTACATATACCATAGGTGGAGCGAGTCAGTTTACAAGGTATGTAGACATCGTCACTGTTAACATTAATAAAGATAATTATTTTAGTCCACATCGTGCAACTACACTTACAAGCTAGATTTTTAATTTCAACTGAACAGAAGTAGCATATCACAGTAATGCCAAATCGAAATGCATTTTTCTTACCCTTCAAACACAAACGAAGATGTTCTTCACATCACCTTATGCGGGGCCCATGGTTTATCTTGATCACGAAGTTTTAATTTAAAGCAAGCAAAATAAACTTTCCTCACAAAATCACTTATGTTTCTCTGTTGACTTTTAATAGTGTATTCACCACAGATATAACAAAAACTGTTCGGAGAAATAACACAACCTCTTGTAGCCATGACTAGACAGAAACAACAGCACTGTTCACTTGAAAAGCAATATGTCTACTGAAAGTTTCTCTTCGTTTTATGCGAGATACAAATCGTCATTTGACTTGTCACAACACGATAAAACTGAACAATAAGATGTTTGCATTTGCTTCTGGCGCCCAGGAGTTCACGGTAAAACCTGCAAGTGGTAACAAAGAATACTTAACATTGTAATTTTTTAAAGTTAAATTTATTTTATCAATTATAAGTGATATAATTTTAACAATTATTAAAAATCATATAGATTTATTTCTAATGAACATAAATACTGCAATATACATAAAAACCTATGTGATAGAATTTTTTGAATATTTTTCTTGTTTTTGGGAGGTCAAAATCTATAAGAAAATGTTAAAAAATCCTATGTAGTTTTTTAGTCGCAGACTTTTGTTATCAGTATTCAGGGATATGACAAGAATGTTCATTCGAAGCAAAGAAGTCTAGTAAACAAGTGCTCTAAAATGAGCACTTCCTCAATAGAAGAGACGTGTTTCATAGTACTGAATATTTCCTTTTTTTTCCCCTAAATCGCTTCAGGCAAATGCCGGGATGGTTCCTTCCCCATCCTTCCCTAATGCGATGGGACCGATGACCTCGCTGTTTGGTCCCCTCCCCTCAAATAAGCCAGCCAGCCATGAGCCATGAAACAAACTCGCAGTTGCGATTTTTGGACAACCATCAACTGTATAATTAAAGACGACAATGAAAATTTGTGCCAGGCCGAGACTTGAACCTGGATTTCTCGCCTTGCCGTTAAGCTATCCTAGAACGCTTCGCGTCCAGACCCAAACTCCCATATGTCGTCAGCCACATGTCTACAACCTCCACTCGTACATAGTTTATGAATATTCACATACAGATGAGACATTTCAGTTGAAAGTCGCTTGCTCGATGTCGGTCGATAAATACGATATTGCAGTGCTTGTGTTGTTCAGAAGTACGATGCAGTGTTCCATCACAGGCACTGCAATATCGCATTTACGTATATGTGCGTTTTAAGTATTCTACTTTGGAGTAGGTACTTAAATCCTGCTCCACTTGGCATTGTGTCCTTCCGTCCATAATTTGGACGGCGTTAACTTACATAACATTTTCTTGCACCTTCTGTCATCTTCTCAGTGGCTATCACTCGTGTTGTGTTCACATTGTGGGCAAAATTAATGACGTTAACAGTAAGTTGTCATGGCTTGACGCGAAGGTATTTTTCCTGATCACTTCTCGTGTTCACTCTTCGCACTCACACTGCGAGGTAACAAAAGACGTTTGAATTGGGATGTGACTGCACCTCGTCACGATACCAAGTTAGTTTCCATTTCGGCCGTGTAACCAGTTCGCCCCCCCATGAACCATGGACCTTGCCGTTGGTGGGGAGGCTTGCGTGCCTCAGCGATACAGATGGCCGTACCGTAGGTGCAACCACAACGGAGGGGTATCTGTTGAGAGGCCAGACAAACATGTGGTTCCTGAAGAGGGGCAGCAGCCTTTTCAGTAGTTGCAGGGGCAACAGTCTGGATGATTGACTGATCTGGCCTTGTAACATTAACCAAAACGGCCTTGCTGTGCTGGTACTGCGAACGGCTGAAAGCAAGGGGAAACTACAGCCGTAATTTTTCCCAAGGACATGCAGCTCTACTGTATGATTAAATGATGATGGCGTCCTCTTGGGTAAAATATTCCGGAGGTAAAATAGTCCCCCATTCGGATCTCCGGGCGGGGACTACTCAAGAGGACGTCGTTATCAGGAGAGAGAAAACTGGCGTTCTACGGATCGGAGCGTGGAATGTCAGATCACTTAATCGGGCAGGTAGGTTAGAAAATTTGAAAAGGGAAATGGATAGGTTAAAGTTAGATATAGTGGGAATTAGTGAAGTTGGGTGGCAGGAGGAACAAGACTTTTGGTCAGGTGATTACAGGGTTATAAATACAAAATCAAATAGGGGTAATGCAGGAGTAGGTTTAATAATGAATAAAAAAATAGGAGTGCGGGTTAGCTACTACAAACAGCATAGTGAACGCATTATTGTGGCCAAGATAGACACAAAGCCCATGCTTACTACAGTAGTATAAGTTTATATGCCAACTAGCTCTGCAGATGATGAAGAAATAGATGAAATGTATGACGAGATAAAAGAAATTATTCAGGTAGTGAAGGGAGATGAAAATTTAATAGTCATGGGTGACTGGAATTCGTCAGTAGGAAAAGGAAGAGAAGGAAACATAGTAGGTGAATATGGATTGGGGGGAAGGAATGAAAGAGGAAGCCGCCTGGTAGAATTTTGCACAGAGCATAACTTAATCATAGCTAACACTTGGTTCAAGAATCATGAAAGGAGGCTGTATACATGGAAGAAGCCTGGAGATACTGACAGGTTTCAGATAGATTATATAATGGTAAGACAGAGATTTAGGAACCAGGTTTTAAATTGTAAGACATTTCCTGGGGCAGATGTGGATTCTGACCACAATCTATTGGTTATGAACTGCAGATTGAAACTGAAGAAACGGCAAAAAGGTGGGAATTTAAGGAGATGGGACCTGGATAAACTGAAAGAACCAGAGGTTGTAGAGAGTTTCAGGGAGAGCATAAGGGAACAATTGACAGGAATGGGGGAAAGAAACACAGTAGAAGAAGAATGGGTAGCTCTGAGGGATGAAGTGGTGAAGGCAGCAGACGATCAAGTAGGTAAAAAGACGAGGGCTAATAGAAATCCTTGGGTAACAGGAGAAATATTGAATTTAATTGATGAAAGGAGAAAATATAAAAATGCAGTAAATGAAGCAGGCAAAAAGGAATACAAACGTCTCAAAAATGAAATCGACAGGAAGTGCAAAAGGGCTAAGCAGGGATGGCTAGAGGACAAATGTAAGGATGTAGAGGCTTGTCTCACTAGGGGTAAGATAGATACTGCCTACAGGAAAATTAAAGAGACCTTTGGAGAGAAGAGAACCACTTGTATGAATATCAAGAGCTCAGATGGCAACCCAGTTCTAAGCAAAGAAGGGAAGGCAGAAAGGTGGAAGGAGTATATAGAGGGTTTATACAAGGGCGATGTACTTGAGGACAATATTATGGAAATGGAAGAGGATGTAGATGAAGACGAAATGGGAGATAAGATACTGCGTGAAGAGTTTGACAGAGCACTGAAAGACCTGAGTCGAAACAAGGCCCCGGGAGTAGACAACATTCCATTAGAACTACTGATGGCCTCGGGAGAGCCAGTCATATCAAAACTCTACCATCTGGTGAGCGCGATGTATGAGACAGGCGAAATACCCTCAGACTTCAAGAAGAATATAATAATTCCAATCCCAAAGAAAGCAGGTGTTGACAGATGTGAAAATTACCGAACTATCAGTTTAATAAGTCACTGCTGCAAAATACTAACGCGAATTCTTTACAGACGAATGGAAAAACTGGTAGAAGCCGACCTCGGGGAAGATCAGTTTGGATTCCGTAGAAATGTTGGAACACGTGAGGCAATACTGACCTTACGACTTATCTTGGAAGAAAGATTAAGAAAAGGCAAACCTACGTTTCTAGCATTTGTAGACTTAGAGAAAGCTTTTGACAATGTTGACTGGAATACACTCTTTCAAATTCTGAAGGTGACAGGGGTAAAATACAGGGAGCGAAAGGCTATTTACAATTTGTACAGAAACCAGATGGCAGTTATAAGAGTCGAGGGGCATGAAAGGGAAGCAGTGGTTGGGAAAGGAGTGAGACAGGGTTGTAGCCTCTCCCCGATGTTATTCAATCTGTATATTGAGCAAGCAGTAAAGGAAACAAAAGAAAAATTTGGAGTAGGTATTAAAATTCATGGAGAAGAAGTAAAAACTTTAAGGTTCGCCGATGACATTGTAATTCTGTCAGAGACAGCAAAGGACTTGGAAGAGCAGTTGAACGGAACGGACAGTGTCTTGAAAGGAGGATATAAGATGAACATCAACAAAAGCAAAACAAGGATAATTGAATGTGGTCGAATTAAGTCAGGTGATGCTGAGGGAATTAGATTAGGAAATGAGACACTTAAAGTAGTAAAGGAGTTTTGCTATTTAGGGAGTAAAATAACCGATGATGGTCGAAGTAGAGAGGATATAAAATGTAGACTGGCAATGGCAAGGAAAGCGTTTCTGAAGAAGAGAAATTTGTTAACATCGAGTACAGATTTAGGTGTCAGGAAGTCGTTTCTGAAAGTATTTGTATGGAGTGTAGCCATGTATGGAAGTGAGACATGGACGATAACTAGTTTGGACAAGAAGAGAATAGAAGCTTTCGAAATGTGGTGCTACAGAAGAATGCTGAAGATAAGGTGGGTAGATCATGTAACTAATGAGGAGGTACTGAATAGGATTGGGGAGAAGGGAAGTTTGTGGCACAACTTGACTAGAAGAAGGGATCGGTTGGTAGGACATGTTTTGAGGCATCAAGGGATCACAAATTTAGCATTGGAGGGCAGCGTGGAGGGTAAAAATCGTAGAGGGAGACCAAGAGATGAATACACTAAGCAGATTCAGAAGGATGTAGGTTGCAGTAGGTACTGGGAGATGAAGAAGCTTGCACAGGATAGAGTAGCATGGAGAGCTGCATCAAACCAGTCTCAGGACTGAAGACCACAACAACAACAACAACCAGTTCGCCTTGCGGATGGGGGCGTTCAAAAAAATAAAATGATGAAAGAATGGTGTGATGGTGTGGTGGCCCTCAACTACGTACCATGCGACTCAGAGTTGCAATGTTAAAAGTTTTTCTTTGCCTAGTGACTGGGATACATAGTTGCCGCATTATAGGCCAAATACTGATGAGTCTACAGTATATGATAAGAATACACACATGAATCTAATGGTGGAAGGTTTCTATCACCCGGAAATTCCGAATTATGAATGATTGCAATTAAATAAAATCTGCAGGTACTATCTTAACGATTTTAAATGATTAGTACGATAGTAGAAGTACTTTTGAGAATGCGGCATATAGTACTTTTGAGAATGCGGTTTATTTCTGCAAAACACTTAATGGTGTTGATGGTCCAGCAATTAAATAAAATGAACGACAACATAGCTCGCGAGATATTCACTACTGAACGCATACTACGTCTTCACTGCAGAAGCCACGGAAATCACACAAGAGCACATGTCGGTACTCCGAAAAATTTCTATCCTCCGCGACCACGCACAAACTGCTCCACAGTCCATGCCTCCTGCCGACTTTGCGTCCGTCGCGCCGTCGTGTCCAGCACTTCCCATGTCCTCTGCCGTACTCCCTTCGCGCCGCCCTGTTCAGAACTCCCTCGTGTCCTCTCCGGAAACGATGTTCCTCCCCAACCTCCATACGTCTCTCTTAGTAACGTGCGCTGTGATTGGCTAGAGTGCTCCCTCCATGTCTCCAAGCCAACGTACACTCACAAACATATTGATACTCATACGAAGTATTGGATTTACATTTAAATGACTTGAAATTAAATAAATATTCCTACGGCTGGACCATGACACGCTCTAACACACATTATTAAATACATAAACAAATCAAATAAACATATATCAAAATAATGGAAACAAAAGGTAGGCCAGTAGCCTAATGCAGGGCGTATACGACCCGGGACAACCGAGAAATCCGGAAAAAAAAACATGGGAATTTTTTCATTGGGAGAAAACCGGGAATTTTGCGGAATTACGGAAATTTTTCATTGTTTTAGCTTTCAGTTAAATTTTTGTAATTTTGACTGCTAAGAATTGATTCTCTAGCGAAGAATGTTACTGTACCCTGTTACTGGAGAATGATATTGCAGAATAAAATATAAACGAGAGGAAAAAAAATAAAACTTTAGTGGCAAAGAAAATGCGCAATTTACAGCAGCAAAATACGAGCACGCACATGCGTCTGCAAATAGCAAAAATATGTCGAAGGCCGTAGGGCAAAGATTATGTAATTCTTCGTAACAATAAACTGTTTGCTATGAGCATGACGTCACAACTGTTCACATTAGGTTCGTTTGAGCACTTGGCAGCGGGCTGATGCGCATGCGCAGTTGACTCGCATATGAGCAGTACCTTCTCCCGCTTCCCGCTACTTGAAGTGTGGCTGTTAGCTGTACCAGCAGTATCCTCTGATGCCCTGTTTCTTTTATTGTGTAATGTAAGCTCTCTTAGTGCTTTATACATACGAACATGCGGGCTTCCTACACCACTGCAGTTACATATGCGCAATAATGCTTGTTTTCTGGCGCTCTCTGGCAACTGGTAAATCGAACCTATTTCTAACAGTCTCCGGATGGTATTGCGAAAGGTGGTTCGAAAAGCGTTACTTTCAAAATAAATTTCTTTTTACGCAAGATGAATTATGTTGCGTGTGAGAAAGTGGGATGAATTTATAAATCACAGAGCGCTTAAAACTGAACACTTTGAGAACCAGCCACTTACAAGAATTTCGAGCCCAGACGTTTATATCATTATTTTAAATTTACTAGCACATTTTTGTGATGTATCTTAAAATATAACACACGCAAAAAAGATCAATATTACATGTGAAAGCTTAGCTTCTGTTGTAGCTTGTAAATCTTAGAAACCAATATTATATGTGAAAGCTTAGCTTTTCTTGTAGCTGTTCTATGTATATTAATGTAAACCGTTAACTTTTCCTCTTTGTGTGTTCGCTCTACGTAACCAGTGATCTTGCTATTGGCTGACGATAACACATGTCCTTTGCTCTGAATATCTGCTGTCATCGGCTCGCGTGAGATATGATTGGCTTACAAAAGGATATCGCAAGCTCGGTTTCAACGCTCCGGAAACTAACTCGCTGTGTTTGGTGCAATTCGAATTTATACTTTCGTAATACGAAAATATGCAGCGTATGTGTTGCTACAAATCAAAGGTCTAATTAAAACTCTTTCCAAAACTTCTCTCCCCCGTCTTTACTTTTCTTCCGGGAAGTTCTACGCGAGTGTATAAAACGTGAACCATTCGAAGGATTGATAAGTTTTACAGTTCCGAGGGAAAATCTATGGAAAACCTACTGTCACTTAGCACGGAAGAAGTGTAATTTCGCCCGGGAAAAAGCATATTTTTAAACGGGATATCCGAGAAAACTCCGGGAATAATTTTTTCTTGTCCCTGTATACACCCTGTAATGTATGTGCTTTGTAAAACACAGTAAATAATTGATCTATTTCTTCATGAATAGTATATATCGGATATAAACAAAGACATAGATGAATAAATATATTTATAAGCATGCTGATACCGTTTTTTCGTGTCACTGTGGAGTACTTATGGCCTAACCCGATCGATAGTAATTGGCCACTTGGACCTCCAATAACTCATGTACTATTCAAGTAACATGCCTGTAATTCATACCAATTAAGGTTTACACTAATAGCTTTCTAAAGACACGTAGATCGACGAAATCGGAGAAACCGTTTACAGTTTGGAAATTCGTTGCTGGGTGTTACTTGTATAATTTACCGCCAGATACTAAATTTTAGACTAATAAAGATATTGAAAATCTCATTAAACCATCACAATCGTCGTGCAAATAATGGTAATGTACATGTTTCTTTTTGAGGCATCATCATTCATCTGGGGACTATTGATTTTTACACGGACTGTGAAATGGCTGCTATTATGGTTTCACCAAGTCCGCCATCTTTGGCACTCCCGGCGTATACATCTCCTTCATTTACACAAAGCACCATCCTCGTCACAGCGTCAACATGGAATTCCCAGCCACGCGATCGCGCTGGACCCCTCTTGCTTCGGCCAACGTCCGGCACCACGTGGTCGGCGTGCCGAGCGGCCCGCGCCCGCCGAGCGGCCCGTGCTGCCACGCCAACTCCGGGGCGCCACAACTCGCCCGTTACCTCACACCGAGTAATAAATACATTTATTTGTTCATAATATAATGGGATGAGCCGGTCGGGAAGACGAATGCTCGACATTGTGTTATCGGAGAATTTTGGAAAAGTTAATCTCATCCGTACAGGATGTACGTATAGAACGGTAGTGCGACCCATTCTTGAGTACTGTTAAGTGTTCGGGATCCCCACTAGGTCCGATTAAATGAAGACGTAGAAACAGTTCATAGGTGGGCTGCTGTTACCGATAGACTCGATCAACACACAACCGTTACGGAAATGTTTCGTGTACTCAAATGGGAATCCCTCGAGAGAAGACGATGCTCTTTCCGCAAGGCACTATTGCGTAAATTTAGAGAACCGGCGTTTGAAGCCGACTGCAGAGCTATTCTACTGCCGCCAACGCACATTTCACGTAAGGGCCGTGAAGATAAGATGTGAGAAATTAGGGGTCCTACGGAGGCTTTTAGGCAGTGGTTTTTCTCTCGCACTATCTGTGAGTGAAATAGGAGGGGAAATGTCTAATAGTAGTACAAGGTACCCTCTGCCATGCACCCTATGATGACTTGCGGAGTATATATGTAGATGTAGCAATGACGTAATTTACACAAGAGCCTGAAGGTCCACTCGATGAAATTGTGACACGTTGCTGCGTCCATTCCGTCATCATAATAGCCCCATAGTTTTCTAGCCGTTCGCGGATAAAATAAATTTCTCCGTGTGGATACTTGGTTTATTGCTACCCGGCATGCCAGTATCTGGGTGGGCAAGTGTTTTCGCTCCGGCTGCGGCGCGCGCGGCTTTTGTGGGCGGCAGAGACAGCTGTTTCCCGGCGCTTCACGGGCTGGCAGCTGTCAGCGCCTTGTAGGCCGCTAGGAGCAATGCACCTCCCTTCACGGGCCGCCCACCACGGCCACGTGCTGTGTGGCCGCTGTCAGCGTAGCCCAGGTGGCCGGCGCTGTCTCCGATTTAGCCGCATCGCTTCACCCCACTCTCCACTCGGTCCGGCTGTGCTACGAGCCGTAGTAGAATTCATCGTTCCCATTGTAAAGCAAGTAGCTATGACGTTCGATGTTTTCTGAATGTCAGTTGTTAAATCTATGAATATAACAGCGTTCTGTAAAGTGTGCATTGAGCAACGAAGGAGAACTGTGGAAAGGGAATAAAAGTTCAGGAAAAAGAAATGAAGACTTAATTTTTGCCAATGACATTGTAATCCTGTAAGAGACGACAAAGGACTTCGATTGAAAGGAATGGACAGTGTCTTGAAAAGTTCTTATCAGATGAACATAAAAAAAGCAAAGCTAGGGTAATTGAATGTAGTTGAATTAAATCAGGCGTTGCCGAGGAAATTAGGAAATAAAAAATTAAAATTAACAGACGAGTTTTGCTATTTCAGTAGCAAAATGACTGATAACGGACGGAGTAGTGAGGATATAAAATGCGGACTGGAATAGCAAGAAAAGCATTGTTAGAAAAGAAAAAATTGTTTGCACTGTATATAAATTTAAGTGTTAGATAATGGAACATCGCCGGCCGCGGTGGTCTAGCGGTTCTGGCGCTGCAGTCCGGAACCGCGGGACTGCGACGGTCGCAGGTTCGAATCCTGCCTCGGGCATGGGTGTGTGTGATGTCCTTAGGTTAGTTAGGTTTAAGTAGTTCTAAGTTCTAGGGGACTTATGACCTAAGATGTTGAGTCCCATAGTGCTCAGAGCCATTTGAACCATTTTTTAATGGAACATCGACCGTAAATAATAGTTCAGACAAGAAACGAATAGAACTTTCGAAACGTAATGGTGCAGAACAGTGCCGAAGATCAGATGGCCAGATGGAATAACTAATGAAGAGGTACTGACACGAATTGTAGAGAAATGAAATTTATGGCACAACTTGGCTAAGAGAGAAGATCGTTTGAGGGACACTTCCTTAGGCATCAAGAAATCGTTAATTTGGTAATGGAAGGAAGTGTGTGGGGCAAAAATATCAGACAGTGGAGGGAAACCAAGGCTCGAATACAAAGTAACGCTGAGATAAAGAGGCTTGCTGGGATATACGTGCGAACTTGGAGACATGAATCAAAGACAAAGCAAAATATAATCTCCAGGGTTTCCGTCGAGAGAAAATCATGTCTGACTGACTTACTATGAAAGTGTAAGAATGTAGCTCCTGCATCTACAGGATTTATCCAACACTGTATAACCAGTGCGTGACGTGGTTGAAGCATGAAGCTTCTGAAAGCAAGTTCGAAACATGTCGTGGTACCATTAAGAAACTAGCAATTTTAAAGTGACAGGCAAAAATGTTACGTATTGTCTATGAGGAAGAAAGTCGCGGGCATTCTCAAAACCATGGTACGCCGAAGGCTATCCAGAAAGTAGCGTCCGTTTTCATGTAGTATGATAGTGTTGAGAAAGGAAGAAGAACTGCCACACTGACTCAGCAGTACGTCAGAGTGCTTCTACTCGTGGCTACGATAGCGGGGAAGCAACTTAGCTTCTTGTTTGTGTGCAACAGTGGTGGTCAACCTTGTCCCTACCGCCCACTAGTGGGCATTCCAGCGTCCATGGTGGGCGGTAGGTAACAATGGTTTTGAAAACATTATCATTAGGTTTTCAGAAAATTTTTACATGAAGTATTTGGTAAGAAATTATTATTATATTCTTTAACTTGATGTAACGCTGTTTTATAAATTTTATAAAGTTACTTCCCTTCCTACACCATTACTGTGGAACCGGTTAGCACGTTTTAGTACTAGCAGAGGTGGAAACCCCCCACCCCTTACGAACCATACACCTTGGGGGGAGGGTAGCGTGCTTCAGCGATACAGATAGCCGTACCATAGGTGCAATCACAACGGAGGGGTATCTGTTGGGAGGCTAGACAGATGTGTGGTTCCTGAAGAGAGCAGCAACTTTTTCAGTAGTTGCAGGGCCAACAGTCTGTACGATTGATTGATCTGGCCTTGTAATATCAACCAAAATGGCCTTCCTGCGCTGGCACTGTGAACGGATGAAAGCATGGGGAAACTTAAGCCATTGTTTTTCCCCGAGGGCACGAAGCCATACTGTATGGTTAAATGATGATTGAATCTTCTTCGGTAAAATATCCCAGAGGTAAAATAGTCCCCCATTCTGAACTCCGGGAGGGAGCTACTCAGGAGGATGTTGTCAGAAGAAACAAAACTGGCGTTTTGCGGATCGGAGCGTGGAATGTCAGATCCCTTAATTGTGCAGGTAGGTTAGAAAATTTAAAACAGGAAAATGAATAGGATAAAGTTAGAGGTTGTGGGAATTAGCGAAGTTCGTTGGCAGGAGAAGCAGGATTTCTGGTAAGGGGAGTAGAGGGTTATAAATAGAAAATCAATTAGGGGTAATGCAGAAGTAGGTTTAACAATCCTATAAGAAAATAGGAACGCGGGTAAGCTACTAAGGACAGCGTAGTGAACGCAGATTATAGCCAAGATAGACACGCAGCCCACACCCACCACAGTCACGCAGCCCACACCCACCACAGTAGTACAAGTTTATCTGCCAACCAGCTCGTCAGATGATGAAAAGATGGAACATAAGTATTATGAGATAAAATAAATTATTCGGATAGTTAAGGGAGACGAAAACGTAACTGTGATGAGGGGCTGGAATTCGATTGTTGGAAAAGGAAGAAGCGGAAAAGTAGGAGGTGAACATGGACCCGGGGGGTGGGGGGTAAGGAATGAATGAAAAAGCCGCCTGGTTGAATTTTGCACAGAACATAACTTAACCATGACTAATACTTGGTTTAAAAATAATGAAAAAAGGTTGTGTACGTGGAAGAGGCCAGGAGACACTGGATGGTTTCAGATAGATTATGTAATGGTAAGACAGAGGTTTAGGATCCAGGTTTTAAATTTTAAGACATTTCCAGGGGCATACGTGGACTCTGATCTCAGTTTATTGGTTATGAACTGTAGATCAAAACAGGAAAATGCAAAAAGGTAGGAATTTAAGGAGATGGGACCTGGATAAACTGAAAGAACCAGAGGTTGTAGAGTGACTCACAGAGGTCATTAGCGACCGGTTGACAAGATCAGGGGAAAGAAATATAGAAGAGAAATGGTTAGCGTTGAGAGATGAAACAGTGAAGGCAGCAGAGGATCAAGTAAGTAAAAAGACGAGGGCTAGTAGAAATCCTTCAGTAACAGAAGAGATATTGAATTTAATTGATGAAAGGAGAAAATATAAAAATGCAGTAAATAAAGCAAGCGAAAAGGAATACTTAAGTCTCAAAAATGAGATCGACAGGAAGTGCAAAATGTCTAAGGTGGGTTGGCTGGAGGACAAATGTAAGGATGTAGATGCATGCATCACTAGGAGTAAGATAGATACTGCCTACAGGAAAATTAAAGAGTCCTTTGGAGAAAAGAGAACCGCCTGTATGAATATCAAGAACTCAGATGGAAAACCAGTCCTAAGTAGAGAAGGGAAAGCAGAAAAATAGGAAGAGTATATAGGGGGCCTATACAAGGGCGATGCACTCGAGGGCAATTTATGGAAATGGAAGAGGAGTTAGATGAAGATGAAATGAGACATATGATACTGCGAGAAAAATTTGACAGAGCACTGAAAGACCTTAGTCGAAACGAGGCCTCGAGAGTGGACAACATTCCGTTAGACTTACTGATAGACTTGGAAGAGCCAGTCATGACAAAACTGTTGCATTTAGTGCGCTAGATGTACAGGGCAGGCGAAATACCCTCAGACATTCAAGAAGAATGTAATAATTCCAATCCCAAAGAAAGCAGGTGCCGATAGGTATGAATTTTATCGAAATATCAGTTTAATAAGTCATGGTTGCCAAAAACTAACCGATTTCTTTATATAAGAATGGAAAAACTGGTAGAAGCCGACGTCGAGAGAGACTAGTTTGAATTCAAGAGAAATGTAGGCACACGGGAGGCAGTACTGACCCTACTACTTCTCTTAGAAGATACTTTAAGGAAAGGCAAACCTACATTTGTAGCATTTGTAGACTTAGAGAAAGCTTTTGACAATGTTGACTGGAATACTCCCTTTGAAATTTTGAGGGTACCAGTGGCAAAATACAGGGAACGGAAACTGTTTACAATTTATTCATAAATCAGACGGCAGTTGTAAGAGTCGATGAGCATGAAAGGGAGGCAGTGGTTGAGAAGGGAGTGAGACAGGGTTGTAGCCTATCCCCTATGTTATTCAATCTGTACATCGAGCAAGCAGTAAAGGAAACGAAAGAAAATTATAGAGTGGGACTTAAAGTTCATGGAAAAGAAATACAAACTTTGAGCTTTGTCGATGATACAGATTCCAGGCTTCGAACTTCATACAGGAGCTGTAAAACTGTATTCTTGGCCATAAGTCTGTACATTTCTCACACACTGGAAACAACTGGTGATGCGTTATATAGAAACTGACATGCACCATACACTGAGCTCTCATTATGGATAGTTAACTTCCTTCCTGAGAAGGAGTTGTAGGTATAAGTGGCAGTGCATTGCGAATTACTTCATCGTGCTATAAAAAAAAAGTTGTTACAAATAAGCAGTACCAATTGTTTCAGTGACTCTTCAGCTCGTGGTTAAATGAAGCACAGACAACAACTAAGTATCATTCCCCTTTCGTCAATTTAAAAATAAAAGTGTTCGCAGAAGACTCTTTATCATCCTAAAGTATAGTTGGGCGCTGATGTTTGGGGTGGAGGTGGGGGGTACTAGCTAATATTTGATCGTACTCAGGGATAACTATCTCGGAGAGATCGGGAGGCACTGTGCTAGGGGAATTCTCGCAGCGACCACATTAGTATACTGACGTGACAAAAGTCACGGAGTAGCGACATGCACATATACAGACAGCTATAGTATCGCATAAAAGGACAGTGCATTAGCGGAGCCGTCTTTCGTACTCAGGTGGTTCATGTCATAAGATTTTCGAAGAAATTACCGCCGCACGAGGGGAATTCACATATTTTGAACGCGGAATAGTAGTTAGAGCTAGACACACGGGACATTCCATTTCGGAAATTGTTAGGGAATTCAATATCCACGGTGTTAAGTGTGTGCCGAGAATACCAAATTTTAGGCATTACCTCTCACCACGGATAACGCAGTAGCCGCCTGCCTTCACTTAACTACCGAGAGGAACGGCGTTTGTGTAGTATTGTCAGTGCTAACAGACAAGCAGCACTACATGAAATAATCAATATGGGTGACGTATGGCGAACGTATCCGTTAGGACAGTGCGGCGAAATTTGGCGTTAATGGGCTATGGCAGCAGACGACCGACGCTAGTGCCTTTGCTGAACAGCACATCGTCTGCAATGCCTCTCCTGGGCTCGTGACCATTCGGTTGAACCCTAGACGAATGGAGAACCGTGTCCTGGTCAGGCGAGTCCCGATTGCAGATGATAAATGGTGATGGATGGTAGGATTCGAGTGTGGCGTCGAGCCCACGAAACCATGTACCCAAGTTGTCAACAAGGCACTGGGCAAGCTGGTGGCGGCTACGTAAAGGTGTGGGCTGTGTTTACATGGAATGGATTGGGTTTTCGTTACGTTCGGCCACATGGAGACCATTTGCGGCCATTCGTGGACTTCTTCACCCCAAACAACGTTGGAGTTTTTATGGATGACAATTCGCCATTACACCGGGCCACAATTGTTTGCGATTGGTTTAAAGAATATTACGGACAATCCGATCGAAAGATCTGGCCACCCAGATCGCCCAACATGAATCCCATCGAACATTTACTGGACATAATCGAGAGGCCAGTTCGTGCACAAAATCCTGCACCGCAACATTTTCGCAAGCATGGGCGGCTTTAGAGGTAACATAGCTCAGTATGTCTGGATGTAATTTCCAATCACTTGTTGAGGCAATGCCACGTCGAGTTGCTGCACTACGCTGGACAAAACGAGGCCCGACACGATATTAAGAGGTATACCATGACTCTTATCACCCCAGTGTATGCCTGTTATACGCGATGCGGCAGTCGGCCACGGCGCTACCAGTGGATCGCCCGCTGGCCACGCACCGACCTCGGGGAGACTTGGGCCGGCATGCCTGGGCCCTCAGAGTCGCATCGCGGGCGGCCGCGGCTCTCGGGGCTAATCGCGCCGGCGAGGCGAGCCGCGCCGTTTATTCCTGTGACGCGGTATTCCCAGACCGCACCACCCGGCTGGTCGGTCGCGCTCCGCGCCCTGATCGCCTATATATAGACCTCCGGCTTGGGTCCGGCTGCTGCCACAATGCGACAAACGCCACTAAGCTCAGGTGAGGGCGAGCACGCGGCCACTGTCCACGCCTCAGCAGTCCCACCTTCCTAAAAGACCATAGCTTCACTCTGGCTACGAGTAAGACACTCTATTCTCGGTATCAAGAGACGTAGAAATCCAGCGAATCAAAGAGGTAACGTGTGGCCGATTTGACAGCAAAGTACAATATTTAGTAGGCACCTGTGTTTCGGAGCACACCGTTCACTGCACATTGCTAAACATTGGTCCCAGACGACCCCTGCCTGTTTCCATATTGACACAACAACATCTTTAGTTGGATTACAGTGAGCACTGAATCGTAGACACTGGATCGTGGATCAGTGTAAACGATATGCCTGAAATGAAGTTCCTTATTACACCAGCTCAGCGATCATTTCCGTATACTCCGTCGTCATCGGGACGAACGGACGCTCGAAACATGCATCGCAACATGGGCGCAGGCGGAGGAAGAGGGGCGATATATGTTACGGCGGACATTCACCTGGGCTTCCATGGGACCTGTGATGGTAATCGAAGGCACAATGACAGCTGGGGACGTTCTTGCGCACCTTCTACATGCCTTTACGCTTGACGTCGCGGATTCAGAAACGTACAGTGAATGGAGGGCAACCGGAAGATTCGTAAGAGCACAGATATGAGAGAGAGGCATGAACACTTGTCGTGGACGACTGGACGACGAGAGTTCATCAGGGGTGTCTTAGCGAAGTGTGATAGGAAGATAGGAGAGAGAGAGAGAGAGAGAGAGAGAGAGAGGGAGAGAGAGAGAGAGAGAGTGAGTGAGTGAGTGAGTGAGTTCCTATCACACTTCGTTGGGGCACTCCTGATTATATAATACACGGACTGTCATAGAGCAAACCTTGACCAACACGACTTCCAAAGTAAAGTTCTGTGGGGAACTATCAGAGCCCTTTGAAATTCGCACAGGTGTCCGACAAGGCAATGGTCTCTCACCTCTCCTTTTCAATCTAGTGTTAGATAAGGTAATAAAAGAATTGGAAATATCACAACGGGGGAGATAACCTTAGGAAACTTACAGATTAAATGCCTGGCTTTTGCGGCGATTTGGCGATTGTCACGAAAGGGATAAACGAAACAAAAGAAGCTATTGAAAACTACACGAAATCGTTTCCAAAACTGGACAACAGATCACTTACGAAAAAGACACAGTTTATGAGCACAAAGAAACTTTCATCTCTGAACACAAAGTACGGCACGAATTACAAAACGGCAAACTTCAAATACCTCGGTGAAACACTACAAATGAGAGGACATAACAGAGACTCAAACGAAGAAATAAAAACTAAACTGGACAAGGCATACAAAGTAGTGTGGAATCATTACAACAAGAAGTCTATCTGACGAAAAGCCAAATTACGCCACTACAACGCGGTGGTGCTCCCCGAAGCACTGTATGCAGCAGAGACCACACTAATCCTAGGACATACACGTATCAGACAACTAGAAAAAGTAGAACCGAAAATACCTCTACAATGCCATTCACGATAAGGACAAGGAATCATATGAAAATAAATGAGCAGGAGAGTGTTTCAGCCTGAAACCCAGGTGCAGGTGGTTATAAAAAATGAGTGACACTATTTCAGAAACTTTACTGGTCTCATACAGATATGATTCTACGTATATAGATTGAAGCGGCGAGTGAAAATTTGTACCAAGGCCGCGAATCGAAACCGAGTCGAGGAAGGAGGCGTCCCAGAGTACTCCGTGCAGTTTGGCGAACTGCTGTGCCAAGGTGGCTTAGTGGCTAGCGTACCTGCCTAGTAAGCAGAAGACCCGGATGCTATTCCAGGCATTGGTACAAATTTTTACTCTCCGCTTCAGTCTATGTACATAAAATCGTATCTGTATCTCTGAAATTGTGTCATTTCATTTGTCAGATGGGAATCCGTGGTGAAAGGATGATGATCTATTCGCGAAACACTATGGAGAAAATGTAGAGAAGCGACATTTGCGGCTGACTTTAGAAAGATTCTACTGCCGGCAATATACATATCGCACAAGGACTACGAAGACAAGATAGAGGACTCATATGGAGGCATATAGGCTGTCGTTTTTCCCTCCCTCCATTTGCTAGTGGAACGAGAAGAGGAATTACTACTAGTGGTGTACCGGTACAAAGTACCCTTCGCCATTTACCATATGGTTCTGGAGTACATAGTATGTAGATGTCCTCCCAGATGACCATGGCCTGTTCCAGCAGGCCAGGCCTCCTTGTCGCAAGGCCAGAATGATGCTGCTGTTACGGCTAAGTAGTCTGTTCTGTTATTTGACAGTTGTATGGTACAAAATATGTGTGACCAGATTTGGGTTAAATTCAGTATCTCTTTGTTACATTTTCCCATAGACATTGGTTTTCGTAATCTACAGGGTGTTTCCGTAACAGCGTGCAAAAATGTAACAGGACATAGAACGCTCCACTGAACAGTTTGAGCTAGGGAACCAGGGCTTGGAGAAGCCAGCTATATGGAAGTAAACTTGTCTGCCGCTTTCTCTAGCATTACTGTTTTCTAGCTTCTTTACTATTAACATGCGTACAAGTTTACACGTACTGTGCTGATTATTAACTTGTACATTATTTCCTGCAAGGAAACAAGAAGAACGAGCCTGATTACCAGGAAGTCATGATGCAGGTTTTGCTTACTTCACTTGCTCATGAGGTGGCTCTGCTGTATCGTATTTACATTGTCCCTTGACAGGATATATTATGAATCAACGACAGGTCCATTCATTATTCAGTGCTTTTCAGTGACGTTCAGTACAATACGATGGACCAGTACCGGTATAGTATTCGTGGTCGCTAGATTGGAAGGGGACGTCCTATTCCATGGCCTGCGAGGTCACCTGACCAGAATCCCCTTGCTCATTTCCTGTGGGGATATCAAAAGTCGATTTTGTGTGAGACCCCAGTGGATGCAGAGATGGAATTGGTTGCCAGAATTGTAGCTGACTGTGATGTGATTAGAAACAAATGAGGGATAAAAGTCAGGGTGCGTCAGAATCTTGTTCGCCGATATGACGTTTGCATTCAGTTGCTGGCCGTCAGTTTCAGCACATTTTGTAAAATGCAGTACAAATAGTTCGCTCATTGTGCCAGTGATGACAATTGCAGTTAACTAATGTAAATAAAAAAGTACACAGTAATGTTGTTTTATTCCTGTTATATCCTTTAGCTAGCTTCTCTGAACCAGGCTCTCTACCACAAATTGTTCAGTGAAGCATTCTACATTTCTGCACGCTCTTACGGAAACACCCTGTATAGAATGTAGACGAGCGATTGTGTGTGTGATGTAGACGAAGTTGCTAACGTTGCTGCAAGTCCAGGATACACCTAAGTTCTAGAACGTTGAAAACTTACGCATGTTACACAGCTGAGTCGGCAACAATTGTGATATTACAAAAAGCGGAGTGCAGTGTTATGGATGGCGAAGTATTTCGCCGTCCACAATTTCCCTCACGTTGTTACTCGTGGGTTTCCACAGCTCATGACAGATTAATGTACCTTGGTTAACCCAGAAGGTCGTTATTTGCGATAGTACGCAAACAGTGGAACAGTGGAGTATATTCTGCCGTCGACATCGAATGTGGACTGATGCACTATGATTTGAACCGTGTTTCTACCGAATACAAGCCCAACGTCTCAATAAATATGTGATCAAAAGTGTACGGACATCTGGCTGAAAATGACTTAAAAGTTCGTGGTGCCCTTCATCGGTAATGCTCGAATGCAGTATGGTGTTGGCCCACCCTCAGCCTTGATGACATCTTCCACTCTCACAGGCATACGTTCAGTCAGGTGCCGGAAGGTTTCTTGCGGAATGGCAGCCCATTCTCGCGAAGTGCTGCACTGAGGAGAGGTATCGATGTCGGTCGGTGAGGTCTGGCACGAAGTCGGCGTTCCAAAACATCCCAAAGATTTTCTATAGGATTCAGGTCAGGGCTCTGTGCAGGCTAGTCCATTACAGGGATGTTATTGTCGTGTAACCACTTCGCCACAGGCCGTGCATTATGAACACGTCCTCGATCGTGTTGAAAGATGCAGTCGCCATCCCCGAATTGCTCTTCAGCAGTGGGAAGCAAGGTGCTTAAAACATCAAAGCAGGCCTGTGCTGTGATAGTTTCACGCAAAATAACAAGGGGTGCAAGTCCCCTCCATGAAAAACGCGACGACATCACAACAACACCGCCTCCCAATTTTACTGTTGGCACTGCACACGCTGGTAGATGACGTTCACCGGGCATTCGCCATACCCACACCCTGACATCGGATCGCCACTTTGTGTACCGTGATTCGTCACTCCACACTACGTTTTTCCACTGATCAATCGTCCAATGTTTACGATCCTTACACCAAGCGAGGCGTCGTTTGGCATTTACCGGCGTGATGTGTGGCTTATGAGCAGCTGCTCGACCATGAAATCCAAGTTTTCTCACCTCCCGCCTAACTGTCATCGTACTTGCAGTGGATACTGATGCAATTTGGAATTCATGTGAGATGGTCTGGATAGATGTCTGCCTATTACACATTACGAGCCTCTTCAACTGTCGGCTGTGTCTGTCAGTCAACGGACGAGGTCGGACTGTACGCTTTTGTGCTGTTCGTGTCCCTTCACGTTTCCACTTCCTATCACATGGGAAATAGTGGCCTAGGGATGTTTAGGAGTATGGAAATCTCCCTTACAGACGTAGGACACAAGTGACACCCAATCACCTGACCACGTTCGAAGTCCGTGAGTTCCGTGGAGCGTCCCATTCTGCTCTCTCACGATGTCTGATGACTACCGAGGTCACTGATACGGAGTACCTGGCAGTAGGTGGCAGCATAATGCACCTCATATGAAAAACGTATGTTTTGTGGGGGGGTTTCCGGATACTTTTGATCACGCAGTGTATGTGCACCTCCTCATTCGTTACTTACGATTTCAGTAGGTACAGGATCATAGTGATTGGACTATACAACGGTGTAAACAAGTCACGTTGCCAGATGAATCACAACGCATCTTAAAGTAGAAAGCTCCGGCACAGTCAGATTGTGGAAGACTGGGCCTCGCTGGGGCGTGTAATTTTTACGTAGGGTAGTGTTAAAGCTGAGGATTACTTAAGTATAATAACTAATCTCTTTATAACTGATGGTCACCACCACCACATCGTCTATGCCAAAAGGCTGAATAAATAGCTCTACGGTTGTTATAAGGAATATAAAGATGAAATCGATTTGATGTTGTGGCACGTAATTTCTCCAGATACTAACGTCATCAAACACCACTGGCATGTTATCGAGCGGCAACTCATGTCACCAGTCATCTTCTCCTTGTAGTCGTCGTTGTTGTTGCTATTGTCGTCATCGTCAGTCCTTAGACAGGGTTGATGGGGAGCCCTCCATGTTAGTCTCTCCTTTTCATCTGTACATCAATCTGAGCCTGCTCTCTGTTTTCAAGTCTCCTTCTACAGTCTGCAGTTTCTAAAACACACACACACACACACAGCGCAGCCCGTAGTCTAGTGGTTAGCGTTGCTGCCCCTCGATCACAGAGTCATGGATTCGATTCCCGGCTGGGTCGTGTATTTTCTTCGCTCGGGGAATGGGTGTTTGTGTTGTCCTCATCATTTCATCATAACGCGACAGCCGTTGGCCTCTTCCGCGCGCATTATCGAACTGCAACTGCTGATGTACGAACAAAAAGTAGTAGAACGAGACGGCCGCTTTTCGGAATACGTCGTTGTGACTTGCCCTAAAAATACAGGTATCCTGCCAGCTGCTGAAAAAGGCAGTAGACAAGTTCCACACGCTGAGATATAGAAAGTATATGTCTTCTTACTTCAGAGTTTTCCTGACCTGCCTATGCACCGACAGAAGCAAGGAATGATTTTCTGTATCACGACGTCTTTGTGAAGGGGAAGGAGTCTTCAAAATTTTCAAGAAAGTCTGACAATTGTCGCCATTTTGGAGAATTACGAAGTTCTTTTGTGATGATGATATCATAGATCAGATTCGAACATTACTGTTTTACAGTGTGTAAAGAACCTGGCTACGACTGTGTCTTAACCCTCCGAAATTTCTTTGAGTGGATATGTACATATAAAGTTACACAGACATCGAAATACAGTCAATATTAAAAGTGAATTAGTCCAGAGTGTTAGTTGTAGGAACGGGATCAGTATTAGGAATAAAAATATGATGGAAATTAATACGGCCTTCTTTCTTTGTTGGTTTGACATCGCGCAAAAGCTCACGTTCGCATCTCGGCACGTGGAGGCTGGCGTCTGTTTCAGCGTCACAACTTCATCAGGAAGTGTAGTACGCCTACGAAGGAGGAAGCTTAAAAGACGCGCGTTCGAATGACGCCTAAGTATTGTTCCCGACTTGGGACACTTGACAGGGTAGGGTTAACAGGAGGGAGGGAGGGGAGAGAGAGAGAGAGAGAGAGGAGAAAGACCCTCGTGTTTCGTCATGGATTCATTTAGTGAGTTAACCTGCCATCTCTCATCTCTCCTGATGTAGGCGAAAGACCTCCGATTTTCCACTTTTTCTTCCGTCTCGGTTATTCCATTATTTCTCCCAATTTTTAGGTAATTATCGGCAAACCTGATACATTTGCTTTGAAAACCGTCCATTTCATTTGTTTTGGCCAATGGTGGGAAGTATATCGCTCAGTAATAGTTTTTATTCGATGTATATATCGAGTGAAGTTGCTTAATATTGAATAATCGTTACATATTTTTAGAGTGAATGATTATGAGTGTTATTTTGTTACGTGAATCCTGAAAGGCTTTATTTTTGTGCAAGCGGGTATTTCACGTATATCCGTCACATTCTTACCATTTTGGTTCGGTTTTTTGATTCTCGTTACGGTAACGAGCTATAAAGCTGTTTTCTTGAAGCAATATTCGGAACAGTTTCCGTACATTTTCTGGTCTAGGAAAGGTCAGTCATTTGCAGTTTATACGCATTGCCGATGTGAAATTAGTGGATGGTGGAAAAAACGTTGTTTCAAAACACGTGGAAACAAAAAAGCACCGAGTAAATGTTTAGTGTGTAAATTACAACAAAAAACTGGACCGTATGTGTAACCCCGCCGCTGTAGGTAAGTGGTTGCAGTTCCCATACTTCACGAATCAACATTTCGGGTAGTGCTAGTGTTTTCATTTGCATTTTTATACCCAACATAAAAGCTTAGTGAAGCAAAAGGTGTTGTGTACGACTTCGTACACAATGATAAGAAGAGGTGGGCTACAGAGTGATGCGGCAGTTGTCATCGTAGGAAAGCTGAACAGGAACAGATTATTAGTGGCCTAGTAAAACAGCAAACAGAAGATTTACTTGTATTTCTTGTTACGAATGATGCAACAAGAAACAGTCCAGTTATCAGTGTCACAAGGTAGAGGCTAGAACGAAGGTGTTGCAGTGAAACAGCTCAAAGCGCAAATTGGCTAAGCGGCTACCGCTGGTCGTCCTATAATGTGACGGCAGAGGGCGTCCGCTGGAGGCCTGGCTCAGTGGGCGTGCTCTATTGGGTCCGCCAGATCCCGCACGAGCGGTATCGGCGTGGACGGAAACTTGCAATTCCTTTACTAACTGTGATACGCCGATAGGGTGGTAACGATACGTGATACCACAATAGGGAAAGCTTTACATCAGTTGTCTCGAGGTTACACTGAAATTGAAATTCGTCATTCGTACTTGCCGATTTTTAAAACTGAATTACGCTATTTTTGTTTTTCGGAAATTAACAGGTATGTGAGTGAGAGAGTCGTGGATATATACGCATCAAAGTCAAGTGGCAGACGCTACAAGTGAGACGTTGTGCAGTACGGTTTGTATTGGCTGCGGCCCAACATTCACGAATGTTGGATGGGCGCGGCTGCACTTCCGGGAAAGGTGTAGCGCCTGCTGCTGCTGCTCCGGCCGGCCAGCCGTGTCCGACAGCGCGCGACCCGGCGCCCGCGCCACGCTGCCGGGGTCACGCAGCATCGATCCCCTCCGTACCCGTGTCCGGCACACGCACAGCCGTTCGCGCCTTCCGCCGGGCGCGCCTTTGAAGGCTACCTGCTGTCCGCCAACACCGGTCGTCCCACACACTAGTGCCTGGGGCCGCTTTTTCACGGCAAAAGCGACGTCGCTGGCTCCTACAGAGCGCCTACGTGCCACTTTGTAGCTGCAGCTAGTAAGGAAAGTGGCAGCGCTGGGAGGATGTTACACGTCGTTCGGATTGTCAGCAATGAAAATTTTTTGGGCTTACATTGGCTGCATCGTGATTTCAGGAATTTTTTTTTCCTGGTTGTGGAAGATCGCCTTAACGTTTTTTCCGAGTGCGCATTAAATTTGGCTTTTTAAACTCCTAGAAAAAACAATGCATTTCACTTTCAGTTTACGCAAATCTGCTTGTAGACCAGTGTCATCTGCTAGTTTCGATTTATTTCTGTAAAAAATATGCGAAGTTCATGATCTTTTTTCTGTTTATGGCCTAAAAACTATATTGTGTTCGTTTTTATTTTGCTTTCATTGCTCACCTGAAATTAATAGTGAATGTGGGTTTGTGCAGGATATATTTAAATCTCTTCCTGTAATGTATCTTCCCCATTTTATTTTTTCTCCGCTCTTCCACCTGCCTCTTCACTACCTGTCCCACCTCCACCTGCCTTCTCAATGCCCTCCTCATTTTCCCCACAATCTCTCCACCTGTCTCGTACACCTCCCCCTCATCCCCACTCTTTCTGTACAACTCCTCCTGTCCCTCCCTCTGTTTATCGCCCTCTCCACCCATCGTCCCCTCCCCCTCTCCACCCATATTTTTCTGCCTCTCTCTGACCATCTGTTCCCCCCTCTCTCTGTCCCCTGCGTCTCTGACCATTTCCTCTTCCTGTCCCCCTCTCTCAGTCCATCTCCTCCTTCCTCTCTCTGTTCGTATTTTTCACCTACCCCTCCCTCTCTTTGTCCTGCTCCTCCTCCCCCTCTGCTTATTTCTACCTATCTGTTCTCTCTGTCTAACTTCTATGTCACCCCAATTTCACCCTCTCCCCAATGAGAGCTTTTTCTTACCCTCACATTACGTCTTTCTATATAATAAGTAGAATGTCTATAAAGTTTGGTTTTAATAGATCCCCCTGTTCAGGAGGAGACATGGAACATATGTGCATACACATATACATCCATTTTTATGTATGTACTAGCTTTCACCTGTGGCTTCACCCACCAATATATATAGGCACATTTCTCCTCCTGCCCCTCTCCTCCCTCTTAATCTGAGCAACTCCTTCTCTGCCATCTCTTACTCCCAACTATCTGTCCTTCTCCTCTTTCCTTCTCTCTCTGCCCATCTCTTCCAACCTCATATCACTCTATCAATCACCTTCCTATGTCAACCCCATTCGTAGGTGGTTCTTACCCCCACAGCATATCTTCCCAAACAATAAGTAGTATGTGTACTGAATTCAGATGAAATTGATAGTTTAGGAGATGATGTGCAACAAACATAAGCGCACATACGTACATCCATTTATATTTGTATCTATACATCTATATAAAGATGATACATTGTTTAACATTGTTATTAAAATTTTGAAAAGTACTTAACCAATTATATTATTATTATTATTATTATTATTATTATTATTTTATTATAACAACGATTGTTCCCTCTTAGGGGAGCGATTGAACGTGAATTCATAATTTCATCTCCGGAAGGTTTTCTTCTTTGCTTCCCAAAAACTCTTCATCCTCTCAGAATGCTCCTTCTTCCGTTCTTCTGTTCATTTTTACCAGGCTGGCGTGATGTTCTTTCCTCAAACTTAAAGAGAGAGGCCACAAAACGAGCTCTATATAAAGACCAAAACAGTAACAAACGAAATAAGAAAACGGTGAGCCAAATTTTTTACACGTATCTACAGGATGGAAGACTCCAGTACAACGAGGAAACTTTTCAGTATTATAACAGAGAGTAAATGCGGCATAGAATGCCTGAAAGAAGTCCAGAGGGATGAGCAGCAGATCAACATAAAAAATCTCGAAGACCGCACTGAGAGCCGGAATAAAATCACAAGTGTGAAGTTTGAGGAAAGAACATCACGCCAGCCTGGTAAAAATGGACAGAATAATATATATATATATATATATATATATATATATATATATATATATTCATCGATGCCCTCCGTCAATCCTTTCTGATGTGGAACCCACACTGCACAGCGATATTCCTGAAGAAAGTAGGTAAGGATAGTGTAAGCAGTCTCTTCAGTACACTTGTTGCATTTTCTAAGTGTTCTTCCAGTAAATCTCTGTCCTTGGTTTGCTTTACCCACAGCGTTATGTATGTGATCGTGCCAACTTAAGTTATTCGTAATTGTAATCCGTAAATATAGTTCAATTAACAACCTGCAGATTTGTGTGACTTATCGTGTCACCGAAATTTTGAGGATTCGTTGGAGTATTCATGTGGATGAGTTCAACTTTTCATTGCTCAGTCAGTTGTCACTTTTCGCGCCATACAGATAAGTTACCTAAATAATTTTCCGTTTGGTTTTGATTGTCTGGTGACTTCACGAGACGGCATATGACAGTATCCTCAGGAAGCAATCTAAGAGGGTTGCTCAGATTATCTCCTGAATAGTTTATGTAAATCAGAAAGCCTAAAACACTTCCTTGGACAACGACAGATAATACTCCTATTTTAGTTGATGACTGTAAGTCAGTTACTATGAACTGGACATTTCTGACAGGAAATCACGAATCCAGTCGCACAACTCAGACGATACTCCATAGGAAACCAATTTGATTGAAAGTCGCTTGTGAGGAATGGTGCAAACGCTTCTGAAAAACTAAAAATATGGAATCAGTTTGACATCTCCTGTCAGGAGCACTTATTACTTCGTGAGAATAAAGAGCTAGACATTTTTTGAATCCGTTTTAGTTGTTTGTCAATAAATCGTTTTCTTCGAGATAACACACAATGTTCGAACTCGGTATATGTTTCAAAACCCTACCAAATCGACATCTGTTATGGGGGTCTGTAATTCATTGTATTCTCCCACTTCCTTTCTTAATTACTGGTGTGACTTTCGCAACTTTCCAGTCTTTAGGTACCGATCTTTCGATGAGCGAGTGGCTTTATATGATTACTTAGTATGGAGCTACTGAAAGGATTCTGACTGGTATATAATCTGGACGGGAGGCGTTGCCTTTATTAAGGTGATTAATCTGCTTCGGTAAACGAGGATATCTACTCCTGAGTTAGTCGTGTCGGCAGTTGTTCTTGATTCGTATATTCGTATCCTGATATATATACATGTAATGACGAATTAATAGGACAGAAAACTATGAGACTTCAGCAAAAATATGGAGAAGTAGCATAGAAGCATCCGTAAAACATTGCATTATGAGCCGCGGGTCGGTAGCCTCCAGTGTGGCATCATTTGGACCACAGTAACAACCACACCAGTGGATTGCGAAGCAACGATAGCTGGGCAGAACAGCAAACAGCACTGTGTAGCAGTACCCTGTAGCAAGCGGGTTGATGTCACCACATCAGTGCAAGCCTCTTGTTACGACGACGTGACTAGGAGGTGGGTTTTTAGCGAAATGAATGGGTACCGGAGGCTTATAAATTAGATCTGGATTTTAAGGCAGGGATCACTTACTCCCGTCGGAAACCAGCAGCAGCACCACCACCATGACACCAGAGCTACGCTGGACAGCGAGATGACAGGGCACTGTTAACAGCAGCCATGGACTCAAGACGGGGCTGCGCTCTGCACTAAATCCTTCACGGGACTCGGTGCCAAAGCCCCGCTGACCTGCCGCCTCCGACACCGAGTTCCTAGAGGGACTTGGCGCCACAGCAACAGCCGCTATCCATCTCCTAGCCAAGGGCTGTTCCTTGATCCTCACACAAGGCACACTCCACATGTTGCCACTGCGGCCGCGTCTGGAGCTGAGGAGCAATTCCCCAACTGGAACGCCGTTACAGCACAACACGTAGCACTGCTGATGTCAACAGCCTTGGCCTCCGTAGGCTACCACCCTCAGCAACACAGGGCGTCGGCTCAGCTGCTATGGTGAAAAGCCGCTACCTGTTCATCAGCCCCAGCTATGAACAACTGCGTCATTACTGAAGTCCGTAAAAATTACTTGCAACTTTCAACAGCGTTTCACCTGGGACCACTTGCCTGTGGCCACCAGTGCGTACAGAATGCTGTAACGCTAACATGATCTTCATTCAAGAATACATATTCTTCTTGCTCTATTTCATGTCACCTGTCATGTAAGCAAGAGAAAGAAATATTTATGTTGGCAGTTGAACTCATTACACATTAACCAAAACATTACGATATAAAGATGGAAACTTACGTCAGTGTTTTTATTATGTCAAACCTGAAAGTACTTTATAATAAAATAACAGTATTTGTATTGTTACAGCCATAAACAGAGAATAGCCCACACCTCGTTTAAGAGCAACTCTGACCAGTTGGCTGGTTAATGTATTACACTACAGAGTACTTGCCACATAACTGCTATTAAAGTTAAATTTGCCATCGTATCCTTAATTATTGTGAAATCCAGCCAATTCCTACGTTTTTACACTTATGTTACTTGACAAATGCTTAGATTGTAACTCGAGTATTTCCATTTTGATGGATTACGGCATACAAATATTTGAAAACAGATTAGCCCGCCGTTGTGGTCGAGCGGTTCTAGGCGCTTCAGTCTGGAACCGCGCGACCGCTACGGTCGCAGATTCGAATCCTGCCTCGGGCATGGATGTGTGTGATGTCCTTAGGTTAGTTAGGTTTAAGTAGTTCTGAGTTCTAGGGGACTGATGACCGCAGATGTTGAGTGCTCAGAGCTATTTTCGAAAACAGATTCACGTCCGAAACGGCACAAAAATGAAAGAAAATTACGGGTCACCGATGCTAAATTGTCTACGGGCAGAAGTGGGAGTCATTTCATCACAGAAATCGTGCAGGTGTGTGGTATTTCACTAGGCAGTTTGCTGTGTGTTGATTCGTGTGAAAATGCCAGGCGCCACTATCTGCACTCCCTTCAACAACATGCAGATGAACAGCAGATAGACAGGCTGCAGTGCTGTAGATTGTGATACGTGGTACTTACTGGAATTAAGGAGAACGTGGAAGGGAGGACCCACCAATATAACTTTCTTTTCATACAACCTGTTTATTTAACAATATATAACCTGTGTTTTACAGATAATCGAAGCATTTAACCATAAAATTTTCTTTAAGAAAGTGAACAAATTTGCAAAATTCTTTTGACCTTAAACCTAAACTTGAATAAGCTTTTAATCTTTGCAAAAGAAATCTGAAGTGCTATATTGCAAAATAGCAAACAATATGACAATGATCACCAGACGGCCGGACCTGCAGCCCGCCCTTTATCCAGTGAAACAGCGGTGTTTACTACCGCACAGGGCACGGTCTGTCTTATTAAATGCCCATCTGCAACACATGAAAACTATATAAGCACCATTGATGACAAGAGTGATTCAGTTACTCAAAACAGATAGCTTTGAATGCTGTACGTCGAAAGGTTCTGGGTTGAGATGCGCACATGTGCTTAAAAGTTGAACAAACAAGCAAACAACATGACAATGATATGGCTTACTTCAAAGCAACCAACCTCTTAATTTCAATCGGCAACCAAGGTGCGACTGTGTGGGGCGGCGTGTTTGTTGAAAATTATGCCTGCTGTATAAATGTTTGAAGAATGTAAAATCAGTTCCTATTATTTAGAATGTTATTTATGCTGTCTTTCGCCGTTCTCAACACTGACACTCTAATTACACTTTAGCAACCAGAAAGTGATTTAACAAAACGTGAAGCCTGTAATTAGAATTCCTAGTGCCCACTTCATCTGAGAATACAATTATAGCTGCAGCTTATAGCTCTGAGGAATTAGGAGATTGTCCAGGATTTATAATCAAAAACGATATTCCAAAATAGTTGAGTATATTCTGAAAGTCACAGATGAAAAACACAAGTATCCATACAACCTAACTAACAGAGCAGTTCAGAGTCTAATGCGCTGATGATGCAACTATAAATGTCCGAATTAAATGTTAAAATGAATGCTCGCCATAATTTGATGAAAATATTTCATCGAACGCCACGCTAAATAATTGGTAGAATGTCTGTCCCGCGACGGCACGTGAAAATACGACAATACGCAAACTGAAGCTAGATAATGAAAATCATCCCAGAATTAACACTTCACTCACAAATGATTTCCTGGTTACGCGCATCTCGAGTAACTGAATACGGCATCCGAGGCTGTTTGTAGCTGTGATACCGACGCGACGCGACGCAACTCCCGACACAGATGGCGTGTCATTCAGCGTCTGGAGAGAACTGGGGCCTTGCTTCCTCGCGCAGCGTTCTTATATATAAAGCCGCGGTGCGGACGGCTGAGGGAACGCCTGATCAAATCGGCTCTCCCGACTAGCCGCTGGGCTAGTAATGCACTACATTAAGTTACCTAATGAATCATAGCTTCTCTTGCTGATGGCCGATGAAGCTCTTAATTTAAAAGTGCATTGAGCACGCAGGTAAGTATTGTTAATAAAATTTTGACGTGGCTAAGTTAAATATTTTGGGCGAGAGAATTAATTTAATTACACTGCATGCAGTAGACGAGCTCTGAACCGGCTCTTTGGAGATACGCTATCGCTATAATTTTATAGGTATTCAAATGAAACTTTTCACATCTTCATAGCTATAGCGGATCTCCAACCTATTTAAATCTAAACATCCTAGCCTTATTTATTAGCCTACTTAATCTATCTTGCTTCCTTAAGTTTTGAGACGAAAACCAGAAAATCATGAATTTCCACTAAAATCTTAATTTGTGAAATCCAAAGTACTGTTTTTATTAAATTATTATGAAAGATGAATTTAAATATAAATTTTGAAGTCTCTAGCTCTTTTATGTTGCGCCAATGATTTTTACAGAAAACGTCCAAATTTCGAAAACGGCTTAAGTTATCGAACTGATATTCAACACACATTAATTTAGCATTACTTCTGACATGCTAGAAAAGTTTTAGGTTATTTGCTTGATTTTTAAAGTATTGCGCAACATTTATGACGTCAGAGCTAGTTACAGCAGACTGGCTGGCACACAATAGAAAGACTGATGTGAGTTTATTACGGCGTGAGTAGGCTGCTTCCCTACAACTGGATGCCAACCAGTCCCTTCTGACAATTTTATTTTGACTAAGGCCCTTGTGACAGTTGGGTGTTAATGTTTTCAAAGTTAAACTGATTGTCAGTTTTTAAGACAGCTCTGAAGGAACGTCTTTGAAACATTATTTGTGAACACTTATAACAAGAGAGCTCACTCTGCGGAACCACAAGAGCCAGCTAAAATAGACATATAATGACCCGGTCTTTCAAACACAGAAACGAACAGCTTAGTACAACGGTTGTTCAGATTATAACTAATGACAGAAATGCAATTACAATCAAAGAATTGAACCCGTTAACAGCTAAATCCAACCACAAGGACCCCTTTTTATTTAACGGCAACCTTTGCTTAGTACAATTTTTCCAGCTGTATTTAAGACTAAGAGCTCATTAATTAGAACATTAATGATCGGGTACAAACCAGAAAGGAAAGGCGATATAACAGCAGAACAAATTTTCAAACGACAGCTAGTCTCAGTACTATACTACTGCCTATATTTACGACCAAAGAGCCGACCGAGTAAAACTCTGAGGGTCGGGTACAAACCAGAAATTAATAAGGAGGGCAGGTAGACAGTGAAACAAATCACCACGAGGATTACAGAATGTTACTTCCCTTTAGCCGGCCGCTGTGGCCGAGCGGTTCTAGGCGCTTCAGTCTGGAACCGCGTGACCGCTACGGTCGCAGGTTCGTATCTTGCCTCGGGCATGGATGTGTGTGATGTCAGGTTAGTTAGGTTTAAGTAGTTCTAAGTTCTAGGGGATTGATGACCTCAGATGTTAAGTCCCATAGTGCTCAGAGCCATTTGAACCATTTTGAACTTCCCTTTATCAGCAAACAGTTCCGTGGATCCGCGGTGCGTCGCAGCGGTTAATGAGTGGTGCCGATGAAAGCCAGGTAGGAGAGGGCAGCCAGGCCACGAGCAGTCGTCCCACACGAGTGTTGCCAACCAACCGACTGGATGTCGGCCTGCTGGTTGTAGTCGACGCTGACCCCGGTGAAGTACTCCGGTATCTTCGCTCTGCACAGACCCTCCTTGCGCAGCTCATGGCTTCGGCCACTCGGACCTCGTGACCACCTCTTGTCGCGATGTTACCGTCAAACTCCAAACTTCGTGCATCCCCACTGGGGCCAGCGAACCCCGTATATATATTGGCAAGCAAAGACCTTCTAAGGACAGAACCCACATATACCAACTCTTCCTCATAGAGATTGGCAATGGGGCCGTAAGAGGGATAGTCGATACTACACCTGAGCCAGTGGTGCCAGACAGGACAGTCTACTAACTCGATGGCGCCATGGCTCAGATTGGTTACCAGTTCAGTGTTGTACGACAACATCATCTGACTCGCCAGATCATCCGGAAGTCATTTCTTGCCGTAAGGTGCAGAGACCATCATACCACATGAATGCCTTGCACAGCTCACGTCACAGGGCACAGAGCTTAGCATGCGCATAAGCCTAGCGTAGCTCCCTAGCGTGGCAACTGGTTGACGGCGTTGATGAGAAAGTGTATTTGTTAATAGACTTTGGAAAGAGTTGATCGAACGCTTTCAGTAATTTGGCTTTGGTCTCCCAGAACGTCAGTAACATGATTTGGTGACGGCTTTCTTGAATGGAGAATGTTTATGTGGCGTGAAATAAAACCTTGCAATACGTCTGCCATCACATTCAATCCCGTATGCGCTCATGTACTTGCGTAATAGCCGCGCGGGGTGGCCGTGCTGTCTAAGGCGCCTTGCCACGAATCGCGCGGCTGCACCCGTCGGTCTCTGCCTCGTGATGACTGGGTGTTGTGTGATGTCCTTCGGTTAGTTAGGTTTAAGTAGTTCTAAGTTCTAGGAGACTGATGACCATAGCTGTTAAGTCCCATAGTGCTCAGAACCATTTTTTGCACCCGTTCGAGTCCTCCCTTGGGTATGGGTGTGTGTGTTGTCTTTAGCATAAGTTAAAGTTAGATTAGGTAGTGTGTAAACCTAGGGTCCGATGACCTCAGCAGTTTGGTCCCATAGAACTTACCACCACTTACGTAATATAATACACTGGAGCGTTGCATACGGTTTTCCTATCCTCCACATCCTCCTGATTTAAACTCATTAGACTTGAGGGCATTTGAAAGTTCAAAAAAAAAAAAAAATGGTTCAAATGGCTGTGAGCACTATGGGACTCAACTGCTGAGGTCATAAGTCCCCTAGAACTTAGAACTACTTAAACCTAACTAACCTAAGGACATCACACACATCCATGCCCGAGGCAGGATTCGAACCTGCGACCGTAGCGGTCGCACGGTTCCGGACTGCGTGCCTAGAACCGCGAGACCACTGCGGCCGGCGATTTGAAAGTTCTTGCGTGTCTATCTCGGAACAAGCTGCAGAGTGTCTTTGTGCCCATACTGCGGAAGTTTGCGAAACCATTCACAGAAACAGTGCTCTAGTTACTCCTGGTAATCATTACATCGGGGTTTGTTGCATGTGTCAGTGCTCAAGTGTTGCACTGTCGTCACTCCGTGAGCCCTACGGCACATGTCAGCTTCTGTGCTTACTTCCTGTATTGTTGTGTAGGCGTTCCCCAATTTACACTGCGATGAAGAGCATTTCGCCAATGAAGATGATTTGAAGGTCGAAAGAACCACATTTTCTATAAAATTGACACTAAAGGCACACATTTCCATGCATTTCTATATAGCTTTGCCATCAGTGAATGAACAGGTGTCGTCAGAGGTGGTTTGACTGCGCTATCATACATCCCTCTTCCACGCCTAACAGATTAGAGTTACCCGATTTTCCTTCATAAGGTACTCAATAACTGGGAAAGGTTCTTAATGTCGACGTGGTTCATATACTTGCACACTAGGTCCCCGGATTTGGCTTCTTTAGACATCCTTTTGTGGGGATGATGATGAGTCATGCCTAAAAGAGCATTTCGCAGTCGAACAGAAACCTATTCGCAAATGGTAATGTCTGCCATATCAGAACTTGATTCGGAAAAAAAGAGAGAGAGCGACGAACGTAGTGAAGTAATTAACTTTTTAGTAGTTTTATCTTCGTTCGTTGGTAATTTAGCAGTTAATGTGATCGCCTCTGTGATTTTGGTTATTCTAAGTTAATACAACAAACCACGACGAAATAAATAACCTATACAAATTTAACAGTAAGAGTGGACAACAAAAGAATACCTACAAGTATATATAACGATGTATATCCTTTATGTATGTAAAACGATGAATAACGATGTATATCCTTTATACAAGTAAAACGGTGATCAATCTCCATGTATTTTATGCACGATGTGTTAAAAACAGGTTACATAAAATATTATAGTGGTACAACTAAGGCACACTCTATGCTTCCTAGTACAGTCGTTGGACGGTAATGGCGCTCCACACAGAGCAAAACAATATCTGTAATCTGGTTACGCGCCAAAACGGCTACCAGTAGCATGTAAACAGTAATCTTCCGCTGCAGTTTAGTGCATAAGTGACTAGTGATGGGCTAACGAACATGAGTGTCTACGGACTATGTTGTTTTATGACATAACGGATATGTATGCCCGCAATATGTAACAGCGTCACGAATGTATTTGATAGTAATGATAACGACAAATAAATGTGTCAGCTCCTTTTAAGTTGACATGGCTTAAAGCCACAAAAATGTAAGTAACATGCTTACGCAATTGCATTTTTCATTCTGTGTAATCGGCCGAATATCAAGATACACAACGATTTTGTTAAATAACTTATAAACATACTGTATTTTTCAGCTGTGCTTGATAATGGTCTAAGGCAGAAATTGCAACCGTTAAATAAAGTGTTACAGTCACTGGCGTAAATATGATGCCTTTTATAAACGTAGTGAAGTGTTGTCTCTTGCATTAACATTCATGTGAGTAGCTATTGTTTTTCTTCTAACTAGGTTCATATGCAACATTTTATCTACTAAGTCTCCTCTCCAACTGCTACATGTGTACAATTGTTGGTGAATGCACTGTACATTTTTGGCCAAGGGTTTAGCAGAGATAAAACAAGACTGCCTAGAAATCAGCCAATGGAATTTTGTCCGAATTTTCGTAGCCGAACGATGTGTGGGGATTGGGCAAGTGGTGTATCAAATTGATCAGCGTGAGGTCTAGTTCTGCAAAAAAGAAAAAGAAAACTATTTCCGTACTTGAAAGGAATCAAGGTAATTGAGAAATACGTAATTAGTCCTAAGAGGGAGCATTGAAATACTGGTTGTTTATAAATTCGTTACACAAAAGTAACATTTAATAGTGAAAAAGATAAATAACTTACAATGATGTGTGATACAGCACTGAATGCAGCATGTGGCTTCCTTCTGCAACACGACAATTGTCCCACCTGTAATCAGTTTCCTGCTAAAACGTATGAAGCAAGCCTTGATGTAAGGTGGCAACTGCTTGTTATCCGTTGTCGTAGCTCGTTGATGTTTGCCGGAAGCGGAGGAATAAAGACTCTGTCCTTAACGTAACCCCATACACAGAAGCCCATTGTGGTCAATTCAGGTGATCGTGGCGGCCAGGATATTGTTCTACCACGCCCAGTCCAGGTCGACACATTCCTAAGGAGGTACGCGATAGCTTCACGATGATAATGTGGTGGTGCGCCATCTTGTTGGAAATAAATTCTATGCCTATATCCTGTTGTGATTGAGGCATTACATAATGTTCAAACATGTCCAGGTACATAAGCCAGTTACGGTTGATCCGTCAAAAAAGAAAGGACTGTAAATCTTATTACACCTTACAGTGCCAAAAACATCTACCTTTCCTTTGTCCTTTACATGTTCGATTACGTGACATGGTTTCTGCTCACCCCATATTAACATTATGCCGATTCACCTTACCACAGATACGGCAGGTGGCTTCGTCACTGAACACAAATTTGTTAAGAAAATCATCTTCAGTCTGTATTTTGTTAAACATTTCTACACATACCTCATTTTTGTCACTTTCTCTTGAAGCCAACGACAGGTCCAATTTGTTGGAGTTGAATGACAGGTTTTTCGGTAATACCTTCCACACTGTAACACTAGTCATATTCAGTTCTAAGCTGGCACGTTTCGGATTTACCCGGACTACGAATGTAAGAATGCCGAATTTGTTCAATTGCTGACCTGGCGTCCTATGTGATAAAAAGCCGGTTTCTGTGAAACGATTGTACTAATTAGTAACAGTTTGCCTTTAAGGTGGTAGCTTGCGATATTTATGCCTGAATTGTCTCTGAACTACAGCAGCAGATTTGGATTCATGAAACCATAAACAATACTGCAATTAAAAAAAAACTGGTCAACTGTTTTATGAAATGATTTGTCTAAAAGTAAGAAAGAGAAGAGAGAAACATTTGAGGCGCCTTTGAATGATGCTTGGGTGGCGGAAGCGGGATTTTAGGGTTCCCATTAGGCCAGACATGCATTACACAGTCGAAGTGATCGCTAGGGTAGTGGAGTACGTGTTGCGATGTGGCTTTTTTAGGACAGAGAAATCCCTTCACAGGCCTGACAAGATGCCTTCCGCGTCCAGAGTCATAGCAAATCGGAGAAAGAAAGTGTTAATGTAGCATTAGTTAGCTGCAGAAGCATCTATGGTAAGTCACGCAACTAATCTCACATATAAACGATAACAGTGCTCACATCGTACTAGGGGTAGAAAGCTGGCTTAATCCAGATGTTACTAGCAATGACAGTCTTAAGTTCCAATTGGAATTTACATCGCAAAGGTAGGTTGAACGCCGGTGGTGGAGGCGTGTTTATAGCCTTAAAAATACGATAAGGGTAGTCAGGGGCTCGTATTGTTAGCCAATAAACAGATTGTAATAACACCTAGAAAGTGTATGTTTTGTGTAGACATACACTTTTTTAAATGCAACAATGCCTATCGACACTAACAAACTAAAAGTAAGAGAAATTGGAATGTTAGTGATGTCTGTTGCAAGGTTCTAGTACGAGTCATTTTCGAGAGATCGTATTTTGACAACTTTTCACACCGACAGTCGCTAGGTACGACGTTGTTTGTTTGCTGACAGTGTGCTTGTGTGGTCCTCGAGTGCAGTACGACTTGCTAAATAGTTGGTGTGTGACAGTCCAGCCACTGTGTCGTGAGTGGACGATGGGATTTATCAATGCAGATAAAGCCGACTGCTCATGGTGTATGGAGAGTGCAGGAAGAACGCAGTTAATTCTTGTACAGTGTATGCGGCAAGATATCTCAGTAGACTTCAACCATCACGGCAGTTATTTGTTAGTCTCTGCAACCAGTTACGTGAAAGTGGTAGTGTAACACCTAGACAACATAACAAACGGAAACAAGTGACGACAGAAGAGAGCGAAATTAACGTTGTTGCTTTTGTTGCAGTTGATCCGCACTTTAGCTCCCGTGCAATCGCATGAGGAAGTGGTATGAGTCAGGCAAGTATCCGACACGTTCTCCATCGACATAGGTTCCATCCCTGTCACATCTCTTTCTACGAGCTGCATGGAGCCGATTATGAGATTAACAACCGTACATGGGCATTAAGACAGGATACTGTAGATCTTGTATCTTGTTTAGCGATGAAGCCACATTTACCAATCATGGCCAGGTAAACTGCTGAAACTATTGGTATGTTGACAATCCCCGTTGGCTTCGTCAGGTGGAACGCCAGCATCCATGGAGTGTAAACGTGTGCTTGGGATAGTGAACCATCAGCTGATAGGGCCGTTTTTCATAGACGGAGCACTGAACACGCACAAATATCTCTGACTCCTAACATACCATCTTCCACAGATGATGATGATGATGATGATGATCGTCTGCAGACTAGGAGAAACCGACGGTGCCAACATGATGGCTCTGCAGCCCATAGTGCACGAAGCATGTCTTCACGAATTGTTTCCATATCGTTGGATTGAACGCAGATGACCTGTACCTTGGCCGGCCCATTCCCCGGATTTGACGCCTGTAGCCTTTTATCTGTGGGGAAAGCTGAAAGACGCTGTCTATATCAACGACACCTGATTATATGCAACGACGTATTACTGAAGCCTGTTCGGACATCGCTCAAATGCTAGCGCGTATGCAGCTGTCGCTCCATACCAGACTGGAAGCGTGGATTGTCGCTGCTGGTGGTCGTTTTGAAAACAACCTGCGATGGTCGGTTCCCTTGTTACCGGTAAGAATCCACGTAACTAATGTATGCACGTGTGTTGTGCTTTAGTGTGTTCTACCACAGCTTTTGTACAACTCTCGTTTTGCGAATCGGTGGGGGAACTTTTCAAAATACGATATCTCGTAGACGACTTGCACTAGAATTCTGCGACAAGCACAGCGGACATTCTGATTTACCCTACTTTTAGTTCGTTACTATCGATAGGCATTGTTCCATTTTAAAAAGAGTAAGTCTGCACACAAAAAAATACTTTGTAAGCATTATTGCATCTGTTGATTGGCTAACAGTACGAGCCCCTGACTACCAATCGATTCTGTGAAAACCCCACATATCAGCAGGACTTTCCATTTCCGCAATACTTGCGGTGCAAGTTTTATGTTCAAATGGCTCTGAGCACTATGGGACTCAACTTCTGAGGTCATTAGTCTCCTAGAACTTAGAACTGGTTAAACCTAACTAACCCAAGGACATCACACACATCCATGCCCGGGGCAGGTTTCGAACCTGCGACCGTAGCGGTCTCGCGGTTCCAGACAGCAGCGCCTAGAACCGCACGGCCACTTCGGCCGGCGCAAGTTTTATGTGATTCGCCCTGTACATATATGACCTAACAGATAATGTACGTTCCACGAAGACTTTCGGGGATGAGGCTGTTGTATACAGAGAGGTTGCGACGCTGGAAAATTGCAGCGAAATGCAGGAAGACCTGCAGAGGATCAACGCTTGGTTCAGAGTGACTATTGACCCTCAACATTAAAAACATTAACGTATTGCGAATACGTAGACAAAAATACCCTTTATTCTGTGATTTAAAAATTTCAGAACAATAACTGGAATCGGTTACTTCAGTAAAATTTCTAGGAGTATGCATACGGAGCGATCTGAAATGGAATGACCACATAAAGGTAATCGCGAGTAAGGCGGATGCCAGACTGATCATTGGAAGACTTCTCTTCTAATGTAGTCCATCAACAAAGGAAGTAGCTTAAAAAACACTCGCTTGACCAATACTTGAATATTGCCTGTCAGTGTGGGAACCGTGCCCGATAGGGCTGATAGAGGAAATAGAGAAGATCTAAAGAAGAGCAGCGAATTTCGTTACCGTTTCATGTAGTAAGCACGAAACCGTCACAGAGATGATCAACTAATCAATGGCAGACGCCGCGAGAGAGGCATTCTGCGTCATGGGGTGGAGCATATATGTATATTGCTTCCTCTCATGTATGTTTCGTGAAAAGACAGTGAAGATAAAATTAGTGAGATTCGAGCCCACACGGAGGCTTACCGGGAATCGTTCTCCCGCGAACTATTTGCGAATGGAATAGGGAAGGGGGAAGTGACAGTGGTACACGAAGTATCCTCCGCCACTCACCGCAAAGTGGCTTGCGAAGTGTAGATGCAGATGTAGAAATCATGTACATCTCACGGACACAAACAGCAGACTGAACGGTCTGCAATATATAACCCACCAGCCAAATATCCTCTACTACTCTTTAAAATTCCAGTTAAAAATTGAACTAAAGTTCTCAGTCGGCACCTCATTTGGTGTGCATGATTTTGGTCGCCATTAAGAGTATTGTGCACCTTTTTAGTTCCAGCGTGTGTTTTGTTTGATTCCGTCCTTTCCTCAACTCTTCATCCTGTTCAGTCACCTAGTTCTTTTTATAATAATTTGCCTCAATAGGCTTGCGTGTTTAACATTTGCAGAACTCGTTTAAATATCCACCTTATCCACATGCAGATCAGTTCTACAACAGTTTTGTAACCTGTAATCTCACGGGTCTCATCTGATCGGGTGTGGTGGCACTGTGGTAAAAAAGCGGGAGGACAATGGTTCAGATCCCCGTTCGGTCATCCAGATTTAGATTTTCCCTGGTTTTCCTAAATTGCTTGACCCACATGTTAAGATGGTTCCTTTGAAAAGTTCAGTTTGTATTTCCTTCCCTATACTTTACGATCTCCGTCCACTTATTCGAGCTTGTGGTCAGTCCCTAGTAAGATTATCGTCAACGAGTCGTTAACCTAATCTTTCTTTTTTTTGTTTCCCTCATCTGTCCATTTCCTTGTGTTCAATATAACGTTTAGATCTGACTTTTTCTGTTGTCACCTTTATCGCCGACATACACTTCATTTAAATACGTTGACTACCCTGTGGTCCCCGGGTGCCGCAGGGGAACCATACGTCTGACGCCGTGTCTCTCTCCAGGCGGTGAAACAATCATCATCAAGCGTGCAGCAGTCAACGTTTTAATGATTGCCTTACAAGAAGCAACACAAATACAGCGTCAGTTTCTATTTTCATTCATAACTATTTACACAATGTCTCACTTTCCTTTATCTGCCTTTATTGCGTCATCCTTACAGTGCATGGCGGCAACTGTACTATCCATTCTTTAAAATTGTATGATTTATTGTATTTAATATTGCCTAGTAATGTGACTAGCTGAGAAATTGAGAGAGGTACCTATATCAATAGAAAATTCTGAAATTATTGCAGTCTTTCTATAGCATTTCAGTATTTTCGTTAAAATCAAACGTAATATTTCTAAAGTTATGGCAATTGCAATAAAAAAGTGGAATCACTATTCCTGATCACGATCTCGTTTAGACGACGTTTCAGATAACGAGTAAAAATATGAAAGTTATCTGTCCAAGCCACACATGCAGTCTGCTTTAATACGAAAGGCGGACATAATTACCAAAACTTCGCAGGGCGATTTCAATACCAAAGTGGCGACCATCTTTCGATCGCAGCATCACCAGAGAAATCAACAAACGAGTCATTATTAACACGTCTGTAGAGTGCAAATCATTTTTAAACCAAAGCAGATGTTGAAACTACCACAAATGAGGATAGAAAATTTATGAACATTGTATTCTTATTAAAATTACGGATCATGGTAAAATGAAAATTACAGTATGGCGTCAAAATTCACAAACGAAACTTAAAAAATTCTCTCGGAGTTCTCAGTAACAAAAGACATTGTAAAGTCAGTATCACCATTATTTAAAATGGCCCGATTACAAAGAGTAACATATATGGAGCTTCATACATCATGTTATCTCAGATTGGATACATCTAAGTTATCAGTATTATCCCCGTAGTCGTATGTTACGGTAAGTTTTTCTTATAGATCTTATAATTATATTTTTCCCTGAGACTTGTTATGGTAAGTGATCAGATACATAAACTATTAGGATGCTATAACACCTATCTTCTTCCCCATTTCTGTTTCTGACTATACAGTTTCTTCCACAGTGAGGAAGATTTGAAATGTTACCATGCTGAAAAATAATGATTTTGATAGAAAATTGGGAACAATGCTATCCAACGAATGTATTTTGGAAATAAAGTTTTTTATTGATCAAGAACTCTTTTTAGGAGAGATTTTGGTTAATTTTTCTAACATTGATAGTTTCTTTACAATTGAAGTGAAAATAATGTTGAGAAATCGGTGCGTTTCCGTAAGGTGGTACGTGTATTCACGTCTTACCGATTGGGTTTGTGTGCGCCTTAACTATCGCAGTGTACCGGGTATAAAAATAACTAAGTATACAAAATTTTAGTGTGTTTAGAGGAGATAAAAGAAATGCTTTTTTACGTAACAGAAACGTCACGGTAAACTAATTTTCCGTGCTAGGACCCTTGAAGGGTTTGGCGGTAATGACGTTCAGAAACCGTGTTCAAACTGCCATGTGATGAATATTGCTTTGCATATGTTGGTGGAAAATTATCATTTGGTTTCCCCCCTATGATTTTTACCACACACACACACACACACACACACACACACACACACACACACACACACCCTGCGGGTCCGGGGTAAGAATAGGCCCGAGGTATTCCTGCCTGTCGTAAGAGGCGACTAAAAGGAGTTTCAACCGTTTCGGCCTTCCATGTGATGGTCCCCCTTGGGGTTTGACCTCCATTTTTCAAAATTCTACAGAAGTACGAGCCTTTTGGGGAAGGACGCCTTACGTGGTGTATCACTGGTCCTCAGTGCACTAAGACCTTGGCACTCAGCATTGTAACGGCGTTGTAACCAAACCCATTATTCCTCAAATTGGGCCTAAACGCCTGATGGGTTGTACAAGTTACGCCCATAGTGCGTCCCCATCTGCACCTACGATCATGATGGACTTTCCATGGCACCCGAAATCCAGCACGGTAGCCAGCCCGTTGTGGTGGGGTCGTCATGTACCCTCTAGATTGTAGCCCCCTGACAACACAGGGATCGTACTGCCGATACCTGAGCTGCACCCTCCCCACGTCGGCCAAGGAGTAGATGCCCGTCTCCTTGGGGCATCGGGACTCCCGGCAACAGTCATCCTGCCAGGTGGCCCTTGCTGAGGCTGGGTGGCGCCCGTGGGGAGAGCCCCTGGTCGGAGTGGGTGGTATCGGGGCGGACGTTTCGCAGATGAAACGTCAACATGTATCAGGTCGCTCTGCGGCCGAGTCTCTTAAAAAGAAAGGTACTGTCTCTGGTTCTGATTCTCCTGCCCTTTCCGCCTTGGCCACTCCCTGGGAGGAAGGACAGACCCGCCGGCTTGGGGCGAAGTACTTCCCCCGCTATTTAGTCTGTTCTCGGACCGATGGGGGACGTTCGCCACCTCCAAGCCCATGTTCTTTGTCCAGCACATCGAGGACATCTTCGGGGAAATCGAGGTCTCAGTAAAATGCGTTCGGGGTCCGTTCTTATAAAGACCACCTCCGCCACACAGTCGGCGGCGTTCCAGGCGTGCGACCGACTAGGGGACATCGCAGTGTCCATAGTCCCGCATCTGGCACTGAATAGGACGCAGTGGGTTATTTTTCATCGGGACCTCCTGCTGCAATCTGATGAGGAGCTCAGGGTCAACCTGGAGCGCCGAGGCGTGCATTTCGTCCGGCGAGTCCAGCGCGGCCAGAAAGACCGTCGCATCGACACCGGGGCCTTTATCCTCGCCTTCGAGGGGGACGTTCTCCCGGAGAAGGTAAAGGTGATGTGCTACCAGTGCGACGTGCGACCTTACGTCCCGCCTCCTATGCGCTGCTTTCGGTGTTTGCGCTTTGGGCACATGTCGTCATGGTGTGAGGCTGAGCCCCTTTGTGGCGATTGTGGACGTCCTCTTCGTAAGGAACATACATGCACCCCACCACCTCGGTGCATCAATTGTCCTGGCATCCACTCGCCTAGATCTTTAGACTGCCCCGCTTATAAGAAGGAGAAGAAGATTCAAGAACTCAAAACTTTGGATCATCTTTCTTATTTTGAGGCCAGGAAGAAGTATGACCACCTCCATCCCGTGACGTTGCAACTTCGTTTGCCTCAGTCGTGTCCACTCCTTCCACAGTATCCTCACCCCTATCCTGTCCCCACTCCACCTCCTCACCCCATCCGGGGTCTATGCCTCCGCCTCCCAAATCCCTCCCTTCCAAATCCTCCTCCCTCGCGGCCCCCGTCCCCTCTACCCCAGGGGCCACCCTTCCTCCTCCTCCTCTCCCCCACCCCCCCACCCCCCGCGCCGCCTGGGAAGCGATCCTCTTCTCAGGCGTCCATCGGGGAAACGTTCCGGACCCCGGCTTCCGAGGTCCGGCGTTCCAAAACGGACCCCGCGCGTGAGGACCTTCTTCGGGTCCAGCCCACCATCCCCGTGCCTCCTCGGACTTCCAAGAAGGCCTCCAAGAAGAAGTCTTTATCCCCCTCTCCACCCCGGCGCGTTTCGTCTGACGCTCCATCCGTGAGTCGCTGCTCCCGGCCGTCTTCAGTTTCGCCGGGACGCTCTGCTGCCAGGCGCTCAGCTGGCCTCTCGTCGGCAAATGATGCTGCCCCTCCTACGCAACCCGGGACAGCGGCCGCAGCTGGCGACGACTCGATGGAACAGGATCCGCCTCCCGCCGGTTGTAGCGTTGTTCCCTCGAAACCTGGCCCTCCGCGGCCGTCGGGGTGACCAGCTCTTCCCCCGTCTCGTTCCCCCCTTTTTTCTGACTAGCGATGGCTTTGTTACATTGAAACATAAGAGGAATTCGATCTAATCGGGAGGAATTACAACTGCTCCTCCGCCTGCACTGTCCGCTCGTCCTTGGTCTCCAGGAAACCAAGTTGCGCCCAACTGACAGTATTGCTTTTACCCACTATACGTCGGAGCGGTATGACCTCACCCCTGTGGACGGTATTCCAGCTCATGGTGGGGTCATGTTGCTCGTTCGGGACGATGTCTATTACCATCCCATCCCATTGACCACCCCACTCCAAGCAATAGCTGTCCGTATTACTCTTTCTGCCTTTACTTTTTGTGTTTGTACCGTCTACACTCCATCGTCATCCGCAGTTAGTCGGGCTGACATGATGCACCTGATTGTTCAGCTTCCTCCGCCGTTTTTATTGTTTGGCGACTTCAATGCCCATCATCCCCTTTGGGGCTCTCCTGCATCCTGTCAGAGAGGCTCCCTCTTGGCGGATGTCCTCAACCATCTCAATCTTGTCTGCCTCAATACTGGCGCCCCGACTTTCCTCTCGGACTCTACTCATACCTACTCCCACTTGGACTTTTCGATCTGTTCTACCACTCTTGCCCGTCGGTTCGAGTGGTATGTCCTTTCTGACACCTATTCGAGCGACCACTTCCCCTGTGTCGTTCGTCTCCTGCACCACACCCCATCCCCACGTCCTTCGAGCTGGAACATACCGAAAGGTGAGTGGGGCCTTTACTCCTCCCTGGCGACCTTTCCGGACCACGATTTTCTCAGTTGTGACAGTCAGGTCGAATACCTCACGGCTGTTATCAATGCTGCCGAACGTTCCATTCCTCGTACTACCTCTTCCTCACGTCGCGTTTCCGTCCCCTGGTGGAATGAGGCTTGTAGAGACGCTATCCGTGCTCGACGACGTGCTTTACGCACCTTTCGCCGCCATCCTACGTTGGCGAATTGGATACAAACGACTCCGAACGCAAGACATCAAAACAGCTTGTTGGGCCTCTTTCACCAGCTCCTTTGACAGTTTTACTCCCTCTTCTGTCGTTTGGGGTGGCCTGCGCCGGCTGTCGGGCATTAAGGCCCACTCCTCGGTACCTGGCCTGACTTCAGGTAATGAGGTCCTTGTTGATCCTGTGGCTGTCTCCAACGCCTTCGGCCGCTTTTTCGCGGAGATTTCAAGCTCCGCCCATTACCACCCTGCCTTCCTTCCCAGGAAAGAGGCTCGGCGACCTTCCTTCCACTCGCTGAATCTGGAAACTTATAATGCCCCCTTTACTATGCGGGAACTCGAACGTGCGCTTGCACTGTCCCGGTCCTCTGCTCCGGGGCCAGATGCCATTCACGTTCAGATGCTGGCACACCTTTCTCCGGCGGGCAAAAGCTTCCTTCTTCGTACCTACAGGGTGCTTCAAAAATGACCGGTATATTTGAAACGGCAATAAAAACCAAACGAGCAGCGATAGAAATACACCGTTTGTTGCAATATCCTTGGGACAACAGTTCATTTTCAGGCAGACAAACTTTCGAAATTACAGTAGTTACAATTTTCAACAACAGATGGCGCTGCGGTCTGGGAAACTCTATAGTACGATATTTTCCACATATCCACCATGCGTAGCAATAATATGGCGTAGTCTCTGAATGAAATTACCCGAAACCTTTGACAACGTGTCTGGCGGAATGGCTTCACATGCAGATGAGATGTACTGCTTCAGCTGTTCAATTGTTTCTGGATTCTGGCGGTACACCTGGTCTTTCAAGTGTCCCCACAGAAAGAAGTCACAGGGGTTCATGTCTGGCGAATAGGGAGGCCAATCCACGCCGCCTCCTGTATGTTTCGGATAGCTCAAAGCAATCACACGATCATCGAAATATTCATTCAGGAAATTAAAGACGACGGCCGTGCGATGTGGCCGGGCACCATCTTGCATAAACCACGAGGTGTTCGCAGTGTCGTCTAAGGCAGTTTGTACCGCCACAAATTCACGAAGAATGTCCAGATAGCGTGATGCAGTAATCGTTTCGGATCTGAAAAACGGGCCAATGATTCCTTTGGAAGACATGGCGGCCCAGACCAGTACTTTTTGAGGAGGCAGGGACGATGGGACTGCAACATGGGGCTTTTCGGTTCCCCATATGCGCCAGTTCTGTTTATTGACGAAGCCGTCCAGGTAAAAATAAGCTTCGTCAGTAAACCAAATGCTGCCCACATGCATATCGCCGTCATCAATCCTGTGCACTATATCGTTAGCGAATGTCTCTCGTGCAGCAATGGTAGCGGCGCTGAGGGGTTGCCGCGTTTGAATTTTGTATGGATGGAGGTGTAAACTCTGGCGCATGAGACGATACGTGGACGTTGGCGTCATTTGGACCGCAGCTGCAACACGGCGAACGGAAACCCGAGGCCGCTGTTGGATCACCTGCTGCTCTAGCTGCGCGTTGCCCTCTGTGGTTGCCGTACGCGGTCGCCCTACCTTTCCAGCACGTTCATCCGTCACGTTCCCAGTCCGTTGAAATTTTTCAAACAGATCCTTTATTGTATCGCTTTTCGGTCCTTTGGTTACATTAAACCTCCGTTTAAAACTTCGTCTTGTTGCAACAACACTGTGTTCTAGGCGGTGGAATTCCAACACCAGAAAAATCCTCTGTTCTAAGGAATAAACCATGTTGTCTACAGCACACGTGCACGTTGTGAACAGCACACGCTTACAGCAGAAAGACGACGTACAGAATGGCGCACCCACAGACTGCGTTGTCTTCTATATCTTTCACATCACTTGCAGCGCCATCTGTTGAAAATTGTAACTACTGTAATTTCGAAAGTTTGTCCGCCTGAAAATGTACTGTTGTCCCAAGCATATTGCAACAAACGGTGTATTTCTATCGCTGCTCGTTTAGTTTTTATTGCCGTTTCAAATATACCGGTCATTTTTGAAACACCCTGTACAATCGCGTCTGGACCGAAGGTCAGGTCCCCATGCGTTGGCGTGACGCCGTCGTTGTTCCTATACCCAAACCCGGGAAGGAGACACACCTTCCTTCTAGTTGCCGCCCCATTTCTCTTACAAGCTGTGTCTGTAAGGTGATGGAGCGCATGGTTAACGCTCGGTTAGTCTGGATTCTTGAATCTCGACGGCTACTTACCAATGTTCAATGCGGCTTTCGTCGCCGCCGCTCCGCTGTTGACCACCTTGTGACCTTGTCGACATTCATCATGAACAACTTTTTGCGAAGGCGCCAAACGGTAGCCGTGTTCTTCGATTTGGAGAAGGCTTATGATACCTGTTGGAGAGGAGGTATCCTCCGCACTATGCACAGGTGGGGTCTACGCGGTCGCCTGCCCCTTTTTATTGATTCCTTTTTAACAGATCGAAAGTTTAGGGTACGTGTGGGTTCCGTATTGTCCGACGTCTTCCTCCAGGAGAACTGAGTGCCTCAGGGCTCCGTCTTGAGCGTAGCCCTTTTTGCCATCGCGATCAATCCAATTATGGATTGCATTCCACCTAATGTCTCAGGCTCTCTCTTTGTCGATGACTTCGCGATCTACTGCAGTGCCCAGAGAACATGCCTCCTGGAGCGCTGCCTTCAGCGTTGTCTAGACAGCCTATACTCATGGAGTGTGGCAAATGGCTTCCGGTTCTCTGAAGAGAAGACGGTTTGTATCAACTTTTGGCGATATAAAGCGTTCCTTCCGCCCTCCTTACATCTCGGTCCCGTTGTTCTCCCATTCGTGGAAACAACTAAGTTTCTAGGGCTCACATTGGACGGGAAACTTTGTTGGTCTCCGCACGTCTCTTATTTGGCGGCCTGTTGTACACGTTCCCTTAATGTCCTCAGAGTTTTTAGTGGTTCATCTTGGGGAGCGGATCGCACTGTCCTGCTTCGCTTGTATCGGTCCATAGTCCGATCGAAGCTGGATTATGGGAGCTTCGTCTGCTCGGCCATCCCTCTTACGCCGTCTCAACTCCATCCACCATCGGGGGTTACGTCTTGCGACCGGAGCTTTCTGCACTAGTCCCGTAGAGAGTCTTTGTGCTGAAGCTGCCGAATTACCATTGACCTACCGGCGCGACGTACTGCTGTGTCGGTATGCCTGCCGGCTGTTGTCAATGCCCGACCACCCCTCTTATCAGTCCTTCTTCGCCGATTCTCTCGACCGTCAGTATGGGTTGTATGTGTCTGCCCTGCTGCCCCCTGGAGTCCGCTTTCGTCGCCTGCTTCGACAATTGGATTTTGCCCTCCCTACCACCTTCAGAGAGGGTGAGAGCCCGACACCACCTTGGGTCCAGGCTCCGGTTCATATTTATCTCGACCTCAGCTCGCTCCCGAAGGAGGGTACTCCGGCTGCAGTGTATTGCTCACGGTTTGTCGAACTTCGTGCGCGACTTGCCAGTCACACCTTTATTTACACCGATGGCTCCAAAACTGACGATGGTGTCGTCTGTGCCTTTGTCGTCGGGGCCGTCACCTTTAAATACCGGCTCCTCGACCAATGTTCCAGCTTTACAGCCAAGCTTTTTGCTCTCCATTATCTGAGGGAATTGCAGGAACACTTAAATCTGTGAAGCGACTGCGCAATGGGACTCTGTTAGTTGAGACATGTAGTTCCCGTCAAGTCACTTCTCTTCGGAAGGCAACCTGTCTCGGTGAGTACGCTATCGAGACCGAGCTCCACTCCACTCTGAACTACAGTAAGGGTGTTGTGACATTTAGGGACTAGGTGGATATCCCCACAGACGAGTTAAAATCTTAATGGGCTGATGAAGGTATTGTTGACGTGCAGCACATTATGAAACGAGTCGATGGGAACCTAGTCAAATCCGACTCGTTTATTCTCACGTTCAGTTGCCCACGACTCCCAGAGCATGTTAAAGCGGGGTTCTTACGTTTACCAGTAAGGCCATATTTCCCCAACCCAATGCGCTGGTTTAAATGTCAGCGCTTTGGGCATACTACGTTGGGGTGCAATGGGATAGCCACTTGTGGTAAATGTGGTCAGTCTGCCCATGAAGGAGCCGATTGTTCATCGCCTGTGAAGTGCGTGAATTGCTCTGGGAGTCACCCTGTCTGGAGCCGGGTCTGCCCCATCTATCTCGACGAACGGAAGATACAGGAGATCAGAACATCGAAGCGTATCCCCTATGGTGAGGCCAAGAAGCTCTTTAAGGCCATGCAACCTCCTGTGTTTACGACATCTTTCGCTTCCGCTCTGAAAAAACCGGTACAAATGGCCACTGTTGCTATGCAAACGGAGGTTACTAGTGTTAGCACTAATACCTGCGTTTGCCAGTGCACTTGTGCTGCTGCGGTTGTTTTGAAACCTGCGGCTCTCCCCGCAACGTCGGACAAGGCCGTGGTTGCTGACATTGGGGTACTTCCTGCCTCTTCCCATATCGCGCCTTCTGCCCAGGCGGGTACAGCTCCACCTGCTGCCAAGGCTCTGCCTTCTAAGCCCCCCAAGACAAAGACGCCGAAGGTGAAGGTTTTGCCACCTGAGGAGACTGGTCAGGGTCGGTCCGATGACGAGGCCATCGTACTGTCTGACATCTCCCGTGGGTCGTCATCGGAGCTGATGGACATTGATGTCGACCGGGGGCGATCTTCTCGCCCCAGGAATAAATCTCCGGCCAGTACGGGCTCTCCTCCAAAACACAGAGGCAGGGTGAAAGTTCAGCCGCCCTGATCACTGGCTCCCATATTACAGTGGAACCTGAATGGGTTCAGGACGCATGTGGCCGAATTACAACTCCTTGTACGAGAGTGCCCTTTGTGCTTATGCCTCCAAAAGACACATTTTCGGGCCACTGATGCTCCTTCTTTACGGGGCTATACCGTATATCGGAAAGATGATCTGATGGGGGAAAGGGCAAAGGGTGGTGTAGCGGTTTTTGTCCGTGACATGCACCCCTCATCTGAGCTCCCTCTCGTTACAGACTTGCAAGCAGTTGCAGTTGATGTTCTTGTGGGTCGGAAGCTCACAGTCTGTTCACTTTACTTACCACCTCAGGATGCGATAGACTCTGAGGCTCTCACAGACCTTATTAGCCAACTCCCCCGCCCATTTCTTCTTCTGGGGGACTTCAATGCTCATAATGTCTTATGGGGCTCTTCGACTACTTGCCCCAGGGGTCGCATTCTGGAAAACCTCATGATGCCTGAAGAACTGTGCATCCTCAACTCTGGTGCTCCCACTCATTTCTGTACTGCTTCTGGGTCATCATCAGCTATTGACCTTTCCTTTTGCTCTCCAGCACTCGCGGATTCTGCTCTGTGGGAGGTTTCTGCAGACCTCCATTCTAGTGACCACTTCCCCCTTTGGATTCGCCTCCTGGCTGAGGCTGTGGCATTACCAGTGCCGCCCCGGTGGCACCTCTGCAGAGCTGACTGGACACTTTTCAGCCAACTGGCTGTTTTGGAACACCGTGCCAGCGTCCACGAATGGGTAGACCATGTTACAGCCGTGATCTCCCATGCTGCTGAATTGTCAATCCCACGGTCATCCGGTCATCCCAAGAGGCGTCCTGTCCCTTGGTGGACCACTGAGTGCCGCTCAGCCATCCGAGCCCGCCGTGCAGCTCTGCGCCGCTTCAAGTGCCGTCCCTCAGCTGACAATCTTGCGGCCTTTCGGGTGGCAAGGGCCCAAGCGCGGCGAGTGATTAAAGAGAGCAAACGACGGTCATGGCAATAGTTCTTGAACTCCATCTCCCGTTCCACTAATTCTACGGAAGTATGGGAAGCCATAAGGAGGATTTCCGGGAAACTCGGCCAGCTACCTGTCACAGCATTGCTGCATCAGGGAAGTCTCCTCACGGCGCCGAAAGACATTGACCAGACACTGGCTATGCATTTTGCGGAATCTACCGCTACTGTTAACTGTGATCCAGCTTTCTGCCGCTACCGCACTGCCATCGAGAGGGGTCACTTGGACTTCCGGTCTCCAAATTCTGAACCCTACAACTGCCCCTTCACAATGTGGGAACTGGATTCGGCGCTGTCTGAGGCTCATGATACTGCGCCTGGCCATGATCAAATCCGGTACAGCATGCTGCAGCACTTGTTACTGCCTTCCAAGGAAGTTCTCCTGAATTTTTTTAATATGATATGGTTATCTGGCACGTACCCTGACTCGTGGAGGGAGGCGATTTTGATCCCCCTCCTCAAACCGGGGAAGGACCGAACGCATCCCAGTAGTTATCGGAGTATTTCTTTGACGAGCTGTGTCGGGAAGACGTTGGAACGCATGGTCAACCGTCGCCTGGTTTGGCTGCTCGAGACCAGGCAGTTCCTTAGCCCCTCTCAGTGTGGCTTTCGGAGATGTCGTTCCACTATCGACAACTTGACCCTGCTTGAGGCGGCCATCCAGCAGGCCTTCCTGCGTAACCAGCATTGTCTAGGTGTCTTCTTTGACATTCATAAGGCGTATGACACTACTTGGCGCCGCCATATCCTCAATCAACTCCATGAGTGGGGCTTTCGTGGCCGTCTCCCCATCTTCATTCGGTCCTTTCTTTCCCACCGCCTCTTTCGATATAGGGTTGGCAATGTGCTATCTGATTTGTATGTGCAGGAGAATGGTGTTCCTCAGGGAAGCGTTTTAAGTGTCACCCTCTTTGCCGTCGCCATTAACAGTATCACGTCCACTGTCCGGAGTCCTGCCCAATGCTCCTTGTTTGTGGACGATTTTGCTGTTTTCTGTTCTTCCTCCAGTCTTGTCACTGCTAGTCGGCAGTTGCAGCTTACGATACAGCGATTAGAGGCATGGACTGCGAAGACGGGTTTTACCTTTTCTGCAGACAAATGTGTGTGTGTTCATTTTAATCGTTCTCGACGTCTTTTTACCTCCCCTGAATTGCGTCTGAGGGACACCATTCTTCCTTTTAGAGACGCTGTGAGGTTCCTGGGCCTCACTTTTGATTCCAAGTTGTCGTGGTTGCCTCACCTTAAAGACCTCAAGGTGCGGGCCCTGAAGGCACTGAATATTTTGAAGTGTCTGAGCCATCGGTCCTGGGGAGCAGATCGGGCGCGTCTGCTGCAGTTTTATAGGGCTTTCGTCCGATCGCGTCTTGACTATGGTTGCACCGTGTATGGGTCAGCAAGGCCTTCGTATCTGAAGATTCTTGACGCAGTACACCATGAGGGTATCTGGCTGGCCACTTGTGCCTTCCGTACGAGTCCCATCCCCAGCCTGTGTGCTGAGGCAGGGGAACCGCCGCTCGCCATCCGGCGGAAACTCCTCATGGTGCGACGGGTGTGTCACTTCCTTGCCTGTCCTACCTCCCCTGCGTACCCTACCGTTGCCCGACCGCCTATGGAACGTCTCTTTTCCAGTCGTCCCAGGGCAACGAGACCATTTGGGATTCGTGCCAAGCATTTGCTTGCGTCCCTTGGTGTCGAGCGTGTGGCCCCGCAACGACAAGGTTTTACTCGCCTGCCTCCCTGGTTGCTCCAGAGGCCCAGCGTCCTTTTAGAATTGTCGGAGTACCGGAGGAGCTGCACTCCTGCGTTTGTTTTTACCTCCTTATTTTATGATATTTTAACCCAGCATCCCGACCATGTACCAGTATTTACGGATGGCTCTAAACAGGGGGACTCTGTTGGTTGTGCTGTTGTTTTCCCTGATCGAGACGTCAAGTTACGGCTTCCTGCGGCGTTTACAATCTTTGATGCCGAATTGTTTGCAATCTTGCGGGCATTGGAGCAGATGAGATATGTTCCCAGTCTTAAGTTCCTCATCTGTTCTGACTCCCTGAGTGCCCTTTAGACCATGCAACACTTGTATCCAGCGGATACGGTCGTCCAGAACATCCATGATGCTCTACTCCACCTGCAACGGCAGGGGAAGGAGGTTTCCTTCTGCTGGGTGCCGGGGCACGTGGGTATTAGGGGAAACGAACTGGCGGATGTGGCTGCCAAAGATGCGTGTTCCCTCCCTCACGTTGTTGCATGTGCCGTCCCCCTCCATGCTGTTACCTCCCTCCTGCGTTTTCGCGTTCTGCGTCAGTGGGAAGAGGAGTGGCTGGCAGTCGGTGAAAATAAGCTGCGTATGGTCAAGGCCACCACGCGGCCATGGCGTACGTCCTACCAGTCATGCAGGCGGGATGAGGTTCTCCTCACTCGCCTCCGCATCGGGCACAGTCCCTTCACGCATGGTTTTTTACTCCGGCGGGAGGATCCCCCAATCTGCAGTGCTTGTGGCGTCCAGATTACTGTCCGCCACATTTTACTTGACTGTCTTTTATTCTCTGACCAGAGGGCGGCGGTTTCTTTGCCCCCGGATTTGCCCTCTATTTTACAAGATGACGCAACGACTGTAGTTAAGGTCTTACGGTTTTGTGTCCTGTCCAATTTGTTGCCTCGGATTTTAGGGAGAGGATTTTAATGTGCTGCTAGGTGACTGGCTCACTCAGGTTTTAGGTAAGAGGTCAGCCGGTCACGATTACCTCTGTATGTGAGGATTTGAAACTGCGTCATATCTGTGTCTTTTAGCCGTTCTCCTTGTTCCCTGTCCGTCTTAGTCCCTTCACTGCATGTGTTCCTGTTTTTATGCGTTTGGGCGCTGATGACCCCGCTGTTTAGCGCCCGTAAACCTCAAACACACAAACACACACTGCTCTCCATCAGGCCGTTCAGTATGCCCGCCGCCACCGCCATTCATCGTATGTACTCTGCTCTGATTCACTCAGTGCTCTTCAGAGCCTTGGAGCTCCCTATCCGGTCCATCCCTTGGTGCAACGGATCCAGCAGTCCCTCCATTCTTTTGCTGATGATGGCTCTCCTGTCAGCTTTCTGTGGGTTCCCGAACATGTAGGAGTGCCTGGGAATGAAGCTGCTGATGCTGCAGCCAAGGCTGCAGTCCTCCTGCCTCGGCCAGCCTCCCATTGTGTCCCGTCATCTGACGTTAGTGGGGTTGTTTGTAAGAGGCTTGTGTCGTTGTGGTGGGATACTTGGTCATCACTTCAAGGAAACAAGCTCCGGGCAGTAAAACCGTTCCCAACTGCTTGGACAACCTCCTCCCGACCATCTCGGCGAGAAGAGGTGCTTCTGACCAGTTTGCGGATTGGGCATGGCCGGTTTAGCCACCGCTACCTGCTCTCCGGTGACCCAGCCCCGCAGTGCCGTTGTGGTCAAGCATTAACAGTGCGCCATGTTTTATTGTCGTGTCCCCGCTTCAGTCAATCTCGTGTTGTCCTATCCCTGCCATCTACTTTACCGGATATTTTAGCTGATGACGCTCGAGCAGCTGTTCGTGTTCTTCGTTTCACAACTTTGACTGGCTTGTCCAACGACATCTAACTCTTTCACTTCTTTTATCTGCATCTTTGTAAGGACTTTCTGGTGTCCCCCCACTCCCCTTGAGTTTTACTAGATTCTATGTGCTCTAACAATTGTGACTGGGCGCTAATGACCTCAGTAGTTGAGAGCCCAAAACCCCAACCAAAAAAAAAAAAAAAAAAAACACTTATCTTGGTGATCACTAGATGTCTCAGAATGTGTCCCGTCGGCAGATTCCTTCTTCTAGTCAGGTTGTGCCATGTATTTTTTTTTCTCCACAGTTCTCTTCCGTACCACCTCATTAGTTACGCAATCTATCATCTAATCTTCAGCATTCTTCTGTAGCACCACAGTTCAAAAGCTTCTATTTTCTTCTTGTCTGAACTGTTTATCGTCCATGTTTCACTTCTGTACATAGCTACACTTCATTTAAATACCTTCAGAAAAGTCTTTCTAGTGCCTAAATCTATATTCGATGTTAACAAATTTCCCTTCTACAGAAACTCTTTCCTCGTTGTTGGCAGTCTGTATTTTATATCACCTCTACTTCGGCCACCATCAGTTATTTTGCTGCCAAAATAATAAAACTGAACTACTACTTTGTCTCGTTTCCTAATCTAATTTCTTCAGCATCACATGATTTAATTCTACTACTTTCCATTGTCCTTGTTTTGCTTTTGTTGATATCCATCTTCTATCCTCCTTTCAAGACGCAGTCCATTTTGTTCAGCTGCCCTTTCAAGTCCTTTGCTGTCTTTGACAGAATTACAATGTCATCGACAAACCTCAAAATTTTTCAAAAAAATGTTCAAATGTGTGTGAATTTCTAAGAGACCAAACTGCTGAGGTCATCGGTCCCTAATCTTACACACTACTTAAACTAACTTGTGCTAAGAAAAACAAACACGCACACGCACGCGCGCGCGCCCGCGGGAGGACTCGAACCTCCGGCAGGAGGGGCCGCGCAACTCGTGACATTGCCCCTCTAACCGCCCGGCTCAAAGTTTTTATTTCCTCTCCAGAACTTCGATTCATAATCCAAGTTTTTCTTTGGTTTCCTTTACTGCCTTCTCAGTCTACGTATTGAATAACATCGCGGATAGGCTAAAGCTCTGTCTCACTCCCGTGTCAACAACTCCTTCCCTTTCACGCCCCTCCACTCTTATAACAGTCGCCTGGTTTCTGTACAAGTTATAAATAGCTTTCGCCCCCTGTATTTTGCCGCTGCTACCCTCAGAATTTCAAAAAGAGTATTCCAGTCAACGTCAAAAGCTTTCTCCAAGTCTACAAATGCTATAAACGTAATCTTGTCTGTTCTTAACCTATCTTCTAAGAGAAGTCGTGGGATCAGTATTACCTCGCGTGTTCCTACATTTGTCCTGAACCCAAACTGATTATTTCCGACGCCGGCGTCTACCAGTTTCTTTATTCTTTTGAAAGCAATTAGCGTTAGAATATTCCAACCGGTACTTCAGTAATACTCACACCCATCGACACCTGCTTTCGTTGAAATTGGAATTATTATATTCTTCTTGAAATCTGAGGGTATTTTGCTTGTGTCATACATCTTGCACACCAGAAGGACGAGTTTTGTCATCGCTCTGTAGCATCGTCTACTGTAGCAGCCGATATCTAAGGTTTTCTACCAGGCCTTGCCTTTTTACCTATTTGAGCCTCTGCTACCTTCACTATTTCGTCTCTCAAACCTACCCTCTCGTCTTCTGCTGTATTCTTTTCTAGCCAATCGCTGCCTAATGCTCCCACCGAGTGAGGTAGCGCGGAGGTTAGCCGTCCAGTTTTAGGATCGCTTAAATCACTTAAGACAAATGCCGGGATGATTCCTTCGGAAGGGCACGTCCGATTTTCATCGGCATCCTTCCATAACCCCGCTTGTGCTCCGTCGCTGACAATCTCGTTGTCGATGGGACTTCAAACACGAATCTCCTCATGCTCCCTGGGATATTGTTAACGACCTTTCTTTCTTTCAGCTTAACCAGGTCCCATCTCCTTAATTTCATACCTTTTTGCAAATTCTTCAGTTTTAATGTGCAGTTCATAATCGATAAATTGTAGTTAGGGTCCACATAAGCCCCTGGAAATGTCTTACAATTTTAAATCTGGTTTCGAAATCTCTGTTTTACCCTTATGTAATCAATCCGAAACCTTCCTGTATCCCCAGGTGCCATGTACATACACAACCTTCTGTCCTGATATTCCAACCATGTGTTAGCGATGGATTAAATTATGCCCCACGCAAAATTCTACCTGGCAGCTTCCTCTTCCATTCCTTCCCACCAGTCCATATTCACCTATTATTTTTCCTTCTCTTCCTTTACTACTATCGAATTCCAATTCCTCATCACAATTAAATTTTCGTCTCCCTTAATTGTCTGAGTAATTTATTTTATCTGTCACACATTTCTTCAATCGCTTTATCATCTGTGGTGCTAGTAGGCATATAAACTTGTAGTACTGTGGTGGGTGTAGGGTTGGTGTCTATGTTGGTCATAATAATGCATTCAATATGTTTACCCACATTCCTATTTTCTTATTCATTATTAAACCTACTCCTGCAGTACACCTGTTTGATTGTGTATTTATAACCTTGTATTCATGTGACCCAGAAGTCCTGTTCAAATGGCTCTGAGCACTATGGGACTTAACATCTATGGTCATCAGTCCCCTAGAACTCAGAATTACTTAAACCTAACTAACCTAAGGACAGCACACAACACCCAGTCATCACGAGGCAGAGAAAATCCCTGACCCCGCCGGGAATCGAACCTGGGCGTGGGAAGCGAGAACGCTACCGCACGACCACGAGCTGCGGACAAGTCCTGTTCCTAGTGCCACTGAACTTCGTTAATTCCCATTATACCTAACTTCAACCTATACATTTCCCTTTTTATATTTTCTAACCTACCTGGCCCGTCAAGGAATCTTTACATTCCATGCTTCAACCAGTAGAACAACAGTTTTGTTTCTCCTGATTGCATCATTATCCTGAGTAGTCCTTGCCTGGAGATCTGAATGGCCAGACTATTTTATCTCAGGGTAGTATACCCAACACGATGCCATAATCATTTAACCATACAGTAGAGTTGCCTGCCCTTGGGAAAAAATAATGGCTGTCGTTTCCCCTTGCTTTCAGCTGTTCACTGTACCATTGCAGCAAGGCCTTTTTGTTAATGGTAAAAGGCCAGTTTAGGCAGTCGTTCAGACTTTGACCCCTGCAACTATCGAAAAACTGCTGCCCCTCTTCAAGAACCAAACATTTGTCTGGCCTTTCAACAGATACTCCTACAGTATGGATATCTATACCACAGAGATACGCAAGCCACCCCACCGATGGCAAGGTTTGTGGTTCATGATTGTCTAACACTCTCAAAACAACCATGTATTCCATGAATAGTGGCTGCAGTTTCAGCCAAACAGGCAACCAGCTCTTCTCCAGTGTGTATTAGTGTCTCATACACCAACCGCTTTATCTCCTCCCATAAAAAGAAATCCATAGGAGTGATGTCGGGAGAACGTAATGACCAATCCGTCCACTAGCCCCACTGCGAGGGGTAAAAGTAAACGTGTATTTTCAGAGTAGTTCAGATGAACACACTTTCTCTCCAGCTGAAAACGGGACAACGCAGTCTGAGCACACTGTATCGTCTGTCAGTGTTACGTGAAGAGCAATTTCAGGCAGTAATATTTTTCGTCCAGGAGAAATGGCAGCACAGGACATTGCCTGCCAGATTGATGTAAGCCACATCGATGTAATTCACACATCAAACAGCAGTCGTGAGAACAGAAAATAGAAGATTTGTTTCATAATTATTTCCCTCGGTCAACGACTAGTGACCATTACCTATCAGTTACAGCTCATAGGTATCTTTAGAAGAATGCAGAAGAATGTGAGCTACCTTTTTGGAGACAGTTACGATTAGGAGGACAGTGCTGGTCCAGGCAGTCTGTGACCATCTCCACATGATAAATTTGGCCTCTAAACCTGCATCAGGAAGATACGCACAAACCCACAAGCGGATAAGTCCGGGGGACATCTTGAATGGAATCTAGATCAACTACAGTTGGGTTCTCTTTACAGAGTGCAGGATGTATCTGATGCCTGATGATCGATATAGAAGTGTGTCGTGTCACCAAGATATCATGCGTACGCCAGACTCACAGTTCCATGGATTGTTTAGGGGTTTTGGACTGTCATCACATATAGTGTCCATTGCCTTTCATCACTTGTCTGGGGTGGCTAGCATTGCTGCCTCTGGATCATGGGGTCCCGAGCTCGATTCCCAGCCGGGTTGGGGATTTTCTCTGCCCAAGGACTCGGTGTTTGTGTTGTCCTCATCATTTCATCATCATCATCATCATCATCATCCTTTTTGGCAGTGACTAGATTGGAATGTGAAAAAAATGGAGTGTTTAAAAATTGGAACTTTGTATGGGAGCTGATGACCGAACAGTTGAGCGCCCCACAAACAAAACATCTTCATCAACACTGTCTGGGGAATTTGAGTGCGTTACCCGAAGCTACTATTCACTCAGAGTTGTATGGTCACAGCATACTGCTTTCAGCATATGTCATACAACTTCGTAAGCCTGCTTCTCCTCTAAGTTTAGATCTTTCCACTTTATATCTTTAACACCACACCGTCAGAAGGCAAGGGCTTTCTAGACAAGCTGTCATCTCTGGGAAGCAGTCTATATGCACCGGCCTAGTTGATGTAATATGCGGTCTCAGTTTGAGAGAAAGCGACGCACTTCCATAACTTTACTACAGTTACATGATTCATGTGTCCTGACGAAGTTCGACTTCTTGAGCTGACAGCCCGCCGCTACCAACATTGGGACCTTACGTGAGTCTGCCAGCCAGTAGCAGTGTATGATATACCTTTACTCCATGTGCGCTGCATAAAAGTTTGCAGAGTATGCATTGTCGCATTTGTAAGGCTCGTATCTTAGCAGAAGCAGCGTGAAAGTCTGTAGCTTGGAATAACACGATAATTGAACATGTTTCTTCCTTCACAGTACACAACAGCCCCCCACTTCAAATCAGTTAGGAAGACATAAAATCATGTTTGGAAACAACAAATATAGTACCACAATCAGTGAAAATTTGTACGTACAAAAGTGTAAAGCCCCCCTCTCCAGGTAATGTCCTATGCTTGCTAGAACGAATATTGAACTGTTAACATTGAATCTTGTGTTGAAATCAACTAATGTACTACACCAGGGGTCTCCAAACTATGGCCCGCGGGCCGAAACCGGGCCGCGAGGACCGGCAAACCGGCCCGCGTTAGCTGGCCGGACATCCCCGGTATCCGGCCCGCCAAAAATTTGGGGTGGTACCTATACTGCCAAGAATTGAGTTTCGAGGCCTATCGCGACCAATACACCGCGACATTGCCGGAGCTCTATATTTACAAAGCGGAAGGTCTTGTTTAAACTTGTGGCTATCCACAGTAAACAGACAGACCCTTCTCCGTGCGATAGTGAAAAAAAAAGAACGATTAACAGACTAGTTTGGCGAAAACATTTTAAGTAAAAAAATACTTTGCATTTTATTCTACTCACGAGTCTGGTGCAAGTGTTTCAAATGGACACCACTTCGGCGACTAGCCTTAGTAATCAATCATTATGGAAGATGCTTCTTAAGCGAGGTTTTACTTTCTTTTGATTACGTTGTAAAATACACATAGCAAGTAAATCGTATAAAATATTTTTATTTAAAGGCAATTTAAAGAAAATACAATACCTGGTGTACATAATGATATTGGATATTTTAGTTGTAACTGATGTATAAAAATAACTGTAATTAATTTATATCTTGAAAACCCACAGTGTTTAGAGTATTCACGTAAAGAAATTTAACATCTTGGTGATCATTAGTGACTTTTATGTAGCTGTAACTTCCTTTCATAATTACCTCCAGTTGTGGATCAAGTTTACTGGTAGAGATAATCTTCAGCGACTTCAAATGCTCATCACTTAATTTTGATCTGTAAATACTTTTTGCATGTTTCATTTTGGAGAGGAGGTACGTCCACCAATCAAAATTTTGTAATTAAATAAAAATCGTAGTTAGTTTCAGTGCTAGCTATTCCCACAACCTTAGATTTTTGCGAGTTCATCTTTCCTTTAGCCTTACATTACGGTGATCATGGAGTGCTAGGGTACTTTAATCCCACTAGGTAGATCTTGGCCCTTATGACTTCGTGGAGGAGTCAATGTGGCCCGCAGACTAAAAAGTTTTGGAGACCCCTGTACTACACAATAATCATTTGTGCACGTAAATAGAATTTCCGCATAAAATCAGTCTCCCCCTTACAGTTGAACACTTACATCGAAGAATCAAATGTAATTACCCACCCAACAAATAACACATCACAGCAACTATGTAACAGAACTTCACATTTAAGGGTTCCATCTCACTGTATTTTACAGTGCATACTTAACATCAGACGTCTCCAAAGAATTTCTAAATGGCGACAGGTGATATACATTCAGCAAGTCATTGCATTTCCTCGTCAATTTTATGATGAAATTAGCAAATAACATATCGAAATCAATGAAATTTCCACCTAAATAAAGAGTTAATCTTCTTTCCAGGTTCCCGGGTTCGATTCCCGGCGGGGTAAGGGATTTTCTCTGCCTCGTGATGGCTGGGTGTTGTGTGATGTCTTTAGGTTAGTTAGGTTTAAGTAGTTCTAAGTTCTAGGGGACTGATGACCATAGATGTTAAGTCCCATAGTGCTCAGAGCCATTTCTTTCCAGGTGTAGTCTTATGCTTTTAATACCAATATTGTACCGTCAACACTGAATTTTACGTTGAAAACTGTTAATATCCGTAGAATTATCAGGTTAAGGTTAACCTAGATTTTCTCAGTCATTCAGTCAGAATGCGTAATAGCCTAAAAGGTTGGAGCAGAAATTAGAGGAATAGTATCTACGGCATTCTGGATCTTGTGGACGAACGAAGCGAGATGAGTTCCACACACAATCAAAGATTATGGACTGCACGTGGTGATTCTGTCCCCAGAAAGGGTATAAGACGTGTTCCAAAATCGGACAGCCGGCTAGCGCTGGTAATATAGTCCTTGAGTTACGTGCATCAACTCGATGACAGCTCTTGAAAAACTGGGATGCCTGTTTAGTAGTGTTGGCCCACCTCATTTTGTACCCGATAGTGTTGCAGTTCTGTGTTATATCAATTGGACAAGCTTTCTACAGGTTAAAAGTTACTGAACTGTGAAGTTTTTGAATTGGTGGCATGCATGCACACAAGGTGAGAGTGCAGAACACACAGTGCAAACATGCTGATGATAATTTAACGCCACCCAAGAGTCCTTAGGACTATATGCTCATGTAAAATCATTGGTGGATTTACTTTTCCTTGTAACTTAGAGAATTTCCATGTCATATCAACCAACCCTACCTTTGCGTGTATATGCTGAAAAATCGAATGTAGTTACCCACTCAGAAAATGACAAATGACAGCAATCATGTAACTGAATTTTACATCTAAGGATTCGCACCTCATCACCCATCACACAGGCATCTCCATATGATGTGTAAACGGTACAGAAAACTGTTGGATGTAGATCGAATAATATGTGGCAGTAGAAATAGTATCCACTGAAGGTGTTCCCATTTTTGCTACAGATAGAAAAATAACAATTAGGAAACTGAGTTTTCCATTCACTTTTGACAAATAGTGGTGCTATTGATATAATGGCTTGTTAATGTTCTCCAAGAAATCTGATTCTTCCATCTGCCTCGCCTGTACTTAATCGTAATTGTTTGACATATCTTAAGCAATTTCACGTGTTTAGCAGTAATATACTCTCAAGTACATGATTTTCACGTATGATCACCATAATCTCTCCCTCCCTCCCCCTCTCCCTGCCTCCCCCCGCTCCCTCCATGCCTCCCCCCGCTCCCTCCCTGCCTCCCCCCGCTCCCTCCCTGCCTACCCCTGTCTCTCTCTCCCTCCCTCTCCCAACCCTATGTGTCATGTGTCCCAAAGTCAGGAACAGTTCTTAAGTGTCTTTCAATGCATGTCTTGTAATCTTCTTCCTTCATAGATGTACTATCCTTCCCGATGAATCTCAGTCTGGTATATCTTCTGTCATCCATCCAGTACAGGAACATGTGCAATAATAGTCTATACAGACATGTAGGTGGTTGTAGATCAGCTGTTATAATACTAGCGATTGCAGTAGTAGTAGATGATTCAGTAGATGCAAACAGTGTCATGGCGAATTCAGTTTGGAATAGTTTCCTAAATAACTATAGGATTCTCAGCCAGCTGTAATGTAGCAATCCTCACACTCTTTTGACGGATGATTGTTTTCTAACACTGATTCTCGCTGTACGTATGCCTTGGTGTGATGAAAATTTGATACTGATGTAGACAAAACTTTCAAATTCAACCATTCTTCCTATAAACAGAATGTGCTCTCATGTCTGGGCTAGACTGCATCTTTAAGTGCTTCCTCACACAAACTTTAAGTGTTTTACATTGTACATAGGTTGCCTAACATTTCCAGCAGATTTCTACCCACCACTTACATATAGTGTCCAGGTTTACTAGCCATCAAGAATATATTGGAGAGGCATGCAGCACTATTTTGAGACGAGCTCCGTAATACACATACAGTTGTTTTCAGAGTATGCACTATATCTTTCACCTCTAGCACTAAGTCTGCATGCAGACGAGCTCTCAGATTCAACACTCAGTACACCAGAGCAGGACACTGGAACTGTTTCCAGACATTGAACACCCACTATGTCCAACAGCTGCACACTCATCCAGTCTTAGCCAAGTCGTTCTGGAGTGCTGTTGTTCAGCTCTACTTATGACATAGCCCTAGAAGTTGTAGAAATAGAGAATGTCTGACAGGGTACAAAGGTGCAGTTCAGTGATATGGAGTAGGATCAAATGTGCAGCAAACAGAAATATATTGATGAGTGCATGACACCCGAGTACAATCCATTCCCTTGAGATGCCAGTACCTTTGGCAGCAACAGCACATCCATTGTCAACATGTCTGAGGGTGATACGATGAAGTAACATCTGAAGACCCAGTGTCCAAGTGTCCTGAACCAGTGTGACATGCACAATGCAATATGGATCACCACAGAGAGACTTAATTTATGGCAAAGGAATGTTACACCACTCTTCAGTGATATTGTGAAGTATCAATTGGAATATGGAGTTTGTGATGAGGATGAAGAATTAAATGCTTGTAGAGGTTTGTATGCATGCTATATCTAAGTCTACTATTATTACTGCTATGAGCAGAAATTCCATACCAGTGGTGTTTACAGTAGGCATTCCTAAGTCTATCAGTTCTCCAGTTCAATGTGAGAAACCTGCTGAATTTAAAGCATATAAAAACAGTTATTTGGGAAGTACTGCAGAGTGATGAACAGGGCTGGTGTAGAAAAAAGAAAATGACAATGTTATTTCAGAAAGTACAAATATATATTAATAATGTTCCAAGGTTGTACCGAAAATATATACAATAATAAATAATATTTTTAAAGCTGTAATATGTTTTATTCTATCATACACCTTTACCCTGAGACTTAACAGTCCAGCTGTTAGAGAGAGAGAGAATTGATAGTTCATAAATTCGCAGTACCAGAGCTGATGCTATACCAGAAAACTTAGCACATTTATGGCCTTTACAGTCACATACTATTCAAATGACAATACATTTGACGTATTAGAACTAGCAATCATTACAGATTCCTTAAGTTTAATATTATACATATCCCTAGCAGTAATTAATATGTCTTTGTTCTGACATACAGTATCTATAAGAAATCTTTTTCATGGCATTTACACTGTATGACTTCTATGGCATTCATCCGGAAGAGGTGACAAAATTTTGTGACTGGCCTTCAATACACCAATGGAAGTGATTACGACCATGGGAATCCTGTTCCCATGGACCAACATATGTGGCACAATAGGCAAAATACTTAGCAGTTAGTGTGTGTGTGTGTGTGTGTGTGTGTGTGTGTGTGTGTGTGTGTGTGTGCGCGCGCGCGCGCGCATCCAACACAGGAGGTGTCATCATCTTGGACTTGGGAATATATGCTATGTCTAATAATAATAATAATAATAATAATAATAATAATGTGTGGTTTGCAGAAGAAGAAGGTGTGAGACAGTTTACACATTTATTGCTTGGGATTTTGCCTACCGTGCTGCACATATTGGTCCAAGGAAAAACTGATGCACATAACTAATGGTATACAACGCCAGTGTTAGTCAGCTGTCCAGTTTTAGAACACACATCATTCTAGGGACACAATAACAATATGGATTCCATAAACTTCGATTGTATGTGGAACTAACCTCACTCGTATTATGTAACTAGAAGGTTATGGCCTCTGCTGGATATGGCAGTTCAGTTTTCCGTCCTAAAATGTGGTGTACAAATATAATACTGACCGCTACTCTCGTTGAAAGTATCACACTTTCCTGCCGTATGTATTTGCTGCATTGTGATGGATACAATTCGGCTTGGAAATTAGTATAACCACGTTTCATTATCAAATTTTTTGCTATGTGGCTAATACATATAAGTTTGTGTGTGTGACGGCTCTGTAATGACTTGTTTGTTACTGCCTATTAAACAGCCATTGTCCATTCCACATAAGTTTTTTGTCGTGTATATTACAAGCATAGTAAATGAACTTTTTTTCCCTTCAGAGTCACTGCCTGCACGACGAATGATTTTTCCAATTTCCGATTCGCACATATCTGTGGAATGTAGGTTATTGTCAACTTGCATGACTTTTGACTCCCTGTCATTTGGGTTAAAGTACAACTGTGCTTCCTGCCTTCTCATGTTTCCCATTATTTTAGCTTGGGTCTTGTGGGCTTTGGCTGCAGTGCTGTCACACCTCCTACTAGCACTGGGAATCGGAGCTTCTGTACTCTACTTTGCATGTGCACTTCATATGTTATGACTCTAACTTGCAGCACACCACTAATCACGCTGCAGGGTCATAACACAGTGGTTTGCCTACATTGCAGAGGTCTCTTTCCATGCAACACCATGTGTCGCATGTTCGCTATCAGATCCAGCCCCCCATAGGTGGCAGGTGCACATAGACTGCTCCCAGAGGTTGCAGCGTGTCTGGAGAGCCCTTTCCCTCCCGGGGGTGGTGCTAAAGGTATAAAGTGGGAAGATCTAAACTTAGAGGAGAAGCAGGTGTTGGATGACATATGTGTTTAGAAGCAATATGGTGTGACCGTACACCTCTGAGTGAATAGTAGCTTTGGGAAACATGTCAAGTAAGGCATCCTTTGTCCATTGGACAAGTTTGGACCTGCACAAACATCCTTTGTCTTAAAAAATCAGAAATAATAGTGCCAGTATTCCAGAACATGGATTGTGACACTATAGAGCCAGCGCCAGTATTCCATGTCATCCATCTCGGACATCATAAAGCATGTGTCAGAATTACAGGTCAGCAAGTATGACAGTGAATCATCTTGGAATTTTGAATTTGTACATCTACATACATACTGCACAAGCCAACATACAGTGTTTGGCGAAGGTTACCCTCTATCACTACTAGTCACTTCCTTTCCTGTTCCACTCGCAAATGGAGCAGGGGAAAAACGACTGTCTGCATGCCTCCATATGAGCGCTAATTTCTCATACTCGTATCTTATCTTCGTGATCCTTACGCGCAATGTATGTTGGCGGCAGTAGAACCGTTTGACAGTCAGCTTCAAATGCCGATTCCTAAATTTTATCAATAGTTTCTCTCAAAAAGAAGGTCGCCTTTCCTTCAGGATTCCCATTTCAGTTGCTGAAGCATTTCCATAACACTTGTTGTTCGACCCTACCAATAACAAATCTAACAGCCCGCCTCTGAATTGGTTCGATGTCTTCCTTCAATCCCACATTTATGGATCCCAAACACTTGAGCAGTACTCAAGAATTGGTCGCAACAGTGTCCTGGTCTCCTTTACAGGTGAACCAATCTATCCTAAAATTCTCCCAACTACCCAAAATCGACCATTCGCCTTCCCTACTACAGTTCTCACATGCTCTTCTGCATTATACTGCTTTGCAACGTTATGCCCAGATTTTAAACAACTAGACGATGTCCTGCAGTAATACTGTATCCGAACATTACAGTTTTGATCTTTGTACTAAACTGCATTAACTTAAACTTTTCCACATTTAGGGCTTGCTGCTGTTCATCATACCAACTGGAAATTTTATCTAAATCGTCTTGTCTTTCCCTACAGTCACTCAACTTCGACCTGTTACCATACACGACAGCATCTTCAGCCAAAACATCTTCTCAGTAATCAATACATGGTCCCCACTGTTGGGTTTAACCTGCCAGCACTTTTCCAAATTTTTCAGAAGTGCGGAACTTGGAGGGAAGGTCGCTCAATGTGCTGTATGTTCCACTCCTTTGTGCCTTCCTTTCTATAAGATAGTATGTCAATTTGTTTGGGGGGGGGGGGGGAGGGAGATCGTCAAGTACCTGCACAGTGGTAGTCCCCTGACCATGCAGGAATACACAGTTGGTGACTGAGCTGGAAACTCCCCATGTATTCCAAGGAGAGTTTGCCCATCATGACTGGGGCACCAGAAATGGATTACTGACCAAGTAGCTATTGCTGAGGCTGGGTGGGGCCCATGGGGAAAGTCCCCATTCAGAGTGGGCCACACCATGGCAGATGACTTGCATATGAAGCAGATGTAGCTTTCTTCCACTGACGCTCATAAGGCCACAGCAGTCTCTTCAGAAGGAAAGAACTCGTTCAACACAGAGAGATATGACACCAAAATATTTCCTTCCCTAGCTGTGCTGTGGGAGGCACATAGAGTTAAGCGAAACACTCCCTCCAATACCTGGTTATCCAAGGGCTGATGAAGATTCTTTTTCGACCTCAAAGCCCTTATTGTTTGTAGAGAATGTAGAGGAGAAATTTGGGGAAATTGCAGCCACCTCCAAAATGAAGATTTAGTTGTTTTGATTAAAAAGCATCACCTGCTCAGTCATAGGCTTTGCCTGGTTGTGACAATGTGGCTGTTATTTCAGCGACCATTACTCCCCATAATAGCGTAAATATGGTCCTTTTGCAGTCTGATGAACTATGCTCCAACTTGGAGCGACAGCATATACACTTCATGTGTTGTGTCCATTGGGGGGGGGGGGGCAAAAGAAAATGGGGTTGCTATCCAGGTCTTCATCTTGGCCACTGAGGGCGTTTTGATGCCTGTGAAAAGGTCAAGGTGATGGTATACCAAAGTGACACGTAACAGTATTTCCCCCACTCATGCGGTGCTTCAAATGCATGAAATTCGAGCACATCTTGAGACGCAGTGCCAGCCCTTCTGTAAAGGATTGGGGCCAGCCACTGCACATGAACTTTTCTTGTGCACCTCCCCCATCTGTGTCAACTCTGGAGATCACCATTCTCCCTGCTCACCAGTTTGCACCTACTTTCAGAGAGAGAAAAAAGTATAGGGATATAAGACTCAGGGCAGACTAACATACCATGAGGCCAAGAAAAAGTGTGCATGTCTAAATCCTGCATGCATGACAATGATGTATGCTACAGCTATCACCATGACACTCTCTCTGACTATGTTACTTCACCCATTAAATCTCTTACAGAGGGCCTTCAGGGCTGTTCGACAGTGCTAGCCCCCTGATGGTTGGGGGTCTCCTCCTGCTGCTCCCCCCACACCCACTTCAGAAGCAATTGCTCCCAATCCGCCAGAGATGTCGATACTGAACTCCCACCTGGAGACATATGACCGTTTTCAAGCTTCTCACGCCAGAAATGGGTCCTTTGTGACACTCCCCTCCAAGGTTTCTGCTGGTCGTGGGGTTTTGCAATCTTCCTCAGTCTCTAAAACTAATTCAGTGAAGCCATTCCAGACGTCTAAACCCCATGAGGAGAAGAAAGATAACAAGAAATTTAAGGAGATTCCAGTAACTGCCATGTGAGCAGATCCCTCATGTCTCAGCACCACACAACGTGTCTCAGGACCTGTGTGTGTTGATACCGTAACTTCCTGACCGGTGGTAGTAGGTGACTGTAGGGCATAACCTACTCCCATGGTCCCTTCATTCCCTGACAGCATACCAGCAGAGGGACCGATGGCCTTTGTAGTCTGATCCCTTTAACCCCCACAAACCAACCAACCAGTATACCGACAGCACGATTCTCCAGTGGAACTGACAGCGGTTATTTTCACCACCTGGCTAAACTATGAGGTCCCTTAAGCCCCCTCCCCCACCATGTCCTGCATTGCCCTTCAACTTGATTTCCAACAATGCAGAGCCCTACCCTTCGTGGCTACTGGGGACATTGAAGAATTGCGCTGACTATGATAGGCTGTCAGGTGGAGTTTGCACATATGTTCTAGGCTCTGTATATAGCAAACGTGCGCTTGTTGATACAACTTTGGAGGCCATGGCTGTTTGGGTAAGGGCATATTAGGAATTCATCGTTTGTAATGTTTATCTCCCTCCCGATCGTGAAGTGCCTCAGAAAGTATTGTCTGCATTGGTTTCTCAGCTCCCCTCACGTTTTCTAATCGTGGGCGACTTCAGTGTCCATAACCCAGGTGACTTCAATGTCCATAACCCTTTGTAGAGTGGAACCACGATCAGCGGTCACAGTAAAAACATCGAAAACTTACGCAACAGCCCTCGACCTTTGTCTCTTGAATACTGGTGCCACCATACACTTCATTGTGGCAGATGGAACTTACTCGGCCATTGATCTTTCCATTTGCAGAACTGGTCTTCTCCCAACCATCCACTGGAGAGTACACGATGACTTGTGTGGTAGTGATCACTTCCCCATCTTTCTGTCCTTCCCTTAGTGTAACTCCCCTGGGCGCCCACGTAGATGAGTTCTCAACAATGCAGACTGGGGTGCTTTCACCTCCACTGTCATCCTTAGTTCTCTGCTACAAGGAGGTATTGATGCGACTGTCCAGAGCACAATAGCAGCCATTCTGTCAGCAGCCGACTTAGCGATCCTATATTCTTCATGATCCTCCTGTCGGAAGATAGTACCTTTGGTGGACCTCTGGAATTGCCGAGGACATTAAGATCACAGGTGGGCCCTCGAATGCCTTTAGCAGCATCCATCCGTCTATGGAGCACGTCATTGCCTTTAAATGGTCCTGTGCCCGGGTTCGGCACATAATAAAATGAAGAAAGGAAGAATGCTTGGAACGGTAAGTCTCAACCATTGGACCACATACCCTTCCTCTGCAGGTTCCAGGTTTGTGGGAAGATCAGATGCCTCTATGGATACCAGCCCCCTGCAGGTGTACATTCTATTTCCTTGAATGGTGCTGTGTTCACTGACCCAGACGTTGTCGCCAAACATTTTACATTATGCTCAAGCCTCTGCATCTGAGAAGTGTCAACCTGCCTTTCATGTACTCGAACAGCAGATGGAGAGAATTCACTTATCCTTCACTACACACTATCTTGGGCCATATAATGCTCCATTTAGTACGTGGGAATTCTTCAGCGCCCTAGTCCTTTGCCCTGATACAGCCCCAAGGCCAGACCGCATCCACAACCAAATGCTCAAATACCTATTGGTGGATTGTCAGAGTCATCTCCTTACCATCTTCAACTGTAAACCGTGTAATTGCTCCCTAGAGATGGACAGCTATTGCCGAATTAATCTCAGGAGTGTTCTCTGTAAGTTGCTCAAATGCATAGTTATCAGACAGCTGTGTTGGCTCCATGAGTCTCGAGGCCTTCTGCCTTAGTCCCAGGGCGGTTTTCGCCAATGCTGATAACTTGGTTTGCCTAGGATCTCCTGGGCCTGCTTCGGATTTTTGTTCAGAACTTCTTGTCACACTGTACTTTCCAGGTTCAGGTTGGTGCTCTCGACAGTAACCCCCATATGCAGGAGAGTGGGATCCCACAGAGCTCTACACTGAGTGTAGCCCCCCCTCCCCCCCTTCTGTAGCGACCATCAGCTGTCTTAACAGCAGCTGTGGGGTCCTCAGTATCGCCCTCCTGATAGGCAAACGTTTTTTGCTTTTACTGTTGCTCCTTTATTGTGGGTTCTGATGAATGCCGAATGCAGGGCGCCATTCGAAAGGGGCGTTCATGGGCCCTCACCCACGGCTTTGGGGATACAGCCGCCAAGACACGCGTCATGTCGATGTCGTGTTGTTCATCCACAACAGCTTCAAACGTCTGATTACTTTACAAATTAATTAATGTGTTGAATATTAGACGATAAGCCTCGTATAAGCAAGAGAAAGTTTAGAAAACTTTTGAAATTATGTGCGGTTTTTTGTAGCAAGTCATCCTTAAATACAGGAAGAATGTAATCTGGGTATATTAGCGCGCAGTGAGTTACTCTGCCCCGAAACATACGCACAGTTTCTAATTGTAATACTTGCCTCATTGTGCTAAATCTTTAACATAAGATTATACTTCTTAATTAGCGTATTATGACAGCACTGTAATTTTTAAATTTGGTCAATAATAACGCGAAATATTGAAAAACAATTTTTTATTGCCCCCGGAAGCCGTTAAATGGACAACAGGGACAGCCGTTTAATAACGTACTGGTAGATAAAAAAGGCCACACCTCTAGCACGGCTATATATAAAGGCAGTGCTGTCAATCACACTTCAGTGAGCATTTGATAGTGATAGGGGATTATTTAGGCGAAAGATAGTGGGCTCTGGTGACTGATGACCTCAGAAGTTAAGTCCCATAGTGCTCAGAGCCATTTGAAACATTTGATAGCGGACTCTGAACCACTTGACGTGGCTGGATTGTGCAAAAATCGAAACAAATCGTATCACCACGAGACTATACGTTCCAGGCGAATATCTTAATCGTTTCTTTAACAAAGTTAGTCCTCTTGCCTGCTCACTTCTCGTTCAATTAAGCCAGCTTTCCGTCGCGATATACCACACAAACGAAGGGACATTATTTCTCACAACAAAACAGTATTTGCTTTTATCGTTTGCTGACAAGTGGAGGGCGAGTGGAGGTTTGGTGCTATGTTATTTGATTTCATAAAGCGCTTGATATAGTTTTACCATATCGCTGGCAAACGAAGTACAAGCTGGATTCAAGACTGCCTTGCAAACGAAACTCTACTAAAGTAGGAGAAATGGTTGGAAACGGAAATAACTTCGAATGTGCTCCATGGAATGCCATAGGATCATTGCTGTTTAATGTGAATTCGAGTAATTTACTGAAATCGCTTGTGGACGATGACGTGTATACAAGGAAGTCACAGAAATCAGAAGCGACATGCAGGAAGACCTGCAATTGATCGATGCTTGGTGCAGGCCTGGCAGGCGCGTGGTCATCGAGGGTCAGACGAGGGCAGCCGCTCCCGCCCCCCTCCAAAAATCGTTGCTATCCGATCTCGCATCCCACCCCGTCAGACCGACGTATCAGTTCAATTTCAAGACAGCCATAACACTAGTGGATATCGTCTTTTGTCAAGCATTCCCAGAGCCATTGGTCGTAAAATCTCAAAACTATTTCCCACACTCACGGTGAGGCTAAGATAGGTTGGTTGTTCTCTTCCCACCTCCCTTCGCCATCACCTCTTTATCTCAGATTCTGGGTGCGCTCTAGGGGACTGGCAGTTAACACTCAACATAAACAGATATTACGTATCAAATGGTTCAAATGGCTCTGAGCGCTATTGGACTTAACTGCTGAGGTCATCAGTCCTCTAGAACTTAGAACTACTTAAACCTAACTAACCTAAGGACATCACACACATCCATGCCCGAGGCAGGATTCGTACCTGCGATCGTAGCGGTCGCGCGGCTCCAGACTGTAGCGCCTAGAACCGCTCGGCCACTCCGGCCGGCTTATCACGTACCGCCCGTAAATATGCTGATATGTCTATTAGTGTTCCTGTACATGATTGACTATCAGTCACAGGAAAGTGTCGCACCAATTAAATATCTCGGAGTATACGTCTAGATTGGTTTTAAAGCAGAACGACCTTATAAAAATAAATATAGTGGAGGCAGACGCCAGACTGACATTCATTCTAAAGTTACTATGATGTACTACATCCATTTAGGGAATAGCTCTAAAAACGCTCCTTGAACTAATCTACATCATACTCCGCAAGCCCCTAATAGTGCGTGGCCGAAGGTACTTCTGGTAGCACTAACTGAGCCCCGCTACCCTTTTCTACTCGCGAACGGCGCATGGAAAGAATGACTGCCGGTAATCGCCTACATTGGCTCTAATTACTCGAATTTTCTCGTCGTAGTCATTGCAAAAAATGTATGTGGGAGGAAGTAATATATTGTCCGACTCTTCCCGGGAAGTGCTCTCTCGAAATTTCAATAGTACAACTCTCTGTGCTGCACGATACTTCTCTCGGTACGTCTATTGTGTAAAGCTCTCGCGCTGACTCCTTTCCACTGCTAAGCGGCTCTAGTTGCTTTTCTACTCCGCAAACGATTACCTCAATACCAGCCATTTCGGCGTTAGTACTACGATTGAAAGCAGGGACCGTATTACGATCTTCTGCAGTAAATAATTTCGAGCAGTTAGTTCATGAGCCCTTGTAAATAGTAAACGGCTGTGAAAACACAATTGACCTCTTAGCAACAAAAAATCCTGAGTCAATAACGAGCATCAAAACGGATATAGGGGTTAGTGAACACAGGGTTGTCGTAGCGAGACTGAATATTGTAACCTCCAAATCCTCCAAAAATAAACGAAAAATATACCTATTCGGAATGCAGATAAAAATTCACTTGATGCCTTCCTGAGAGACAATCTCCACTTCCTCCAAATTAACAACGTAAGTGTAGGCCAGATGTGGCTTGAATTCAGAGAAAAAGTGTCGGCAGCAATTGAGAGATTTACACCAAATAAATTAACAAACGACGGAGATCTTCCTCCTTGGTACACAAAACGGGTCAGAACACTGTTGCAGAAACAACGAAAAAAAACATGCCAAATTTAAACAAACTCAAAATCTCCAAGATTGGCAATCTTTTACAGAAGCTCGAAATTTAGCGTGGACTTCAATGAGAGATGCTTATAATAGTTTCCATAACGAAGCTTTGTCTCGAAACCTGGCAGAAAGAGATTCTGATCGTATGTGAAGTATGCTAGCGGTAAGACACAATCAGTGCCAAAGCAGTGGAGATACTATCGAAGGCAGTGCTGCCAAAGCAGAGTTACTAAACACAGCCTTTCGAAATTCCTTCATCAAAGAAGTCGAAGTAAATATTTCAGAATTCGAATCGAGAACAGCTGCCAACATGAGTAACGTAGACGCAGATATCCTCCGAGTAGTGAAGCAGCTTAATTCACTTAATAAAAGCAAGTCTTCTGGTACGGACTGTATACCAATTAGGTTCCTTTCAGAGTATGCTGATGCTTTAGCTCCATACTTAACAATCATATACAACCGTTCGCTCGACGAAATATCCGTACCCAAAGACTGGAAAGTTGCACAGGTCACACCAATATTCAAGAAAGGTAGTAGGAGTAATCCACTAAATTACAGACCCATATCATTAACGTCAACATGCAGCAGGATTTTGGAATATAAATTGTGTTCGAACATTATGAATTACCTCGACGAAAACGGCCTATTGACACACAGTCACCGCGGATGTAGAAAAGATCTTTCTTGTGATACACAACTACCTCTTTACTCGCACGAAGTGTTGAGTGCTATTGACAAGGGATTTCAAACGCATTCCGTATTTCTGGACTTCCGGAGGGCTTTTGAAAGTGTACCACACAAGCGACTTGCAGTGAAATTGCGTTCTTATGGAATATCGTCTCAGTTATGTGATTGGATTCGTGATTTCCTGTCAGAGAGGTCACGGTTCGTAGTAACTGACGGAAAGTCGTCGAGTAAAACAGAAGTGATTTATGGCGTTCCGCTAGGTAGTGTTATAGGCCCATATCTATGTAAACGATTTGGGAGACGATCTGAGCAGCCTTCTTAGGTTGTTTGCAGGATGACGCTGTCATTTATCGACTGGTAAAGTCATCAGAAGATCAAAACAAATTGCAAAACGATTTATAAAAGGTATCCGTATGGTGCGAAAATCGGCAATTGACCCTAAATAACGATAAGTGTGAGGTCATCCACATGAGTGCTAAAAGGAATCCGTTAAACTTCAGTTACACGATAAATCAATCAAATCTAAAGGCCGTAAATTCAACTAAATACCTAGGAATTACAATTACGAATAACTTAAATTGGAAGGAACACACAGAAAATGTTGTGGGGAAGGCTAATCAAAGACTGAGTTTTATTGGCGGTGCACTTAAAAAATGTAACAGATTTACCAAGGAGACTGCCTACACTACGCTTGTCCGTCCTCTTTTAGAATACTGTTGCGCAGTGTGGGATCCTTACCAATATGAGTGACTGAGTACGTCGAAACAGTTCAAGGAAGGGCAGCACGTTTTGTATTATCGCGAAATAGGGGAGAGTGTCACTGAAATGATACAGGATTTGGGCTCGAAATCCTTAAAAATAGGCGTTTTTCGTTGCAACGGAATCTTCTCACGAAATTCCAATCACCAACTTTCTATTTTGAATGTGAAAATATTTTGTTGACGCCGAGCTACATAGGGAGAAACGATCACCATGATAAAATAAGAGAAATCAGAGCTCGCACGGAAAGATATAGGTATTCGTTCTTTCCGCGCTCTATACGAGATTGGAATAATATATGTTATCTTCCATTTCGGTGCCAGAATGGTCTCTGAGTGACTGAATAGGTGATTTCGATCCGATTACAGCCTTTTACGTAATACCAAACCCTCATAGGATTTTTAGTCAGATCGGGTGACCAATTTTTTCTTTCAGAGTCACTAAGTGCTTATTCCTTAAGCTCATTTTCTCTTCGTTCAGTTTTTGTTTGTCAGCTAGGTTTTGACTTCTCTTGAATCTGGTTACACAGCAGTTTTCTAACACGGCTATTAAACCACGGTGGAGCTTCCCCATCCCAAATCCCGTAAGATGTTGCTCGGAGCATGTTTGTCTTAGGCATATTGAATGATGCCTTTGGATTTTTTTCATTTGTGCTCCACATCTTTGTGCTCAGCACTGAATATCTGATTTTGATTACACAGTTACTCTGCAATTTGTATACTGTCGCTCGTGCTAAGCAAAAATGTCTTCCCACCTTTCTTAACATTCCTAGTAAAATACATAGTCATAATTGCAGTCCCATTGACACCCTCCTTTGCGTTCACTGATCCGATAAGTTCAGGTCTGTTTGTTACTAGGAGGTCTTAAGACGTTCGCTTCACTAATATTGAAGTATTGATCGTCAGTGTGGTACCGTCGGAGATAAAAAATTCAAAGAAGAGCTGCACACACCCCGTCACATGTTTGTTTAGTTAGTGAGAGCGTCACGGAGATGCTCATCCAACCCCAGAGGCAGACAGTAAATACAAATGAGGTGACGGGAACCCCACAGGGGACACCATTTTAAGCTTGGTAGGGTGAAAGGTTCAAGGGGATTTCTTTCTCTGAGACACTTCTCGAGAAATGAGAGCATGGGTTTAAAATTACTAATTCGAGCATATGCCATGGATTACACACTGTCTTTTTCTTGCACGCCTTTCACGACTGGAACAAGAATGGCATGGGAGTGGAGATTAGGAAGGGTTAAAATAACAATAGTATCGACGTAACAGCTGACACACAGTGTAGGATAGCTTGCGGAATATAAAATGTATAGGATGTTTCACCTGCCCCTACCGATGTCGTTTTATACAACCCACAATGTCATGTCTGCCCTTCGAAAAAGACGCGCGAGGTTTTTTCTCGCTCGTTGTGGGCGAACTATTAGTCCTACAGAAAAAAATGAACTGGAACTTTTCGTAGGAAATTTAATGTAGTTAAATTTTGTGTTGGGGTACGTTTTCACTGTAGGCCACGGTTTCCGAATATATTCAAGAAAAACAGACAAAAATAACCTTCAGATGCCTCTCCACCTCCACCCATCCCTCATCAATAAGGATTTCTGGTATGTTGTGCATGGTGCTGTCTCCTACCAGCGTAAAAAAGTTTCCCACTACATGAGCTATTCTCAACATTCGACTATTTTTGGCCTCTATTGGTTGGGCTATTACACCACCAGCATAGTAGGCTATTTCGTTGACGTTATTAATTTAAATGTGACCGTGAGGGTACTGAAAGAAAAAAAAAACCTTTTGTAAACGCTGCACTGAAACTAATTACGCCGACAATTCCATCCAAACTTACCCGTTATAAGCACAGTAGTTTCGTTATCAGAAGATCTGACGAATACAACGATGTAATTGTTCATTGCATGCTGTTACAATTCACAAACTTGTTACGTAAAATTAACACAGACATCAATTTTACAATTTGTAACTGCTCGACTAAGCTGGTGGCGTAATAAGGCCAGTCAGTGTTCCCAGAAAAAGGTGGAATGTTGGAAATAATTCGTACAATCACAAATTTTTGTACGGTGGTCGGAGGGAGTCCCACGAAAAACACTAGAAATAGTGACCGGTGGGGTATGAGTATGGGAGTAGGAGTGCGTTTGAAGGTTACTTTTGCCCGTTTTCCGTGAGCAATTCGAAAACTACGGCCTCTAGCGAAAACCTATCTCAGAACAAAATTTAACTATATTAAATTTTCTTGTAAAAGATCCTGTTCATTTTTTCTGTGAAACTAGTAGTTTGCGTGAAGTGAGGGAGAAAATATGAAAATCTCGCGCATGGTTTTTGAAGGCCAGTATAATATTACAATGATGTCGGTATGGGGAGCTGAATCAATATGCATGTGAGTACAGCTAAATCACTTACAGCAGTACATACGGGAGAAGGAAAGATTACGGTTCATCCACCCGTCCTTGGTGAGATAGAAATGGAATACAAGCTCGGACCGAACAAGAAAGGGCTCATAAAATGGGAAACATCCGGTCGTTCTCCATAAGAAATTTATAGTAACCAGGGGAAACTGTGTGCTGTGGGCGAACCGTCGAGGATTTCAAGTCTTTCGATTGTGATCCAGTGCGGCAGCCTTTCGGTAGCCTGTGCTAGGAGGATGAGACGATGCCACGACGAGACCTGTTGCATGTAGCATTGGTTCCTGCGGAGGCGCGGGTGGCCGCTGACGATGACTACGGCGGGCTGTGGACCCCAGTGTCTGGCCGCTTCGGCGGACGGAGGGAGCCGGAGGTCAGGTATGCAGCCGGCGGCGGCGGCGCCGCGGCGGCAGATCGATGCGGCCCGGCCGGGGCGGGCGAGGCCCCAGCCAGCCAGCCAGCCAGACCCAGCGCCGGCTGGCTGCTGGCTGGCCCGGGACGAGCTGGCCGCGTGGCACAGGTCGCGGGCCGAGCCGGCCTCCCACGCGCTACTTGCAAATCGCTGTTGTGCCCTTCAGTCGGAAGACTGGTCCCCGTGGTAGTGTAGCCTCTCATTTACTGACGATAGCAGCGGCCGACTCATAACGTGTTAGGGACGTTCAGTAAGTAATACAACACATTTTCTTTCTGAAAGCGGGCTGGTTTTATTCAGAATTCCGATACAGTGTGTCCACAATGAGACTCCAACATTTGAACTCATAAAATCTGAGAGGAAACACAATTTATTGACGAAAAAATACAGGGAAATCATACAGCAGCTCATCAAGTTCTCATACACAGGTGGACGGTTCAGTACACTTGAACATGGGCGCCACGGGTAGCGCGAAGAGTATCAGGTCTATAATCGATTTCGTGCCATGTGTTGCGGGGCATCTGTTCTGTGACAAGTGTTGATGACAATTCTTATGCGCTGTTTCAAGTCTTGCAGGTCCTTTACTGGTGAAGCGTATACCCGGTCTTTCACATAACCCCACAAGAAAAAATCGAGGGGGGTTATGTCAGGCGAACGTGTCGGCCAAGGAATTGGACCTCCACGGCCAATCTATCGTTGCAGGAATATATCATTTAAAAATTTTCGGACATAAAGGCTCCAATAGGGTGGTGGTGCACCGTCTTGTTGAAACATCACATTTGGCTGCAGGTCTGTTATCAGGTAGGTGGCTCCATCATCCACAATCGGCTCCTGAAAGAAAAACGGCCCAAAAATGCGATTTATCATCAAACCACACCACACATTAACTTTCGGACTGTCGCGCATGTGTTCCCTAGGTGCATGTGCATTTTCGGACCCCCAGATGCGCACATTGTGACGATTGACAGCCCCTGACACGTGAAAGGTTGCCTCGTCAGTAAACATCACGCGTGATAAAAATGTCTCGTCCGCGGCAATGCGATGTAAAACACATGCAAATTCTTCTCGCTTTGGTCGATCATCAGGCTTGATTTCTTGCACAACCTGCACTTTATAAGCGTACAAACGTAATCGCTGATGAAGCACTTTGTGCACTGTTGAACGTTTCATACTAAGTTCTCGTGCTGCGTGTCACACTGACTTCTGTGAACTTTGTTCGAATGACCGCCGCACTTGTTCCACATGATGTTCGCTGATCCCAGGCTTACCACCACCATGCCCTTTCGCAACACTCCCAGTTGCCAAAAACTGATCACACCACTTCTTTATAGTCTTGAACGACGGGGACGCTTTGTTGTAAACTCGACGAAAGTTTCTTTGCACTTGGGTCACCGATTTTGTCTCTGCATGCCACCAGATCACTTGTGCACGCTTCTTCATATCCTCCATTTTGCTAAAACAATTGATTGCAGCTCCACTACGGCCACTTGGCGTATAAAATTTGCACACCACAAACTTGTTGAGTTGCTCTGTCTGCCCCTTCAGGATTCACAGGTCCACCATCTGAAATGAGAAAGATATAGGATATTAAAATCTTGAAGTCTCATTGTGGACACCCTGTATATCATATTATTAAGTTCGTTTGCATTTTTTTTCCAGGCTAACATAAGTCATTTCTTCAATTTCCTGAGGGTAGCACAGTACATTTCAGAGTTGATCGTTGCACCATGAGGCAGGAAATCAAACAGAATAACTCCTTCAGAATCCCAGAAGAGCGGCTGTGAGCGGGGCTTTGATTTTTCCTTCTGAGTAGAGGTGGTATGGTGTCACTTCATGGATTGCCGTTTTGTTTCCGGTTCGAAGGGATGAACCCATGTTTTATCGCCTGTGACGATGTTCGACAAAAAATTGTCACGATCAGCCTCGTAACGCGCAAGCGATTCCGCGCATATGGTCATCTGTCATTCTTTGTAGTCTTCTGCTAGCCGGCGAGGAACCCAGCGTGAACATACCTCTGAGTACTCCAACTGGTGGCCGAGTCTTTCAGCACTACCTACAGAGACGTGTGTAATTGTGATCCGTCCCTCTCGTCCATTGAGAGTGTCCGCACGTTCCGACATTGCTGTAGTTCGCGGCTGTGTGCGGCCAAGCCGGCACGCACGAAATCGGACAGGTTTGTGCGACCTTGTTCCGATGGTGGCAGACGCCTCGCGCAGTGAGTCACCATGCTTTTGTTCATTTCCAGGTCTACGTAGACATTCTGCAACTGTCTATGAATATCTGCGATGCTCTGGTTTTCCGCCAAAAGAAATTCAGTGGTAGCTCTCTGCTTGGGACGCAACTCCCTTACAGACACTACTTTGAAGGTTACGTATAATGGCGCCACCTATAGGAACTTTATGAAACTGTAGGGGCTGATGCGGGAATATTCCACGAGATCCCACAACAAATTCCGCATTTTTTCAACCAAAATTGGCCGAGAAATAAAATTGTTGCATTATTTATCCAACGTCCCTCGTAGGTCAAACAGTGTACTAAAATAGGTAAACAGTTCTACATCTACATCCATACTCCGCAAGCCACCTGACGGTGTGTGGCGGAGGGTACCCTGAGTACCTCTATCGGTTCTCCCTTCTATTCCAGTCTCGTATTGTTCGTGGAAAGGATTGTCGGTATGCTTCTGAGTGGGCTCTAATCTCTCTGATTTTATCCTCGTGGTCTCTTCCCGAAATATACGTAGGAGGGAGCAATATACTGCTTGACTCTTCGGTGAAGGTATGTTCTCGAAACTTTAACAAAAGCCCATACCGAGCTACTGAGGGTCTCTCCTGCAGAGTCTTCCACTGGAGTTTATCTATCATCTCCGTAACGCTTTCGCGATTACTGAATGATCCTGTAACGAAGCGCACTGCTCTCCGTTGGATCTTCTCTTTCTCTTCTATCAACCCTATCTGGTACGGATCCCACACTGCTGAGCAGTATTCAAGCAGTGGGCGAACAAGCGTACTGTAACCTACTTCCTTTGTTTTCGGATTGCATTTCCTTAGGATTCTTCCAATGAATCTCAGACTGGCATCTGCTTTACCGACGATCAACTTTATATGATCATTCCATTTTAAATCACTCCTAATGCGAACTCCCAGATAATTTATGGAATTAACTGCTTCCAGTTGCTGACCTGCTATATTGTAGCTAAATGGTAAGGGATCTTTCTTTCTATGTATTCGCAGCACATTACACTTTTCTACATTGAGATTCAATTGCCATTCCCTGCACCATGCGTCAATTCGCTTCAGATCCTCCTGCATTTCAGCACAATTTTCCATTGTTACAACCTCTCTATATATCACAGCCTCATCCGCAAAAAGCCTCAGTGAACTTCCGATGTCATCCACAAGGTCATTTATGTATACTGTGAATAGCAACGGTCCTACGACACTCCCCTGCGGCACACCTGAAATCACTCTTACTTCGGAAGACTTCTCTCCATTGAGAATGACATGCTGCGTTCTGTTATCTAGGAACTCTTCAATCCAATCACACAATTGGTCTGATAGTCCATATTCTCTTACTTTGTTCATTAAACGACTGTGGGGAACTGTATCGAACGCCTTGCGAAAGTCAAGAAACACGCCATCTACCTGTGAACCCGTGTCTATGGCCCTCTGAGCCTCGTGGACGAATAGCGCGAGCTGGGTTTCACACTACCGTCTTTTTCGAAACCCACGCTGATTCCTACAGAGTAGATTTCTAGTCTCCAGAAAAGTCATTATACTCGAACATAATACATGTTCCAAAATTCTACAACTGATCGACGTTAGAGATATAGGTCTATAGTTCTGCACATCTGTTCGACGTCCCTTCTTGAAAACTGGGATGACCTGTGCCCTTTTCCAATCCTTCGGAACGCTACGCTCTTCTAGAGACCTACGGTACACCGCTGCAAGAAGGGGGGCAAGTTCCTTCGCGTACTCTGTGTAAAATCGAACTGGAATTCCATCAGGTCCAGCGGCCTTTCCTCTTTTGAGCGATTTTAATTGTTTCTCTATCCCTCTGTCGTCTATTTCGATATCTACCATTTTGTCATCTGTGCGACAATCTAGAGAAGGAACTACAGTGCAGTCTTCCTCTGTGAAACAGCTTTGGAAAAAGACATTTAGTATTTCGGCCTTTAGTCTGTCATCCTCTGCTTCAGTACCATTTTGGTCACAGAGTGTCTGGACATTTTGCTTTGATCCACCTACCGCTTTGACATAGACCAAAATTTCTTAGGATTTTCTGCCAATGCAAAAACAATAAACAGCAGCCAACGAAAGGCAAACCTTAAAGAAAACTTGTGGTCAAACTAGACAACACTTCCGTAACATGCAATAGAACGACACGAGACTTTGGCAGATACATTGAAGATAGCCTAAAATTTCATATCACATACGATTAGTTTCTGGCAAGGCAGAACGACTATTACACAAACTAGCCTAGATAAACACTGAACAGTTTAGATAACGTCATGTCACACCACTCACTTATCAGTGCGCGCTCTTCGAGTCGACAGTATATACGTATATGGGCACTCCGCCTAAGCATTGTTACTAACAGAACAGCAGAGAGACGAAGACATAGGAGTGTATTGTTCAGGCTGTCTGGGGCTTTCCAGATCACTTCGCTTTAACCTGTGTACGTGATCTTGAGAATCTACACGCTAGACTACACCATCAGGTATTGGGCCGCAGCCTATTAGTTGCAGCTGGGAAGACAAGACATCTACCGTAACAGGGGAAGAAATAGGAGACAAACGCCAGTTGAAGAGGTGATGAGATAGCTGGCAGTGGGAACGGAATAGTTATGATGAGGACCGGAGAGCTCATACCTTATTCCCCAACATCAGGGAACGATTAGCAACGACAAATTATGACCCCAAGCAGAGTCCTGGACCACTTACTGACTAGACATGGTCTTTACCCATGCATTCACACCGCTTGCATCTTAGTGAAAGGCAAGAATGTACTTGTTGGGAGAGAGGTTCCCCAGATCACATCGCAATACACTGCACACTTCTCACACAGCCAGACGACTAAAGCAGACATACGAGGACTTGCTCAACGCAATTAGAGACGAAACAGCGTGGAAAGAAATCGACAATACCGCAGACTCGATCTCAAAGTCCCTGCAGATTCAGTAAATAAAAGAACGACAAAAGAAACCTGACGTGAGACCCAGGCCATAACAAACAACGTGACAGAGGCAGATAGCGAAATTGACCAAAGCAAAAATACAGACGATGACGACAGCTTCCTTGACCAAATCACCTAGTACATAAGCCGTGGCAGGTTATTGTACCTACGGTCACGAAAACGTGTAGAGGAGATACAGACACACAGCTTAGTAACAACAAGGACCAACGGTGTCTTTCCGCTGTTCCCCCTTCCCCCCCTCCCCCCGCGCCCCCTCTTCCCCGCCACTGCCCGTGCAGACCTTTGGTGCCGGGAATCTACAACTCATCTCTAATCATTCGAAGTATCTTTAAACTTACTTAAATTTCAAAAAAACTATTTTCTTCTGTAGGAACCTCTTGTTTCCATCGCTTAATTCAAATTTTTCTTTGTAGCTCATTATTATTACAGATTACTTCGTAAGCTGGGCACCCACAGCTGTAAAAATCCATTTGAATATATAAATAACCGTAACAACTGCCGTGAGAAGATTCATTCGTCTCGCGGTTATGAAGTCATATTCTCGGGTGCCAAACAATTGATATTTTTAGCATGGAATCCGTCTCTCAATAAAACGTAGATGTCGGCTATCCTCATGCTGACCATAGCGTAAAAACACAACCGTCAAAAAATTTCACAATGGAATACATCCGAGTTGAAACACAAGCAGCGCGGAGTGGACGTGCGCGGAATTACCGAGCAGTCAGTACGTGGTGTGGACCGAACCGTTCCGCGCACTTTCTCTTACTGCTGTGTTGCATCTCGCATGCAATCCACTGTCAAGTTTTTTGACGGTTGCGTTTTTACGCTATGGGCAACATGAAAATATGGAACAACTATATGTTATTGACGGACGGCTTTCATGTCCAAACAGGTCAGTTTTTTTTTACTAATGTGGGTGTGACTTTATAGTCACGAAACTATATATGAACCAAGAGGAGATCAGAATCTTCTCAGTGCATCTGTTAAGGCTATTTATTTATTCAGATCATTGTTATTACTTAAATATTTCATTGTTGAAAACAAAATTTGCATGGAATAATAAGCAGTTTGTAAAACGTACGACCTCTTTTTAAAATATTGGCCAACATATCCCTAAATATGCAATAAATGAAAAGAAATGAAGTCCTGTGAAAGCCTCTCCATCTTTCTGTAAGTAGACAAGTCAGTTTACTAAGGAGATTGCTTACAAAATCTTAGAATATTTCTCAGGTGTGCGAGACCTGTACCAAATATTTCTAACAGGAAATACTGATGTGAAAGGAGCAGTAAAAATCCCTAATAACTGGTACAATAAGTACCGTGTGCCATGCACTACAGTTATTTGCACAGTTTAAATGTATTTGTAGTATCCTCAGTTATTTGAACCGCTCTACAGTTGAAGGGTTCTCATGCTAATGGAAGCGCCAGTTTTGCATAATTTTTTTTTGCTTTGTTCGTGGTAAGTGAACACGGCTTTTACGTACTAAAAGGGATATCTCCAATGATGGCTGATATAGGTGCTTCGAAGGCCAGTAGATATTTTGAGAGAGGTAACTCCTGCGACTTGTTCACACTAAATAGGGTAAGTGCAGAAAGTGTTACTCGAGTTGGCTGTACTGGAAGTAGTTGAGATTATCCACTTCCGCTTGCTCCTGCCGTTTTGTAGCCTGTCTCTTGCGTGTCTTCATTGGTGGTACAATGGATAGCACAGGGGCTTACAGAAAACTGATAACTAAAGGAAAGCGTGAGCGTGGGTGAGAAACCATTTTTTTCAAGATGATATGACGAACACTACAGCAACAGCTCGCAATAAGCAACCATTGGAAGCAGGTCAGATGAAAGACAGTTACTTTATGAGTTTTCATCAAGCAGCTGATATAATCATTAACGCAACTGACTCGTGCATTAAAACCATCGCGCCGGGGGTAATTCAGATAAAAAAAAAATTGATGAAACAGAGGAATGGGGAAAGGTAAGACTGTTGAGGAAAGGGGTGGCGAAGTGAAAATATCAGAACGATAACTTTCATTGAGGTCACTGGTGCAAAAGCATTATATTCAGATAAGGAAAGAGACCTCAAAAGTATTATGGAATACGCACCTGAGGTGCACAAACAGCTTTACTCAGAATTGTGCCATTATTGAACAGTGAAATGATCAACAGAGGAGGCCCGCATCTCGTGGTCGTGCGGTAGCGTTCTCGCTTCCCACGCCCGGGTTCCCGGGTTCGATTACCGGCGGGGTCAGGGATTTTCTCTGCCTCGTGATGGCTGGGTGTTGTGTGCTGTCCTTAGGTTAGTTAGGTTTAAGTAGTTCTAAGTTCTAGGGGACTTATGACCACAGCAGTTGAGTCCCATAGTGCTCAGAGCCAAGCCATTTGATCAACAGAGGTAAAAAGATGACAAACATGTTTGGTGGACTTAGCCAGTTTAGCACTACAGTGCAAATTTATGTAGAAAAGCTACTGTTTGTTATGTTTGGATCATGCCAAGTGATAACTTGCCTACCTAAAGTGAATGAGTATGTGTTAATATGGAGTTACGTTCTTGTTATTTGAATAAAGTTGATTGTGAATAACCTAGAAAGTATATTTTGTTCCTTCACACACACACACACACACACACACACACACACACACACACACACACACACACACACACGTTCCTCCATTACCAAGTGAACTATAGTACCTAATGTTATCCCCGCGGCACCGCCTGGTTTAATTCGAGCACATTCAGTTATCCCTGCTTTACTTTAGTTGATGTTCATTTACAACCTCTTTTCAAGACACGATCCATTTCGTTAATATGATCTTCCAAATCTTTTGCTGTGTGTAACAGAATTACAATGCCATCTACAGACCTCAAAGTTGAGCTCTCACCCAGCTGTAATTGCTATCTCATATTTCTCCTTGGCTTCCTTTACAGCTTCAAGATATCGACTTAACAGCGTCAGCGATAGGCTAAGCTACAAACCTGTCTTACTCTCTTGTCAACTACTGCTTGCCTTTCATGTGCTTTGGCTCGTTAACTGCAGTCTGGTTCCTGTAGCAGTTTAGATAACCCTTCTCTCCCGGTATTTTATGCCTCCTTCCTTCAGCATGTCAAAAGAGTGTATTTCAGTAACAATGTCAAATGCTTTCTTTAAGTCTACAGTGTCATAAACATAGGTTTTCCTTTCTTCAACCTGTCGTCTAGGAGGAGAAGTGGGATCGGTATTGTTCCACGTGTTCCAGCATTTCTGCGGAATGCAAACTGATCTTTCCCGAGGTCGGCGTCTACAAGACTTTCCATTCTTCTGTAAATAAATCTTGTCGTTATTTTTCAACTATGACTTACTAATCTATGATACTGACACATCTCAGCACCTGTCATTTTGGAACTATAATTACTGCAATCCTATTAAAGTGTGACAGTGTTTCGCTCGTCTCATACATCTTGCAGACCAGGCGGAACAGTTTTGTAATACCTGGCTGTCCCAAGGATCTCTGAATTGTGAGGGAATGTCGTCTACTTCAGGGACTTTGTTTCGACTTAGGTATGTTAGTGCTTTGTCAGACTCTTCCCGCAGTTTCGTATTTCTCATATCATTTTCATCTACCATCGTCTCTTGCGACAATGCTTGTCAAATTAATTTCCTTTGTATAGTCCTTGTATATAATCATTCTCAGCCTTCTAGCCTGCCTTTGTTTGTTTAGTACCGGCTTGCCCTTTTAGGCGTTGATATTCATACAGCTACTGTGTTTTCTCCAAAGGCTTCTTTAATTTTGTTGTAGGCGGCATCTATCCTTAATCTTAGTCATGCATGCTTCTATAGCTTTGCGCCTCCTCTTGATCCCCTTTTCTAAAGACGTCTGGTTTTCCTTTTGCCTGCTTCACTTGGTGTATATTTACATTTGTCCTTTCGTCAGTTAAATTCAGTATCTCGTATGTTATCCGGTTTTCTGTTGGCCTTATGTAGTTTTGGAACTAACGACATTTCGATCGTACCGAAGATTTCAGTGATTGTTCAGATGTTTGTTTTTCAAATTTCCTGCACAATTTTAATAAGATATTACCGGTCACGGCCGCCAACGACCAGGTCACAAGGCGGGTGCAGTAGTTTACTCCGACCGCTGTGTGTGCAATTGTGCCGGAAGACAATGTATTTTCAAAACAAACCTTCTCTCTTTGCCTACTTGACCTACTACCACGTTCACTATACCATCTGTGACCCTTTAGTTTTCTATTGTACTCCTTTCCTCTGTTCCGGTCAATCGTTGCCTAATATAACTGTGAAACTCTATACAATGTTTGGTTCTTTCAACATAAATGTTTCATCTCCTTAATTTCGTACGTGTCTGCATTTCTTCAGTATTAATCTACTGTTCACAGCCAATAAATTATGGCCATAGTTCACATCTGCCGTAGTTGAAAATGTGGTTTCGAAAGCTCAGTGTTTCCATTCTGTAATCTGCTGAAACCTTCTGGTTTCTCCATGTGTGCAAGCGTCTTTTGTAATTCTTGAACCAAGTTTCTGCAGTGATTAACTGGTATTCTGTGCAAAATTCTGCCAAGCGGGTTCCTTTTTCACTCCTTTCCCCCAGTCCACATTCTACAATGTTTTTACTTCTCTTCCTTTTCCAACTGCCGAATTACAGTCCCCAATAAAAATCAAAATTTATGCCCCTTAACGATCTAAGTAGTTATATTTATCTGTTCGTACAGTACCTTATCACTGGCGGAGCTAGTAGGCAGTAAACTTCTACAAGTTGGTGAATGTTGGCTTTGGCTTTGTATCTATCCTATGCAACAGCTAGAATCCGTGAATTAAAATAATAGCAGTTTGTCTGTACCGATACGATTAGATGAAAACAGCTGTGGAAATACGACTGTAAATCTAGGTTCACTGAATCCTAAAAGGATGACACACAGGACTGCACAGCATGTTGTCTGTAGGTCGTCTGTAGATCTTCAGATATCCATGGTGTCCCAATCCTTCAGAGTTCTTATACAGGCATTAGGGGATTTCAACTACGAAGTTTTAGATAATGCATCAATTATTATGGGAATTGAGTATGTGAGACAGTATGACGTCTTGAATAGGCAAACCGTGTGAGGCAGTTGTTTGTAAGCTGCTTGTATTTCGGAACAACACACTGCCGCTTCCCCGTAGTTGTTAATCCTGCTACTTCCTACAATCTTTCCACTCGCTATTACTTATCACTGGCTTACAAATTTCGAGGCATACGTACTTTAGCAGTTGTATCCTTGGAACGTGTCTCCATTTATAGCGATCTATTGAAAGGATGCCGAACTTTTGATGTTTCCATGAACCATCAGTTAACTTGTTAATAAAGTTCATCGAGATCCTGCGTGACGCTTCCTCTGGTCTACCGTACATACAGTTATTTATTCAACAGGATTATATTCATTGAAAGGAAGTGATTGACCCGGTGGAAATGAATGAATTGAAATGCAGTGACGTGAAATGATATGACAGAAAACCATTTAGAAATGCTGAACTTTCATTGTAGTGAATGTGTGTTGACAAATGAAAATTTGTGCCAATCTTAAATTTGGTTAGTTATTTGCCACGCCCTGTTAATTAAATTGCGAGTACAGCATTTCCAGACAGTTTTCGCAGATTTCAATATATTTAATTGCGTCTTTATTGATTTCATCCCGATTCACTTTACTAGTTCCATTTCTTTGAAATTAGCTCTGTTGTTAGTGAAACTTAAAACTGCAAGAATGTACAGCATCACCATGTCCATGCAAAACAGATAAAGAGGCTGAAGCTTTTGTATGCTTAGAAAAGGAAATGATAGGAGAGGGGAAAAAAATTTAATCCCATCATTTCCTTTTCTGCTCGGCATCAAATGGGCTGAATCTGAAGCGGCGCTCGTAGAGCTGCACAGCGCCGGCTAGAGGGCGCTGTCGTCGGTGTTGGTGTCGTAGTGCCAACCATGTAGAGCGCACCTACGATGTGGCATCGTAGCTATCGATACCACAGAAACCTGTTAGCGAAAGTAATCCTTTGTAATGACTTTGATTCGTTTGTTGTCTTGCGATAATCAGTGGGGAAATAACACATTTTGTTAGCGTACTGATCGTTCAGTGGTCACGGCAAGATGTGGACATTTAGCAAGAATAGTCAACAACTGATTGAGCTCATGCCAACATCTTGTTCGCGAAACATTACGACGATTGCACACGGTCACGGCGTCTCTCTCTCTCTCTCTGTGTGTGTGTGTGTGTGTGTGTGTGTGAAACAGGCAATGCTTACGTTCAGCTCGTTTTCAGGTATTAGCTCGAGACGTCGTCGTTACGGCGTCAACCAGCCATATGTCATTGGCCAAGTTATAGTTCGAGTAATTATAATTCAGCTGAAGGTCAGTTTTCTACAGGAGTAATAGCATCATAATAGAAATGGAAGTTTCTAACGGAGTCGTGCTATTTTTTTCGCGAATCTAGTGTATAATTTGTTAATTGAACCGAGATGGCATATGGATAGAAGGGCTAAAATCATACGAAACCGAATTTTAACTATAAACTCGTTACAATAAAACTTGAATACAGTGATGTGGTTACGTATTTCAAACGACGGCATTTGATTTTGGGAGTACAAATCAGAAATCAGTTTGGGCCAAAGCAATGTATTTTTAAAGTTATCGATATATTCCTATTACAATTTTGAATAATATTAATGAAAACATCGTTTTTTATGTGCAATTAATTGTCTGAGTCGTATTTCGACCTCTTGCTTCTACTGAGATAGCTCAATTATTTCAAGCTTGCTTAGTGAGATAGGCTCATCCATGCTATCTCCCACAAAACCTAATATCTCGTAGTGAACAAATAGAAGATGATTCTGCCTTCCAGTAGATGTTTACTGTGTTAGACATTATTTCTAAAACCGAAACAAAAGTAAAAAAACTATAATTACACGCTGACAACTGATGAGAATAATTATAAGTAAATGACTGACATGAGAAAAAAAATCACAGATAATTTCAAGCAGTTTTATGTTGTAGCCGGAAGTGTTTGTTGTACATCAGAACCAGTTTCTATTACCTACAAATTTGGGTTACGGTGAACAAACAGCTTTTCGTCTGAAGCAGTCGATTAGGTGACATTTGAATGCTTACAGTAGCTCTTATGAATTATAGCACGGGTGGTACAATCGTTTCCGCGATTCCAAACAAGTGGGATTGCAGGCACCTGCACATACCGTAACAAATAATAATATTGAAGAACTCGTTAGGTAGCACAAACATAAGGAAACCTTTACGCTGTTAGCCTGAATTTTATAAAAACCGTTGGAGATTGTGTGTGTACATTTGAAAAAGAAAGTCAGTGATTAAATTGTTGTGTACCACCCGGCGAATGATGACATTCGTAGCCTCGCAATCTAGCTTCAGTCAAAAACATAATGAAGTGAGATTTCCATGTAGTTACACACATGCGGGCGTCTGTCAGTGTAACTTGTGACACGCGATTAAGTGTGCAGGCATTGGTCCAAAATAATTCTGTCGCGCATGTTGACGCACTTGTTGAATCTTGCACGTCACGTCATTCAGTAGCTACGACAGGTGTTAGCCAGCGCGCTGTGTCGGACGCCTGGTGACCTTCGCAGCGCCTCGAATATCGCGCAGGACAGTTTGCGGGCTTCCCAAACAGCGGCCGACACTTGGAGGTCGCCGCAACACCTGGCTTCAGCAGCTTCTTACGACACGCGGCCGATTCCTGCAACCGAACAGAGAGTCAAGCAGAGATACGTTGTGCACAGAAATTCACCTCCTTCTGAAGTGACCACATTTCCGTGCAAAGTTTTTTTATGCTAGTCGACTGAAATGTAAAATTTAATGTTCTACTGTGATTAAGTTACGCAACTTTCAGAGCGAGTCCGCAACTGATACATGACGTCCACCATTAGTTTAGTCATCCTCTCCATAGAATACACAGTAAAAAATTTCTCCGAAGTTCGTTATGCCCGTTACTCTTGAAACAGAGTGTTGGTTGAGTATCAGTTGCTATTTCTGCCTCCTCCAACATTCGGCAATGCTTTTTCATCGAATTTTGGGCAGTCTTACAATCGTCCAGTAAAAAACAACCACAGGTAATGAGCTTTTCCTGGCTAGTATTATTTATGACTTTGGCATCGTATTCTTCTTCGTCTTTCTGTTTGTAACGTACCTTTTCTAGAAACGTTTCTAGTTTCTTAACGGCATGTATCCTATTATAGTTTTTAGCACCACTGTGCAAGTAAAGATTATAGTGCGTTGTCTTTCTATATCGCTTTTTGTAGTAGATTGGTACTGTGGATCACCTGAAACTCTCCATAGTAACGATAGTTACGCATGTCTGTTTCAACTGCGACAGGAAAATTTTCTGAGATTGTTACGGTAGTTATTGCTTTACTTACTACTAAAGCTTGGACAGTGGCGAAAGTATGAATTAAATACTTAAAAGTCTTTGAAATGTGGTGATAAAGGAGAATGTTGAAGATCAGGTGGCTTCATCTAGTAAAGAATGAAGACAAGGAACCAACGAGAATAAAATTAGTAATAAACAACATAATAAATCGGAGAGAGAGAATGGTCAGTTACATACTATGATAGGAGTCGCTGATCACTGTAAAGTGTAACTGAATGGATGGGGAGCTAAAGAATCTTAGGGGGGATTATATATATATATATATATATATATATATATATATATATATATATATATATATATATATATATATATATATATAGGGTGTTACAAAAAGGTACGGCCAAACTTTCAGGAAACATTCCTCACACGCAAATGAAGAAAAGATGTTATGTGGACATGTGCCCGGAAACGCTTAATTTCCATGTTAGAGCTCAATGGAGCACGTTATCATGATTTCATACGGGATACTCTACCTGTACTGCTAGAACATGTGCCTTTACAAGTACCACAGAACATGTGGTTCATACACGATGGAGCTCCTGCACATTTCAGTCGAAGTGTTCGTACGCTTCTCAACAACAGATTCGGTGACCGATGGATTGGTAGAGGCGGACCAATTCCATGGCCTCCACGCTCTCCTGACCTCAACCCTCTTGACTTTCGTTTATGGGGGCATTTGAAAGCTCTTGTCTACGCAACCCCGGTACCAAATGTAGAGACTCTTCGTGCTCGTATTGTGGACGGCTGTGATATAATACGCAATTCTCCAGGGCTGCATCAGCGCATCAGGGATTCCATGCGACGGAGGGTGGATGCATGTATCCTCGCTAACGGAGGACATTTTGAACATTTCCTGTAACAAGGTGTTTGAAGTCACGCTGGTACGTTCTGTTGCTGTGTGTTTCCATTCCATGATTAATGTGATTTGAAGAGAAGTAATAAAATGAGTTCTAACATGGAAAGTAAGCGTTTCCGGACACATGTCCACATAACATATTTTCTTTCTTTGTGTGTGAGGAATGTTTCCTGAAAGTTTGGCCGTACCTTTTTGTAACACTATATATATATCCCCTAAGATTCTTTAGCTCCCATCCATTCAGTTACACTTTACAGTGATCAGCGACTCCTATCATAGTATGTAACTGACCATTCTCTCTCTCCGATTTATTATGTTGTTTATTACATAATTCCACCGGTATATTATAAACTTTCTGGGACGAACGAGAAGGATAATTCTGTCAATTGGACGTAATGTACACCGGTCCGGAAACGAGCGAATCGAAAGTTACAAGCGAAAATCATTCAGATATCTTTGACAGTAGAATACATATATCAGTACGGTCGGTGCTAAGATTGTAGATAAGAAACTTCCAGAGGTGACAGTATGGACCAAAACAAGAAAAAAATGGGCTCTAAGTTGCATACCTTAAGAGCTATGAGCACTTGTTTAATAGAGGAGATGTGTTTCACACTAGCGAAAATGAAAAGGTGCTCATAGCTCGTAAGGTATGCATTATAGTCCCCATGTTTATTAGACATTTCTTCTTGTCCTGGCGCATACTACCATCTCTGAGCGTTGCGTACCCTAAATTCTTAGCAGCAACAATACCGGTACATGTATTCCATTGTCAGAGGTACAGGGTGGGGCAAATAAAAGTGTCCCGGAGAACAAAGCTTGGAGACTAGAAAACACAGCAGAGGAAAGGAAATTCATTACTAACTTCACTGTATAGCAGATGTTGAAAGTGACCACCAGCCGTCTCTTGGCACTTTTGGGCCCTGGTCAGCGAGATGTTGAGGGCGAAACGAAACTGAACTGCTGGAATTGCTGCAATTTCATCCGAAATGTTCTACTGCAGTTCTTGAAGACTTTGAGGATTGTTGGGATACACCTTAGACTTGAGGCCTGACCACACAAAGTAATCGCTCATTGATAGATTAGATGACCTGGCTGACCAGTTAGGTCGGCGACCAAGTTGATCTCTGCTAACAACTCTGCCAGACATGAAGATTCGGCCGGCAGTATGGGCAGTTTCTCCATCCTGCTGAAAGTAACTGTAGATTTCTTCCTCCTCCGTTAATGCTGCCACAAATGGTTTCAAACTGTTGGCAATGTAACGCGCCGAAGCCAGCGTCTGCTGAAAGAAAGTGGGACCAATAATGCTGCGTGCAGACACTGCACACCAAACCGCAACCATCTGAACAAGCAGTGGTGTTTCATGGAAGTTATGCGGATTCTCCGCTGCCCAGAACCCATAACTTGACATAGCCACTCATGTGAAACCAGGCTTCATCAGTCGTAGAGAACAGATCCATGTTGAAGTAGTTCTTTGTTATCTAAGTGAACAGCCGCTCACAAAAATGGAGGCGCCGAGCAGCTCTGCTGGTTTTAATGCATGAACAACAGACACTCGGTCCACGTGTATTCGATCGCATGATCGACGTAATATGCGGTCTCTTGCGAGAAGCGTCGGATTGATTTGCTAGGACTCGGAAGCATTTTCTGGTGAAGTGCAGCCACATTTTCTGGTGTGCGGTCACGTTTCGGAATGTTTTTTGACCTGGTCAAAACAAATCCTGTCTGACGCCATTTATTTTGGACTAAATGTTGCATTGCACACTTTGCTGGCAATTCGACAGCATTAAAGTTATCAGCAAACAACTGACCACATCATTTCCACGCCGTTTTTGTCACGTAACTTTCCACAACGAACAGTCGCTGGTCCACTGTGACTACCACCATCCCCTTGGCACTGTTCCACGCACACTGACAGCGCGCTACGATATGAACCGTTGTTGATCACGTAGCTGGCATACACGTGGTGTGCGCGTCGCGGGGTGTGGTTATATGCATACATTCTCTTCCAATAGTATCCACTCGTACGGGCCACTTTTATGTGCCTCTGAATGTGTATCAGAATGTTTTTCGCTCTCAACTTTCGACTCTTTCTTTTCCGAACCTCGGACCCTTATCTCAGAGTGATGCGCTTATCCGTCTCCATCATCCTTGAAAGCTTGTAACGATATCACGATATCGCCCTGTATATACATACATTTACAGCCGCGGCCGCCTATAACTTAGACGCTCTGATATAACTTAAAGCTCTGAGCGTCGTTGGATGACGTTCCCGGACATGGTTTCCTATGTAGAACTTGATCTGATATGTCCCCTCTACAACCTCTAGAAGTGTGTAACATGAATTGTGAAACAACCTGTATATGAAGAGGATAACTGACAAGTTACAAGAATATAGAACAGGATAGATGACGTAAGCGAGACACACCTCCTACCCTCTGATATAGGTGTGCGTATTGTGGTTTATGTGTTGTAATGAGGGTGCTCCTACGCCCAAATCAGTAACTATTGTATCGTATAAAATCAGCGGCCTTTTGATGGACTAGGCCTGAACTCCGTGCATCTGGTATGTAGTACACAGTCGGTTGCGGGCCAGATCCATTCACCCGAAAACGTGGACACAACTTTTCATCTTACATCGGGAGGAATGGAAAGAAATTCGGCAATTATTGTACCAGAACCATAGAAAGTCCGTTCTGGCATGCTCTCTACAGTGATTACACTATATTCCGCAAGCCACCTTATGACGCATAGCGGAGGTTACCTTGCATCACTACTAGTCATTTCCTTACCTGTTCCACTCTCGAATAGAGCGAGGGAAAAACGACTATCTATATGCCTCCGTACGAGCCCTGATTTCTCTTACCTTATTTTTGTGGTTGTTAAGCGAAATGTACGTTGGTGACATTAGAACATTCCGTAGTCAACTTCAAATGCCGGGTCTCTAAATTTTCTCAATGGTGTTTCGTGAAAAGAACGTCGTTTTCCCTCCAGCAATCCCCATTTGAGTTCACGAGGCATCCCCGTAACACTCGCGCGGTAATCGAACCTACTGGTAACAAATTAAGCAGCCGATCTTTAAACTGCTTCAATGTCTTCCTCCTTCCTTTTATCGGACGTGGTGGGGATCCCAAACACTCGAGTAGTACTCAATAATGGGTTGCTGTAATGTTCTAGAGGCTGTCTCCTTTACACGTGGACCACACTTTCCTAAAATTCTCGCAATAAAGTGAAGTTGACCATTCGTCTATCCTATTACTCCCCTTACGTGCTCGTTCCATTTCAAATCGTTTTGCAACGTTATGCCTAGATATTTAATCGATGTGACTGTCAAGCAGCGCATTACCAATGCTGTATTCGAACTTCAAGGGTTTATTTTTCCTACTTATCCGCTCTGGGTTACATTTTTCTTGGTTTAGAGCTAACTTCCATTCATCTCACAACTTGAAATTTTGTGTAAGTCATTTTGTATCCTCCTTCAGTCACTTAACTTTGACACCTTCCCGTACACCACAGCTTCATCAGCAAAAAGCCAGAGATAGCTGCTTACCCTCTCAGTGATATCATTTATGAATATAGAGAATAAGAGCCATCAGAGCAGCTAGCTCTTTATTCGCACGAAGTAATGGCCACTATCGACAGGGGATCTCAAGTTGATTCCGTATTTCTAGATTTCCGGAAAGCTTTTGACATCGTTCCTCACAAGCGACTTCTAATCAAGCTGCGGGCCTGTGGGACTGGATTAGTGATTTCCTGTCAGGAAGGTCGCAGTTCGTAGTAATAGACGGCAAATCATCGAGTAAAACTGAAGTGATATCAGGTGTTCCCAAGGGAAGCGTCCTGGGACCTCTGTTGTTCCTGATCTATATAAATGACCTGGGTGACAATCTGAACAGTTCTCTTAGGTTGTTCGCAGATGATGCTGTAATTTACTGTCTAGTAAGGTCATCCGAAGACCAGTATCAGTTGCAAAGCGATTTAGAAAAGATTGCTGTATGGTGTGGCAGATGGCAGTTGACGCTAAATAACGAAAAGTGTGAGGTGATCCACATGAGTTCCAAAAGAAATCCGTTGGAATTCGATTACTCGATAAATAGTACAATTCTCAAGGCTGTCAATTCAACTAAGTACCTGGGTGTTAAAATTACGAACAACTTCAGTTGGAAAGACCACATAGATAATATTGTGGGGAAGGCGAGCCAAAGGTTGCGTTTCATTGGCAGGACACTTAGAAGATGCAACAAGTCTACTAAAGAGACAGCTTACACTACACTCGTTCGTCCTCTGTTAGAATATTGCTGCGCGGTGTGGGATCCTTACCAGGTGGGATTGACGGAGGACATCGAAAGGGTGCAAAAAAGGGCAGCTCGTTTGGTATTATCACGTAATAGGGGAGAGAGTGTGGCAGATATGATACGTGAGTTGGGATGGAAGTCATTAAAGCAAAGACGTTTTTCGTCGCGGCGAGATCTATTTACGAAATTTCAGTCACCAACTTTCTCTTCCGAACGCGAAAATATTTTGTTGAGCCCAACTTACATAGGTAGGAATGATCATCAAAATAAAATAAGAGAAATCAGAGCTCGAACAGAAAGGTTTAGGTGTTTGTTTTTCCCGCGCGCTATTCGGGAGTGGAATTGTAGAGAGATAGTATGATTGTGGTTCGATGAACCCTCTGCCAAGCACATAAATGTGAATTGCAGAGTAATGATTTAGATGTAGATCACACTTCCTTAGGACACTTCTGTAGATACCCTTGTCTGTGATGAACACTCGCGTCTAGAACAGCGTACTGGCTTCTATTACTTGCGAAGTCTTCGAGTCACATATCTGGGAACCTATCCCGTATGCTCAACCTCCGTAGGGCAACGTGTCAAATGCTTTTCGGAAATCTAGGAATATGAAATCTGCCTATTGTCCTTCGCCTATAGTTCGCAAGATGTCATCCGAGGAAACGCCAAGCAGAGTTCCGCGCGAGGTGTGCTTTCTAAATCAGTGCTGGTTTGTGGACAAAAGCTTTTCGGTGTCAGCGGTATTTATTATATTCGAACTTAGAACGCGTTCGAGAACTCTGCAGCAAACCGATGTTAAGGATATTGATCTGAAACTATGCGGGTCCGTTCTTATATTCTTCTTGTATATAGGACTTAGCTGCGGATTGATATTTTGTTTTATTTTTTGGGCTCTCGGCGAGATTTTTTGCTAAGGTATGACGGTTTTAGTTGTTGTATCCATCTTCTTACACACACACACACACACACACACACACACACACACACACACACACACACACACACACACACACACACACAGCCGGCCGGAGTGGCCGTGCGGTTCTGGGCGCTACAGTCTGAAGCTGAGCGACCGCTCCGGTCGCAGGTTCGAATCCTGCCTCGGGCATGGATGTGTGTGATGTCCTTAGGTTAGTTAGGTTCAATTAGTTCTAAGTTATAGGCGACTGATGACCTCAGAAGTTAAGTCGCATAGTGCTCAGAGCCAATTTGAACACACACACACACACACACACACAAACACACAATCTCTGCCAACCATTCCCTACCGTCATTTTCGCGTTCGTTTTGGGGCTGAGTGCATATTCCGAATTTTATTATTAAACCACGGTGGGTCTTACCCATCCTTATACCATTTGCTCGGCACATACTTCTCCAGAGGTTATTTACATTCCTTTTAAACTTTGCCCATAATTCATTTGCAGCCATCGTATTGGAGCTAATTGATGTCCGTTCATTGTCTAAGGGTGATACTAACAACTGCTTATCTGCTCTTTCTAACAAAAATACTCTCCAAGCTTTCTTGATGGATTTGTTTAATAACTTCAGAAACCATAGTCGCTCTGATGCCATGATGACTAGTCCCTGTCTGTACTGTCACCACCAATAAGGCCAGGCCTATTTGTAGCTACAAGGTCTAAAATACTTCTGTTGGGTGTGGACTGTCGAATTAGAGGCTGAAGACAGTTTCCGAAAAACGTGTTCGAAAGTACTCCTCAAGACTGTCTGTGCGTACCATCTGAAATGAATCTACACTCGGTACGGTAAAATCGCCTCCAAGTAACGTTGCGTGATCTGGGTGTATCCGCGCGTTGTATTGCATCACCATCGGCTTATCAGCTGATGTCACAAAAGCACTTCCGTCGTAACAACGTCAACATGAGGTAAAAGATGGGTAACTAAAGTAATAAACAAGAAAAAATTTAGGTAAAACATCCCCTAAATCCCAGGATTTATTTGAACTTCACAGTGCTTTGCTAGGCTTTATGCTGTTCGATGTACTATATCTTTGTCTTCCGTCTATTTAAGAGCCTGCTACTAGCCGTTTGCTGGGAAACCTAACGTCTAACTTAAAATCCCAATCACATTGCAACTTTTCTTCACCTGCACAAATGACTGAAAAAGGCTGAAGTCATGGTAAAGAAAGAGATCCCAGGACCCTACTGGGACTGAAACTTGGGCCTGTAAATTTTTACATCATCACAAAAGTTCATGTGGTTGCATCTTACTTTGTTCTGTGCAGTTTTACTATAAATTCGTTGTCACTAAATGTTGAAACTAAAATTATTTGGAAACAGCCGTACAGCTTTCTGGTAACCTTGTCCAGCGTTGTACAATAACTTGTCATTTTCCTTACATTTCAAGAGATAAACCCGTACATAAGTGGGGATTGGCCCTTCAGTCACGACCAACTGTCACAGCTACTCAGCGTTGCTGGCACTGTGCCTCTGCCCTCATCAGCAAATAAACGCCCGTCAGAGCCAGAGATTTACATTACCGCCAGCTGTTTCCTGGTGCACGCGAAGTTAATAGCAGAGGCTACAGTTTGTAGTGGTTGTCACTATCTGAAACTCTTGTTTATTGACCTGAGAAACTCGGGCAAAGTTTGTATGCTTCAGAAGGTGGTGGCTAAGATCTGGGTAACCGATGAATCAAGCACATTTATCATGGTAGTGTCTTTTCCTCTCTTATGACACGTTTGTAAACTAAATTTATGAGTATTCATGTCGTTTGTACGTGAAATATTGCCTTACTTGAAACTGTTTATGTAAGAAGAAGAAGAAAAGGAAGAAGAAGGACTCGGCAGATTTATCCCGGTGCAGAGCATGTAAACATTCCTCGGCGCCCGAAGTGGCAGTGATGCAGTGGTAGCCAGCAGGAAGTTCCAAATTTGAATCCAAATGATAGAGATTATTTTCATATTCTATGTACTTACGGGGACAAGAAATTATGTACATTTTCAGCTTACCTGTTAACAACCTCAGAACACAATTTATCCCTTAATACGGCTCTGCTGCACTTCGACGTGGTAAACACATTTAATATTTACCAGGTGTACCGGTGTGAAATGAGCGTTTTTTTTGTGAAAATGAAACACTAATTATGAATTGAAAATTAAAAACATTTTATTCAAAATACTGACCATTGCTTTCTATACATTTTGACCACCTTTCTGACAATTTGTGGACACCAAGCCAATAGAAATGTTCGTCTTTTGAAGCAAACCAATCAGACGCCCAATTTTCGACTTCTTCGTAGGAATCGAAGTGTTCCTCAGCCAATGCATGTCCCATTGATGAAAACAAATAGTAGTAGGAAGGGGCCAAGTCTGGTGAATACGGCGGGTGGGGTAGCAGCTCCCAGCCAAGTGTTTTGATTGTATCCTGAACCAGTTTTACTTTGTGTGCAGCTGCATTGTCGTGTAAGAAATTTACTTTGCCATGTCTTCTGGCCCATTCTGGTCTTTTTTCGATCAGTGCATAGTTCAAATTGATCATTTGTTGTCTGTAGCGATTAGTATTCACAGTTTCACCCGGTTTTAGAAGCTCATGATACACCACACCTTTCTGATCCCACCAAACACAGAGCATTGTCTTCTTGCCGAATCGATCTGGTTTTGCAGTTGATGTTGATGGTTGTCCCGGTTTAACCCATGATTTTTCCCATTTAGGATTCTTAAAATAAATCCATTTTTCATCGCCATTAACAATTCGATGTAAAATTTGACAAATTGTTTTTCGGTTTTCCATCTGTCTTTCATTCAATTCATGTGGCACCCATTTTCTACACTTTTGGAGCTTTCCCATAGCTTTCAAACGGTCAGAAATTGTTTATTGTGCAACATTTAGCATTGCTACCATTTGCTTCTGACTCAAAGTATCATCTTCATCCAATATTGCTTGCAATTCGGCGTCTTCGAACTTTTTTGGTGGTCTTCTACGTTCTTCATTTCTTACATCAAAATCATTATTTCTGAACCGTTGAAACCATCTTTTGCATGTTGCTTCTGATAGAGCATGGTCACCATATGCCTCGACAAGCATTCGATGCGACTCTGCAGCACTTTTTTTCGCATGAAAACAAAAAATTAATGCTTTCCGCAAATCATTACTTTATGGTACAAAATTCGACATTGTTAACACGATGAAAATATATGATGTTGTTTGTTCCATGACTTGATGTATACTAAATATCTTTGACAGATGTCATACCAACCAAACAAAAAAATTAAGGCTCGTTCACAACAAATGTTCCCTTTCGACACATTTGTATCTTAACGCTCATTTCATACCGGTACACCTGGTATTCTTAATCCACTCATCGTCGTAGTAAACATTAATTTTATACTTACATTTAAAACATTTTTTTAAAAATGTTCTGCGATTTTTTCAGCCCCTCAGACGCGGAAACCATCAGTCCTAGAGAAAAAAATGAACGGAACCTTATTTGTAGGAAATTTAATTTTGGACGGGGAAACATTTTCTCTACAGGCCCGATTTTCGGGTTTGAAACTTTTAAACATTTTTTCTTGTAAGACATATTCTTGTTTGCCAGATTCATGGGGACAGAGGGACGGATAACCACCTAGTTGTGCCTCATCAGATCACCACACCATACTCGTCACTGTCCATTCGCATTCCTTGCTGATGGTTTAACTGTTGCATTATCCCATGTCATATCGCTTCTTAGTGTTACCTCTACGTATTTAAACAGTATGACGGCTTATTGGAGAGTTTCCGTTTTTGTGGGCATTACTATGGATTTGTCCGCATTTGAAAGATGATTGCAATTCATTATTTTGATGGCGAATTTTTCCTTACAGTAGGTCATCCAACGATGACAATTTTCTGTAATCAACAGCAACATCAAATTTGGAAATTTGTGGTAAGGTCTTATGGGACCAAACTGCTGAGGTCATCGCTCCCTAAGCTTACGCACTACTTAATCTAACTTAAACTAACTTACGCTAAGGACGACACACACACACACACACACACACACACACACACACACACACACACACACACAACCATGCCTGAGGGAGGACTCGATCCTCCGACGAGGGGAGCCGCGCGGACCGTGATAAGGTGCCCTAGACTGCGCGACCACCCCGCGCGGCAGCAACGTCAAGCGAACAATCTTATAGTGCTGTTGCGCATACATTATAAATCTTTGATGTATATTGAGAACATTAGCGTTTCTAATACGCCTTTCGCAAATCAATATCATGTGTCCGGAAGGAATGAGCTTCGAATTGCCGGCCATCCATCCACCATTCCATTTCTGGAATGAAACCGTTGCCAATTTCTTTCCTTATCCTTTGACAGTTGACCTCATGTTTTCTCTTGAATGATCTCGAATCTGACGGGTCGTTAAAACACAACCTCCTCCTCGTCACATCTACTGTGTAGTTTAACATATGACATAGCAGTCACTGATCGTGTGAATCCAACGGAAACCTTGTCCACCACCATAACGATGGTGCTGTCGGGCGCAGTGATTAAGTTGATGGACTCACATTCGGGCGGCGCGAGGTTCAAATCCCGTTTCGCTCGACCAGATAGTAAGTGCCCGCCGTTTCCCCAAGTCATTGGAACCGAATGCTTTAATGTGTTACATTGTAAACATTTTCCTTCGTAAGCAAAGGAAACGACTATTACGGTACGATCCACATCTGCATCTCAGTTGTTCTGACTTTTGTGAGGCCTTTACATCCCAATAAAACATTTGATGTCAAACTACTACAGCCATTAATAGACCGGAATTACCAAATCCTAGGTACTAGCCACTAGAGGTGTAAAAAATCTTGTAAGAAATTGTATCTCTTTCTCGTAGGGAATACGGAAATGTCCGTTGAAAGAGTCTGAGATTTTTGAGCAACACCAATGTGAGAAACACGCTGCATAAAGACTGTGCTGCTTCGTATTTTTGGGAAGGTGGGCAAGTTTTTGGACGTTGTTGTAATCCACATGTCGCGTATTTCTGTATGCGCCCGCGCGACCGCTACGGTCGCAGGTTCGAATCCTGCCTCGGGCATGGATGTGTGTGTTGTCCTTAGGTTAGTTAGGTTTAAGTAGTTCTAAGTTCTAGGGGACTTATGACCTCAGCAGTTGAGTCCCATAGTGCTCAGAGCCATTTCTGTATGCGCCTCGCAGGCACGGTTCTGTCCTCAGTTTATTCTTCCTAGGTCCTTTTATACCTCCATGCTAGACAGTCCCTGTTCTGATTTTTTAATTATTTCCGTGCTGGATTTTCACTCTCGGAATATGTTACTGGTTGCGATTATATACAGATGAAACATAAAAATATTAGCAAACATACAACATTACAGCAGCTACACGTAGGAGCAGCTTGTGCTTGTTTGTGAACTAAATGGATTCCTGGATGAAATGAGAACGTAGGGAAATTCTAGCTGGAGACAGAAACCCGGCCGTGTACAGAACAGTCACAGGAAAAAAGGCATAAAGTAATCCAAATGGAAATAACTTTCCGCTGTAATATCATGCAGTGCATTACAGATATGCATCACTCAAAAATGGCGTCGACGGTAAATCACCCTCTCCTGTTTTTCGACTTTATTAGCTATTCATGTAACTTTTAGTCGGACGCTCATGATGTTGAGTAGCCGACCAATCGATTTCTTGGAACTTTCTTGTATTACAGGCACGTAGTACTGCACTTAAATTTATTAATTACGTTCTTCTGTCCGTGACGTTACTTTCAGACTAACACTTCTTCTCCTAGCTGGACCTGCGCCAAATTCGTGGGCCACTGCGCGCGAGTGCGATGTGATGTCAGCCATCTACTCGTTCTTTGCCCTGGGGGAGCGCATTACTTAGCCAAGTTGGTTTTATAGTATTGAAGAACACGTTTGGCCCGATATCTGGCATAAATCTGTGGGAATCAGTCTACTCCAGTACTTTTGAGTAAAATATTTTGGTTTGATTATTTTCTGATATTGGTTTTTACACAACCGTAAGATACTTTACTATATATTACGCGCATGTCAATATTGCTTTCGAGCACGAGAATTACACACGTCATCACTACATGTAAAAAAATCACTTTATTCGGTAACTGATCTTGTAACTTCTTAATCAACGACAGGCGTCTTGATTTAGTGTCACCCACAATAAAGACTGTGATCATAAGAGACCAGACGTGCACTGACACGCATATCATCATAAAATCTTGTTTTGTGAGTGCTCCGCAGTTTGTATGTATGTCACGAAGGACATAGTTTTGAGCACTTTGTGCTTCACTTCAAAAGAAATCGTTTGCCGGACCGATATTCGGGTATCATCATCTGTGGCATCTAATAAAAAGGATGAACAGGTTTATAAATGGTTTTTTAAGTGTTGATGGGGCTCTATGTCCTCTGGATGCACATCATTTTTAAGCATTATAGAGATTTTATACTTGACATATACGTAATTTGAAGTAGAAATGCACATTGTGTAAATAATATTTCTCTGTTTTTTAGCATATACAAAATGTACTTGTGTATCAACATCGATACGCGTACTTTTTTGTTTATCCTCTGGATCAGATGCCTTTGCTGACGATATATATGCTCAAATACCGATCTGACAGCTCGTGATCTACAATAAGAGTTCATTTATCAAATCATTATTACGTTATTAACATAGCGCTTGAAAGACGGAATTGACTATTGGTTACATTTTCACGTGCCGCATTGCGTTTGTTACTGCACTTCTGCTAATACACAGCCGCATGGATGTGTAATAATTTCTGATCCATTCTTTATTCTTTCGATCGTCTTGTACTTCGGGATTTTACGAAACATATTTGTGGATGCCTGAAATATGGTAAGTCGTGTTGAGGGCCACATCATTCCAGTACTTTGAACGTCAATTGTTATTCAAATGAAATTACTCTGCAGTATGATTGGATGTGTGGAAGAAATTAACCTGACGTCAGGGACCAAAATTGGAGACCTTTAGGATGTTTGACGAGCATTGATGATTGAGCCTCGTTACAACGAATCTTACAGATAATGCTTCACATATAAACGCAAGAAGCACGTTCCCTTGCGTTCAGCGTCGTGAGCTGCAAAAACTGAATGACAGCGACGACAATGTAAATTGTAATGCCTTCATCATCGCTAGGAATACGTTCAAAGTAAGGCTGTTAACAACCTGGAGGTCGGTTCTTGAGTAGTTTTCACGTCTCACTCCCTCGCGAGGCATCAAATGCAAGAGGCTCGATAAGCAATAGATTATCGGTTTTACATTTTGAGAATTGTCAAAGTAATGTAAATGTCGGTGCGCTGCTTTCTGCGTTTAAAGTATGAAGGTATCTCCATGAGACTGTTGGCTTCGCTTTGATAGCATTACATTGTTTTTGTTGCTACTCTGCAAGGACGAATTAGTCCCAGGATAATGACGACATTTTAGATGAGCAGCTGCGCAGTGGTAGAAGTGTTGCTCACTAACACGAATGCCGTGTGCCAAAATGACCATGGCCTAATACAGATAGGCTACATCTGTGATGTTGACTCTAATGTTATCGCGAGTCTGTGATCGGCTTAGAGCAGAGAACTTCTTTTTTGAAGAGTAGTGTTAATGTAAACGATATATAAATTTTAAATATCAACACATTTTCTGAATTCTCTCGCGACAAATATGTCAGCCATAGTATTAATTTTCTAATTATTATGCAACCATTCGGTCGTGAAATGCAGCTCATGGAACGCAACTGTACGAAGACGATCTAACGTCGTATTTTTCATCTTCGAGTATTGTTTCCATTATTTTAATACAGCCTTTAGCAGTGGCTTTGGCTGAATGTTATCACTTCCATGGAATCGGGTGAAGAGGTGCATAGGGTAAGACGCTGGAGGACCGGATTACCAAATTCCCGTCACAAGACGTAAGAGTATTTGCAGAAAAAAATAATTCAAGAACCACACGTCAGTAGCATGAAACGCTTACAACTCTATCAGACACGCCAGCTCTGTGACGAGTGAAATTGGTGTATCAACTGCTACTATTCATTTGCGACTGACAGTTGATACACTATCTTTGGAGTAGAATAACGCAGTCTTTGACAACTGAATGTTGACGGTTCGCCGTTAACCCGTGGACAAATATGACTGCGTAAGCAATAATTTACGAGGAATTACGACATACTATACTAAATACGTTCACACGTTCCCGGTTTACAAGCAGTAGTGATTTCTGTTGCCACTTGAGGTTGCCGTCCTCAACTGACTATGCTTACCAGTATCTGAGTTAGTGGTGATAGAGTGGGATATGTACGGAGTGAAAGTTCAGATGCGCAGAACAGGATTTTTGGCGTCAACTGTCATACCCCGAGAGATCACATGGCTACGGCTTGTAAGGTTGATCCACAAGCATTTTACATAGTTCGAATATCGTTACATCACCTCTGTCGTATATATGTGCCGTCAGAAACAAGTCGTGGATATTGTACAAATGTTTTCATTGGCACGGGAACAATTTGCATTATTTATATATTGGCTTACAGTTTTGAAGACAGATATGCAAGGGCTTCCAGCTCAGATGTCTATACTTTTCCAATGTTATAGAAAAAGAAGGAATAACCACGTAGATTTTTATTCATTTTTCTCTTTACAATAGACAAACCGATAATAATATTTTACATTTTACCATATATATCTGGCGCATTTTAAGGACAAACCTATATTACCTTTTAGATTAACTAACATGGAAATAATTGCAAATTTAACTTCCCTTGAACGTTGTTCGAAATATGTGTACTGTTACATTCATTCAACAGAGGACTGTTAGGAGAGACAGTACCATGTTTATCTGTTACTTGTCCTGTAAATATAGGGCGGTCAGAAATAGTCTGAAAAGCTAGTAAGGGTGTTTTAGGGTAGGTTGTTCCGAGAAATAATTGTTCAGAAAAAAATTTGATACATTGCATCTTTTTCGAGTTGATTAACACTGAAGTTAGCCAATCAGACCGATGCGCGCGCTGATTCAAGCGTCTCGGCAGATACAATTCGTGTTAGTTGCTCTCATAGCGTAGATGATAACATGAGACTGCTCAGCCTTTGGGTCGGGTTCGATTCTTACTGTCGTCCCATGTCCAATTTTTGTATCGCTCATTTGTTGGGGTTTAGGAAACCAAACAAGGAACACGTTTGGCGACATGGTTTCTGGCGGACTGTTTGAATTTTCCGCGCACAACGGCCTGATTGGCTACTTTCAGTGGTAATTAACTCAGAAACTACGCAACGTATCGAATTTTATTCTTAATTATTGTTTATCAGCACAACCTTACCTACAACATCCTTCCAAATTATCCGACTGTTACTGGCACTCTGTATATGACTAGATAGTCTCTTACGTTAGCCCTACGATGTTGGTGATACGCACAAGGTCGGGAAAAATTTAAGGAAAGCACGTGGAAGCGTGGCGCAACTTAATGCATCATTTATCATTCCCAAACAAATATTTTTATGTAATAACAATTCTATTATAAGCCAACCAACAGTTACCAAGATCCTTGTCAAATACATACATGTTGTTAATGGTACTCAAAAAACATTTTAAGTGTTGAATACAACGGTGGCCCTATTACAAACAGGTAACTGATAAAATATACCTGCGGCGGCACTCTGTCCGCCCGACTAGCATCTCAAATGTGGGCTAACCCCATAGAGCCGATACAAAGTTGTCAACATATACCAAAAAACAAACAGCAGAGAAGTTTGATAGAAGTATACGAGCGCCCCCCTCACTGACATTGCAGTTCGACCTTCCTAGCAACAACAAGAAAAATGTACAAAGTAATTTAAAAATTAACTACGTAATTCAAATGAGATTATGTAAGTCAAGGTGTACCTTTATTGGGCGTCTCTTAGGGATTAAAAGACACTGTAATTTGGATACGCACCAAATGGCAGATGGCCGGTTAAGATGTACACCTGTACCCCGAAAGGCTCCCCAACACGGAGTAAGAGTGTGTGCAAATACAAGCACGCACGCCCAGGCCCACGCGCGCGCACACACACACACACACACACACACACACACACACACACACACACACACACACTGACCCACATGTGCGTACCTTTAGGCTGAGTGCACACAACTTTGGTTAAATGCCAAATCGAATAACTCGCCCCAGGAAGAAATTACAAATACTCGATGATAACAATCAATGAATTCAAGTACCAGATTAAAAACGGCGAAATACTAGCTTAGCGCTTATGGAAACCTCCAGATACACACACACAGCCCCAAAAGGTGTCACTGAAAGGGCATAAAGGAACCAGATTCCTGGCCACCTCACACCGGGGCAGGAATAACAGTCTTCAAGAACAGTAGTTAATCAACAGCCTTCATATATAATTTTTTTTTTAAATGCCAAGAAGGCCAATAGCTTCAGGACTCCAGGTAGGCGCCGGACAACACTGCCTTCCGGCTCGTAGCTGCTAAGAAGTTGTCCAATACATCTCGGTGTATTTAGCACAACACAGTTGACTGATGCACTTCGTAACCAGGTTGCACGCGACGAGAGCCGCTCCTTGCCCGCTAACTCGCCGGTAGCAACAGTCAACGATGCAGGAAAACGTGCCATATTACTCACTGTAACACGGACGTAATTGAATTAAAGAAAATGGTTTAATAGCCCTAATGCTTTTATAAGCTTTGCATTTCACCTGTACCACAACAAAAGGGCTGATGAAGCTTTTGCACAATGGCTATGTTTAGTATGCAATATTAAAATATTGTACACTTTTATGTTATCCAAAAGTTTTCATTTTGAAACTGGCTGGCTCAACCCTCCCTCGGAATTCGTTGAGAAGGATCTGACTGCTTTGCATGTGATATAACTTTGAAATCGGGAACCACAGAAGGTAAGGACAGTTTCATATTACTTCCGCTGTGAAGCTTGTTTCTGGACCTATTTTTTATATGCACATAAGAAGGAAAAGCCCTTTCGCACAGATGTGTGGACGAGACAGGTAATAAACTTGTTACCGCTTTATTTGATAGCATTGGAAACTGCGTCTCTAAAAGTAACCAGGGTCATTCCATATCAAATCACCCAATAAAAAATAAATTTTACACCCACCTCCTTAGATTTTCATGAAATTTGGCTCAAATGGTTCTAATACCATCCTGACAACACCTGCAAATTTTTTTGCTGTATATCTTATAGTTTTTTTTATAAATTTTTAAAGTTTTTATGTTTTGCGTTTTCTGAACCTATGGAAATGGTAAATTTAATTTGTATTCAAAACTTTAAAATTGCTTAACTTAAAAACTCTTTTAGATAACATCATGAATTTTTGCAGCAAGTTTATTTATTATACATATTTGAAGATAAAAATGATACTATTAAAATATATTAATATTTTCTATTTAAAAAAATATATGTATTTTTTTCTTTTTTTTTAATGGATGTTTTGTTTTATAAGAATTGCAATATCTAGAGTGTCAGACCTGATAGAATGCTCAAATTTGTTTTAATTTACTCTTAAACATATAGGCTACTTGATAAAACAAAAATAATGATGGCTTTTTAACATGTTTATTAATTATAGTAGATTACATTAGAATTATGTACAAAGATAGTGTACGACACTTATGTATAACCCAACTGATTGCTTGAAACATTGAATTTTTTGAGTAATTTTGTCTTTTTAATAAACATTAATGCTGATTCAAACTGTTTTTCCACTTCATCCAAGAGCTTTCAGTTCTTTTGATACAGTATTTTTTGAAGTAGTACATTCTTCCAGTGCCGCTTGATTGAGGTGCGTCTACTACACAGACTATGTGCTCCAAAGGCACTATGCAAGAATCTCTTTCAGGCCAATAAAATGATGCAGCTGGTCCTGAAGGATGTAGAAACAGAATTTCTGCATCTTCTTCATCATTGAATATTGTTTTTACCAGTCCAAAGTACCAGTTACCATCATAATTTGCAGCCACATAGCTATTTATGGATGGTTCAACACGAACCCAATCAGAAGAAGAATGGAAAGAAAAGACTAAGGAGGGTTTTACACTATCTGTAGTCCTTCTAATTTCAAGGTTGTTTGTTGGAAGTGGTTTGAAGTTATGAAAACTTCTTGTTCCAGGAATGGTTCGGGTTGCTGAAAAACGTTTTTCTAGTTTTAACCGTAGCAAATCAGCTTCTTTTTTGTCAATAAAGTGAAAATGAATGTTTTCAATATTTTTTTCACAAAACTTGTACACATCGATTGCTGTCATTATTCGTTCTTCGTCTGAAAGCTGTAGACTGGCTTTCCTTAAAATTCTTTTAATAGTTCCTCCTAGGCCATCACAAATTGACTTCCCATGACTTGTTGCAAAAAAAGAGTGTTGGGCCTTCAAATTAAAGTCTCTCAAGTGTTCAGTCAAATTTTGAAAACTGTTTCTATTTTTGTACTGCCCAGCACAACCATCTGTAAAGTAGTGAACTGAGTCAATGTCAGTATGATGTAATGACAGCCACTTTGTAATTTCTTTTTGTACAAAGTTAACAAAACCAGTGTCATGTTCTTGGTCTTCACTAATAAAACAGTGGTTGGAAACAAAAACATTGTTTTCCTCATTTCTTAGAAAAACTCCAACTGGGTGTAGAGTACAACCACCTCTATTCCAGTGGTAACTTTGGATCTCATTTTGTATAACAAAGGAATAATTTTCACTGAAATCCATCACAATAATTGCTGTTTTGGGTGGTGGGTCTTCTTTCAATCTTTTAAAGGCTGCTGATTGGGATTTTGCTATAAACGAGTGCGGGGTGAGCTTTTCCAATGACCTAACCAATAAAGAAATGTAGTCTTCAACACTGATAGACTGTTTGATCATTTCTGCCCTGTCTGTGTTAACCCACTGACTGATTACAATTTCTTCTTCTAAATCATAATGTTCACTTAGTTTTTCAGTTAAGTACTCAGTTAGTGCAGTATTTGCAGGACAGCTGTCGCAATGATGTAGCATGCAGTTTTGGTTTTCCGTGTTGCACACAAGCATCTTAATTAGGTCTTTATAAGTTTCTTCAATTTTCACAGCATCCAGTAATAGTTTAACATTCTGGTGGATGCTGCATACACATACAGTGTGTGTGCCTGCAGTACCAGCAAGGATACACCATTTAGGTCTCAAGAAACAAAATTTTGAAAATCCTACTTCTACCTCGGGATTCTCCCATTTGAAAGAATAATAGAGTTCTCTCAAGTTACACAAAATGAGTCTTTTTTGCATGTACACATTTTTTGAACACTTACTTTGTCTTTTGTTCCAGGTAGCACTCTGGAACTTCCCTCCTTTTCATAAAAATCTGTTACAAGTCTTACTGTATTTTCAGAAAGAGTTTTACCTTTTTTTGGACCAGGTGTTTCCAAAATACCCTTTTCAGATTTTAGCTTTCTAGCTTGTCGCACCATGTACTCACTTACATTAAATTCTTTCATCACTTTATTCCGACTCCAAGAATCTGGAGCCAAGGTCAGAATCTGGATTTTTCTATACCTCCCAACAGATGAAATCTTCTCTTTCATAAGAGAAATCATTACATCAAAATCCTTTGCTTCCTCAACCACACTTGTATCTTCTTCGTCATCGTCAGAACTTGGTGAATCGTATTTTAATGCTTTTGAAACCGCCGTTTTTGCAGTCTTTTCAACACTGCTAACCTTCCTTTTAAAATAAGACCCTTTACTTTGTTCTGACAAGCCATGAAGCTTTATCGGTGTTAAACCTAAATTATCAAGAGCAATGTTTGTTTGTACAAGGGATTCATTTCTGGATTCAAATGATTCTAATTCAACCATGACTTCATCATCTGCTTCACTTTCATTGACTTCAACTCTTAATTTTTCCTCACAAAAGTTACGGCATGTTGAGCAAAGCTTTTGGCCAGGTTTTATGCTAATATTTTTTGTCAGTAATTGTTTAGAAAGATCCAAGCCTACACTTCTCAACGATTTTTTGATGGGCTCTTTGTGTTTTTTTAGTGGGTCTACACATGTTGTTTGATACTTTTCAAAAACATTTAAAAAGTAGTAGCTGTGGTGTGAACATATATTCTTAAATTCACACAGATTAATTCCTGATCGTAAGTGGATCAAATCTTTTTCTTCCTCACTCAATTCAGATACTGGTTGTAACTTTTTTGAAGGTGTGTAGGTTGTTTGGAAACAGTCAGATTTTTTAAATAATCCTACCTTACAGGTTTGAATATCTGACATACTGATTTCACTTTTGGTCTGATTACTGTTCTGGTTACTTTTATAGGATATTGGAAAAGAATCTCTGTAAACTAAGTAACAGTACTTACTGAAAGTTCGAATAAACTTAATAAAATACTATCCAAGCACTATTTAACACTGTAAAAATTTTTTACTTCAAAACACAGGAGTAACAAAACAAAATCCAACCGTACATTGTTACTCCAAGAAGACAAAAACTTATTTTCGGTGTCTAAGTCACTTGGTACTTTTTATTTTTAAAATATAATTAATATTATTTTAAAAATGAGTTAACTATCAAACAGGTTAAAAAGCCAACATAATTTTTTTATCTAATAGCCTATACAATTAAGAGTATTTTAAAACAAATTTGAGCTTTCTATCAGGTCTGAGACACTAGATATTGCCCTTTTTGTAAAACTAAACATCCGTTAGCTAAAAAAAAATTAAAAATAAAAAACTTGTAAATTTTTTTTTTCATTTTAAAGATTTTAATATATCTTTATGGTAATTTTTTTTAACTTTTAGATATAATACACAAACGTATTCCAAAATTTCATACTGATATCTTGAGTATTCTTTAATATACAAATTTTTTTAGTTGTGAGTACACGTTTAAGTTATGATTTCCGACTGCTGAAACAATGCCAAATCTAAAAACTTTAAAAATTTATAAAAAAACTATAAGAGATAGAGCAAAAAAATTTTACAAGTGCTTTCAGGATGATAAAAGAAGTAATTGTACCAAGTTTCATCAAAATCTGACATGGTTGGTGTCAAGGCCTGGGTGACGTGACATGGAACGACCCACCAGAAACTTATCAGTGACAAAGATTTATTTTCTGTAACTTAGTCACTGGAAGATTCGAGTGGCTGCTCGTTTCAATTTACATTTCATGTGGATTCCAAAATTACTGTCTTTTCCAAGCGATTGAGAAACCAGCTGTTATTACTAGATAGAGCAAGGAAATAGTGCTAAAAATTTTTCCAAACCTCTTCAACTGTTCTTTAATTTTGTTCTTGACGTTTTCGTCCGAACTAAGATGAATTTCTACTAGTAACTCGTGAAGGGTATCGAAGCTCTTAGTTTCATTAGAATTTAGACAGAGTTCCTAAACTGCAAAATTTGTAATGAACGATTCATAAGTCTTGCACATTAAACAGGTTTATGTTTCGTCCGTGAAGTAATAAATTTTAACTGTTGATTTTCTTTAACAAAATTTCTGCGTAATAAGTTACAGTCGGAAGCCAGACTTTGCCTATGGAAAGATGTACCTGGTGAGAAAAAGATAAAGGCCATGCAGTATGAGAAAAGTTCCGTTGTGGTATAACCATCTTACATCCGTGTTAGCCAATAAAAGCTTTTAGATACTTACGTTAGTATTACAAGAATTCGCTCATTGGTAGGTTGACCATTAATAAAATTAACTATTTTCACTGCATCGTAAAGTTCAGAGGTTTTTCGCACGCACCTAACAATAAGTGGATTTAATAATTTCAAGGAACAGTGGAGATTTGAGTAACCATCTTGTTGCTGATGTTACAGCCGTAAGTTAGTTTAGTGTAAGATCGGAGGTGAAGTACTATGTCGGTAAATATCGTGCGAAGTAAAAATCTGCTTGCAAACGGACCACGGAGATTTCGATTCGCGCCCGCAGCAGTGTGATGCCTGTAGGGCGCGCGACTCGACGAGCAGCCGAGTCGCACGGGTGTCCGGGCGGACTCGTTATCTGACGGGGCGCCGCACCTCCCGGCGGGCCTAAAGTGGGGCTCGACCGGCAGGCCGGGCAGCTCGAGTCGAGGCTACGGTCCCCGTCCCCGGCTGTGCGCGCAGGTTCGGTACGTGCCTCGCCCCCCCCCCCCCCCCCCCCCCCGCCCTTAGCCCAATGGTCAACGACTTCAACTCCTGCAATCGTGAAGACGCAGAGTACTCAGTCACTCCCGCCCAGCTTCCTGTCCCACATACCATTCATCACCATACGGTCCCAGAGGGAACACAAAACCAAGCAAAGATGATACGACGAGGGCCAGAGTCGATGCAATGTACGCACAAGTGGCGCCAGTAGGATCGCGCGTGCGAGCTCACAGAAGCCGCCAAGGCTCAGTTAGAAATTTATGGTATTTACCTGTGAAAAGAAATGTTTACTCTGTGACGTAATCCGATTTGCACCCTTAGCAACAACACTTATCCACAGATAGGAGGCGGCCGTTGTGGGTCGAGCGGTTCTAGGCGCTACAGTCTGGAACCGCGCAACCGCTACGGTCACAGGTTCGAATCCTGCCTCGGGCATGGATGTGTGTGATGTCTTTAGGTTAGTTAGGTTTAAGTAGTTCTAAGTTCTAGGGGACTGATGACCTTAGAAGTTAAGTCACATAGTGCTCAGAGCCATTTGAACAACAGATAGGATTACCAATAAATAAATGTGTGAAAACACGACAAATACTGTAAAGTTAGTTTTCGTCCCAGAGTAAATTGTAAACCGCCTTAACTGAAGTCATTTGACAATCTCGACTTGATGTTGGTGACATGTGCAGAACGCTATGCTCACTCTATGGATACGAGGGCGTCCTGAAAAATAACGATTCCGAATTTTTTATGTCAAAATTCGTAAAAGTTTTTAAATAAAACAAACGTTGTTAACACTCTACATCTTTATTCTTCATGTCTACATATTTATTTCTCAACCTAGTCGCCCTGGCGAAAACACATTTCTGCCAACGAGAGACCAGTTTGTTGATACCATCGCTGTAGAATGACTTCTTTGAAGAAGTCACAACTTCACCTCAGCTTTCAGCGCTTCATCGCTATGAAAGTGAAGTCCTCAAAGGCGTTCAGCGCTTCATCATTATCAAAGTAAAGTCTTCGAAGGTATTCTTGAAGTTTTGCAAACATGAAATCCGAATGGGGCCAAAAGGCGTCTGATTGTTGCAGATGTCGAACCGATCGTGTGTGGTCTGGCATCGTCATGATGAAGGAGAGGATGCTCCATTCGTCGACAACTCCTCAAATTCGAAACTCGATTATAGCACGCTATTTCTCACGCACCTATATAGCTACGTTACCAACCGCCATATTACACGCTACAATTCGGAGCCCTCTAGCGGCAGAGAGTTGCAAACATGTTGACATGAAGAATAAAGATCTAATAACGTTCGTTTTATTTAAACACTTTAAGATTTTTCACATAAAAAAAATTGAGGCATTGCTTTTCAGCGCGCCCTCGACATATACTGTGTAGCGGGCAATATGACAACGATAAAAAAAAAAAATCAAATGTGTGTGAAATCTTATGGGACTTAACTGCTAAGGTCATCAGTCCCTAAGCTTACACACTACTTAACCTAAATTATCCTAAGGACAAACACACAGACACCCATGCCCGAGGGAGGACTCGAACCTCCGCCGGGACCAGCCGCACAGTCTATGACTGCAGCGCCTTACACACGTCGGCTAATCCCGCGCGGCAACGATTAACAGAAGACACTGTAAAATCCATTCTCTGACAGGCTTTAGTTTTGTAGCTGTCCTCTAAACAGTTAGCTGTGAGTCAGTATGTTGCTGTGATCTTGTCATAATTCAAAAGCGGCTCTGAAGGAAATGTTGCAAGAACAACTTCATTCCTTTACCAGCACACCGTTTACACCAGAAACTGCCCTGATGGATCTGAGTTACTTGTGCCGTAAGGCGTTAAATAATGTTAGAAAACGACTGGAACATAAACTGTTGTCTTGAAACTGATTAACAGCAGCAAACGGCGGAAGGTATCGCCTTCAAATACCGTAGCGTAAAGATTGACCTTCTACATCCAGAAAAAGTGGCAGCTAGGCATCTCATATGCAAACAAGTCGAAATTTGGGTACGAAGCAGGTATTGATAGCATTTGTATACCCGTTTTAAGTAAGTAACTGTTCACACAGCCAAATGATACGTTCAGTAAATAAATATTTCAAACTTTTTGTCGAATCATATTTTCACGAAGTAGTTTTAAGACGCAATAGCTATATACATCATGCGCGATTCCATTGTTGAGATTTCAGTGTACGGTAAAGGTAATCATTTGATTATTTGTTCTCTGTTGATTTTTTTCTGTTAATGAATGCTTCTATATATTATTTGCCTGCAATCGAATATTGTTGTTAAAGCTCCCTGGGTATAGAATATATATAAAATCACATAATAATAAATTTCCTGAATGATGAAACACTTCATCGCCCTCGCGTGTACATCTCCGTTTCAACGCCGCCGCAAAGATATCCACTCTTCATACTCAGTTGATAGAAGGAATAATGCTTTGTGTTGATGCATGTAACTCCCATTCTTGTCCGCGATAACTTCTGCTACGAGCGTCGTTACCTAACCATGAAAGGTGCCATTGAATGTTAGACGTCTATCCTGACGTCTGATAAGCTTATCAGTTGCAGCGCAGGTCTCTGAGCAGTTAATGTCGCAAATGACATACAGATGGCTTTAGGAGATAACGCACAGTTTTTCCGCCCCTGTAGATATTGTTATCTCGATCAGAGCGTGGCAGTACAGAGAGTTGACAGTTGCACAAGCTGTTGTGTTATGTCGCGATAACGACGACGTCATATATTTCAGGGTCTGAAGAGTGGAAGCGGGAACTCCGTGAACCGAGATAAACGTTCAGATGTCAGAGTGTGAGTAAGCGACGTAGATCCCAAGTGGTAATGGGATCATACTATAACGTACGATAAATAAGACGAGAATCTCTGTTACTGACCATGTTTTGTTAACTATAATTTTCATGCATACGTAAAGTTGCAACTGTTAAAATTGCTGAATATTGAAAAACTGTCAACAGAAGGCATTGTCTCTCATAAATTCTAATTTCTACAAGATTAAACTTATCTACGATTTAGTTCTGCCATTATTTTTATTGCATTCTTTAAAAAATTAGTTAATGATTCTTCTTTGTTTGTTCAAATTTAGGCGTTGACGTAGTAATTTATTTATATTTTGTCAGTTGTGTTTTTTTGTCGTGAATAAGCATAGTAATTTTTTGTTCGCTCAAAAACCATAGCGTCATACCTAACCAGCCAAAGAGATGCAGTATATTTAATCTGTCACATATTACTTTAGAAATGAAATCACCCAGACGTAGACCGTAAGAATATCGTTTGTCAGGATTAAACTTCCAGCGTAATTTACCATACCACTGTTCAAATTTCCCATGTAATTATAAAGAAAAGTAAAAAACATCAGAAGCTCTATCAATGTGAGTATATGAGCCAGTCTTCAAGCTTTTCATAACGGTATTTACGGATGTCAACTGCACTAAATGTGTTGAAAAAAATAGGCAGTTTGTGTTCAGCGCGACTTGAATCCTCAGTGATTGTGTCTCGTTGGAAGGCTTAAAATGTGTATTTGTAACCCACTTTTGGACAGAATAAACGCAAACAAGTGGAGGTCAGTTCTCGGGGTTGGTTTCAACCCTGCAGTGCTTTACTAGGCATGGTCCTATTGTATATAATATTGTCCTGACTTCCTCAAACGTGTGAACTGAATTACACTCGTCGGACAGTTCTGGGGTGGGGGGCGGACGGATGCAGTCCCTGTGGAGCACAAAGGCACTTAACTTTTCCGTACTAACAAATCATTGCCAAACATGAAAGTAGCAATAAGTGACTATATATATATATATATATATATATATATACTCCTGGAAATTGAAATAAGAACACCGTGGATTCATTGTCCCAGGAAGGGGAAACTTTATTGACACATTCCTGGGGTCAGATACATCACATGATCACACTGACAGAACCACAGGCACATAGTCACAGGCAACAGAGCATGCACAATGTCGGCACTAGTACAGTGTATATCCACCTTTCGCAGCAATGCAGGCTGCTATTCTCCCATGGAGACGATCGTAGAGATGCTGGATGTAGTCCTGTGGAACGGCTTGCCATGCCATTTCCACCTGGCGCCTCAGTTGGACCAGCGTTTGTGCCGGACGTGCAGACCGCGTGAGACGACGCTTCATCCAGTCCCAAACATGCCCAATGGGGGACAGTTCCGGAGATCTTGCTGGCCAGGGTAGTTGACTTACACCTTCTAGAGCACGTTGGGTGGCACGGGATACATGCGGACGTGCATTGTCCTGTTGGAACAGCAAGTTCCCTTGCCGGTCTAGGAATGGTAGAACGATGGGTTCGATGACGGTTTGGATGTACCGTGCACTATTCAGTGTCCCCTCGACGATCACCAGTGGTGTACGGCCAGTGTAGGAGATCGCTCCCCACACCATGATGCCGGGTGTTGGCCCTGTGTGCCTCGGTCGTATGCAGTCCTGATTGTGGCGCTCACCTGCACGGCGCCAAACACGCATACGACCATCATTGGCACCAAGGCAGAAGCGACTCTCATCGCTGAAGACGACACGTCTCCATTCGTCCCTCCATTCACGCCTGTCGCGACACCACTGGAGGCGGGCTGCACGATGTTGGGGCGTGAGCGGAAGACGGCCTAACGGTGTGCGGGACCGTAGCCCAGCTTCATGGAGATGGTTGCGAATGGTCCTCGCCGATACCCCAGGAGCAACAGTGTCCCTAATTTGCTGGGAAGTGGCGGTGCGGTCCCCTACGGCACTGCGTAGGATCCTACGGTCTTGGCGTGCATCCGTGCGTCGCTGCGGTCCGGTCCCAGGTCGACGGGCACGTGCACCTTCCGCCGACCACTGGCGACAACATCGATGTACTGTGGAGACCTCACGCCCCACGTGTTGAGCAATTCGGCGGTACGTCCACCCGGCCTCCCGCATGCCCACTATACGCCCTCGCTCAAAGTCCGTCAACTGCACATACGGTTCACGTCCACGCTGTCGCGGCTGCTACCAGTGTTAAAGACTGCGATGGAGCTCCGTATGCCACGGCAAACTGGCTGACACTGACGGCGGCGGTGCACAAATAGCTAGCGCCATTCGACGGCCAACACCGCGGTTCCTGGTGTGTCCGCTGTGCCGTGCGTGTGATCATTGCTTGTACAGCCCTCTCGCAGTGTCCGGAGCAAGTATGGTGGGTCTGACACATCGGTGTCAATGTGTTCTTTTTTCCATTTCCAGGAGTATATATATATATATATATATAATCAGGATCGAACGTAAGCATTCGTAGTTCAGCATTTTCTCACAGAGCCATTGATCCCCACCTAAATAGATGTACTCAGCACGCGACGTGGTGCAGTGATTAAAATCTCGCGTTTGTTGTAGAAGAGCGAGATCCAAATTTCGTCTGCCCGTCCAAATTTAGTTTCCTGCGTGTTCCGTAGGTAACAGTGCAAATGCCTGGATGGTTCCTTTGATAACGTCATTGCCAAGTTTCGACATCAGCTCAGTAGCTCGGTACGGGCTTTTGTTGAAGTTTCGAGAACATACCTTCACCGAGGAGTGATGCAGTATATTTCTCCCTCCTACGTATATCTCGCGAAGAGACCAGGAGGATAAAATCAGAGAGATTAGAGCCCACACAGAGGCATACCGACAATCTTTCTTTCCACGAACAATACGAGACTGGAATAGAAGGGAGAACCGATAGAGGTACTCAAAGTACCCTCCGCCACACACAGTCAGGTGGCTTGCGGAGTATGGATGTAGATGTAGATGTAGATCCTTATCTAATCCCGCCGTGTGGTCTGTCTCTTTACTCACTGTCGATGGGGTATTGAACTGTAATCTTAAACTGTGTTTATGATGTGAACTGTGCAAGCCCTCACTACCATCTTTCAATATATAAACGTTAGTAAATATGTCTTCAGACCGAAGATTGAGGTTCTTTTGCAGGTGATATGTACTTAGCTCCCTCTAACGTTTGAACTGATTTATACACCCAGTTGCAGAGCGACCTATAGTTTAGCGTGGAACTTGACAGTTTTCACGTGTACACATTATTGTCAGGGGTGAGAGAAGCGATAAGTAACAAAAAAAAAAAAAAAAATTCAGTGATCCACCGAGGATTAACTCCGAACCGGTAGTCTAACATTTACCTGCTTAGTCAGCGGACCTAACATGTAAATATTAAAAAAATTCCGCTGTTATAAGAGTCGAAGAAATACTCATTTCATCTGGAACCGCGCGACCGCTACCGTCGCAGGCTCGAATCCTGCCTCGGGTATGGATGTGTGTGATGTCCTTAGGTTGGTTAGGTTTAAGCAGTTCTAAGTTCTAGAGGACTTATGACCTCAGAAGTTAAGTCCCATAGTGCTCAGAGCCAATACTCATTTCACACGTGAAAGGGTAATAACAATGGCAACGTTCCTAACATCAGGGATGTAAATCTTCAGTCCGTCATTATGTATCCTTGGGTAGTACAATAAGAATTTTTCTTTCAGTCAGATTAATCCGTCTGCTGTGTAACATGTTATCTATACAAGCAAAGGGTCTCTGGTTTACGATCATAAAGTTTCTATATACGAGACGTAATTGTTGCCTCTAGGTCATGAAAAATTACATTATTTAAAAAAAATATTACTGGCAGATTTAGTTTCCTACGACCTTATATCACTTTTCGACGTAATTTTTGATGTAAGCACTTTCATAGCATACCACTAATTTATTCAACCGCTCTGCATGGGAGGGGGGGGGGGGGGGGGATGCCCGCATCTCGTAGTCGTGCGGTAGCGTTCTCACTTCCCACGCCCGGGTTCCCGGGTTCGATTCCCGGCGGGGTCAGGGATTTTCTCTGCCTCGTGATGGCTGGGTGTTGTGTGCTGTCCTTAGGTTAGTTAGGTTTAAGTAGTTCTAAGTTCTAGGGGACTTATGACCACAGCAGTTGTGTCCCATAGTGCTCAGAGCCATTTCCATCGCTCTGCATGGAAGTTCTCCGCCGAATATGAACCAGTCGACATCGGTGTCCGAAGACTTGCGGACACCGGCGATTTACGGACACAACAAGGCCAACAAGTGGAAGGTTCAACAAGCAGTTGTTTGACCTTAGAATATGGCTGAAATAGTAGTAAGTGCGTGCATGAGTGTTCCGTAGGCACTTTAAGTTTAAAACAAAACAAAAATCTAATTCCTCATACTGAATTTTGTGAACAGTGTTATGATATGAATTTCATTGATAATACAGATCTATACAACAATAATTATGTTTAACACTTCGGACTGTGGTTAGTAAATGATTCAGTTTAAATATTAAAATAGAGTTTTAGCTTGTCAAATTAAACCACAGCAGTATTCCACATTGCAACTACTACTTCCTCTTCGAGTAATACACCGTATTTGTACATAACTGGTAGCCTGTAAAATGCACGTCAGGTTCTCGAAATTGTCGCAAATGATTAAGCAATCTGGACATCCAGCTTTACCAATACTTAGTTATGTGTTGATCAAAATATAAATCTGTATATGTATAAGACTTGTATACCTATTTGTTAAATTCACGTATTACCCTACACCAGCATTGATCCTCACGCCATACGAAATAATAATTAGTAAACACATATTTTCTTTACTTTTATTTAATTATCTGGAAACACTATTGTGGGACAAATATAATTTCTTCGCAGGTTTTCATGATAATTGTAATGCTGGCGTTTGCCGATATTGCCACACTAAACGTTCCTCAAATAAGCTTTCTCTCGCCAGAAGGGAAGTTAATCCTAAATTTTTCTCAGCTGCAATTTTCTCTCTAATTTCCTGTCTTTCTTCCTCTGTTCTGTGACATCGCTGATAATTTTTCATAATCCACAAGTGACAACGGATTTCAGTGAGCAGCTAATGTGGAATATATCGTTCTTTTGTTCCAAACCATTCACGTATCCATTTTTTTTTGCTTCGTTAGTTTTATGATAATCTTAGTTAATAAAATAACAACAAAAACGTAATCGTTCTTCGACAATAGGTTTCTTGAAATCGCGTTGCCAAATGAAAATAGTGTTATAACTATTGATGGTGTGATGATGGCTTCAGTGTATTTAAGAACTGACAGTATAGCACTGATAATAAACATAGAGCGACTGGTGTTCAGACTGCCTGGCAGTGGTGGTGTTCGCAAAACTCCAGCAAACTGTGCTGGCCGCATATCTCCGATCCATATTGACCAGCATTCATTGACAGTGGTGCAATGAGTGGCCGAAAAATTGCCAACGTTGATAATCTTTATTCTTTGTTTTGGTCGATAAGCATTTTAGGTACCTACCTTGCAGACGATTTGTGATACGCAAGCTATTTCGTGGCAGTCTTCGTAAATAGTTGTGCAACAAAATCAGGAAATTCTTCATCCTGAGTACATATCATCACTCTGGATGCTCGGTCTCCTACTCCGCTCGTCATCATGCAAATGTGCTTGTCCACATTTAAATTCTCCACGCTATTGGCTAATGGTCCCCTCTCTCATTATTGTGGACCCACAAACTAGGCACAGTCTCGATAAAAGTTGAGCAACTGTAGATCCTGTTACACGCGAAAATCGAATTACAGCATAAATTTCGTTGACTGCAAGGAGCAACTACTTTGCGATGCGATTGTCATTTGCATATATTAACTGTCAAACAGCTGTCAGTGACTCCGTTAACAATCGGTAGGCGGCTATGCATCAGCACCCCCTTCAAATTTGTGCAAATTTGTCTGAGCTGCCAATAGTCAAATATAAGTAAACGTGACTCGTGAATGTGCCCAACGATGACTCAGGCATTCTCTTCAACAGTTACCATTGGAAATAAATCACCTGGGCCCTTATTCTGTATCTTTCCGCCATTTTGCCGATCGGTTCGGTATGTGAGCGCACCGAACGGTCTTGTTTTCGAAGGAGAGCCCCAACATTATTCCGTAAGCATTTCGGAAGCGATGTTGAACGGTCCTAAAGAACCGAAACGCTGTTTTCAGTTCTCCTCACGCCAACCAATCAAAAGCAATCTGTCTCAGATCCGCGCATGCGCGCTGTAGCGCCATAGCGGCACGAACTTGAAGCGGCTAGCAGCCGCCACAGGCACGCTACTCTTCACAGTACCGAAAAGTATGGTTAGAGTACGTAATACTGTTCAGATTTCGCTGACCATGTGCTTCCATGAACGCATGATAGCGATAGAATATTGACTGTGTTCTGGAAACTGTCATAAATGTCACATTATGTCACTTTATTCTCATTCTCATCGACGTCTTGTTTTGGATTTTATGTTTCGGAGTATGCTTCACAAATAAAAGAAGCGAAACGCGTTTGGCAATAAACAAACTGCTTTCAATTGGTTGCATAAATGGAACACATCTCCATGAACCTGAAAATTTGTTTAAGAGAGTGTCAAAGAATGAGAAGATGCATAGAATGTGATTGTAATCGCTCCTAGAGATCCAAATGATGAAGTAGCCTACTCTCCTATATGATACTCCTACATCAATGATTTGGTTCATAAAAACAAAAATTTAAAAAACGCGATTTCGAGAGCATGTGGTGAGTTCAGCTGTAGAAGTTCTGTGTAGTTTATAACGTGCATCTGATGAATTAGAATGTTCGATATATAGTCTGAAAATATTGTGGCGGGAATCTTTCGTCTCTGTCTACCATTGTATTGTGACGGGAATCTTTCATCTCTGTCTACTATTGTAAATACTTGTGACAACCTAGAGTATAAAGACGCTTGTTGCTATTTTTATTCGCAGTAATTTAAGTTGTCCTCTTAGATTCCTGTCTGACCACACACTCGGAAATCGCTACGTATTCAGAAAAAAATTTTGACTTATTTGTAACAAGAAAAAGTATAAATGTTACTGTCAGTTGTATCATACACAGGAGTTTCATGTTTGATGTCTTAAACATATGGAAGTCACGAAATCGAAGATACTCGTTACTGAGAAAGCGCGCTCTTACGTGTAAATAACAACGAATATTTCAGAAAAAATGCCTAACTTTGACTATTAACGATGTCTCGAATTTGCTACAAACAATAAGAGAAAAAAAATATTTTGGTATCACGCGGTATGGGAACCTACGACCTTCGAGCCAACTTCGCTGTTACAACTCGCATGCCTTAGGTGCTTTATTCCATGTAACACTCCAGAAAGAGGCAGGCTGAATTCGTTGCCGAATGATGCGGGCGTGAGTCGTAAATACATGAAATTTTGGAGGGTTTCCTCTATCAGGCTGCAGAAAATTCCTTTGGATTGTTACTTAAAAGTTTTCGATGATTAATAAGAAAACCATTTGTGGAGCAAAGTACGTGAAGTCATTAATAATTTCAGCTAACACTCATGTGACATATGTAAGCAGAGCTGACCTTTTGAAATTTAATGACTTTTTAAATCTTAATTACGTGAAAATAACAAGTATTTGTGAGAATATTGACCTAATCTGTTTTTTTATGTTACAATCATTCACAGTAACAACAGTACAAACCATGTTTCTAACAAAGGAAAATAGTCTATTACGAACTCATTTTCCACGTGGACACGTCCTGATGATTCTTTAGTAACACAAGTACTAAATTCAAAGCGAAAACCACTCAATATGTTTAAAATAACAAATTCTGGGATAAATAAATCACACCGAACCGAACGAGAGAGCCATACCGAAATCCAAAACCTCTGGGTACAATTGTCGAAAGATCGACAGGAGGACCGCTCGGTAACAGGTCTCAGAAGCTTACTGAATAGGCTCTTCGGATAAAGAACCGAAAATGACGTCAGTACCGAGGTTAAACTACTGCACCGATCGGTATGAACGGTACAAAACAGAGCCCCTGGTATAAGCTCTGACAGATGGCGTAATGCAGGAAGATGTGTACTGTGCGCTATATGCAGCACAGCTATGCATACCGGTGTAGAAGCCCTCGGCCATTAAATGTGGAAATGTGAATCAACTCTGTGTAACTTCGAGATGCAACCACTATTTTCAAAACCTGTTCACAAATGAATTTCTCAGAACAGTTAATTCATGGCATATGAATAGGCCCTGCACGTATTCGGGGAACACATTACTGCCAACTTCTAATATTTCACTTTCTTAGAACAGTGTTAATGCCCAGTCGTGCCTCATGGTTTATACATTCTATAGATAAAAACATTGAATTTGTTCATGTTCTCAGAGGTCATAAGATGATGATTACTTTTATCTCCTAGATACCACAAACGGTAGGTACCATTAACCTCCTCCCCTCCCTCTCCCGCTGCCTCTCCTCGTCCCCCTCTCCTTCCGTTTTTTATTTTATTTTATTATTTTTATTTTTTTATGGAGGGGGAGAGGGAGTTGTGTGAACGAAGGAAGAATCTTGCCCTACAGTGAGGCCATGTATCTTCACAACTCGAAAAGTACCGAAATTACGTATGTCCTGTTGTGATCTCATCTTGATAACTGACCGTGGAACAAGTCTGGACTGCTGGTAGCGATCAAATTACACATTTGTTGCTGTTACTGTTGTGACTCACGACCTTTTAAGGTGAATTACCTTTTGAAAGTTGACCAGTGCGTAGTTTGTGCCTTTTGCTGAAGTAATCCTTCTGGTAGTTCTTGTTTAGCCTAGGTGCCTTTACGAGGAGCTTGTGTTTTTAATTCCAGATATCGGAAGGCGTTATCAGCGTTATCTGGCGGCCGGCTGCGCGCACCGGAACCCTTGCGATAAGCGGCCCGCAGATCCCCGTCCCGAGGCGCCACGCAGCTCTGCCAGCACACGTCGCGGCTCTGCGCATTCCTCGGCCCGGCCCGGTGAGTCTGCGCAGTGTTTCGCTGCAATAAATGAATAGCTGGAGTTGCGCAAGTAACTGGAGGCGCTCAGCGTCTGCCGCAGACTTCTTGCTCTGGGTTAGTTGAAAGTGTCAGAAGGGCTAATTCTAATTTATGTCATAATATCGTCAGTGGTTTGTGACAGAAAGGGCGGCGTTCAGTGGAAGGCGGAAAGGGAGAGAGTGGGGGGAGGCGCAAAGATAAATAGTGCAAGAGGAGAAGGTCGTCTCAAAAACACTTGCACATGCGACCTATCGGCAAAAGCTGTCACAAAACATTTCTGCTCCTCTTCCTCCTCCTCCTCCTCCTCCTCCTCCTCCTCCATTGGGTGTCGTCTCTTACATCTACATCTACATGACTACTCTGCAATTCACATTTAAGTGCTTGGCAGAGGGTTTATCGAACCACAATCATACTATCTCTCTACCATTCCACTCCCGAACAGCGCGCGGGAAAAACGAACACCTAAACCTTTCTGTTCGAGCTCTGATTTCTCTTATTTTATTTAGATGATCATTCCTACCTATGTAGGTTGGGCTCAACAAAATATTTTCGAATTCGGAAGAGAAAGTTGGTGACTGAAATTTCGTAAATAGATCTCGCCGCGACGAAAAACGTCTTTGCTTTAATGACTTCCATCCCAACTCACGTATCATATCTGCCACACTCTCTCCCCTATTACGTGATATCACAAAACGAGCTGCCCTTTTTTGCACCCTTTCGATGTCCTCCGTCAATCCCACCTGGTAAGGCTCCCACACCGCGCAGCAATATTCTAACAGAGGACGAACGAGTGTAGTGTGAGCTGTCTCTTTAGTGGAATTGTTGCATCTTCTAAGTGTCCTGCCAATGAAACGCAACCTTTGGCTCGCCTTCCCCACAATATTATCTATGTGGTCTTTCCAACTGAAGTTGTTCGTGATTTTAACACCCAGGTACTTAGTTGATTGACAGCCTTGAGAATTGTACTATTTATCGAGTAATCGAATTCCAACGGATTTCTTTTGAAACTCATGTGGATCGCCTCACACTTTTTGTTATTTAGCGTCAACTGCCACCTGCCACACCATACAGCAATCTTTTCTAAATCGCTTTGCAACTGATACTGGTCTTCGGATGACCTTACTAGACGGTAAATTACAGCATCATCTGCGAACAACCTGGCGCTTGACAACTGTAGTGGAATAGTTTTTACCTTCCCAAATAGACTTTATTATTTCTTTATTTAATCCATTACAAATGGTTTGTAAATGCCTGCGATTGTAAAAACAACGGGTTTGTTAATGCCATAACTTTTATTGCTGTTAGTCACGATTTTTTAAAATTTTATTCCCGCCACGACGCGTTAAAATGAGAAACTGAAAGCGACTCGGCGAATTTCTTCAGATTACAAACGTAAAATACTCTCTGCACGAATTAATACTGCTATATATTCTCTGGACGTTCAATAGCGTTATCTGTGTTGACTGTAGGCAAAATATCTTTGTGAGTGTTTAATATTGTTCATTTGCTCCTTTCAACGTGTACTGACCACTGCAAATTGTTTGAGTGATATTAAATATCATACGAGTAACAAGGAAACAGTACGTAGATTTTTTTTGCAGATTCGGTCACAAACAATTTGAAAAGCTTGTAAGGTGTTGGTAGGTTATGCTGAGAAATAATTTTAAGAAAAAAATTCGATACGCTGCGACAGTTCATTAGCATGAAGTTAGCCAGTCAGGTCGTTGACCGCGAAAATTCAAGCCGCCCGTCAGATACAATTAGTGTCACTTGTCGTCATGGCATAAATGATAATGCACGAGACAGCTCAGCCTTCTGCTCTGGTGCGATCATTACTACCGCCTCATCTCCAATGTTCGTATCGCTCTCTTGTTCCGTTTTAGGCAACCAAACGAAGAACGCGTTTGGCAACATAGACTCTGGTGGGCCGCTTGAATTTGCGTGCACAACGGCCTGATTGGCTAACTTCAATTGTGATTAACTCTGAAAAGGCGCGATATATCGAATTGTTTTTCTTAACAATTATTTCTCAGCACAACCTACCCTGCAACACCCATACGAGTTTTTTTAAACTGTTTCTGACCACCCTGTATATAAAGATCCGTTATTATATACGAGGGTCACTCCAAAAGAAATGCACACTATTTTGGTAAACATACAGTTTTCATTCTGCATGTGTGAAAGTTTTACATTGTGTAGATACATCCTTCCCGCTTGTTTCCAAACTTAGTTCAACCTCTTCCCGTGAGTGGCGCCGTCACAGCATGTCTTCAAGGTGGCTGCTACACTTGACATTCGTCAGAAGCAACGTGCTGTCATAGAATTCCTGTGCTGTGGTGGTAAACATCCACAAGAGATTGAAAAATGTGTATGGGGATGCTGCTGTCGATAACAGTACAGTTAGTTGGTGGGCAAGCAGGTTACGTGATGAAAGCGGGCACGGCAGTATTGAGGATTGTCCTCGTAGCGGCAGGCCTCTTACTGTACACACTCCAGAGAATGTGCAGAGAGTTAACGAATTGGTGACTGCTGACAGACGCATCACAGTGAACGAATTGTCATGCTACGTTGGGATAGGGAAGGAAGTATTTGCAGAATACTGAAAGTGTTGGCGTTAAAAAAGGTTTGTTCCAGGTGGGTTCCCAGTATGTTGGCAGTGGCTCACAAAGAAACAAGAAAATCGGTATGTAGCAAACTTTTGGAACAGTACGAGAATGGTGGAGATGAATTTCTTGCAAGAATTGTGACAGGTGATGAAACATGCCTCCATCATTTTTCACCAGAGACGAAGAGGCAATCAATTGAGTGGCATCATGCAAATTCACCCAAGAAAAAAAAATTCAAAACCACACCTTCTGCTGGAAAAGTTATGGCTACGGTGTTTTTTGATTCCGAAGGACTTTTGCTTGTGGACATCGTGCCAAGTGGAACCACCATAAATTCTGATGCGTATGTGACGACACTGAAGAAACATCAAGCTCGACTGAGTCGTGTTCGACCACATCGGCAAAAGCAGGGTGTTTTGCTGTTGCACGACAATGCACGGCCACATGTCAGTCAAAAAACCATGGGAGCGCTCACAAAACTCGGATGGACAACACTGCAACACCCTCCTTTCAGTCCTGACCTGGCTCCATGTGACTATCCTCTTTGGGAAACTGAAAGACTCTCTTCGTGGAACAAGGTTTGAAGATGATGACTCCCTTGTGCACGCTGCCAAACAGTGGCTGCAACAGGTTGGTCCAGAATTTTACCGTGCGGGTATCCAGGCGCTGGTTCCAAGATGGCGTAAGGCAGTTGAGAGGGATGGAAATTATGTGGAGAAATGAAAATATTGTTCCTAAAGGATGTATCTACACACTGTAAAACTTTCAAACATGTAGAATAAAAGATGGATTTAAAAAAAATAGTATGCATTTCTTTTGGAGTGACCGTCGTACAATCAAAGTGGCATAGTCACGAGAGGAGATTCTGCGACCGTGAATCAGTACTGTAGTTAGGTCTGTGTTTCCTCTCTACCTCTCCTTCGATGATAAAAATGCGACAAAAATACGCTTCTTTTCTGATTATATGATGAAAGGACTAAGAGCTTTTCCAACGCCTTGACGTACTTAATTACTGGAAACATGATAGAGGCATAAAATTATGCTTCACGTAGTACAAGTACATTGTAAACGCCGTCATCCTGTCCATCAGCGACATGGTGAGTGAATGTCCACTCTTAGACTCCACACAGCGGTACCGACAACGCACAAAATTTCGCTAGTAACTTGTGTGACTTACGCAGATGACGATTACATGTAAGATGTTTGAGCAACTGACATGGTGAGTTTGCTGTGCTGATTGTAATTTTCTCTTATCAGTCATCCTTGGTATACTTTCTTGTGAAATGGCTTTCGGTTTACGAGGCAATCGCCAAACAGCAAATGGCTTCATCATCAATGACATGGAATTAGTCAACAATATAATCTATATGAATATAACACCTATGAATAGTGCGAGTGCCAAACTCAGAGTAAAAAATCGTATTCGATAGTGCAATCATGACGGAGCAAAAACCATCAAAACTAAGCATCGAATAAATATAACAGGAAAGCTGAAGGGAGTAGCACAAGATGCGTGAAATTAGATTATAGGCTACAATCGTGGTACAACTAAATTGTCGGTTTATATGAAAATTGAAAACATGCATAACAGCAAAGTAAATGTACATACGGTAAATCAGCAAATTGTCAAGAAATTCGGAATACACTGAAAAATCACAAAAAATATAAAAGAAAATGAAGTGGAAGAGTATACTGCACCAGACAATAGGAAGTTGCCAGTGAACCTTCTGATTTGTGATTTCATTCCATTATATTTGGTCTTCAAGTAATCTTAGAGAGGTACAGCAACGTTGTTAGTGGCGACAGATTCTGTGCTTATTCCTTAACACGGAAGCAATCTACTCTGTGTTACAAAAGCAGTAGTACTAGTTTTAAGACATATTTGCCAATATCGACAATCGACTTGAAAAAGCTACATTTCTTTTTTTCTTTTGATTGCTAGACGCCGACATTCACAGGATGTGAGTGTTCTGTTTCCTGGAGGGAATTGTCTGTTATGGTTTCTACCTGTTTTATAAACTGTTGTTTTATTACTAATACTGTTGCATGTGCTTCAGTTTGTGCGTTTATGCAACTCACACGGTAAATCCTACAGCTGCTTATCGATTGCTGTGTGACGGAGAGAGTATTTAGCAAACTGAGTACAGTGTGAATAACTCTATTCAGTAGAATCATCATTACCTGTTTCAGTCGACATTTTGCTCGTATTTAGAAACTTCAGAAATGGCCTCATTACAGCAACACGATTTCAGACTATTTCCGAAATGTATACTCGTTAACGAAGTACCATTGGCCAGATCATAATTGCGTTAGTATGAATGACGACCGGGCATCACAGGTTGTGTAAACTGACGGAAATTGGTTTTATTTGGCGCGTTGGCGGTGATGAAGCCAGGTCATTGCATTAGAGGCGCGGAATATCACGGCAGGGCGCGCCGGATCGCGTTTCGGCCGCGCGGCCTATCGTCAGCGCGCCGTGGCGTGCCGCTTAATCACCCGCGTCGCCGGGACACGGCTCTCCATTTCATTATTTAACAGGCCGGCCTGTCGTGCTGGAAAATTGCCGCAATACCGCTCCTGAATGCAGCGAGGCCGCAAGCACCCCGGGCAATTGCCCCTTAATCATCACGTCGCGTGCGGCCGTATCAGCGGCCGGCCGATGGGTATTTAAAGCTCACCAGACACTGCCTGTTCAGGAGGCTCACTGATAACAATCGCCTTGTGTTCGTTCGAGCATTGTTGATTCAAGATACTTCTTCAAGTCGGCGCAATCTCCTTGCTGAAATAGTATGTTGTTGTCAAACAGTAAATGCTACCACCAGCAGTTACTGGTCATGTCATGAAATCAAAATGTTTTACCTCTGTTGATGAAGTCCTAATCACCGTGGTTTGCTAGTAACAGAGTTGGCTGCAAGTACGGAGACAATTACTGTGGCTCCTTTTGGGGTTACGATATGAAGGTTGATTTTTAAATTTATTAAAAGTAACAATTATTATTTTTGTTGAAACAAAATTTCAGTCTCCCCATCTTTCGCCTTGAGCTTAGTCCATTTCGGATATGGAAATTCCAATTTTCTAATTCCCCATAGGTAAATTAGTTCCTAATTATGCTCGAAATTCGTTTACACCTTAGCAACTTCATCATTCCTTCCCTCCATTTTTTTAAAGCTTAGGTAACAGAAAAAGTTACCGGGTGCTAAAGCTGGGCATAAGATCGCCGGGGAAGTATTTCAAGGCACAGCTCCTCCACTCTTACAACATCCAATAGGTGAGCCGGCAAATTGTCTTTCTTCGAACGTTAATCTCGCTTACTTCCCGCTTCAACTTACACAGACAGCGCTGTAAGTTTGCGCAGTAATTGCTACAAACACATCAATAAAGTTTACGACACTTATCCCATCGACTAATTATAATTCAATGCATTTTCTTAATTCTAATCGTCTATTTTGTCAGTAAATTTATTTTTTGTGAATCTGCTTTCACCTGCAGGTGCATATATATGTCGGTAAGGTCTTCCAAACATGTTTTTTTCCAAAGCAACAAAGGAGGTACCCAGACGCGTCAGCTTCTTTACATGCAGAATTCATGAAAGATGAACAAGTTCACCGGAAATACGCTCTATCTTAGTAGCTTGCTGAATCTTAATACGACAAAATGGTTCAAATGGCTCTGAGCACTATGGGACTTAACGTCTGAGGTCATCAGTCCCCTAGAACTTAGAACTACTTAAACCTAACTAACCGAAGGACATCACACACACACATGCCCGAGGCAGGATTCGAACCTGCGACCGTAGCGGTCGCGCGGTTCCAGACTGTAGCGCGTAGAACCGCTCGGCTACCCCGGTCGGCCTTCATACGACAGTCCTATGTTATAATGTAATATATTTTATGACCCTTTTCTACAGATAGAACATCCGTAACAAAGGTGGTGAAGGGGCGCCATGGACGTCCATCGATTTAGTTTCTATGTAAATTAGACTCCATAATCAATTGCACGACACTCCTCCTTACCCATTTCTACAAACCATTTGACTAATCACTTAATATAGCAGCTAACAATTTCTTGTCATATTTGGGAGTTTGAACAAAACCGTTACACTTGTGAATATTGACTTCATTTAACAATATTTCGCGCTGTTTGCGGAGACTTTCATAGACCTTATCAATCCAGTGTCGCAATGGATGAGTTGCATAAAACCTGAGAACCTAGATTTCGATTGCTATAAATCCAGAAAATTACAAAACCTTATGTCAGTAACACAAATTTTATCGTAACACCCATGAAAAATGTGAATTCGTAGTTTGAACATTTTATGTTACGGACCGAGGGTACCGTGAGATAAAGTTTTACTGCCAAGGTATAGAGTGTCAACTTGGATTTTCTGAAATAGAAGTGCACCACATTTTTCGTTGCATCTGAAATATTTTTCATATTTAGCTTTTTTGTTTTTGGTGGAACAACTATGTTTTTATCGACTGGTGTAGACGTGTTCGTATGGTCAGATGAACGATATGTCCCGTTCAGCAAAGATGAGAAACGACTGGAGGTTACTTTATGAGGTTAAGGCTACCTTCATAATGTGGACCTTTTGTATTGCCTACTGCGGAGAAGTATCCATGTGACATGAGTGAGGCAGAGAGCCGGGTATGCATTGTTACATGTTTGGTTCTAAAAAACATCGTTAATGTGTGTCAACATTGTATGACTGACTTGTTTATATAAAAGCGGCGTGAATATATTAAGTCATAACAGCTTTCCTGTTTACTGATACTCCCGGAATATTATCAGCCAGATTTTTCATTTATGTGGCTATGGTGTTGGTAGCTGCTGGATAAATAGTTCATTAATGTTACAACTGACCATACAACTGCTAAAATTCGTTTTTCGTCAGGAACATGGTCTCGTCTTATTTAGTTAAGACTTTGTGAGCGGTGTGGTTTTTCGTCTGTTTCATGCTTACAATGAGGCCGTGCAAAATGCATAATACGCTACCACACTATTATTTGCAGAAAAAGCATTCATTGTGACGCCCTTAAATCACAAGCAACATATACGACATGATACCCTTACGACCCAATGAGATAGCATTTCATTTCTAGACGTAAGTCGAAGTGAGGACAAATAGATGTGGTTCTCGATGGATTGCTGACGTTTTCGGTCGACATCACCAATTATTCGAATCCCTTACACCTCTAAGCGCAAGAGAGAAATTAGAAGAAAATATGGCTACCAAGACTGATGCTTTCCAACGGAAATTAGACCTATAGAAAATCAACTTTATATTCATTTCGGGACGTAGTCAGTTTTCCAGAACTCGTGGCAGACAGTTGGGGAGCAGGACTTTATTAAATATTACCGCAAGAGCAATATGCATGTTTGCACAGTCAAGCTGTTAATATTATTTCAAAGTATGGTTAACTTGTGTAAGCCGGCGTTTATTGCCATTATATTTTTATGGAATTGACTATTCCCGTTATCGTTGAGGATTAAATAATCTCAGCCTGAATACGTCTTTGTTCAACATGTATTATGTATTGCAAAATGCAAATATGTGTTAACTAACGAACATCACAGTTCAGTGCTAAATGACTGCATGTAGCGTGTTTTGTCTAACATGTGAGATACATAATTCTACTCATCACTTCATCATTATCTACTGTTATTCCTAAACTAAGACACAAATCCTATTGATGTAATCTGGATTGTAGAAGTGAGCTGCAGTATCTGACTTCTAGGAATATTGCCATTCTTTGATAAACATGTCTTCTGCTCTTTCCCATTTGCCACGGCCTTCTCGTATAGCCGCCTCACATAAACATCCTCTTAATAGTGTAGGCAAACTGCAGCTGTGCTCCTGGAATGCAGGTCTGGACGTGTGGAGGTGAGACACGAACATTAAAGAACGTAATCGAAACTAGCACTGCGGGTATGTTCACACTTCCGTTGAAATTCAATATAAATATGTTGTACACCGGTAGGCAAACCCAAACACAGTAAAATACCTGCAGATATCCACTGTTACCATATTTCCGAGCAAATGTTGTATTGCCCTCGACCCTGTGTGGTATTTTTTTCGTAAAAAAAGGTGACAATGTTGCCACCAGTAGATAATGTGGAACTTAATTATGGTAATGTGATGATCTCTTCTTTCAAGAACTTCTTCGTGCTTTCAGAGATGATCTTCTTCTGTTCATACCATCTTATATCTTTGAGTCAGCGAATGGAGATTTTTAATCTGTAGATTGTCGGAAATTTCCCTTTCTGAGAACGCACCCAAAAATTTTTAATTTTTTTCTTTTTGCGTAAAAAAATTTTCTCTGTGTTTCTGTTAATTCTTTATTCTTCGAGATCCTCCAGTTAATAACATTGTTCTTTTGTCATTACAAAATATTCCTAAGTGTTTTCCTTTCTTTTCAGTTCTTCTAGTTCAGTGTAAGACAGAGCCATGTGGTACCTTTGTTTTAATTGCTATTGCGGAAAGTTTTATCTTTGCTTTGAAAGAAAGAGGTCTTATTATTACTAGTTTTTATTGTCACTAGTTTGTGTGCGTTCCTACGCCAATTGCATTTTCTTTATTTCTGATCGCTGTTTGTGTTGTTTAGCCCTATCCCACAAATATTTAAATATTTCAACTCTTGCAATCTTTGCATGCTGTGTTACCACGCACTTTTCTCCACTGTTTCTCAGCTCATTACATTTTGTTGCTTAGTAAAGTATTTTTAGTCCTGCTTTCGGTTTGTATCATCACCTTTTTATCTATTTTATTTTTGAAACTTATTGAAAAATGGGCAGTATCGCGGAAATCAGTCATTTCGATTCTAATCTTTCTCATCCTTGTAACAAGTAGATTTATTTTTCGTCTTCTTCTCGTAACTTGCGCTCTCTCCCTTCTGTGCACTAACTCAAGATGTTTTCCTCGTTTCCTTGTCAAGCCGAAAGTTGGTAGGCTGCTCATTCTGGTTCTGTTATTGATACTAGTCTCTTGATGACCTTGTATCTTTTGCCAACTTTAATGTTGTCGAAGAACTCCTGTCTCGGTCGTCATCTGTATTCGTCCCTCAACTATTCCTTCTGAGGAGTGAACTGGGATGAATGGTGAAGTAGGTGGCAGACTGTGTTGATACTCCTAGCAGTGGCTGTTTGGCGTACGCTCTTGTCTCTCTTGCTCTTCTCAGCAATTCTTCGTTTGAGACTCTTTCAGTCCATGTTATCTTCAACATTCTGCACCAACACCACGTCTAGAAAGCTTGCAGTCTGTTCTAATAATCATTTACTGGTAGTCAAGGGCACACTTTTGGTAATGAGTCTTTTGCTTGAGCTATTCGAGATTCGACATCCGCTGTACTTCTACCGTCCACTATGAAATAACCTGTGAGGTAGCTGTAGGTAGTCACTTCTGCCAGTTTTTTGCCGTCGAGGTGCACGACTGCGTTGTGTTTCCATCCCTTGCGAACTTAATGAGTTTTGTTTTGCTTCCATTGATCTTCACCTCGCACTTCTTCCTCAAGATTCGATTCATCTGGTGAAGTGCCTTCTGCAGGTCGTCTACATTTCTGTCCAAGAAGACAATGCCACCTGCAAAGCGGACAGTTTCGAAGCATTGTCCATCAGTTATTGTTCCATTACTCCTTGTTTCGGAGAATTCATGCATTGCATTCTCTGTGTACAAATTAAATACAGTGGACGCGAGACGCGTCACTGCCTTACTCCCTTTAATATAGCAACCTGTTCTTCATTCTTCGCTCTGATAGTGAACTGGGTCGTCACCGAAATCTTACCCTACACGAACCAATGGGGATTCGTGAAAGACCGTCGCCTTGTCTAACTCCTGTTTCAGTTCGTAAGAGTTCATGACTGTCAGCCTCTTGTTCAGCCAGTTTACTTGTCTTTCGTCTGTTCCTATTTCTTTTAATGTAAGGAATTACGTTGGGCGATTTGTCGAATCATAGGCCATTTTAAAATTAATGAAGGTGAAAGCTGCATTGATGTTACGTATTGCGTAATTCTGGGTACCAGATTTTCAGATTGAAAATTTGTTCTGGGTGTGATTTGCTTTACTACCTGAATCTCCCCTTGATATTCGCCAATTGTCCGTTCTGCCGTTTCTTCTGTCTTTTTCAGCACTTGTGAAAGAACAGTGTTGGTGAGTGCTTACTTCAAATAGTACGGTACTTTTCCGTTTTCCTGGCATTCTTCGGTAATTCGGTGTCCGCCTTCATAGCTGAGTGGTCAGCACGGCAGAATGCCATGTGAGGGGCTCGGGTTCGATTCCGACCCGGTCGCAGATTTTCTCCGCTCTTGGACATAGTGTTGTGTTGCCTTAACCATCATTTCATCCTCACCAACACACAAGTCGCCGAAGAGGCGTCAACTAAAAGGATTTGTACTGGACTACCGTCTAGCTGACGGAAGGCCGTCATTTCATTTTTTAGTTTCCAGTGCTCCACCTAAATTCCACACAGATATAATATGCTGTCTTCCCCTGAGGACTCTACGTATTTCTGAACTGATATACTAAACAAATGGAATACTTTGCCTTCTCGACTTTGACCAGTTCGAGCTTGTACTCCTCTGATGAAATCGTTGTCGACGGGACTCAGGCGCGAGTTTCCTGCCTTCCATGCGTCAGAAATTTCATCGATTCCATAGCTGACCATGTTTGTGATCGCTGTTGTCGAAATTGTGTTTTATATCTGCCTGAAAGTTCAGTGTTACAGCTTGATTCCCTGTTCTGTGTAGTATCTGAAATTTACGTTTGGTCTCAAGGCTTAGTGGCCGAACAGTAAACAGCGATAATGATGCACCTTTCAGCTGCACTCGTCACACGCTGTGTCGCCATTTCGAACGCTAACGGTAATGAATACTTTCACCAAGACGTTAAGTCTTTGTGTACGTTCATAATAAGAGGGTGAACGTGCTGGACTAGTCTACTTTCCTTTCAGAGGCATATAATTTAAGGCATGTTGCTTCTGTGGACAGGTCAGTGGTAAGTTCAGAAGACGACTAATGCTAGGAAGTATTTAGAAAACACTGTGTTTGCATAAATAGTTGCTAAAAGCAAAGGACTCTACATTTGTTCTATTTACATGCTCTGTAACATTTCAAATGGCTCTGAGTACTATGGGACTTAACATCTGAGGTCATCAGCCCCCTATAACTTAGAACTATTTAAACCTAACTTACCTAAGGACATCACACACGTCCATGCCCGAGGCAGGATTCGAACCTGCGACCGTAGCAGTCGTGTGGTTCCGGACTGAAGCGCCTAAAACCGCTCGGCCACAGCAGCGGGCCCTGTAATATTTCCTAGTTTGTTTTTTCAATAAATAAACATAAAAGATGAAACAAAATAATTAAGTACATGTCATTGAGTGGAAGAAAATAGTAAAATATACGGGAACTACATATTTTGGCCATCAGCTGCATATAAATATCGAATTTTGCTTGATTGGTATACGAATATGCTGTGATAACTACACAAACTACGCATCTTGCTGCCTACTTGCCATTAGACTCAAAGATTCAAGGATTGTTGTTTCGAACGAGGTGTCACTGTGATTGAGATGCTAGACTAGTATTCGGGAGGAACTGAGGTCGAATCCCCAACCAGCCACCGGGGTTAAAGTTTTCCCTGGTTTGTCTGATCTTGAATCCTTTCAAAGGCATCTGGCGCTCACGTGATTTCACTTTGGCCATTGCTTACGACTTCATTTGTGTTTTTTTGTGTGCAAATTATGTTACTTTATACCGGAAATTGAGTTAAAGTGAAACTTACTGTTCTTGTAAAAATCTAAGCAGGCTAACTGAAGTAGCGGATGTCTCTATCAGTGACGACGACCGTGCCGTATTTTTTGATGTACTTGTGTCTTTAAGATAAATATGAGGGAGTGCTGAAAAGTAATATATCAGAACTTTTTATGTGAAGATTTTTAAAGCTTTTTAAGTAAAACAACCATTATAACTTTCTAGATATTTATTCTTCAGGTCTACATATTTATTCCCTACGAAAAACACATTTCTACCAATGAGAGACCAATTTGTTGATACCTTCACTGTAGAATGTTTGACTTTGTTGACGGCCTCACAACTCACCTCTGCTTGCACCGCTTCATCAGTCAAAGTGAAATCTTAGGAGGTGTTTCTTCAGTTTAGGATGCAGGTGAAACTCGGATGGAGCCAAGTCGGGCCTATGTGGTGGATGGTCGATGTCAGTGAACCCAAGGCGTCGGGTTATTGCAGATGTTGCAGCGCTCGAGTATGGTCTGGCGTTCTCATGTAGAAGGAGAGGCTGCTCTATGTGTGTACGGACTCTTCAAATTCTAAACTCGAGTACAGGACGCTGTTTCTCACGCACCGACGTGGTAACGTTACACTCCCGCCTTGTTACACGCAACAATTCGGACCCCTATAGCACCAGAAGATTGCCAATATGTGTACATGAAGAATAAGTACGTAGAATGTTAATAACGTTTGTTTTCACGTTAAAAGTTTGTAGGCACTATTTTTCAGCATGACTTCGTAATTGAACCGTGCAACCGCGTCTCACCAGGAAACTTATTACTTCGACACTAAAACCTTTCACGATTGTGATGATGGAACTCGCGTTCTGTGTAGCAAACTGAAACTGAGATTTACGCATGCGAAAAACGTGTTGAAATTAAAACAGGCGGAAGAACGGACGGCCCTGCTGTCATGCACAGCCTGTGACCGAATCGCTTCATTGTTCTCTTTTTCCGGATAAGCAGCATACTGCCCTGTACTTCCGGGTAAGCAACATATTGCGATTTACGCATTTCATGTCTGCCCATGCGAGGGAGGCCCCTTATTTTCTTGTGTTTCCTAGAAAAAATTAATAAATGGACGTAAATGTTCCGCATCAATGGACCCTTTGTCATATTGCGAACACGTTATTAAAACTCGTTTGTTCTGTTTGTGCAGCGTCCGTGCGAGTCATATTAGTTTCTAACTCTCTACAGAACTCTGGGTCGATTCGCTTCTAAGAGTTCCGGGATCTGATTTACCTTATTTCCTTGAAACTAGCAGTGTCATTCGTGTGCGATATGACGATCAGTTCATTCCATGGACGCTGCTGAAAATTATATTGTACTCATTATATGGCCTTGGGGCATTGTTTTCTATGGATGCTTGAGTGCAAAACGGCAAACTGGATGAGAAGAAACGCTAACACCTTTAAAATGTGTGGCTGCAGAATGGTATTTCAAATTCAGCGAATAGTGAAAGGGGAAATATATTAGGAAGAATAGGCAAGGAAAGAATTGAAAGGAAAAATTGTACTGGAATAAGCGAAGAACAGTGATACATGCACTATGGTGTCCAGGAAGAGAGAATTTGTTACCTGAAAGGGAATTTCAAGAATGAAAATATTGAAGCATACCACCGCGAAAGACTCCAAGGACACATTTTATCATAGTCTTATCACTCCTTGACCACTTTACTTCTTTCAATTTCTTTTTTAATTTTCATCTCCTGTCCCTAATTTAATACTCCCCTACAGTTTCTCTGAAGATTTTTCCCCTTTATCTTATTGAGTTCTTCCAACTACTTTGTCTTATTCCGAAAAAAGATTTTCCTAGCCCTGCAGTCCGTCAGATTCTGCTACTTTAGAGTGTGGCATCGCCCGTTTATTGCCTTATGCTCGCTTTGGTCGATATCCAATGAGTGTTAGCAGAATATGGAATCGGTGGGTTCAGGAGGGTAATATGGAAGCCGTGCTGGATCCCAAAGGCCTCGTATCACTAGCAGTCGAGATGACAGGCATCTTATCCGCATGGCTGTGACGGATCGTGCAGCCACGTCTCGATCCCTGAGTCAACAGATGGGGACGTTTGCAAGACAACAATAAGCTTTAGAACGATATGACTGTGGACGATTGAAATTTTGTCGTTGTCTTATTGAAAGTGGCCTAGTAATCCAATTGAAACTGTTTACGGTGAAGTCACTTTCACTCGTGATGGTATCGATAATACTCGTAGCTCGCATCTGTGGTCCACAAAAATCACATGTCTTTGTGAAGACACATTTAAAGAACGTATATTACTATAGGTTATTACCACGAGAGCAAGTCCCCTATAATGTTACTCCTTCGACAGGGATTTGATGTTGAATCTGATCGTGTTCTAATGGGAAGCAATTGGATTTCGTTTCGTTACCTGACAGATTACGTATTAAAATAGAGGAGCAGCTACATTAGCGGGAACCAAACCAATGGCGGAAGTAAACCTGTGAAGACTGGTTGTGAGACTTGTTTGGGTCGCTGAGTCAATAGAGCACTTGGCCGCGAAAGTTCGTCATTCGAGGCACCAGCAGAGACCACACACAGATACATAACTAAACTCATTTTCCCCACAATTTTGCCTATTTTTTCACATTTTTGTTTTTTCCTTTATTTCCAAAATTTTATGTATTTTACACATTTTTCGTATTTCATCCAATTACTCGAGTTCTGTCCCAGTGCTCTCAAGGTTTCGTCAAAATCTGTTGCGCCGTGTTGACGTCATGATGTTCTCAGCCAATCACAACGTAGCATGTGGCCAAAAATATCCCAAATATTTGTCATTGCAAAGCGACCATCATATTACCAGTGTGTGTGTGTGTGTGTGTGTGTGTGTGTGTGTGTGTGTGTAAGAGTTTTGCAGTTTTACCAAAAAGTAAATTCTGACTCTTCCAACCAAAGATACTGCATGTATAAGAATTAGCACATCACGACAAAATACGTACCTAAAGAGGTGACCAGTTAACTTCAGCGAAAAGTGTCACGCTGTAGGATAGACCACCTTTCCATTGCTGACGTGTGGAGTATCGCTTCTAAGGCCCACGAGAAACAGAGGCCGCGGCGCGTACGTCACTGCGATGGGCCTGAACTCGCTTGCTTGCTCAGTTCTGCAGAGAAAATGCATTTCTAAACCTGTTAACTCAAAGCTGGGTGTGTACGTACTAACGAGAATTGCATTTTCTACTGGGATCTGCTATTATGAAATCGTATTGAGTAAAAGTACTATACTGCTGGCCATTAAAATTGCTACACCACGAAGATGACGTGCTACAGACGCGAAATTTAACCGACAGGAAGAAGATGCTGTGATATGCAAATGATTAGCTTTTCAGAGCATTCACACAAGGTTGGCGTCGGTGGCGGCACCTACAACGTGCTGACATGAGGAAAGTTTCCAACCGATTTCTCATACACAAACATCAGTTGGCCGGCGTTGCCTTGTGAAACGTTGTTGTGATGCCTCGAGTAAGGAGGAGAAATGCGCACCATCACGTTTCCGACTTTGATAAAGGTCAATTGCAGCCTATCGCGATTGCGTTTTATCGTATCGTGACATTGCTGCTCGCTTTGGTCGAGGTCCAATGACTGTTAGCAGAATATGGAATCGGTCGGCTCAGGAGGGTAATACAGAACGCCGTGCTGGATCCCAAAGGCCTCACTAGCAGTCGAGATGACAGGAATGTTATCCGCATGGCTGTAACGGATCGTGCAGCCACGTCTCGATCCCTGAGTCAACAGATGGAGACGTTTGCAAGACAACAACCATCTGCACGAACAGTTCGACGACGTTTGCAGCAGCATGGACTATCAGCTCGGAGACCGTGGCTGCGGTTACCCTTGACACAGCATCACAGACAGGAGCGCCTGCGATGGTGTACTCGACGACGAACCTGGGTGCAGGAATGGCAAAACGTCATTTTTTCGGATGAATCCAGGTTCTGTTTACAGCATCACGATGGTCTCATCCGTGTTTGGCGACATCGCGGTGAACGCACGTTGGAAGCGTGTATTCGTCATCGCCATACTGGCGTATCACCCGGTGTGATGCCATGGGGTGCCATTGGTTACACGTCTCGGTCACCTCTTGTTCGCATTGACGGTTTTTTGAGCAGTGGACGTTACATTTCAGATGTGTTACGACCCGTGGCTCTACCCTTCATTCGATCCCTGCGAAACCCTACATTTCAGCAGGATAATGCACGACCGCATGTTGCAGGTCCTGTACGGGTCTTTCTGGATACAGAAAATGTTTGACTGCTGCCCTCGCCAGCACATTCTCCAGATCTCTCACCAATTGAAAACGTCTGGTGAATGGTGGCCGAGCAACTGGCTCGTCACAATACGCCAGTCAATACTCTTGATGAACTGTGATATCGTGTTGAAGCTGCATGGGCTGCTGTATCTGTACACGCCATCCGAGCTCTGACTCAATTCCCAGGCGTATCAAGGCCGTTATTGCGGCCAGAGGTGGTTGTTCTGGGTACTGATTTCTCAGGATCTATGCACCCAAATTGCGTGAAAATCTAATCACATGTCAGTTCTAGTATATTTGTCCAATGAATACCCGTTTATCATCTGCATTTCTTCTTGGTGTAGGAATTTTAATGGCCAGTAGTGCACAACAAAATTTAATATCAATACTCGATATAAATGGTGTAACGGGTTGTTTATAGCATTTAGTCTCTTCTGCTTAACAGTCCCCACTTCATACAAGATGTTCCTTATGCAACTGATAATCATTTTGGCATGATTTTAATTTTGTTGTACCCCAGTACAGCCGTAACAAATTATTAGTAGGCCTATGGACTTCCAATCATTGTGAGACTAACAACAGTAAGGCTCCACGATGGCGGATTCCAGTAAGAGATACAATCCTTATTTGTACGTACACACCTAGTTACGCGTTAACAGGTGTAGAAACACAGTTTGTCTGCTGAGTTCACCGAGCGAGCTCCGGCCTACCTTTCTCGTAGGCCTCGTATCGCCTCGACCATGAACACCACACCAACGCAGCAATGACCAAGAAATTTGCATTATTTCTTAGGCTTAAACATCATCAACCTGGTCGCTAGTGTGAAAAGACTGCTGCTATATCAAGCGAGGGGCCACCCACCCATAGTAGAATAAAGGCGAATAGTTCCCAGCACGTCTGTGAAAATATGCATGGCAGATAAGCAATAGGCACTCCCCTCTGTCCCCACCCCCCTCCTCTCTCTCTCTCTCTCTCTCTCTCTCTCTCTCTCTCTCTGTCTGTCTGTCTGTCTGTCTCTCTACCAGTCATAATCTTGCTTGCAAAACTCGCACCTATGTGTGTGGAAGATGTCAGTCTCCAGCCTCGGTCAGCTAGAGCTCTCAGGCAGAATAATATCCATTTTATATGATGTGAAATATTGCATTATTATTATTAGAGAGTGTTTGACATTTCTAGAAGAAATGTAAATAACTATGGGAAAAAATCGTGCAGTAGAGCTTCCAGTTCTTCATTGTATATCACATTGGTAAGGTTAGTCCGAAGTTTCCTTCAAACGTGGACAGTAGTGACGCAAGTGCTATATCCCCTGTTCCCCCTACATGTGAACCATACAGGATATATCGGAAAAAATTTAGTAACAAAAAACGGTCCTGCAAGGACACTGATGGTGGACGAGATCTGTCAGTGCTCTCAGACAGAATAAAAAGACATGTAACACGAAATAAACTCACGCAGTATGAATGTTCAATTTCATTATTAGACTTGTAAATAGACACAGCAATAATCCGAAGTACACAGTATGTACACGTCCTCACCACACGAACGAGAGTGAGCAGTGGCCACAGTGCATAAAAAATAAATTAATTCTACATACAAAGTCAACGATTCGCAGAGGTCACAGCACATTTCTCGTATACGATGAAATGCGACGGTAGAAAGCTGCAGATATCACACACTATCTGCCGATAAGTCGAAGACGCACACGTAAATACAATTAATCGTCCACAAACAGGAATTAACTTTGGAACAACACGTGCGCAATGACTGCTGGAAAAACGGTTTTCGCATACCTGATAACAGTAGAATCCCGATTACTGCGACGCCGTCGATGAATACTGTCACTACAGCTGCTAGTCTCCAGGTAGCTCAGAGGAATACAGTTGTCAAAGAAAAGTCACTCCTCACGTACAGGGCTATTGCAAATGATTGAAGCGATTTCATAAATTCACTGTAGCTCCATTCATTGACATATGGTCACGACACACTACAGATACGTAGAAAAACTCATAAAGTTTTGTTCGGCTGAAGCCGCACTTCAGGTTTCTGCCGCCAGAGCGCTCGAGAGCGCAGTGAGACAAAATGGCGACAGGAGCCGAGAAAGCGTATGTCGTACTTGAAATGCACTCACGTCAGTCAGTCATAACAGTGCAACGACACTTCAGGACGAAGTTCAACAAAGATCCACCAACTGCTAACTCCATTCGGCGATGGTATGCGCAGTTTAAAGCTTCCGGATGCCTCTGAAGGGGAAATCAACGGGTCGGCCTGCAGTGAGCGATGAAACGGTTGAACGCGTGCGGGCAAGTTTCACGCGTAGCCCGCGGAAGTCGACGAATAAAGCAAGCAGGGAGCTAAACGTACCACAGCCGACGGTTTGGAAAATCTTACGGAAAATGCTAAAGCAGAAGCCTTACCGTTTACAATTGCTACAAGCCCTGACACCCGATGACAAAGTCAAACGCTTTGAATTTTCGGCGCGGTTGCAACAGCTCACGAAAGAGGATGCGTTCAGTGCGAAACTTGTTTTCAGTGATGAAGCAACATTTTTTCTTAATGGTGAAGTGAACAGACACAATGTGCGAATCTGGGCGGTAGAGAATCCTCACGCATTCGTGCAGCAAATTCGCAATTCACCAAAAGTTAACGTGTTTTGTGCAATCTCATGGTTTAAAGTTTACGGCCCCTTTTTCTTCTGCGAAAAAAACGTTACAGGACACGTGTATCTGGACATGCTGGAAAATTGGCTCATGCCACAACTGGAGACCGACAGCGCCGACTTCATCTTTCAACAGGATGGTGCTCCACCGCACTTCCATCATGATGTTCGGCATTTCTTAAACAGGAGATTGTAAAACCGATGGATCGGTCGTGGTGGAGATCATGATCAGCAATTCATGTCATGGCCTCCACGCTCTCCCGACTTAACCCCATGCGATTTCTTTCTGTGGGGTTATGTGAAAGATTCAGTGTTTAAACCTCCTCTACCATGAAACGTGCCAGAACTGCGAGCTCGCATCAACGATGCTTTCGAACTCATTGATGGGGACATGCTGCGCTGAGTGTGGGAAGAACTTGATTATCGGCTTGATGTCTGCCGAATCACTAAAGGGGCACATATCGAACATTTGTGAATGCCTAAAAAATTTTTTTGAGTTTTTGTATGTGTGTGCAAAGCATTGTGAAAATATCTCAAATAATAAAGTTATTGTAGAGCTGTGAAATCGCTTCAATCATTTGTAATAACCCTGTAAATGAAATTCCTAGCCATAGGGAGTACCAACAGTTCATTGGCTCCAAGTAACCCTAGAAAATCCTCCTACACACCAGAGAATTACCGCCGTGTGTGTCGTTCATTCCCCCACCCATGATCGCAGCGTCTAGAACAGAGGGGCCGCTCTACGACCGGTAAAGAAACAGGAGCTAAGTAGCGGGCGGCATCTCAGAAAGCCGGTGCTTGATTCAATTGTCAGCGTGTTACGTGTCAAAGCCGCGTGGCAGCCAGCGGACGCAGGCAGCTGTAAAACGATCTAAACAAAAGTTATTGTTATGCGTCTCGTTAGCAGTAACGACATACTGCTAACTGTAGCAGAGTTTTCCCGTGCACCAGGAATTTGATTAAGTCTTTCGTACTAGAGAAAAAAACATTCGGAGAGAAATATGCAGTAACTTCTGACATGTTGAACACGTTCGATGTATCACAAGATGGGTCCACACATTACTTCCTACGAAGAAAGGAAAATCCTTGTGGTTTGTAAGGTTGCTGACCACACTTCGTAGCAGCGAATCTTTCGTTACTTGTTACTTGCTGTCATACACCCATTACTAAGTAGACGACTTTTCTGAAAACCGATATCGTAATGCTGGACTTGGCACCAGCAGGTTCGATCAGTACGCTCGTATTATGTGAATTAAAGTTGGGAAACGGTCATCTTGTGAAAACACTATTGAAAACTCAGACATTTCCTCTCCACCTTCGTTTTTGGGAGTGGCATAAGGTACTATACGTAGTATGTGTCTGCGTTCTAAAAATATTTGGAAAGAGGGACGTCATGATCGCGTCATCCTCTTGTAAGCAATAAGCGACCTAGAGTTTTGACAAGCATAAAAAACATGAATCTATGTACAAACGTTTGTCTAATGTTCTTTCAGAAATATACCTATGCAAACACTGGAAAGGCAGTAAAACAACCTTCTGTGGAAGAGCTTAATATGTTTCTAGTGATAATTATAGCCCATATCTGTTAATCCAATATGGTAAGTGTCTCAGACCGATGATAAAATCCCCATTTTGTCGTAAGATACCATAAAAATCCTAAGCATGTTCGCATGTGATAAATAATCACAGATTCGGTGGGTAATCGTAGGTATTTATTTACAACACCACATTGTTTTTAGTGCTGGTTGTTGAAGCTGTACGGGCGCTGATAACCTTGTTGTTGTGCGCCCTAAAACACTAATCATCATCATCATCATCTTGAAGCTGTATCATGTCTGGCAAGGTTATGTTTCAGCCATAGCTGCAAGTGAGAAAGCACTCTTGGTTCTATGGGAAGTATCAGATGTCAGTAACGTACCTGACGAATTGATTTCAGTCATCCTGTAGAGTAACGTTCAAGTCCACCATTAGATCGTCTGCACAATAATTATCAGTATCACTGCTTGTGCGAAAGTTTTTCACATTAAAATATTTAAGACTATAGGCATACAGTGCATAGTTTTATAATCCATTATAGGCCCTGATATCGTACTTTTGTAATAGAGTATTGACTTCTGTTATTGCATCCTTCCGTTACAGAATATACTATTAAAACTAGAGTCTTCCACAACCTGTACACATCCAGCTGAAAATATAACACTTAAATGTTCTAATTTTAGCAGTCATAACCATAAAAGATGTCGTGATCATTATCGTCTAGTCTAATATTACATCTCAGCAGACAAATTGCAGAACGACATTAGGACTACATATCCGAAAACTTTAATAGATATTGGTCAAGTCTGCTTGAAAAATTGCCTCCTTGAGGCTGTAGTTTGTTCTGTATCTTTACCAGCAAGAAAGTAAGCCCCTCTGGAGATGTATAGCTGTTCTTTGCATTCTTAGACTTACTATTACTACAGTTTTTCATATTCTTAACACTAGCAAAAAACAACTAGGAAGCTACTGTATCCCATACTGATTTGGAAATATGTTCTGCTTACGATGAATAGAAAGTCATCCATATACTCAACATAGATTACCACCACGATATAGTTTACAATCGAACTGTCTTCAGCATTGCGTTCGGTAGTTTGTGTAATCGATTTCCACATTCAATAATTAAAACTACAGACGTACAGAGAATAGTTTGATAACCAATTATAGGTCTTTATTATCTGGGTGTGTGTACCACTCACGTAAGTGAACAGTGTGTACTTTAATTCTCTGGAAGATGCTGGTTTAGATCCCATATCAGTTTGTCGTAGTATTTGTATATGTGTGGGGCAAACACTGGAATGTGTTTTAGCATAGCAACATTATCTCAATGCTTTATACTGATGATTATACTGGCGATTATTTATGCTAATAGCAAAACCCTTCAGCTAAAGATAATGATGACAAGATTTCCAGTCACGTGATCCTCTGGTGAAACCTTCTAAATGTGATTGGACTTGCAAGCCAATTACACTATTTTGTGCTTGCTGCAACGTGGATACCCCAGGACCGTGACGTGGGGCATGGGTCCAACAATGACAAGTAACATGCATATGTTTTGTTTGTACGCATAGTGTTACTCTGCACACCAAAAACGCATACTCATAAGTTAGAGACATATCATTTCTGATGTCTATAAAAAAAATTGCAAGATTCCATTACAAGGCTGATAACTGTATGGAAGAATGTGATAATGCTACGCTAGCATGGAGGGTCTTCTTAATGTATGGGCGACTTTGAGATCGTTTTAAGTAGAACTAAGATGTGTATTTCGTAAAAGAATGTGTGCAATCCAGACTTACATCCTCGGCTCAGTGCTTATGCAACTTCCATAGTTGTAAAAGTCTCAGACTACATTATTTTAGACACAGACCAGTCACATTAATGTGTCCACGACCTATGTTAGATTTCAGCATGCAGTAACCACTCACACGGCAGTTGGCAGCACTAGCATATCAGGGGGACATGGAAAATCAGTGCAGTCGTTGTTGTAATGTGGAAACATAGCAAAGTATCTAACATCCATAAGGGTGTGATAATTAGCTTTCAGGCATTTCTGAAATGGCTAAGTTTGCAAACAGTTCACATGCCACCATGGCTAAAATATACCGTGTGTGGCAAAATGGCACTATCCAAAACCGGCGCTGAGGCAGCTATGGCGCACAATAGTCCGTAGATGACAGGGCTGACCGCCCAGATGAACCAAGGGGCTACCAACAGTGTCTCCTCAATGACCGTTGCTATGTATGGGCCTCCTCAGCAGGTGCCTGGCTCATGCACTCATGCTGACTGCTGTTCGTCGGCGACAAAGGCTAGAATTTGCAACCGAAACCACACTGGACCTCCACTGATTTTTCATGTGAATCATGTTTTATGCTATATTGATGTATGGCAGTCTCTATTCTGTTGGTGGCGTGTTGGAGGTCATCGTCATATGTTTTCGTAAGTGGTATTGATAGGTGTTCTGTGAGCACATTTTTGTATTTGTCCCAGTCGGCATTTGTATATTTGTGCATCATTCGTCTTGTGGGGATATGGTCTGGTGTGTCCAGTGTGAAACTTCTGAAAGTACAATGTGAAACATCTGAGAGCAAATACCCTGCAGTGATTATCAGCCAGAGGAGGAAGTGTTGGAAATGTTTTTATAGCATTCCCTGGATGATCATGTCATTCTGGAATGTACAGTGAATCAACACGAGAATGCAACTATCCTTCGGGACCATGTTCACCCACACGTGCATATCATTTTTCCTCAGCACAAATGCATCACTAGGGGGACAACACAATGCGTCACACTGCTAGCGCATGGTTGAAAGAGCACCAGGATAAGTTTACTGTACTCCCCTGGTCCCCAAACTCACTAAATTTAAACTCATTCGAGAACCACCTCGATCGGGCTGTTCACACCATGGATCCTCAATGGAGAAACATAGCACAGCTGGCCACGGCACTGAATCAGCATGTCTGTCCCTTCCAGAATCTCATTGGCCCTCTTCCTGTGTACCTTGCTGTGGTCTGCACTGCAAAAGGTGATTATTCTGGTTTTTGACAGTTGTTCACATTAATGTGATTGGACATTATATGAGCACAACATCATGAATTTGCGTAATCGACACCTGAAACAATTAAAATTATAGAAAATAAATATGTGGCTAAAGACTCAAGATGAAAGCACTGACCCTCATACCCTCTTAATGTGGATGTATGGATGTAATTACACACAGTTATTGTGTGTGGAAGGGGGGGGGGGGGCGGCATACGCGCATGCGTTGTGACATGGATACCCAAGGCCAGGTATAAGGTGGGTGTGATGTTTTTTTTGTATGAATGATGTTACTCAACCTACCAGTACGCATACCAGTGGAGGGAATTCGCTTTAAAATCATCCAGGTCCACTTATGGGAAGAGTAATAAAGTTAAACTGACAGATGGTACTTTGAACAACCTTTATGAATCATCAGAACTGGGCATTACCTTCCACACAGTTACGATGAAATATGTGTGGTGTTTGTGCTGACTGTGTCTTCGACTGTCTCTCTCCAATACATGTTCACTGTCCTCCAAAAAAGATCAATTGTATATGTGTCGAAAGCAGTAAATTACTTATAACTAATACTGCCCAAGAGAACAATCGAAAAACTGGTTAAATGTAGCATAAATGCTTTCAAAAATTAGACAAATGATGATCAATATTATTAGCGCCAATCTAAGACATGTACATAAAAAGTATACTGTCCATGTTGTGTACAGAGTCCCTTTTATCTTCTCTCAGCAAACTACTTGTTATTTTGTCTTTGTAACTAATATCAGTATGCAATCCAAATGGTGCTGGACTCACACCATTCTACATTGCATCCAAATATTATTACGATTCCAAATACGCATGACTTGCAACTCGCGCGTGTTAGGAGAGAGTACCAAAACATTGAGAATAAAGTGACGTTATCGTTTCCTCATGCACGCAGAAAAAGTGGGCGTATGATATTTTCGTCTTGCCACCATGTCTATATAGAATGCAACGCCTTTCCACTATTAAAGCGTATGTGGTGTCATTCCTTCTTTTATATCTAATCGTAACAGTCCCTCTCTACCGAACAGACCATCTGTGTTATGCTTTTTCTATTTCTGAGCGTATGTATAACGTCGTGTCTCTCTATCCCTCCCTCTGTATAAATAATAAATCTCCAAGGATCTGATGTAATGTTTATGCTACAAAAAATTTCCTCATCTTCCGCAAAATTTCCGCATTAAGTATAGATATAGATGTCCTATATGACTACATAAATCCGGATTTTACTTCCTGAATGCAGCGTGTTGTGGGTCCATCATGGACAGTATTCCATACCTAATGCAGGCAGATACATCTTTCAGATGATAATACACATACCCACCCGGGACACTGCCCCCACCATTGCCTCACCCCCCCCCCCCGCCCTCTACGCCGCCTCTGGCGCCTCAGCGTCCGGATGGAGAGGACTAGGTGCTCCATGTGGGGAGCCGACACACAATATAGCATTACTGAAGTATGTATGTGTGTGTGTAATAACGTATTCACTCTACCTCCACAGCAATCCAAACACGTGCATGCGTTTTAGCGTTGGCTTCGTCCCTTAATGTTTGTTGTGTGTTTTCACATTTGGAAGAAGTGTGGCTTGTAGATAACCTTGCTGGCTTGGGATAATGTATAACAGTTGGATGGTAGAAAAAATTGTAGCCTTTACCTGGTAATGTAAGCAGTAAGAAAATATAAAGTAAACACTCGTACATTTAAATGTAGAATATGGAAAACTGACATCTTGGGTTGTCGGGTGTTCTGCCGGATATCAGCGTCGTACTTGCACGATATTTCGGTCACGTAGCTCGTAACCTTCATCAGGTGCGACCTGAGACTGCTCCTCGAGTGGACCTGGTCCAGTATTTATGCCTTGATATATCGTGCAAGTACGACGCTGATATCCGGCAGAACACCCGACAACCCAAGATGTCATCAGATCGCCGGGAAAGCCTGATGAGTTACATCAAAAGTCTCTACGGGGAGGAGATGTATCAGAATATCAAGAAGCTGGACAAGCTTCGGCAGAAGAAAGGGAAGATGCTGAGTTCTCTAAGTTTTTTGCTGAGGTGTCGAGATGGAGAAGTGGTACCAGTATTTGCCAGAATTAAACATCACATCAACTCCAGAGCGGCGAACAAGATGAAATGCAGAGCCAGCATGGCACTGGTGAGAGAGAGGATTCAAGATATGCGCCACAGGTTAGATTTTGTGGCCAGAGAGCTGTTACACATTCATCTGTACATGGCAGCCTCCTTAACAAGAGAAGATTGGGATTGGGTAGACCGTGCCTCCTGGTCTTTAGCTGAGTGTGCTAGAAGGAATGCCTCATCTTGCCAATCTGCAAAGTTTGACCGCATGAATAAGAAAGCACAGCAGATGGAAGAGACACGCTCTGTGACGAATCTGAGTGGCATACAGTTTGATGATACAACCTTAAAGGTACTCAGCAAGGGTCTCAACTTTGCTACGACCCCTAGAAACGTACCCATTTCAGGTTTCGTCAGTGCATTAGAGCAAGTTGCAGCCACACTTCCACCTAATGTTGCAGAGGAAGTCCGCCGAGAGACCTGCACGGCCCTCACCAAGGCCAGGCCGCCGAAATCGAACATCACAGCCGAGGAGAGGCTTGCACTCAAGAAACTCCGGGAAGACAACAGCATTGTGGTACTGCCAGCAGACAAAGGGAACTCCACTGTCATCTTGCAGCGGGTGGATTATGATGAGAAAGTACGCCAACTTCTGGAGGACCCTGCATACAGAATTCTGGAGTGTGACCCCACGGACAAGGTGGCCAAGAAGACTAGTGCTCTCTTGAAGGAAACAGGGATGCCCGATAAGATCATCAGACAACTAAGGGAAAAAGCGCCAGTGTCACCTAGACTGTATGGTCTGCCTAAAATACACAAGGAGGGCGTGCCCCTACGTCCAATTGTCAGTAATATTAGGGCACCTACGTACACAACAGCCAAGTACTTGAAAGGTCTCCTGTCTCCATATGTGGGAAAATGTATTCACCACATCCGCAACTCAGAAGATTTCCTGCAACGCCTCAAGCAACTGCACATCACAGATTCGGACATCATGGTTAGTTTTGATGTGGTATCGCTGTTCACCAGGGTCCCACTGAAGGATTCACTAGCACTGATTGCAGAGAAATTTGACGGTGCTCTGTTGGAGCTGTTCAGTCATACACTGACATCCACTGTACAGAAACCAATATTACGAGCAAACTGAAGGTGTAGCAATGGGCAGCCCACTGTCCCTTGTGGTTGCCAACATGTTTATGGAGAGTTTTGAGGAGAGGGCATTGGAGACAGCCACATTTAAACCCACATGCGTCTTTAGGTATGTGGATGACACCTTCGTGATCTGGCCACATGGGATGGACAGGCTCAATGAGTTTCTTGAACATCTTAACTCATGCCACCCTAATATCAAGTTCACCATGGAACTGGAGAAGAATGGCCAGCTGCCATTTCTGGATGTACTAGTCCAGAGGAAAGCAGATGGATCAATTGGCCACAGTGTGTACCGAAAACCAACACACACTGATCTATTTCTGCAGGCCAGCAAAAAAATGGTTCAAATGGCTCTGAGCACTATGGGACTCAACTGCTGAGGTCATTAGTCCCCTAGAACTTAGAACTAGTTAAACCTAACTAACCTAAGGACATCACACACATCCATGCCCGAGGCAGGATTCGAACCTGCGACCGTAGCGGTCTCGCGGTTCCAGACTGCAGCGCCAGAACCGCGCGGCCACTTCGGCCGGCGCAGGCCAGCAGCTGTCACCACCCTGCACAGAAGAATGGGGTTCTGAAGACTTTGGTCCACAGAGCACGTGCCCTGTCAGACCAAGAGAATCTTCCTATGGAGATAAAACGTCTCAAAACAGTTTTCTCCAAGAATGGATACACGGACAGACAAATTGAGAGGGCACTCCAACCAGCCACTATACCACAGGTTCCTGAAGACCAAGATGAAGCAATGAAGGTGGCATATCTGCCCTATGCTGGCTCTATTTCTACCAGAATCAGTAGGATCCTCCGTAAACACAATATCAAGTGTGTTTTCTGTCCATCCAACAAGATCGGGGGACTGCTGGTGAGTGTCAAAGACGACCTGGGGTTACGAAAACCAGGGATTTACAATATACCTTGTCAATGTGGCATGTCCTACATTGGCCAGACGACAAGAACTGTGGAGATCAGGTGAAAGAACATCAGAGGCACACTAGATTAAGACAGGTGACTAAGTCAGCCATTGCTGAACACTGTCTAGAACTAGATCATGCCATGAAGTATGAGGATACCAAGATTCTAGCACAAACACCCAGATTTTGGGACAGTGTTATAAGAGAATCGATAGAAATTGAAATGGCTGACGATCTTATGAACCGTGACACAGGGTACCAGCTAAGCAGAGCCTGGGATCCGGCTCTGGAATTGTTAAAGGAGCAACGGGGCCAGCTGCAACACTACACAAACAGAAGAACCAGAGACATGGAGATGGAAAACGAGCCCCTGGCGGACTCCCAGGCGCGCCAGACCGGAGATGGAACACCCAGAAGTGGGACTGGTGGGCGCGGACCGCAGAGGGAACATCCAGAGCCGCAGCGGACGAAATACGGAGCGGCAACGCTCGAACAGGTCGTGGTGAGCGGGCGCGGACCACAGGGGGAACGCTTGGCACCCCAGACCGTAGATGAAACCCCCAGGAGCGGATCTGGTGGGCGCGGACCGCAGAGGGAACACCTAGAACCGCAGCGGACGGAAAACGGAGCAGCAACGCTCCAGCAGGTCGCAGGGAATGGGCGCGGACCACAGAGGAAGCGCCTGCAGCCGTTGGTGGAGGGGGAAGGCCATAGGCATAAATACTGGACCAGGTCCACTCGAGGAGCGTTCGCACGTTACAACGGGACAGGCGTGTATGCGAGCTTCCGGACGCGTCAAAGCAGCCGCATAGGCGAGCCAGCGTGAAAGAAGATCGCTACGGACCCCCGGACTGCTACCACAGAACTAATTCACTCCTGTCAACACCACAAACGATGTTGCCCACAAAAAAAAGCAAAACTATCGTGTTTTCTCAGTTCTTTGTGCCGCTCGCGACACAAAGCAGAAAAAGCATATTGTCTGCTTCAGCTACTCTTAAGTGGCTGAAAAACTGTCGTGACACACAAAAACCAGTGTCGTACGGCAGAACAGTTCTGCCTCCTCCGAGTATAGGGACAACTCCGTGTCAGGGCCGGTGGCGTTGCCCCGTTTCGCGCGCGCGTGTATAAACAGGGCTGCTCAACCCGCGGAGACCTTCAGGCGAGGCTTCTGCCAAGCAAGGTGCCAACTAAGCGGGTGTGCGGCGTTCTCCAGTACGACCACACACAGACAAAAAACTGAACTGAAACAACATGGACCGCACCAGGACCCACAACCCTCCACCCTCCACCAGGCAAGAAGGAACAGTACAAAACACGGACTCTCCCTCATCACCAACACCTGACGGCAGAAGGCGGAACATCTCCATCACCAGCCCGCCCTCGCCAGCAGGGAGTTGCAGTCCAAATACGCCTGCACGCCCTATGAGCGACCTCATCTGCCACACGTACGTGATAACGGGCTTGCCAAAAGATGTCACGCAACACGATCTCGCCTCCACCATCCGCCGTTTCAGCAAGAACGCGATTGTATCAAATGTTAAAAGCCTCACTGTTACAAGGTTTCAAAAGGCCTTCCTGGAGCTTAAGGTGAAAGGGATGGAAGGGGAACTGCAAAAAAACCTTCGAAATTCCGGCTACCCGACGGCTAAAGTCCAGTGGCAGAAACCAAGAGGACCGAGGCCAAATCCCAACCGAAAAACCACACCATCCCTCTCAGTGATTCTGAAAAAAATCCCAGTCACCACACCCGAGGAGGAGGTCAAGAATCAAATGGAAAAACAAGGACTACACGTGGAGAAAGCATGGCGCATCATCTCCCGGAAAAACCAGCAGCCAACCGAGAAGTTTAGGGTCATAACACACGACCAGCAAACCGTCGACCAACTACTAACAGAAGGCGTCGACATAGATTTCAAAAGAAGAATGGCCGAACCACCACACGACCCCCCACCCCAACCAGCACAGTGTGGCCGATGCTTATCCTTTGAGCACCCCACCAGAAAATGCACACAGCAACAAGCCAAATGTGCCAGGTGCGGAGGGCAGCACAACCTCTCACAGTGCAACCTGACGGAGGAAAAATGCGCGAACTGCTCAGGACCGCACTCCGCCCTGTCTTACAAATGCCCCCGCAGACCCATGGAACCATCAAATCCTGAAGTCCGCGCCCCAATCAAAACAATGGACGGGCCAGACCACCCACCTACCAAAAAAGACGAGAACGGAGAGTCGGTCTCAGCGAACCACATCGTCTTCAAGAACGACCTGGTACGCCTCATGACCACCATGCTGATCGATCTCTTCCAGGACCGACGCGAGGACGTTAAGAAAGCCATTGACCGCGCGTCCAGAAAAATCCTTGAGAGGGGGATGATAGCAACCCAAATAAGAAACACACTACACGTCACCATCACAGAGGCATGGGACCCAGAAAACTACATAGACGCAGAACACTCAAGTACAAACACACCTCACCACTCCACCTCTCCCCAACCGTCCCCCATCCACCACTCCACTCCACACCATCCACAGCAAGAAAGCAGCGCCGAAAGACAAACACATCAGTAAACACTAACGCGCACTTACACACACACACACACACACACACACACACACACACACACACACACACACACACACCACCACCACCACCACCATGGAAAGCACGGACGACAGAAACCACTTGAAACTTCTCTTTGCGAATGCGCAAGGGATAAAAAATAAACGGACTGTCCTCACACACACACTTGACCACGAGAAAATACACATCGCTGCAATTGCAGAGACCTGGCTCCGCGACCATGACAAATGCGACTTCACAAAATATAACACCTTCCGCAAAGACAGGCAAGATGGGAGAGGAGGCGTTGCAATCTATATAAGCAACTCCATAGCAGCCCAGGAAATTGCGCTCCCACAGGCATACAACAACATTGAGGCCATAATAATTAAAATCAAAGACAGGCACAGAAGGACTCTCCAAATAGTTTGTATGTATAACCCGCCAGGAACACCACTGCCAACACAATTCATACAACACATCATGACACAAAACCGCACCATCCTCCTTGCAGACCTAAACGCCAGACATCACCTACTAGGAGACAGACTAGACAATGGAAACGGCCGACTACTATTCGACCTCTTAACTACCGAACCCATACTCAGACTACCAGTTCATGAACCTACTTTCATAGGCTTCCAAGGCACATCAAACCCAGACCACATCCTCTACAGCCCAGACCTCCACGACACCATTACTGAACCTAAAGTAGGCGACTCCATCACAAGTGACCACCTCCCCATCACATTCACAAGAACAGCCACACAACCACCTCCCCCTCAACCGACCAGAAGAACCATAAAACTATACAGAAACGCTGACTGGGACAAATATCGAGACATACTAACAGAAGAACTAACTGCCCCCATCAGTGTCACAGACCCAGATGACCTACAACTTGTTGCCCACAGACTCGAATCAGCCTTCCAAAGAGCCATAACAGAAGCAGTACCAACAAAAACAATAGAGAACTGGAAACCCTCGATCCCCCCAGAAGCATTAAATCTCATCAGACAGAAAAAACGACTACAAAGACAAATGAGACGGGGAGACAACCCATACCTTAAACGACAGTGGAATAGACTAAATGCTAGGGTCAAGAGAATCATCTCAACATACAAACAACAGCAGTGGGACGACACCTGTGCTCAGTTAAACTACAGGGAGGGCAGAAAGTTCTGGAACAGATTCAAGACCCTAACAGGACAACGAAAGACGACCCAATCCACACTACTGGTAGACAACGAGCCAACGACCGACCACAAAGAACATGCAGAAGCCTTCAAACAAGTGCTACAAGAAGTCTACTCATTTCCAGCTGACGACAAATTTGACGAACAATTCAGACAACATGTAGACTCCCAACTACCATGAATCCTAGAAACCCCCACAACCGAAACAGAAGAACAACTAACCCTCACTAAAGACATAACAGAGACTGAAATAGCAGACGCAATATACACGGGACGAAACTCTGCCCCTGGTGAAAATGGTATCCAACGACTCCACCTCCAAAAAGCTCCCTTATATATCCTCACCCCTCTACTATCCCTAATCTTCAACTTTTGCATGACTCACGAAACTATCCCAACCAATTGGAAAACCAGCAGAACTATAATGATCCCCAAACCCGACAAACCAAGGACTGACCCCCGTTCATACAGACCAATATCACTACTAGACTTAATAGGAAAGACATATGAACGGATACTGACAGACAGGATACGGAAATACACAGATGACAAAGGACTAATCCCCCCTATACAGGCAGGCTTTCGACAGAAGCACTCCACCAACGACCCCCTACTGAGACTGACTGACAGCATAGCGAAAGGGTTTAACAAAGGACACTGCACGCTCGCAGTACTCCTGGACATCGAGCGCGCCTTTGACAAATTATGGCACAACGGACTACTTTACAAATTAACAGAAATAGGAATCCCAACGAAAATGACAAGAATTATAAAAGCTTACTTAACCGACAGAACCTGCATAGTACATGTAGAAAAAGAAAAAGCCGAAGCCTTTATCCCACAAGCAGGGGTACCCCAAGGCGGAATATTATCGCCCCTACTCTGCACGTTATATACAGCCGACATACCCACTGTCAGGACACGAACCGAAACCGTAGGACTGTATGCAGACGATACAGCTTACTGGTGCACCGAACTAAGAACAAACACTGTACAACGAAAGACGAACGACTACCTTACACGACTAGAGCAATGGATGACCAAGTGGCGAATTCGGCCCAATCCCAACAAAACACAGACAGTTCTTTTCAAACACAGACATCTGACCAAAAAACGACAACAAGACGACAACGACATCCGACTAAGACTATGGAACACGCCACTCACACTGGCCAACTCAGCCAGATACCTTGGAGTATATTTAAACCGACACCTGAACTGGAAAACGCACCTAAATCACCTTCTGAACAAAACACGACTACGACAAAACTTAATAAGACAGGTTCAAGGACGCTTCCACGGCTGCAGCGACGAAACAGCCCTACATACATATAAAACATTTATAAGACCAATACTCGAATACGCAGTCGCCCCACTCGGGGGAATACAGGCCCACGTAGCGGAAAAGCTATACAAAACGGAAAGGAGGTTAATACGCAGCATCACCAAGGTACCCCCTACAACCCCCAGCAACGAAGTATATACGAGCTCTGGTATAGAACCACTCCAAACCAGAATGACCAAACTAAGGGCGAGATATGGAAATCACATTATCCACAACAGACCGGACATGGAGGACATTCTCACCATAAACGCAAGAGAAAACAGAAAACCGAAATACAAATACATTCCCCCATCACGCACAATAGCCCAAAACACAGCCAAAACATTCCCCGACCTCATCCCTATCCTACTACCCTTAACCACAGGCACAACAACACCAACTCACCTCGACGAAAGAACAGAATAACCACAAACACACTCACAACCGCACGCACACACACACACACACACACACACACACACACACACACAAAACAATCCACCACAGGAAACACAAACAATCCAAACAACACCAAACAGTGCTCACCCCCTCTCAGGGAAAGGAAAAGAAGAAACAGGATAAATAATGTATTACATACACCCATTTGTTATGTATTATTCAAATTAAACTATGTATATGCATATATACACTTGTAAAGCCAGCTACGCTCGGAATCTGTAACAGACACAGACTAACTATATATATACATGCATCAACTCCACACACCACACTATCAACCACACACATAAGCACAAGACATGTACCTAACTAAATCATCCAATAAATTCCCATAATGTCAACATCAATTTACATACTATATGTCTTTTATACCCCATTTATTTTGTATTCTACGTATCTATGCTCCTTCATTGCTAACATACCTGATTAACTTATCCCCATTCATCTTCACTTATCTTCATTTCTCGTAAACTTAAATTGTATCATGTTAACAAAATTGTTTATGTTACTTTCATCACCTTTTCTTTTACTGTAAATTTAAATATTTAAATTTTATTATGTTTTAAATTTTATTATGTTCTAAATTTTATTATGTTAATATACTTGTATACTTGTTTATAATGTTTTCATTCTGCTAAAAACCTGCAATAACAAAATTGTCAACAAATCATAAAAATGCACTTGCAGCCGGCCGCGGTGGTCTAGCGGTTCTGGCGCTGCAGTCCGGAACCGCGGGACTGCTACGGTCGCAGGTTCGAATCCTGCCTCGGGCATGGGTGTGTGTGATGTCCTTAGGTTAGTTAGGTTTAAGTAGTTCTAAGTTCTAGGGGACTTATGACCTAAGATGTTGAGTCCCATAGTGCTCAGAGCCATTTGAATTTGAATGCACTTGCAGGAAAAATAAATTGTACCAAATAAAAATAACCATGTAAAAACCAACGGCTGAAAAGGGACGCCAGCATGCCCTGAAACAGCCCGCCCTCCTCCATCAGAGGAGGGAATGAAAAGTGGAAAAAAAACCTCGAGGAGCAGTCTCAGGTCGCACCTGATGAAGGTTACGAGCTACGTGACCGAAATATCGTACAAGTACGACGCTGATATCCGGCAGAACACCCGACAACCCAAGATGTCATCAGATCGCCGGGAAAGCCTGAAGAGTTACATATGGAAAACTGTGAAAAGCGATAAAAAAGTACCTATTCACTTAATATTAAACTATTATTAGCAAATACACACCCTGATCTTCTTCTTGTGCTGCACAGCTCCAGAGTGAAGGCACCCACTCAAGTGCCCAAGTTATAAAAGTGAAGGTGGGAGGGGGTGCTTGAATCTCATTGGGACAGGGAGAGGGAAGGGGGTTCCCCTGGATGACTTTGATCAATTCCCTGTGGTTCCCCCGAGGGGGGAGGGGAGTGCGTGTGGCCTTGATTATAAGTTGCCAGATACTTAACCTGATACCGGGGTTATAAGCGACCTTGAGAAAAGATCAGGATCAGACCCCGAACCCACCCTGATATACTGCTGCTTATCATTTACAGCGTCATCGTATCACCGAACGTGTGGTTTGTCTATCCACTTGCCCCTGGACTTAAATTAACCCTGCTATCCTGTTTACGCATACAGTGTGTGACGTGAAATGAAGTTATCACATGGACTCAGATTTTTTACTCCACCGGAAGGGTGGAGCGGGCTCGCGGAGGGCTTATTGCCGCTTTGGAGCCTTAGCTTATTCTTACTTTTTGCTGTGGTGGTACCGTTTATTTTGTTACATAAGGAATAGGTTCTATTTTGGTTTTAGGTTTCTATCTAAAATTTTTGTTCTTTTTCTTTTTTGGTGTTGTTATCTTTTTGCACTTTTTTGTGAATAGGGCCTGTGCCAGTCATCAATTTATAGGCTGATTCGTCAATTTTTAGGTAAATTCGCCTGTGAGAGAGACGGCTTACAAAATATTTGTATATCACATAATGGAATAGTGCCTGAGTACGAGTATACGGAATCCTATGTGGAGCCGGATTAACCGGCTCGCAACAAGTCTATAAAAAGAAGGCTCGTCCGAGTGGTCGGAGGCGTGTTTGTAATGTGCAGTGAAGTGTAAATGAAGTGATGAAGAAAAGCGCCATCTATCTCTTTGAAGTGTGCTTACCAATATTCCAAGAACGAACTTTTAGGGTGTAATTACGAATATATCTTCGAGATAGAATTTGAAGATATAATCAGCCTAATGACAACTCACGCTTAGATCTATAACAACATACCTTCCAATACGCGATGTGTGAAAGAGGCGGAAAGCTTACTGGCGTTACAATGAAGAGTAAGCCTGCCACGCACGGTACCTTATTTACAGAGTATAAATTTAGATGGAAATATGGAAAGTAAGAGGATCAATTTTTTTTTGTAAATTTGTGCTATCTCTTTCAGCGTAAGTACACCAAGCTCTTTTTTTAATCGAAATTCTGTGGAGAGGCAGCTTGCTCTGTGAAGTTGGAGGGGCGGGGGCGGGGGGGCTCTATGTAAATAGCGAGTGATGTGTAAACTTCATGACTGAAATTGTTCTGCAAGCAACAGTGTGAAACTAATAGTAAGCCTAAAGTAATTTTAGGAAGCATTGTAATAAAGTTAAGCAAAGCTTGTTTAACATCGTATTCTTGATAGTAGCACATTCTTCGTCCGTCGATTTCAAAGAATCCTATTTAAACATTTCACTCAACGAAAAGTTCACAAGACTCTCCAGGAAACGATTTTAATTGTGGTATATGACTTCAGTATATTCGAATATCGGGTTAAAAAGTCAAATGAAGATTTGCCAGTGCTGTGGGGATAGTATACCTGTGGTGCAGCTTGCTCGGAACGGCGGGAGTACGATCTGTTAGCGTACATGTCGTTAGCCTGACAGGATTATCTGGCTAATTGTGAGCAGGGATAATTTTGCACGGGGGACCCTAATAGCTGCTTCTGCCCTTCACGGGAAGCTGCGGTAACCGTGAATGAGAGCCCTGTGGGGAAATCTGGGACAACCGGGAATTCACACGGTGAGTAGTGGTTCCGTTCCGCACCCCTGATTAGTTCGCTCTTGAAACCCGTCGTCGGTCTTCCGTTCTCAGTGCTTCTAAACGTAGCCAAGAGGCCACTGTGTTTGCCGTAGAACCTCGCGAAAGACAGACAGACAAAGCAGTTTTTCGCACGGATACATAATGTTTCTCATTTTATAGTACTCGGTTGTTTGAAGGCAGCACAATCAAGAGTCCACTTCTATTTACTCCCAGTTTCACTGTGCTCTCGACATATCATCTATCCGTCGAAGAGGAATTACGAACATGTTTCCACAAATGTCTGAACTGATCTAACACACTTCTCTAGATCGATAGCGCTCTTAATAATTCTATAACTTAAGTTCCAATCTTCCACTCCGAATTAGAACGTTGCAACAAGTCATATGTTTACATTTTTCCCTGAGACATTCAAGTCTCTTCTTTATCTACGATAGTGACTGGAGCAGGAGAAATGAATTAAAATTTGTGCTGCGACCGGGACTCGAACCCGTGTCTTCTTGTCGTTGAAGGATTTCAGTCAGGACTTCCATTAGGTCAACGTTCAGACCTGTTCCGACCTCTTCGTATGCTACATGTTGGCACTGGATTTTGATCTGAAACACAATTACCTGGAAAGGATAAGTTTTCGTTACTGCTCGCAGTCTCCACGTTCGTGGGTAAAAGGTTGTGTTATTATTGTTTATGTTGTATTGTGCGTAAATGAAAATTACTACTGATGTTTACAAGTTCTTGATGGCTTATTGTACTCTAATAGACTTAACTGACATGCATCTCATTTATGGGGAGGCACGATGCAATAGTTGAGCAGCAAGGTACCTGTAGGCAGAACGATTTCCAGGGAGGAAATCACCAAATCATGTCACATTTCAGAGACTTGACGGTCATCTTCGTTAAGCAGACCCGGGTTTGAGTCTCGGCTGCTGCAGAATTTTTAATTCATTTCTTCTGCTTCAATCATTATCGTTGCAACATGTGTCCAAAACACATCATTTCGGTTGTATATGGATTAGCAACGTTATGCAGCTTCTCAAGTGAAGTATAATTCTTTGGTAGAATTAAGCACTGTTTTCAGTCCTGTTTGTGCAAATGGCTTTAGTTTAGTAGGTTTCACTTATAGTCGCATCTTTATATATAGTCTAACGAAAGTGATCATTACCTTTCACATCTGTGTATCTATTATTCTTATGTGTCATTCCCTACTTTCGTTACATGGCAAATATTACCAGCTACGATTGCATTTTGTGTTGTCTTTTGTAGAGTAAAGGAAGCGACTTCACCAACACTTAGAAAGAATGCTCAGCGTGGATCGCAAATATATTCCAATATCTCATAGACTACTAGCTTAGCGCTCGCTCCTTCCCTCGTGTAGCCTGTATTGTCTGCAAAGATTTTTATTAGTTTTATTTAATCGAATTTGTATGTTGTTCGCAAACTGCATATATTGTAAACTTTTCACGCTATTAACGCTATAGAAGCATGGTCGTTACCGAATATGCTTCTGACCGAAAAAGATTCTGGAAGCTGGAGCCTAAGGTTTCTGCTGATCGTGCCGTTTGCGTTCTTGTGGTGATATTTCCATAGAAATTTCATCCATTAACACTTATTTCTTTATATCAAATCGAGAGGTAACATGCCAATTTTCATAGATTTAGCTTTTTGTATTATAACGAAATACTTTCTTAAAAATTTTCATCCCCAGTTTCACCCCCTTATGGGTGTTCAGTTTTGCCCTCAACAACACGCTGAGGAGAGTAACATGTGAAAGTGCAGGAGTCACCATAGGAAAAAAGATAAATGTCATGGCTTTTGCAGATGATATTGTGCTAATAGGAAAGAACATGGAAGACCTGGAGAAAACGGGGACTGTGCTAATGGAAGAAGCTAAGAAAGTAGGTCTAAGTATAAATGAAAGTAAAACAAAGTTCATCGTAGTAGGAAGAAGCGCTCATTTACAACCAGACCATCTAAAAATCGGAAATCTAACAATGCAGAAGGCAGACACATTCACGTACCTCAGTGTTAACATCAACGAGCAAAGCCTTATACAACAAGAGGTAGTAACAAGAATTCAAGCTGGGGGAAGATGTCTAGGAGCTATGCACAACATCATCAGATCGAAGTTACTATCTAGGCAGGCAAAAATAAGAATATATCAGACCATCATCAAGCCAGTAGTGTGCCATGCAAGTGAGACATTAGCCCTGACAAAGAAAACAGAGAAAAAACACATCACTTTTGAAAATAAAGTACTGAGAAAAATGTATGAACCAGTGAAAGAAAATTAACTGTGGAGAGTAAGAAAAAAACAGAGAACTCAGACAATTATACACACTGCCTGACGTCGTAGCGAGTGTGAAAATTAAGAGACTAAGATGGTACAGACCTGTGAGAAGGAGAGAGGAGGACACGGTAATAAAGGCTGTAATGGATGGAGAAGCTGAAGGAAAGAGACCACTGGGGGACGGCCGAGGATGAGATGGAAGGATAATATCGTAGGAGACATGCAGATACTGGGTCTGGGAGATGAAAACGCACATGACAGAAAAGTTTGGAAGGTTGCACTGAGTGAGGCCAAGGACCGGCTGTGGTTTGTGTGGCCAGTGTAAATATAAGTAAGTATGGATGGAATTTCAAAAAATCGCTCCGTAAATGACGCCTATAGTATAAATCAACACCCTCTGCAAATTTCAAATTCTTTCCTTAGGGGTTTGGGCTGGTTGATGACGAGTCAGTAAGGGAGTGATTGAGTAAGTCAGTCAGTACATTGTCTTTAATAAATAGAGATTACGCATTTCAGCTGTCGCTATCATCTGAGTCACAATTAATTTAATAGATACAAAGTAATACGTCAGTAGTAATACTTCTTTGTGTTGTCCTTTTAAAAAGTGATTCATTTCTCCACGAGGGTCTAGATTTCTAGGCACGCGAAGTTATGGCGATCATTGAAATATTTTGACAGCTCCATGACAAGGAAAATTCTCTCTCTTCAGATTCGACTTCAGACCGTCCACGCTTACCCAGATTTCTTGTTGATGACGTGTAGCACTTGCTTAATTCTCGTACGGTCCGAGAACCATGGTAATACAACTGATAGGATGCAATATTTTTATATAAGGAGGCATATATTCTACAACGGCCAAGACTACGTAACGTAGGGTCCTTCTGAATGAGGTATTCTGTGGTTTGCGTTGTTTATTTTATCTGAATACTACGATTACACCCTAACGTGGTCTGCGATTGGTTTTTCCCTCAGGTCTTGCCCATTTGGGGTGGCGCTCGAGTAGCTGATATCGATGAGCCGTTAGTAAATTTTATACGTACTTTGTTCAGCAGGAAAGAAATTCTCAATAACCCGTAACGAGAATTTCCTATTTGATAAAAGGGGGAAGGTTTTGTCTTCATTAATGTGTTGCGCCTCATTGGGAGTCTGAGCTCGCTAGATATGAATGGCAACAGATTGTTCTCCGTAAAATAACCAACACGTGTCTGGCGACTTGTCTTCTCACCTTACTCCAATAGGCTATTCCTTATTGGCCCTGGGAGTAAGGAGGTGGTTGAAATTTTGTTTAGTATCAGGACTCGTAACTAAACTGTTACAGCGTAGTATATTACGTGTATCCCAATAATTGGCTCTTCCTCAATTTTTATACTAGTGGTCAGCCAACCACAATCTGTCTGAAAGGCAGTTTAATACTTTTAGTCTGTAATTGGATAATAATAATGAGCGTATGGCATTGGTGGCCGGGGATCCCTCGTGGGACGGTTCGGCCGCCGCTCCACAAGTTCTTTAATACCACTACGGCGACTTGCGACTGAATGAGGATGAAATGATGATGAAAGACACACAACACCCTGGTATCTCGAGGTAGAGAAAATCCCTGACCCCGCTGGGAATCGAACGCGGGACCCCGTGCGCGGGAAGCGAGAACGCTATCGCAAGGCCACGAGCCGCGGACGTAATTGGATGATGAACTGTGAAGTACCTTGTCTTAGAATTATTGCTGCTGTTTTAAAATATTGAAAGGAATGGTTTTGTAAATTTTAGGCGCACTCGCCCAACAAGAGATTTGTATAGATGCTCTTAATACGAGGATTGCACGGAAAGCAATGCATCGCATTTTTGTTCTCAGCCAAAAATAATGCTACGAATGCGAAACGTTACGTATGTATTATTTTAAATCTCCGGAGTGAGCGCGCCAAATTTCTACACTTCCGACTGATAGCGCAGCTGCAGAATAATTTCAAAATGGCGTCTGTGGGTGACAACATTCCGTCATTGAATTTCTCAGTGCAGAGAAACAAACTGTGGCCGGCCGAAGTGGCCGTGCGGTTAAAGGCGCTGCAGTCTGGAACCGCAAGACCGCTACGGTCGCAGGTTCGAATCCTGCCTCGGGCATGGATGTTTGTGATGTCCTTAGGTTAGTTAGGTTTAACTAGTTCTAAGTTCTAGGGGACTAATGACCTCAGCAGTTGAGTCCCATAGTGCTCAGAACCATTTGAACCATTTTTGAACAAACTGTGTTGAATATTCACAAACGCTTGTGCTTAGTTTATGGAGCATCTGCTGTCGACAGAAAGTACTGTTAGTCACTGGGCACTGAGGGTGAGATCATCAGAAGCCGGTTCGGCGGAGCTCCACGATTTGCAACGCCCGGGGAGACCATCCACGGCTGTCACACCTGACATGTTGCAGCGAACTGATGTCATTCGCGAGAACAGACGCATTACGACTCGGCAGCTGGCGCTGCATCTGTCAGTCAGCAAAGGAAGTGTGGATGCAATTATCCGCAATCTTGGGTGTTCAAAAGTGTCTGCAAGATGGGTCCCGCGGTGTCTAACGGTAGATCACAAGTCGCACAGAAAAAACAATCGTCTTGATTTGTTGCAGCATTTTGAAGCTGAGAGGGAGGCCTTCTGGTCGGTGATTGTGACAGGTGACGAAACCTAGGTTCACCATTTTGATCCAGAAACAAAACGATAGTCGATGGAATGGCCCCGTTCCCACTCCCCAATGAAGAAAAGATTCAAAGCACCTGTTTCCGCCGGTAAGGCCATGATCACCGTGTTCGGGGGGGGGGGGGGTGAATGTGTGCTTTTCATTGATGTGATGCCAAGAGACGGTACCATTAATTCAGAAGCATATGTCAACACATTAACAAAACTCAAGATGCGCTTCCGGCGATTTTGGCGCCACAGCAAGCCAGAAGATGTTTTACTGCAACACGATAACTCTCATCCCCACACAAGTCTCAGGACTGCTGAGCACATCGCAAAACAAGTTTGGAGAGTGTTAACCCATCCACCCTATAGCCCTGACCTAGCCCCTTCGGACTTCCACTTCTGTAGGCTTGTGTAGGCCATTAAAGGATTCCATTCGTGGAAGACATTTTAAGGGCGATGAGGAGGTGATTCACACAGCGAAGCATTGGCTCCGCCACCGGGGCAACGATTGGTAGCGAAAGGGCATACACGACTTTTTTCGCACTGGAGTAAGGCCATAGAACGGGATCGATATTACGTGGAAAAATAGGGTGTGTGAATAAATCACCATTCTTTCGTGTGGGTAATTCTCATTGTGTTCAATAAAGAACTATTGAAGGAAAAAAATGTGATGCATTACTTTCTGGGCAACCCTCGTATAAACCCAGATCCGTAGACATGTTAAGGAAAGTTATTATTACGTCTCCATAATTCTTTTTAATTTTTTTGTAAAACATGACACTCGTAAGCACTCAACCGTTAAAGATGGGTGATCTATTTGGCACTTACTGAAGTGAACATATAGCGTTCTGAAGAAACTGAGAAAGTACACTGAGCAGGATTTCTTTGACTTCTAGAGCGCCAGTTTTAGCTTATTTATTCGTATTTACATGTATCTGCTTGCCTTCGTCATATATTTTGTTGTGTCTAGACAAGACAGCCTAGACACAAGGAGAGGAAGCCGAAAGGCACGCGCTTAAACTCACGCAGGCTGGCGTGAGGTCTGAAACAGGATACGTAATGAATGCTATAAAGAAAAGTACGTAGCTTCTGGAATACTTAACTTTAATCCACATTTATAGAACATCGCTCTTGATGATACATTAATAGAATCTCAATATCAATGGAATACGGCGCTTTGCCAGGTCGTAGCAAATGTAGCTGAAGGCTATGCTAACTATCGTCTCGGCAAATGAGAGCGTATTTGTCAGTGAACCTTTCCTTGCAAAGTCGGCTGTACAACTGGGGCGAGTGCCAGGACGTCTCTCTAGACCTGCCGTGTGGTGGCGCTCGGTCTGCAATTACTGACAGTGGTGACACGCGGGTCCGGCGTATACTAATGGACCGCGGCCGATTTAAAGGCTACCACCTAGCAAGTGTGGTGTCTGGCGGTGACACCACATATTTTATCAGGGATAGCTACGATTGACATGAATTTGAGATTCATATTTGGTTCCTATTTTATAAAGACCATGTTGTCATTTACGCATGACGTCATACAGAGAGAAGTCGATCTTGTTATAGTGATATTTTTAATTTTTGCTAGCGTTTTTTCCGTTGATTTGCTGTTATAGAGTTTTGATTAATTCCTCAAATGTAAAATAATGTACGTACACGTAATGGTAGAATTTTGTCATGTGTTTGCGTCTTCTCGTTATATTCACACACTACAGTCCTCCCCCGCTCTGGGGTATGTTCATCTGTTCTGGTTTTCTACGGTTGTTCCGTGTCAGACAAATATCCAAATATCGTTCATTCTTCAGATGCCGGAAATTCGGCGTTCAGTTCCCATCTTGCCCTGGATCCTAAGTGAAATAAAGTGCTTTGTGTCGACGTGTTCTTCGTCACAATACTTCGTAAGTCGCGTTTTATGTGTCGTTGTGAATTGTTATTTGTGTGTTCAGCTAAGATTTTATGGTCTTCGCTACTGCCAGAACAGCAGCATACCCAAGCCATGCTTTCCTCCAGTAGACCATATTTTGCTAACTACTGCATGCGTACTTTAATATTTCTGAAAGACTGTAGCGCGTGCCGTACTCACATCTGACCACCAAACATGTAAAAACTTTAGAGCTCGCATCTGAGATGGCTTAGTTTTAAGAAGAACAGATTGCCTCATAGCAAACTGGACTCTGGATTAGAACGGGTGGTTAGAGAACGTCATGACCGAACGTTAAATATTTGCACTATGTAGCAGTGTATGATTTTAGGACTCGGTAACTCCATACATTTTTCTGGAGAGTGGGCTTGTATTTCTGAAAAGAAGGTAAGGCGGAGAAAATTATCCGGTAACGAGGCAGTAATGTTACTTCGGCCTAGATATGGAGCATTTGAAGGTTGTACATTTTGTGCAACTGAATTTGACGTAGCATACCCATACACACCGATGATGATAGCGCCGCGTCGTGGCATGGACTCACTGAAAAACGTTAAATCGTTGAGCAGCCAACTGATCCATGACTGTTCTAGCGTTGGTCATAAATTATGGAGACAGGTCGCATCCAACCCCGCAGCGCGCACGTTTCTCTTGATGGCGATCCAGATGTGTTCCATAGGATTGAGGTCAGGTGACCAGGGGAATGTCACAAGCACCATTACGTCCTAGCTGTGTTCCTCAAACCATTCCAACACAATTTGAGTTGACTGTCTTGCTGATGATATAGGACGCCTACGAGTGCCACAAGCGAGCAAATGGATCCAAATGTTTGGACTGTAGGTTTCTGTATTTTTCACCGGAGATCGACGATGGCCGACTTATCAGGACCTTATTTCATCGTATGTCTGCATACCCCATATACAGATAAACAAATGACTACAGTTTCAGAAAAACTGGTTGATTTGTTCAAGAGAAAGAGCGCCACAGATTGAGCAAGCGAGTAACACGTTGGTCCACATCTGACCCTTATGCAAGCAGTTATTTGGCTTGAGATTGATTGATAGAGCTATTGGATGCCCTACTGAGGGATGTCGTACTAAATTCTGCCCAACTGGCGCGTTAGATCGAGCTGTTTAGAGGGCTATGCCCATAATGCTCCGAACGTTCTCAGTCTGGAAGAGATCCGGTGCCATAGCTGGCGAAGGCAGGATTGGGCAAGCACGATGTCAAGCAGTAGAAACTCACGTATTGTGTAGGCGGGCGTTATATTGCTGAAATGTAAGTGCGGGATGGCTTGTCATGAAGGGCAACGAAATGCGGCGTAGAATATCGTCAGTGTCCCGCTGTACTGTAAGGGCGTCCCGCTGTACTGTAAGGGCGCCGCGGATGACAACCAAAAGGGGCCCTGCTTTGGAAAGAAACGGCTCCCCCAGATCATCATTCCTCACTGTCGCGTTGTACGGCGGGCAACAATCCGTTTGGTATCCCACCGCTGTCCGAAGCGTCTCCAAACACGTCTTCGCTGCTCATCGGGGCTCAGTTCGAAGCAGGACCCATCACTGAATACAATTCTATTCCTATCAGTGAGATTGCAAGCGTGTAACCTGGAGCGATGGACTGGTTTGCCCTTTTTTTTTTTTTTTTAGCAGGACGTCTTTGACAGCAGGGTTGGCGGATAATCACTTGTTTATATGTACATGTACATCATACTTACCGATTTACGCCCTATGCGGATTATTCTAACTTGTCATGCAATGACAAGAATCGAGATTGGATTCTAGTAAGCACTTTCCGTCCTGCTAAAAACTTAAAAAAGAAGAAAAGACTTCCGCGGTGAACGAAGTTCTCCCAGGATACGTTCTATCTGTCCGCAGGCGCTTGGATTGCTACCAAATGCCATCTTTCAGATGGTGTATTCTGATCAGCGACACATAGGGACCCTTACATACACTGTCTCCTGGAATGGAAACCAAATGTGCCTTTTCACAAATAAGGAATGCTGTATTTTCATATGTTCTTCTTGTACAGTAACGAATCCTGCTTGTAGATATGCTATTGCGGACTCGTAACAGATCGTTAAACTTTCTGAATTCAAAAATTATCAAAATAGCTGACTGTAACAGTGCAGGAATTAAACTCAGACAATAACTGAGTAACACGTCTATTCGATCGAAGTACTAGCACCAGAGACCATTTAAGTAGCTTGCTATCATTCACTAGCAAAATATAGATAGAAGCGCTGCGCAGCAGAGAGCACATAGCTTGTCTCTTGCAGTTAGAAAGCAGCGACTGACACCATTATGAACAAAAAATTAGTTATATTTGCACGTCAAGTCACGCGGGTTCCACTGGAAACACTCGCAGTTTCAGTATCAGAATTGAGGTGTTGACTGAATCTCATGGGTTAAATTTAATGAGATAGACAGGAAGCGCAAAACGGCAAAACAGAACTGCCTGGAGGACAGATGTAAGGATTTAGAAGCATGCATCTTTAGGGGTGTGATAGGTACCGCTTACAGGAAAATTAAAGAGACATTTCGAGAAAAGAGAACGACCTGTATGAATATCAAGAGCTCAGATGGAAAACCACTCCTAAGCAAAGGAAGGAAAGCTGAAAGGTGGAAGGAGTCTATACTAGGGAAATAAACTTAAGGGCAATAATATGGAAACGGAAGAGAATGTAGATGAAGATGAGATTCGACGTACGATACTGCGTAAGAATTTGACAGAACACTGAAAGATCTAAAGCGATACAAAGCCTCCGGAGCAGACAACATTTCGTTAGGACGACTGATAGCCTTGGGAGAGCCAGCAGTGAGAAAGCTCTTCCATCTGGTGAGCAAGATATATGAGACAAGTGAAATACCCTCAGACTTGAAGAAGAATATAATAATTCCAATTCCAAAGAAAGCGGTGTTGACTAACTATCGGTTTAATAAGTCATGATTGCAAAACATTAACACGAATTCCATACAGAAGAATGGGCAAACTGGTGGTAACCGACCTCGGGAAAGATCAATTTTGATTCCGTAGAAATGTAGGAACACTTGAGGCAACACTGGCCCTACGACTTCTCATAGAAGATACCGTAGGATAAGGAAAGGCAAACCTATGTACATTGCATTTGTAGACTTACAGAAAGTTTTTGACAATGTTGAGTGGAATACTCCGAAATTCTGAGGGTACCAGGGGTAAAATACTGGGAGCGAAAGACTATTTACAACTTGCACAGAAACCGACAGCAGTTGTGAGAGTCGAGGGGCACGAAAGGGAAGCAGTGGTTGAGGAGGAGGTGAGACAGGGATGTAACCTATCCCCGATGCTATTCAATTTGTACATTGAGCAAGCAGTAGAGGAAACAAAAGAAAAATTTGGATTAAGAATTAAAGTACATGGGAAAGAAATAAAAACTTGCCAATGACATTGAAATTCTGTCAGAGACAGCAAAAGACTTGGAAGAACAGTTGAACGGAATGGACATTGCCTCGAAAAGAGGATGTGAGATAAACATCAACAAAAGCAAAACGAAGATAATGCTATGTAGTCGAATTAAATCAGGTGACGCTGATGAATTAGATTAGGAAACGAGTCGCTTAAAATAGTAGTTGAGCTATGCTATTCGGGCAGCAAAATAACTGATGATGCTCGAAGTAGAGAGGATATAGAATGTAGACTGGAAATGGCAAGAAAAGCGTTTCTGAAGAAGAGAAATTTGTTAACATCGTGTATACAGATTTAAGTGTCAGGAAATCTTTCCTGAAAGTATTTTTATGGAGTTTAGCCACGTATGGAAGAGAAACTTGGAAGACAGATAGTTTAGACATGAAGAGAATAGAAGCTTTAGAAAGGTGGTGAGCAGCAGAAGAATTTCAAAGATTAGATGGATAGATCACGTAACTAATGAAGAGGTATTGAATAGAATTGGAGAGAAAAGAAATTTGTGTCACAACATGACAGGAAGAAGGTGTCGCTTGGTGGGTCATATTCTGAGAAATCAAGGGGTCAATAATTTAGTTTTGGAGGGAAGTTTGGGGGAGTAAAAACCGCAGAGGGAGAAAAAGAGATGAATGTACAGATTCAGAAGGATGTAGGTTGCAATAGTTTACTCGGAGATTAAGAGACTTGTACAGGATAGAGGAGCATGGAGAGCTGCATGAAATCAGTCCTTGGACTGAGGACGACAGCACAACAGGTTAAATTTGTAATTCGGTGTGTGTACTTTAATTCTGTGAGAACAGCTCTTCACGTGCTCATATTTGTTGGGAATCCGACGAAATGGTAATCATCAGAAAAGGAAAAAAGCGTTTTTGATGGGGAAGTAACAAAAAACCTCCTGCTTAGTCGCTTTCTCTAAGTAATTTTCAGCAGCAGGAACGCGACTCTTCAGAGAACTGAGTAGCATCTCCAGCTTCAAAAGACAGCTAATGACGTATGTATTGAAACAGCAATAATGTGCACCTTTACTTCTTTTGTCTCCCCTTAACGCCATTACTTCTGTATACCGTTCTTTCCTATCAAACCTTCCTCGTCTTCTCGTACTGAGGCACTCTACCTATAGTCCGATTAAAATTGCTTTACAGTTGACATCTGTCACTTGGCGCTACAGTGTTGCCACATTGGCTGCAGCTCGGTTAAAGGCGACACGCGAACACGACCGGTCACTCCACAAGTGCTGAAGTGCTGTTCATGTAATGCGGAGCAGCTTTGGAAACGGCTTCCGTCAGACATGGCGGGAACTAGTGATGCTCTGTCCACAACCCATTTTAATTGACCAATAACTGAACTGCGGCAGTCGACCCTCTTTGTAGTCCTGAATTTACACTCATGTTCTAACTTAATCACAGCTCCGTAATGTGCAATGTATCCGAGAAAACGGCAGCAGAATTATTAATCACGCTCGCTTTGTCTACGGCGATTAAAGCCGAACTCAGCTAGCACACACAGAAGAGAGAAATTACAGTTTCAGCACTAAAAGCGAACTGTCTCGCTTTCGTCGGTTACTTGAAGCTGCCCTCACACTGGCTACACAAGCTGACGCGATACCAACCGATGAGCAGACCTGGCTGGCACTCGGTTACATTTTATAGGCGACAAAGGTAGATTCGAAATGAAAAATGAATGATACGGAGAAAAAATAGGAGAAAATAAAAAATCAGTACAGTGATGAAAATGAGGTGACAAAAGATTAAAAATAAAAATAAATTTAAAACACTTAATTGTAAATAATAAAACCAGGGTTATTTTGGTAAACATTTAGAAATAAAAAAGTATGCCTCAAGACGATATTCGAACACACAACACCTTTTGCATGTCAAGATTCTACCTAAACCACTGTGCTACAGCATCACATCATGCTATGAGTGTTACATTTGTTCCTGTATAAAACCGGTTGCAACGATGATTTACTGCCTTCAAAGAGTTCTGCCTTCATGAAGTATCGTAGGAAGCTTGTGTGCTGTAGGCCGATCTCGGTGGTGGTGGTAAATTGAATATGTGACGCTGAACCGCTCTTCTGCGAAAGGATCCAGTAGTGTTTGGCTAGTGCTGTACGTGATACGTGTCAATTTCGTTACCATCGTTGTGTGTGTGTGTGTGTGTGTGTGTGTGTGTGTGTGTGTGTGTTGTTTCTGGTACGGTTATCAAGTATGATGAAATACGAAATAAAAGAGCCAGATCTAGGATTCGGGGTCCAAACATATCAAGTAAAGATGCCTGACACGAAATTGGAAGTGAACTGACCATTAACTGTCAGTTTGGCAGCGGCGAACGGTTTGGGCGTGATGCTGTGTGCTCTGATTGGTGGAAGGCAGCTCCAACACGTGAAGTGTCAAGTATCAAGTAATTTTAATCGGACTATAAATTTCTATCCTTCAGAACTCGCCATTTTAGAAAATATCGCTTCTGTACACAGATTGTTACATTTTATACCTGCTACTATCGTCATCGCCAACAGCGGTGCCGTTAGTATTTCTTAGTTCTTGAATTAGATACATTGAGACATTGTTTCAAATTACTTTTAGTTCTACTGATATTTTTATCAAGTAACTAAGTTGTAAAGTGTTCTGTATATTTAAAATCTTGCGCTGAGCGAGAAAGAGTATGATGACCCTGAACTGATCAACTTAAATAAATATGAGCTGGCAAGTATCTGGTTGAAAATCAACGCCGGCCGGAGTGGTCGAGCGGTTCTAGGCGCTACAGTCTGGAACCGCGCTACCGCTACGGTCGCAGGTTCGAATCCTGCCTCGGGCATGGATGTGTGTGATGTCCTTAGGTTAGTTAGGTTCAAGTAGTTCTAAGTTCTAGGGGACTGATGACCTTAGAAGTTAAGTCCCATAGTGCTCAGAGCCATTTGAACCATTTTTGAAAGTCATCATTTTTGCAGCAGCTAAAATATAACAACATTATGGCGAGGAAACTCATGTTGGTAAGGCCAGGAAACGAGAAACGTACCATTACTGTTAGTATGTTTCGGCACGAGCGCGGGAATGATGTGGGTTAATAGTTTCGTCGTTGCAGCCGGCGCTCGGCGCTCCGTTGTGACTTGGTTGCCGCGCGACCCGCGGTTGTGCGAGGCCACCGCCGGCTTTGCTTACGTGGGCGGCGTGGCTGCTCGCGACTGGCACAGGGTTTCCCCTCGGCTGGCTTGGGCCACTATCGATTTCTCGATATTACTCGATCGTTGAGCGTCGTTTCCAGTCAATTAGTCTAAACGGTTGCCCGGACCTCCAGGAAGATGAAGTCGTCAGGAAAGATGAATTCCAATATAAATGCTTGGCAAATGCAGTTCTCTGTATGGCTGCAGTGCACAGTAAATTAGTATAGTGACTCTCAAAGCGACGTCTACATGCTGCAAATTGCTTTGTAAAACCGTGACTGCACCTATTCGCTGCACTTCCGCAGCGGGAGTGGAAAACGAGGGCCCACGTGGCACAGATGTAGGGCGATGCCAGCGCTCATTAAAAGTTCTTAACGAGCTGCGTTCAGAATGGAAGGTAAACGCGAGCCACCACCCTTCTAATTACACTTGCACTGCAATTCGGTTTCCGACGCCGCTCTGTCCCAGGCAGGTGCCAGCTCGTGAAAGGACTGTGCACCGCGAGGTATCGCAGATCTTAATCTGAGGAAAAGGCTGTTGTCATGCTGTTGCTCGGCAGGTCAGAAATAGAGGTGTATTTTCAGAAAAAAACGTTGTCGTTCTCGCTTTAGGTCTTTTACTGTACGCTAGAGTGGGCAGGTTCCGAGTTCAAATCATAGTAAACACGTCAGATTTTTCCGTGTTTAGAATAGTTGCAGTGGTCTACACTAAACCACGTACTACCAACTGCTGTAATAGTCTGTGACATTGACAGGATTGAAGTCCAGCAGCTTGCACTAGACTGTAATCCAAGCGAATTAAAATGATAACAGTTTTCCCTGTCGTGCAGATGAAGTCTCCTCCTCCTCCTCCGATCTCTCATAAACATATACCGGCTGATCAAAAAGTCAGTATAAATTTGAAAACTGAATAAATCACGGAATAATGTTGATAGAGAGGTACAAATTGACAAACATGCTTGGAATGACATGGGGTTTTACAAGAACGTAAAAAAAATACAAAAGTTCAAAAAATGTCCGACAGATGGCGCTTCATCTAATCAGAATAGCAATAATTAGCATAACAAAGTAAGACAAAGCAAAGATGATGTTCTTTACAGGAAATGCACAATATGTCCACCATAATTCCTCAACAATAGCTGTAGTCGAGGAATAATGTTGTGAACAGCACTGTAAAGCATGTCCGGAGTTATGGTGAGGCATTGGCGTCGGATGTTGTCTTTCAGCATCCCTAGAGATGTCGGTCGATCTCGATACGCTTGCGACTTCAGGTAACCCCAAAGACAATAGACGCACGGACTGAGGTCTGGGGACCTGGGAGGCCAAGCATGACGAAAGTGGCGGCTGAGCACACGATCATCAGCAAACGACGCGCGCAAGAGATCTTTTACGCGTCTAGCAATATGGGGTGGTTCTAATAAAACCCCATGTCATTTCAAGCATGTGTGTCAATTTTTACCTCTCTATCTACATTATTCCGTGGTTTATTAAGTTTTCAAATTTATACTGACTTTTTGATCACCCGGTATAATCTCAAAATATTTCCCACTCAGTGCGTACGCGTGCGAGTAGTACGAGGCTCGGCTTGGTCAACATTCCGTAATACCTTAAGTCAAGTGTCTAGTTTTTCTGCGGTTTCGTACATCAGCTTCATTAAAGTAATTGTGTTGTGTTGTTTCCTTCATATGGATGATCTGAAAGTATGTTGCCCTCAAGAAATGCTGTGTTCGCCTAAAGTTTCTGTAGGTTAGCAAGTTCCTTCATTCGAAACGATTAAGAAACTGTCGGTTGAATCAAATCGTGGTCATTTTTTCGCGTAGATGATGTACTTCAAGTGCGCCCCAAAACTGCTATCAGTGTTAGAAACATCGACACTATTGCACAGTATATTATCGCCGACTAATGGGTTATGAAATTGCTCATGTCATAAAATTAGTTACAACAGTTTTAATGAAAAACTATATGTGGAAAGCTCTGAACGTAATAGGTATCGCATTGAACGAGATAGGTTTTGCATTTGTTGAATGCTGACCAAATTTATATGGAAAAACTAGTATTTCATAATTTTGTACATAAACCATCTGATTTTGGGCACCTGCTTATTATTGCGGCTGAAGATGAAATATATTTCGTATTCCAGAAATGTTGCAGACAGTGTTCATGACATATAACGCAGAATGAGGTTTTTCACTCTGCAGCGGAGTGCACGCTGATATGAAATTTCCTGACAGATTAAAACTGTGTGCCGGACCGAGACTCGAACTCGGAAATATCCCCCAGGCTGTGGCTAAGCCATGTCCCCGCAATATCCTTCCTTCCAGGTGTGCTAGTTCTGCAAGGTTCGCAGAAGAGCTTCTATGAAGTTTGGAAGGTAGGAGACGCGAGGTACTGGCAGAATTGAAGCTTTGAGCACGGGTCGTGAGTCGTAGCTCAGATGGTAGAGCACTTGCCCGCGGAGTGCACGCTGATATGAAATTTCCTGACAGATTAAAACTGTGTGCCGGACCGAGACTCGAACTCGGAAATATCCCCCAGGCTGTGGCTAAGCCATGTCTCCGCAATATCCTTCCTTCCAGGTGTGCTAGTTCTGCAAGGTTCGCAGAAGAGCTTCTATGAAGTTTGGAAGGTAGGAGACACGAGGTACTGGCAGAATTGAAGCTTTGTGCACGGGTCGTGAGTCGTAGCTCAGATGGTAGAGCACTTGCCCGCGAAAGGCATGTCCCGAGTTCGAGTCTCGGTCCGGCACACAGTTTTAATCTGCCAGAAAGTTTAATATGACGCAGTTTTGCAACAGTAAAATAATTAGTAGTCAATACTACGCAAGTCTTCCGAATAAATGGAATGAAAAACTCCATGAGAAGATGCCTTGGTTAAAAAAAAAAAAAAGTCGTCTTCTAGGAGAGAAACGCTTTGTTATGAGCTTTTCTGGTTGAAAAAAATAACATATTTGAAGTAGGAATCATTGGAACATTCGCCTTATTCACCACATCTCCTACACTCTTCGAACTAACTCCTCATCTAAAGAAATTTATCGCTGAAGATACCTTTTAACCGATCGATCATATTACACCACCTGAAGATAGGTATTTTGCAGACGTCCTTGAATCGCACTTCAGGGATAGAATGTAATCATTGGCCAAATGAGTGATTAACTCCACTAACCTGAGGGAGAGATACATCGAAAAATAAACAGGCCTATGCCATATCTTTTTGTCAAGATCTTTGTTACAAGCAAAGAGTTGTGTAGCGCATGCTGGATACTGGCAAAGTTTCGCTGTCAGAGTGTAAATTAATAGAGTTTGTGTGAAAGTGCGTGTAGTGATATAACAACTGGACATCAAAACGATGGGAGACAGATGGACACAAACGGAAAAAAGCAGCCCATATTATCGCAGTAAGTAAAAAACTAAATTTACATCCATATCGACAAATAAGCAATAATCATGGCGATACATTAAAGCGTGTTCCGTCCTTTTTTCATAGGGTCAGCATGCAGTATTGCGCTATAAATAATGATGTAACTTCCAGAAACCATATGAAGATGAACCTGAAAAGGTTAGAAAACCGGTTCATGGAATAAAACATAATTATTCAAAAAAGTGAATGGTTGACCGGTCGATGTGGCCGAGCGGTTCTAGGCGCTTCAGTCTGGAACCGCGTGACCGCTACGGTCGCAGGTTCGAATCCTGCCTCGGGCATGGATGTGTGTGATGCCCTCAGGTTAGTTAGGTTTAAGTAGCTCTAAGTTATAGGGGACTGATGACCTCAGCTGTTAAGTCCCATAGCGCTCAGAGCCATTTGAACCATTTTTTTGACTGGTTGTAGTTTTATATAACTTATTTACATTAAATTAACAGTCACGGTTCTAAAATATCCGTAATGGATAAGCATAATATCAGAATATTTCGTACGACTAACCTAATTTCTAAAATTACACTAGTTTTTATCCCCCTTATTCGCAGTTGGACTATTCCTTTACGTTCTTTCGTTAATGAATGTATACGAAGATAAAGATTTTCTCCACGAACTTATACACTGAGGTAACTGACCTTATGGGGTAGCAATATGCATATATACAGGTGACAGTAGTATCACGTACACAGGGTATAAAAAGGAAGTACATTGGCGGAGCTGGTAGTTGTATTCAGGTATTTCGTGTGAAAAGGTGACGTGATTATGGCCGTACTATGGGATCAAATCTTAAACAATATATACTCTAATTTGATTAAAAACTAGTTTTGATGTTGCATGTAATTTAGAACGTCATGAATGAAGCATGATGACGAGTACGTTATAGCAGTGTCCACAAGAGCCAATATTAAAATTAAAAAAAATTAAAATGGAAAAGCAAAACATTTTAAAAACCATTCGGGAATTAGTATGGCTTTCAGGTGGTTAAATGGTACCACACAATTAAAAAAGACTGAAATTTAAAAAATTAAAAAAAAAACTTTGCGGATTTGGTTGTGGCACATTTAGTGGCGAGTGTCGCCCAAAAGCCTTCAATTAGTGCTATACTTAATGTTATTTCACAGGACTCACGTAGGGCTGTGTTAATCAAGCTGGTGGTTGTCACATTGACCTCGCAATACATATTCATTCTTGTGAGATTTGTTGTTGACAAAATTAAATGGTAGGAAAAGAACAGCAACATTTCATTGAGTGAACACATGCTCGCTATCTTCACTCGAACCAGACTGTGAAGTATTGTTGGTGTCGCGCCACTATTTATAGGGAAGTTGGACGCCCTTTGATACTCATTTGTCACTGATACCGCACTTCCATATACTGTGATAAAAAAGAATCAACGACTCAGATGAACGTCCGACAGCACACCATTAAAATTTCTGACGTCTTTATCTGATCAATCCAGTCACCCAATTTTGTTTGAGTTTTCATTGGTTTTGTCAAATTATTCCAAATGCCTGTCAGGATACTCCCCACAGTAAGGCCAAGAACAACTTCCTCCATTTTCCTTACTGTTCACTGAGGCTTGCAAAATTAACTGAACTCATGTGCTTTATATTTATTTTAGTTCTAATTATTTCTTGTGTTTTTTGTTGTTTTCATACAGGAATTAGAAAACTTCAAAATTTTATCATCCTATTTTCTCTTAAAAAGTACCATACTTTATTTAGCAGTAACTCTAAAATAATTCATGGTCAAGAGCGCAAAAGTACTACACACTAAAACTAAAGTCATGGAACCAGTTGAGGGATGTTTATAGCTATGTTAGTTGAAGAAGACTGGATGTATAGTAAATGAAACAAATAGTAGAGGAAAAAGTGGCCGGAAGTTCCTTTGCTAAGCTAATCTAACTTTTCAGAACTAAACTTCAGACTTGTTTAAAACGGGAAGTTTATCATCCATGCGTAGTACCAGTTCCGACGTGTAGCACTGATACGCACAAGTTTTAATGCGGAAATCAGTTCATAACTGGCGGTCGCTCGGAGGCAGCGGAGGTGTCCACGTTGGGAATTGCCAAGAGAGACAGGAAAGAAAATAAATGGATCATGGGACAGATTGAAATGGAATGCCTAATCATGACTGTAATGGACAGGACATTTAGCCAGGCGAACGACTGGTAGGTGGTCTACGTTCATTGCTGGAGTTCACGAGGTAACAGTAAGCTGAGTTACCAGCGGTATGTAACGTGGGTAGGCAGGAGCATCATGGGGGCACACACCTCAATTCCAGAGATTGACTTTATCCAGCAAATATAGTCAAATTGCTGTTGCTGCTGATGATGATGATGATGGCGATAACGACTTGTTCTGTGATTTTCTGATTAACGCGGCGACCCCCCGGAATAAAAATGAAATGAGTAAAAATAAGTGCTTTCGAAGGAGTAACTTAATTTTTCTAATTAATAATTTAGTGGAACGTAAGATGACCTGATATATTAGTGAACAGACTTCGATAGTGAAAATTAGCCCCAAAATGCTGTAAAGGCGTAACAAGTTTACAAAATTAGCCTTTTATCTGCTAGAGTCCTTGCAAGTTTGCACAGAGCGTTGCCACTGTTAAAGAATACAGACATGCGTAACCGTCTTTCCAGTTGTTCCCTTGCACTGAATTTCAACCTCCAGACAAAGGATAACTACATCGGTGCGAACTTAAAGGATCTGGAAGCAAAATCATTATGAATTTCAGCGATATGTGCTTTTGCAAGTGGTTAACAGTGAAAGAGAAGAAACAAATCAGATGAAAGATGAACTCCAACCTGTTACAAGAACAGTGTATACACGAACATAAGAATACTGATCCGTAATTTATGGAGCAAAATAGAAATCTGCGCCGCTGTTGCAATATTGCAGTCTGTCGTTGCTGAAATGGTCGATTACATAGGCGAGAGTAAATAACAAAATAAAATAAAGCGAAGGAATAGAAGAAACAAATTGTAAAAATGTATTTTTTTTAAGAGTTGATTATATGAACACTAGTTTGAGATTTCCTTCTTTGGCTGTAATGAAGATCACGATAGAATTTCTGGTTCCGTCCTTTTCGTTATTCTGGTTGCCAAGCGTAGCGAAGTTCAGAGAAAGAACTACGGTAAAACTAGTTAGGACCTGTTAACTGATGTGTTGTGTCTGGTTTTTCGCAGAATACAAATTGTGTATATGAATATTATGGTCGTTGGCGCACTCTCGTGAAGTATCCGAAATGTGCTGGAAGAAAGAAAGTGAAGATATGACAGCCATAAGTTTGTTTTGAATGCCAGAGTACTTCACTACACATTATCTTTATGGAAGTAGTTGTTCCTGTATATGTGTTAACTTTGTCAATTTGCACTGATTGTAGCCGCGTGGTCTGAGGCGCCTTGTCATGGTCCGCGCGGTTCCCCCCTGTCAGAGGTTCGAGTCCTCCCTAGGGCATGGGTGTGTGTGTGTTGTCCTTAGCGTAAGTTAGTTTAAGTTAGATTAAGTAGTGCGTAAGCTTAGGGACCGATGACCTGAGCAATTTGGTCCCATAAGACCTTACCACAAATTTCGATTTTTACTGATTGTACTACAAATCGCATTCAACACCACCCGACGACGACCGGAAGAGGACGGAACGTGAACTTGAGCTTACTTCCGGGATTGTATGCGAAAATGTTTTGACTTGATAGCATTCATTGCACTCGAATCTTTTGCGACGATGGCTGCGACGTAAATGGATATATTAAGTTCCGTGCTGTGCACTAACATCTACAGTTTTTCGACTTTACCCATAGTGCTACTTATTAGTAGCTTGCTTGAGCGTCTATATCTCTGCTGCCGCCTCAGTTTCGATTGTCATCAAAAGAGGTAGAGACAGGCAGAAACCCAACGCCTTTTAATAATTTATATAACAATTAAACGAGTAATTTCGAAAAAGCAAATAAGAAGGCGAGTTAAATAAATTCTTCGAACTCGCCTACATACGTTCATGGCAACATTTACTATTTCACTCCAATTTTACTGGACCTAAATTTTCAGTGCAGCAGCATAGGTTTGGTATGTCTGCCTAACGAAACTAAATAAGCCACAGGAGGAAGGAAAAGTAATTTACGTTAATGAGCGCCACGGCCACTCGAAAGAGGCAACAGATATTAAAACAAGCAGATATTGTAAAAGTTCAATTAGGGAAATATTATTATTATTTTTTAAATTTGTGGTAAGATCTTATGGGACCAAACTGCTGAGGTCATCGGTCCCTAAGCTTATACACTACTTAATCTAACTTCAACTAACTTACGCTAAGTTAACACACCCATGTCCGAGGGAGCACTCGAACCTCCGACAGAGGGGAAAATATTTCTCAAGTAGTGCTGATACCTCTGTGATTAAATCGCAACTTTTTGTAAAGTGGCCAGTCTCGTTATGACTCTGGAACAATCGTTTTGTACAGGACAGTTTGTCTGCTGTGAACCGGCCTCCATTTCATGGGACGTTGCCGTGCTGCGCCGTGACGTGATATTTCGTTAACATCCTGCGTGAACGCACCATTAAGGCTGATTCACACGAGGCGTAAACAGAACGAAATGAAATGGAACTCGGCGTCACCGTCAAATGGTGGTCTGTTCACGCTAGAAACTTAAACACAGTGTCACTTCACGTAACCCAGTAGCGAACATTAAAAGTGAGGTTATAACATCCGTGATACAAAAAGTCTGAATATAGTATCTGAATTAAGGAACTTGCAGTGATGGAGTTTATTAATGGCCAAAGGAAAATTCTTAACAAACTTTCTCGACTAAATTTCTGTGGTAAACTACTGGTAACTTAAACTGGAGGAAAAGTATCGTCCAAACATTTCAAAACACAGACGTCTATTTTCTAGAGAAAATATATACGAGGGGCGTTCGGTAAGTAATACAACACTTTTTCGTCTTGGGCAACGTTTGTTGAAAAATTTCGGAATTTGTCGTGAGACATAGTGGACTAGTCCCGCGCTTCAGTTCCTATAGTTTCCTCAAGTTCCGATGGGTGGCGGCACTATACTTAGCCTTCAAAATGACGTATGGAACGGAGGTGCGTTCCAAGCAGAGAGTTGACATTGAGTTTCTTTTGACAGAAAACCAGAGCATCGCTGATACTCATAGGCGCTTGCAGAAAGTCTTGCGGAGAACTGCCAGTGAACAAAAGCACGATGAGTCTTTGGGCGAGGCGTCTGTCATCATCGCAGCGTGGCCGCTCAGACTTGGCCGATCTCCCGCATGCTGGGTGGGGGCACTCAGCTGTGACTCCTGCAGTGTTGGACACTCTCATTCGAGGTTATCGACGGTTCACAGTGAAACACCTCGCTCCACAACTGGACGTCTCTGCGGGTAGTGCTAACACACTAGTGCACCATATGTGGCACTCAAAAGTTTGTGCGCCTGCTGGATTCCTCGCTGCCTTACAGAAGACCATAAAGAGCGACGAAGGACGATCTGTTTGGCCAATGAAGGATGCAGTCTGCAGGAAGCAGTACATGGATGAAGGGGAGGTTATTGATGCAGCAAGACGTCGACCAATAGAGTGGTACCACACGACCATACAGACCCTCCTAGTAAGGTGGCGTAAGGCCGTCACATTGAACGGAGATTATGTTGAAAGCAGGGTTTTCTAATTGGGAGAGTGGGGAATAATATGTACTGGAATCCTGATAAAACTAGCCTGCTTTCAGAAAAAATGTTTTGCATTACGTATTGAAAGCCCCTCGTACATACTGCCCGACTGCTATGATACTGCACTTGGTCTTCTGTGCCCGTTATCGGGAACACGCGGTGACAGTGAACAAGTACAGTGGTGGCTAAGAAAATGCATCGCATTGTGAATGATTTCAAGACGGTTGTAGATAGACTATCAAGTGGTTCGGCGTATCCTCGTGAAATATCACGATAAACCGACCGAAGTGCCCTCACTTACAAATGCAATAATATTGTGGTCCGACCGAAGTGCTCTCACTTCCAAATGCAATAATATTATGGTCGAGTAATAGAAACAGATCAGTTAATATTTACATTGGAATAGATAGCATTTTAATTTTATGCATAATGTTTTCTTTTCCTTCTAAGAACCAAACCACCTCAAAAATAATTGACTCCTCCAATAGAGGCGACTTCGTAGTTGCTGGAAATGGAAATACCGTGTGGCTAGGGCCTCCCGTCCGGTAGACCGTTCACCTGGTGCAAGTCTTTCAAGTTGACGCCACTTCGGCGACTTGCGTGTCGACGGGGATGAAATGATGATGATAAGGACAACACAATAGACAGTCCCTGAGCGGAGAAAATCTCCGACCCAGCCGGGAATCTAACTCGAGCCGCTAGGTGTGACATTCTGTCGCGCTGACCACTCAGCTACCAGGAGCGGACTTCGTAGTTGCTAATAAACGGTTCTTTACTGAAAATTGTTTCATTAGTTTGTTTTATTTATGCACAGTACAATTTTATTCTTTGTCTGGGTATTGAAAAACGTAAATCATTTGTCGCTGTAGATATCTGACTTATTTTGTGGAAGAATAGTCGACTCAGCATGGAATGTTAGCATAGTGTCACTAAAACAAAGTAATCAACAAAGTAAATACTAAAAAACTGGCGAGTTGCGAGTAGGAGTCGCGCACTCAGGGTCACATAGTACTAACTTAATTATGTATTTACACATTCATGCATTGCTGGAATCGAGGATCTCGACGATTTTTGTCTGTCATCGACATTGATACTGGCGAGATATCCCTCCCATGAATCGCAAGACTTTCGAGAATATTTAATTTCCAGTTTGATGTTGGATAGCAAATGACAAAAGAAGTATTGTTATGTAATTACAGATCAACTATTTTCAGATTTTTCGTTTACTTACACTGTTGCTGCTTCCTGCCATATTTCATTAGTGCAGGTCAACGAGAAGTACCCTATAGGTTTTGATGGGTGAGTCGGCGAGTGTCAAAATATCTTATATAAATGGTCGTGTATTTTCGTTTCGTTGACTTAGAAACTAATTTTTTACACCACTAAGAGGCTGTAGACCTTAATATGTGACAAATTTCAACGTAATGTGTTTACCCGTTCGTGAGAGGAATTGTTCGTAACTGTCAGACGGACCGGGGATGACAGACGGACAGACAGGCTGACAGACCGATAGGCAGACAGATAAACAAAAAGTGATCCTTTAAGGTTTTCCTTTTTACCAACTGAGGTACGGAACCCTAAAAAGCAGAAAAGCACGAAACACGCCACTATAACATGAATGAGCGCACTGTGAAGAGGGTAATTTTCAGTCGACGCAGCGTAGTCTCTCCCCACCTCTCTCTCTCTCTCTCTCTCTCTCTCTCTCTCTCTCTCTCTCTCTCTAGTCAACGTCAACACTTTTCTTCCCGAGAAACGTTGACGTTGACGTGCTATTCGGTTGATGGCCTGTGTGAATATCGCCATTTGAAATGAACTGTGGAATGTTTTGACGTTCCGTTCTGTCAAATGTGGCTCGACTTCTACTCACAAGGGAACCTCCCCATCGCACCCCCCTCAGATTTAGTTATAAGTTGTCACAGTGGATAGGCCTTGAAAAACTGAACACAGATCAATCGAGAAAACAGGAAGAAGTTGTGTGGAACTACGAAATAAATAAGCAAAATATACAAACCGAGTAGTCCATGCGCAAGACAGGCAACATCAAGGATGGTGTGAGCTCAGGAGCGCCGTGGTCCCGTGGTTAGCGTGAGCAGCTGCGGACCGAGAGGTCCTTAGTTCAAGTCTTCCATCGAGTGAAATGTTTACTTTCTTTATTTTCGCAAAGTTATGCTGTAATAAGTTTAGTGTCTGTGTTTTGCGACCGCACCGCAAAACCGTGCGATTAGTAGACGAAAGGACGCGCCTCCCCAACGGGAACCGAAAACATTTGATCGCAAAGTCATAGGCCAACCGATTCCTCCACAGGAAAACACGTCTGATATATTCTATACGACACTGGTGACGGCATTTGCGTCACGTGACAGGAATATGTTGTCGACACACCTAACTTGTACACTTGGCGAATGGGTAAAAAGATTCTTCTACCTAGCCCGATTTAGGTTTTCTTGTGGATGTGTTAATAACTCCCAAAAAAGTGATGAAAACATAAGAGTTTGTCACATAAACTGCAACAAATGAACGCAACAGTTTCACAGTCGCACAGTTTTACCTGTGCTCTGTCAAAACGTATGTTTTGTTTCGATGTTTGTTTAGGTGTAGCGTCCCCATACTACGACGCAGTTACCTCGCCTCGTACGGACGGACGGACATATAATAACTGTCTGAAAATAAAAAATTAAACTTTTCACTCGAGGGAAGACTTGAACCAAGGAGCTCTCGTTCCGCAGCTGCTCACGCTAACCACGGGACCACGGCGCTCCTGAACTGACACTATCCTTTATGTTGCCTATCTTGCGCATGGACTACTCAGTTTGTATAGTTTGCTTATGTTTTCATTGTTCCACACAACTTCTTCCTGTTTTCTCGATTGATCTGTGTTCAGTTTTTCAAGGCCTATCCACTGTGCCAACTTATAACTAAATCTAAGGGGGGTGCGATGGGGAGGTTCCCTTGTCAGCCAGTCTTGATACCTACACCTGAGCCGCGTAGCAACGAAAGGGAGCAGTGGATCAAAAACTGCAGCCGCTTTATGTCAGCTGTGTGGACTTAGATCCCCTATAGTGTAAGAGGGAGACGGTGCGCTGACAAGGAAATGAGTGCGCCAAAAATAACTCGCCGGCAGCAGAAGCCGCCGCCGCCGCCGCGAGCCCAGACAAAGGCTGGAGCGCCGGGCCCCTGGTCCTCCGGGCGGCTCGCGGCAGCCCCGGATTAGAGGACGGACGTCCGCTCCTCCCCTGTCACGCCGGCCGGCTTGGCGGCAGCTGGACACAGTAGCTCGTAACACCTGCTCCTCGTCGCAGAGTCTAGTTACCTACACACGCACCACGCACCAGCGTCTTTTTCTGATCTCCGGGAACCAGAGCGCCTCTCCACATTCAATATGGCCTCCACTTTCACTTCATTTACTTAAGCACATATACACATATGAACCAAAACATAATGACCACTTGCTTAATAGCGTGTATGTCCATCTTTGGAACGAAATACGGAACTGATTCTGCGTGTCAGGGATACGACAGTTTGTTGGTAGGTTTGTGGAGGTGTCTGTCATTAGATGTCTAGGCACAAGCCATGTAATTCGCGTAAATAACGGGCCGCTGCTTTCCGTACGCAGTGATGGCGCCCGATAGCGACACTGACGCGTTCCGTAGGATTTGCATCAGACGAACATAGTCGCCGAGACATCAACGTTAGCTCACTATCATTCTCCTTAAACCACGGTAGCACAATTCTGTCTCCGAGGCACAGACGGTTATACTGCTGAAAGATGACATCACCGTCGAGGAAGACATCAAACATGGAGGAATGAAGGTGGTTCACAGCTGTCAGCGTATCTTCGATTACTACCACAGGTCCCATGCAAGCTGCTCCCACCAGCGGGCGCCCGTTGCGCGCTGCACGTTTCTAGTCGCCGTTCACCTCGTTCACCGACACGTTTCCATTGATCGACGGTCGAACGCGGATGGTCCCGTGCCCACTGCAATCGTAGTTGAAAATGTCGGTTGGTCAACATGTGAACACGTAGGGGTAGTCTGCTGCAGAGCTCCGTGTTCAACAACTTACCACGAACGGTGTGCTCCGAATCACTTGTGCGTGCACCAACATTGTGCTCTTTTAGCAGAGATGTCACAGATCACTATCTATCCTATTTTACAGAACACACAAGCCTCCGAACCCGACGCTCTGTGAAGAGTCGTGCATGTCCAACCATCTATCACCTAATGGTAGTTTCACTGTCGTTCTACTTCTTTCCGTAGATGCTTACGACAGTAGCACGTGAACATTCGGCCAGCACCGCCTTTTTCGAGAATCTCGTCCACAGGCTCTGCGTAATAATAATTTACCCTTTGTCAGAGTCGCTTATCTTAATGATTTCCGCATGACATCTTTGCTAGCGTGATCCCCCGTCCGTGTCTGCTTCGCTAACTTACTTTTGTTTCCGCGTCACGTGCGCGCAACGCCACCAGGCGGCATCCAAAGCCGCGGTGGACAGTGGTCATAATATTTTAGCTTATCAGTATATTTGATTGTTTAACTAATCGCTATTGATTATTTTAAGATTACTTGCGTCCATAGTCCTGCAGTGTTTTACAAATGAAAACATTTTCCGCGATGACTTTCATTAAATGTCCTAGTGTTGGATAAAACGGCATGCATGCTGTCTACAGGGTGAAAAGTATTTAAACCGACAAACTCTGGGAGGTTGTAGGGGACATCAAAACAAATATTTTTCCGTAATGTCATTTTTTCCTATGAGGATTATTTAAACCGGTGGAGGCCGTATTACGCTCTTCAGTTGTTATAGGTCGTCTTACGCTCTTCAGTTGGAGGCAACTGCTGTCGACCAGTGTAGTAGTGCATTGTCTCTGTTTACTAATGTAGCGATACACCTGGAGTGAGTACACTGATATGGTTGGTGCGTACTACGTAGCGCACCACAACGGACGAGCTGCACAGCGGGTTTATCCGCAACAATATCCTAATCGCCGTATCCCGCATCATACGACCTTTGCTGCTGTGTACCAACGTCTGCATGAGACCGGGTCATTTAGCAGATTACCTGGACAGAGACGCTGTCGCCTTCAATCAACATTCGTAAAATTGCACGTAACATGGGGACGAATCAGACGAATGTAAGAACAGTCCTTCGAGAGCAATTGTTACGTCCATTTCACTTACAGCGTGCCCACAACCTGGAACCAGTTGATTATCCACCCAGAGCCCAGTTTTCGCAGTGGTACCTGGAACAGTGTGAAATGCATCCTACATTTCCATCCTCTGTGTTGTTTACCGATGAAGCAACGTTCGGGCGTGATGGAGTCTTCAACATTCACAATTCGCATGTTTGGAGTGGGGATAACCCACATGCCACAGTTACTAGCGCCCATCAAGTGCGGTTCTTCGTTAATGTGTGGGTCGGTGTTGCTGGGCCTGTTTAATTGGGCCGTATCTGCTACCTAGGCCATTAAATGGCAGGCACTATTATAATTTTCTCGCCAGAGCATCGCCAGAATTTCTGGAAGACATCCCGCTCCCTACAAGACAGCGCATGTGGTTCCAGCATGTCGGGGCGCCGGCACATTTCAGCCGTCGTGTGCGTCGATTCCTGGACGGACGGTTCCCAGAAACATGGATTGGCAGAGGTGGTCTTGTACCATGGCCTGCTCGATCCCCAGATATGTCCCCTCTGGACTTTTGTGTGTGGGGAGAGATGCGCAACCTTGTTTTTGCAACTCCTGTTGCATCAGAAGAGGATCTGGTTGCCCGGATAGTAGTAGCAGCAGGAACAATTCAGGATACTCGTGGGGTTTTTGCCTGTGTCAGACAGAACATGATCCGACGGCGTAACCTTTGTTTACGTGTCAATGGAGGCATTTTTGAAAATCTACTGTAACTGAAACTGGGTTGTGTAAATCTGTTATCTCTTGGTCATAAAAAAAAAGAAATGGAAAAGTGTTTGTTGGTTTAATTGATTTGCGCCAGAGAAATCTTCCTCTACTGGTTTAAATACTCCTCATAGGAAAGAATGACATTAGGGAAAAATATTTGTTTTGATGTCCCCTACAACCTCCCAGAGTTTGTCGGTTTAAATACTTTTCACCCTGTATAACTGACACTAGAAAGTCAATATGTAGTGCAGTGATCGGCAACGGCTGTGTTCGAGTCAGTTCCGGTGCGTACTGCCTGACAGTGCGGGAAGCCGTTTCAAGCGCCGTAACAGTATGTTTAGGAATCACAAACAACATGCATGGATCAAGATTGAAGTAGCACGTGGGCGGAGCGCACAGCAGTGTTTTCAGGAACTGCGTGAGGCGTTTGGTGATGCAGCATTGGCATATCGTACGGTGGCTAGAAGGGTGGAAGTGATTCGGGATGGCAGGGATTTTACGTATTTATTTCATTGACAGTACAGAGTAACCCGACCACCTTGAAATGTAAGGTGGGTCGGATGCTTCTGAATCCAACAGCAAACACTTCTCAGTATTGCAATGTTATTGGTATACAGTTGTTAATGCTTTTTTAAATAATATAAAGAACATAATATAAAAAATTTCTCTAAGGTTACAGCGAAATGAGCGCTTAACAGTTGTTAAAATGGTTCTGTACAATTTGTTTCTGCCTAGCTGATGAGAATATAATTTAGACATGCAAATGTCAAAGAGAAATAAAAAGAAAAATGTAATACAATGAGTGTGGTGGAAATAATTTGCAATATGTAGAGGGAAGTGATATACTGTATCTGGATGTGTAATATAGCCTATGTAGCATGTTGGTTGGTAATGGCCTATTTCTACCTATTTCAGGTGAGAAGGTCTCGGTAGAACGTCGAGCTATTCTCGGCTGAAAGGGTTTATGCTTGTGTATGTTTACTGTGTTTGTGTGTATTGGTATACAGGGTGAGCACAAAGTCCTCATTATAAAATTTTATAACAGAATAACTGTTTGACATAATAAGTTACATTTGATGCCGTGACATAAGTTAGTGTTACTAGTTGTTGTGACCAATAGATGGCGCTAGTACTCCACAACACCGACGCGGTCTGTTAGGTCACGTTAGTTGCTGGCGAAATGGCGTTGAAGCAGGAGAAAGCACAATGTGTGCTTTGGTTTCACGAAACGAAATCGCCCATCAGTGTTCAGCATAAATTTCAGGCTTCTTATGGACGCAGCCCAACTGACGTTAAATCAGTAAAGTAATGGTATGTAAACTTTAACGAAACAAGCCGGGTTGAAGATCGTTCGCGAAGTGGCAGGCCTTTTGTGGGTGACGCAACTGTTGATCGTGATCGGCAATCGTTTCACCGGAGTCCGTCTAAATCAACTCGTCAAGCATCATGTGAACTTCAAATACCGCAAGCAAGTGTGGTGAAGATTCTTCATGAAAGGCTTAGGTTGCATGTTTGCAAAGTGCAAATCGTGCAGGCCTTGTAGCCAATGATTTGCTGACACCTGCTGAATATGCAACTGAGATTCTCAACAGGATTGATGGTGTTAACGATTACTTAAATCGCGTATGCCCTGCCGATGAATCCACCTTTCATGTCATTGGAATGGTAAATAGGCATTATGTCAATATATGGGGTTCAGAGTCTCCACATGCTACTGTACACTTGCAGTGAGACAGCGAAAAAGTGAATGTTTGGTGCGGCCTCATGCATAACAAGGTTTTTGGACCGTTTTTCTTCGCGGAAAAACCCATTACCGCTAACATTTACTTAGACGTTTTGCACCACCACCACCACCACGCTATTTATTGTGTTCCAATCATCGGGATTACGTATTATTCTGGTGATGTCACTGTCGTTCTGTATAGGTCTCACTTGTGCAAGCGTGTTGCATAGCAGTGTGACATGCTCTGGTGTCCCAGTCTCTCCGCAAACGCATATTTCATCGTTAGTTAGTCCCATGCGGATATGGCCCGTGGCCTGTCAGGAAATGGACCATCCCCCGGCTTGAGTCGACATGTTTCAGTTGTAATCTTTCGTTGACATCAGGAAAGAAAGAGTGTACTCGGCGACCCTCTTCGGATGCGTCCCACTCTCTCTGCCATGTTTGAATCCGCCATTGTTTCATTTGTGTTTTGTTCATAGTATTGGTTCCTGTAATTTCGGTGACCTTATCAAGCCTCCCTGCAATATGTGGATCGCCGATGGATTGCATCCCGTCATCCGTCATGATTATGCACGATCCCACAAGGCGAACTCCTTGCAGGGGATCCTGCGTATGTGGTAGTGGGAGATGCTGGAGCATACACCGTATTCACCTGGATGGGTCCTTGCGGTGACGACCTGTTTGTCAAAATGAAGGAAACTCTTCGTTTCATGGGCTACAACACAAAAGACGACATAATCCGTGCCATAGGACGGTCCTTGCGAGAAGTCGACAGAGATGGGCGCACTGACGTTGTACGACGCCTTCCATCTGCTTCGTGGAAGGTAATCGAGATGCAGGGCGATTGTATTGAGCACATGTAATTAGGTGAACGTCTGTCAGTGAAGTCTAAATTATAACACTGTTGCCACGACGTTTTGTCCAACCCATGTATTCATGCATCATTGTGATACCGGCCTGCTATGACATTCCTATGTGACAAGTGACAACTATACTACGTATACAGAATTTTAGAGTGTTCATACGAGATAACGTAAACTCTTGCTTATGTGACAAAATGACACAGGTGCGTCGTTTGCTCGCTAGGGGTCCATGAAAGTTTTTACGCTAGTCATATCCAGAACGATATTCAGACTACTGTGTGATCAATGTCATTGTAGAGATATTGCTGATAACATTGTCCTTTCACATTAATGCACATTTGCGTGCTAATGGTTGTGTACTACACTCAGAATGACCAGGTATGGGGGAGCTTTCATAAAAAATGCACAGGCTGGTGTTACTGTGGACTGTTTGATGCAATAACAATGAAAATTATGCCAAATGTAGTTGGGAGATCGAAGAGAAAGCACGTGTTTTTGTTTTTTCACTCTGTACTGTAACATAAAGTTGCCGAGAGGTAGAAATGGGTCCTGCAGGAGTCTCGGACACTGTGACTGTTGAAGACCAGAGATCGCACATCAAGATCTAAACTTTACACGGCAAAAACCCGACAGAAATCCATAGTGCGTTAAGTGAAGTTTGTGGTGAATTTACAGTGGAACTTAGCACAGTTTCACATTGGGTTAATAGTTTTCGTGTTGGTCGTATGAGCGTCGATGTATAATTCAAGACCCAAAAGGCCAAAATATCAACAGATGAACGAAGTGTGAAGCTTGTGGCAGATTCTCATGAAGAAGAACGCAGTGCGACATGTGATGAGCTCTTTGAAGTCACGGGGATGCCTCCAGCGTAGGTATTCCGTATTCTAACAAATGATTTGATGGAGAGAAAAAATTCTGCGACATGGTCACCATATTATTTGACTGCTGAAGAGAAGCAGAAACGCCTGGACATTGCAATCTTGCTCAAACAACGATTCGACTGTGAAGGTCAAGGATTCTTGTGATGGATTGTCGCTTATGATGAAACCTGGATTAGAGGCTTTGAACCAGTGTTGAAATCACAGTCCAGTCAATGGATAGTTTCTGATTACGTGGTAGCCCAAAAACTGCGCAAATACGCATTGTAAGTGTTGCCGCATCCTCCTTACAGCCCGGACATGAACCGAGCCGTTCGACGATGAACAGAAGTCGTGTCCTGAATGGAATAATAAACCTTCCGAGATGTTGGGATTTAGTCACAGAGAAGCAGGGAGGCTGTATTGAAGCACTCTAAACAGATATTGAAAAAAAGTGTAGGAAAAAAGTTAGTGTGCGTTATATATGAAATCTCCCTCGTATTTCACAAATAATGGCTGCATTATCAGCCAAACGAGCAATCAGCTCTTCTGGAGTATCTGTCGGTATCTTGTACACGAAACGCTTCATTCCTTCCAACAAAAAGAAATCGGTAGGAGTGAATTCTGGAGAACGGGATGGTCACGGTACTGGCCCAACTCTCCCAACCCAACAGTGGGGAAAACATTGTCTAAATGTTCTCGCGGCATCAACGCCAAGAGTGATGGGGCCCTGTCTTGCTGAGCCGTAATCGGTTCCTGACTGCTGGCGAGATGTTGTCGAACAATTCCCGTCAGTATTTTACCAAGACAGATATGGTAAAAAAATTCATAGTTCCGACTTGCAGCACATAAAACGTAATTTTAAAGGCACTTCAACACTTATTTAACATTAACAAAAAATGAAGTCTAATTGTGCGCTTCCGGGTGTTCAGCCGAGCTGTATAATAACAAACAAGAAGCAGCTTCAACACGGCGGAGTCTTCAAGGAGCCTGCAGTGAGATGAGGTTGTTAGGCAAAAGATACGGCCCTATCAGGTGGTCGTGACAATACCGTCCCACACATTTATCGTAAATCGCTGTTGATGGTGGATCACTTGAAATGAAAATAGGATTCCAATGTCTGCGTGTTGCTTACGATTAGTCAGAACAACCGTGAATGTTGGCGTAGGGGAAGTCCAGCGTCAAACCCTTCAAAGACCAATAATGGGGAAACGATGCACCTGCCACATAATCAAAAGTGTTTCTTTATTTCACCTCTAACCACAGGAAACGAATTTGTTATTAGCGACTGATTTAGAACTCTGTTCTCAATCATGCGAGTGCTAGCCAGTCGTTACCTGGTTTAGGACTTTTTCATATTGTGTATCATTGCACTCATAATTTGGCCACTGCACACAATTTGGAACACAATCACACTAAAAAACCTCAGCTTAGATTACATCTAGTCACATCTTTTAATAAGCGCCGCCTACCCCTGACAGAATTTATACAAAACTAGCGGACCCGACAGACGTTGTCCTGCATTTTTTTGTTTGATATTTAAATGATATCTCTGCATTGGATTCGCATCTCTCGACGTTCAAATGCGTCGCCAACCATAGCAACTGCAACTTCATTAATGGTCGGTGCATTATATCAGCTCGCCTGCTGCCCAGATGGTACTTTGTCTGCTGTATAGTTGTCGTTTTGCAGTCTGTTTGAAACGCTATTGAACAACTGGACCAACTGGTTGTGATTCTGTAAAAACGGTTCTAAAATACCCACAATTTCTCGCTCCTCCATCTGCTCGATATGGTTGTACTGGCAGCGCGCGTTTATTTGCTGCTCCTCATCACCCATGAAGTAGATTTGCAGAAATTTTGAATCGGTATCAGGCATCGGCATTAAAGAACCAATTTGATGATACACTTGGCCCTGAATCTTAAACGTTGAGTGAAAATTGCGACCATCCTCATTCTGAACGATTTTTGTTGCTCCAAATGATGTCACTTGAAAGCATGAATTGAATGTTTCCGGCGGCGAATTCAATGCTGGCAATACAACTTTTCCAGACGCGCAGCAGAAACCGTCCGATTAACCTTTGTACTTGAGTGCATGACAGTGTTGGCATTGTTTGTTCGTAGCACCGAGTGCAATTTGTGAATGTGACGAATAGTCGATGTCCAACTCATATTCAAACGCAAGGCGAAGAAGTGATGCACGTGTCAGTGTGCGATACACTTGCAAACGCTGTTGTTCACGTGTTCTGAATGTGTCGGTGACTCGTTGACGGGCCAGTCTTTGTCTCAATGCATTAGCTCGAAGGCGTTCGTTGCGTTGCTCTTGACTTTCATTAGCAAGTCTGATTGCAGCCTGGTTTCTTAAATTTTCATTGTCCGTCAATTGATCTTCTACCGATCTATTTAACCGACGGCTCTGGACTAATTGTGAATTCCGAGTCCGTCGACCAATATTTCCTCCTCGTCCACGAAGACATGGCATTTGTTTTATGTACGTAACTTATATGATGGATATAATACACTTAATATTCACTGAAATGCGACACCTGAAATATCAAAAGACACCGTAAAAAAAATGAAAATGTCAAAATAACGAAACACACATAATGTAATACACTCAAATTAAAATGTCGAAAAATAAACGAAACCCTATGCACGTAACTTATATCTGAATATAATACGCTCATAATTGCACACAAGACTGCAACGCCACCTACCGTGCTGATTTAAGAATGTAAATTTTCCAGGCCCCCACTTGAATGCATACACAAAAATTCATTCAAGTCGATCCAGCCGTTTCGTTGCAGTGTAGATAAATAACCAAGATACCCACTGCAGCGCCATCTGGCGGGATCATTTGTGAATCTAAACCATCCAGGGCGCCACCCAAACGCATACAAAAAAATTCATTCACATCGGTCCAGCCGCTTAGGAGGAGTTCAGTGACATACACACGTACAGTGGAATTATATATATATAAAGATAAGGTTCACAAATGGAAGTCAATTTCACAGTTACCAACCTTTTATCCAGTTTTAAAAACCGACATGAAATATTACTGCAGTGTTACTCTTAAAAGCAAAACCTCTGAAAACTAACATGAAAAACTGAAGCTAATTACGTGGCACTTTGATTAAAATCGTTAGCACAAGTGAAAGAATAATATGTAATAGTTCCTCGTCAAGCCAGCTCGCATTTTCAATTAACAAGAGAGACGATACGATGATCTGGTGCGCAGATGAATAAGTGAAGTGCGAGTTGCTCAGAATACGGATGCTGAAATGTCACAAACACCTCATGCTGTCTGCAATTCTAGAAAACACAACACTTACATCTTCAGATGCCATAATCACTACCGCACGAAAGCCAGGAAGCGAGTTCACACAAAATTCCCTGTACCGTGTACTGAGCAGAACATAAAGCCCGAACTCTTTTTGGAGGAGCGACAGCATGCATGTTGCCAATTTGACAATGTGAATGAATCTTGAATTTTAAAATTGAGGGGGACACTGCAAAAATTTCTCTGAAGTGGCGTACAAATACAAATTTTACACTTAATGGTGTTGGTACCGTGTCTGAACGGTGTTTTACTGTTGGCGACATACTACACACAGTGTCTAGCAGGAGGGGCGATATACTGGATTGGAAGGACAGGAATACTGTGGGGATGATGAAACTTCTCATTCTGCTAGGGTATCAAAAAGACGACATGCTTGTTGATATCCACGCTGAATAGGTACTTGACACAACTGAAGTGGACACCAAGAGCTGTACATAGAGATTTGACTAGGGGTGTCTCGCAGTCGCCATCTTTTCTTTACGAAAGCTCTTTTACTGCAGATGGACAGTAAACACGGATATGCCGGAATTTGCTTCCTTACGTGAGAACCTTCAACCATGTTCGTACTGCCTGCATTTATATAAGAAATAAATGTAACTGAGCTGATACAGTGTCTTTAATCGACATATGCCAGTCATGTTACAAGCTCTACAAATATATATACTTAGTTTTTTTTTTTTTTTTTTTTTTTTTTGGACTTTCGGAATACGTTCTATTCTCGAAACGTTTTATAAAAACAAGATTGTTTAAAAAATATAACTCACTACGAAATGCATCAGTGAGTAATTGTTCCTTGTAAGAGGACACCATTCTCATGTCAACGATGTCTGCATATTCTGTATGCATAGTAAGACAGGAATCTTCGTCTATTATATAAAAGAGCGTAGCGCTTCACAACTGGTGGACGCACAGTGAAAACCAAATGCGCCGATGATAGGAAATGGATGGTAATTGTTACAGTAAGTAACTTGTTTATGATACAGTGAGTGAATTCGTACTTAACACCTGATTTGACAAAAAGTTCTCGTTTTAATGAAGTGCTGCATCTATGCCTATGGAACATGTAACGCGGTTGACACGAGAACAGTGTGTTCTGGAAAGGAACGATTATGCTTTGACGCGCTACATTTTGAGTTACGGAGAGCTATAATTTTTTTAAAGTAATTTTGTTTCATCAAACAGTTTGGGAATACATTGTATTCTTAAGTTGAACTGATCTTTTAGCGGCATATGCAGTTACTGCTGTCACTTGAGTATGGCAGTAGACCTAAATCGCTATTGTGAATAAAAGAATGTAGTAACTGTCTAGGCGAAAAAGTTGTCTTTTAATCAGTCGTGGTCAGTGATTAAGAAACGGATCAAAATGAATTTCTGCTACCCTTTGAAAGACAAGATAATAGTTAAATGCGCCCCGTAAGACAATTGGAGTTACAACTAACATAATAAATGATATAAATATAATTAATTAAGAAAAATGGCTCTTTGCACTGTGGGACTTAACTTCTTAGGTCATCAGTCCCCTAGAACTTAGAACTACTTAAACCTAACTAACCTAAGGACAACACACACATCCTTGCCCGAGGCAGGATTCGAACCTGCGACGTAGCAGTCGAGCGGTTCCAGACTGTAGCGCCTAGAACCGCTCGGCCACAATTAAGAAATAACTTGGAATTATTTGTTGTTTCTGTGTCAGAAGCACACATTGAATGTATTTGGTTCAAATGGCTCTGAGCACTATGGGACTCAACTGCTGAGGTCATAAGTCCCCTAGAACTTAGAACTACTTAAACCTAACTAACCTAAGGACAACACACACATCCATGCCCGAGGCAGGATTCGAACCTGCTACCGTAGCAGTCGCGCGGTTCCAGACTGTAGCGCCAGAACCGCTCGGCCACCAGCGGCCGGCGAATGTATTTAATCCATCGTTTATCAGTGATTACTGTGCTGCGAAGCCACGTTTATAGGTCGACTACTTACAAGGAACCCCTTGAGTGCGAACCGCAAGTTCAGTCTTTAATAAGGCTCATGTGAAAGTGTTAACAGTTAGGACAAGAAAAATATTAGCCGCTGATGACTCACCATTTGCATCGGGAGGGCTATAGAAAGTAAGTGTCCGGGAGGTGCTGAGATCAGCTTTTATGTCACAAAATAGACATCGTCGACATTCAAGAAATATTCAAAACAAACAATTAACTTTCAGCATGAACACCGAATGAAAAATGGCGCGCCACAGTGATCACCAAGGTTTGCACCATCAACATCGAAGGCGAATCGTTGGAAGTTACAAACCGTGCAGGACGCTCAGCTAGATATCCACTCTTAAACATCCAGAGACAGAATTTGTCAAGTGGTTCCAGGTGGTATGAACTGCTGTGTTGCACCCTTTCCAATAGGGATAGTCCTAAAATTCCGCGTGGTCGGAGTTGAAAACAAATTCCTTACTGAACGATGGGATAAGTTTGTTGATCTAACGTACAGTTTTTCGGGCCGATTCCGTGGTTTGCTTTGCATCGTCAAGTTGATGCTATGTTTGAAACTTTGTTACCTTACATCTTTCAATTCTGTAGTACTGTAATCTATATCGGACGCAATTTGATGTGCATGATGTAGTAGGTCACTATCATACATATCCTGTAAATTGTATCGAGCATCCTTGAAACGCGCAAAAAAAAAAAAATGGCTCAAATGGCTCTGAGCACTATGGGACTTAACATCTGTGGTCATCAGTCCCCTAGAACTTAAAACTACTTAAACCTAACTAACCTGGACATCACACAACACCCAGTCATCACGAGGCAGAGAAAATCCCTGACCCCGCCGGGAATCGAACCCGGGAACCCGGGCGCGGGAAGCGAGAACGCTACCGCACGACCACGAGCTGCGGACTGAGACGCGCAAACACCACTTAAGTGCCCCAGTATATAGCCCTTAAGTTTTATCTTTCTCCCTACTGATTCTTTGAAATTTTATTTTTCTTAATTTATTTCATGTAATTTTTTTTCTCGTGGTCCATTTTGTTTTGGTGATTGTCCTTCCTTCTGTAGAGTCTAACTTCCACTCATCTTATGCACTCATTGCCTATCTCTGAGTTACATAGAATAGCATTCTGCGGACCAAAGATGTAGCTGAGGCCGTTCTTATCCCGGAGGTATGGACTTACTCCTTAAGAGACTGTATTTTTCAAGAATATACAGTAAGTAAGGATTACCAGTTTGCATTTTCCTCAGCGCATTTGTTTTCTATAAAATGGAAGTTCCCTAATGGTCTACCAAGCATCACACTCAGGGTGATCTGTTAACTACTCTAGCCTATCACTAACGGCAACGTGATTAAGGAGAGAAATCAGCAACTACCAAACAGAGAACGCGGTTTTCCGTAGCACATCGATGGCTCTCAGAACGACTGTTACCTCCCATTGGCCACTGTATCTCATACAGTGCAGTCTTACTGACAATTGTTTTGTGTATGCATGGGCTTTCGTTCGACTGGCGTTGGTTTGTCCCTCAATCTTCTCCCGCTGTCGCACTGAGGTACTTAAATCCTAGCACATTTTTCATTACTGTTATCATTCTGTAGACAGGACCTTCTGTAAAGCTTTATTTTTGGTTCGAAAGTTCGGGTAATAATTTCAAAGTACCGAGTGGTTCTAATTGAAGTGAAGCTAATCACGGAGTTCCAGTGTGGGCTGTAATTATAGCATGACAGCGAAACGTAATAGATATGCTAATGCGTTAATGCAGAACCGATTTACTACGGGAAAAAATTAGTTTCAGTTTTGGCCACCAGGTGCAATTCCTGCACTGTGTATGTCCGTGTGCTTACGTTTAGCGAAGTTTCCCCACTGGTGGAAGCGTATGTCTTCGTAGCAGTGTGCGATTTGCAGGGGGGGATTTCCCCCCCTCTGCATCAGACCATCCCGTCCTCTGGTTTTAGTTTGTGCGTCCCAACCTGGGATGTTTATTTCCCATGCACTGGAGTAAAACTTTACATATAATTTAAATTTGTGGAGCCGAACACTGAAAGTTTTTAATAAGTCTTACTATCAATATGTTTCAGTTTTCTATCATCAGAGTAAGTACAGCTTTTCACAAATGTGCCTCTACTTTTTGAATTCCCCTCGTATACCTGTATGTAGAGGATTTTGTAAATAAGCTTTACCTATAATGTACTTTTAAAGATATAACAAGGGATGGCTTTTCTGATAGTGCATACGCGTGAATAGTGAGTTTCGGCATTAACATCTATTTATAAATAGCTGTTTAACCATGCGTAACCACGGTCCAAGCTAGTAACATATATAGTTCTAATAACCCCCGAAGACATCCCCCCCCCCCCCCCCCACTAAATCGCACCCTGCTTCGTAGCTCGTACTGTAAAGAAACTTAGTGTCACACAAGTCATCAGAGTGTTACGAAATCGAAATACCTGCAGCAGAATTTGAACCATATGACATATACGGAAGATGCGCGACTAAAAACGGAAGTGCTCGCCACAGCAGCCAAAGCGTCAGGTGCTTCCTGTTCGTAGTTGCCGTTCCAGCTCGGCAGATAGCAGCAGCTGTCGGCCCTTGGCAGCGGTCCCCTCGAACAGCTTTAAAGGTTTAAAACAGTGATTCTCAATTATTCTCCGTTGCTATATCCAGGTCTAATACGCAGAAATGAAACAATTATACGTCTTAGATGCTGTGTCAGTACATTTTTTTTTTTTTAATTTGTACGTGAACTGATCACCCTCAGGCTTCGCAGAAGAGTCCTTCACGAACAAAACAATTATATACTTTGCCTGTTTTTGTAAACAGTACTTCCGTTTATCGAAAACTGTTGTCTCTTAAATAATAAAGCTTATCACTTTTAATCCCGGTGTCCTGTATCGGATAACGGTTAACCACTTCTAAAATAAAAATAACAACGAAGTAGTACCGCACCTCATCTTATAATAGTGTTAAAACTGAAGTTAGTACAGCTCCATTTTTAATATTGGTTCTGGTGGTGGTGGTCAACAAATTCGGTGAAAGGCGAATTCAGCAGCCGATCCATAACTCGCAGGTTGACAAAGTTGAAACTTAAGCGGTAGCAAACTTGAAGCTATAGCAATGTTTCAAATAAATATAAACTTCGTTCAAAAATGGTTCAAATGGCTCTGAGCAGTATGGGACTTAACATCTGAGGTCATCAGTCCCCTAGAACTTAGAACTATTTAAACCTAACTAATCTAAGGACATGACACACATCTGTGCCCGAGTCAGGATTCGAACCTGCGTCCGTTGCGGTCGCGCGGTTCCAGACTGAAGCGCCTAGAACCGCTCGGCCACAACGGCCGGCATAAACTTCGTAAAGGTGAAACCTACATGAGTACTTTCGTTTCTTTTATTATTTTGTTTTATTCGTTATATTTATTAAAAAGCGTCATTACATTCAAATATTGCAAGTACGTCTTTCAGAAAATAAATGCATCAGTGTATCTTTGCCCGATTGCTGTAAGAGAGCATGTTTCGACCACCGATTCTGAATAGTCGAGTCGCAGGGTCTGAGACGATTGTTGTGGATGTGACGGCATGAGTTTCGTGTATGAGGACATGGTTTAAAAAATTTAAATTAATCCGTGCACGGTATCAATGTGAAATTGCAGGTAGACAGTGATTACTGTTGAGTAAACTGTGAATTGTTCGCTCACTCAGACAGCTGCAACAATGCGGGAGTCTTGTCATTATCTTGAACAGATATGCTACGAATCTAGAGACTTTATTTTCAACGCAGAATCGACAAACATCGTCACCGCTGGGCATCGTCGCCTCATTGTGTGGGAATCCTGAAACGAAGTGAAGATTTCAATATCCATCCCTACAGTTTTCCATTTAATTTATAAAATAGTACTTATACGTGCTCCCATTTTATTGAGAGCATTTACCATGTTAAGCACTTTCTGATTTCTCCCGTCGTAAAGATTTTAAGTTGTAAATCGCACAGATTATCAATACTCGCAAACACATTATAAGTGTGCTGTCCTGATTGGTAGTTCGAGAATAGCAGTGGTCGCTGCACTCAAATCTGATTGATGATTGGTTTGTGGGCTGGTTTGCTTACAATATTAAACTTGCTGCATGTGCTTGGTATGTTAGTGTATTTCAAGTGAAAGTGTGCATTTATGGGTGTATGCACACTTTTTAATCTACAACATTGCTACTGTATACTTGTGAGAATTATATGTCATAGAATGATGTATGTGTAATTTTCTTGTGCGTGCTTGGGTAGAAGCACAAGGCAAGTACGTGACTAGTGCTCCATTGATTTTGAATGGGACAGTAAATTTGATTTGATTCCTTTACTCTCAAAATCCCACATCTGAAATTAATCACTTTTCACTCTTCAGTGTAACATAAAGAGCATACGTCTCTACTTGATTACTCAGTTATTTACATTATTTAAATTTATGTTGGTCATACCATTGTATTTGAACTTCTCACCAGCAGCTGACCGACTTACAGCTATAAACTTTTATTCTGAAAACTGTGCAGATGATAGAAAGCAGAAGGTTTGTTATAGAAATGCTGTTCCATAGTATCACGGTATATGTATGAAAACACCAATTCGTAAAAGCACATCTGGAAAGGTAGTGAAATAGGAAATAATTCCCACTCACTCTTCGGGTATGGCCCGCTAATGTGAACTCATTTTGTAATGTTACCATTAGTGGTCATGCCACTAAATATTTATCAGCCCATAGGTAACTATTAGAATTTTTTGTTGACATGTACCTCAAGGCTAATTACTTTCCGCTTAACGCCTCTATTAGCACGGAGCTACGCTTCCTCTGTTGTTCCGTAAATAACCGTTTTTAGCGCCAATACTGACTATGCTTTCACATAAATTCGTGCGTGACCCAGCAGTTACGCAAGAATAACACGCAGTAGTGGTAGGGAGTCGACGCTTCACATGCGTTCCAAAACATACGGGATGTAGTTCAGATTTCTTGTGGTGACAATTGGAGTGCCTTAAAACTAACAGTCTGAAGTTGTTGAAGATGAGTGGATTCATAATTGCCCAAAAACGGCGTGAAAGTTTAAACATCAGAGCTGTAAGGTATATCTAATGTTAAGTACGAGACAATAGTCCAGCCCTCTTATTGATATTTACCTGTGTATTCAGTGGGTTAGCAGTTTCCTCACCGGAAGTTCACACTTCACTGTTTAAAATGAATTTATATTATGCTTTTGTGAGCTGTGAAGTCTTATAAATCGAAATTAAATGCATGTCTTATAATTTTCTCATAAAATAAACTGCCTGACAAAAATGTGTAGCGTCCAGATAAAATATTCGGGTGTCAGTGTAAATTTTTACACGGACACATCATCAGTGGGTATGTAAACGATTAGAGTTGCAATTCTTTGCGACATGCCAGCAGAGTGCATTAAGTTTTTCGTGGTTTGTGTTGTTACCAGGACAGGTAGGGTATAAAAAGGGCGTGGGATTTTGACTGGCCATTACGAAGAATATAAACGTACTGTATATTCGTATGAGACAATGTTATCTGTACCTGGCAAAGTTTGAATGGAGTTTGAGTGTGTGTGTGTGTGTGTGTGTGTGTGTGTGTGTGTGTGTGTGTGTTTGTGTGTGTGTGTGTGGTGTCTCCATTTGGATGGCTGGTCGAATCGTGCAATATCTAGATTTGTGGGGCACATTCAGATATGATAGTGGCTCAATATTGGACTGTATGGGTACGTGAGGGCAGGCGTACATACTTCTCGTCGAAGTTTCGATCATCCACGTTTGGCCACCACAAAGGAGCATCGCGATATTTTGCATCAAACAGACAGTAACCCCTTCGCATCTGCGCCTGCCATCCAAGAACAAGAAATGGACGCTCAGCAGTGTCAATCACACCATTGGTTGGAACCTATCAGCAGCCGGACTAGGGAATTATCGTTCTATACATAGGCTGCCCGTATCAACACGACAAAAACGGCAAAGTTTGCAATGGTGCCGTGACTGGGAAGCATGTACATTTGATGGATGACGCCACATTGTGTTCAGCAATTGATCACCATTCAGCACTACTCCAGATGGTCGTCATCTGCGAGTATGGGGGCGACCTAGGGTGAGGTCCCATTCTTCAGTTGTTTGGAGAGAGAGAACAGTGTAACTCATGGCATGGTGGTGTGAGGAGCCATTGGACTTGACTTCAGGTAACGGGTAGTAGTGCTTGAGATAATCCTGACACAACAACAGTGTGGAACGGACGTCCAGCGTCCCCATATGTTGTCTCTCAAGCGACAATGTCGTGATGCTATTTTGCAACAGCACAGTACCCCATATATAGCTTGTGTCTCCGTGTACTGTCTACGTGATGCTGAAGTACTCCTCTGGTCAGCAAGATCTACAGATATGTCCCCAAAACAACATATGTGGGACTAGCTCGGTCGTAAACTCCATCCCAATATCGGTATCCAGTGCAAAGACTGGAACCTCAGTTGTGGCCATCTTGCTTCTGGAGAGGACACAACCGGATTTATGACACCCTTCCCGAATCGATGGACACGTCTAGGCCGGGGGGGGGGGGGGGGCATTTGTAAATTTGACTCGGTTTTGTAATAACTGAAAAACCATCTCCATCTGTCATTTCGTTTCTTCTGTCAGGTAGTGTATGTCGAAATATTCGATCACTAGTGCTCAATTTTTCAGTGTAAGCTCACACACACACACACACACACACACACACACACACACACACACACACACACACTCACTCACTTTGAGGACTTTCTGATCTAGGCCTCTTAGAATTAGAACTTTAGCGTGGTGGTACAAAAAACTAAAAATATTTAATTTATATTTTTGCATATTTTCCGTTGCTGTTTATATCTGTATGCAGTATTTATCTTAAAAAATTGTATTTACATGTGGAAACTGTAGAATTAATCTTCGTATAAAGAGTAGGTGGAGACAGCTAATGTTCATGGGATAGACTCGTTTGTATGATTTGCATATAATAAGTTTCATCTAACTTACGGTTGTATATCGTCAGTCCAGAAAAGATTCGAGACTTGATTAATATGAAATAGGCAAAAGTTAAGACGGTGGTTTTAATGATTCAGGTGTCTTCGCTCGCTTGAGTACAACGCACAGAACGTTCATAAAATGGCTCTGAGCACTATGGCACTTAACTTCTGAGGTCATCAGTCCCCTGGAACTTAGAACTACTTAAACCTAACTAACCTAAGGACGTCACACACAGCCATGCCCAAGGCAGGATTCGAACCTGGGACCGTAGCGGTCGCGCGGTTCCAGACTGTAGCGCCTACAACCGCTCGGCCACCTCGGCCGGCACAGAACGTTCATACAACCATGTCAAACGGCCAGAACAGTCCTCTTTTGGTATGCTGTTCAGCTCGCGTGTTACATTGGCTTGAATGTCTGTTATGTCGTTGAAGCAGCTATTTTTCCTGCGAATTTCTGCACTTTGTCGATTTGATCCATAAAAGAATTGCCTACGTTTTGCATTTCAATAAAATATCACGGCAGACGATGTTTTTTATTCGGGAGTCAAGTTGTGCGGAACAAACATCCCACACAGTTTCCTCTTCTTCACAACATTCTGGAAAGTGTTTTGAACACTTGATTTAGAGATGTTGCTCCACTGCGATTTGTAACTCAGCGACTTTACGCACTACGCTCGCACGTCCCCTACTCGACACTGAGGTATGTACACTGATCAGCCAGAACGTTATGACCACCACCTATTACCGATGTGAACCCGTCCAGGCGATAGCAGTGTCACCTGGCAAGGAATGACTGCTAGTCAGATACACGCACGGTGCATGTAGTGTCGGTGAGCGTGCTGTTCGTGTGTAGATGGGGAATGCGCGATCTGTCTCGTGTTTGACCGAGGGCAGATTGTTATGGCCCAGAGGCTCGGCACGAGCATTTCGGAAACTGCAATACTTGTCAGGTGTTCGAGCAGTGCTCTGGTGAATATCTACGACACGTGGCGAAACCAGGGTGAAGCAACATCCAGACGTCGTGGGTTCAAAATGGTTCATATGGCTCTGAGCACTATGGGACTTAACTTCTGAGGTCATCAGTCCCCTAGAACTTAGAACTACTTAAACCTAACTAACCTAAGGACAGCACACATATCCATGCCCGAGGTAAGACGTCGTGGGGTTTGGGGGCCCCCTTCAGTGCTGATGCCAGACGTTGGTTGAGCAGACTGGTTAAACAGGACAGGCGGCGAACTATGGCGGAACTAACATTAGACTTTAATGCTCGGCAGGGTACAAGTGTGTCTGAACATACAGTACACCAAACACTCCTAACCATGGGTCTCCGTAGCCGACGATCCATGCATGTGCCGATGTCAACACCGCGACCTCAGCAACTACGACCAAAATGTGCACGTGACCATCGGCACTGGACGTTGGCGCAGTGGCATAGCGCTCAGTGGTCTGATGAATCCCGATACCTCCTTCATCATGCCGATGGGTGGACGCGAATACATCGTCTTCTAGGGGAACAGGTCGTTGACATCTGTACTGCGTGACGGAGACAAGCTGGCGGCAGCTCCATTATGCTCTGGGGAACATTCACTTGGGCATCCATGGGTTAGGTGAAGCTCGTACAAATACAAGACACCATGAAGACCAAGAAGTATCGTACACTGGTTGCAAACCACGTACACTCCTTCATGACGATCATGTTTACCGACGGCAGTGGCATTTTACAACAAGATCATGCGCCATGTCACAAGGCCAGGAGTGTGATGGAGTGGTTCGAGGAACACAGTGGCAGATTTCGAATTGATCTGCTAGCCCCCGAAATAGCCAGATACGAACGCGGTCGAACACATCTGGGATGCGATCGAGCGTGGCGTCAGAGCTCATCGCCCCCTCCCGGAATTTACGGGAACTGGGTGAGTTGTGTGTGCAGGTGTGGTGCCAACCCGCTCCAGCGACTTACCAAGGCCTCATTGCGGCCATGCCACGACGCGCCCCCGTTGATATTAGTGCCAAAGGTGGACATATCGGCTATTACGTAGGTTGTCATAGTGTTCTGGCTGATCAGTGTAGATGCACTGCACTATCCCACCATTGTATGTAAAATATCGTTGGCAAATGAATCACGTAATGCTATATAACGAAGGCCGTATGTGTGATGAGGTAAATGGAGCTGTCCATACTAAACACATGCTAAATACAAGTAATGTGGCTTGTGAAAATAGGCAATGGCCGAAGCTAGTTAGCAAAGAAATAATCAGCAGTTTTGGTGTAAACTTTTAAAAATGTCTTCATCTTCAATATTTCAGAGCTGCAAGGCGAAACACACTGAAAACTTTTATTATATTTGAGCTTTCAATAGCTGTAGGAAAGGAAGGAAGATTGAGAGTTTAACGTCCCGTCGACAAGAAGGTCATTATAGTACAGGCTCGGATTGCGGAAAGGCTGGAGAGGAAATCGGCCGTGTCTTTTCCAAAGGGACCATGGCGGTATTTGCTTGGAGCGATTCAGCGAAATCACGGAAAACGTATATCTGAATGGCCGGACGGATATTTGAACCGTCGTCCTTCCGAATGTGCTGACCACTGCGCCACCTCGTTTTGTAACATAGTGTAGGATGGAGCAGCAGAAGGGCGTCACCAATATTGGTCCGTGATTTTATACATCCGAAAAAAAAAATGGTTCAAATGGCTGTAAGCACTATGGGACTTAAAATCTGAGGTCATCAGTCCCCTAGAACTTAGAACTACTTAAACCTAACTAACGTAAGGACATTGAGATGTTTATATTTTCCCATGTCCGCGTTGCAAATGTTTTGACTTTTGAGTGAATGCCCAGTCGATGTGCTGTTGTTTTCACGTCAATTCTACCAACAGTGAGAGTTGTTTAGTTCTCGGGGTGTTGTAAAATTCTTTAGTTCTCGGGGTGTTGTAAAATTCCTGGATTCGTCTCGTCGCTGTGCAGCCTATGAAAAGGATTGCGGAAGACTCCCAAATAAATTCCAAAGTACAGTGCAGTTTTAACACCAATATATTTCCTGGACTCTGGTGTCCGAGCCTGGTGAACTGTACCGGTTACATCACAGGTACCCAAAGTTGACATCAAACGACACAGAGTTCACAATAATCAACAAACGAGTGAGCCTACAATACATTTGCTCGCAACCCTAGCCAAAAAACGAGTGCCCCAAGGCGCCTGCGTGACCTCTATTTATACTTTTGTTAACAATTACAGACAATGAAAATTACAATTTTATGTAAAATCACAATTAAAAGTTAAATCGAATATGAGATACACATTGCTAAAAATTTACAATCGCAGTGCTGAACAAGGTGAACCTATTTTCAACTTAGTTATGAGTTAATATAACATTTTCTGACTAATTATGTTAAGGTAACAATTACATTTCTAAATTTGTTTATAACAAATCAACTAGTGCCTGAATTTTAGTGCTAACATATATCGGAGATTCAATTAACATGCTTTATTTATATGTTCTATTTAATTTGCTGTAGTAATTTTATAATGATAGGTTTACTGGTACATCCTAACCATGTGCTACATTTCTTTCGATTAGTTACAGTATTAATTTCACATTTATATTGTGTTTTACACGTAAGAACAATGTTAATCAGCAAAGCATCATTTTCGAATTATATGTATACTGAAATAGTGGTTATTTTTGTATGTAATTTGGAAACAGTTCACTTTACAATTGGGCAATTAGGACTGGTGTTTATCTTTAATGCTCTCCGAGGGGTTCTGATAGGTAGCAATGAGATACAGTAATATTTCAACATCACACACATCCATGCCCGAGGCAGGATTTGAACCTGCGACCGTAGGAGCAGCGCGGTTCCGGGCGGAAGCGCCTAGAACCGCTCGGCCACAGCGGCCGGCTATACATCCGAGCTTTTACTCTATTTTATAAAAAAAGAGCAACAATCGCTTTCTTTCAGTCACGTCAGTCACACAAAGAAGTATGTAAATGATTTACTGAGGTTATTATCATTGCCGAAGTGAGAGTCCAATCCAGTGTAGATTGCTTTCTCAAATTTTGGAAAACGATATCAGAATGAAGTAGCGTTGCCATGAAGAACGAAAGACGTCGGTCAGCGGATCGGCAGCCATCGTTTTGTCTCCTCTGTTTTGCCACTCGATGGTTCCTGCGAGACAGCTTGAAAAAGCGACATCGTGTTCTGTCTGCGACCTGAGTGGCATCAATTGAAGTTTATGATGCCGCTCCACAAAATAAGACGTATCTTTCCGCGAAGAATTTTCGTTTTTCCGGCCCATTTCAAAGTTAGTGATATCTCGCGGAAGAATTTGTGCCCAACATAGGGAATAAAAAAGAGTGACTACTATATGGAGAAATTGTCTCGTTTATTTTACGGACACTATCACGCGTCGATCGTTGTCGATATTGTTCGGGCGCCTCTCTTGGGCCCGCGAGCCCTGGCAATGGGGTAGTGTTATTGTGGGGGAGGAATCGACGTCCGCTCCGAGGTCAGTCGGCACGCCGGTCGTAGTTCCGGGGCGCCGCCAGCAGATGGCAGCGGCGAACGGGTTGGGCCTGCTGCGTGCACCGGATCAACCCCTCGCAAATAGACGGCCGTAATATTTACGGCGCCCATAGCACTACCTAGTGCGTCCTCGCCATTCATAACCGTAAACATCCGCGTCACGGAAAGGCGCTCTCTTTCCAAAGATACCAAAGTGCACGACCCGTCCTCACAGGCGTCTTCATTCGCCGTCGCTAAAAAGGACTCACGAATTGAAATACGACAGGGATTTTCGTGCCGATCGAAGGAGAATTACGAAATATTTGGAAATGCGCAGTAAATAAATGTGAAGCGCTCTACCTAATTATGTCATCACCAGTCGGAGTCGGATATGAAAGCCAGAGCGTTTCTCCATCTGGCGTTTGGACATCACTTGTATTGTGAAGTAGGAGATACATATCTTACTTCATTATTTAAGACTATCCATTATTCCTCGAGTTAAAACTATTTGCATGTCGCGGACTGCGCGGCCCCTCCCGCCGGAGGTTCGAGTCCTCCCCCGCATGGGTGTGTGTGTTGCTCTTAGCATAGGTTAGTTTAAGTAGTGTGTAAGTCTAGGGACCAATGACCTAAGCAGTTTGGTCCCTTAGGAATTCACACACATTTGAACATTTTTGAAAACTATTTGTTTTCTAAACGGACACCATATAAACAGGAGTGCATTTCTCACTTTGTAGCGGACAGTGCGCTGTTTGAAAGATCCTGTTAGATTAAAACTGCGTGTGAGATTGGGACTCAGACCCGGAACCTTACCGTGGTAGGTCTGAGAGAGGTGCTAGCTGAAGTAAAGCTGTGAAGCTCAGTCGTGAGTTAAGCCTAGATAGCTCACTCACTAAGGAAGGGTTGCGGGTTGGAGTTCCGGGCCGACACGCAACTTTAATCCGCCAGGATGTTTCACCCTGTATTCTGACGCGCGGCATATTTCAGTAGCAGTATCTAAAGTCTTCGCAGTACTAGATACCAGTAAAGAATTCAGGGCATCATGCTCACAGAAAGCATAGAAATAGACGCGTTCCCATGGCAGGAATTGAAGCCACGACACTTCGATTACTGTTGATCTGTCTTAATGAACGTCGCTGACTGAACCTCGGTTCTATATTTCAGAGGAAATAAATCCCATATAATTGAAAACTGGACTCTAGTAACAAAATCGTATTTTAATTTAACCTTCATGGAATCACTCTAAACTTGACAGCGCATATTAGTCAAAAATCTGTAGTAGCGTCGTTGTTTAAGTGCCCAATTCTTTGTCATTGCCTTAATTACAAACAGAAACACGAGAAATTCAAGTTTTTATTTGTTGTTTTTTAGCTTATTTTTTTCGTCAGTACAGAAAACCAGCTTATAACAACATTGTCACACAGTGCCTGTATCCTTCGGGGTGGGGTCCATATTTAGGTGGTAAGTGGAAAACATCTTTTCGTAAACAGTTCTCCTTGTTTCTCAAATACAGCATTGTAACATACCAGTGATCTCCCGATTATGTAAAGCGTCGAACTCACATGTATGAAACAGCTTCATACTTCTGACAACTTTACAAATGAGTCACATTATTAAATATTTGACGCTAAGCATCTGAACGAGAAGAAAAAGTTTAGAAAAGGTTCGGAATTGTGTTTATTAAAAGTTTGTTGGAAGTCGCTAAGTGCTCTGTCTCATCCTGAAATATTAGATGAGTATAGTCTGGGTATTTGCGCGCCATGAGTCACGCTGCAGATCCTAATTGCAGTACTTGTCTTGCAGTGTTAAACTTACAACGTAAAATTATACGTCTTAACGAGTACATTATGACAGCATTTTAAAATTTTAAATTCGGTCAGTAGTAATATGAAATATTGAAAATCAACTCTTTTGCCCCTCAAAGCCCGTAGATAGGCAAATTGGGACCGTGCACCATGAGCCTGGTTCGCTGTTTAGTAGCGTGTAACATGGTAATGTGTAACGTAACTGTGTCGGTGCGTGAGAGACAGCCTGCTGTAAACGAGTTTCGTACTCCAGTAGTTCGTCCATACACGGAGCACCGTCTCCTTCAGCATGATAATGCCAGACCACACACGAGCTCTGCAACATTTGCAACAATCCTACGCCTTGAGTTCACTGTCATCGAGTCCTCCATACAGCCCCAACTTGGCGCCATCCCATTTTCATCCGTTTCAGAAACTTGAACACAGTCGAGGATTTTACTTTTAGCATGATGAAGCGATGCAAGTATACGTGAGGTCGTGACTCTGTTAAGAGAGTCAAACATTCTCCACTGACGGTATCAACAAACATTTCTCTCGTTGGGACAAATATATTCGTCGCCAGGGTCACTGTACTGAGAAATAAATATGTAGGCTTGAAGAATAATAATGTTAATAACCTTTGTTTTATTTAAGAAGCTTTAGGAGTCACATAAAAATTCGGAAGCATTACTTTTAAGCACGCCCTCGTAGATGAAGCAGAACAGAACTTAAGGGTTTGTACAAAGAATGGCATAATGTTTCATGTATAAGCAGTCGCATCTGAGATATAGAAATGACTACTGAGATATAGAAATGACATCGAATCACATGCAAAAAAACAAGACATTTAGAAAAACGAAGTTTTCTTACAAATAAAGTAATAAAGAATTATACTGCTTAGTGAAATATTTCAGTACTGTGTAAATTACTGATTTTCAAGTCATTACATAGGCTGTGTAATTCTTCAATTGGAAATTACGAGGGTAATCCCAAAAGTTCAAAAAATGGTTCAAATGGCTCTTAGCACTATGAGACTTAACAGCTGAGGTCATCAGTCCCCTAGAACTTAGAACTACTTAAACCTAACTAACCTAAGGACACCACACACATCCATACCCGAGGCAGGATTCGAACCTGCGACCATAGCGGTCGCGCGGTTCCAGACTGAAGCGCCTAGAACCGCTCGGCCAATACTAAAAGTAAGGTCTCCTATTTTTATATAAGTACATAGACCTGTTTATTTCTACAATGGTTTACATCAGTTTACAGCATGAACATTTAGCTATTTTTCGACATAATCACCATTTCTGTCGATATTTTTGTAGACGCTGTGGCAGTTTTTGTATGCCCATGTCATAGCAGATCGCCGCCATGCTGTTCAGAAAGCTATGAACCTCTTCTTTCACCTCGTCGTCGGAGCTGAATCACTGGGACCACAAATAACGCAGACAGGTACTGTGAGACTGGAAAAACTCAAACGGGCAATTCAGAACCGGAGAAGAGGAATGTTGAGCAAGGGCGTACACATTCTCCATGACAGCGCTCGCCCACACATTGCTCGGCAAACCGTTGCTCTCCTGCATCAGTTTCAGTGGAACATAATCACCCACCCACCCTATAGTCCTGACTTGGGCCCAGTGACTGTCACCTTTTCCCTAGGTTAAAAGAACATTTGGCCGGAAAGCGATTCAGCTCCGACGACGAGGTGAAAAAAGAGGTTCATAACTTTCTGAACAGCATGGCGGCGAGCTTGTATGACATGGGCATGCAAAAACTGCCACAACGTCTACAAAAATGCAACGACAGAAATGGCGATTATGTCGAAAAATAGCTAAATGTTCAAGCTGTAAACTCATGTAAACCATTGTAGAAATAAACAGGTCTATGTACTTATAAAAATAGGAGACCTTTCTTTTGGGATTATCCTCGTAGAAGAATTAGGTTTTTTACCATTAGGCACTTGTAGCAGATAACGATAACATACGCTTTTGCGGTGGCACTCGACTGTGGTGTTGAACTTTCGAATCCGGGAAGCAAAGTTCATGGACGTACTTGACCAACGAGGGGAACAGAGAAGGAAGCATCAAATTACTGCTCACGAGAGAAGTGTCCTGCGTTAAGGTTCAAATCTCAGCACAGCGGCTCACATAGTGAGGGCATGTGGCACTCCTGATGGTGGTCAGTTCGTCGAATGGAGACGTTTAAGTTTGGGTCGCCTTCGTACTATTGGATAGGTGTAGGGTGAGCTCTGGTACCGGCTTTCTCCCTCTGCCGTCTCCTATCACCACCACCATCATCGTATCATCAGCTAATATTCATTGTCATCATCGTCGTCATCAACTAATCATCGTTACTATCATCAACATCATCAACCATACAAACTCGACACTACACTATGTATGTATTCTTTATAGTGTCCGACACGGGAGAGTTAAACTTCATTTTACACACTTGATAAGAAGGCAAGGAGGAGGAGGAAAAGAAGAAGATGAAGTCAACGAAAAAAGCTTGCAACAGGCAGTGAGCATCAGAGTTCATCACTGCGAGGTAATATTGTTTTAAGAAGTCTCACAGTGTAATCGAATTTTCTTTTGCGAATTGAGAACTGAAGCCGGTTGTAGTTCAGTAGTAGTCAGTGGGCTGCAGAAGTATCGCTGACACGGTACTGACATCAGTAATGCTAATACTAATACTCGTATGTTTACTACGTATATAAACAGAGGAAGTTGTATAACTTTAGACCGCTCCGTTCGCACCATCAACAAAATAGGCACTGCTAACGTTATACTACGCCTTCCACATCGCTTGCAACAGGTTCTATACAACGCTGGTGACTACTTTGAACGACAGTAATAGGTGCAAACATGTAACTCATTTGTATCGGTTGTGAATAAATAGTTGCCACTATTTAAGTTCCAACCCTCGTATATTCAGTGACGTAATGACTGCGACTTTCCATTTCATTACTTTGTCGCGAAGACACGGATAAAAATCAATTTCCAGCACTCCCATACTTGAGAATTAGTTATTGTAAGGTTCGCTAATCCACTTAATTATGACAGACTGCTGAAAAGTTACAACTTTTGTACAGTCCTGACGCATTCTGATAGCGCTGAGGTAGACTAGTGTTTGACCAAAGAAGCTGTAACAAAATACCGCGAACGGTCTCCACTTAACCTCCAAATCAGTTTCCTTGCCATGTCTTCGGAATCTCAGGAAAATATAGTTGCGAAACAACATACGTCAATTCTTGTAAGAGATTGTTACAAAAATTTTAGCTGTTTAATATGAAGTGAAAATTAAAACACCTTCAGCACTTTTGCATTTGATTTATTTGCGTAATCAGTTTCGGTGTTCCATTACACCATCTTCATGTTTCTTGACCAACCGAAATTGGGAGGAATCTAATTTCGCGTGCAGCCATAAATGGAGCCAGTATTAAATAACCGGTGTGTCATTTAATATTGGCTCCAGTTATGAGATTGGATTCCTCACAATCTACGTTGTTCGAGGAGCCTGAAGATAGTATAACGGAACACCGAAATTAATTGCGTAAATGAATTAAACGCAAAAGAGACGACTGCAGATGTTTTATTTTCATTGAATATCGTTTACATCCATTTTAACAATCATTGTAGCCTTAAATTAATTCGCTCTTCCGTCATTCCCATCTACTTCCAGTAGTTTCGCTGTCTCATCCATTAACTTCACTTCCTGCTCAATGTTGCCTGTTGGTGGGATCACTCATGTAAAATTTGACCATCCAGTGTTCAGGAAAACTTCTCTGATGTCTGGGATAACCAATTCGGCTAGCCCGGAAATCTCTTGAAAGAGTGCTCTGCCAGGACTTTCAATCGTCTGAAGCAAGCTTTATACTTAGATTACAAAAATTCGTTGGGGTTGATCGCCGGGCAGTATGGGCGCATTATTCACGGAAAACCCAACGTAACGCCAGCTGCTTGTTCAAATGGTTCAAATGGCTCTGAGCACTATGGGACTCAACATCTTAGGTCATAAGTCCCCTAGAACTTAGAACTACTTAAACCTAACTAACCTAAGGACATCACACAGACCCATGCCCGAGGCAGGATTCGAACCTGCGACCGTAGCAGTCCCGCGGTTCCGGACTGCAGCGCCAGAACCGCACGGCCACCGCGGCCGGCAAGCTGCTTGTCTTCTGGATGGAAAAATCATTCCCGAGTATGTCATTCTCACGCTACACGATTCATATGTGTAAAACCACTCCCCAAATGAAAATCCTTTTCAAAAAAATCATCACCATGAAAACTCTTACGTTCAGACTTTGGAAGTTTCATCAAATGAAGTCTCCCGTACCCTTTCGTGTACAACAGGAGACCTAATTAAAAAAAAAAAAAAAGCACTCCGTCGTCAGGCCACGAGTGGCCTACCGGGACCATCTGACCGCCGTGTCATCCTCAGTGGAGGATGCGGATAGGAGGGGCGTGGGGTCAGCACACCGCTCTCCCGGTCGTTATGATGGTATTCTTGACCGAAGCCGCTACTAATCGGTCGAGTAGCTCCTCAATTGGCATCAGGAGGCTGAGTGCACCCCGAAAAATGGCAACAGCGCATGGTGGCATGGATGGTTACGCATCCAAGTGCCGACCTAACCCGACAGCACTTAACTTCGGTGATCTCACGGGAACCGGTGTAGCCACTGCGGCAAGGCCGTTGCCCCTAATTTCATAGGATGTTTGATTGATTATGAATACGAGGCAAACTCAGCATTGATCCTCTACCACAGACCAACCTAGAAACAGTAACTTTGTTTCTTGAAAGCAATATTCTTACAGTTTAGTCATTCGAGTACACCCCACATTTCGGATAAGCCCGTTTCAGAGTGAATTTATCGATCCAGGACCAACTTCACAAGTTATGGCATGGCAGTTTTACGCCATATTTTTTCCTCTTGAAGGTGTCAGTCCAGTAAGGTAAACTAAATAAACTGTGCTGAGTTGGGAAAAAAAAACAAAAAAGAAAACAAATTCAGAGTGGTATGGGCGTATTGAGTCTTTAAGTCAGCAGATGGTTAAGTTTTGTGCTGCCTCACACGCTCTGTTGCAGACGAGCTGTTTAATTCTGGAACGCAGGCTTGCCATCCCACACTCTGTGTGGAATAGGAATCGCGACACAACACAGTGTTCTCGCGTGCAGGTCGCTTTGTTACTGTTTGTCTTCATGTGTCGTTATGCAGGGAGGCAGCTTTCGTATGCCATCCTTCGCTGTGCATCTCTGCTATTGTTCGCGGTTGCCACGTATGCTCATCATATGGCCATGAAACGTATGTGATTGTCACACAAGGATTACTACAGATCCATTGCAACGGGTCTAAAGTCCACGTTGATGCCCCATCATTCGCAAGTGATCGATTTACTAGCCATACATCCGAGTGCTCAGTAAACGTATTTCTGCCTGTGGAACAACTTCACCAGGATCCTATTATGTCTTATCCGAATAGAGTGCTGAAACGAACTGTATTTTCATTTTCCTTCTAAATATTTTCTCTAGTACACTGAATTGGGTAACATTTTACTTCTACTTACTCCGTTCTCAAAGTTATCGGGAAACTTTGTGGCCAGTGCTTTTTTTAATGGAGAGGGTTTCTTTTTATTGGTTTCGATTCAAAGCTTAAAAGAATAATTCATTACGTGATAAATACTGCACAAGTCATCTGTACCAACTGGATTAGGAAAAAATCTACACTACGAATGAGAAAAATAAATTTTATGAACGGCACAAGTGTCAACAAAGGCACCATGACAGTCTGACAACCTAGGGATTTGGAAGAACGAACTGTTAGTGCATCCACTCTCTTCACCAAATTTTTCAACATCCGGTTTTCATTTGTTACCACAACTAAAGAACGTTTTGGTTGGAAAACATTGTGACTCGAATAAAATATCGTAGCTTTGCAAGACTAGTGTAATTCCTCGTGGGATGATGGAATCTACTCATTGCGGAAGCGTCAGACAAAATATATTGATGTAAAAAAAGACAGCGTCGAAAAATAAGGGGGGAATTTCTCTACCCAGGTAGGAAGTTCTCACTACGCTAAGGTAATTATCTTAACCTGAGGGCAGGAACAATTTTAATAGTTATAGAACATTTAGGAAGAAACAAGGTTGGAACGTTACACGATGTTAGGTGGCTACTGCTTCTTCAAAAATGGCTCTGAGCACTATGCGACTTAACTTCTGAGGTCATGAGTCGCCTAGAACTTAGAACTAATTAAACCTAACTAACCTAAGGACATAACACACATCCATGCCCGAGGCAGGATTCGAACCTGCGACCGTAGCGGTCACGCGGTTCCAGACTGAAGCGCCTTTAACCGCACGGCTACACCGGCCGGCACTGCTTCTTCTGATCGTGGACCAGGGCGCTTGATACCACTCAGTATTGTTCAATTTTAATCGAAGTAAAAGTCACAAAAAACGAGATAATCTCTCTAAGGTGCGATACCAATGAGTTGTTACATGCGAATATATTCAAAGTTTGCCGAAGTATTAAAAGCTAAATAAGTGTACTTGTGCTCATAGCCAAAGCGTTAAAAGAAGATAGTGACAAAACGTGCAACTTCGTACGGAAGTTAATGTTAATCTTTCATTGGTGAGACAAGAAGAGGACAACGGAATCCGTCCACAGGATGTTCCAATGAAATTGTGCCAGGAGTCTTTGTAAAATGGTTCAAATGGCTCTGAGCACTATGGGACTTAACAGCTATGGTCATCAGTCCCCTAGAACTTAGAACTAACTAACCTAAGGACATCACACAACACCCAGCCATCACGAGGCAGAGAAAATCCCTGACCCCGCCGGGAATCGAACCCGGGAACCCGGAGTCTTTGTATGGAAGGTTTGTCCTTGCCACTAGGTTCATTGGTACAAATTATGTAGAATTACAGTAATTAAAGCGTGAATGAAACAGTAGCGGGTAATCTGATAGAAACAGCTGTGGCATGGCGTAGATGCGTATTACTTCGACATTCAAGTGCAATTTATCAGCTTCAAGCGGACTCTCTTGAGTATCAGGCTGCTTTACTATTCTTGGACTTATTGAAGGCACTACCATTTCTTCCTCCTGCCTCTGAATGGATTACTCAGCTAATGAGATCTCCAGTTAAACTTTCGTTCTGAAGCAAGCAACAGGTTGGGATTTTCTGTTGTTATCTCCAGTCCGGATACTGGCTTCATCCAGCTCTCCATGCTAGTTAGTCCTGTGTAAGCCTCTTCATCTCCACGTAGCTACTGAAGCCTACATCCACTTGAACCTGTTTACTGCATCCAATATCAGATGTTCAAATGTGTGTGAATTCCTGTGGGACCAAACTGCTGAGGTCATGGGTCCCTAGATTTGCACACTACTTAAACTAACTTACGCTAATGACAACACACACACCCATGCCCGAGGGAGGACTCGTACCTCCTGCGGGAATGACCGCCCGATTCGTGACATGGCGCCTCTAACCGCGCGGCCACTCCGCGCGGCTCAACTGCATCCATCTTGTGGTCTACCTCTACAATCTCCCCCCCTCTCTCCACACAAACACACACACACACACACACACACACACACACACACATTTCCCTCCAAAACCAAACTGACGATCCCTTGATGTCTTAGGCTGTGTCTTTTTAACCGATCTCATCTTTTAGTCAAGTTGTGGCACATTTTTTCTTCTTCTCAGTTATATCCAGCACCTCCTCATTAGTTACACGTTCTATCCTTGAAATCTTCAGCATTCTTTTGTAGCACCACATTTCAAAAGCTTCTGTTCTCTTCTTGTCTGAACTGCGTATCGCCCACGTTTCGTTTCTGTACAAGACTACACTCCAGGCAAAGGCCTTCAGAAAAGACTTCCTAACACTTAAATTTATATTCAATGTCAACAAATTTTTCTTCTTCAGAAAAGCTTTTTTTGCCATTGCCAGTTTGCTTTTTATATTCTCTATACTTCGGCCGTCATCAGTTAGTTTACAGTCCAAATAGCAAAACTCATATAATGCTTTTAGTATCTTGTTTTCTAATCTAAGTCCTACAGTTTCTTTCTTCTTCATAAACTTTAATTCCTTCTCCAAATGTAGAGATTGTATAACTTTGAGGGTATGCTACAACCTTGTCTTGCCCCTTTCTCAACCACTGTTCCCTTTTCTCTTGCACAAAGCGTTACTGGCAGTGAAAGTTCACTAGTCAGGTACACCCCTAGGTCCAAACCCAGGACGCACTGCTGCTTCGTATTACTAACACTTATCCAAATGAGCTCGCCCACTACACGTGAAAGAAGAACGACGTTTTTCACTAGAGTGTGTATAATTTTTTTTTATAATTTTTTATTTTTCACAGTACCGATTTCGGGTGTAGCCCATTCTCAAGTGAAAACACAGTAAAACATTGTAGCAGAAGAACATCTAAACACAAATTGTGTAACTATTTGGACGTACCATTACATTGAGATAATATCTACCTGTAGTAACATTTGTGGCTACATTGTCATCATTAATTTAAAAATCGCGTGCCATGCATATTTGTGGAAAGCAGTCATCAAACGTCCTCATCTAATATACACAGAAGCGCCAAAGTAACTGGTATAGGCGTGCCTATTCAAATACAGAGATATGTAAACATTCAAAATACGGCGCTGCGGTCGGCAACGCCTATATAAGACAAATGTCTGGCGCAGTTGTTAGATCGGGTACTGCTGCTACAATGCCCGCAGCTCGTGGTCGTGCGGTAGCGTTCTCGCTTCCCACGCCCGGGTTCCCGGGTTCGATTCCCGGCGGGGTCAGGGATTTTCTCTGCCTCGTGATGGCTGGGTGTTGTGTGATGTCCTTAGGTTAGTTAGGTTTAAGTAGTTCTCAGTTCTAGGGGACTGATGACCATAGATGTTAAGTCCCATAGTGCTCAGAGCCACTGCTGCTACAATGGCAGGTTATCAAGATTTAAGTGAATTTGAACGTTGTGTTATAGTCGGCGCATGAGCGATGGGGCACAGCATCCCCGATGTAACGATGAAGTGGGAATTTTTCCGTACGACCATTTGACGAATGTACGGTGAATATCAGGAATCTGGTAAAACATCAAATCTCTGACTTCCCTGCGGCCGAAAAAGGATCCTGGAAGATCGAGACCAACGACGACTGAAGAGAAACGTTCAACGTGACAGAAGTGCAACCCTTCCGCAAATTGCTGCAGATTTCAATGCTGTGCCATCAACAAGTGTTAGCGTGTGAACCATTCAACGAAACATCATTGATGTCGGCTTTCGGTGCTCATGACCCACTGGTGTTCCCTTGATGACCGCACGACGGAAAGTTGTACGCCTCGCCTGAGCCCGTCAACAACGACATTGGACTGTTGGTGACTGGAAGCATGTTGCTTGGTCGGACGAGCCTCGTTTCAGATTGTATCGAGCGGATGGGCGTGTTCGGGTGTGGAGACAACCTCATGAATCCATGGACTCTGCATGTCAGTAGGGACTGTTCAAGCTGGTGGAGGCTCTGTAATGGTGTGGGCGTGTGCAGTTGGACTGACATGGGACCCCAGATATGTCTAGATACGACTCTGACAGGTGACACGTACGTACGCACCCTGTCTGGCCACTTGCATCCATTCACGTCCATTGTGTATTCCGACTGACTTGGGCAATTTCAGCAGGACAGTGCGACACCCCACACGTCCAGAATTGCTACAGAGTAGCTCCAGGAACACAATTCTCTGTTCAAACACTTCGGCTGGACACCAGACTCCCAAGACATGTACATTATTAATCATATCTGGGATGCCTTACAACGTACTGTTCAGAAGAGATCTCCACCCCCTCGTACTATTACGGATTTATGTATAGCCCTGCAGGGTTCATGGTGTCAGTTGCCTCCAGCACTACTTCAGACATTAGTCGAGTCTATGCCACGTCGTGCTGCGGCACTTCTGCATGCTCGCGATTGCCGTACACGATATTAGCAGGTGTACAAGTTTCTTTGGCTGTTCAGTGTATAATGGTCCATGACATGAATGTGCTTATAAAAAAAAAAAGTATTACCACATTATTTGAATGTCACATCCATCCAGAAGCACTAAGAAAACAACTCTTGCAATATTTCTTACGAAACACACTGTATACTATCACGTGTGAAATTTGCCTGGGAATTTTTGACCTGTCAAGGAATAAAAATACAAGGATCTTACATCTGTCAATACGATTTCAAAAATATCCCTGTCTCTTTGTATCAGTTATGTGAAAGACGTATTATTTAAATAAAGCGGTGTCGCACATAAGCTCCGTTACAGAATGTTTAGTAGATATGCCGAGACATATTACATAGATTGAACAAAAACTATCTGCACCGTATGTATTCAGTGTAATATTGTTAATCGATTTAATATAACGAATCTCAAATGCAGTATCTTGGTACGTAAAATAGAAAATTGTGTGAAAATATGTTCTCATCTTAATTGTAACGCAAGGTGTTCACAATTACAGCACGCAACAAACATGGAGAAACAACGTTGGGGAATCAATTTTGGACAAAACAAACTTTGTTAGGTGTCATAAATAAGCGTGCCCATACAGAAAATAATTAAGATAAAATATAAACAGTAGATGAACTGTGGAAACAATTAACATTAAGATGTCTGTCTGTATACGATGTTATACGTGAAATTAATCTTTTAGTGCATCACATGTGTCTGTGGGCTTGTGTGTCATGGTTGTTGATGGCACAGCACTACCCTCTGTACAGTATAACCATGTAACCATATATGTTACTAGAGGTAAATATTATCTTTGTGTAATAGCCCGTCCAATTATTTACACAATTGGTGTGTAACTGCTCTTTTGCTACGGTATTTTGCTATGTGTTCACACACACTTGAGAATGGACAATGCCCGAAACCTGTAGTGTGAAAAATAAAAAAAAATGTACACAGTCTGGTGGAAAAATGTCGTTTTTCAAATTTATTGAGGCTGTGAGGCGCACGCAGAAGAAAACGACATCTAAAGGAGTTTATTAAAAATGGACAACATTGTCAAATGTTATTATACAAATTTATTAGGACGAAACCGGTAATTACAGTCATCAACCCTGATCTGACTGTGTTTTTTATGAGATTATAAAACAAAACCAGTACTCCGTCTTTCCCGGCGTTCATTTAGGATGGTATTATTTCCTCGTCAGATTTTTCGTGTGATAACCTTACAGCCATTTTCAAGATGAGCCGCTGGCAAAATTTAAACCATTGGACAGAATACTATGGAGTGAACGCGCGATCGCCAGATATAAAGCCGGCCGAAGTGGCCGTGCGGTTAAAGGCGCTGCAGTCTGGAACCGCAAGACCGCTACGGTCGCAGGTTCGAATCCTGCCTCGGGCATGGATGTTTGTGATGTCCTTAGGTTAGTTAGGTTTAACTAGTTCTAAGTTCTAGGGGACTAATGACCTCAGCAGTTGAGTCCCATAGTGCTCAGAGCCATTTGAACCATTTGAACCAGATATAAAACAGTCAACAACAGGAGAGTCAGTCGTAGATAAAACTTCAGCGTCAGTCGTAGAAAAAACTTCAAGCGTGTAAGAGTAAAAGCAGGTGTAGAATCAGCAAATAAACAGTGCTTAGGAATTACGTGGTTGATTATGAAGTCATTATAATTCATAAGCACTGTGAACTTTCTGACTCTGCTCTTTTTTTTACTCTTAAACGCCTGAAATTTTACTTACGACTGAAGCTCGTGTTGCTGACAGAGTTATCTCTGACGTACGCTCCTTTACTCCACAGTACTGTGTCGAGGGATTTAAGTTCTGTCACCGATACACCGTGCAGATGGCTGTAATGTTATCACCCAGGAAATCGAAAGAAGAAATAATAGTATCCAGACGCACGCCTGAAGGATGACGTAATATTCAGTGACCTTTACTTTTTTGCATTGTAATTCGTTGTATTTCCTTGCCTGTCAGCATGCAGCGAAGTGGTTTGATTGGCACTCTGAGCACTTGTTTTTAACACATCCTTATCGAAAAGACAAAAGGGCTCGTTTTTATTTTTTTAGCAATGTTTTCATTCGAATTTTAGTAATAGGGTGGACAGGAAGAATGACTGCGGTAACAATGGGAGCTGGCCACAGTTGGTGGTGGGAATACCTGAAAGGTTGTAAACCGGTTGCGTCGCTGAAGGTGGTGAGTGAATGTGGGGACTGGGCGTCTGACCAAGGGGCCGTTCCTTTCAGCAGGGTACGGACAGGAACACGATTTGGGGGGGTGGGGGGGGGTTTCTCGTCACCGGGAGCTTCTTTGGTAAGCGTGTTATGAAGCCCCGTCCGGAAATAGCGTCTAAATCTGGAAAGAAGTTCATGTGTGGTCGGTATATCGGTTGGGGGACATTATCCGAGACGTGAAGGAAGCAGCGACTCGGGTAGCACACTTCTTGTGGAGCACAAATGTTCTTTTTTTTTTTCCCTAGGCGATAGTTTGAGTTCCTCTGATGCGGCCGGCCGTATGGCCGAGTGGTTCTAGGCGCTTCAGTCTGGAACCGAGCGACCGCTACGGTCGCAGGTTCGAATCCTGCCTCGGGCATGGATGTGTGTGATGTCCTTAGGTTAGTTAGGTTTAAGTAGTTCTAAGTTCTAGGGGACTGATGACCTCAGATGTTAAGTCCCAATCATTCACGCAGGAGGATCGTACGAACACGACCGTCGCGATTCCGATATAGTGGACGTAGTAATATGCATTCCTGGAGTAGAGAAGCAACTGAAAGATTTGAAAACGAATAAGTCGACAGGTCCGGATGGAATCCCAATTAGGTTTTACAGAAAGTACTCTGCGGCACTGGTTCTTTCGTTAGCTTGCGTTTGCCGCGAATCTCTCGCCCAGCGCAAGTCCCAAGCAACTAGGAAAAAGCGCAGGTGATTCCTGTTTAAAAGAAGGGTAAAAGAATGAACCAGCAAAATTACAGGCCAGACTTTAACGTCGGTTTGCTGCGTGATTCCTGAGCGTATTCTACTTTCAGATATAATACATTTTCTTGGGACAAAAAACTTCCGTCCACAAATCGGCACGGATTTACAAAGCGACACTCAGGTTACCCTTTCCTCGCACCATGACCTGCGAACAATGAGTGTTGCTCGATTTCCGGAAGGCGTTTGACACAGAGCCCGACTTCTGGGGGCTAAAGACCATAGCAGTTTTGCGCCCTAAAACCAAACAAAAAAAAAAAAAACAGAGCCCGACGGCATTACATGCGGTATAGGTTCTCAGATACAAGTATGTGAGTGATTCCAAGACTTTTTAAGTAACAGGAGCGAATATGCTGTCCTGGACTGCGAATGTTCGTCAGAGACAAGCGTATCGTCAGGAGTGCCCCAAGAAAGTGTCATAGGACCGTTTTGGTTTTGTATGTACCTGTACATAAACGATCTGACGGATATGGTGTGGAAGGAATCCGCGACTATTTGCTGGTGACGCTGTAGTGTGTGGGAAAGTGTCGTCGCTGAGTGACTGCATGAGGATAAAGGATGACTTTGAGAGAATTTCTCTTTGGTGTGACGAATGGCAGCTTGCTCTAAATAGAGAAAAAGTTCAGTTAACGTGGATGAGAACGAAAAACAATCCCCTTAACGTTCGAATACAGTTTTAGTGAAGTTGGTAGTAAAGAAATGACCCGTAAATTGCTTATAGTTATTTATCACTAGTAGCCCTCACAAGTCAGTCTGTAATTGACAAAATAGCCATCAATAATTTTTATAGTGCCAAAATAACTACTACGTTAGGTGCTTACTGCTAGGCGGAAGCAAATGAACGAGAAAGACTCTTGATACGAAATTTTTGCACATATGACTTGATGGCACCTATACGACCGGAAAAGGATCTCCAAGAGTTGCACCGTCTCAACATTGAATGTCGCAATCAAGTTTCAGGATTATGATAATTTAATAACATCTGCAGTTTTTCTTGGCACGGAAGAAGTGGTTGTTGAAGCAGCAGAGCATCAAAATCGATAAGAGACAGCCCTGGGCTCGTTGCCAGATACCGACGGAGTTTTTCTTACGCAGTATTCTCTCCAGATGGCTGTCAACGACTGTGCATATGAGCCAGGACCAGTTTGGCACCTCACACGGGCGAAGATTAGCTTTTTCCACGTTACCTTCGTTTTTATAAGCGTGACACCAGGAAGCAGAAAATGGTACAAGACTACTTGTCGCCCATCGGCAGCAGTCCATTTTGTATTCTGTCGCACAAGTTCAAGTCTGGAGCATGTAGTACGATTGCGCCCAGGGGTTGGACAAAACAATGGAAACACCGCGAGAAATGTATGCTTGAACATGAAGGTATATACTAGCCAGGCCTGCGGGTTGCACTGTTTTATTTAACTACTAACGGAACCTGTGCGATGTCCTCAATACGTTGCAGCATCAGACGTGGTCAGAACATAGTTCTATGTAGTAGGGAGTGCATTATGTCGGAGGTAAATGAGATCGAACGTGGGTCAATTATTGGTGCTAATGTAGTAGGTGCTCCCGTAACCAAAGGAGCCGATGTGTTGGCCGTTTCAGGAAGTACCGTATAGAAGATTTATACCGCATACGGGAAAATCGGGAAAACAACAGCCGCTAATTCATAACGCGGACGAAAGTTTTGTCGTGACATATGGTCGTTTAGGTGGTTTAGCACGAAGAATAAGGGGACGACTTCCGCAAAAGTCGCTGCAGAACTGAATGTCGCAGTCGTGAAACCTATCAGCACCAAAACAAGAGGGGAGTTCCATAAACAGAGAACTTCAGGACGAGCTGGAATTCCAAAACCGCTCCTCAGTGATACAAGTGTCCATAACAGGAAAACGTGGTGGCGAAGGCATAAAACCTGAACTGTGGAGTAATGGAAGAAAGTCATTTGGTTGGATGAGTCTCGTTTCACACTGTTTCCAACTTGTGACCCAGTTCACGTCCAAAGAGTGAAATATGGCGGAAGTTCGGCAATGATTTGGGCTGCCAAATCATGATATTCCTTGGGCCATGTGTTTAGTCTGCAAGGTCGCATTACTGTCAAGGATTTCCTTGAGACAGAGAAGTTGCTGTCCATGGATCAGTTTGGCTTTAGAAAGCATCGCTCCTGCGAAACGCAACTCGCCCTTTTTTCACATGATGTCTTGCGAACCATGGATGAAGGGTATCAGACGGATGCCATATTCCTTGACGTCTGGAAAGCCTTTGACTCGGTGCCCCACTGGAGACTCCTAACTAAGGTACGAGCATATGGGATTGGTTCCCAAGTATGTAAGAAGTCTTTCTTAAGTAATAGAACCCAGTACGTTGTCCTCGATGGTGAGTGTTCATCGGAGGTGAGGGTATCATCTGGAGTGCCCCAGGGAAGTGTGGTAGGTCGGCTGTTGTTTTCTATCTACATAAATGATCTTTTGGATAGGGTGGATAGCAATGTGCGGCTGTTTGCTGATGATGCTGTGGTGTACGGGAAGGTGTCGTCGTTGAGTGACTGTAGGAGGATACAAGATGACTTGGACAGGATTTGTGATTGGTGTAAAGAACGGCAGCTAACTCTAAATATAGATAAATGTAAATTAATGCAGATGAATAGGAAAAAGAACCCTGTAATGTTTGAATGCTCCATTAGTAGTGTAGCGCCTGACACAGTCACGTCGATCAAATATTTGGGCGTAACATTGCAGAGCGATATGAAGTGATACAAGCATTTAATGGCAGTTGTGGGGAAGGCGGATAGTCGTCTTCGGTTCATTGGTAGAATTCTGGGACGATTTGGTTCATCTGTAAAGGAGACCGCTTATAAAACACTAATACGACCTATTCTTGAGTACTGCTCGAGCGTTTGGGATCCCTATCAGGTCGGATTGAGGGAGGACATAGAAGCAATTCAGAGGCGGGCTGCTAGATTTGTTACTGGTAGGTTTGATCATCACGCGAGTGTTACGGAAATGCTTCAGGAACTCGGGTGGGAGTCTGTAGAGGAAAGGAGACGTTCTTTTCGTGAATCGCTACTGAGGAAATTTAGAGAACCAGCATTTGAGGCTGACTGCAGTACAATTTTACTGCCGCCGACTTACATTTCGCGGAAAGACCACAAAGATAAGGTGAGACAGATTAGGGCTCGTACAGAGGCATATAGGCAGTCATTTTTCCCTTGTTCTGTTTGGGAGTGGAACGGGGAGAGAAGATGCTAGTTGTGGTACGAGGTACCCTCCGCCACGCACCGTATGGTGGATTGCAGAGTATGTATGTAGATGTAGATGAAGGATTATGTAATCATTCTGACTGATCAGGTCCATCCCACGGTACAGTGTTTGCCCTCCAATGATGATTCTGTATTCCAAGACGACAGGACCTCCGTTCACACAGCTCGCATCTCCACTGGCCACCACAGTCCCCAGATCTCAATACTATTGAACCTTTGTTGCTGTACACTTTGGAGAGAAGTGTGCGTGATCGCTGGCGACCTCCATCATCATCACCTGAACTGGTCACAATTTAGCAGGAAGAATGGTATAAGATTCCCTTAAAAACTATAAAGAACTTGTATTTCTTCATTCCGAGACGACTGGAAGCTGTTTTGAATGCTTTCGTTACAGTTTTATTACATGCCACTTAAAGGTAGCCGGCCGAAGTGGCCGTGCGGTTAAAGGCGCTGCAGTCTGGAACCGCAAGACCGCTACGGTCGCAGGTTCGAATCCTGCCTCGGGCATGGATGTTTGTGATGTCCTTAGGTTAGTTAGGTTTAACTAGTTCTAAGTTCTAGGGGACTAATGACTTCAGCAGTTGAGTCCCATAGTGCTCAGAGCCATTTGAACCATTTGAACTTAAAGGTAATCAGGGGTCTTTTTTTGTCACTCCTTTTTGCGACTCGCTTGAATCGCTACTTGATTCGTGACAGCACAGTTCGTCAAGACGCGTCAAGCGGTACACCATTTGGACTTCATATATATGCCTGATGTGAACCTACAGAGTACGCCGGGTGAGTCGAAACTATACTGACAAACTTGGAAGTCGTATTTCGGCAGTGACGATATTATAAGCATAAATCTAATACAGGAAAAGCAGCTGTTGGATCCGTGAATTGCAGTAAGCTGTGAGTTCAGCAGAGGAAATGTTTATTTGATGAGAGCTTGGTTCAAGATCTGAGTCTCCAGTTGCCTGTTCCCGATTCATTCGTTAGTTCGTTATCCTAAGCGTGCGTTTTCACTGTCTCCTATCGAAAGAAGTGGTGCAGTCAGAACGGCGACGGTTACTACTATCTGGGCATTACGAATAGTCAGTGATAAACAGTGAAAACAGAGGATGAAGAACTCTTGTTTCCCGTATTACTTTGTCCGTTTTGTTTCCCGTATTAAATTGTCTGTTTTCAAGGGCTACAAGCATTTAAAGGCATATTATATGGAGACAGGCAGCAGATCACCTACTTTCTGTTTTTGTTGTATACTGTGAATGAATTGTTATTAAAATCTGTAATCTTTTACAGCAAATTGTACTTCATTACTACGTCACTTTGTAAAAATATTTCCAGGCTAGGGTTGGTGTCATTCTGCAGTACAACGGATGTCCGGTGACGACGGCAAGAAACTGCGGTATAGACCAGGTGGGGGAGGGGGGGGCAGGTCTTGCACATTGCACCTACACGCGTACCTTGAGGCATGACGTACGGCAGGGACGTTATTGTATCAGCAATGCTGTGCGATTCCTTGTGCCATGTGTTTGATGCTCGTTCCTGTCGGCGTTGATATAACTATAGCACTGATCGTTTTTCCCCTTTCCCATAATAACGCAATATTTGAAAGCCATGAAAATTTTACGAATAAAAATTACTCCCTTTTTAAAAAAGGGTTTGTCTAAAAACTGAAAATTTTAACACAACTGCTTTGGCTAATTGATATTTCGGTTTTTTACTCAGTTATTAATAAACAATAAAAACACCAGTTGTAACCGAGACCAAACAAATATCGAAAAATACAGGTTATTCAAAACTAAAATACCGTTATCGGTTTTAATCGGTCGGATTTCCCCATCGCTACTCGTGACCGAACCCGTGTCGAACCAGACCATTCTTAGTTGGCTATTTTCATTCTTCTCGGCCCCTCCTCTCCGTCTCCTTCTACATTCACCTCCCCCTCCTTCTACCTTCCCCTCCCTGTTTATGCGACCTGCGAAGGATCCCAAAGTGATGAGCAGTACTCAAGAAACGGTATAATAAGAGGTGTAATCCACGTCATTTACGGACGAATTACATCCCATAGAAATTCTCCCAAAGATTCTTAGACTCGCACCTGCTTTTACTACAGTTTGTTTATTGTGCTCCATTCCGCTTTAGGTAGCTCAGAATTGTTAAACCTAGACATGTTATGGTAGTAATTGTTTTAAGAGATGTATCGGTAATAGTTCGCATGTTTATGCGCAATCATATTATAACGCTGCTATTTTGTTACTGTCCCCCAGTGTATGACAAGCAGTCAAACGAAAACCGAACACCCACCGTAACCGGACCATGGAATGGTTCCATTCAAAAGTAATCACTGCACGTGGTAAAGACATCTACCCCAGTGGTAGACGAGACTGTCAATCTTTGCCTCATAGAACGCGCTCGACCGCTGACGAATCCACAGCTGCACTCACTCTTGTACTTCCTCGTCCGACTGAAAGCGACGTTCACGCAAGTGTTTCTTCAGGTCGCCAAAGACGTGAAAATCACTCGGTGAGGGATCCGAGCTGTACATATGATGCTACATTGTTTCCCAACCAATTTGCTGAAGCGTAGCCTTCGTCCGATTGGCAGTGTGTGTGGGGTTCAAGCGTTGTTACGCAACAGCATGATTCCGTCTGGTAGCATTCCTGGGCCTTATAAGTTAAAGGCGCGACGCAGTTTGTGCAAAGCGTCCTCAAAGCGCTGCGCATTGGTTGTGGTTCCACGCTCGCGCTCGCTGAACTCGACGATCAGAGAGCTCTTGCAGTCGAAGGAGGTCGTCATGACCTTGGCAGAACTTGGGAGAGCATATTTGGATTTCTTTGGGGGGTGATGTTTGTGATGTTATCACTGTTGACTTTGCCATTTGCTGTCGGGATGCGTCGGGCGGAATCATCCTGTTGCACGATAACGCCCGCTCCCACACTGCCAATTGGACGAAGGCTAGGCCTCAGTAATTTGGTTGGGGGAGGCTGCAACATCTTCCGTACAACATTAATCCTTCACCGGGTGACTTTCATGTCTTTGGCGACCCGTAGAATGACATGGATGGACGTCGGTTTCAGTCGGACGAGGAAGTGCAAGAGCAGGTGCCCTTGTGAAACGGTCAGCGGCCGACCGCGTTCTGCGAACCAGGAACTGATCCTCTCGCCTCCCAGTGGGATAAATCTTAACGCATTTCGTGATTGATTTTGAATGGAGCCATTTCATGGTCCCGTCGTCGCGGGTGTTTGATTTTAATTTCACTGTCTCTCATAGTTGCTGTACACACAGTTTCTTTAAATTCTCTCCCATTAAATAAATTTTCTTCCTAAATAGTCGATTCGTTTCCTGTCGGTCGGAGGTAGGTGCAAGTGGCACACATGTAACACCTTCACTCTCCGTAATATTACACAATAACATCTTCAGCCAAAATGCCACCCATTTAAAGTAACGGATGAATAAAGATTAGTGATGCAGGCTGTTAAGCACCTACAATGTAACTGTCACCCTTGATTGTGTGACTCGTGATAATTATAAATGATAGTGCAATGATGTTCACTTTGACTGGTTTGTGCAATGCTGTTTGCGTTATTTTAACAAAATGGGTCAAATGGCTCTGAACACTATGGGACTTAACATCTGAGGTTATCAGTCCCCTAGAACTTAGAACTACTTAAACCTAACTAACCTAAGGACATCACACACACATCCATACCCGAGGCAGGATTCGAACCTGCGACCGTAGCGTCGCTTTCTTGTCTTGTGTGTAGCGGAGGGCACTTCGTGTACAATTACTGTTTCCTCATTTCTCCTGTTCGAGTCGTGAATGTTTCGCTGTAATAACGATTGTTGGTAAGCCTCCGTGTGACTTCGATTTCTCTTATTTTTATCTTCACGGTCTTTTCGCGAGAATACGTAGGAGGAAGTAATATGTTGGTTGACTTAGGTGAAGAGAAACTGAAATAAACCAGAAATTTTTCATATGGCTGTAATCTCATCAAAATGTTTGAAATCTATTGAAAAATTCTCACACACAAGACTGAAACGCATAAAAGAATTGTTTAAATAAAATATCTTGTTAATATAAAACGTTTTTAAAAAAGACCATGAAGTATAATTTTTCGTTGCCACATATGGATTTCTAATCCCGTAGGGAGAGTCCCGAAAATTCGTGGTTTTTTAATAGCTGTGACAATACTTACAAACAAAATTTCAATGGAAAAATACAGGACGCATGCAGTTGGTAACAATAAGGGGTTTGGAAGGTGGCTGACGTCGAGAAAAACTCTCAACAGTTCATGTCATTTGCAGTACAATAAAATTGTTAGTGCATTGTATGCGCCCCACTTTTTTGTTATAAATTAGTATCGTCATAGCTGGTAACAGTCCGGAAGCACAAATTTCCATGACTATCTGTAGGGGTTATAAATCTGTATGAGACTAGGAGAAATTATTTTATACTTTTTAGTCCCTTTTAAAAACGTGTTACGTTAAAAACATATTATTCAAAAATTATTTGTGTATATATTTAGAAATGAGTTCTTACTCAAAAGTGGTAACCTTTTTTACTAGTTTTAATTCTGATTCTATTGCAGTGAATTCATTCTCGAAAGTAAAAATTGACGTACAAAGTTCTCAATAGAAGCACCGTATTTTCTTGTCACGGATGCGAGAGAGATATTAAAGAAGAATGACCGTGGGTTGGCGTAGCCTCGCTGATACTCTAATAATATATGCGATCATTCTACACCAAGACAAAATGGACGATCTTGGTATTGATGCATATGCAATGTTTCATATCCATAAGCAGCAGATTAATTTTGAACGTAATTGGTTTTCACGGGGAGTCAACCGTTCAACAGTTAGCAACATGCTGAATGTCTCAACACTCACGAACGGATGTAAGGACGGAAATTTGATGTTCAGTTAATGCAAAATACAGCTACTACATTCAGTAGCAGAGGCCAGTTCCAAGTTCATTTTATTAATGCGTCCACGTTAATTTTATTCTATACAAACACACACAGTCTGTCAACTAGTGTTTGTTTCAAATTCAGTCTACTGTTTAAAATTTAAGTCTCTCCTTAATACAGCCCTGACGAAGAAATCACAGTTCGATACAATTCAGTATTTTATTAACACAGTTCGCAATTTTTATCAGAAATTGTAACTTGTCAAACTGTCACCCAACACAGTTCAGAGCGTAATCTGTTAATCATCTTCGTATTTAACACAGCAGTAACTTCAATTTTCATAATAATGCGGCTTAGAAAATGGCCGTCCCACTGATTCCACATCGTATTTACTTAGCCAAGTACTACCAGAGGGTTCTCCGCGGAACTACTTCCGAATCTACTCCAGCTTAAATCCATTACCATAATGTCTTCCTATTAAATTAAAATGCCCACATATCACGTTTGCAAGATTAGCGCGCGGTTTCCTCCCGACACAGCAACCCACACTCTCACTTTTCAACAGCAAAATCCCCTCAATATCGACAACATTTTACAAAGGTAAAATGTATCCCTACCTGGGCCATTGCGTTACCTCGCATCGGTAATAATATTTTCAGCCAATTTTATAATTGCAACCTAGACAGTATTTACACATGCGCAAAATAATAAATTTTCTCACAAGACATACAGTAAAAACATGGCGATATTTTACACAAGAAAGGTGGTTGTAGATATAGATCGATGCGTATATGTTGATTAAAAAATATCCGTTTCATCATGTGTGCACGGAGCAGACGGATAAAAGTACAGGGCCTTAGGTACAATCATGGGAGAAGTATTCATACACCGTTGTTCATGTAGATTAAAGTCATTTTTTAGAACTAAAGATCACAACCAGACATGCTATTTGGCAAAGTAACTGTATGCTGTTCCTTTCTAATCTGTACATATAAAAGGCTTAACTAAATTGGCCTTCCACAAGAACTAAATAAAATTATGTACTAGGTGGCGTCATACAGTGAGGAAAAAGTATTCATATCTGCAACAAAAAAATTACAATGTACGTAAAGATAATAAGTGTTAATGCTTTGTAGGCATTCCTCTTATTTTTATCACCGAAACCTATCCAGGTTCCCTTCAACAAAAACAAGATGCCCAACACCTGCTGTAGCCATAGTCCCCATACTGTAATTCCACCACCACCGCACTTTAATATGGGCCGAATGCGTTAGGGATCCAGCTCAGCATTTGGTCGTCTGCACATCAAAATTCTGCCATCATTTACAAATATGTAAAAATTTACTTTCATCTGTAAGCAGTATCTTGTCCCAGTAATTTATGTTCTTGTTTATATACGCTCGACGAAATTCAAGTCACAACTTCTTCTTGTTCTTGCTGATGTATGGTCTTTTTCTACGTATTCCACCTACACGATGTCCACTGCTTAAAATATAGCGAACCGCTCTTGGTGCGAATTCCTTCTCGAACTGTTTATTAACATGCGCAGAAAATGCAGATGCTATCAGTTTAGACTCTTTTATTGACCATCCTTGTCAACCTACTTCGTTCTCTTCGCGTTAGCTACTGTGGTCGACCTCTTCTTTCACTATTAATGAGAGTCTTTCTTTCTCTAAATAGCAATATTATGGACTGCATAGTTGGCTGGTTTCTTCCAATAATATCAGGTATTTCTGAAAATGATTTTCACTTTTTGTGCTGGGAGATAACTATTTGGATTTCCTCGATCGTTGTTTCCTTCCCTTTGCGGCCCATTTAGCTGTTGCACGGCATTCACTGGGTATCTGAACGAACATTCACGGGGTGCAGCTTGCCACTTAAGGCGTTCCCTGCTGCAAGCGGTTCATTAGTCGTTTCTGTGTTAACATTTCTAGTAGTTTATGAATACTTTTTTCCGCACTATGTGAAGCCAGGTGGCACAGATTTTTTGTTTCCTTATACAGAAGGCTAATTTAGTTAATCCTTTTATACGTACAGATTAGGAAGGAAACCCCGTATTGTTACTTTACCAAATAACATCTCTGGTTGTGACATTTAGTTCTAATAAATGATGTTATTCTACATGAACATGGTGAATGAATACTTTTTCCATGACTCTACATCCAGAAATCAGTTTTCCAGCACAGAGAGGTGACTGGGATAATGGCGGAGGGTAGCAAACGATATTAGTATGAGGTACCGTTTTGTCGTACGCTGTATTGTACTTCGTAAAGTGTATTCGTATATGTATACCAGCGTTGGAAGCCGCCGTTTCCATGCATGAGAGCAGATGCCTCGTCCTGGGAAGAGGCCGTTTTTAGTGGCAGTGAGTATGGTGTGCCGTAAGTGTCGGCGGTTGCTAGGCGGCAGCGTGTTGTATATGGCGTATCGCATCGCGTGCGGTGCTAGCGGCGTCTACGGCGGCGCTGTTCGTGTGGAAGCGGGCCAAGGATCGAAATTAATATGCCAAGTGGCGGCAGGCCACGCCGTGCCACGCGCCGCCGCATTCGCCCGCCGCCGGCCGCGCCGCTCCTGTCGCCAGGTTCAAGTGAGCTGTCCGTCCCGCGTCACGGCCCCACTGCAGTTTCGGCGATGCGCATGCGCGCGCGACGCGTCACTGGGCTGACAGATGCCACGCGCCCGGCCAGCTGATGGCTGCTCGCGTCATCCCACACAGCACGCTAGCCGGTAGTGGAGCTGGGCTGTATCTCTGGCGTATTCACGAACAACACGCAATAATGTCGATGTTCAAAATACGGGATATACATCGTATGACAAGAGCATCCTCGCAATTCGCACGGGATTTGCACCGGCATTAGTTACGAGGGCAGTTCAATAAGTAATGCAACACATTTTTTTTCTGAAACAGGGGTTGTTTTATTCAGCATTGAAATACACCAGGTTATTCCCCAATCTTTTAGCTACACAACACTATTTTTCAACGTAATCTCCATTCAATGCTACGGCCTTACGCCACCTTGAAATGAGGGCCTGTATGCCTGCACGGTACCATTCCACTGGTCGATGTCGGAGTCAACGTCGTACTGCATCAATAACTTCTTCATCATCCGCGTAGTGCCTCCCACGGATTGCGTCCTTCATTGGGCCAAACATATGGAAATCCGACGGTGCGAGATCGGGGCTGTAGGGTGCATGAGGAAGAACAGTCCACTGAAGTTTTGTGAGCTCCTCTCGGGTGCGAAGACTTGTGTGAGGTCTTGCGTTGTCATGAAGAAGGAGAAGTTCGTTCTGATTTTTGTGCCTACGAACACGCTGAAGTCGTTTCTTCAATTTCTGAAGAGTAGCACAATACACTTCAGAGTTGATCGTTTGACCATGGGGAAGGACATCGAACAGAATAACCCCTTCAGCGTCCCAGAAGACTGTAACCATGACTTTACCGGCTGAGGGTATGGCTTTAAACTTTTTCTTGGTAGGGGAGTGGGTGTGGCGCCACTCCATTGATTGCCGTTTTGTTTCAGTTTCGAAGTGATGAACCCATGTTTCATCGCCTGTAACAATCTTTGACAAGAAATTGTCACCCTCAGCCACATGACGAGCAAGCAATTCCGCACAGATGGTTCTCCTTTGCTCTTTATGGTGTTCGGTTAGACAACGAGGGACCCAGCGGGAACAAACCTTTGAATATCCCAACTGGTGAACAATTGTGACAGCACTACCAACAGAGATGTCAAGTTGAGCACTGAGTTGTTTGATGGTGATCCGTCGATCATCTCGAACGAGTGTGTTCGCACGCTCCGCCATTGCAGGTGTCACAGCTGTGCACGGCCGGCCCGCACGCGGGAGATCAGACAGTCTTGCTTGACCTTGCGGCGATGATGACACACGCTTTGCCCAACGACTCACCGTGCTTTTGTCCACTGTCAGATCACCGTAGACATTCTGCAAGCGCCTATGAATATCTGAGATGCCCTGGTTTTCCGCCAAAAGAAACTCGATCACTGCCCGTTGTTTGCAACGCACATCCGTTACAGACGCCATTTTAAAAGCTCCGTACAGCGCTGCCACCTGTCGGAAGTCAATGAAACTATACGAGACGAAGCGGGAATGTTTGAAAATATTCCACAAGAAATTTCCGGTTTTTTCAACCAAAATTAGCCGAGAAAAAAAAATGTGTTGCATTACTTATTGAACTGCTCTCGTAAATTTAAATTAAGTGGAATTTGACAGCTAATGGGTTGGACTGTTGCCGCTAGTGATTTGATATACACTGGTAGGATCCTGGTGTTGCCAGCTGTCACTGAGTTGCTACTTTCGCTGCCAAAAGCATTGTTCGTGCCCGTATTTCACGCAAAATTTTGCCCATTTCAAGAAAACACAGATTCCAATTAAAAGTAATTACATTGTTTTACGCCCTTAGAGAGACTCTGCAGACCTACAACAATGGGAATTTCAGATTTTTGTTAGAGGTCGAGATTCTAAACAGCACGATGTGGCATGCACTCGACTAACGTCTGAAGTAGTTCTGGGGGGAATTGGCACCATGAATCCTGCAGGGCTGCCCACAAATCTGTAAGAGTGCGAGGGGGTGGAGATGCCTCCAAATGGTACACACTTACGGCTACCATATTCACTGCCATTGCCACTACAAACAACCTCTTCCCAGGACGAGGCATCAGGCTCTAATGCTTGGAAATGGCAGCTTCCAACGCTGGTATACATATACGATTAAGTTCATATTCTACAAAGGGCAATACACAGTACGAAAATCGCCATTATCCGAAGCTTGTACCTAGCAAACGCAATGCGGGTCGAAACTTTCGAAAGATCCGTTCACGAGCGAGTCATTTTGATAACCAGTGAAACATTAAACTCATCGAAATGAGTTCTGTAGTTTTCGAGATATGGTGCGATAAGTTTGAACTGTTATTCGTGTGGAAACTTGTTCCATATAAAAAAAAAACATAACTCCGACCCTAACTTACGTTAAAAAATACATTCGAAATGGTTACACACACTGTAGAGATCTACACTGAAGAGCCAAACAAAATCATTCACCTACCTAATATCGTGTAGGGCCCCCGCGAGCACGCAGAAATCCCGCAGCACGATGTGGCATGCACTCGACTAACGTCTGAAGTAGTTCTGGGGGGAATTGGCACTATGAATCCTGCAGGGCTGCCCACAAATCTGTAAGAGTGCGAGGGGGTGGCGGGAGTTTGATGGCCAGCGCAAGTGTTTAAACTCAGAAGAGCATTCGTGGAGCCACTCTGTAGCAATTCTGGACGTGTGGGGTGTCGTGTTGTCCTGCTGGAACTGCCCACGTCCGTCGGAATGCACAATAGACATGAATGGATTCAGGTAATCAGACAGGGTGCTTACGTACGAGTCACCTGTCAGAGTTCTATCAGGGGTCCCATATCACTACAACTGCGCACGTCCTATACCATTACAGAGCCTCCAGCAGCTTGAACGGTCGCCTACTGACATGCAGAGACCATGGATTCATGGGGTTATCTCCATACCCCCGTACACGTCATCCGCTCGATAAAATTTGAAACTAGACTCGTCCGACAAAGCAACATGCTTCCAGTCATCATCACCCCAATGTCGTTGTTGAGGGGCCCAGGCGAGGGTAAAGCTTTGTGTAGTGCAGTCATCAAGGGTACACGAGTGGGCCTTCGGCTCCGAAAGCCCGTATCGATGATGTTTCGTTGAATAGTTCGCACGCTGACACTTGCGGGCGGCTTGCATTGAAATCTGGAGCAATTTGAGGAAGAATTACACTTCTGTCACGTTAATCGATTCTCTTCAGTCGTCTTTGGTCCCGTCCTTGCAGGATCTTTTTCTGCCCGCAGCGATGTCGGAGATTTGATGTTTTATCGGATTCATGATATTCACGGGGCATTCGTCAAATATTCGTACGGGAAAATCGCCACCTCGAAGATGCTGTGTCCCATCACTGTAACACCACGTTCAAACTCACTTAAATCTTGATAACCTGCCATTGCAGCAGCAGTAACCGATCTGACAACTGCGCCAGACACTTGTCTTATGCAGGCGTCCGCTACGGTCGCAGGTTCGAATCCTGCCTCGGGCATGGATGTGTGTGATGTCCTTAAGTTAGTTAGCTTTAAGTAGTTCTAAGTTCTAGGGGACTAATGACTCATAAGTTAAGTCGCATAGTGCTCAGAGCCATTTGAACCATTTTTGAACAGGTGTTGCCGTCCACAGCGCCATATTCTGCCTGTTTACATATCTCTGTATTTGAATGCGCTTGCCTGTACCAGTTTCTTTGGCGCTTCAGTGTATATCGAATGTGAATGTCAGATCTTTACCGTTACATTTGTAGGCGGTAGAGACTTTAGTACTATTTTCTATCGCCGCAGAGTGGGCAGCGCTGTGATGGCCCTCTGAAGACAGTATTCGTCGTGACAACGTAGCAACTTCTGACATTAAGTGTCAGATGCCAGTTAATTAAAATCACAATGCAGTTCTCTTGTTAGCAACCGCTCGACAGCTCGGCGCGTATTCTCTTTCTTGGACATAAACCAAGACGCAGTGCGACTAAATTAAGCCCTCTTTATTGACAGCAGATGCTCAGAATGACGGTCCTCTGCGGCAAAAACAGGCTGACATCTCCTGTATTTGTATTCATACAGGTGGTTTTCTTTTCTCCTAAGTCCGCAGCTCGTGGTCGTGCGGTAGCGTTCTCGCTTCGCACGCCCGGGTTCCCGGGTTCGATTCCCGGCGGGGTCAGGAATTTTCTCTGCCTCGTGATGACTGGGTGTTGTGTGATGTCCTTAGGTTAGTTAGGTTTAATTAGTTCTAAGTTCTAGGGGACTGATGACCATAGATGTTACGTCCCATAGTGCTCAGAGCCATTTGAACCATTTTTTTTCTCCTAAGGTCTCTTTAATTTTCCTATAAGCGGCATCTATCTTACTCGTAGTGATATATTCTTCTACATCCTTATATTTGTCCTCTAGCCGTTCCTGCTTAGTCATTTTGCACTTTCTGTGAATCTCATTTTTTAAACGTTTATATTCCCCTTCACCTGCTTCATGTGCTGCATTTTTAAACTTTCTCCTTTCATGAATTAAATTCAATAGCTCCTGTGTTTTTCAAGGATTTATACTAGGCCTGGCCTCTTTACCCATCTGATCTGCTGCCTTCATTATTTCATCTCTTAAAGCTACCCATTCGTCTTTTACTGGGTTCCTTTCCCCTATTCTAATCACTCGTTGCCTAATGCTCCCTCCGGAACTTTCAACAACCTCTGGTTCTTTCAAGTTATCCAGATCCCATCTCTTTCATTTCCTACCTTTTTGTAATTTCCTCAGTTTCAATCTGCAGTTCTTAACCAATAAGTTGCGGTCATATTCCACACCCGCCCATCGAAATGTCCTACAGTTTAAAATCTGGTTCCGAAATCTCTATCTTGCTATTATCTAATCAATCTGAAACCTTCCTGTGTCTCTAGGTCTGTTCCACGTGTACAGCCTTCTTTCGTGACTATTAAAACAAGTGTTTGCGATTATTTAATTATGCTCTGTGCGTCGTACTGTACTATGTGAACTATACAGAATATTACAGCAGATTGTGTATATCGTGTTATTCTGTCTTGTTGGTTTCACAGCGTGTGGTTTAGTGAGTCCATGCATGTTTAGCAGTAGGTACAATTATTGAAACTGAACATGTTAGAAAGGTACTCCGACCAAACAATTAAGCGTTTCATACTGACATGTGTCATCTGTGCTTTAGTTACTGATATGCGATAGGAAACACAGTGCGTATATGGCATAGGTTGGCCCTGCTCTCATCGCGGCAGTCTTTGTGGTGAGTAGAGTTTGCTTCCTCCGTACACCGCTCCCCATTCTGTAACTGAAATTTCGACAGATAGTCGCGTAACGCTTTATCTGTCTAGATTGCTCACAGTTTTCTAGAGATCCCAGGAATGAGCATACAACAATTTCACTGCCAAAGTATAGAGGAAAATGTGTTGTTATGAAAGGGACTGAAGCACCCGGAAGTTAATGTAAACACGCGTATGAAGCAGAACGATAAATAGCCTCGTTTGATGATAGGGTAAATAACAAGCATCGGTTTATTGAATGCATACTGGGAAACTGCAGTTTCTGAAGGCTTTCATGATCGGTTGTTTTTGGTTCCTGGTGAATCTACCAGTTCTTGTTGCCCTGGTCCATGAAATATTTTTGTTCCTGACGTTTCGTCGAGGACTGCTTTGGACATCTTCAGATGTGATCGTTATTCGGCTGGGTATTGCTGACTGACAGGCCGGACGTAGGAGAGCGACATGTATACCGTGAAACTATTATTTACAGCTTTATCGAGAAACATCGAAAAACATAAACGTGGGGAAAATTTTAACAGAAAAGAAGAAGCCCTGAAACATAGTAATATAGGGACAGTGCCTCTACAGAATCGATAGATAAGTTTTTTCTATGAGTAGGATTATCTCTGCGCCGGCCGGTGTGGCCGTGCGGTTCTAGGCGCTTCAGTCTGGGACCGCGTGACCGCTACGGTCGCAGATTCGAATCCTGCCTCGGGCATGGATGTGTGTGATGCCCTTAGGTTAGTTAGGTTTAAGTAGTTCTAAGTTCTAGGGGACTGATGACCTCAGAAGTTAAGTCCCATAGTGCTCAGAGCCATTTGAACCATTTGATTACCTCTGCGAATCACATTCCCATTAAAGGTATTGATTTCACGCCCTAACCTCCAACCCTCCCGTCGGCAAAACTCAGCAAAACCAGGAGCAGCTGCGAAGATGCCGACTGCAGCTCTGGACGAAACGTCAGGTAAATAAGTATGTGCGTTGTGCGGACTAAGACCATAAAATCTGTAAGATTCACCGCAATCTGTGTAACGGGGATTGTTTACAGCTGGCCGGAGCTGCCGAGCGGTTCTAGGCGCTACAGTCGCAGGCTCGAATCCTGCTTCGGGCATGGATGTGTGTTATGTCCCTAGTTAGGTTTAAGTAATTCTTAGTTCTAGGAGGCTGATGACCTCAGAAGTTAAGTCTCATAGTGCTCAGAACCATTTGATTGTTTACAAGTCGCTAGTAACGTTCAATACCGTTTTCAACTGTGTGGCATTAGTAGAATAGACGTAATGTGTACGAAGTACTGTTTCGAGAATGGTCAGATATTTTGAATTCGGGTAAGAGTGTAACAGAAACGCTGAAAATGTCAAGTGGCAGGCACGCTCAGAAAGAAGGGAAAATCGCATCAGGAACTATCTGGGAATTTCAGGAACTAATTTTACGAGCAGATTCTAAGAATTTCATACAGGTTTCTATTATTGGCTTCCATAGGAAAATGAGACAACTGACAGCCTGGAGAGATGCATACAAACAATCGTGGCTCCACTGAATATAACTGTCGAAAACCGTGATACATTGAGATGACAAAAGTGATGGGAAACCAGCTGATATAGTGCCGGACCTGCTCCTCCCCGGCGTATTGCAGCAGCTTGACGTAGCATTGACTCAACAAGTCGTTGGAAGTTCCCTCTATAGCCGTTCATAATTGCGAAAGTGTTACCGGTGTATGATTTTGTGCACGAACTTACCCCTCGATTACGTCCCATAAATGTTCGATGGTATTCATGTCGGACGACCTGGGTCGAAAAAGCATTTGTTCGAATTGTCCACAATTTTCTTGAATCAGTCTCAAACAATTTTGGGCCGGTGACATGGCGCGTTGTCATCCGTGTAAATTCCGTCGTTGTTTGAGGACATGAAGTCCATGAATGGCTGCCGATAGCCTCAAGTAGCCGAACGTTACCAATCGTTGCCAGTCAATGATCAGTTTAGGTGGACTAGAGGACCCATTCCATTCCATATAAACACAGCCCCACGCCATTATGGAGTTGCAGTGCCTTATTGACAACTTGGGTCCGTGCCTTCGCGGAGTGTGCACCGCACTCGAACCCTAACATCAGCTCTTACCTGATGAAATCGGGACTCATCCGACCAGCCACAGTTTTCCGGTCATCTGGGGTTCAACCGATGGTCACGAGCCCAGGACATATGCTGCATGCTGCGTCGTGCTGTTAGCAAAGGCACTCGCGTCGGTCGTCAGGTACCACAGCCCATTAAAGCCAAATTTCGTCGCACTGTCCTAACGGATACGTTCGTCGTACGTCCCACATTTATTTCTTTCGTTATTTCACGCAGTGTTGTTTGTCTGTTAGCACTGACAACTCTGTGCAAACGCAGCTGCTCCCGGTCGTTAAATGAAGGCCGTTGTCTACTGCGTTGTCCGTGGTGAGAGGTAATGCTTTAAATTTGGTATTCTGGGCACTCTGTTGACACTGTGGATCTCGGAATACTGCATTCCGTAATGATTTCCGAAATGGAATGTCCCATGCGTCTCGCTGGAACTACTGTTTCGCGTTCGAAGTCTATTAATTCCCGTCGTGCGACGATAATCACGTCGGAATTCTTTTCACATGAGTCACCTGAGTACAAAAGAGATCTCCGCCTATGCACTGCCGCCATCAGTATATGTGCATATCGCTATCCCGGAACAATGAGTTTGTCGCGCAGTTGACAGTCATTTCCAGAGTACAGATGTAGGCGTAGAACTGAAGGAAGTTGTGGGTGCGAGTGATGTGGCTGGCTGGGACGGCGGTCGTGTGTGACCGGGCATAATGTCGCCGGCTGGTTTCCGGCTGCCGCGCGCAGTCCTGCCTCATTACCGCCGCCAGGCGTCGCGGCTTTGCAGGTTTTTCCGGCGGTTCTAATTTACAGCCGGCTTGCGGTGGCAGCAGCAGCAGCAGCGGTGGCGTCCTGGCCTGTCCTGACCCGGCCTGCTAACAATGCCGTAGCTCCGGCTCTGCCTAGCGCGGGACTTAACCGCAAAACCTTGCGGCTTTTTGCAGATCCGCGCGCCACTGGGGAACGGGGAAGCACGTCGCTGGAAAACACCGCCTTTGTTTCCATAACTTTCCATAATTGTTTTCTTACTAATCCGTGAAGTGCCACCGAACATACGGGACCTTACGCGGAGGCTGCTGTTAACCCAGTAACTTTTTTAAATTTCAAGTAGTTCTTCAGAGAAGCGTAATGCACTTATTTAGAGACATGTTATGTTGCAACTTAGCTCAGGAGATATGCTGAAGCAAGGCAGCCCCACATTTTTAGCATTTGTTGATATAGAAAAAGCCTTTTGGCGGTGTTGACTGGGATACACCCTAAGAAATTCTGAAGTTGTTCACCTTGTTTTACTTATGCCTTTCTCCCATACCCTATAAGGGTCACCCTGGCTAGACTGAGATTTTGCATGGTTAATTTAAGGGATGGCCGGACGTCCTTCTGCTAGTAGTGTCATTCACGTGAAAATGTGCAAGCATTTGCCAGATGTTTGTAGATTGTCTATCTAAGGTGGGACTTGGGTACCAACCTGGTATTCCCCTTGTCGTATGCGGAGAACCGCCTAAAACGACATCCAGGCTGGCCGGCACACCAGTCGACGTGGTTAAACCGTCGGGTGGATTCCATCCGGAACCGGGGCGCCTGCCCAAATCGGTGTGCCTTCACGCACGGCTACCCGTGCGCATCTACATAATTCTGAAGTTACGACGAATAAAATTCAGCGAGTTACAGGTTATCTACAACTTCTCAAGAAACCTGACTAGAGGTAACAAGAGGCGAAGGAAAAGAAAGGGAAGCAGTAGTTATGAATGAGTTGAGACAGTGTTGTAGCCTATTCCTAATGTTATTCAGTCAGTACATGGAGGATGCAGTGAGGGAAACCAAGGTCAAATTTGCGATGATTCAGGGAGAAGAAATATGAGTTTTGACGTTTGAGGACGATATTCTTACTTGGAAGGTCAGATGAACGAAATTTATGTCTTGGAAAGAGACAGTAAATGTGAACTTCGATAAAATCAAAATACAGGCAATTTAGTGCCGATGAATTAAGATGACAATAGGACAATCAGATTAGAAAGGACATGCGAGAAGAGTTGTATTGTTCGAGTAGCGAAATAACTGATGCTGCCAGATATAAAAAGTTGCAGACTAGCAATAGCACGACAAGCTTTACTGAGATAGAGAAATTTGTATACAGCGAAAAAGAAAATGTAACTGTCAGGAATTCAATTTTGAAGGTATTTGACACGGGAGTGTAGTCTCATATAAAAATGAAACCTGGAAGATAAACAGCACAGAAAGACGAGACAAATTTATGAAATATTTTGCTGCACTAGAATGCTGAAGAGTAGTGGGATGGTTTTCAACCGTCAGTATGCTGAAAACCGAAATAAGAACAAAAAATAGACAATCTTTTGACGTTTCTAAGTAGTAGAATATTTGAAACCGAATACACTGTATGAGTCACCTCAGTGGAAAAACATTTGGAAACTTGTGGTAAGGTCTTATGGGACCAAACTGCTGAGGCCACAGGTCCCTAAGCTTACGTACTACTTAATCTGACTTAAACTAACTTACGCCAAGGACAAAGGACAACACACACCCATGCCCGAGGAGGACTCGAAATTCCTACGGGAGGGGGGGGGGGGGGTTGGAGCCGCGCGGACCGTGACTGATAGGTAGCAAAGCAACCACTGCCTCTCGACCCCTGCACCACTACCTGATTCAGCGTAATTTTTGTAGATAAATAATAATAAAAACATTGGTTCTACTTGTGGTATCGTCCGAAGATCGCGGTGCCACACCACATTCGGCAACGCGCATCGATCCACAGGCAATAAGCGACCTCTCGCTGCAATCTGCAACGACGACTGGCCTAGGCTAAAGAAGATTCGCCCCCTCTCCCAGCACAGCAGAGCCCTCACAGGCAGGTAAATGTAGAGCAGAGCATGGAAGCACTCTGCCCAGTTCGTGACCTCAGCTAAAGCAATCAACATCATCCAGTAGCACTAAAGAGATATTTAGGTCTCATATGGTAATGTGTTTTTGTAAATGTTGAACATTGTACTTGAAGACAAGAGTTTGTTAATTAGTGCATGAAGTGATGCTTTAATAGTCAGTGACAGTTATATATTAGCGAGCAATCCCGTGTCCAACGATTGTTTCAAGTTAATCTTTTTATCATTCACGTAATAAAGTGAAGTAATATTTCATATGTTATTGTTCAGATGAGCCTTCTCCCAGAACAACCGAAGAATCCACAGTCATGGCCGGGCGATTGTAGTTTCGTCTGGTCATACCACCACCAACGATTTCAGCCATCTTGAATTTTTTAAATAACACACGTGAGCTAATATATGCCATCTTTTATTGGGGTAAGGGATAGGGGGAGGGGGAAGAGTCAGGCAATTATGACACTGACATAGGCGAAATCGTATTGGCCGCAGCAGAAACTGCCTTCGGCCTCTACGTTAATGAGGAACAAGTTCAACAAATAAAGCGCAGCCTCGCATATGGTACAAGTCGTTCATGCCACAGAAACGGAAATTAATGTTGCTCATCAGACTATGAATGAGGCATTACCAAATGATCCATTGTTACCTTTAGGTACTTTATCAGCCCGTCAAATTATCCTGAAGTGCTATTTTATCTTTCATGTCCTCTTAGCTTTATCATCGTTTATTGTGAATGTAATGTATTTAGAATCCCATTTTTGTATTCTTGCCAGTTGTTATTTCAAATAGAATTCGAGGTTTTTTACTGTACGAAGTGAATATTCTTTTCACTTTGGGATAAACTAGGCTGAAAAGTTAGAAACTGGAAAAATAAACCAAGCTCTTGTGTAATTTAAGAATCAATGGACTGTCATTAATTTGATCCCCAATCACAAATGATACATTTTTAGTTAGTGACAACATTCATTTATAAAGTCGACACTCGGCTAAAAATGTTATCTTCTTGTATTTTTAGAAGTACTCCTTCTGATTCCATGCAAATACATGTCGATTTCCTAGTACTGTTCATTACACACAGACGGTCGCATTGCACCGAGAGCATTACCTTAACAAATCCAGTGTAGAAAATTATTTATAGAATTAGTATGGACTTAAGGTGAAGAAATCGTAAGACTGAAGAAGGAAACAGAACTGATTCTATGCTTGCAGATGTCACTGTTACATTCACATAGTGTTATTTGGGGGCAGAATGTAGAAGTGCATAGACATTTCAAATTGTGCTAGTATTAAAAAAATAACGCGATTTTTTGCTCTTTCGAAATCATTTTATGTATTCACCTACATCAGTGTTACCCATTCTAAATATCCCCTGTTAAATGTTATACTCTTACGCCAACGTTGTTTTCAATCCCCGAAACAAGTCTGGAAGTTGAACTTGGAAATAACTGTTAGCTATTCCCGCATTCCGTCTTTAATTTCATCTGTGTTTTGCAAAGCGACGGTCCTTTGGGGTTTTCTTTATTGTTGGGGGATGGGGCAAGAGTATAGTATTATGTTTGGCCAAAAATTCAGAAACACGCAACGAAGTGTGAGCAGGTGCATTATACTGATGCATGAATTATTTCGCCACAAACCTGGCCGTTTTTTTCCGGTTTGCTTCACGCAAAAGGCGCAAGTATTTATAAGTAGTATTTCTTATTGGTCGTTGGTGATTGTGTCAAGATATCATGGTTCACTATGCCGTTAAAATCAAAGAACGCAATGAGCACAGCCTTCGTTCACAGTTGACCACACACACTCTTCGATTTTCCTTCGATCTTGGCGAACAAGATGCTTCCAATTGGAATGGAACCTTAGTTTCGACATCATAACTGGAAAGCCTTTTTTCGTCACCTGTTAACAACACGTTTCAGTAATATTCTGTTTGAAACTTTCCCGATGTTATAACTACTTGATAGATTCACGGGCGTCACGTCGGATAATGTTGTGACAGCTGCTCCTTATGTTTAGCTGCTTACTGATGTGTTGCTGCAGTGGCTCGCCAATATATACGCTGACTCGCTGAAGCAGCGCAGGCGCCAATGGGTGGGCTATAACGTCATCGCAGACGAATCATAGAGCACGGCGACCTGTGGTGGATACGCTACAAATTCGAGGAGCTAAGTTGAGGAGGACATCTGACATCTATTCAGACTTTTACTTACCTCGACGTACTTTTAATTTAATGAAGAGTATTTTGAGCAAACAGGTGGTGTTGCTATGGATAGCCCTTTGTCTCCTAGTAGATAATCTTTTTATGGAAGACTTCGAGGAAAAAGCACTTCAGTCGGCGGTGTTGAAACCTAAATGTTTCTGGAGATATTTGGTCTACGCCTTTGTGTCGACAACACATGGGACACAAATGGGACAGCAACGCTTCCTGCATTTCTAGAAAACCTTAACTCCCTCCATCCGAGCATTTGCTTCACCATAGAAGTGAAGGAAAATGCAGACCCTAGATGTCTTGGTCCGCAGAAAAGAAGATGGTTCCTTGGATCACAGCGTGTTGCTTAAACCAACTCGTACGGACCTATATCTACTAGCTACGAGCTGCCATCACCCGTCTCAACTCGGTGGCATATTACGGACTCTCATTCATAGGACTAATCTCAGATGCAGGGAGCTTATCAGCAGAGCTTAGCCATCTTCGCTCTATGTTTGTACGAACGGGTTCTCTGATAAACAGATTTGTAATGCTTTCCAACCTGCACGCACTAAACCTCAAGAACAGTAAGAAGAAACGAAGAACTCCATGAGGATAGTTTTTCTATCTTACTTCTATGGAGTGTCCTTTAAGATCTGCAGGCTGTTGGAAAAACATCCGATAAAATGTGTCTACCGCCCTCCAGAGTGAGTACAAACGATGTTGGGTTTTGTCTAAGACAACCTAGGTCTAGGGAGACCAGGGAAATATAAAATCCCGTGCCAGTGTGGGAAATCATACATTGGCCAGACGCGTCGCACTATTAAAGGTAGATGCGCTGAACATGAACGTCACGCCAGATTGAGTCAGCCAGAAAAGTCTGCTGTTGCTGTACACTGTCTTGACACGGGACTTAGCATTAACTTCGAAGAGACGAAGATCTTTGTCCGCCTCCACGTATTGGGACTCGATCATTAAAGAAGCAGTCGAAACGCGTTTGAGTCACGACCTGATTAATAGATACACGGGATTTCAACTCAGAAAGGCGTGGCATGAAGACATCGTCGGTAGCAGACGAACGAATCCAAGTCTGCACAGACGGGGAATTGAAGTCCTTACACTTAAACTGGGCGCAAACTCACTGGCCGCGCGCGCGCGCTGGGTCGCGATTTGCGGCCGCGTGTTTTCTGCTTCGCTCTTGGTAAGACCGTGGCCCGTTTCTTTGGCAGGGGGCACTGGATGTCGCCGTGCTCTATGATTCGTCTACGATGACGTTATAGCACCACCCCTTGGTGCCTGCGCTTTCAAAACAACATCCGACGCGACGCCCGTGAACCAATGAAGCACATATCAGTGTTTGTCCGTCGTTGTTGACGTCATGCAGCGACTCCTGAGCAACTTGCATTCGCCGCTGTGTTCGTTCTAAATTCAACAATCTTGGAAAAAATTTTGCTGCCACATGTTTCATACTCAAAATATCTGAAAAAAAGTTCATGGCATGAGACTGTTGATATGACGTCATCACCAGCGACATTCCTTGGCCATGAATCGAGCATCATTCATAATCATTTCTTTCATTTTTTTCACTATTACATCGGTTGATGATGTCCTGAGGCGTTCAGAGAGCTCGTCATCTTCACCATCTTCACGGCCTCCTTCGAGACACGCTTATAACAATCGTAAACCCTTCTTTGCTCATAGCATACTTACCAATATTACTTACCGGTATGTAACGTTTCTAACATTTTGATGCACCTAATGCTGTTCTTATAGACATATTTAATACAAATTCTCTGATCTATTTTTATACGAATTAAATAATCGCCGATACTATCAACACACTTATCACCTTTTTGAACAACTGAGAACAGACCGAATATCCGACACTGTCAAGTTACTTTTAAAAACACGACGACGAAAAAAACTCGCGAATCCGGCTAGAAGACACCTCGTATATCCGAGTTATTTCGTTGTCTTTCCTCAACGTAATAAAGTAACTGGAAACCGAAGGCTTCGTTTTCGGGTTAATTCCCGTACACGCAAACTTACAATTTGTCGTTTGTCTGGTTTCGTGTTTAAGCCCTCTGAATTTCAGTTTTAGCACACAATTAATTCTGTCAAGTTTTAGTTTGCGATATTTCGTAGGTTCGTGATTTCTGTAAGCGATTTCGCTTGCAGCACCTTTTAAATTTCTCACGGGATAGCTTATCGTCTAAATGAGAATTGTGGGGGATTTCGAAGTCATTTAGAGTTAGCTATGCGATTTTGGGAATAATGTTTTCAAATCATGAGCTGTCAGGAAACTGGACCATTAATGATATGAAACTCATTCTGTTCCATGTGCTCTTTGGTCAGAACAAATAATTTCATTAAATAGATGCAAATCCTCTGGCCTGTGGCGGGACCCGTGTCACTTAATGCCGAACGAACACTGAATCAAGCTTTAGTCTGCTGTCTTTTATTTCTTCCATTTCCTGCCATGCTGCTAATGGGTGGATTTCTCCGTCTTCTAAAGTGTTAACTGTGAAAGGCGCGCCTCTTCCTCTGATATAGATAATCTGGGGACCAGGTAAACTGCAATAATTGTCATCAATTCTCCTTTTCCCAGTTGTTCCCATTCATTCGTTTTAATATTTTCTTTCCTCCTTTTCCTCTGTCCTGCACCTTTTTCGTTTTTTAATGGGAATTCTGGAAATATTTATGAAATTTATAGTTCAATTTTTCAATGTGTCCCCTCCTTTAACCGTATCTGGTGACATATTACTGTTACTTGGAGCTAAGGTTGCATTTTCTATTCCTTTAAACGTTATTCGAAATTCATACGTCCACTGTTGCTCAACCTCCATAAATGACAAAAGAACATTACTTGCCTCTTTTCTTATACCACTGGATGTGTTTACTTTTTCTATGTATTGTTTTAGAGAATTATCAGTTATCCTATATCTGAACTCACCTTCTTTTTCCTACAGACCCTTACGCTTTTCTGTAAATTACGTCTTTTGTCTTTCCTGTTATCTATGATGTTATTGAAAAAAAAAGAAGCTTCCTGCACCATAAAAAATTTTGCTAGTTTGAGTGATGTTAGAAATTTTTGTTGTTCCTATAATCATTAGTCAACTAGTTTTCTGCATCCTGATTTTTACATTCTTGTGTTTTTGACTTCTTCGTCTGATCCATTAATTTGTATAATTTCATTAAAACATTTAATCATCTTTGCAGGCGTGTCTGTATTCCGTTACGAAAGATTTAGTTGTGGTTCGTAGATGTGTGCTTATTTTGAGTTTGGTTTACTCAAGATATGACAAAAGTTGCTCTGTGGTTCTGTCGGTGATTTCACTTAATTTCCCGTAATGTAGCAGAAGCCAAGCAATGTATGGCTACCCGTCTGCCCGTGGCACGTACTAACAGGTAAGATGCATGATCAAACTCATTTCTCGTTTCCTTTCTCTTTGCGTCATGCCACGTTCTTTCCCCTTATATTCAACAGCTGTGTTTTATATTTACCTATCTCCTGAACCCCTTTCGCTTATGGCCATTACTGTTAGCGCACATAGCCGGCCGAAGTGGCCGCGCGGTTCTGGCGCTGCAGTCTGGAACCGCGAGACCGCTACGGTCGCAGGTTCGAATCCTGCCTCGGGCATGGATGTGTGTGATGTCCTTAGGTTAGTTAGGTTTAACTAGTTCTAAGTTCTAGGGGACTAATGACCTCAGCAGTTGAGTCCCATAGTGCTCAGAGCCATTTGAACCATTTGTTAGCGCACATCGTTAAAAATGCACCTTCTGTAACTTCTAATGGTTCTGTACTTGTAATGTATGAATATAAACTGTGTGCTGGTGTTTTTTATCTGCACTATGGCATTTTTACTTTCTGAACGTAGTGTAACACCCTTAGGGAAGACCACCTGTCTGAAGCCTGAATAACGACGTCTTGGATTGGGAGACGTGCAGGAAGAGAATCATCGAGACTTTGGAAGTTACCGATAGGGATGTGGAGCCGTGCCGACTCCAGTGCCGCGGCTAGCTGCGCTACGTTTCTCATTTGATGATCCAAGGCGCCAGTAACCCGATCGAGGTGCTCCCAGAGATTTTCGACTAGATTTAATAAATCCGAGCAGTTTGGTGTCCAAGGGAGCACGATAAACTCATCTTGGTTCTCTTCGAACCATGCACATGCACTGCGAGCTGCGTGACACGTTGCGTTGGCCTGCTGGTAGATGATCGTCTCCAGGAAAGACAAACTGCATATACGCTACTGGCCATTAAAATTGCTACACCACGAACATGACGTGCTACAGACGCGAAATTTAACCGACAGGAAGAAGATGCTGTGATATGCAAATGATTAGCTTTTCAGAGCATTCACACAATGTTGGCGCCGGTGGCGACACCTACAACCTGCTGACATGAGGAAAGTTTCCAACCGATTTCTCAAACACAAACAGCAGTTGATCGGCGTTGTCTGATGAAACGTTGTTGTGATGCCTCATGTAAGGAGGAGAAATGCGTACCATCACGTTTCCGACTTTGATAAAGGTCGGATTGTAGCCTATCACGACTGCGAGTTATCGTATCGCGACATTGCTGCTCGCTTTGGTCGATATCCAATGACTGTTAGCAGAATATGGAATCGGTGGGTTCAGGAGGGTAATACGGAACGCCGTGCTGGATCCCAAAGGCCTCGTATCACTAGCAGTCGAGATGACAGGCATCTTATCCGCATGGCTGTAACGGATCGTGCAGCCACGTCTCGATCCCTGAGTCAACACATGGGGACGTTTGCAAGACAACAACCATCGGCACGAACAGTTCGACGACGTTTGCAGCAGCATGGACTATCAGCTCGGAGACCATGGCTGCGGTTACCCTTGACGCTGCATCACAGACAGGAGCGCCTGCGATGGTGTACTCAGCGACGAACCTGGGTGCACGTATGGCAAAACGTCATTTTTTCGGATGAATCCAGGTTCTGTTTTACAGCATCATGATGGTCGCATCCGTGTTTGGCGACATCGCGGTGAACGCACATTGGAAGTGTGTATTCGTCATCGCCATACTGGCATATCACCCGGCGTGATGGCATGGGTGCCATTGGTAACACGTTTCGGTATTCTCTTGTTTGCATTGACGGCATTTTGAACAGTGGACGCTACATTTAATATGTGTTACGACCCGTGGCTCTACCCTTCATTCGATCCCTGCGAAACCCTACTTTCAGCAGGATAATTCACAATTGCATGTTTTCACACGGGCTTTTCTGGAAACAGAAAATGTTCGACTGCTGCCCTGGCTAGCACATTCTTCAGATCTCTCACCAAATGAAAACATCTGCTCAATGGTGTCCGAGCAACTAGTTCGTCACAATACGCCAGTCACTACTCTTGATGAACTGTGGTATCGTGTTGAAGCTGCATGGGCAGCTGTACCTGTACACTCCATCCAAGCTCTGTTTGACTCAATGCCCAGGCGTATCAAGGCCGTTATTAAGGTCAGAGGTGGTTGTTCTGGGTACTGATTTCTCAGGATCTATGCACCTAAACTGCTTGAAAATGTAATCACATGTCAGTTCTAGTATAATACATTTGTCTAATGAATACCCATTTATCATCTGCATTTCTTATTGGTGTAGCAATTTTAATGGCCAGTAGTGTAGGAGTGGACATGGTCCCCGAGGGTAGATGCTTACTTGTGTTGAATGCCACGAAAACATTCCACAGACCATAACGATCCCTCCTCCGGCCTAGAACCTTCCCGACAATTTTTGCAGAGCCGTCCTTGGCAACGACCGTGTGTCCGATGGGGCATAAAACATGATCCGTCTGGAAAGGCCACCTGTCGCCACTTAGTGCACGTCCAGTTGCGGTATTGGCGTTCTAATTCCAGCCTTCGTCGCCGATGAACAGCAGTCAGCATAGGCTAATGAACCAGGCGCCTGCTGCGGAAGCCCGTACGCATCAACGTTCGCTGAAAGGTCGTTGAAGAGACACTGTTGGTAGCCATGTGGTTCATCTGGGTGGTCAGTTGCGTAACGGTTGCTCGTCTATTTACCCGCACACATCTCTGCAGCCGTCATTGAGCCGTATCATCTATGGCTCGTGGTGCACCACAGGCGCTGGTGTTGATAGCGCAATTTTGCCGTGTACTGTATACCTTAAACACGATAGCCTGTGAAAAGTTTACAAACATAGCTCTTTAGGAAGTGATTCCACCCTAGCCATTTTGGACGTTAGATAAATCATTCCCTTTCCGCATTATGGCACCTACTGCACTGTTTTCTGCGTTCCCCCCGACAAGCTTTGCACACCCTTCCACTACTAGTGCTGCAACCTGTCGTCTGTGAGTGGTTATTGCATGTTGACGTCGAACCTAGGCGGTGATCAAATTAATGTGACACGACTGTGTATATGTGATGGAAGATATGTATAATACCTGTTTAGATGTAACAGAGGGTCTGACAACCCTAATCTTGCCAGATTAATAAATCAAGATATAAATAAATGAATACAATTTTTTTATCACTGTCGTCCATGCAGCATCTTCAAAACGTTGGTTTGTAGTAGTAAATAGTGACTGATTGTATTAATGCCGTGCATGTTTACTGCTTCATACTCAGTGATCCTCTATATCTGCCAGCCGAAAACGTTTCCATGTGTTTCGTTTGATGATTGTTTGCAGACCGCGTGTAACTGTAGTTTCGAAACAGTATAGAACACAGAGAATAAATTCAGTTCCATGAAGTATAGGCGGAACGGAATCAAAAATTACTGACTCAAATGATGCATATTAAGATTCAGCTTTCTCATATGGAGAATATGGAATCACATATAAGCTGTGACTGAAATACAGAGCCACACAGTGGGCAAAAAAGAAACAGTTTGCACCCAAATGTTCGGGAACTGCTATGTGCATTGCTGTATCCTACTCAGCGACGTTGCATTTTTTTTTTAATTTATGAAGTGGATTGCACTACTTCCCCATATTGGAAAATAGTTGCGCTTATTACTGAAATTAAAGAACTGAGAATTATAATTTTTTCTTATACTGTCTAAAGATTTCTGTTAATTTACTTGTACTATATTACGTTACAATGAGAGATAAGCCAAAATTAAATAAGAGGCAGTCGTACCTGAACTGCTCCTTTGGAAGGAATTTGTGTCATCTTAGTAAACTGTAGTAAGTGGAACCTCTATTATCCGGACTATGGATCATATGTTATCCGAATTACAGAAAATTCGAACAACCCGAAAATTTAAAAAAAAAAAAAATAATAATAATAGAATGATCTTGGTTAAAAGACATGAACTTACTAGTCATATTTATTTTCACGTTAACACGCAGGATATATTATTTTCGCATAAATTTTAAGCAGATATTGAAAAACAATAAGTTTTATGCAACTGAACTGTTAAAATTATTTTGAGCGAGATTTGTATGTAACATGCAGCACGATCACGGAAGCGAAGTGTCAATCTGCTTTAGTTCGGCCGAAGTTGTTTCCGCCTGGCGTTCTGAAAGAATTATCATATAGCCCAGCTCTGCTGCAGCCTATGTGTGTGTCGCAAAGCCTTCATATTGAGCGCCCACTTCGTCAGTTAATCCGCCGTCACTATCGTCATTGTCTGCCGACGAAAGAACGACGGAAATTTCGTTCTCGTAAATATTGTACATTGTCATTTGACAGCCAGTCATTTACACCATTAACACCTATGCTTGAGCATCCTGGAATGTTTCAAAATGCTTCCAAGAACTCGGACGGATTGACATTATCACCAATTTCTTTACTCAGTGTGCGTCAGTGGACTCACAAATGACTGGTCATAGGTTATTCTTCCAATTCGGCATCGTTGAAGTTCCAACATTAACATCACCAGTGATGTTTTTGCAACAAATGTGGACAGTACGATGCTGTAGAACTCAATGTTAACTTATCAAATGACATCATGTCAGGATCCGTGAATAGCTGTAGGTTGAATTGAAATATAGTGAGTTTACTGTTGTTGCTTCAGAAGTATCTAATATTGACAGTTATTGTAAAAAAAGAGAAAAATTGCCCATGAGGATGAACCGGAAATCCGGATTAATGAGGACAGGACAGACGAAGAAATGCATATTTCGGAAGTTTTCGTCCGAACAGAGTGCGTTTCATGGTGAGGAGACAGCTTCTTAACAGGTGAAAATCAGCATGCAGAATTAAGTATGAAAAATATGTTGCCTTCTGTGCCATATACTCAGTAATGTTGCCAACTCACCAAGTCATGCAAGAACTGGAGCGTACCCTCGTAGGTGCAGCATAACATTCACAATTGGCTTGACACTTAGAGGTGGCGTCCTTAACAAATGTGAGAATCATGTATATAAGTCAACTGTCAGTAGTTTTCTCATAAATACTCTCAAATTTCTGCTTTCCTCCTGATCTGAAAACCTATCCCATCTTGAATTACTAGCTTTACTTCTCTTATTCTTTCGAAAAACTGCTAGTCGTTTGAAAATGTGGTTCAATTTTAATTATCATGTATTTAGGATAGAATTTGATTTATGCCTTTCGCAGCCTTGTTACCTCAAAATTCATCGCCATAGTCGTCAAGTAGTAGAGACCTTTGTGGCTAATCCCCCTGAAAATTGTTCAAGTCAGTTCGTTAAGGGAGGTCTAGCATTTCTCTGTCCTATTGAGTTATACAACATTCCAGATTTAGTTACCTTGTTATTAGACATTCCGTTGTCAATGATCTTCACAGTTCAATTCGTATTTTTCCTTTGTAGCTGTAATGTGCTCTACATTTAGTTTTTGTATAATATCGGTGATTCTTTTGGTTCAGTAATGGATATCCGCCGGCCGAAGTGGCCGTGCGGTTAAAGGCGCTGCAGTCTGGAACCGCAAGACCGCTACGGTCGCAGGTTCGAATCCTGCCTCGGGCATGGATGTTTGTGATGTCCTTAGGTTAGTTAGGTTTAACTAGTTCTAAGTTCTAGGGGACTAATGACCTCAGCAGTTGAGTCCCATAGTGCTCAGAGCCATTTGAATGGATATCCCGCTTTGCGGAGGAACTTCATCTCCGATGATTTCATTTCTCGTAATTGATCCGATGTTAGGGTTCAACATTAGCCACCGTATAGGATTAAAGGTAAAGGCAAAGTATAATTAATGTTTCTTTCCGTACGTTATGTATTAATTTGCGTTGTATGTTTCCACAGAAATGTCTGCATCATATGACTTGGGAAGGTTTCCTTATTTTTTGATTTTTGACGAAGATTTCATTTTACGATGTTACCAATATCGTACAAATACCAGATATTGGTACGCGTGTCACTACTTTGTTTATGTTATGGTAGCTCCATAATTAGTCTTGTATAATCCACGACGAAATATTTCGTGGAGCCATGTCGGCACACCAGACACTTCCACAACCTAAGATCTGCAGCTTATTGTTCCCGACTTTGTTTTCGAACCATCGACTATTTACGCCATTGTTTGGTTTGGACGTAGGGACTCTTTGCTGATTTTTACAGGAGGGTTCGATTTTGATAATGCATGCTGGAAACAAAATATAGTGAACAAATCGTCCTTTACCTGCCTGAAAAAGTCGTTTCTATGAATTTAGTTTTGAAGTTGAAGTTTTTCGTCGGTAGTTCTAAATATAATTCCTCCTCAAGCGTTTGATGACAAATCTCATCGCACGTTATGCGATAGAGCTAGTTGGCGCTTAACGGCGCCTGGAACTTTAACAGAGAATTGTGGCACACTATTAGCTCAATAGGGAAATGTGCTTTTATGATTGTGGTATAATGTTTGTTGTCAGTGGACGCGGATTAGTTTGGCTTTGTTTCGCATGTTACCTTCGTGCAAATTCACGCTATGATAGCTAATTAACAGAGTTTCACGAAGGTTCGAGAGCAATAGTTTGTCAAGCACACTTTATGATTAAAACCACTTGGGTACCACATGATAAAAGAGTTCAAGAAATTACGAAGTCATTCACCACTTAAAAAGTGCATATACCATCCGGAGATGCAAATGTGTGCAAGGCACTAGAAAAGACCTTTGCGAGGAACTCACACATTTCCATTTTGTCATATGATGAGTTTCGTGGCATAATTCGTTGCACCCTACCGTAGTGCTGATTACATACTGAATTGGAAACATAAAATTATATATTCAGCCCAATGTTACCAAATGAAACAGCTCAATGGTTAAGGCACAGGCTGGTGTTTTTGAAGATTGTGGTTGAAATCGCCTTCAGGCCACTTAGATTAGGTTTTCATAAATTGCTTAGAACGGGTTCTGACAATTTTCTTCCTCATGCTGGTCATATCCGCGCCTGTGCTTTGTCTCCTGATGACTCATCTTAAACGGAAGGTTAACCAACATTCCCTTTCTACCCCAAAGTTATCAACCGAATATACAGACTTCAAGAAGAATATAATAATTCCAATTCCAAAGAAAGCAGGTGTTGACAAATGTGAAAATTACCGAACTATCAGTTTAATAAGTCACGGCTGCAAAATACTAACGCGGATTCTTTACAGACGAATGGAAAAACTAGTAGAAGCCGACCTCGGGGAAGATCAGTTTGGATTCCTTAGAAATGTTGGAACACGTGAGGCAATACTGACCCTACGACTTATCTTAGAAGCTAGATTAAGAAAAGGCAAACCTACGTTTCTAGCATTTGTAGACTTGGAGAAAGCTTTTGACAGTGCTGACTGGAATACGCTCTTTCAAATTCTGAAGGTGGCAGGGGTAAAATACAGGCAGCGAAAGGCTATTTACAATTTGTACAGAAACCAGATGGCAGTTATAAGGGTCGAGGGGCATGAAAGGGAAGCAGTGGTTAGGAAGGGAGTGAGACAGGGTTGTAGTTTCTCCCCGATGTTATTCAATCTGTATATTGAACAAGCAGTGAAGGAAACAAAAGAAAAATTCGGAGTAGGTAATAAAATCCATGGAAAAGAAATAAAAACTTCGAGGTTTGCCGATGACATTGTAATTCTGTCAGAGACAGCAAAGGACTTGGAAGAGCAGTTGAATGGAGTGGATAGTGTCTTGAAAGGAGGGTATAAGATGAACATCAACAAAAGCAAAACGAGGATAATGGAATGTAGTCGAATTAAGTCGGGTGATGCTGAGGGAATTAGATTAGGAAATGAGACACTTAAAGTAGTAAAGGAATTTTGCTATTTGGGGAGCAAAATAACTGATGATGGTCGAAGTAGAGAGGATATAAAATGTAGACTGGCAATGGCATGGAAATCGTTTCTGAAGAAGAGAAATTTGTTAACATCGAGTATAGATTTAAGTGTCAGGAAGTCATTTCTGAAAGTATTTGTATGGAGTGTAGCCATGTATGGAAGTGAAACATGGACAATAAATAGTTTGGACAAGAAGAGAATAGAAGCTTTTGAAATGTGGTGCTACAGAAGAATGCTGAAGATTAGATGGGTAGATCACATAACTAATGAGTAAGTATTGAATAGGATTGGGGAGAAGAGAAGTTTGTGGCACAACTTGACTAGAAGAAGGGATCGTTTGGTAGGACATGTGTTGAGGCATCGAGGGATCACCAATTTAGTATTGGAGGGCAGTGTGGAGGGTAAAAATCGTAGAGGGAAACCAAGAGATGAATGCACTAAGCAAATTCAGAAGGATGTAGGTTGCAGTAGGTACTGGGAGATGAAGAAGCTTGCACAGGATAGAGTAGCATGGAGAGCTGCATCAAACCAGTCTCAGCACTGAAGACCACAACAACAACATACATTGTGGCCCCTTGAGAACGCCAAACTTTGTGCGCAGCAGGCGCTGATGTTTCAAAACAACTTTGTCAGTCTTTGCTCTCAGTATTAGAACTGCACGGTGTAAGAATTGTACTCCTGAGCAACATTTTGTAAACCATACAATGCAGACAAGCGCTACTTCTTTTGATGGGAAGATTACACTGATCCGTGTAACAGTAAAAAGATATTTTGTGCAGAAGTAAATTGGGATACAAAGAATGCTGTTGCGAAAGAACAACAAAAATGTGGATGGTACGTAGCATGCAGCATCTATGGCCTTTGGTAGTGTCCACTGAAATTTTCAGTTACGACATGTTTCTCGTGGAGAGAGATTATAGCTGGGCCATGATAGATAGTTGAAAGGAGGTTACAAGCCCCTGCTGGTTGTTTACGTGGTTTGAGTTGAATGATACACAGAAAGAGACACACAGATTATCTTGTAAGCTCTTTACTATCGAAGAGTTGGTTATATTAGTTTACCTTGGAATAATTCACCGGAAAAGATGTATAGATTATCGACTGACCTTATCACAATCATGATAACAACCTGTTACTGAATATCAGTAACGATGCTGTTTTGAGACGCTAGCATAACACTCTTTTATGACGAGGAGAGGTGAGCACACTTCACCAATATACGCCACACATACGCTGTCATCGATTGAGGCTCTTAGGGAACAATGAAACTTCCTCCACAAAAGCGTAATGCATCTGATTAGCCGCATGCTTGCGAGCAGAGACTGCGTTGAAGTTGAAGTATCGACCACCACCCGGAAAAAAAAAACTGAACTCTGAAATTTTAGATAGGGATACAGACACTTTCAGTTGTACAGGATGGTCAGACACAGTCTGAAAAGCCTATAAGACTGTTGCAAGGTAGGTTGCCCTGAGAAATAATTCTCAAGAAAAAAATTCGATACGTTGCTCCGTTTCTGAGTTAATTAGCGTTGAACGTAGCCAATCAGGCCGTTGCGCTCGTATTCAAGCGGCCCGCCAGAGGCGGTGTCGCCAAACGTGTGCTTTGTTTAGTGTTCTAGAAACGAACGAACAAGAGAGCGATACAAAATTCGACTTGGGACGGTAGTGAGTATGGAACGCGAGCCAAAGGCTAAGGTAGTCTCGTGCACTAATACCTACGCTATGAGAACAACTGACGAATCTGCGCGCACAATGGCCTGATCGGCTAACTTCAATGGTAAATAACTGAGAAACGGCTCAACGTATGGATTTTTTTTAACTATAATTTCTCAGAACATCCTACCCTGAAACACCCTTACAAGCTTTTCAGAATGTTTTTGACCACCCTGTATAGTGTGACTATCGATTCGAGTTGAGGTCGACCAACATCGGTATGCTGTACGGTCTTTCGACGCGGAGTGTAACATTTAATACCGACCATAGTAAATATCAATAAGGACTACTTAACGGAAAGCTGGTATACTAATTTTGTATAATACTTAGGACAATTAGTTCCCGCTACTCGTACACTTGTATCCAGCACATGTAAAATAAAGCTGTCATCAACTTGCAAGTTGGTTTGATCATCATAGTTCTTTACTGGACATGGTTCTATTTGGAGATATTATGGCATTGACTTCATTTGAACTGTCTTACCCAGACAGCTTTAGGCGACCTACTCTTTATCGTGAACTCCGAACCACTGTGGAACTCTGAATTTCTAATTTAACAAACTTTGTCGTAGATGAAAGAAATGATGACACATAGAAAGCTCTAGGACTCGCCGGGAACCCGAACTTCAGACCTCCGGATCCGTACTCTGGTACTTCAGCATAACGCCTAGAGCCAAAGCACAAAAATGAATAAATTCAGTAGGTAGAAATTGATGAAATACGAATCTGCCAATGAGTATTAAAAGGCCAAAGTCTTTCCGCTCTGCAGGAATACGTTTATTATTCATAACTGTTTCATATGAGCGATGACGGCAGTTTCCGCTGTGTTCGCAGCACGGAACGAGTGTGAGCTCTTGTGTGCGCGCGTGGCGTGCCATTACGCCGGCGGTCTGCGGCTTAATGAGAAGCACTCGCAATAAATCGATGCTTATCGACTTAGATCCGCGACACGTGCTGGTCGCACGGCCCCGCCCGCAGCTGTGTAACTGTTCAGTGAATAAAGGCCGTGTTCAGAACATTAGGTAGAATTTGTTATCGAACCGCGGATTCGCGTGTAAATATGGAAATCGAGCTTGACATTTATGACACGCTGTACGCGTTTAGATAAGGCATTAGTAGAAAAAAAAGCCTGCCGAGAGCGCTGTGGTCCATGCGGCCGCGGCCGGCGCGAGTGGGAGGCGAGGATAGTTGAATTTCTGGATTACGGCGCGCGGAGGTGTTCAGATCGCGCCGAGGCCCAAAGAGGCATTTACCTTTCACATTAACGGCCGTTAATGCACCGTACTCCATTAACGTTATTCCATACGTCATAACATGTCCCGTATCAATTCGCTATCCCGCTTTGCTTCTAATGGCGATTGCCTGACGTGCAGTATTCGATTCGATAATGTAATGGCATTTCATTTGGAAATGTGTGGACAGCCGTAATGAATATATAAAACTGGAGGCAGCCAGACAGACAGAATCGAAACGATCAGCAACTTCATCTACATCCACATGAATACTCGGCAACTCACACTTACAGTGTCTGGCAGGGGGTTCATCGAACAACTTCTCTACCGTGCCACTCTCTAAGAGCGCGGGAAAAACTAACACTTAAATCTTTCCGTTCGAGCTCTGATTTCTCTTCTTATTTACAGTTATCATTGCTCTCAGTGTTGGGTGATGCCAAGAAAATATTTTCGCATTCGGAGGAGAACGCTGCAGATTGAAATTTCGCGAAAAGATCTCACCGCAGCGAAAAACAACAATTTCTCCATAATAGAAAACGATCTGCCCTTCTTCGAACTTTTGTCACGGTCCGCGTGGCTCTCCCCCCCCCCCCCCCCCCCCCCCCCTCGACGGAGGTTCGAGTCCTCCCTCCTCCCTCGGGCATGGATGTGTGTGTTGTCTATAGCGTGAAGTCAGATTGAGTTCGATCCCGTAGACCTTACTACAAATTTCCAAATTTTTTTGCCGACAGGAAATCACGAATCCGATCCCATAACTAAAGCTATACTCCATACGCACGCAGCCCGATTATAACCCGCTTGTGAGGAAAGGTGTCTTAGGTATTTGGTGATGGTTCAGCTTAGTTTAAATGAGAGCTGATGGGAACTTGGGAACTAATTCCTTCGCAGAAGTTGCGTGAAAAGCCAGTTTCTATTTATTGCCTGTCATAAAACGCAGCAAAATACTTAACAGTATTTGAAATAATAATTCAAAAGCAGATATTTTTCATATGTTTCTGTTAAAAGGACTATGTGCATACACGACTAAGTCACTGGCTTCGTGAGAATTTTTGTAGGAGAAAATGAATCTCCTTTCTGTCATCAGAATACAATATCGAGCGATTAAGCGTAATAAATCATCAGATGTCGCAAAAGAAAGCGATATGCATTATACAGCCATGCATTACTTTATATTTAAATATAACTTCTTGTCATCTATTTGATACAAAGTATTTTATAAATTTGTGGAACATTATTATATATGTTGATACAGACATTGTATCTAAAACCATTTTTAAAAAATATAAAAATAGTAGCTTCTCTCAGCCACGTGTTGCCGTGACAGTCTGGTCAGATGGAAAGGAAACACACTTTTCTAATATTATTATGAACGGGATGTACCACCTAATCTCCTCCACCCTTCCCCCTACTCTCTGTCCATCTCCTCTTTCTTCCCTCCCTCTCTGTCCATTAACTCCTCCTCCAATCTCTCTGTCCGTTTCCTCTCCCACACTCTGACGTTGAGTCTTTTTTATTGTTATTGCAAATTCAGATTATGCAGTATTCTAACCGTAAGCCGATAAACCACAAATATAACTTTCCTGTTTCTGTGAAATCCATCTGCGAGAAAAAAACAGCACATTATTGTGTATACAGTTTAGGTTTAAAAAAATATATAATGAGAACAGTACATACAAGAGAACCAATTTCTCTAATGGTTTAAATGTCTCACTATTATAATTGAAACTGTCTACAACAATGGAAAAAAATCTGAACTTTTTTCGAACAGAAAATTTTCTTTCTCGCAATCGTTTTTAACCGAAAAACTATACAGGGCTGTTTTAAAAATATTTTCCTCTATGTCCATCAGAATGTTTAATAGGGAACCGTTTAGAATTTGAAGTAAACCGGTCAAGAACTTTTCGAATTTTTTGCTAACAATGTTTCACAAGTTTATAAAAGTAATGTAAACACAAGTGTATTGCAGTTGCAAAGTTGTCAAAATTTCAAGGCAATTGATCGACTACTTTTTGAGTTTTACGATCGAAAACGTACACAAGCTGAATTTTTATAAACAGGGTGAACATGAATAAAACCGACAAACTACAGAGACGGACTCTTGACTGGAAAGGGATGAAAAATGGCCCCATGAACATGTGTCCGAAATGGACGCTGTGCGTGCAACGACATAAATCGTCCAGGGACACAGTACAGAGCTGCATCGGATTCACGTCAGAACAGATTTTCAAAGTGGCCTCCATGGGATGCAACGCAATCGTTCACACGTCGCATCTTGGACTACCGCATTCTTTCGCACGTTCCGGGCCCCTCTCCGATTACCGTCAACGGCGTTATGAACACGCTGTTGAAGGGTCTGCACATCAGGAACCGATTCAGCATAGACAACGCTTTTCAGATGCCCCGATGGGTAAAAATCCGGGCGGTTTTAAGACTGGTGATCTAGCAAGCCGTGCTACAGGACCTTCGCGTCCTATCCAAGGTCCGGGATAGATATTCAGGTGTCGGAGAACCGTAATGTGGAAGTGGGATGGTGCTCCGTCATGCAGAAAACCAAAGACACATTCTCAAGCAGCCCAGCCAGAGTATTTCGCGGGAAGTCCAGGTACGGTCCTGCTTCGAAGCGTTGTGTAGTAATGACCGGTCCACACACTGATGCTGATGAGACGCCTGAACCATTCCCAGAGGAATGTCTGTAGCCGACAGATGAGGGTTATGCAGATTGATGATGCCAGTTCTGGTAAAGGATGATTCGTCGGTAAAGAGGACTGATGACAGAAATCCGATACTTGTGATGGTCTGATGCAAGAACCATTGACAAAATCCTTCCCGTAGAGGGAAATCCGCTGCTGATAATCCTTGCAGTTGCAGGAGATAGGGATAGTAGCAGTTGTCATGCAGGAAACACGTAATCGTACTCTAGCTTACGCCATATTGGCGTCCAGTTGGCTGGAGCTGGTACTAGGGTTCGTTACAGTATCCTGTAGAACACGGTCCTCTAAATCTGGTGTGCATACAATCCGCCGCCTTCCGGTACGTTCGCCTGTCTGAAAGGACCCATGGTCACACAAATGCCCAAAAAGGGCTCGAAATGTGTGAAGTGGTTGGGGTCCGTGAGGGTACTGGTTGTGGTACAGCCGTGCTGCATCTCGACCGTTTCCATCTGCTGTGCCTACACAAACACCATGTCGGCTTGTTCCCGACACGAATACCGGACCATTCTTCTGCTTACAGTACGCTGCGTCTATCACACAGCCTGCAACAAACAAGGAACACATGGCACGTGGTCAGAGGAACTGTCATTCGTCAGCGCCATCTACCTTGGCAACGATGCATTTCCGGATACATGTTCATAGGACCTTTTTTCCTCCATTTCCAGTCAGGAATCCGTCCGTGCAATTTGTCCGTTTTAATAATGTTCACCCTGTATAAAGAAGACTGTAGTCCAGACGGCGTAAAAAGTTACCCGACAGAACGACGCGCTTTTGCCAGCTTTCAACTGTAAAGCTGTCAAGTGCTAACGGCTGCAGGCAAAAACAGTAGCCGTCTAAAGATCTGGTACAATACTGAGACATTGACATAGAGGTGTTTACAAAATCGAGTTGAGTTATTGGTTGCGGTAGGTCCGCGAAGCTGCTATGCCCAGCCCACCGCATCTGTCAGGCATCATCTTACACAGACTCACGTATAGACATATGATGTTAAGATGCAAAATAGTGACAGGAAAGGTGTAAGAAAAGTAGGACGTCAGTTTAGGTTGAAAAAGTTGCTAAATGCGAAAATTTGTTCTGGAGTGCATACACGGACTATATCAAAATTCATAGCAAAAAACTGCGACAGGTGAAAGTATACGATAGTAGAAATCAAAAAGCTTTAGTTAACTTGGATCCGCAGACGAGCCGTTTGCTATAATTGTGAACGTGTGGTTACGAGCCGCCAATGGCTTCGCAGTGAAATATTGCCCTATCTCGTACAACGTAACGTCCCTATCTAACAAGGAACCCTTTGAGTGCGCAGTCGCAAATTCAGTCTTTAGTAAGGCACATTTGAAAGTGTTCAAAATGGTTCAAATGGCTCTGAGCACTATGCGACTCAACTGCTGTGGTCATTAGTCCCCTAGAACTTAGAACTACTTAAACCTAACTAACCTAAGGACATCACACACATCCATGCCCGAGGCAGGATTCGAACCTGCGACCGTAGCAGTCGCACGGTTCCGGACTGCGCGCCTAGAACCGCGAGACCACCGCGGCCGGCCTTTGAAAGTGTTGTGCTTAGAATTATGACAAGAAAAATATTAGCTGCTAATGACTGACCCTGTGCATCATGAAGGCTCCAGAAAATGAATGCCCAGAAGTTGCAGAGATCAACCTATGGGATGTATGCATTATACTTCACAAAATGGACATCGTGGACTTGGGAGTTACAAATCCCGGGCAGGACGTTCAGCAAGGTATCCATTCGTAAAGAATGCATGTAAAATCATATCGGTGTTACAGGGTGGTGAGAACGGATGGAATGTGATGACACAACTGAATGCGAAACAGTCAGTTATGTAGCTTACCGTCAAACTGACTATCCTTTATAGCGTAGGAAAAAACAAATATCCAGAGGCTGAATTTGTCCAGTGGATACAGGTAGTATTAATTGTAGTGTCACACTTTTCAGGAGGGATAGTTTGCTCTAAAAGATGATGATTTTTATACGTAGACCAGAAACCGAGCAAAAGCACGCTATTTTGACCAGCTGTTGGCCAAAGCAGTGCTCATACCCTAGCTCTAGTTCTCTTACGCCCCTTTCCATACTCGCTGTGTGGTAAATAATTCCTACTGCTCATGCAAGATCACGCACACGAGAAAGAATCTTAGGTGGAAGAGCACTTCCAACTTCTCGCTCCAAACTAACAGTCGGCATAATTGTATACGAATGTGTGAAGATACTGATATTAGCTGATCTTGATGCAATTCTCTTGGTACCTCTAATTTCCAGGGTTCCTTTCCTTTGCATCTCCTCCTCAAATCCCGAGTTCAAAACAAATTCCGTACTGAATGATGGGATAAGTTTGTTTATCTCATTTACAAATTTTCGAGCCGATTCCGCTGTTTGCTTTGCATCGTCAAGTTGACGCTTTGTTTGAAATTTCCTTATCTTGGGAATGTTCCCTTGCAAGTAGAAAAACTTCACTCTTAATATGTTTTTGGATTAGCCTCGTACACTTGATTCGGGCAGCATTCGGAATGTTCCTTTGCGAGTAGAAAAACTTCACTTTTAATGCGTTTTTGCATTAGGCTCGAATACTTGATTCGTGCTGCATGCGGACCGCACGCCGCAGTTTAACGGCCACCGCGCTTAACTGTTGAAGAAACATGCGTGTTCGGTGGTTTCATCTAGAAGAAGGGTGCTGAGACATTTGAAACTACGTACCTCTTAACAGTTTTAAAAATTTGGACGTAACACTATAGATAGTATGTTTACTTTGAAACAAACCCTGAGGTACGGGAGGGTGAGGGAGGCGGAAGGTTGAGTGACCAGATAGCATGTTTACTTTTAAACGAACCCTGAGGTGCGGAAGGGGGAGGGATGCGGAAGGTTGAGTGGCGATTGTCGTATTGAGGAACGGTACCGGGAGGGAGGTAACTCTCACTATCTTTCTCAGTGCTGACAACACACATACGGTTTTTGCGTCGTGCCGATCAACTACTGTGTATGGTATGAATGTGACATGTACACGTAATAAGGTTTCGTTGAAGCACTTTTTTACAGAGTCGTTCATGTTTACGTGTAGTAGTTATTCGTAGCAAATAATATGAAATTAAATTAAGCCGGTACTGAGGCAAATATTCAATGAGTGAGAGAGGAATGACATTTAAAACATTTTTTAAACTTTTACAGTAGCTTTCATCGTACCTGAAGTTAGGTGTTGGCTTAAGTTTTTTAGCTGCACGCTTAGAGATGGAGATTCGTAGCTTAAAAATCGCTTCATGGTTAACTTAAAACAAACTCGCATATAAGCTACACAATCAAGTTTAACTTCACAATTACAGTAAAATATTTCTCATGTATTCTTCAGTCTCAGTTCCACATTTTGTAATTAGATTCCATGTTTCGATCGCTTTGGATAATCTTCAGAGCTAAGTAACTGTGTCAGCAACGCATCTTGCCTGTTCAGAACCTCATATCAGAGTACTGTATTTTCTGAAATATGTTCTGAGTAGTTTGCACTCTGATATATTAGGTTCTGAACAGACGAAACGGGTCGCCGACGCAACTACTTGATCTGAAGATAATCCAGAATGATCAAAACATGTCATATAATTAAAAATTTGTAACTGAGACTGAAGAATAAATGAGAATTATCTTAAGTATCAATAGAGCTGCTGATTCTCTCGAGAGGATTATGTCGGCCATAGTGACAAGAAAGAAATATAAAGATTGAATTTAAGAGTGTTTATGAGAGTGAAATACAAGATATGAGAAATTAAATCTCTGAAAGTACCATACACACAATGAATGTATGATACTTATTGTGAAACCCAGTTATAATTTTACAGTTAATATAACGCCCTTGTACATCCTAACTTGATAACAAACATTCGTATAGTAGACTTCTATGAACGTGGCTAGATAAACGAAAATAAAATGTAAACAGTGATCAGCTTTCAAACATGGGGCGCGAAAGTTTGAAATAGCAACGCTAGCAGCTGTGCCTCGACTTTGGTTGAACTTATCGTGCACTACAAGACATCAAAATTATGTTGAAAACTTCGACGGTCGTTTTCTCAGAAAGGGTCGCGTAACTACAGATAATCCGAATCACCCGTTCACTCCTTTTCACCCGTCTTTGATTGAGCGAAGTTTCTGGGAAATCAGGGTACGGCACTTGCCCTGTTCTCTTCGTTAGGGCAAGTGTTCAATAACGTCATAGGAAAATTTGGATTTTTCACCCACCAGCATAATTCGCGGTCAGTGGCATCTTGTGTAGAGGCAACGTGGAACTGCAGCACAACCTATTTCCACCAAACATTGTAAATAACATTTAATATGAGTTCTTCTGTCGTTAATTTTTTTCTTTAAACTTGTACAATACGAGCTCGTTCAGTAAGTAATGCCCTACATTTTTTTAAACCATTAATATACACAGACAAACGTCCTTGTTGGTGCTCCACATCTGATGTTTTTTCTGTGCTCCGGTGCAGTTTCGAACAGTTCTGGCAGATGGCACAGCCGTAGTACAGCGCCAAAATGGCGTCTACATACGACTGACGTCACAAGCGGCGTGCTGTTATAGAGTTCGTGTGTGCAAAAAAAGAAACCGTGGTGAACATCCATAAACGTTTGTGTGCAGTGTATGGCGATGGTGCAGTTGATAGGAGTACAGTTGGGCTATGGGTAAAGAAAGTTACAGCCTCAGGAAATGCAGAAACAGAGCTTCATGATCAGCCACGCTCGGGATGTCCTGTCACAGCCACTGCTCCATGCATGCTGAATCGTGCCTATGCCATTATTCGTGCCGACCGCCGCATCACAACTTAACAATTGACTCTACAGTTGTCGGTCAGCATTGAAAGTGCGTCTGCACTGATCGAGACTATCGGATATTCAAAGAGGTGCTCCACGAATGCTCACAGCGGACCACAAGATTCAAAGAAAGGCGATTTCATTTGAATTGTTGGAGGGTTTTGAGACCGACGGAGAGGCCTTTCTGTCACGGATCGTTACGTGGGACGAAAGCTGGGCTCACCACTTTGCTCCGGAAACAAAAAGGCAGCCCATAGAGTGGCATCATACTCTTTTATTACATCATCATCATCATCATCATCAGTGTTGTGCCTAAAGGCAGGTTTTCACATGGTAGTTCTCCAGGCTGTCCGGTCTTCTGCCATCTACATCTACATCTATACTCCGCGAGCCACCTTACGGTGTGTGGCGGAGGGTACTTATTGTACCACTATCTGATCCCCCCTTCCCTGTTCCATTCACGAATTGTGCGTGGGAAGAACGACTGCTTGTAAGTCTCCGTATTTGCTCTAATTTCTCGGATCTTTTCGTTGTGATCATTACGCGAGATATATGTGGGCGGTAGTAATATGTTGCCCATCTCTTCCCGGAATGTGCTCTCTCGTAATTTCGATAATAAACCTCTCCGTATTGCGTAACGCCTTTCTTGAAGTGTCCGCCACTGGAGCTTGTTCAGCATCTCCGTAACGCTCTCGCGCTGACTAAATGTCCCCATGACGAATCGCGCTGCTTTTCGCTGGATCATGTCTATCTCTTCTATTAATCCAACCTGGTAAGGGTCCCATACTGATGAGCAATACTCAAGAATCGGACGAACAAGCGTTTTGTAAGCTACTTCTTTCGTCGATGAGTCACATTTTCTTAGAATTCTTCCTATGAATCTCAACCTGGCGCCTGCTTTTCCTCTTCAGGTCTGCATAATTTCCTCTTCCCTTTATATCGTCTATCACCTAGTATCTCCTTCTTCCTCTCAGTCTTCTCCCACAAACCAATCCTTCCAAAGCATCTACTAGCAAGCACTCCCTTCTTAATGAATGTCCCAACCAGTTCTTTTTCCTTTCTCTTACAACCTTCAGCAGACATCTTCTCTTACCAACCCTTTCCAATACTCTTTCATTACTCACGCTTTCCATCCAGCTTATTCTCTCCATTCTCCTCCACATCCACATCTCAAATGCTTCTAACCTTTTTTCATCCTCTCGTCTAAGTGTCCATGTTTCTGCCCCAATATATAGTGCCACACTCCAGACAAAACATTTGCCAAGCCTTTTCGTTAGTCCTTTATCTAATTTGCCACATAAGAGTCTCCTCTTTCTGTTGAATGCCTCCTTCGCTATGGCAATTCGATTTTTCACCTCCTGGTGACATCTCAAGTCTTCAGTTATTGTGCTTCCGAGATATTTAAATTCACTTACTTGGCTAATGGTAGATTGTCCTATTTTAATATTGGACAGTCTCTGTCTTGTACTGATGACCATAGTCTTTGTTTTTGCTGTGTTTATTTGCATCCCATATTCCACACAAGCTTCATTCAGATCTTTGAGCATGTTATTCACTGTCCGCTCACTTTCTGCCACTAATACTATGGCATCTTTCATTACAAAAGAAGAAATTGAAGACAACCCCCTCTGCCGGAAAAGTCGTAGTGACAATCTTCTGGGATTGTGATGGCATCATTCTCGTGGTTGTGATGCCAAGATAGTCAACCATCAATTCAGAGGCATACTTAAAGATTCTGAATATACCCAAGAACCGTTTCCGACGTGTTCGATCAGACAAGAATCCAGCAGAATTCTTGCTCCAACACGATAATGCACGCCCATACTCAAGTCTCAGAACCCGGGAACACATCGCCAAATTGGTTGGACATCGTTGCCTCATCCATCGTACAATCGTCCTGGCATCCTCGGACTTCCATCTCTTTTTTGGGCCGCTTAAAGATTCTCAACGGGGAACACACTTTGAAGATGACGAGAGTGTCAGTCATGCAGAGAAAACATGCCCACGCCTACAGGACAAGAGCTTTTACGAGCAGGGAATACACGCTCTTCCACAACGTTGGCGTGCGGCCATAGAACGTGACGGTGACTACGTAGAAAAATAGGACGTGGACAAGACATGTTGATGTATATTGTCACCAAATTCTGACTCTTTAACAAGAAATATGTTCTGAGAAAAGATGTGGGGCATTACTTGTTGAACGACCCTCGTATATTTATTTATTTATTTATTTATTGTTCCGTGGGACCAAATTAAGGAGAAATCTCCATGGTCATGGAACGAGTCAATACATGAAATTATAACACGATATTAGAAACAGATAAAATGAAATATAAAAAAAACATATTCAGGTGACAAGTCATAAGTTTAAATGAAGACAATCAACAATGTAACACTGGAATTTGCTTAATTTTTTAGCTCTTCCAGGAGCTCCTCGACAGAATAGAAGGAGTGAGCCATGAGGAAACTCTTCAGTTTAGACTTAAAAGAGTTTGGGCTACAGCTAAGATTTTTGAGTTCTTGTGGTAGCTTATTGAAAATGGATGCAGCAGAATACTGCACTCCTTTCTGCACAAGAGTCAAGGAAGTGCATTCTACATGCAGATTTGATTTCTGCCTAGTATTAACTGAGTGAAAGCTGCTAACTCTTGGGAATAGGCTAATATTGCTAACAACAAACGACATTAAAGAAAATATATACTGTGAGGGCAATGTCAGAATTCCCAGATTTTTGAATAGGGGTCGACAAGAGGTTCTCGAACTTACACCACATATAGATCGAACAGCCCGTTTTTGAGCCAAAAATACCCTTTTTGAATCAGAAGAATTACCCCAAAAAATAATACCATACGACATAAGCGTATGAAAATATGCGAAGTAGACTACTTTTCGTGTTGAAGTGTCACTTATTTCAGATACTGTTCTAATGGTAAATAAAGCAGCATTTAGTTTCTGAACAAGATCCTGAACATGGGCTTTCCACAACAGCTTACTATCTATCCGTACGCCTAGGAACTTGAACTGTTCCGTCTCGCTTATAACATGCCCATTCTGTCTGATTAAAATGTCAGTTCTTGTTGAATTGTGAGTTAGAAACTGTAAAAACTGAGTCTTACTGTGATTTAGCATCAAATTATTTTCCACAAGCCACGAACTTATTTCATGAACTAAATTATTTGTTACTGTTTCAATATTACACACAAGATCCTTCACTATCAAGCTGGTGTCATCAGCAAACAGAAATATTTTTGAATCACCTGTAATACTAGAAGGCATATCATTTATATAAATAAGAAACAGCAGTGGCCCCAGCACCGACCCTTGGGGAACGCCCCACTTAACAGTGCCATCCCTCAGTTATGAAAAAGATGCGAAAGTCTAGTCTTTTTGTGGAAATGTGCGCTTCACAATTCCAGGGGAGTGGTGTTTGGCTGTAGGACGCATTAAATGTATGAGTTGAGTTGCACGCGAGGCTGCGAGTGAGAGAACCACTGTCGCTCCAGCAGTGTCCACTGCCGACCTTGGCCTACTCCGCCGCGTACAAATCATGTATCATGTTGTTGAATGTGACATAGATTATTATCCTGCTTCCAACTATTCTTTTTCTTCTTTCTCCGATTTTGTCCACCCATGGACCACGAGAAATAACTTTCTCATGATGTCTTCTTTTGTGTTTATCAATTTCCATGTCTTTCTTCATTTTTTTTACTGTGGTCTCTTTTTCTTTCATCTGTCCAAATATTCTGTTTGTTTCATTTCTTCGGTTCTTTGGTTTTACGTGCCCAAGAAATAATTTCCGTAGCTGTTAAGGGAACCGCAACAGCTTAAATTTTCACACCTATCTCTCCAGGAGAAAGCTACAGTGAAGAATAGAGGTCGTTCAGAATCAGATATTCTAATATCTCCTACAGGCATCAGCAACAACAGGATATATATTCATGACTTTAATGCTGAATGGTATCAATCCGAAAATTGGCTGTGTGGCTTTGAAGCGAAAAATGCACAGTTATGTTTTTCGTGTTTGCTATTTGGAGGTGATGCAACGTATATGAAAGATGGTTTTAGCGAAACATGAGAAATCAAGGAAACACGTTGATAATGCAATGTCTCTGTTACTTGTAGGAACCCAGTAAGGCATACTTGCTTTTAATCAGTGAGCTTAATATAAATATTGAAAATAACCATGAAATTTTGTCAAAAATAATAGACAGCATTTTTTTTCTTTTTTTGTGGAAACTTCTAAACTTGATACGTGACTGCCTGCTACAAATATACCACTAGGTGATAAGGACAGAAATTTGTAGCTATCATGGCTGATGACATTTGATGTTTCTAACACACTCAAATGGTCCGTGTTCTGCTGTAGGGATAAGCGGAGAAATATTTTAGCTTTTTAAGGAATTCTTTTTTCCAGAAGTGGAAGTATGTTGGAATCTCTTATGAATACCTCCTTTATAACGATATTGTTTTAAGACTAGACTTTTTCAAAACAGTGTATCCTGACGGTGCTCAAATCCAGATTTCAGTGATTCCAGGGCTGTAAGCTTCCAATTGAGCCAACTTGAAGCGTTAGTACATCAGCACTCTTCTGCACTGGAATCTGCAGCGTTGGTGCCGTCCACGTGGTAAGCTCTGATTGCTCAACTGGAAGAACGCTGACTTAGTATGCAGGAACGGAGTTTAGTTCTTGGTTCAGCACATAGCCAAAGTCACTCAGGTGCTAACCAGCGTACGTAGCATTCGTGGTGTGGAAGAATCTATTCACAAAACTGCAGTTAGTTGTCAACCTAGTTCTGTATGACGGATGATGTAAACATCGACAGAAATAAGAAAGTATCCACTTTAAATGGTTATTTTTTATTACATTCTCCAATGAAAATAAATCCTTACTCTTCTTAGTATTGTTTTGCTAGATGTAGTTAGCTGTAAGCCCATGTTTGGTTTAGGCTCTGCTCCTGGGACATACAAATAATGTTGATACATATTCTTCGTTAGCTTTTGTTTTCATTTTCCTTCGTGAGTAAACACTGACTTAAGATAACGTATGTAGATTTACATCTGCTGCCACTAAACTTGTAGTATAATGAAGCTTATGCGGTTTGTAGCAGAATGACGTCCTTCTTTCCACATTTATTGTTCAAAGCTGCTGCAAAGGACAGCACATTTGCGTCAGAAGGCAGCTATACCATTTTCTTTGTAACGTAGCCTGGACTCTGGACGATATTCCGAGGCAAGGGGCTTAAGAAATCGGATTTCCGTCCTCGAGAGAAGCAGCAAAGCGGCTGCTGTGAGCTTTTACCTTGCTGTCGCACAGAAACGTTGGTGAGGGAAGCCGAGTGGAGAGCCGCGCCTAGGTGCTGTGAATAAGTTTAGATATAACTGTGACTGTTTCTGAAGCGTATCTATCTGTGATATATATTACTTGACATTCGCTAGGCTTTGCAGATTTCTCTCTGCTTTAATTTGACGGCAGCTGATACTGACAGGTGGTACATGCGGTAGTGTTATGGACTTTCACTCAACAGGAAACATTTGTTGCACTCACTCTGTAGCTCGCGACAGCAGGTGACTGTACAAAGTTAAAACAGTCACGAGAGCAATGTCACAGCACACATCGAGGGTGATGAGAAGATGTCAACGGAGTGCTGCTTGATTTTTAACACCAGAGAACTTTTTGGCGTGATCCTCGTTGTATTTAGATTTACGTGGCCACTTGCGTTTCACGTGGGCGACGAGCATTCTGTAACACCAGTTTTTACACATACATTCCGTAAACGCTTCCACGGTCTTCGTTACGTAGGTAAAACATGTTGTGGCTTCGGCAGACGATTCGCTTACCCCACACCAGCTTTAACAGAGACTGTGCATGTTGTGCTTTGAAGATGAGTGACGGTAGTTCCTCTCCTTTGCCGTTCGAGATGTCGTCACTATGTTACGTTATAACTTAGGAAGATGACCACTGTATTCCACACCTTTGTGTCTAGAATAATGTTTATCATGTTGGTATTGTTAGCTTAGTTTGTAATTATGACTCTGTTCCTACATTGTGAGTCCGCGTGAGAAGAGAGAGCACAGTATTAATCGATTGTCGTTATTTCAGTGGGTGAAGCTGACACATTTTTTGCCCACATTGGTGGATAACGCGTTTCCTCCAAAAATAAAAACTTTTTCTCGGCAAAAATTATTCCTGTGTTACTTGATTTCGTTGCAGAACCACTCATCATTGATGCCGCTTTGAGGCTGAAACTGACGGCATAGCTTGATAGTGGTTCAACTGATTGGATGGCAGTTCACTAATCGGAGGAAGTCTTGTTCAATTGCAAGTTTTTCTAACGTTTCAAGCAAAATTTATAAACTTTTATGTAACATGCTTGTGACTAGGGTCAGACATGGGTCGCGTTCACCCTGTCGTGTGTTTGGTGACTAACTTTTAATTAAGAAGTTTTTAGCTGCAAGAGAAAAACAAACGCCATAAAACAAGAGTTTTACAGTAAGTATCCTTAAGCTAGAAATTTGTATAAGCGTTGACCATTATCGCTGCTGCTCGGTTCTTAAGTTCGTGTCGTAGATGTTGACTTAGATTTTAGCCAGGTCACGTGAAATTTTCGGTCAGGCCGTATTTTTTTGCGTATTTGCGCAGCTCGCTTCGCCCCTCGCACGAAGCACGCGAGTAAGCACGACTAATGTACCATTTGTGTCGCCAAATAATCATGGTGTTTCCACTGATCACGCGTGCGTGGCTATCTTCCTGTTTCGATAAGAACCGTCCTTCGAGGAAATAGCATGCGCAAAACTTTAAAGAACAGCCACTGTTTATTCATTCAGCATATAATGCTTCTGAAGAGACATCCCGCGAAACTTCAGCGAGTCAGAGGAGTGATAACTTACGATTAAGTTTTTTCTTGAAGCAGGCAAATACAATAGCCGAAATGTTTGTCGTCTTATAATTATTCATGTTACGCTACATGTAAAAGAGGGGAAGGGGGGGGGGTGGTTAATGTTCGCCGAATCCATGATCGTTTCTGTAGATCACTGCGCTATGCTTTTTACACTGTGATCACGTTAGGGAACTAAGCCAGCCTGGCTGGGTGCGAGTATACCGCACATGCTGTTCCTGAGGTGGAGGCTGGTACACGCCGCCATTCCTCTGCTACCGTAAAATCTGGCCATGCTTGAGCAACAACAGTGATGCATGATGTTGGTAACTTCTGCGAGCAGTGCGCCTATTGGGTATGTGGCTGCTGAGGTTAAACATCCGTTAACTCAGAACATACGACGCATCTGCTGCACCTCGATTATATGAGGTGGATCCCGAAAAGCTGGTCTCTGTCTGGGTAGACACGGATTCACCTAGCCTCTAGTGGGATCGCGAATGGATCATAAAACAAAAATCCTCTTAACGGCTTTGATGGGCCTCCAGGGAGCAGAAACGTCCACTTAACAATAAGGGTTTGACAACCCAGTTCTCCAGAAAATAGTGCAGTAAGGAGAAAGTGAAACGACTGTGACCGAACACAAGAGTGCCATAATATTTATTGAGAGACAGCGAGAGAACTGTGGTCGTTTGAGATGTATACATTTCCTGTGTGCATAAAACTTTGGAAAACGTTATGGACAGTTTGAAATCTATGAAACGGTTACGTAATAGCATCCTATTAGTGAAACCTGTTACATATCGTCTGGTGGCTAGGCTTTTACAGACGTAAACTCTGGATCAATACCCATAATGAAAAAGCGATTAGCAAATCACAGAAAACGTGTACTTTCATGTTAACACTCAGTCCACCACTACTTTTTAAATACATTAAAACTACATTTATCCATTTGAAAGTAAGACCTTATGTATCTAATCCAATCTGATGACAAATTACAGCCGAAAAAAGCAATAGTAAAACTATCAATCAGACGATTACGAGTTCATTTGCATGATTTGGTCAAGGATCTTGACATACAAGCAGTTAGACTGACAAGTCGCCTATATCTCCATCTCCTCTCCAAAGCACTTCACTCAAAAAGGACGACAGAGCATAGGAGAGCTTTTTCAAGAGCGGAATGCTTACACGATCATTTTGTTGTCTGTCTCTCTGTCCGTCCGACTGCTAAAAATCCTTTTTCTCAGGAACGGATAGACATATTAGGTTGAAATTTATGTCACATACTGAAGTCAGCGGTTCCTTGGTGGTTTAAAAGACTCAAGCTTTTAAATCATTGCAATCAGAAGAAACGGCCATTTATGACTCGTATTTTGATACTGTCAAACTCACTCATCGAAACCTATAGGCTACATAAGTTGACCTGGAATCTTGAAATGTGGCTGGAAGCAGTGTTTCACAGTACAAGTAAAGGGAAAAACTAGAAAACTGTTAATTTGTAATTATACCACACAGTAAAGATATTTCTTTTGTCGTTTGTTATCCGACTTTAAGAAAGTCTTGGAATCCCCGGGAGCAATGCCTTGCCAGTATGTGTGTCGACGACAAGCAAAAATCTTCGAGAGTCTCGATTCCATGAATGGATTAACTGCCCATATATGTAATTAAATGTGTACGGAACCTCAGAGCGTGAGTCCGTCTCGCACCTGGCCAGTTTTGTATCAGTGGCTGAAATGTGTCACTGAATTGTGAATGTTTTTCAAACTCTTCGAGGAAGTGAACCTACTGACAGAAGCGACGCACTTCATCTATGCTTACAGAAAACTCATTTAAGAGCCTGAAACTTGTTTACGAAATTCGGACCCGAGAATAATACGCTAATTCACGAATAGAGGCAGCCGTCATCCCCTTCGTGAATGCAAAAAAAAAGGGGGGGGGGTAGTACGCTGTCGAAATTTGGCTGTCATCTGCTGTACCGGGAAGTCTCTTAAGCGCGTGATTAACTTCCGCCGGTAATCCCTGGTAGTTACTACGCCATGCCCCGAGTGGATTCGGGAAGCATCGCTCAGTACTCAACAGCCTTCGCTGCTGGAGAATGCTACACAGGAGGGCTTTGTAAGGAGGCAAAATTTAATAGTTTTATATTAAAAAGAGCTGTGATACAACTTAGTCGTATAACTTCCACTGGCAAGTACAAGAATGGGGTTTTCATGGTTGCTTCTCTGTTATATTGCAATCATCATTGCGTAGCTTTCTATCGGCACACAGCATTTGTGCACAAACATACGGTTTTTGATTAAAACTTCTACACTATGTCCGAATGATACTTAGTATGGCTTTCACATCAGTCAGTGCTTCGTTGAAATGTTGGTAGAATGGCTGGTAATTAACTTTAGACTGTATATTCGCTTTGACTGCCCCAACTGAAGGCCTAGACATAACATATCCAATAGGTGTTTGTTGTGATTTCCAGTTTTCCTTATTATCCAAATAAAATACAGAGATTCAGCTTCCAAATCGACCCCCCCCCTTTTTTTTTTCTTTTTCTCCTCAACGCAAATATCTGTCAGCAAAGGCTGTTGTTAGGTTCTTCAATCAAGTACAGATAACTTTTTTTACACGAATACGCTTTGTCCATTGATTGCTTTATGTTCTTGGAACAATGTATTTCACGAAAGTAACAGTCACCGGATTCACAAATTCCTTTAAGAAGATTTTTTATTTAGTGGTTTACGTATTGCGCTGACTGTTTGACCAGCCGAAGCGATTTCATTATGCCTTACAACACACACACACACACACACACACGCACACACACACACACACACACACACACACACACACACACACACAGTCGATTAGTGTCTCTTTCCACATTTTCAAAATTATGCTTTTCCCTGGCCACCGACAGCAAACTGAACACACTGAATATTAGAGCACTTCGTCCCTAAAAGTTGCGTGCAACACTTTGATTGCCCCTTCGTCCCTTTTGCAGTTTTATAGCCAGACGCTGTTCCGTAATCGCGCCCGCGACGATAATTTCCTCACGCAACTCCGTAAAACGCCAGAAATCGTAGTTGCTGATGATGGGTACAGTAACACTGTTAACAAACAGTATCCAAACTTAACTCCGTATTATTTGTGTCGGGCGGCGACACTTCGTCATTTGACACATGCAGTGGTAATGCACAAGGTACGAAGTGTATAAGCCGTCTTCTTACAAGTAGAAGATTACGTTTCACAATACAGCAATTTTCGATGGTAGTACAGGAGTGGTCGTCAAACTTTTTTGCTCAAGAGCCGGTACTGACGCTATGGGCCTTCATCTCGGGCCGCATAAATACTGATCTTATCATTAATTGGTAACCTTTGTAAATTAGTATGAAATTAGTCCCCAACAGACTCTCTGTAAGAAAGGGCTCAATAAGCTTGCTCGGCGGCCACCAAATACTGATCGTTAAGAGTCGGCACCATTCGGAACACTTCGTGGTGACCATTCTCTGTTTCAGAGAGCTGCCACCTTCAGTGACCCCAAGTTTCGCGTCTTTAATTCCCTGACGAAGTTGTATTGTGGTGTCTCTTCGAGCAGACGATTATCTGTTAAATATGAGTAACTGCACTTATATTTGAATGCAGTGGCGCAACTAAGGTTTTAAATCCAGATTGCATGAGCTGCAGAGAGCTCGTAAAAACGTTCCTCACTTTAGGGGTACGTTTTGAGCTCACCTTTGGATAAATGGTCCAAACTTTCACTTCTTTTACTGCCGCTTCAAAATTATTTCTTCACTAGATTGTTTCTTGTAGTCTGAAGAAGTTGAGAAGCATTCTCTATATCAACATTAATGAACTGTAGTGGTTTGGAAACTAGGTTACTATTTTCCAAAACCGTACATTGAAATGCGTGGGCGAGGTTAAAATCAAAAGTTTCCATATTTTGATCAGATTAGATGATTTTTCATCTCCTCTCTGTTTTCGTCTTACTTTTTAAAATGGTACTTCATAAGCACAATAAAATTTGTATGAAATTCTGTTTATTGATGGCAATGAACCAGATCTAGAAGACCATTTGGTTGGGCACAATTTCTTCAGAGTCGTTGTAACACGTCTGACAGTTGCAACCATTCCATCGAAGCATGAAATGTTCAGTTCCATTATACTCATGACGGAATCATTTAGTACCAAATTTAAATTGTGCGTTACATAATGTATAAATTCAGCATTTGGGATCCGTGCTTTAATTGTTGCCTACAAACCTAAGTATTTGTCACTTATAGAAGCAGCGTCATCGCATCCATAATCACTGAAGCTATTCAGTTATGTATTAATCTTTTCTAAATCAGTTATTCTTTTTCAAAACACTCAATATCAAGGCCTCTTTCCTCAAGAAATCCTAAAAACTATTCCTTTTCTTCGAACTGCTTTCTAAGTGCAAATATCTTTCACAATACTAAGTTCGTCCTTTCTTGATGCGGTGGGGTTTGCATCTGCAATAAGTGAAAAGAATGGCTGCAGCTTAATTGCACCTATGATCCACTCCAAAACACAAACATTTAACAGTTGTTTCATCTCGTTTTCAATGTGTGGGCTCAAATGTTTAGTTCTAATTTTTTTCATTTGAAAGGCGTGCCCTCTGAAGAGAATCATATGTGGAGAGGAGCTCTATTATATTCTTCAGTTTCACTTTCATTACTAATTTTAGTACATATCTATTCTAGGATAACAACAAACAATAAACAATCCTCTGTCACATTCTCTAACCCCGCAATGGCCGCGTTACTTACCTCTTTGCCGCTGAGGTAAGTGTGCGGCCAACTGTACGTAATTCATGATAAAATTCACCTCCGTCAATTGAAATTAAGCACGTCTTAAAATATTACTGTCTCTGTAAGTATTTCTGTTTGTTACTGAGCAGGAAAACTACGCTCTTAAGAAGGGCTTAACAACGTTAGTTGACGTTTTTCTATTCGGCAGTTAGTTTCCAGATACATTATGTGATCAAAAGTATCCGGACACCCCCAAAAACATACGTTTTTCATATTAGGTGCATTGTGCCGCCACCTACTGCCGGGTACTCCATTGTTGTTGTTGTTGTTGTGGTCTTCAGTCCTGAGACTGGTTTGATGCAGCTCTCCATGCTACTCTATCCTGTGCAAGCTTCTTCATCTCCCAGTACCTACTGCAACCTACATCTTTCTGAATCTGCTTACTGTATTCATCTCTTGGTTTCCCCCTACGATTTTTACCCTCCACGCTGCCCTCCAATACTAAATTGGTGATCCCTTGATGCCTCAGAACATGTCCTACCAACCGATCCCTTCTTCTGGTCAAGTTGTGCCACAAACTCCTCTTCTCCCCAATCCTATTCAGTACCTCCTCAGTACTCCATATCAGCGACCTAAGTAGTCATTAGACATCGTGAGGGAGCAGAATGGTGCGCTCCGCCGAACTCACGGACTTCGAACGCGGTCAGGTGATTGGGTGTCACTTGTGTCATACGTCTGTACGCGAGATTTCCACACTCCTAAACATCTCTAGGTCGTCTGTATCCGGTGTGATAGTGAAGTGGAAACGTGAAGGGACACGTACAGCACAAAAGCGTACAGGCCGATCTCGTCTGTTAACTGACAGAGACCGCCAACAGTTGAAAGGGTCGTAGGCAAACATCTATCCAGACCATCACACAGGAATTCCAAACTCAATCAGGACCGACTGCAAGAACTAAGACAGTTTGGCGGGAGCTGAGAAAACTTGGATCTCATTGTCGAGCGGCTGCTCATAAGCCACACTTCACGCCGGTAAATGCCAAAGACGCCTCGCTTCGTGTAAAGAGCGTAAACATTGGACAATTGAACTGCGGAAAAACGTAGTGTGGAGTGACGAATCACAGTACACAATGTGGCGATCCGATGGCAGGGTGTGGGTATGGCGAATGCCCGGTGAACGTCATCTGCCTGCGTGTGTAGTGCCAACAGTAAAATTCGGAGGCTGTTGGGTTATGGTGTGGTCGTGTTTTTCATGGAGGGGGCTTGCACACCTTGTTGTTTTGCGTGGCACTATCACAGCACAGTGCTACATTGATGTTTTAAGCACCGTCTTGCTTCTCACTGTTGAAGAGCACTTCGGGGATCGCGATTGCTCTCTCAACACGATCGAGCACCTATTTATAATGCACGGTCTGTAGCGGAGTGGTTACACGACAAGAACATCTCTATCCTGACCTGAATCCTATGAAACACCTTTGGGATGTTTTGGAACCCCGACTTTGTGCCAAGCCTCTCCAACCGACATCGATACCTCTCATCAGTGCAGCACTCCGTGAAGAACGGGCAGCCATTTCCCAAGAAACCTTTTGAACGTATGCCTGCGAGAGTGGAAGCCGTCATCAAGGCTAAGGGAGGACCAACACCATATTGAATTCCAGCATTACCGATGGAGGGCGCCACGAACTTGTAGGTCATTTTGAGGCAGTTGGCCGGCCGCTGTGGCCGAGCGGTTCTAGGCGCTTCAGTCTGGAATCGCGCGGCCGCTACGTCGCAGGTTCGAATCCTGCCTCGGGTATGGATGTGTGTGATGTCCTTAGGTTAGTTAGGTTTAAGTAATTCTAACTTCTAGGGGACTCGTGACCTCAGATGTTAAGTCCCACAGTGCTTAGAGCCATTTGAACCATTTTTAAATCCTTGGAAATTGGAAATTTGTGGTAAGATCTTATGAGACCAAACTGCTGATTGTCATCGGTCCCTAAACTTGCATACTATTTAGTCTAACTTAAACTAACTTACACTAAGGAAGACAGACACACACACACACACACACACACACACACACACACCCATGCCCGAGGGAGGACTCGAACCTTCGACGGAGGGAGCCACGCGGACCGTGAGAAGACGCCTCAGACCGCGCGGGCACCCCGCGGGGCTAACTAAATCCTTATAAGCACATTAGTTTCGTAGTAAGAATGTCTGACAAACAAAACAACTAATTGTTAATTTTATGCTGCCAAAATTCGCAAAATTGTGTGGTAAAATTTACACTAATGTCCAATTCACAATTTAAAAGAGTATGATTAAGTTGGTGACATAGTAGCGCAGTCAGTGAGACCAAAGAAGGCCGAATATGGGAAATCATTCCTTTAGTTGCACCGTTTTATACACTGGTAGGAGCGAGTGTCATCAACAACATACTAGAAATTCTGACTGGTGAGCGATGAGTCTTGGGATGGTTGTGCATTTGAAAATAACTTTCTTTTGCACGTTTTTTCTTGAATAACGTGAAAAAAGCGGCCTCTAGCGAAAACGTGTCCCGTCACGTACAAAAAAAGTCCTGTCCGTTTTATTTCTAGGATTATTAGTTAATGCAAACAGAGCAAAATATATTGAAAATCCCACGTGACGCGCACGGGCTGTAGCTTAGGTAATTTTGGTAGGCCAATCTGAGGTCGTTTCCAGAATTGAGGAGAAACTACACGCATTAGCAAGATATGCGAATCCATGGTCTATAGTCCTTTTTTTGCAGCTTGATTAACGTTTCCTTCAGCATGTGACGTGGGGGGCTGTTGCAGCAGCCTGCCGCGGAATCATCGTTGGCTCAGTAATGTCTCAAGAGAGCCATTTCGGAACAGAAGAGCCAATGGCCCTTTTTTCCGAGTCACTAGTCACCACTTCTTAGAAGGAGCTGGCTCTTTGAAGCAGTTCGGGAGCGAATCGCCCAAATCTAGTATATATACCGTCCGTCCAAAAGCTCCAAGACTTGATTTCATTCGTGACGTATCAACGACTTCAGTGCACTAATTACGGTGACAGCTAGAACTAACAAATGTAAACAAAAGACGTTTTTTCGCCCACTCAGTTGTTAAAAGGCAGTGTTAAGTAGTGGACATGCGACCGTGGAGTAACATTTCTAAATTAAGTGTTCAAAACATTCTCCATAATTTTTTTGAAGAAAATATGTCTTAAGTTTGTCCCCCACATCTTGACTCCTGAACAAAAACAACGATGCACGGCCTGCCAGGAATGGATTGAAATGCAAAACGCGGACAGTTCTCCTTCAGAAGAAATCAACCTCAAAACAACAAAGTGCGGAAATTCACATGAAACGCCAACGCTTTGACGATATAACCGGCATTCAAACCAATATGAGACATACGTTGAACAACATCCCAAGAATGACTTTTCTGATTGTTTCACGTGGTTGTATGATGGTTCTGTGCATTGTACTCAATTGGTGGGAATCTATGTAGAACATCCGAATCATTAAAAATGTCATCTAAACGTTTCTTCATTTTTTTATTAATCCATTCATGACGCAGCGTAACACACAGCACGAAAACACTAGTCAACAAATTTAAACTTTTTTCTGCATCTGGTTTGTAAGTGGGTGGAATTACCTAATTTTTGGGCGCTGAATGCACTGGTAAAATCAGTTTTTCTTTATGACATCACATTTCCTAGATACACAGCAGAATAAAAAATGGTAATAACGAAAATTGACAAATGGTTCAAATGGCTCTGAGCACTATGGGACTTAACATCTGTGGTCATCAGTCCCCTAGAACTTAGAACTACTTAAACCTAACTAACCTAAGGACATCACACACATCCATGCCCGAGGCAGGATTCGAACTTGCGACCGTAGCAGTCGCGCGGTTCCGGACTGAGCGCCTAGAACCGCTAGACCACCGCGGCCGGCGAAAATTGACACGATTAAGTCAAACAAAAATATACATTCAGAATGTTTGAAATCAATACCATTTTGTATGTATAATTGGGCATGATGCCTATAAAAGGTCCACATTAGTTCAGAAGATATTTTCACCTTGAATCGTCTTTGGTTCTTGAAAAATGCGACGACAGAGCTCTTCTTTTGTTTGCCGTTTCAGCGCCCTCCCTAACAAGACCCCAGCAGTAGTCACCCATCATCGAAGGGTGCCAATGGCCTTGGTAACGGTGTTCCATGGTAAGGATGTCTTGGTGAAAGCGTTCACCTTGCTCATCGCTTACGGCTCCAAAATTTTCCGGGAAGAAATCAAGGTGAGAATGTAAAAAGTGAATTTTAAGCGGCATTCTACATCCAGTGTTCTTATAGTTGTCCAACAGATCATTCACAATGGTAACGTAGTTTTTGTCTTTCCTGTTACCCAAAAAGCCCTTCACAATTGCTTTAAAATGGTTCAAATGGCTCTGAGCACTATGGGACTTAACATCGTTGGTCATCAGTCCCCTAGAACTTAGAACTACTTAAACCTAACTAACCTAAGGACATCACACAACACCCAGCCATCACGAGGCAGAGAAAATCCCTAACCCCGCCGGGAATCGAACCCGGGAACCCGGGCGCGGGAAGCGAGAACGCTACCACACGACCACGAGCCGCGGGCACAATTGCTTTAAAAGAAGACCAAGCAGTTAATTGGATATCTGTGAGTTTGGTATGAAAGGTTGGATTTTTCAGCAATTTTCTTATTTGTGGTCCAACAAATAAACCCTCTTTTAGCTTTGCCTCACGTAATTTGGGCAACTTTTCTTTGAAGTGATTGAAGGCCTCACCTTCTTTATCCAGAGCTTTTACAAAGTTCTTGATAAGGCAAAATGATTTTATTGAGCTCAACCAATGGGGTATCGTTCACATTTACGTTTCCAGTAACATATATGACTTCCTCATAGGCCATTCCTTGTGTGTATAGTGGTTCTTGGTGTCCCAAAGTTACAAAAAGCAGCAGTATTTCGTGAATCCAGCCTGTAAACCTGTAAGGAGTGCAATAAATTTTAAATCACAGCAAAGCTGCCATTCATGATCCTTATATTTGATTGCCTCTAACAGCAAAGACATGGTTTCATAAGTTTCTTCCATGTCTACTGCGTAAGCCAAAAGTACCGATGGAAATGCACTGCATTATGCAGTAGTACTGCTTTCAAGCTGATTTTACTGGAGTCAATAAATAGTCACCACTCCTGTGGATTATGCTCTACACCCAGCTGCATCATCAGACCGTTGACATCTCTATATACACACATTGAATTCTGCATATCGAAATACTGAGCGAAGGAAGCACCTCTTGAACTGAAACAGGAAATTTTTGTCCCTGGAGCTAGAAGGTTCCGTTGTTGCAGTCTCGACCCCAAGAGTTCAGCTTGCTGTTTCGAAAGTTGTAGATCGCGAACCAGATCGTTCAGTTCCTTTTGATTAAAGATCTGAACCGAAGTGTCATGATGTTGAGGGCAGTACTCTTCTATATGTTCAATACTTTCTGATTCACTTGACATGGTGTCTGGTTCCGTGACTTTCAATTTACAGACAGGAACATGCAACCCCTTATCATAGGGCACAGGCAAATGCACTGAAGATACATTTGGATACTTTGTTATGTCTAGTTTTGCTTGAATGACACAAAAAATTTGTAAGACAGAAGTAACAGTCTTTAAGCTCACACCATACCATCGGAATAGCGAATGGCATGTCTCGGCGTTTTCCTTTCAACCACTCGGTTAAGGTTGTAGTACAGGTTATGCAGGGAATATGAGGTGCAACATTTTTATCTTGATCACCAACAGGACAGTCAAAATACAATTTATTTGCCTTCTTAACCAAATCAGTGATTGGTTTTCTTTGGGCTTTTGAAGTGAATTTCCCACACACATAACAAAAGCTGTCGGGGTGGTTTGGACAACAACGAGATTTACTAGTTGCCATTTTTCTTAGTATAAGTTTTAAACACAAAACGTTTGCCTGTCTTTCACAGGAAACGTTCACTGAGGATTTCTGGATTACTACACCAACCATTTACTGACGATTTGTAGATCTTCTGGCTCTCCTCTGAAAATGAGAAACAAACAATTAAACTTCAAAACAGAAGAACAGCAAAAACCAAAATACTGAATACGAAAAATAAAAACCTTTTTTTCTAGGCGCGCAGTCCGGAACCGTGGGACTGCTACGGTCGCAGGTTCGAATCCTCCCTCGGGCATGGATGTGTGTGATGTCCTTAGGTTAGTTAGGTTTAAGTAGTTCTAAGTTCTAGGGGACATAACCACAGCAGTTGAGTCCCATAGTGCTCAGAGCCATTTGAACCATAAAAAACCTTTAAAAACTGAAAAATGGTGCGGGCTAGAACATTTTGAAAGATATATTCGTATTCTATACACCACAATACACACTAGTTGATGCACCACATCCCAGATGCAAAATGATTGTTGTTCAAAATGTTCAAATGTGTGTGAAATCTTATGGGACTTAACTGCTAAGGTCATCAGTCCCTAAGCTTACACCCTACTGAACCCAAATTATCCTAAGGACGAACACACACACCCATGCCCGAGGGTGGACTCGAACCTCCGCCGGGACCAGCCGCACAGTCCATGGCTGCAGCGCCTGAGGCCGCTCGGCTAATCCCGCGCGGCAATGACTGTTGACAAGTGAAACTATCCAAACAATATTCACCCTGAATTTGTAAATGAGAGCGCTTAGCAACTTCCAACAAACTTTACACGTAGCTGCAAACGTTTTTTTTTTCTTTCTCGGAAATTTTGCTCGATGACCACCCCCCCACCCCCTCTCCCACCCATCCACCCTCACAAAATAATATAAGGAAAAAATTTATCACTTACTACATTTTTTGCTGTTCATACAGCAAAACTTTTGCATCAGCAGTGATTTTTTTTGTTTTATTATTGCCTTTCAGTCCGGAACCGCGCTGCTGCAACGGTCGCAGGTTCGAATCCTGCCTCGGGCATGGATGTGTGTGATGTCCTTAGGTTAGCTAGGTTTAAGTAGTTCGAAGTCTAGGGGACTGGTGACCTCAGATGTTAAGTCCCATGGTGCTTAGAACCATTTGAGCCATTTCCTTTCAACTACCTTTATTCGATACCAATTTTGCAACGCTATCCACTTATACCGCTGACGATACCTCCAAAATTATGTCATTGTACGATTCATAGTTTAGGAGACAAACCAGCTTTTCAGGAAAATGTAAATAGCTCTGAACATCAGCTGTATAAAAGTTTTGATTTTTTACGTTTGTGTGTGAATATTGCGAAACTAATAAAACCAAATTAATTACCTCTTCCACCACAATGTTTTTATATACTTAACGTCAGATATTTATCACATTAACGCATTTGTAAATTGATCAAACGTTTGAAGCTGTTTTATATACGGGAGTTCGATTTTTTAAAGACAGAGCGGAGTGGGGTGGGTAGGGGGGTGTGGGGGTACTGACAGTAAATAACCACATTCTGTTGTGCACTCGCCACTGTCTAACGTTGGTCCCCGTAAGTTGATGCCATCTGTTGATAACTAGCGGAACTGCCACGAAACGTGTACATTTGTAACGCTTATTTGACATTTTTATTTTACATTTAATTCATCCGAAAACTGTTAAATTATGTGTAATATTTGTTAAAAATTAATGAATAGAACATGTAGAGGGATAGTATGTGCAGTATTTACATGACAGCAGCGTTTTTAGATAACCGAATGAATGACTGCTATAAGCAGTGTGCTCGCTGCTGTCCGATAGCTCACAGTTTTTGCAGATTTTCCAAGTTAGGGAGAATGATTGAACGAGCGTGGTGCAGCGTGGCGCGCTTGAATATCATTGTCCCAGTTTGTGTGACACACTATTAGTCGTATAGCATTGTTAACTAAAAAGTGATAATTTATCATTGTATCAGGTGATTGTAAGTGAAGTGCAGCCACTCATGGAGGTCCAATGTGGGCTGTAATTATCGTATGGAAGCAAAACCTGGTGGATACACTAATGCGTTAATGTGGAACCGATTTACGCTGGAAAAAATTAGTTCCAATGTTGGCCACTAGGTGCAAATCTGGCATTATATAGCATCTCGTCGACGTCTCCGTTGCTCGTGCTAAACAAATTATGTATGAGGCGGTTAATAATAATATCAGCATTGCGCCTTTCTTGTTGTTGTTTCACTTTTTCTACCCACGTCCCGTTCGTAATCCATTACGTAGTCTATGGAAATATTTCTACACTTCTTTCTTGCATTAACAGTGCTAGATTTGCACCTGGTGGCCAAAAACAGAACTAATTTTTTCCTGCTTAAATCGGTTCCGTAGTCACGTATTAGAATATCTACCAAGTTTCGCTGCCATACGATAAATACAGCCCACACTGGACCTGCGTGAGTAGCTGCACTTCAGTTATAAACCATCCGGTATGTAGCTCATTCAGTAACACAATTATATAATTTTTCTGCTAAAATATTAAGTCGTGCAACACATACACATAAGAAATTAGTAAAAAGATGCCACAAAGCGAATGTGAAAGGATGCCACAAAAACTCGACGAAAGAAAGTGCTTGCTGTACTTTTCATATGCAGGTAGACAAAGTCTGTAGTGTAATATGTATTGCGAACAATGTCATCGATTACTGTTTCACAAAATCAAAATAACATATAATATCATACAACCACAATATTTCTACCTATTTTAGTTTCGGCTTCAGTAACTTCAAATGATAGCTGGACGAAACTGCTTCTGAAGTTAGGCACCATAAGACCTACGCATGGGAAAGCGTGTTAATATAAGAAACTTCATTCTGACAAGCAACCGATTATTCAATTATAAGTCAGTGATCTGAATAATAAATTCAGAATTTCCAGACTTGGTTCTCGATGAGAACAGCATTCTTAAAGTGAGAATGTGTTGGTGACTCCGTACCGGAAGAAAGTATATTGCAATTACATTCAAGTTTTTGAACTAGAGCGGTGTGTCTGGACAGTTGTTCGACGGTCATGGTAACTGTAAACATGCTGGAGGACTGGGCCTGAAGATGATGAAGTGCGTGCGCTGAGAATGCGTAATTTATCTTTGTCTGTAGCTTCAGGAGCCCAGGAGATTTACGTTCTCCAGATGCACATCACTTTTAGCGACCGACCGTCTGCACCTGCTTTTAAATTCAAATCACGCTGTTTACTTCGCTGTTGCCTGTATTCCGTTTCTAGGCTCGATCCTGAGTTTCACATATGTCATCATTATGATAATAACTACTTTGCGGGTCGACACCCCTTTTGCATAGGGTCCTTCCGTGTCAGATTTCTCATAGCAAGCCGCTTACCTCTCAGCAACTTCTCGTGTGTGTCTCAAACGTTTGGCATTGTTTATAGAAATTCTACAAAATTCCACGAAATTTAAGCAAAATATTGAAAAAAATAGGACACATTCTATGATATCTCAGGAGAGTAAAAAAGAAAGCCGATTCATTGCGTGCCGCTTCTAGAATGCATGTAACATTGGAATTGAATTTATACGTCACACAGATAATTGTACTGTTACTAGACTGAAATTCTATTAAAAATAATAGTATATATGATTGGTTACATTCTCCATAGAAAATTTGCAGTATTATCGTGATGATGTGGAACAAGACAATTTACGCTATACATAACGTAAGTCATTTTTATTTATGAGTGCAGTCAGTGACAGAATTCGCGAGACCCTCGCCTTTTCGTTATACCGAAGAGCCAAATCTTACTGCCTGTTGCACCGCAGTACCGGCTAGGGGAGACAATGATATCAACATACTGTCAGGACACACTTGTTTCTAGCTTTTCTTACAGGTAACTGATCTCTAATTTTCAGTTTTCTCACGGCTCTTTAAGCTCTTCACGACTGACACATGAGTTTCTACGTACCTATCATCGTAGGTTCAGTGAATGGAAACGACAGTGCGATTTCAGATGCTGCAGTTCAGACACATTACCTGACATTTCTGACGCACTGAAATAAAACGGTGCATACATCACATGGAATTCCGTGAATTAGAGAGAGCAACAAACCGTCGACAAAAGCTAATGCCGATAGTGACGACTTCAGAGAAGAACGAGACAAAAACCTTAAGCATATTAACGTGATTTTATGACTGTATGTGAACCAGGCTGTCTGACGGGAGTCCTCATAATTGTACTACGATAAATTTTTCCTGTTGCTCGTAAAAGCAGCTAACCAGATGGGTCAGTGCCGCTGCTGCTACTATTGGTGCTAGGAGCTTTTGTTATTCTTCTTTAACTGATTACCGTCGTCAAAGAGCAATTTCTTCTCCTTTAGTGTTCAGCCTTGAGGTTGGTTTGCAGCAGTACGTCATTCCACTCATCTATCTGCCTCCCTCTTCATTTCTGCATACGTAGCGCATTAAAGTCAATTCATAATCTGTTTCGCGTATGACACACTTAGTCGTTCCCGGCGATTCTTTCCCTCAATAGCTCCCATTGCTGTTGTTCCAATTCTGTTATTGTGTCTAAGATATATGCTACGAGTTTCTCTCTTCTTGTTTCGAAGTGCCTCCAGAGAATTGCGTTAAAATGCAACAAGTGGCTGAATAACAACAAATATGTAGTAATCGACTAACGCTCTCTCACTCAAGGCAAAATGCACGAATCATTACAACTAATTAAAATCAAAACAAGGCAATAGGCCCCAAAATACTAACAATATTATCAGAAAAATATTAACATAATAAAATTAAACTGGAGCAACCTAATGCATGTTTAAAAACAAATACCAGTGTAAGTAGGCTGTTTCTGTTTTCTTATTGGTAACGCCACGTAGCGCTCTGTATGAAAAACATTGGCTGTGCTGTGTGCAGTCTGTGGCTAGTTTGCATTGTTGTCTGCCATTGTAGTGTTGGGCATCTGGATATTGACAGCGCGTAGCGTTGCGCAGTTGGAGGTGAGCCGCCAGCAGTGGTGGATGTGGGGAGAGAAATGGCGGAGTTTTGAAATTTGTGAGACTGGATGTCATGAACTGCTATGTATATTATGATTTTTCAACACTATTAAGGTAAATACATTGTTTGTTCTCTATTAAAATCTTTGATTTGCTAACTATGCCTATCAGTAGTTAGTGCCTTCGGTAGTTTGAATCTTTTATTTAGCGGGCAGTAGTGGCGCTCGCTGTATTGCAGTAGTTCGAGTAACGAAGATTTTTGTGAGGTAAGTGATTTGTGAAAGGTATAGGTTAATGTTAGTCAGGGCCATTCTTTTGTAGGGATTGTTGAAAGTCAGATTGCGTTGCGCAAAAAAATATTGTGTGTCAGTTAAAGCACAGTCATGTATAAATTTTTCTAAGGGGACGTTTCATATGTCGACCCTTAGCCGAGGATACCTCTCTGGAATCTTCTGATTTTTTCTTGTAGTTTGTGTAATTAATGTAGCTTTTGTTTATTGCTAGCGCGTAATTATAGAGAGAATTTCCTATGTAGTTGTAGTTTTTCATTGTTGTACAGTAAAACAGTTGTGGCATGCATGTAGATTTGCAGCAAGTATTTCGCAGCTGCGCTTGCAATTAACGAGATATTATTTTCAGTGCTACGTTAATGTGTTCTCTTATTTTTGCTCTTCAAATTGTGCTTTTCTGTGTTATCGTGTGAAATATTGTGACAATAATGGCGTGTGAAAAACGTAATACTAGGCTCCAAAGTAAAATGAGAAATGACAGTGAAGACGAAAGTAGTGTGTTAGCGCCACCAAGTAATGAATTAACTAATGTTCAAAGTAGTAATTTGGTAATTGTGCATAGGGAAATGGAGCGGGCGGCAAATAATGGCGTAGGCAGTGAAACAATTAGTGAACAGGGAAGCATTATCGATCGATCGGTCGGCAATAGTTCGCCTCAGGAATCCGAAATGACAGGACACAATTTCGCAAATACTGTAGATACAGGTTTTGCGTCCTCACCTTTTTCTCAAATAAGTCAAGACACATTTTCTGCTTGTCAAAATGTTAATGTTGCCGGTGCAACTTCACTGCCGAAAAGCACTGAGGAACATGTTTCAGACACCAGTGCATTGTTATTACAGTTAATGCAACAAATGGGACAAAGGCTACAAAAGTTAGACATAATGGAACAAAATCTTCAAAAGTTAGACACAATGGAACAAAATCAGAGACAAACACAGCAACAGTTAGACGCAATGGAACAAAATTTTCACACCACGCTTGAACAAACACGTGAAGATTTAACTACTTAGTTACATAAAATCGAATCGAAATGTCAAAAAGTCTGTAATGACGTAAAAACACAAATTTGTGAGCATTTCCAACCTATTTTTTCGCGTCATGAAAATGCATTGCAGAATCACGAAGCAGCCATAAAAGAACTGCAAACTATTGTTCATGAAAATCCTGAGACATTGCAAGCTAAAATTGACTCAGTTGCATCTACCGATTTGGTTACGCAACTTGCAAAAACTCTGGAAAACTTAAAGGACACAGTAGATACTCTGAAAATTGGTTCAGAAAGACACATGGAGGAAATTAGTTCATTATCAGAGAAAGTAGTTGAACTTTCGGATCAGCTAAATAATTTATCTACGAAGGTAGATGATAATCTGAATGACACAAAACCGGTAGTCTTTAATGACACAGAAGAGTGCGAACAAATTAGGAAATTCAAACAAAATCAGAATCAAATTAATACGCAACACCAAAGAGAAATCCGGGAAGTACAAGATCAGCTGACACAGGTAATACAAGAATTACATATTTCAGAGGACACTCGCGCCTCAATACGGAAAGAGGGACATAGAAATACGGAGCAGCCACAAAATAATAACACAGCGCACTTCGGAAATTATGAAAGAAATTGGCAAGGTACACCGAATTTTGAGATGGAACCGCCGAAACGACGTAACAATGACCGACATGCGACTCGCCGACATGATGATTTTGACTATAAGCTGTTCATTACTACACGTAAATCCAAAACATTTAAGAATTCTGGCAACGACATTCATCCACAAGCGTGGCTCCACCAATTCTCTCATTGTTTTCCTCCCAACTGGTCATTGCAGCACAGATTAGAATTTATGTGTGGCTACTTAGAGAATGAACCAGCTGTAAGAATGCGATCGGTCATTCACGATTGCCACAATGAAGGAGAATTTTACCATGCCTTCCTCTCAGCATATTGGTCTCAAGCCAAACAAGACCGAGTAAAACATAGCATCATAATGATGAAACATTTCGAACAATCTGAATTTTCCAGTCTTGTCAAATACACTCCTGGAAATTGAAATAAGAACACCGTGAATTCATTGTCCCAGGAAGGGGAAACTTTATTGACACATTCGTGGGGTCAGATACATCACATGATCACACTGACAGAACCACAGGCACATAGACACAGGCAACAGAGCATGCACAATGTCGGCACTAGTACAGTGTATATCCACCTTTCGCAGCAATGCAGGCAGCTATTCTCCCATGGAGACGATCGTAGAGATGCTGGATGTAGTCCTGTGGAACGGCTTGCCATGACATTTCCACCTGGCGCCTCAGTTGGACCAGCGTTCGTGCTGGACGTGCAGACCGCGTGAGACGACGCTTCATCCAGTCCCAAACATGCTCAATGGGGGACAGATCCGGAGATCTTGCTGGCCAGGGTAGTTGACTTACACCTTCTAGAGCACGTTGGGTGGCACGGGATACATGCGGACGTGCATTGTCCTGTTGGAACAGCAAGTTCCCTTGCCGGTCTAGGAATGGTAGAACGATGGGTTCGATGACGGTTTGGATGTACCGTGCACTATTCAGTGTCCCCTCGACGATCACCAGTGGTGTACGGCCAGTGTAGGAGATCGCTCCCCACACAATGATGCCGGGTGTTGGCCCTGTGTGCCTCGGTCGTATGCAGTCCTGATTGTGGCGCTCACCTGCACGGCGCCAAACACGCATACGACCATCATTGGCACCAAGGCAGAAGCGACTCTCATCGCTGAAGACGACACGTCTCCATTCGTCCCTCCATTCACGCCTGTCGCGACACCACTGGAGGCGGGCTGCACGATGTTGGGGCGTGAGCGGAAGACGGCCTAACGGTGTGCGGGACCGTAGCCCAGCTTCATGGAGACGGTTGCGAATGGTCCTCGCCGATACCCCAGGAGCAACAGTGTCCCTAATTTGCTGGGAAGTGGCGGTGCGGTCCCCTACGGCACTGCGTAGGATCCTACGGTCTTGGCGTGCATCCGTGCGTCGCTGCGGTCCGGTCCCAGGTCGACGGGCACGTGCACCTTCCGACCACTGGCGACAACATCGATGTACTGTGGAGACCTCACGCCCCACGTGTTGAGCAATTCGGCGGTACGTCCACCCGGCCTCCCGCATGCCCACTATACGCCCTCGCTCAAAGTCCGTCAACTGCACATACGATTCACGTCCACGCTGTCGCGGCATGCTACCAGTGTTAAAGACTGCGATGGAGCTCCGTATGCCACGGCAAACTGGCTGACACTGACGGCGGCGGTGCACAAATGCTGCGCAGCTAGCGCCATTCGACGGCCAACACCGCGGTTCCTGGTGTGTCCGCTGTGCCGTGCGTGTGATCATTGCTTGTACAGCCCTCTCGCAGTGTCCGGAGCAAGTATGGTGGGTCTGACACACCGGTGTCAATGTGTTCTTTTTTCCATTTCCAGGAGTGTATTTTGAAGACATGTCGCATAAGAATCAATATCTTTCAAACCCATACAGCCCTTCAGAACTCATCCGCATTTGCTTAATGAAATTGCCTGAGTATTTAAGAAATATTATTTTGGCAGGACGTTGCAAAGACGACATTGAAGCTTTTCAGGGACTCTTACAAGAATTAGAAATTGACACAGACAGTCGCGGGATGCGAAAACAGGAAAACAATCACTACAGGTCACATCCGTCACAATTCCGTGACGACAGAAACAATAACTGGACACGACAAGTCTATTCTTACAACGCAAATCGTGACCAAAACAGACACCACCCATATGACAACCACTGGCAGAGTAATAATACTTACAGGGAAAGATCGCATTTCCGTAGTAATGAATATGACAGAGATTACCATAGAAACAGACAATATGGGAACAAAAACAATTATTATCAAGGGAGACAGAATAACTTCAGACGCAACAGTTCAGCGCGCAGTTACGATTCCGGGAGAAATTCTCCACCACATGACCGACAAACAAGAAACTGTGTAAATTACCGACAAAACGACAGACCTGAATTCCATCAGAACTGGCGGGATTCAAACAGAGCAGGGCACTCTCGACAAGGTGAATTTGTAGAAGTTAGGACTCCTAATCCCAATAACGACGCACGCCAACAAAGAGATAGCAGACAATGACCCACACCGCAGGCAGCCACGTGCGCCGGCTGGCTCAGAGAAAAATAACATAGACGCTAACATTGAGAAAAATTCCAGTATTCTTTACCGACATATACCGTATGATAATTGCGTTCAAGTTGAAACTCTGTGTACTAGGAAGAGTAAAGGTTTACACCACATTTCACATGTAAAACCGTTTATTGAGAGATAATTTGTTTTTTAATTTAGTCATTGCTATAAAACTTTTCACTTCACATTTCTAGTATGCATTGTCAGACTTAGAAACTGTTACCATGCAACAATGTTTGAAGTTAAATATCCAATCAAGAACCAAGAGAACTTATTTAAACAGAAATTACGAATGCATTGTTATTGTGAACAGACGACACAAAATCAAGAACCAAGAGAATTTATTTAAACAGAAATTACGAATGCATTGTTATTGTGAACAGACGACACAGTGTTATTGTGTGTGTACATTATTGCTTGTTAGTTGCACGATTACGTAACGACTATAAGGCTTACATACTTTAACATTTACCAGTACTGCTAATGAGATTTTAATGCATTTCTGTTTACTTGAAAATACATTCTGGATTTAAGGTACTTTCTGTGAGATACCAGATGACACAGTGGTTAGTTTATGTGACAGCTACACGATTTTATCACAACGCTACTAATGAGTGACAATTTACAATGTTGCTTTTGCGGTGTTTCTGTTTTATATCTGCACAGTTTTTCTGTATTATTCTGGAAAGTAAAACATGTTTTAGTAGTAACTTTTGTGGTATAGCTACAATGAGACTACCTTTTCCGTAGCACAACAATACTTTACAGCACAGTACTTTCTTCATCACGGCAATAAGCGCAATAACTGAGATATCTATACGCAAAGCATTTCACTTTTGTTTATCATGAGGTAAGTACATTGGCTTCTGCAGAACTTAGCTTTCGGAGGACAACAACTACCACACTTCCACAGAGATTATCTTACAGCAAGACGCACATTTAGCGCTACAGGACACGCATTTGAATGATTAATTTTGTACTTAAACCATTTATTTTTCAAGATTTTTGAGTTACAAAGAAAGTTTTCCGTGATACATTTCATTCCATTGCTATAATCTGTAACACCTGAGGGTATAATTAAATTTATCCTCAGGGGGTACACACCTACTTTGTGTACCATGTGTTTGGCAAGCACAAGGAGCCCTAGCTAATATGGTATTTGCTTATACAACTTTACACATCGGTACCATATTTCTCTAACACATAAATTACACAGCTATCTGATTATTTAACAGAGAAACAAACATTGCTTTACTACATCAGTGACACATGTTTACGCAATTACACAGTTGGGTAACTTCACACTTATGAAATTGTATTTTGTCTGTACTTTGTGAACTGTTCATATTTTTTCAGAACCATTGTGATACTATGAGAGCTTTGAATGATGTATTTGGTAAGGGAGCATGATTTTAAAGTACGTTTGAGGTAGATGACACTATTGAAATGAGCAGAGAATTTTTTTTAGGTTTTGACATTATTGCAGAAAGCTACGACGTTTTTGAGACTTGACTAAGGTGTTATGATGTTATTTTCACGATGACGATGTGTATTATGCTGTTGAGGTATGTTTATGGTCAATAAGCTGATGATATATGAGGAATTTGATTATGCTATGTATTTATTATGATGAAATATTGAAGAAGTGTCGACGAATATGTATAAGTGTAGTAAGGTAAGGAATAATGAGTAGTGGTTAGGGACTCTGGTTTGTGAAAAAGGATGTTGGAAACCACGAATCGTACTTTAAGAGTTATGAAATGTGTGTAAATGCGTGAATGTAGCACAATGCCGACGAAATTTTTTTGGACACTGTTATATTTACAAGATTTTGTTTCTACAGATTTGTAACGCAAATATTTCGACCTGTGAAATTTTATTTGTATCCAACTGTCACTGTAGCGGAAACTGACGTCGTAAATATTTCGGTAGGTCACTGTAAGCACCCAGCTGCGCGACAGTCGCCTGGAAAAAAGCCATTAGTGTGTGCCTTTCAGAGGCACAGGTGGAGAATAAAAAAAAAAAAGGCCATTATCCTCGCTATTGAAATTCCTTTGTAGAAAGCATTGTAAATACGACACCCTCAAACTTGAAAACATGATTACACTGTAGAGTTCTTAATTTATGATATTTACTGAAATGAAATGATGAGAAACATTTCATGTCTATTGTCTTGCTAGTTGAAAGATTGTTTACTGCAGTATGAAATGACATATGGCTAGTGAATGACGTTTCACACCTTGCTTTGCCTATTTTGTTTAATATCTAGTTTCTAGCTGCACCGCAGCATTGGTTAAAATAAAATTTTATAGATGTACTAATATAGATATTTTCTGTCTACAGATCCAGTAAATAATAATTTTGTGATAATTCCAAAAAAAATGAGGGAGCACAAAAAGACATTTCCCTTCACAGGAACTGCATACATAATTTTCTTTTCAAGTATTTGGTAATTTATTTCATAGAATAAGTTTTTGTGGTGCACCACTTTAATTACATAGACATGAAGATGTGAATATACATTTCCCTTGTCTGCATTGTTGTCTTTAGTGTAATATTTTTTTCTGCTTGCGCTTTGTCATGTTTAGATATAAGGTATTGCATTTGCTGCTGCTGTTTGCCAGGCATAGTGCTACTAAATTTCACTTTGTATTACTCTGTTAAGCTAGTTTTACTACTGATTTATTTTTCTTGTTGCTGCACATTGGCTCATATTAGTTGTAATGTTGCATTGCTTGGTAATTTAGATTTACTGTAGCTTGCTTTGCCAATTTCAATTTTTTTGTCATTGCTGTTTGTGTTAATTGTTTTGTGTTGCTGCATTGCCTCGTCCCTTAGTTTATGCATCTGAGCTCAGTAGATTTAAGTTAGCTTAAGAGGGGGTAGACTATACAGTATAAGAAACTAACTATGATGAATTGGAAGAAATGCAATGAGAAGTTATACGAAAAAAGTACAGAAAGCAGGTATAGATAGGACTTTTTGGGAATAATGATGAGCGAAGGGAGATCTCCAAGAAAAAAAAGGTTTTGTTTGCAAAATACTGCAGTACCAAATGTTACACTGAAAACAAACCTTGTCCTTTCCCCCTGTGTTATTCTGCTATGTGTTTGTGTACTCTTGTATATTTGTGTTTTTCCTGTCTTTATGTGTTTAGCTGATATGAGTTATGTTGTGGAATTTTTCTAATAATATGTTATTTTCTTTGTAAAGATTCTTAGACATTATTAATTCTGTTCTGTTTTAATGCTCATGTGTGAAGTTGATGTTTCGAAAGTTATTCTGATCTTTTATGTATGTACTCATGTCATAATTCCTGTAACACTGATGTGTATGTTATTTCGATTCTTTTGTAAAGCCTGTACTACAAATGTTATCTGTATTGTTATGTTCTTTAATGATGTATTTTGTACCTTTGTAATTGTATTCTTATGTTATAAAATTGTAATTGACACCAGTTCATCAAATTAAGTAACTTGTAAGTTACATTTCACTGCACACGTTTCTGTTGGTCATAGTATATGGACAATATGTGAGAAGTAGGGACTGTTAGTGTTTGCACGTGTGTTAATAATTCAGAAAGGGGCTGGTTAACAGCATTGCTGGTTCTATGGACAGTTCCAAAAACTTGGTGAGTGCACAAGTGGTGGTTTATGGACTTGCTATATTGTCTTCAAGACATCTAAGGACAATTCCAAAAACTTTGTGCATGCCCAAGTGGTGGTTTATGGACTTGCTATATTCTCCGCAAGACTCTTCAGTGGTGATTGTGCACCTGCACAGTCGCAGCAGATGGCTGCTGGCCATCTCTACAAGGACTACAGTGGGTCTACACCTTTGATGATCCATCAGTACCATTATTTCTACAAGGACTGCAGTGGGTCTGCACCTTTGGTGGCCCACCAATACCATACTCTCTACCAAGATTATAGTGGGTCTGCTCTGCGATGATCTACCTACCAATATTCTTCAAAACTTCGACTGACTCTGCTGTGGGTTTGCTCTGTTGTGGCCCATTACCCGTTTGCATGTCAAGAGTCAGCATTGTCTTTCCGTTGGAAGGACAACACTACTTCGTCCAGACTGCATGGAAATCCACTACCTCCGTGTGCATTTTCTTTTACTACTCAGACTTTGAGAAAAACACTGCAATTTTACTGTGATGAATGATCAGGACTGTCTTTATGGACTGGAGAAAATTTTAACTTTTGACCAACATTGTATCGATAAGTGTGTGCATTTGATTTCTTTGTTATTGTAATTATGAAAAATTTTTCAAATCTGTATTGGCCACTGCCCAAAACATTTTGTAAAATTTTTTGTGGGGAGCATGGGGGCTATGTAAGTAGGCTGTTTCTGTTTTCTTATTGGTAACGCCACGTAGCGCTCTGTATGAAAATCACTGGCTGTGCTGTGTGCAGTCTGTGGCTAGTTTGCATTGTTGTCTGCCATTGTAGTGTTGGGCAGCTGGATGTTAACAGCGCGTAGCGTTGCGCAGTTGGAGGTGAGCCGCCAGCAGTGGTGGATGTGGGGAGAGAAATGGCGGAGTTTTGAAATTTGTAAGACTGGATGTCATGAACTGTTATGTATATTATGATTTTCAACACTATTAAGGTCAATACATTGTTTGTTCTCTATTAAAATCTTTGATTTGCTAACTATGCCTATCAGTAGTTAGTACCTTCGGTAGTTTGAATCTTTTATTTAGCTGGCAGTAGTGGCGCTCGCTGTATTGCAGTAGTTCAAGTAACGAAGATTTTTGTGAGGTAAATGATTTGTGAAAGGTATAGGTTAACGTTAGTCAGGGCCATTCTTTTGTAGGGATTGTTGAAAGTCAGATTGCGTTGCGCTAAAAATATTGTGTGTCAGTTTAAGCAAAGTCATGTATAAATTTTTCTAAGGGGACGTTTCACCAGATTCAAAACTAAATTAACTGCTCTCGGGTCGGAACACCAAATACAATCTTACATTTGTATGAATAACTGCACCCTCAGTCACCAACAAATAACACAGTGACAGCAAATTAGAATATAACAAGGCGTAAGGAATTACTTTAAAATTCAAAATTACAAGAAGATGAGAAAACATTTTCAGATAATCAAATTGAAGGAAGGCAACTTCTCAACGAAGATCGCGTCTTTAAAATGTTTGTTACGATGACCATTTGCGGTAAAACAATTACTATTATCGGAACTGTGAATAGTCTACGTAAATGTAAAGAATGTTAGACCATGAAAATGCTTTACAATCTCGGCTAGTAGGTTTCTACTGTATTGTCAATAAATGTTATTGTGCAATTATTTTGTCTTGTATTTAACGTTGTACGTAGATAGAATTTTGATATATGACATAGGTTGCACTCTTAACGACATGTTTTTTTTCGACTTATTGTTTAACCTCTCTGTGGTTACATATGGTCTCTCTGTTTCTAGAAAATACTTCAGCTTTTGTCTGTGTGCGTCCTCGCCTCTACAGCCCTTGAAGGGCCTTGGCCTGCATCACAATAGCCTGTCAATTCTATCCGGTCCATGGCTTTCCGTCTCCATCCCCTGACACCCAGCCATTTCATATCTTCTTCAATTCCGTTCACCCATATCTTTTTGGGACATCCCTTCCGTCGTCTGCTTTTAGCTTTTGCTACAAAAAGCTTTACAGTTGTTTACCAGGTACTACATTTTTACTAAAATTATGTATTTATATTTGCAATTGACGATGACATGAATACACAAGCGTACTCTAGCAGAAATAAATTTCAACATTTTCTCTAGTAAAATGTCAGTTCAGCAGCAATCATGTATCGGTGGCATAATATGTGACTTGTAAGATGCACTTGGCGAAACATACTGTAAATACTGATTTATAACTTTGACACGCCAAAGCATCTTACGTCAGCTATCCGGCACATTAAAATATGGAGTATCTAATTGTATTAATCTTTACCGAGGTATGAGAAATAATAATTCACTCTAGGTATTATATTTATGACTTTGTACGCTATTTTTCATAATTTAATATGCTTCACACTTCATGTACACTATTTACAGGTCGAATGATTGTAATTCTGTTTACCCAAACTGATAATCGTAAATAAAGTTTTTACAAATGTGATCTTAGTTGAGAAGTTATCTTGCGTCAGGTTCAACATTTACAATATCGCCAAAATTCCAAACAACTTCCCATAATAGTTTTAGGCCTTATATTCAAAAGCGACGCTATGTGAAACAACAATAACAAGAATGTGCAACTTCCATATACCACTGATCGCAAAAGTCACCACACTATGTCATGGGCTTGCTGTGCGTACATCATCTGGCAAAAAGTACAATAACACAATCCTGTGGTCCACTGAGTACTGCTGCACAACCAGCCAACGTGCAAGTTCTCAGAATTAGGGGTAATACACAGTAAGGTTACAAAATTCATGGAAAACCTCCTAATGTCGAGTCAGACCCTCTTGTGTACGCCGTAGTGTAGCAGCTCGACATGGCATGGACTCAGCAAGTCGTTGGAAGTCCCCTGCAGAAATATTGAGTCATGCTGTTTCTATAGTTGCGAAAGTGTTGCCTATGTAGGATGTTGTGCACGAACTGACCTCTCGATCATGTCCCATAAATGTTTGATGGGTTTCATGTCGGGCGATGTTGGTGCCCAAATCATTCGCTCGAATTGTCCGGAATGCACTTCAAACCAATCGTGCCACGGTGACGTAGCGCATTGTCATCCATAAAAATGCCATCATTGCTTGGGAAAATGACACCCATGAATGGCTGCAAATGGTCTCCAAGTAGCGGAACATCCAAACGACCCAGTCCATTCCATGCAAACACAGCCCACATCATTATGGAGCCACCACCAGCGTGCAAAGTACTTTGTTGACAACTTGGGTACATGACTTCGTGGGGCCTGCACTATACTCGAACATTACCATCAGCTCTTACCAACTCAAATCTGCTCATGTCATGTTTTCCACTACACAAACTCTGCTGCTCTCGGTCGTTAAGTGAAGGCCGTGGGCTAATGCGTCGTCCGTGGTGAGAGGTAATGCCTGAAATGTGTTATTCTCGGCACACTCTTGACACTTGGGATCGCAGAATACTGAATTCCTTAGCGATTTCCGAAATGGAATGTGCCATGCGTCCAACTCCAACTACCATTCCGCGTTCAGAGTGTGTTAATTGCCGTCGTGGGGCCATAATCGCACCGGAAGCCTTTTCAAATGAATCATCTGAGTACAAATGACAGCTGTGTCAGTGCACTGTCCGTTTACACCTTGAGCTGCCATCTGTTTAAACGCATGCTCTTTCATACGAGCACAATACCGGTCGTATAAGTAAGAGAGTTAACAAAAACTTGCACCAGAAGTGAGTGAAGCGCTATATGATTGCACATTCACAAAACTCCAGGCTCTCCCCCAATTCGTGCTTTTCAGGAACCACCAGGAAGAGACTGTTCTATAGAAAGCAGCAGCAAGCATGCCATACTTCCACTGTTCGGATAGTACACCCTTCGTATCGGCCGCCGACTAGACCACGGCTACCAGGCGTCCAGTCAAATCCGTCCTGTTGGTTGCTCGGTGGTGCTGCAGGATTCCCTCACATGTTACTCGCGCGAGCGCTGGTGTAGCGGCGCATTCGGTGACAGCGCCTCCATGGATTCGCGCTGCCACATCCACGACTCTGTTCACCGGCTTTCCAGACTGCCACAGCCTTAGAGGGCTAACCCTAGTCACCGGCTTTCCAGACTGCCACAGCCTTAGAGGGCTAACCCTAGTAACGACACGGGAAAACTGCTATGTGCTATTTAGTAATACGAAGGCTGCCCAAAGGCCCACGGTTTACACAACCCTTACGTTACAGAAAACCAAGCTGTTGCCACATTAAAGATCTTGGTTTTAATAAAACACAACCATTAAACAGTCAAGATCATAGCAGAACACGTTCACAAGAGTAAAAGTACAAAAATAATTCTTTGGTTCGATCCTAGTAACATTAAGAAAGGTTCCTCCTTTGATGCGTCTTAGTCTGGGAGATAATGGACACAATGACTGCGTGCCTAATGCTGTCACGGCGATGTTGTGTCTTTGATTTCCTGTGTCGGGGTGGTGTTCCCTGGATTATGAAATATTTTAAATTGGACTACCGGCCTCTTGACGGTTGAACATTTTTATCACAATTAAAGAAAGAATGTTGAGTAATCTACTTATCGCATGAACTAAATTATGAAATAAACTTGTGTCCATGAAAATGTGGCTCTAATGCTGCAAAATTACACTGCCAGAAAAAAATCACAATACAACGAAGCAGTTGTGCGATGTAAACGAAAGTTGGTAGGCGGGTTGTTACATCTGAAAAATGGTGTCTATTCAGATTTCGCACCAGTCGCATAATAGTGGCGCTGGTAGCACCATTATGAGGATGCACACCAAGTTTGCTTTAAATACACGCAGTAACGGTGGTGAGCGATAGTTATCTTTGAGATTCGACGTGGTGAGATTACGTTAATCAAAAATGCCTTTAAGGCGACAAAGACGCCATTATCAGCACCTCACTTAGTTTCAGCGAGGTCTTGTAATATGAGTACAAGAAGCTGGAAGTCACTTCTGCGATACTGCAGAAAGACCTGGCCGGAATGTAGCCACTGTACGTGATTACTGGCAGCAGTGGTCACGGGAATGTACGATCGCAAAAAGGCCAGGCTTCGAGTCCTGTAGCGTACATTCCACTGTCTCAAAAGCACCGCTATTTGCGACTTCAGTAGTGTCAAACGTGAGCTCAGTGGATTGCTGGTTAGGGATCTGTTGTGTTTTATGACGAAAACTGTTGTCGCCTCTGTGCCAGTGATGGCCGTGCGTTGGTTATAAGGAGAGCTGTAACCAGCCTGTCTGCGTGCGAGACACACTGCACCTACATTTGGAGTTATGGTATGGGGTACCAATTTGTATGACAGCAAGCGCCTTCTCGTAGTTATCCTACACACCGTTACTGCAAATTTGTACGACAGTCTCGTAATTCGACCGGTTGTGCTGCCATTCGTAAACAGCATTCCAGGGGGTGTTTTCCAACAGGATAACGCTCGCTCACATACCGCCGTTGTAACCCAACGTGCTCCACGGAGAGCCGACATGGTGCCTTGGCCTGTTTGGTCACCAGACTTGTCTCCAGTCGAGCACATACAGGACATCATAGGACGCCAACTCCAGCGTCATCCACAACCAGCACTAACCGTCCCTGTATTGACCAAACAAGTGCAATAGAAGGGAGCTCCATCCCATATACTGACAACCAGATCTGTAAAACACTATGCGTGCACGCGTTCATACTTGCATTGAACATTCTGATGGTTACACCGGCTATTAATGTACCATAATTTCAAGAGTCGAGGGACATGAAAGGGAAGCAGTGGTTGGGAAGGGAGTAAGACAGGGTTGTAGCCTCTCCCCGAAGTTATTCAATCTGTATATTGAGCAAGCAGTAAAGGAAACAAAAGAAAAGTTCGGAGTAGGTATTAAAATCCATGGAGAAGAAATAAAAACTTTGAGGTTCGCCGATGACATTGTAATTCTGTCAGAGACAGCAAAGGACTTGGAAGAGCAGTTGAATGGAATGGACAGTGTCGTGAAAGGAGGATATAAGATGAACATCAACAAAAGCAAAACGAGGATAATGGAATGTAGTCGAATTAAGTCGGGTGATGCTGAGGGAATAAGTTTAGGAAATGAGACACTTAAAGTAGTAAAGGAATTTTGCTATTTGGGGAGCAAAATAACTGATGATGGTCGAAGTAGAGAAGATATAAAATGTAGACTGGCAATGGGAAGGAAAGCGTTTCTGAAGAAGAGAAATTTGTTAACATCGAGTATAGATTTTAGTGTCAGGAAGTCGTTTGTGAAAGTATTTGTATGGAGTGTAGCCATGTATGGAAGTGAAACATGGACGATAAATAGTTTGGAGAAGAGAATAGAAGCTTTCGAAATTTGGTGCTACAGAAGAATGCTGAAGATTAGATGGGTAGTTCACATAACTAATGAGGAAGTATTGAATAGGATTGGGGAGAAGAGAAGTTTGTGGCACAACTTGACCAGAAGAAGGGATCGTTTGGTAGGACATGTTCTGAGGCATCAAGGGATCGCCAATTTAGTATTGGAGGGCAGTGTGGAGGGTAAAAATCGTAGAGGGAGACCAAGAAATGAATACACTAAGCAGATTCAGAAGGATGTAGGTTGCAGTAGGTACTGGGAGATGAAGCAGCTTGCACAGGATAGAGTAGCATGGAGAGCTGCATCAAACCAGTCTCAGGACTGAGGACCACAACAACAACAATTTCACATTCGCAACGGCTTATCTCGCGCTTCCATTAACTTATGTGATCTTGCAAAGTTATTCACTTAAATATGTTACCTAAAAAAATGTATTTCCGAAATTTCATTACTCTACATTAGTTATTGTTTGGTGTTCCGTTAGTGTAGGTGGATCATAAATAAATATTTATCATACAGCTGAAGCTGTCTTTTTTATCATGATACATTTAACAGCTGTGGATGCTCACAATACAAAATTTGCTGGATATATATTTTTTCATTGTATTGTGCAGTATTATAAGTACTGATATTACAAGCGAACGGCTATATAATAAAAGAACCCAACTTTGAATAACTACTTCACACATAATTATTAATTTATTTTTAACTGGTGGTAATGTTGCTGTCGCTTGTTCTGTACAAGAATAATTCATTTTTATAAACATTCACTGCTCGCAACATAGATGAAGCAATGATTTTGTAGCGTGTTTACAGTTACTCATAATAATGTCCTCTTCAGCTGTGAACTGTCTCTTTTATTTGTCTCTTAGACTACACGTTTCGGACGATTATACTTGATGATGAAGGTCTTGGAAATTGAAAGCTATACGGGAACTTATTTGCAGATGTAACTATGTGCCAGATCGGGACTTTCACCCGGAACATTACTGAGTGAGCTCTCCAGCCACTATTCACGACACGGCCGTAAAGCTTCTTTTCTGCAAGGCCCTCTGTGCCGCTTTCCAAAGTTGTCTGAACTGAAGCTGTAATGGCGGGGCGAGATGCGTACTCAGTAAGAGGGTTACCCGTGTAAGGTAAGGTTCTGGTTTCGAGTCTCCCTCCAGCACACAGCTATAATCTACTAAGAAGTTTCAACAAAGCAGCGCGCACTCAGTTGCAGAGTGAAAGATTCATTATGAAGTTATACGGACGTACAAGAAAGGATCCGTTTTTTGACGAACATTCTTACGCAAACAGAAAAAATGTTGCAACTACGAAGAAAGCAAAAGAAGAGAAGCTCAGTCGAATGATACAGCTATTAAAAAGACTGCATGAGTTTCAGTTAAACTATAATAGAAAATGATTGGATTAAATTAAATTATTCGAGAAATGATGTTGGTACACTCACAATTATTTATGTTTCTTGTTCATAAGGTACAGTTAGGCATTCAAAGTGTTCTGGCGTAACCACAAGCGCCGGAACGAAGAAAAAGAACGCAAGAGAAGACAAGGCGGTGAAACGACGTCGGCCAATGGTGCGCTGATCAGGACAGCACCACGACAGGAGCGGCCTCTACAATAGGAGAATAAGCGCCGCTCCTGCCAGCCTCGGACGTTCAGTATTGGGACAGTATTCGCACAATTGTAGACCAGCACTCGCAGAACAGTTATTATTGATCCTTATCCATTGCTTATTTGGACATTGTCTATAGCGAAGAACATTACTGATTGCATGTCGCCCATCGCTTGCGACATTTGTTGTAAATACAAGTTAAATATTGTCATTTTTCATTTTTGTAATAAAAACAATTAATGTGATTTTGCCTGAGTTGTTATATAGCATTCCGAGAACGCAGCATCCTTTACGCACCCTATACGAGATGATTGGCCACGACCTCACACAAAGATTCTATTCAAATATTAAGTCGCAATGTACAGGTACATACCAGTACAATGGGAAACAAGAAAGGGAAATCACTTCCCAAAGAAAACATCAGGGCTACAGAGAGCACATTGTTTGTTGTGGATTCGTGTACTGTATGTTGTAAATAAACAACAATACTATTGGCAAAAATCTGATCTCAATAATGAAGAAAAATGTTTCAGTGCGAGTACATTAAATTGCAGTTCGCAAAGGCAGTTGAAAAAGCTCCATTTTAAACATCAGCCAGTCCTTTTTATTAGGATGACAGATGCGGTCTGATGCCACTGTGATACACGACAGCTTTTTTTCCAGGAATTAATGATAGCGACCGACAATGCTATAACTTTGTGACGACACCAACCGTGTTACAAAACGATCCGTAAGGGCTCTAGCATTCTGTACAATCTGACAGGCGCAACTTCGAAAGCACTCTCGCAGACATTACATATGGATTCACTGTGCATGTCGTAAAGGTAGAATCGTACTCGATACAGATCGGACAGCCTTAACTGTAATATTCACTAGCATAATAAGTGCAACCGAAGAAGTATGCTCTTGTACCTTTTATCTTCTTTGTTCTTATTTTTTAAATATTTAATGATTGATACCAGATGTATTTTCAAAGCTAGTTTTACATCCAGATGTTTGTCGCTTTCTACGCAATTTGACATCCCAAATTTCTGAAGGACTCTACTTCTTCCGGAATCATGCTCTCAACTGTTCTTTAGTTCACATTGGATTTTTTTCGGCAAAGTATCTTACTGCTGTATATTGCTTATATTCATTGACTTTTTGTATGTGGTATTGAAATGACGGGGTTAATAGCGTGACGAGTAGAAATAGTAGTTGCAGTAGTAGTAGTCATTGAAATATGTAATTGCGAAATTATAACATCGACCCGAAGTCTGCAGTTTTGCCAGGCCTGCAGTAACTGTGAAAACCATGTTAATCATGCTGTTATTAATAACATAAAATATGCTTTGTCTTTATCAGATGATAGTGCTCGAGAGAGCGGAATTTATGACGATAAAGCATCACTGAAGTTGAATACCGCGTGTAATACTCCAGATTCCCTTTGCGTGAGAGCTTACAGACGATGTTTCGATCCTCAGATTCGTATCAGCAACACCGTTTCGTGGCGGGCGTGTCGAGTGCACAGATAAGAACTATACGCGGGGTGCGATGTACTTTCTGCAGAACTACAGTAATTAACAATATCGCTCTGCTACTGTCACCATGGGCTTCCATGTAACTTTGTGCACAGAAAGGTGTCCGCAGTAGCACTTAGAGAACTATACACCGTGCAATTGTGACATATGGCTTCCATCTCGTAACACGAGATACCTGTATAGTAAATGGTAAAAATTCTTGTTCCATACGCCTGGAAGTTTAGAGTTTAGTGGTGTCTAATACAAGGTTGACGCACCTTTTGCCTTTATGGTTGGTTGGTTGGTTGGTTTGGGGAAGGAGACCAGACAGCGTGGTCATCGGTCTCATCGGAATAGGGAAGGATGGAGAAGGAAGTCGGCCGTGCCCTTTCAGAGGAACCATTCCGGCATTTGCCTGGAGTGATTTAGGGAAATCACGGAAAACCTAAATCAGGATGGCCGGACGCGGGATTGAACCGTCGTCCTTCCGAATGCGAGCCTTTATGAAGTCATTCACTTCAGAAGACATAGTTGTAATTGATAATGAGAGGTTTCAGCTTTATGAATGGAACGCTGCCAGTTATTTTTTTAATGAATAAATAGTGGTCCTGCTTGCCATAGTCCTTAACGATACGCAGCACGCACTCGATAAGAACGCCGTCGTCATATTCACTATTACTTGGCATGTAGAGTGACAAGAGTTCTTAGTCCCGTTCACAAGGGACACGTGCACCGTGTAACAGTTTCACTAGCAGCAACACGCATCTTGGTCGATACCGTTCCTCACAAATTGTCATTCAAAGTCTTTTTCTTTTTTTTCCGGAGTGATATAAAAAGATACATAAATCCACAGAACGATTTCATCTGGTCCAGGGTCAACGGTAACACGCATGCAAAACACAAAGCGGCGTTCGGCATTTCACTTTCGAATAGTTGGCATATAAATAAATGTCAGCACCTCATGTAGAACATCGTGATATACGGGTATCGTAAAACACGGCAAAATCACATAGGGAAGTGGTTAGTGGATCGTTTCCGGTTTTTCTGACTGATCGTTTCCAATTTTTGAGCTTCTGTGAAGGTTAAAGTTAAGCCGACTTCACCTATGTGATTGTGTCCACTGCTTCGTGGTGTGTTTTAATTTGGAGATGTTTTGAACGTCCGGTGTTTCCATTTGGTTCTTCTGTGATTGTACCCCAATTCCACATAGGTCATGTAGTTTCCAGAAACGATTCGGATAAATTTAATCACAGTCTGTTCACGGTATGTAAATGTAACAGGTAGTACACGGAAATGTAACTCCACATTAACGTCAATGATTCTGAAAGAGGGAAGAAGCCCATTATAACGCTAATATCCACGGCTATTAGAATTGTAGTATCCGTGGTTACATTGTCCCCTGTTTCTCGCCATGCGGTATCATCCATTGGAAGCACGGTATCATCCATTGGAAGCACGTGTCTACATCTTAATAAATGTTATGGTAGTTTTGGTTGCCAGTGGTGTTAAAGTAATGAAGAATACTTCCTTTTCGTTACTTTATAAATAGTTATCGAAGGTAATATTCAGTTCAGTGCACATATCTACATGCAGAATCAAAGAACAAGTTCTAACCTACAGCAAAACTTGTTTATCTTTCCGTCTTCGTGTTTTCATCCTTGACGGAATGGGATTTGTTGAGATGAAATGTCGATTGACGGTTGCAAAGTTAGGTTCGTCAAGAGGCTTGATAACGTGGAATGCAACAGCGAATGGCCGCGCGGGGTAGCCGTGCGATCTGAACCGTTCGCGCGGCTCCCTCGTCGGAGGTTCGAGTCCTCCCTCGGGCATAGGTATGTGTGTTGTCCTTAGCGTAAGTTAGTTTAAGTTAGGTTAAGTAGTGTGAAAGCTTAGGGACCGAAGACCTCAGCAGTTTGGTCTACCGCAAATTTCCAACAGTGAATGGCAACTTCCAAGTGTTAAAAGTTTCAACCATTGCATCTGAACTAAGCAATTAAATTTATGCAAGGTTTATTTGGCGTTATTCTCATCGTTGCTAATTTACATAAAATCGCAGAGGTTTTTCTGATCTGACACAGGTAAGCTTTTGTCAAAACTCTGTGGCGCAGTGGGTAACACACTGGACTCGCATTCGGGAGGACGACGGTTCAATCCCGCGTCCGGCCATCCAGATTTAGGTTTTCCGTGATTTCCCTAAATCGCTCCAGGCAAATCACTAACGATATTAAAATAGAGTCGAAATTTAAGTCTTCCTTCCTTTGTTCCCTCAGTTAAGGAGTGACTGAGCCTGATTGTCAAGTGAGTTGTAAAGGAAGACAAATCATAGAAATTGTATAACGTTTATAAGTTTCATCAAAATCGAACTTACGGCCTTTCAGAAGCTAAGTGTTTGTTCAAACTACATATGTTAGTATATTGGAAAATACGTCAAAGCTGCAGCTTCCATTGGAGCTGGTAATCCGCAATTACAAGAAGAGTCAGGCAAGGAGATTCCGTATCAACAAAACTATTCTCAGTAGTCCCAGAAGGAGCCTTAAGTGGTACACCAAGAATGAATGTATGAATAACTGAATCACCTTTTCTGGCTGAAATAATTATACACATTGCACATTAACAACCAAAGGAAGACCATACTACAGCAAGTTGGAAAGTAAGACAGAAACTAATTATAAAAACGCAAAAATAAAGTACAGGGTGTTTCAAAAATGACCGGTATATTTGAAACGGCAATAAAAACTAAACGAGCAGCGATAGAAATACACCGTTTGTTGCAATATGCGTGGGACAACAGTACATTTTCAGGCGGACAAACTTTCGAAATTACAGTAGTTACTGCAAGTGATGTGAAAGATATAGACGACAACGCAGTCTGTGGGTGCGTCATTCTGTACGTCGTCTTTCTGCTGTAAGCGTGTGCTGTTCACAACGTGCAAGTGTGCTGTAGACAACATGGTTTATTCCTTAGAACAGAGGATTTTTCTGGTGTTGGAATTCCACCGCCTAGAACACAGTGTTGTTGCAACAAGACGAAGTTTTCAACGGAGGTTTAATGTGACCAAAGGACCGAAAAGCGATACAACGCGCAGCTAGTGCAGCAGGTGATCCAACAGCGGCCTCGGGTTTCCGTTCGCCGTGTTGCAGCTGCGGTCCAAATGATGCTAAAGTCCACGTATCGTCTCATGCGCCAGAGTTTACACCTCTATCCATACAAAATTTAAACGCAGCAACCCCTCAGCGCCGCTACCATTGCTGCACGAGAGACATTCGCTAACGATATAGTGCACAGGATTGATGACGGCGATATGCATGTGGGCAGCATTTGGTTTACTGACGAAGCTTATTTTTACCTGGACGGCTTCGTCAATAAACAGAACTGGCGCATATGGGGAACCGAAAAGCCCCATGTTGCAGTCCCATCGTCCCTGCATCCTCAAAAAGTACTGGTCTAGGCCGTCATTTCTTCCAAAGGAATCATTGGCCCATTTTTCAGATCCGAAACGATTACTGCATCACGCTATCTGGACATTCTTCGTGAATTTGTGGCGGTACAAACTGCCTTAGACGACACTGCGAACACCTCGTGGTTTATGCAAGATGCTGCCCGGCCACATCGCACGGCCGACGTCTTTAATTTCCTGAATGAATATTTCGATGATCGTGTGATTGCTTTGGGCTATCCGAAACATACAGGAGGCGGCGTGGATTGGCCTCCCTATTCGCCAGACATGAACCCCTGTGACCTCTTTCTGTGGGGACACTTGAAAGACCAGGTGTACCGCCAGAATCCAGAAACAATTGAACAGCTGAAGCAGTACATCTCATCTGCATGTGAAGCCATTCCGCCAGACACGTTGTCAAAGGTTTCGGGTAATTTCATTCAGAGACTACGCCATATTATTGCTACGCATGGTGGATATGTGGAAAATATCGTACTATAGAGTTTCCCAGACCGCAGCGCCATCTGTTGTTGACAATTGTAACTACTGTAATTTCGAAAGTTTGTCTGCCTGAAAATGTACTGTTGTCCCAAGCATATTGCAACAAACGGTGTATTTCTATCGCTGCTCGTTTAGTTTGTATTGCCGTTTCAAATATACCGGTCATTTTTGAAACACCCTGTATAAACAACATTTCGAAATTACACATTAACAAGGAAATCATAGAACCAGCTTTTGTATTCTTTTGTATTTACGTAAAAATAATGACTGGATCGACAACAAAAGAAATAAAAGAGAAAAACGGGCCTAATCTGCTTGTGGTAAACTATACACGGTTTTAAAAACTAAGCGTCAGATGTGTTTGAGACGAAAAGTGTACAGGGCAATTTAAAAAGAAAATAGCTTTTACAAACTTCTGTAATTGCTGCAAAGAGATACGTCGATACGAATTACTGAGAATGTAGTCGAAAGTTCAAAATTTGACTGTTGCACAAGCGTAGTGATTCGGTTCACATTTTTAAATCACCATCGTCCAAACAATTTTAGCGGTCGTACTGGACATGAAGTCGCTGTGTTCCGCTCTTGGCCAACCAGGAACCCGGACCTGACACCAATGGATTTCCTTTAGCGTAAACATTTACGGAACACGAACTTGCTCGTGTCGGTGACCCCTCATATGCATCAGTATGTGTGACATGAAATGTATTATCGCTTAGATGTTGTCCTGTGACCAAGGGAGTCATATAGAACAACTATAAAGAATTTAATTTTTTTTAAACTTTCTTTTACATTCTCTGTAATTCTTATCGATATGTCGCTATATATAAAATAGTTATCGTTGTATTAGTTTTGAAACATCCTGTGTATTAGCAGTAGGGAGACATGACGTTTTCAAGTGAAAGTCATTAAAACACAGAAAGCTGCTCAGAGAGCAATGCAGAGATGGATGTTGGGATTTAGTTGAAGAGAGGAAAACAAGCAGATTGGCCAAGGAACAGAGTGGAGTGCAAGACGTAGTTACTCCTAAATGAAAATGGAATGGAGCTAGACGGGAGACGTCGCTATACGAAAAGGCGATGAATGGCCATTGTAATTCTTTGTTGGGTTCCAAAAGCTAAGAAAATGCCGAGATGATGATCTGATGGTTAGAAAACATGCAGGATCTGTATGAACCTTACCGCTAAAGACTTCAGTGCCTAGGAAAGTCTAGAGGAGGGCCTTTCCTAACAGTGGATGTCAGATGGCTTCTGCTCAAGCCGATGATGAAGAACGAAATAGCTTTGAAACGTAATTATCAGCGATCTGGACCGGAGCAGTAAATAGATTCCGTGAAGCATACAGTCGATGAACTGTTATTAGTGCAAAGAATGCGGATGCTGCTTGCTTAGTGTGGTATTTTTGTTTCATGTAGTATATGAGCGGGGCATACCAGGTGCTCTGTATGTAAATGAAGCGTTACCTTCGGTGTTCAACTCTTTCGTAACATTCCGCCCTATCACGTTTAGTACCTGTAAAAATAAATTGCTAAATGTTCAAGAAAACTTCCTTAGCCCTTTAAACATGCAGTACCTCTTCGTAGAGAAATATAATAAGGTAACTTAAATGTACCCGTACCTTGACCTATTTACTTGTATCTTGTGTTAACGTTCAGCTTCGTTATACGAAGTCAAAAGGTTAAGGACCTTCATAACTTTTGTACTATCAGTTGCCGTACTTGTCGAAGATCTAGTCTCTCTTGGTTGCATGTTCAAATATATTTGTATCGATTTCGTTATGTTTCTGCATAATGTTTTCTGTGATTTGTTTCCTTCATGTTCAATTCTTTTGTTACAGGTAAGACGGATTCGTGTTCTGCAGCGGTGCGGCGTGTCCTCCCAAATTCCCTGCGAATCTTAACTGTCTAAAACCAAGTTAGTGGAATTAGTATTCCTCATAGACTTTAGTGGTTTTATGTTTTTCTATGGAGCGTCCTTAGCTGTATATTACCATTTTGCATTCTGTTCTTTACTCTTAGACTGTTGGAAATGAAGACTACATGTTGTGAAGGCGTATTTAAAGGAAAAGTGAGTAGGGTGGACAGATACTACTTCATAGCTAAGTTCAAACTACTGAATAACTAGGTATGAACAATGTAGATGAAAAGTAATTACGATCACGTCGTTTTCTTCCTGTCCCCACCACATCTCCCCAACCTTCACGTCCGCTCCAACAGACGTGATTTACATCTACCGTTATTTATGGTTACAATGTCTGCGTCTATACAGCGTTTGTATCTCCAAATGGTTGCCTGCTTGAAGGACGTTGTACTCAGAAGATATAGAACTGCAGAAACGCAGACATTGTAACCATCTGTTATGTACCCATGGCTCGACATGCTAAAGTGACGATGTAATGTTTAATACATGAAGAAAGAAACATCAGACTTTTAGCTGCATTGGGACGTTGAGCGATTTCAACAGTGATATGAAAATTTGAGCCGGACCGGGAGTCCAACGCGGATGCTCCGCTTCTCTAAAACGATTACCTCAACAATCTTGCTCATTTACAGATTTACCATGTTGGCAGGCCACTTGCCTGGAGCTTGTACTAGGGCTGATTTCAGTATACTGCAGAACCACGTCCACTAAATCAGGTGTACACACAATCGCCGGCCGCGGTGGTCTAGCGGTTCTAGGCGCGCAGTCCGGAACCGCGCGACTGCTACGGTCGCAGGTTCGAATCCTGCCTCGGGCATGGATGTGTGTGATGTCCTTAGGTTAGTTAGGTTTAAGTAGTTCTAAGTTCTAGGGGACTGATGACCACAGATGTTAAGTCCCATAGTGCTCAGAGCCATTTTTGAACCACAATCCACCGCCTCCCTGCGTCTGATCGGACCCATGATCACACAAACGCCCAAAAAGGGCTTGAGATGTTGTGTGATGTGGTTGGTATCTCTGGGGGTACTTGTTTTGATATATCAGTGCTGCTTCTCAACCGTTTCCATCTGCTTGGCTGTACACAAACACCCAATCGCACAGCCTGCAACGTACAAAGAACACACGGCACGTGATCAGAAGAACTTTCATTCGTCAGCGCCATCTACCGCGGCGACGATGCATTTCCGAGCACATGTTCATAGGACCTCTTTTTCGTCAGTTTCCAGTCAGGAATCCGTCCCTGAAGATTGTTGGTTTTATTAATGCTCACCCTGTATACGAATGGTGTCTGTTCTTTAAGACATGCATGTCCGAAGGAAAAGACACCACCCATATAAAAGATGAAATATTTGTCTCGCTGTGCAAGTGTCACGAATTGTGCGGCTAAGGATTGTGGCTACGTGACATGAGGTAGTGTAAATCCCTCGTGGAGGCGTGTTCGGTTACCCGAAGCGCGAAATGCGGGTTCGAGTCCCCGGTCCGTCACAAATTTTGATGTGTCTGAAACAGCTGACGTTACTGCATAGTCGCATAATGCGAAACTATTTCGTAATTATGTCTAACGGTTGACTGTGGTTATTATGGTCACACAGTCCTTCAAACGAAAGTGGAGCATTGTCATGTGCTTTGTTTGATAGTATACACCTACTTTAATGATATAAACAAATATATTACACAGTAACACAGAACAAAAACCATCATCGTTAATACAGTCAAGCAGACAGAAATTTCAGCATAGATTTCGAAGATCTTAGTCAGTAAAATTGCTCTACCCAACATCGCGACATTAGCTTTTCTTAAATACAGGTTTCCTTGCATCTCTAACAAAACTGCTTGTGCACCCTCACTGCCCGCCACCCTCACTCCCTTTCCTCTCTTTCTGTCTCTGTGTGTGTGTGTGTGTGTGTGTGTGTGTGTGTGTGTGTGTGTGTGTGTGTGTGTCTGTGTGTGTGTTTGTCTCTCGCGACGTGTGGCATCGGGCTGTTTGCTGCTGCAGCAGCAGCTTCGCCTTTCGCTCACGATTTTCCGGCCGGGAGCGTCCGTCTGGAGAAGAGACTCGGATTTTTCTCCACCTCCGCTCCGAAGGGTACTGAGTGTCAAATGTTGTTCCACCTGACGCGAATACCTACACCTGCTACTGCGACTCTCCTCCGCAAAACTTGAAATGACCTGCGCACGGAACCGTGGTGTGATGATTGCACCTGAACGAGCAGATGCTGTGCATGGTAAAAAAAAGAGCACCCACAGTGCATTGTCGGATGTCAGTGACTCTTCGCACACGTACGCACCATCGGCGGCTTTGTAAATGATTAACGCTACAATTATGTGCGACAGGTAAAAAGGCCACAAGACTGTATTTGTGTTGTCACCAGGAATAATAAGGTGTGTAAGAGGTGCCAACAGCCTCAGATGTTGAGTGTTCATTGTGGAGGACACGAAGACGCCTCGTATACGTGAAAGACGGCGTAATCAGCACCTGTCAGAGTTTGAAATCGGCCTTATTGTGATTCTCCTTTTGGCCAGCTGATGGAATCGTGCGATACCCATATTTGTGTAGCATTAGAATGTGATAGCAGCCTGATGTTAATTACATGGAAACTTCATGGCTGGCAATGTCATTTTGAAGATTCCAGTCGACCGCGTCTAATCACCATAAGAGGGAATCGCCGTATTGAGCAGCAAACACGTTGTAACCCCATCACATTTGCATCTGCCATCGGAGAACAAGTAGTGGCCTTCCTGCAACATTCTGTGTCGTTCCATATCGTAGGTTAGGGACCAGCAACAGCCAGATAGAGTGTTACTGTCCCACACGTAGGAAGCCAGTAAAAAAAAAAAAAACCAGCTGCGTTTGGAATGGTGCCGTAATAGGGAAGCGTCGACTGCTGATTAATGGCGTCGCAACTATGTTCAGCGTTGAATCGCGACTCTGCACCATCGTGGATATCCATCGTCGGGAAGTATGGCGGCAACCTGGAGAGAGACGCCATACTTACAATATGTTCAGAGGCTCGGCGATGTTACCCTTGGCATAAGAACGTGATGAGCCATCGGGTAGGCTACTACTGACTGAGAGAACTTTGACGATACAGCGGTGCGTCGCGGACATCCTGCCTCCTTATGTGTTACATCTCGCGCGAAAGTATCGTGATGCCATTTTCCAATAGGGCAATACTCACCAATATGATAAATGTCTCCATGAAGTGTATGTTTGGTGTTGAAGTATTCCTGTGAGCAGCAACATCCCTAGATACGTTCCCGATAGAAACTGTGTAGGTCCAGCTCGGACGTCAACTTCGTCCCTGAGACTGTATCCAGAATATCAACGTCTCGTTACATCAGTTGTCGGACAGCATGCCTCAGGGGAGCGTACGAGGAGCGTTCAACAAGTAATACAACACTTTTTTTTTCTGAAAGCAGTTTGGTTTTAAACACGATTCCAATACACCATGTTACACTCCTGGAAATGGAAAAAAGAACACATTGACACCGGTGTGTCAGACCCACCATACTTGCTCCAGACACTGCGAGAGGGCTGTACAAGCAATGATCACACGCACGGCACAGCGGACACACCAGGAACCGCGGTGTTGGCCGTCGAATGGCGCTAGCTGCGCAGCATTTGTGCACCGCCGCCGTCAGTGTCAGCCAGTTTGCCGTGGCATGCGGAGCTCCATCGCAGTCTTTAACACTGGTAGCATGCCGCGACAGCGTGGACGTGAACCGTATGTGCAGTTGACGGACTTTGAGCGAGGGCGTATAGTGGGCATGCGGGAGGCCGGGTGGACGTACCGCCGAATTGCTCAACACGTGGGGCGTGAGGTCTCCACAGTACATCGATGTTGTCGCCAGTGGTCGGCGGAAGGTGCACGTGCCCGTCGACCTGGGACCGGACCGCAGCGACGCACGGATGCACGCCAAGACCGTAGGATCCTACGCAGTGCCGTAGGGGACCGCACCGCCACTTCCCAGCAAATTAGGGACACTGTTGCTCCTGGGGTATCGGCGAGGAGCATTCGCAACCGTCTCCATGAAGCTGGGCTACGGTCCCGCACACCGTTAGGCAGTCTTCCGCTCACGCCCCAACATCGTGCAGCCCGCCTCCAGTGGTGTCGCGACAGGCGTGAATGGAGGGACGAATGGAGACGTGTCGTCTTCAGCGATGAGAGTCGCTTCTGCCTTGGTGCCAATGATGGTCGTATGCGTGTTTGGCGCCGTGCAGGTGAGCGCCACAATCAGGACTGCATACGACCGAGGCACACAGGGCCAACACCCGGCATCATTGTGTGGGGAGCGATCTCCTACACTGGCCGTACACCACTGGTGATCGTCGAGGGGACACTGAATAGTGCACGGTACATCCAAACCGTCATCGAACCCATCGTTCTACCATTCCTAGACCGGCAAGGGAACTTGCTGTTCCAACAGGACAATGCACGTCCGCATGTATCCCGTGCCACCCAACGTGCTCTAGAAGGTGTAAGTCAACTACCCTGGCCAGCAAGATCTCCGGATCTGTCCCCCATTGAGCATGTTTGGGACTGGATGAAGCGTCGTCTCACGCGGTCTGCACGTCCAGCACGAACGCTGGTCCAACTGAGGCGCCAGGTGGAAATGGCATGGCAAGCCGTTCCACAGGACTACATCCAGAATCTCTACGATCGTCTCCATGGGAGAATAGCTGCCTGCATTGCTGCGAAAGGTGGATATACACTGTACTAGTGCCGACATTGTGCATGCTCTGTTGCCTGTGTCTATGTGCCTGTGGTTCTGTCAGTGTGATCATGTGATGTATCTGACCCCAGGAATGTGTCAATAAAGTTTCCCCTTCCTGGGACAATGAATTCACGGTGTTCTTATTTCAATTTCCAGGAGTGTATATCTCCCCCCCCCCCCCAATTCTCTTTCGGATACAAAACCCTGTATCTCAACATACTCCCCATTCAGTGCGACGGCATTACGCCATCTTTCTGGGAGGACTTGTATGCCCGTATGGTACCACTCTACCGATCGACTTCGGAGCCTACATCTTGCTACATCAATTACACCCTCCCCCCCCCCCCCCCCAATCATTCACATACGGCTTCCCGCGGAGTGCATCCTTCATAGGGCCAAACAGATGGAAGTTTTCTGTTAGGTGGCTAGGAACGCAGTGGGCAAACCCCATTGAGTGCCCCAAATGGTGGACGAGTCTGTCAGCACTACCGATAGAGACCTCCAAGTGAGCAGCGAGGTGTTTGATTGTGATCCGTCAACCACCTCTAATGGGAGTGTCCGCACGTATCAACATTGCAGGAGTCACAGCTGTGTGCAGTCGACCGGCACATGGGAGATCGCGATCTTGTTGCGATGATGACAAGCCTCGTCCAACGACGCACCGTACTTTTTATTCACTATGAGGACTCCGTAGACAATTGCAAGCGCCTATGAATGTCTATGATGCTCTGGTTTTCCGCCAAAAGAGCCATTTTGAAGGCTACTTATAGCGTCGCCATGTATCGGAACTCCGTGAAACTATAGGGGCTGAAGCGAGAATATTCCACAGTGTTGCACAAAAAAATTCAGCTTTTTTTTTTCAGCCGAAATCGGCTGAGGAAAAAAAATTGTTACATTACTTACCGAATGCCTTCTTACGACGGCTTTATGGCACCCTTCACAACCGAATCAGTGCGTACGTCCTGGACAGAGGTGGTGCAACAACATTCTGATGAGTGAACGCATATTGCCAAGTTCTTTGTAAATTTGACTCGATTTTGTAATTTACGGGTGGGCAACCGAAGGCCCGCGGGACGGATCCGTGCTATGACTGGTTTCAGTCCGGTGGGGTGATCATAAAATTAATGTACTCTCAAAAAAGCGTGTTTTGTGTTATCTATTGGCGTGTCGTGCCGGGAAAGGCGTGCCTTTCACATCGGTGCGTTACACCATAAACCTTAATGTCACGGACGCTATAATTTTGATTTCCATGCGCTACGAGCGCTGCTGTCTCGTCCGTCACGTGATGAGGTGGTCCGAGAGCTTAAGTATGTGAATGAGGCCTGCGGGTCGTTAGAGGTTGTCCATGCTGTTGAAATCACTGCAGTAACATCACATACCGTCGCAGCCTGTGAAGTTTTATTTCGTTTCCTCCTCCCCTTGTGATTGCTTCACTTTTTATGTCAGGCGTTGTATTATATTACTATTCCCAGCTCCTGGGAATATCTTAGTTGTTTATGCGCTGGTATTTTTTCATAAATTTGCGCAAGACATGATCTATACTGCTGTTTTGACCACGCTATGGAAAGTTAACAAAATGCGACATAGAAGATAAAGGAGGAGGATAGAACAGGATCGAGAGAATTCTCTGTTATGACCAGCCTTTTGTTCTTAATTTACTTATAAAAGTCTTTGCTATTCTAAGCTGATTCTACATCAAAATAAAATAAGAACTGTATCATTCTGCTTTGTTGTCGCTTCACTGTTGTATTTATGTGGATAAAAGTATTCAAAGCCTCGTAAATATTTTACATGTGCTTCACGTCGTATCCATTTTTCATTCGCACATCGAATGATATTCACGTATACCAATTAGGTTCCTGCCGACTGTTAGCTCAGTGTTTAAGAATTATGTAGGACCGCTTGCGTGGCAGAAGATCGGCACCTAAAGCCTGGAAACTTGCGCGGGCCACTCCCTTGCACAAGACAGGAAATGGAAGCAATCCATGAATGTGTTGTAGGATTGTGGAACATATATTGTGTTCCAACATTATGAAATATAGTGAAGGAAACCCAGTATTGACACATAACACGGATTCAGGAAATATCGTTCTCGTGGAAGACTAATGGCTGTCTTTTCACACTAAGTCGACAGGGGATCGCAAGTTGATTCTTTATTTCTAGATTTCCAGAAGTCTTTTAACACATTCCTTAAAAGCGGCTTCTAATCATTTAGCGTTCGTATAGACCATCGACTTCGTTGCGCGGCTGGATGCATGACCTCCTATCAGAAAGGTCTCAGTTCATAGTAACTGACAAGTCATCTAGTGAAACAGAAGCGTTGCCTCAGGTTCCTCAAGGAATTGTCACACACCTTCTGACTTTTTAATTTATCCAAACTGTTTAGGAGACAATCTGAACAGTCCAATTATATTGTTTGTAGGTGATTTTGTAAATGTTGCGGGGAGCGCGAACAAAGACTACGTTTTATTGGCATAATATTTAGAATATGCAAATAGTCTACTGAAGAGACTGCCTACACTGCGCTTGTCAGCTCTCTTTTGGTATAATGCTGCGCGGTATGGCGTCCTTACTACATAGGATTCGCGGAGTACATCTAGAAATTTCAAAGAAGGGCAGCTCGTTTATGTTGTCACGAAGTTAGGGAAAGAGTGCCACGGATATTATGACCGAGTTGGTATGGCAGCCATTAAAACAAAAGGATTGCAGCCTGTGTTCTAGTCGGTTTCGATCTGCATCTTGTGCAGTTATTAACAGATTGCAGGAAAATTGCGTCGGGACTTTTTTTATCGCTGTAAAGAACCAGACATTATTGTAAAACAGGAGCAACGTGAAGCCAGCTAAATTTTTAGCAAACGTTGGAGAAATGGCAACCAGAGAAAGAACAGTATTTTCTGAAGAATCGAGTGGCCGCTATAAATTTTATAATGCATGGAAATCCGAGAGACGATGAAACTGTGGCAGATGTGTTAAAACGAGGTGCAGGTTTCGTACTTGTTCCAGTACTCATTTTAATTTTTTTTTAGTATTCTGCTTATTTATTCATAGCTTTAGGGACGAGGAAGGAGGAGAAAGAGACGTTGCCTTAGTTTGTATCAATCCCTTGTGCGGTTGGTTTACTCACAAATGAAGCATTTTCGTGACTGCAGAGCAGAATACACATGTAAATTTTATACCGTTGACACGTCTGATACCAAGTATGGCACTTTTCTTCCAATTGTAGTCCCACGTACTTAGCGTTCGTTGTCCCAATAAATATCACTGAGTGTGAATAAGTCATATTACCCTCGGATGAGAGCAGTAATGGATAACGAGATGATGGGTTTGGGATCCCTCTTCCTTTGTGTAAGATACTTCTTACCTGTACTGACATGTACCTCATGTTCGATTTGGCACGTCACTGGAAGCTTACTTGTCCGTAAAATAAGGTTAAAACAAAGCCGATGGGATAGGATAGATTATTGTACTATTTCAGTGTCTTCTGATCTTTCAGCAGTGGTTCGGTTACCGTGAGAGACTATGAAGTGTATACCCGCGCAAATCTCTATCTTTCTTCGTTGTTAAAAAGAGTGAAATTCATCGCATCTTATACTTGGCAATGAAGTAATAAACTACAAATGGCTCTGAGCACTATGGGACCTAACATCTGTGGTCATCAGTCCCCTAGAACTTAGAACTACTTAAACCTAACTAACCTAAGGACATCACACACATCCATGCCCAAGGCAGGATTCGAACCTGCGACCATAGCAGTCGCGCGGTTCCGGACTGAGCGCCTAGAAGCGCTAGACCACCGCGGCCGGCTAATAAACTACATTACTGAGCCTTTCATTCACAGCACCAGATATTACCACTCGTCTACTTCGTCTTGGAATATATCTACGAAAAGAATTTTACGATCAGAAAGGCGTCGAATTTCATATTACTTTCCCTGACACATTTGACTATTAAGCTTACAACGAGGGGGAAAAAAAAGAAAACAGAATACCGAGGAGATAGGTCGTATAGGTGGGCTTTATGAAAGAGACGCAGCAGGGTAGCACGTAACACACGAGTAATTGCAGACATCTACGTGCAGGAGCAAGCTGCAGCAAGGGTGGCCCGTGTGATGAAGTGAGGAGAGCCATTAGTGAGATGAAAACAGGAACGGCCCCAGGCCGGGCCAGTATACCGCCGGAGATACTGAAGCTTTTAAGAGAAGAGCCAGTGAAAGAACTTGACCCTTAGCCGAGCGAGGTTTATGACGCAGAGGAATGGCCACCGTAGTTTTTCGGAACTGTGATGACCTCGTTGCATACGAAGATAAATAGGACGTAGTAAAGTTATCTTCCTGGACAGAGCGAAAGAAATTACGAGAATTATGGCAAAGAAGCGAAAAACATAACAAGGAATATGAGTCCGGATTTATAACACGAGGGCGGCTGAGGAATTCAGTAGTCGGTTAATCGGCGTCATAGAAGCAAGAACAACACACGAGAAGGAGTTTAATACCGGCAAGTCGTGGAAGTTTAGAATTCTTTAGTCACAAAAAGGCGATGAGATCTGTGAATATATTCACTGTATGTTTATGCGATACATACAGACTGTCAGTGGTTGCCAAAATTTACAGACACGCTATATCCAGAGCATAGAATTGACATTACAGTTGTGAGCAGACTCTACAGCTAGCAAACCCACCTGAAAACTAGGAGGTGCACTCACTCCGATCAGTAATATTTAGGTCATGAAGAACGTAACACTGTGGAGGAGGAGATCACTTAAGGTACGGGGCAGGCCTGTTTGGGTATGTTTCTTCAGAGGAATAGTTACAAGTAGTTTCTAACAGTAAATGGTACTGTCATGTGTGGTTCGCTCAAAATCGGAAAAACAAAATTAAGCGTCTCATTGATCATGCAGTCATCATCTGTTGTCACAGTCTCAGTGTCTGTAGCCGTCGGTCAGCTACTGAATCTCAGACCCACCAGAAGCAGAAGACAGGCGGAACATATTATACAAGTGGTACCTTACTCTTATTTCTGGCATCTGTAACAGAACGAGAAAGTGCCTGAGGATATTGATATATATAGTGAAAATGTGTAACCTTTGACGGAGAAAGTAGGTAATAACTTCCTCCCTGAAATTTCAGGAAATCTCGGTTACCATGAAATAGGTCGGTTAAACTATTGGTACATCGCCTTGGCTCCGGATTTAAACGACAGGATGGCTTCGTTCGATCCCGGTACTGTTTGTAACAGTGACCCTTTTCAGCGTTTTCCCGAAAATACTCGAGATTAAAGCGTATATAAAACTCACAGAAGCCTTTATTTGGTGTGTCTCACACTGGTTCTCGTACTGGACTACGTGCAACCTATGTTCGCGATTGTAGTTACATTGTGGTGCAGTAAATGGGCTGCATCTGCATATTACACATACGTAGAAAGTTAGGCTTGGCTACACTGAAATCTCATATTGCGATTTTTCTGGTAACCAGATCCCAAAAGTTAGTTAGTTGGAAGGTTTTGGCATAAGAAGTGGGACAAACGTGCCCGCAGGGTAAATTTCGGAAGTGAACAGTGGACGTACTGCACGAATGTCCGCTTCAGCTGGCTCTGAGAGTGAGGTTCGTTTTCAGAAACGAGTTTTGGTCTTGTTTGGAACGTCAGTGTTAGCAGATGCTGCTCAGTAGTATCTAATTATGTTTCTAAGCACGGGAATTAAAAACTTATTGTGTGTATCGCGTATTGGTAGTGAAATCAAATTCTTCGTCTGTGATGTGGGTAGCCTGGTTTTATTCACTTCATCAGTGCATTTAGCTATCTGAAGTGCAGCTTATGGAGTAGTTCATCTGTATCACTACTCTGCAATTCAGACTTAAGGGGCTCCGGAAAGGCTCAAATACATGAAAAGTTCAAAACTATTTTTAATTTTTTTTGAAATGTGTTCTACATGGGCGTGACCCACTGTGGCGCTGTTAAACTGCTGTCAAATGGTGTTATTATTAACGTCCGTGTTCATCAGGTACATTTTAGTGATGTGAGATAAAGTATGTGTTGTGGCTAACCTGTGATGGTTCAATATATATCGCTGGTGTGATTGTCGATTGTTTCATGTTTATTTACTCTGTCGTTATCTCGAAAATATTCGTAATTAATTCTGTTTCTTGAGTCTCTGTTTTGTTGAAGTATAATAATGAGTAAAAGTAAAGTTATTAGAAATCCTCTGAAGGCTTTTAAGAAAAGGAGAAATGTTGGAAAGCCAAGGGTATGTGTTATTACTGTAAACAATAAAGACGATGAAAATCCGCAACATAGCTTGTGTCCCAAAGAAGAAGACAGTTGGTGTAAATATAACAAAGGATTGCTAACTGGTGAAGTGTACACTCATAAGCATAGTCTGCCTCATGCAATAATGGAGGTGATAAAACCTATTTTCAGAGACTTAGCAGCACCTGAACTGTTGAAAAAGTGTATTCACGGAAAAACTCAAAACCCCAATGAAAGTGTAAATAGTGTTATATGGTCGAGAATCGCCAAGACTGTATTTGTTGGAATAGAAACACTTCACTTTGGTGTGTATGATGCTGTTGCGACTTTCAATGATGGCAACATTGTAAGGTGCAAGGTATTTAGAAATATGGGAATGAAGATAGGTTCTAACATGGTACGAGCGATGCTTGCTTTAGACAAGGAACGCCTTCGGGCTGCAGACAGGGCTGTAAAGAGTCTAGAAATACAAGCAAGAGTAAACAGGAGGAGGAACAAGAGGAAGCTGGAGGAGGAGTTTGCAGAGGATGAAGACAATCCATCCTATGGACCTGGAATGCACTAAAAAGTTAATCCAATCTTTGTCGCTCGATTCCCAAAACTTTTATTTTCTCATACTAATTACATGTTTTCTAAGGATCTTCCAAACATATTTGTTTCAAACTTTCAGTAAATGTTACACAGTACCTTCTGCATAATTTAACACAGCCTTTTTCCAAAAAACTGTATATTTTTGAATATATAAATAAAAAATTGCAAAAAAATGTGAATTTTCATTACAATTGAAAAAAAATCATCTTTAATAACTGAACTAAAATTTTGTAAAATCCCTGTGTTAAGTTGTAGCCCATATTCCAATAAATAATGTGTAAAAAGTTCAACTTCCTACCTCAAATACTTTGTGAGGAAAGATGTAATTTATAAGCGTTATTTTAACATTGCAAGTATAGGGCGTTCCGGAGCCCCTTAAGTGGCTGTCAGAGGTTCTTCGAACCACCTTCTGACTACCGTTCCACTCTCTAACAACGCATGGGAAAAACGAACACTTAAATCCTTCTGTACGAGCTCTGATTCCTCTTATTTTATTATGATTATCATTTATCCCTATTTGGTTGGTGCCATAAAAATATTTTCACATCCAGAGGAGATTATTGGTGATACAAATTTCGTGAAAAGCTCTCGCCGCGACGAAAACGTCTCTGTTTTAATGATAGCCGTCCTAACTCGCTTATCATATCGGTGACACTCTCTCCCCTATTTCGCGATAATATAAAACGGACTGCCCTTCTTTGAACATTTTCGATGTCTCCGTCAAACCTATCTGATAAGGATCTCACACAACACAGCAATATTCTAGCAGAGGACGATAGGCCTAGTGGATAATCGCGTCTTCGTACATGTTTTTTTTTTTTGCCATGAGTGACAGCTTGCAAACATGTTTTGTCGCGATAGATGTAGATTGAGACAATTATTCGCTTATGCACTTCGAGGTGTGTCGTAAAACATTTTGTTTTAGTCATCTATCTGGTACTAACATTCCAAAGTCAAAGTGATACATTGGCTCGTGATAATAAGAAGTATGTTTGAAACCATGCAGCGAACTCTGACTCGGAGGTTTTTGTACGGATCAATTTTTCCTTTTGTAAACACAGGGCGACACAAAAGAACCGGAAGTTTTGCAATGGAGATTAATGGACAGGCACAGTTACTTGACACACATTTATTTATGTCAATGTGTAGTACAGAGTACACCATCATTGTATGTCACAAGCAGTTTTATTTCTTGAATATCCGATAGATGAGCTCCGCCTTGCCGCACACATTCCTGCAGCCTGAGAGGAACGTTAAGCAGGGTTCGACCTAATAGATTCTTGGAGATTTCCTCTCGTATTCTTGCTTTACATTCTTCGGTGGTAGCAGGTCGGGTACGGTAAACCGCGCTTTTAAGGTGACCCCACAAGGAAAAAAAAAAAAATCACAGACTGTCAGGTTAGGGATCTTGGGGGCCACGCAGAGTCACCATGCCATGAAATGACACGCTTACCAAGCAATCGCTGAATAGCTCCCATCTAGACCCGTGCTGTATGTGCCGTTGCTCCGTCATTTTAAAATCAACTGCTGGCAGGAAAATGGGGCAGTTCATGCTCAACAAAACTTTCTATCGTGGCAACATACCGAACAGATGTTACAGTGATTGCACAACCATCATTATCTTCAAAAACATAGGGACCTATAACGCCACTCGATTACATGGCGTACCACACAGTAACCTTGCTGCCGTGCAAAGGATGCTCGTGTAGCTGACGTGGATTTTGCCGGGACAAGTGGCAAAACTTCTCTCTGATGACGAAGCCACTGAGATGGAAGTGAGCTTTGGCCGACATCGACAGGTTACTAACGAAACTGTCGTCGTCGTGCACTTTTGCCAACGTAGGTCCAGCACATTGTTTCACATTAGTAGATCGTTACGTTGCAGTTGCTGAACGATCTGCAGCTTGTACAGATGGAACTTTAAATCCATTTCCAGTATTCGTTGAACACCCGGATGATGCAACTGCAGAGATTCTTCGTGACGTCGAACAGAGCGCTGTGGGCTTGTTACGAAAGTGGTTCTTAAGCCTCGATATTGCCTTCCGTATGAGCGGTTCGGAATCTCCCTGTAAATTGCTTCTTCAGTACAGAACCAATTGCTTCAAAATTGCGGACACAAGTGTTGACTGCGTGCGCTGAGAGAACGCGACCGTGCCGTCCGATCTTGAAATGACACTGACCCGCGGCCTCCACACTTCCATTCTTTTAACAGGCTTTTACCGCAAAGGCACGCTGCACACTGTTCCATTGCTCCATGTTTTAAGTAACCCTTCACGTACCCATGGGTGTGAGTTCTAAGGCTCAGTTTTTATTCTGATCCCAACCGAATTCTTGACGATAGAACAAAGTGCACAAATCTTGTAGTCTCGCTGCTTATGCTTCGGGCTCACTGTAGCATAAAATGAAAAGTAGATCACAGCTTGTGTTTAAACACAGGGATTTGTGTTCTTAACGTGGACGCTGATATTGTCCAGAAACTAGACGTGCTATCCGCATGTAGGAGGCATTACAGGCGGGACGACTGGCGAAGGCGTTTCTGCTGTAGCACGCTGTAGATGTTTATGCAGATGATTGCATTTGCCGGCTGGTATAGAGCCGTTTACAATCTCTGCAAGCAGCCCCTCAATACTGGTTATCGAAGTCCGGCCGCTATGCTTGCTGGCAGAGGCCCGCGGAAGCCACTCGCCCACTTGGGACGCGGTGCGCGGGCCGAGTAGCTGTTTAATGAAGCTAATCGGTGGCTGATTAATTCTCTCTCAGCGCTAATGGTAGGGTATTGGGTGCCAGTAATTACCTCCTTATCGCGCGGCGGTCAATTTATAAGCGCGTGCGGTATTAGTTGTCTGCTTAGCCGGAACCGGGGACGGCACGGTGATTTGCGCCGCGGGGGCGCTCGTCCGTCCGCGTTAAGACCGGCCCGCCTCAGAACCGACGGTGCTTGCTCTGTGAGCAGAACACGGTCGCCCGCTACATTCTGATCTGCTCCGTGACTTACTACTCTAGTTCAGCACCAGCTAATGCTGTCAATTATTAAGAAATGTCGACAGCGTCTTGTCAACACCTGTGATGCACGCAGAGGGAAATTTACGTGTTTACTTAGCAACCACATCTAGGTCATTACATACCGATTACAAAACTGTTTGGACACAGATTGGCCAGGATTCGGGCAGTTGCCTTTGAAAGAAAGCATTCCAACATTCGCCTTGTTCCATGCAAAACCTATAGTCCGGGTGAGCTAGCAACGCCACTCTTCATGAATCGTAGTTCCATATGTTCATGAACATAGAACAAGTCTCGGTAAGGTCTGATGCGTTGCGGAGAATGTTGTCCTTTGGTATGTTTCTCGGACTTTCCCCTCTAGCCAGCCCTGTAATAGAAATTTAATATAATTTCTTATTACATTTCTAATAATGGCATTCACTTTTTATGTGATGTAATCTGAAATTACAAAAAATGGTTCAAAATACTCTGAGCACTGTGCAACTTAACTTCTGAGGTCATCAGTCGCCTAGAACTTAGAACTAATTAAATCTAACTAACCTAAGGACATCACACACATCCATGCCCGAGGCAGTATTCGAACCTGCGACCGTAGCGGTCGCTCGGCTCCAGACTGTAGCGCCTAGAACCGCACGGCCACTCCGGCCGGCCTGAAATTATAAAAGATACCCCGAAAAGTAAGGTTTTTCCAAATGTGAAGAATCGTTCCAACCTACAACTTGATCACGTACTGGGAAATAGACATGCGACTCAAAAGCGTTGCAATCGAGAGAATCTTGTCAATACTGTATTTAACAGTCTGTGTCTTACATTATTACTCTACTACACAAGTGAATTCAGATTAAGCGTAAGTATTGCACTCTAAGACACACACAAAAAAGAAAAACAGCAAATACTTCGCACCACGAAGGAATTATCCGAATGCGACGGAAATCAATAGATGTGATGTACATATACAGGCAAACAAATAGTTACAGTTTCAAAAAAATTGGGTGATTTGTTCAAGAGAAAGAACTTCACAAATTGAGCAAGTCAGTGACGCGTTGGTCTACCTCTGGCCCTTACGCAACCAGATACTCGGCTTGACATTGATAGAATTGTTCGTTGCCCTCCTGAGGGATATCGTCCCAAATTCTGTACAATTGGCGCATTAGGTCGTCAAAATGCACAGCTGGTTGGAGGGCCCTGCCCTTAACGCTCCGAACATTCTCATCTGAGCAGAGATCCGGCGATCTTGCTGGCCAAGAAACAGCTTGGAAACCACAAAGACAAGTTGTAGAAACTGTAGCCATGCGTGGGCTGGCATTATCTTCCAGAAATGTAAGCCTAGGATGGCTTGCCTTGAAGGACAACAAACGGGCCTCAGAATATCGCCGACATATCGCTATGCTATAAGGGTGCCGCAGATTATAACCGAAGGGGTTCTGCTATAGAAACAAATGGCACCCGAGACCGTCACTCATGGTGCTTGGGCCGTATAGCGGGCGACAGTCTTGTTTGTACACCTCGCTGTCAGTGGCGTCTCCAGAAACGTCTTCACTGGTCATCAGGGCTCATTTCGAAGCGGGACTCATGACTGAAGACAGTTCTACTCCAGTCAGTGAGATCCCAGGCGGAATATGTGTCTGCAGACGACCCCGTTAGCAGTGGGATACCAATCTGAGCGTTGACCGCCATACAGCCCGAAAAGATCTATTTGGTTGTCATTCGCTCAATTTGTGAAGCTCTTTGTCTTGAATAAATCATCAGCTCTTTCTCTTGAATAAATCATGATGTTTTTCTGAAATTTAATCATTTGTGTATCTGTACATGTACGTACATCTACCGATTTCCGGCCCATTTGGTAAATTCCTTCGTGGTGAGTCGTATTTTTTTCTAATTAAAATTTTTTGGAAAATGTTCCAGGACAACAACGACCTATTAAATGTTATAACTTATTTACTAAACATAGTTGTGGTGGCATTTAAGTTGTTAATTTTTATTTTAAGATGGCTGGCTCCACGCCGGCCGCTGTGGTCGAGCGGTTCTTGGCGCTTCAGTCTGGAATCGCGCGACCGTTACGGTCGCAGGTTCGAATGTTGCCTCGGGCATGGATGTGTGTGATGTCCTCAGGTTAGTTAGGTTTAAGTAGTTCTAAGTCTAGGGGACTGATGACCTCAGATGTTAAGTCCCATAGTGCTCAGAGCCATTTGAACCATTTCCACGCCGGCACGGACGGACCTGCTCCACGCCAGCGATTCCTGCTGTCATCAAGGAGTGATCATGTCTTTAGATAATCGAAACCGGTCATCTTTATATAAAAATTAACAACTGAAATGGTGTCACAACTGTATTTACTAAGTAAGTATTTTTTTCTATCTTAAGATTGTACCAAAGATCTGATAAATACACTTTGAAATAGATGCTATTGGAAATTAACACGAATTTCTATTTTCAAGAAAGATGAAATTGTTAAGACATTAACGAAACTCACTCAGTTTCTAAGTATCATATGTACCATGGTAAAAGACCTCCTTCTGTTACATGCTGCACGACTGATGAAGTATGGCTTAACTGTCCGCATGTTATATAAACAGTCCCAAAATATCTAGCATTTTACTCCCATAAAATTCTGTCCCTGAAGAATTAACACTGTGTTCCAAGTTACTTTATATAATACAGCACTTAGACGTGCCACGAGATGCATGAATAGAGAATCGTTAAAATGTGACGAAGCTGTGTGGACCGTAATATGCTTCCGTACCAGTAACTATAACGTAATTAAAGCCGATATTCGAGGAAATCTCTCTGTTTTATCCGATAAATTATCCCCTGAAAGTCGCTCTTAATGTTCACGGATGCGATATTTGCTCGTGACCCGCCGTACGTTCTCCTTCGCACCGTAAGAGCTCACAAAAACATCGAACGGACGTCTACAGTATGTAGTGTGGGGACAAAATGTGGTGCCGTCTTGCGGGCAGTTTTAAGAGAATTAAGGCGAGCGCTGTTCCGTGCGGCTTTACTGATGGGGAAGGAAGCGCAGTTGTGTGTATAGTAAACAGTTTCCACGAGGCGGGAGGTTGCCGGTATCGGCCGACTGGCGGATGCAGTTACTTAGCGCTCTATCCTGGCAAATAGCGTCCCGGTCCCGGGTGACCCAGTTGCCGGGGATGGGATCCATAACGAACGGAGCGGAGCAGAAGGCGTGCCAGCGCGGTGGGGCGGCGTTGACGTGTGCCAAGTGTCCCTCGCCTATTAGCCCGGCCCCCGGCCCCTGGGGCGATGCGCCGGCGCCGCGCCCGCCTTTGTCTCTAAATGCGGGAAGACGAATTATTGTTTGCAGCGACTGTTTCTTTCTGGGCGAAAGGCCCACTTTTTTCGCCTGTTTTTGGTAGCGCGCGAGAAGTTGGCAGTAACTGTTTTTCGGACGGCGCGACTGAAGGATGAATGAGAATTAGTGGGCGGCCGGGGCGGCGCGAACGAAACATAACGCTTTTACGGGCCGCTTGAGATATGGCCCTGTTACTGCGCCGCGAGCCGGCGCGCCGGGCGCCCTGTCCCACAGCCATCCGCCCGAGTGCCACAGCCTGCCGCGCAGGCAGCGTGCGACGCCTGTGCGCCGAATCGTAATCTCCCGCCAGCACGGACTCGCACCCTGTCGCCGTTCCTGCGTGAATTCTCAGCTAGTCACATATGTTATATCTACATCAGGCACTGATGTCGCTTCTCGCATATACAGGGTATTTAAAGCCTTTTGGGTCAAATTGAAACAGGTGGTGGTTGGTCCACATCGATTATATTGAAGTAGGGAAACCGGTGGTCGGAAATGCATATTTATTGTATGACGGATATGCACAGCGTGCAGTGCATAACAACGTAGGGCGACGACAGCCAATTTCAGTTGTCCATTGCATCAGACAGCTTGAGATGTGACCGTGATGAGGTCGCAAAAACAGACATAATGTCTGATGGGATAACAGCAATCAGTGATTTTATAATATTACTTATAATCCGTCTTGAATGCAATTTTTTTTTATTCATATGACCGGTTTCGGTTCATTCAGAACCATCTTCAGATCTGATATTTCAGTTACAGGAGTCAGCTGACGCAGCATGTGAAATTTGCTGAATTTGGACGGGTTACTCCTGTAACTGATATATCAGATCTGAAGATGGTTCTGAATGAACCGATACCGGTCATATGAATAAAAAAAAATTTGCAATCAAGACGGATTATAAGTAATAAAATGTGATGAGGTGTGTTACTGTGTGCAGTGTGTGGCGCGTAGTCAGAGATGGAACGTTACTCGTCACTAGAGGTGACAGACAAGCATTTAATGCACAGTGCGGCAGGATGGTAGTGCCCGTAGAGTAGCACGAATGGACAGAGAACAATTTTGCAGCAGGCATCATCCTAATTGGGAGAAAATTTATCTCCGTGCATACGAGCTTACGAGAGACGGGGCCGTTTACGCCACAGAGAGGTGGTCGAGGTCCCGCCAAAGACATGCCCTAACGCCAAACTTTGAGAAGATGTTGTCAGATCGTGTGGCCGACCGTCCAGCAGTAATTACCCGTCAAATGGCTGGTTCAAATGGCTCTGAGCACTATGCGGCTTAACTTCTGAGGTCATCAGTCCCCTTGAACCTAACTAACCTAAGGACATCACACACATCCATGCCCGAGGCAGGATTCGAACCCGCGACCGTAGCGATCGCTCGGCTCCAGACTGTAGCGCCTAGAACCGCACGGCCACTCCGGCCGGCAATTACCCGCCAACTTGACAGTGAAACGCACACTTCGGAGGGTACAGTGTGAAGAGTACTGTTTGAACAGGTATTACACCCCTATCATTAAGAATGGGTGCAAGCTCTGGGACAATGAATTTTGAACCCCGCTTTCACTTCTTTCAATGGATTATCCACCGCAAAGCTGTAGTGTCGAATTTCTTACAGTTCGTATCTTTCACGGGTGAAGCCTCATTCACCAGTGAAGGTGTTTTCAACAACTGCAACAGCCACGTCGGGGGTGAGGACAAATTCCTTCGCCACCCACATCGTCAATGTATGGACCGGCATTGTTCAAGATCATATAATAAGATTTTATTTGCTGCCCTCCAGTTTGACTACTCCCGTTTCCTGTTGTTCCTGCGAGATGTGCTGCTACAGCTATTGGAGACTCTACTCTAGTTGTCCGCGAAAGGATGTGGTTTCGACACGACGGTGCACGAGCCCACTTCGCTAGCACCTGAACAACATGTACCCTCATGTTTGGGTTGGAAGGGAGCGCGATCGCCGGATCTCTCTAGAATTTTTCCTCTGTGGATGCGGCAAGACGTTGGAATATGAAACCCACGTAGATATGGATGAAGAGCTGGTTGCTACGCTCAAGCTGAACAGAGACCAGGGATCTTTAAGAGAGTGCGGCAAAACCTTATGCGCCGTCGCCATGCGTGTATCGAGACTGGATGTTGTCCCTCTGAACAATTACTATGAACTACGTTGTCGTTTTGTGATGTAGTAGGCTGTTTTTGTCCATAACATAATATTCATTTCCGACCATTGGTTTCCTGCCTCAATATAATCGGCTGTAGACCTACTATCATCTATTTCAATTTGATCCAGAAAGTTTGAGACACCCTGCGTAACTAGCCAATCAAAAAGTGCCCTTTCGAAGGCCGTACAGTCCATAATCGGTAAGTCAACCAGGCAAAATCGCCGTGAGCATTGAAGCACTTACCCACCGACACACCACGTCAAAGATATCCATTTGGTAAAACATCGTGTCCTCCTGCGTGAAGAAGTTCGTAACAACCTGCTGGACGTCCTCGTCCCATAGGAATCGTCGACCCATCAAGGCCTTTTTTATGGGACCGATGATGTGATGATCGCACTTAGAGAGATTAGGACTATAGGGCGGGTGCTCGAGTCTCTCTCACTTGAGTCGCTGTAAGTTCTGCGTTGCCACAATTGCGATTCCGGGACGTGCGTTATCATGAATCGACAGCACCCGTTGTCGCATTTTCTCTGAACTTTTCTCCCAAACGTATTCTTTAACCTCCAATGGATGTTACCGGTGTTTGTCCTAAACATTTGATAATAATGTCACCATACACTCCTGGAAATTGAAATAAGAACACCGTGAATTCATTGTCCCAGGAAGGGGAAACTTTATTGACACATTCCTGGGGTCAGATACATCACATGATCACACTGACAGAACCACAGGCACATAGACACAGGCAACAGAGCATGCACAATGTCGGCACTAGTACAGTGTATATCCACCTTTCGCAGCAATGCAGGCTGCTATTCTCCCATGGAGACGATCGTAGAGATGCTGGCTGTAGTCCTGTGGAACGGCTTGCCATGCCATTTCCACCTGGCGCCTCAGTTGGACCAGCGTTCGTGCTGGACGTGCAGACCGCGTGAGACGACGCTTCATCCAGTCCCAAACATGCTCAATGGGGGACAGATCCGGAGATCTTGCTGGCCAGGGTAGTTGACTTACACCTTCTAGAGCACGTTGGGTGGCACGGGATACATGCGGACGTGCATTGTCCTGTTGGAACAGCAAGTTCCCTTGCCGGTCTAGGAATGGTAGAACGATGGGTTCGATGACGGTTTGGATGTACCGTGCACTATTCAGTGTCCCCTCGACGATCACCAGTGGTGTACGGCCAGTGTAGGAGATCGCTCCCCACACCATGATGCCGGGTGTTGGCCCTGTGTGCCTCGGTCGTATGCAGTCCTGATTGTGGCGCTCACCTGCACGGCGCCAAACACGCATACGACCATCATTGGCACCAAGGCAGAAGCGACTCTCATCGCTGAAGACGACACGTCTCCATTCGTCCCTCCATTCACGCCTGTCGCGACACCACTGGAGGCGGGCTGCACGATGTTGGGGCGTGAGCGGAAGACTGCCTAACGGTGTGCGGGACCGTAGCCCAGCTTCATGGAGACGGTTGCGAATGCTCCTCGCCGATACCCCAGGAGCAACAGTGTCCCTAATTTGCTGGGAAGTGGCGGTGCGGTCCCCTACGGCACTGCGTAGGATCCTACGGTCTTGGCGTGCATCCGTGCGTCGCTGCGGTCCGGTCCCAGGTCAACGGGCATGTGCACCTTCCGCCGACCACTGGCGACAACATCGATGTACTGTGGAGACCTCACGCCCCACGTGTTGAGCAATTCGGCGGTACGTCCACCCGGCCTCCCGCATGCCCACTATACGCCCTCGCTCAAAGTCCGTCAACTGCACATACGGTTCACGTCCACGCTGTCGCGGCATGCTACCAGTGTTAAAGACTGCGATGGAGCTCCGTATGCCACGGCAAACTGGCTGACACGGCGGCGGTGCACAAATGCTGCGCAGCTAGCGCCATTCGACGGCCAACACCGCGGTTCCTGGTGTGTCCGCTGTGCCGTGCGTGTGATCATTGCTTGTACAGCCCTCTCGCAGTGTCCGGAGCAAGTATGGTGGGTCTGACACACCGGTGTCAATGTGTTCTTTTTTCCATTTCCAGGAGTGTAGTTCCCGTTTCCGCATTTACTGCAAGCACATCTTAAAGACACGAATGTCATACTAATACCTTACCTACATGTCCGTGCTTACATAACCGCATTAGAGTGGCGCTACGCTGCATATACTCTGCAGCGAAGCTCTAAAACGGAAACTTTTTTATCACTTCCATATACGAGGGGCGTTCAGTAAGTAATGCAATACATTCTTTTTCTCGGCAAATTTCGGTTGAAAAAATGTGAAATTTGTCGTGGAATATTCCCGCTTCAACCGTCGTAGTTTCATGAAATTCCGATAGTTGAGGGCGCTATATCCTTCAAAATGGCGTCTATAAAGGAGGTGCGTTCCAAGCAGAAGCTGTCATTGAGTTCCTTTTGGCGAAAAGCTAGTGCATCGCAGATATTCGTAAACCTTGCCGAATGTGTGCTCCCAAACACATATCTGAAATAAAAACCAAAATAATCAGTTTACGGCTTTTATATCTTTCAGTGCCTGTGTGTGCCAGATGATACCATTATGCATTGGTTGGCTAGTTTTCGGATTTTCACTAATATTTACATGGCTTTTGAAGCAGTGGATATGGTCCAGTGTAAGGTTTTAATTCCTCATTTTATTGTGAGACGCTGTTGCTGGGGTCCAGCCAGACTCCTCGAACTAAGGTCACCCTGGCAACATTCAGAACGATGTAATAATATACGGCTACGGACATCTAATACCCTATGAAGTGTCTTAGAAGACAGACTGAAGGAAGCCAAATTTACGATTATAGCAGCTGTAGATTTAGAGGAAACTTTAGACATTGTTCACTCGACTACATTTAGAAATCCTGAAGATAGTACGGATAAAATGCATGGAGCGAAAGGCGATCTACAACTTGTACAGTAACCATACTGCAGATATAAAAGTCGAAGTACAAGAGAGTAAAGCAGTAGTTGAGAAAAGAGCGAGCCAGGGCTATAACCCGTCGCACATGTTATTCAGTCTATGAATTGAGCAAGCACTGACGGAAACCAAGGAGAAATTTGTAAACAAAATTAACTAGGACAAGAAATAAAACTTTGAAGTTTGCCGACGACATAATTCTGTTAGAGACGGCAAAAACGTAGGAAGATCTGAAACTTCTGGCAGATTAAAACTGTGTGCCGGACCAGGACCAGAACCCGAACCCGAGATATTTTCCTTACGTGAGTGAGTGCTCGCAGGATTAGCACTCCTGGCAGAAAGGATATTGCGAACACTTGGCTTAGCCACAGCGTGGGTGGTTTTCTCCAGAATGAATTTTTACTCTGCAGCGATCCGACACACTGTTTTAATCTCCCAGGCAGTTTCTTTTCAGTGTGCACTCCTCTCCAGAGTGAAAATTCACCAGACTGAAAATCTGTTGAATGGAATAGACAGTGCCTTGAAAAGAGATCATAGTATGAATATAAACAAACTTAAAACAAGGGTAATGGAACGTACTCGAATTAAATCAGTCTGTGGTGAGAGAACTAGATTAGAAAATGAGGCACTAAAAGTAGTATTATTAGTTTTGCTGTATTTGGGCAGCAAAACAACTTATAATGGCCGATGTACGGAGGATACCAAACCAACTGGCAATAGCAGGAAAAGAATTTCTGTGTTAGAGAAATTTGCTAACATTGAATATAAATTAAAGTGTTGGGAAGTCTTTCCGAAGGCATTTGTCGTGATCTTTGACTTGTGTGGAAGTGAAACGTGGTCAGTAAACAGTTCAAACTAGAAGGCAATGGAGGCTTCTCAAATTAGGATCTAGTGCTACAGAAGAACGCAGAAAGTTAGATGGGTGGATCGCATAACTACTGAAGAGGTTGTAACGTATATGCAACAAATTTGCAGCAGCAGCGGTTAAATCTAACCTGTATAACACAGTGTGTGTGTCGTATGAGTGTCAGTTTCAATGTCATTTAAGCCCTCAACAGGTCGTTACATGAAAAACTTAAAACTAACATTTGGATAAGCCATCTGACTGCGTATTTGAATAAGAATTTTGAAGTGATACAGAATCTGACTTACGCAACGGAATCTACTGGATTAGAGTACATGGCATGTTGTGGTGTGTCAGCGTCACTGTTTTGGCCCTAAGTTTTGCACTCACCTCTTTAGATGACTGCCTTTTTCCATGTGGTTTACAGCAATGCGCAGCAGCATGAAGAAGCAGCTGCTAAAGTTTATTGTTACTAAGAATGAATATAAAGAAAGGAGTTTGGTTGGGTCCTGTTAACCACAAAATAACTTTTGAGAAGGGATTTCATCATGAACAAATATTAATAATGACAATGATAAATGACGTATGTGTCAGTAATGGCTGAGTGCCAGATTAACAAATTATTTCAGTTTCAAAACTGCATTAACATTTAGTAACGACAGCATATTATTTAGATGTGGAGAATAATAATAATTACTATTATTATTTGGAGGATAAGGAGGCGTCTTTCGCTGACAAGCAAAACATAGGATTATTGCAAACTCAGACTTACAACCACAAGCCTAACCCTGCATTTTGCGCTATGCTTGCGAATTTTACCTTGAATTCCATCTTCAAGCGTAGTTAAGCCATTTGAATCTCTCCTGGCTATATAAATGAAATCAGGCCTTGAGTGTGGTAAGATCTGCCATCACCGACGTGAGGGCAGCGTGACACGTCGTCTGTCTCCGAGCTCTCGACCGACAGTACTGCTTCCACTCTCGCATTGCTTAGAATCGCGTTCCCATGTTCCGCCCTCAGATTGTTACTATCAGTATCTGAGTGCTTACACAATGCAAAGAGTAGCGTTAAGTTGGACTATTGTTTTATGTAATGGAGAGTTCTGACACATTTCTTGCAAGGTACTGTGATGAAATAAAGATAAAGGAAGTTTTTCGAACAATTTGACCAAAAGAAGGGATCGATGCTCACAAGCACCAAGGAGTCTTCAGTTTGGTAATGGAAGTGAGTGTGTGTGTGTGTGTGTGTGTGTGTGAGAGAGAGAGAGAGGGGGGGGGTAATAATTGCAGAGTGGGACCATGCTTTATAAGGTGCCTATACTCGGTCTGCAAAAAGGTTCTTAGTGATACGTGTACCTAATGTTCCGTAGTTAATGAAATCAAAGCAACGAATCCTAAGATAAATGCTTACCGATAGAATACAGACAGTTACAGCTTGATTGTTAGCCCCGGGGACTGGGTGTTTGTGTTGTCCTCATCATGTCAACATCATCCTCATTTGTGACAGTGGCTAGATTGGAACGTGTAAAAAATTGGACTGTGAAAAAATTGGGACTTTGTGCGGGCGCTGATGACAGCGCAGTTGAGCGCCGTGCCACAAACAAAACATCGTCATTGATCGTTGTCGCACGAGTGTTTACTGTGCACAACGATCGATATATAAAAAATTGGAATAACCTAAAGTTTCAGTGAAATTAGCTGTAGTATTGTATACCAAAACTGTTTCAATTTATTTAGATTGCAGGAAAAAAACGGTCCCAGCTTCAAAACGAGCAAAAGATAAATTTGGTAAATGTCTCTAGTGACTCTGAAATCACGCAGATACTGAGCAAGAATGATAATGCGGCATCTGAACAAAATGCACTCGCACAAGTTTCGCAAGAACTTCAATTCTTGGCAGCAACTGTTTATCAATGCTAATGTCACGTAGACATATGCACATAATATCATTTACGGAACACAACATAAAATTACCTTGACTACAGTACTTTCGTCATAGAAAAGCATGTCATTAACTTATAGTTGGAACTGAGTCTGCAGTAGTAGTATAGGTAGTTACTATTGCGTTTTGTTACAATAATTACTGGATAGAAAATCAGCCGTAAATGTAATTGAATCTGTTTTTATTTAACTGTTCCTTTCTCTCATGAGAGGATAAGAGGATAAGACCCTGATGATGGTTAATGACTTGGGTCAGTAATGTTTCACTCGCAATGTTTATGCTTTGACTAAACACACTCAGATTTTCCAAAGAAGTTACTGTTGCGCTGGCATGCCTGTTACACAGCTATAAAAATACTGGCTGAATCTTACTTTGCAATAAGTTGTTTGTGGTGCGATGTAATGCTTATTATGAAATTCATTATTGGCTATAGGCTTTTTTTTATTGGTGAACAGCCCGAATAAATTTGAACCACACAGTATTCTTCATTAATTTAAAAGCTTCTTGCGATCATGTACAGTGTCCGCACACGTGCTCGCTCACTTATATTTTGCCTTGCCACATATTATAACATCATTTCCTGCACAATCTCCAGTTGGCATAGGTGCGCCAACACACACACTTCCGTATCATACCACAGATGCTTCGCAACTCCTCTCTGCCCCCACTTCTATAACTGCACGCGTTTGCCCTAATGATATTATTGTTACATGAATTATGTTTTTGTGTATCGTACAAAGTGTGTTTTCCTGACTTTGCCAGAGTGTTTACTACAACGATTTGAAATGATAATTTCTTACTTAGTCTTCCAGCATTCATTGCACTTTCGTAAACACTAATTACTGACAGAATTCATAAATACATACAGTTACAAAAAATTGTTTTAAACTCATGAAATTAACTAGCTAAAAAGTACGTGATGTAACTAAGTTCAAATGGGTAAGGATTGTAGCAGTTATGGAGATACTTCACAGGGTGAGCTGGCTCAAAGGGGCCTTCGGACTGACGATTACAAATACAACATTAAGAATCAAAAAAGCTACCGCACAAACAAATTGAGTTAGGTCGATGGAGTTATTATATCAACAAAATTGGAACTCGACGAGTAAGGTGGCCCAGTTGTGAGTACACTGGACATGTATACTGAAGATACGGTTTTCACATTGGTACCAGACCATCCAAGTTTACCTTTTTTCTAGTTTACTCAGATCACCCGAGGTAAACACCGGAGTAGTTGCTTTGGTTCATTTTCTTATCCTCCTTCCGCAGAATTAGGGCTCCTTGTCCAGTGACCTTAAAGTGGGCATCTCGGACAATTAACTGAAACTTAATATACGCCCTGCAACTAGATTGCGATCCGCAGATAAGTGATTGGCCCTAATTTCGTATTAATATTACTGTTGTTAGAAACTTACACATTAGTGACACGACGTGTCAGAGTTTAATATAACAAACAGAGGAATCCGAAAGATGTTTGGCCTCGTCCCTTCAGATTCTTACTTTAAACGATGACGAGAATGGGGATGTAAACCAAAAGCCAACTCGTAATAGAAATTCTATCTGAAGATTCACAGTTTTCATTTATTATTATTCTAAATGAAATTAGTCTCCTGAGAAATGACAGAAGTCTCGATTACTGAATGATTCTGATATGTTTAGGCACTAGTAGTGTCCTTCACAAGTGAATGATGCACCTAGTGTCATTACAGTGATTCATTATGAAAATTTGTCAGATTTTATCATCATATTATTGACTTTTCGATTTTTATGTCCGTTTTCCAGCACAGGTGCCAAAAATCTAGTTACTAATTCGGTGGCGCTGCATTCCTAATTCTGCTTTCCATTATATTCTATGTGATGTCTAGTTATCCGTTCAGTAGTTCTGTTACCCCTCCTGTAACGCTTCCACTTATACGCGATCCGAGAATTACACCAAAACGTCGTAACGTTGCTCTATACCGGAAGTAATGGACATTGTGAGTTCAGTTACCACCTTGTTATTTAGCAAAATATATTCCCTTCGAAACCTCTGTCGGACAAAATGAATTTTTCGTGAGTTGGAAGTCTGTCTTAATGATTCTCCGAACCTATGCTCGGTGTCATCAGTGAATATCGATTTACAGATATGGTGCTCTGAGGTGTAAAAACCTATAGGCCTCTAATACATTTTGTACACTTGTTGTAGCTGTCACCTAATAGCAATGTGCCCAGTACATTTTGCGTGTCATAAACACTCTGTTCTTCTGTCAGAATGAAACAGAAAGTTAAGAGCTTTATGTGAAATGTAGAAGTGTGCCGCATTGAAGCATAAGTCGCTTGCTTCACGTAATTTTATTTTAAAAAACGAAAAGATATTTAAGAAAGCTAGGAACTGCTTTTGGGTTCAGTGATTTCAAATGTCAGAATGAAAAGAGCACAGATATGATAAATTATTTCTCCCTTAAGAACATCATAACGTAGCACAAAATTTCTTTATTCAGAATTTGTGCCGCGACGCTCAAGGAACAGAAGAGCAATAATTTTAGGTATCTTTTTAAATATCGTGTTCAGTGCGCTATATGCTGTGAGCACGTTTACTGAAGAGGTTCCTTTACCTAGGGTGTCATTATTCGCTTTACCAGGAAACTGCATTAATCTGAAAGTTCTAGTGAGATACGGGATCTGTAGGGGTTGGCAACTGCACTTACATGCACGAAGCTATTTGAAAATCTTACTGCGGTAATTTTTGTGGAGAATCACGGGTTCCTAAGTGCCATAGTGCTTATCTGGCCGTTTTACGGTCTTAGCACTAGCCACGTCACTCGCATCTAACTGCCTCATGACGTCCAAAACAAAACCGAGAGGCTGGCGTCGCTCTTTTCGTCCCGGACTGCGTGTTGAGGTATATTTTAGAACGCCTGACTACTGTCTCTGTACCTGTTTTACGTGTTTTAATACGTATTTATGTTCCGGTTTTTCTTTCATCTTCCCCGAATTCTATCCAAATACAGTGAAGAGAACGACCTTGATGGTTATTGAGCATACATTTCAGAAATACTTGACGCATGAGAACTTACAGGATACACAGAAATGCATCAATCTGTGTTGCCTGGAATATCATCAGTGACACGTGCAACCATGTTTGTGACTATTGAAGAATGTTAAGAATAGTTATAGAGACGCATGACCTTGCGTATTTATGTAATTCGCCGAATGTTGGTGTTTGACAGAAAAAAATTACCACACGATTAATGTGTTATCCTCATTTTCTATATCCAACGCCATACAAGATGGATTCAATTGACTCGTCTGAAAGTAGAGGATACTAATCGATACGCCGCGGGAAAACAGTGCGTAGTTTCCAGAAAGCGTAATAATATCCGCATAGGCAGCCAGGAACCATATGATACGGTTTCTCTTTTGAGACGTCTTCCATAACTTCCCCGACAACACGTGGCTTTTTTACACTGGCGGTTTTCGTATTATTAATCGCTATATTTTTACCGGTAATATTTAAAGGAAAATCTCTTTTTTTGATGCCAATGTTAAGACATTGTGTACCTGCCCGGATAGCCATGCGTGTTAAAGCGCCGCTACCGAGACGGGGAGGTGTGCGGCCCGAGCGTTTTGGCGGCCAGCCTGGATTTGGCTTTTAGACGCTTTCCCATGTCCCACTAGATGAATATTGAGCTAGTACCCAAGTCCCGCCTCAGTTACACGATTCACAAACGTTTTAAAAACTTTCGCTCACATTCACATCAATATTTCCAGGGGAAGCAGATCTGTAGAATTCTTTTGGTATAGTCATGTCGAAGATCCGGGTGTTGGATACTTCAACAAATTGTGACATGAATAAACTCGATGTGATATTCCAACCTATTTGCTTGTTTCATAACCGTATACGGACTTATGATGGTGAATATTCTAAGTCAACCTTACAGCAGAATGTCAACCAGCCTACTGAAAATTCCCATCAAGAGCGAGAAAACCAACAGCGAGCTACAAAAAATGCTATAGAATTGAGTAATCCGTTCTGTACATTTTCGTAGGCCCGTTAGATCATTGTCTTTTCAGAAGAAGGTATGTACTTTATAGCTGCAGGGCAAAAGGATTTGATATTACATTAGATCCAGCGAATAATTATAAAGATTTGCATACATGATTTTGGAAAACCACGCTAAGCAGTTCTGTTTAGTTCTGTACCTTCGTTCTCTTCGTCAAAGTAAATGAATTTTTATTTACTGCATGCGTGTATGATATTTCACTTGGAATCCTTTCCAAAGTTTCATTTGGAGCGTTCCTGTTGCTTTATTCAGCACTGCTGTGATCACAAATACGTGGATATTTTTCCACTAGACCAACAGAAATGAATATTGAACTGAGGGTACACAGTTAGCTTATAAAGAGTAATATTGCCTATTGAATAGTGAGGCTTCCTTCAAATCAATTCCACAATTTTGTGGCTCCCAAAGGTAAGATTATCGGCGACCTCTGTTATGGACGAGTAACTTCGGTTTTATTAACATGGCGAGGTCGTTGTAATGCAGTGTGCGATGGCTCAGACAATGTGATCCATGTTGCGGCCGAACTCCTATTTCCAGTCGGTCATTTTTGGAGGTGCCGAGGCCCCTGATTTGAAGGCTAAGAACCCTGCGACCCGACTGTCGACTGCAGGCAGTCGCTGAAACATTACGGTTAAGCAGGTCCAGTTCATCGGAGATGACAGTCATCTCAATGTGCGTCATCCGCAACGTCGTCACCATCTCCATGGGTCACTGTTGGTTTTAACAGATTTAAAGAATGCGCTAGCCAGAGGAATCTGTAGATTGCTTATTTGTATTTTTAACCAAGTTTGATATTTTTAACGTTTTATTGACAGTAATAGGCTTTTCAAGTACCGGGTGGTTGTAATTAAAGTGCAACTATTCACAGAATTCCAGTGTACGCTGTAATTATTGTATGCAGCGAAACTTGGTAAATTTGCTAATCCATTAGTAAAGAACCAATTTACGCTGGAAAACAAATTAGTTCCAATAGTCGCTACCAGGTTGGCGCTGTGCGTTGTTACTATGACAGTATGACATCCACGCTGTTATTTGAGAACGTGAGTGAACAGTATGGGTGTCGAGAAGAGAGACCGTGCACTGTTAGTGAAACTGCTTTATATGAAGGCAGTAATTACGGTGCTGCATTGAGGGAGTATGGCCGACCAAATGTCTGAGGAGAGGCCCGGTATCATTAAATGGTTCAAAATGGTTCAAATGGCTCTGAGCACTATGGGACTTAACTTCTGAGGTCATCACTCCCATAGAACTTAGAACTACTTAAACATAACTAACCTAAGGACATCACAAACACCCATGCCCGAGGCAGGATTCGAACTTGCGACCGTAGCGGTCGCGCGTTTCCAGACTGTGGCGCCTAGAACCGCTCGGCCACCCCGGCCGGCTCATTAAATGGTTTAAAGAAGAAGGTAAGGAAGATAATGAAATTGTTGTCACCTGGAAGAGGGAGGCGTCTTATCGCATTGGAAGTTCTGACGGGGTTCCTCTTGCTGTAACTGATCATGCAGCATATGCTTCGGGTACTGTCAGTGCTCGTGCAGTGTCACAAGAACTGTCCATCCCATGGTCAACACTACGAAAAGTTTTGCTGTCTAGTTTATACTGGTACTTGTTCAAGATCCACGCGGTGTACCGACTGAAACGTCATGATCCGCAGTGACCTTCCGAATTTGTTGTTCGGTTTCTGACGTGAACGGAAGTTGATGACATGGACTGGGCAATATTCTGTGGAGTGACAAGGCATATTTTACACTACAGGGCGCAGTGAATACTGCTCAATTTGAGGCACTGCTGAAACACGCGTCGTATACGAAGAGCCATTACACTCGCCGTATGTGATTGTGCATGACTGAGTGTTGTGTGATGTCCTTAGGTTAGTTAGGTTTAAGTAGTTCTAAGTTCTAGGGGACTGATGACCATAGATGTTAAGTCCCATAGTGCTCAGAGCCATTTGAACCATTTGTGATTGTGCTGTGTGTCTTCACAAGCACGTCTGTCCTCAATCCGTTCTTTTTTGAAGATACCACATACAGAGGGCCTGTCAGGTGTAACTTGATGTCTGCACATTGTCGAGACCTCTTTCTACAGTATGTAATTCTTGTTTCGGAAGAACGGAACTGTATGGAAACAACTGTTTTCATACAAGATTGGGCGACACCAGCTCGCCCACTGAAAGATCTGCTTAATACAACCTTCAAAGGAAATATTATCTCCAGAGGTTTTCAAGGTCGATACCCTCCAAGATCACCTGACCTGAATCCATATGACTTTCAGCTCCGGGGATATCTAAAAGAACGTATTTACCGAGGAATCGTTCAGTCTCCACCTGATATGAAGGCCAATATACAGGAACACGTTGCTCAGATTCCGTCGGAACTGCTATGAGCAACGGTTGATCACGTCGCTTTGTGGATGCAGCATCTCGTCGATGTCTTTGGTGCTCGTGTTCAACAAATTGTGTAAGCGGCTTTTAATAATAAATTCAACATTAAGCTTTTCTCACTTTATTAACGAGATCCAAATTCCGTCTGTCACTGATTTAACTGTGGCATCCTAAGGTTGTACTTGTTGCCACGCAGGTGAAAGAAACGATTAGTCCTTACGGTGATAAAAGAACTCTAACATGGTCCCGGCGGAGGTTCGAGTCCTCCCTCGGGCATGAGTGTGTGTGTTTGTCGTTAGGATAATTTAGGTTAAGTAGTGTGTAAGCTTAGGGACTGATGACCTTAGCAGTTAAGTCCCATAAGATCTCACACACATTTGAACATTTTTTTTGAACTCTAACAGTGGAAGTGGACATGGCGCCATTGATTCTCGCGTGTGTCACAATCCACCAGGTAACGCGGTTTTGTATACGTGACTGTGGCAGCACCTCACTGTTGACATGTCCATATGGACGGCTGTTACGAGGGTTATTCGGAAAGTTAGGTCCGCTCAGTTGCGGAATGGGAAACACTGTGAAAATCAAAACTGTTTTATTTGCAACTGATCGCTACATCTTCCAGCTGCTTCTCTACTTAATCGCCATTCCGACTTCTTCTCTACTTAATCGCCATTCCGACTTCGACATTTGTGATAGCGTTGTACGAACTTTACAGTACCCTCGTCATGGAAGGCAGCCGCCTGTGCTTTCTGCCAATTCTATATGCTGGTGTGCAGCTCGTTGTCTGAGCCAAAATGTTGTCTCCATAGCCAGCTGTTCATGTAAGCAAAGATGAAACTCGGAGGAAGCCAATTACGGGCTTTATTGTCTCTCTATCAAAAACGCTGCGGGAACATCCTCATTGGCGGTAGAAACTAGTTGTCTAGGCGTCTTTACATGCTCATTGTGCTCTCAGAACTGAAAAGAGCGACGTGACGCGATCGACGTGCATACTGGAGACACTTCCCAATACATCTGTGCAAAGCTACATCGGATTTTCACTGTGGTTTCTATTTCGCACCAGATCGGACCTTGCTTTCCGAATAGCCCTTGTATTTTCAGTCACGTAGCTTTGATGGTGCCAACAGCCTTTTGCTCCTCGCAGTTGAAAGCTGACAATAACACAGCCTGCTTTAAGTGCTGTTCTCATTTGCCGCACGGGATTCAGTAACGGCCAAGTACTTCGATTTTTAATTCCATCGCGCGTAGCTGCTGTGTTTGTGCTGCAAGTACCACGTAGTCTGGACAGTAGCGCCAGTTATGATAATGGGCAAACAGCGTGCAATTGTTGAGCGTGTGCGGATCCCGTAGCTGCACCGGCAACCGCCCTACCACACACCACACGCAGCAGGAAGGCGGCCACCGCCTCCCCAGCCCGGCTCCTGGCCGCAGCCACCACCACAGCCGCCGCCGGTTTTGCCGTTTCGCTTTGTTTATTGCCGTTGGGAACTGTGCCCGTGGCACGGACGGCACCGCTCGTATTTATAGATTTCCGCGGACCAAATTTTCGCCTCGCATTGTTTGAGAATAAAGAAGCACCGCTCTCAGCTTGGTCGGCTTGCCTGCCGAGAGCTTCAGATTAAGAGGCTTGTGTGGATGTCACTGCCGAATACGGGGCGCGAGGGGAATCCTCTGTCATTTGTTGTGGCTCTAGTTGACAAATTATAGTGCTCATTATTTACTGTCATTTTGTGATTGTGAGCCGGCCGGAGTGGCCGAGCGGTTCTAGGCGCTTCAGTGTGGAACCGCGCGACCGCTACGGTCGCAGGTTCGAATCCTGCCTAGGGCCTGCATGTCTGTGATGTCCTTAAGTTAGTTAGGTTTAAGTAGTTCTAAGTTCTACGGGACTGATGACCTCAAAAGTTAAGTGTCATAGTGCTCAGAGCCATTTGAACCATTTTTCTGTGATGGTGAGGGGTGTTGTAATCGGAAACAGTGGCCTAACCCTCGTGTGGCCTTTAGTCTATGTATGTTGTGTGAGGGGCTGGCCGTTGTGGCCAAGCGGTTCTAGGCGCTTCAGTCCGGAACCGCGCTGCTGCTACGGTCGCCGTTTCAAATCCTGCCTTGGGCATGGATGTGTGTGATGTCCTTAGGTTAGTTAGGTTTAAGTAGTTCTAATCTAAGTCTAGAGGACTGATGACCTCAGATGTTAAGTCCTATAGTGCTTAGAGCCATTTGAACCATTTGTGTGAAGGAAAACATTGCTTATACAATTTAAGAATACATGCCAACAAGCAACGCAAGGTCCAATATTCACTTTCAAATATTGATTCTGACTCATATAATGTTATAGTTCACCGTTCCATGAAGAGGCCAAGAGATGCCGCAAATCGTAAGCGGATCGTCCGTACCCTTCTGTACATCCCATAACTGGACAAGATGACTGTGGTAACTTTATTGGTGAACACAAATCCGCGATCAGACCCAAGACAACGGAAGGTAAAAGTTTAATGTCACGTCGACGATGACGTCGATGGAGATGAAGTGCAAGATCAAATTGGGGGACGAGTGGGAAACGAAACCAGCCGTATCCCTTTCAACGGCATCCTTATGTCTTTTGTCTTAAGCGATTTAGAGAAACCACGGAAAACCTTAACCTGGGCAGCCGGATGAAGATTTGAACCGCGGTCTTCTAGAACGCGAGTCGTCATCAGTGTTGGACCACTGCGCCACCCACCTTCGTGAGAGGTCCAGGAGACGTTCAAGCGAGGCTATTCACCTAGCGCTGCCATAGGAGTCATTAGATGCCAGTGTCCAACAGGAATGTTCTGGTCGCATCGTTCTGATAGGCTATTCATGTCGGCTGTCGAAACCGAAGTCTAGCCAAGTGACGCATTTGTTACGGTATTAGTTTCATTCGGGATGAATGGGCTTCAAATTCCTGTCCGGAGAATATTTTCCTTTGTTTCGAGAAGAATTTAATTACGAAAATATATTCATTGAGAACGACACGCATTGTTTCTCCTTTGTGAAATTTCCTAGTAGTCATTACACGACTGAATGGACCTCTTTCCAGGACATAGGGTACTTTTCGAATGACGTAAAAATCCATGTATTTTTTTATTACTTTATTTTTTATTTTGGGTTTAGAATGAAATATGGCCGCTAGATACTAAATTTTCAAGTCACAATCGTTTACACTACAATGCACCCCTTATTTAAATAATGGGAAACTTTCAGTATTTCGCAAAACAAATGGAAATTCTTTGATCCCAGTGCTTGTATTTGTTGGTAACACTGCTGGTTTTCAGCATCTGTAACTGATTATCTTTGCTCCTGTTTATCTCCGTTTTGTTACAATATTTTATGTCCTACAGAAAGGTTTTTGCCTATGCGGTGCAGATATTTGTGATTCTAAATGTTCGTTAGTATACCTGCCGCACATCAAGAAATTCGATAAAAGAAATTTCAGGGGTACCCAATTTACAAAAAAAGCCTTCCACATTATTCATAAAATCTCTGTATCAGTTTTTCAAGGAGTGACACCAATCTTCGTGTTAATAGTGATGCTGTTCCTAGTGGATCCTAAATCCTACTAGTTTGTTGTGCAATTAGATTGAAGCAGTCTGCACCATCACGTTATTTACATTACACGTCTTTTATCAAAAAGCATGCTTCGATAATCAGTCATAGATTGGCAGATATAATATTTTTAAACAATTGTGTATTCATGTACGTTAAATGTATTTATCTACCCAGATATATTATGCAACTACATGGATTTCATAGCTATTTGTACGAAAATATGTGAACACCAAGTTAATTAGTATATATTCACCAGTGAAGTAATAAGTACTAAAAAGAATGCCGAGAGGAAGCTTGAAGATGAAGGAATGCAGCAGGAAGAATATTATGCTTCAGTAATGTTTCGAGGCACATTTTAATATGAATCAAATCGTAATTCGCAATTTCCCACAAGTTGTACTTTTCAGAATTTAGATACAGATATCTCCTTAAGTTTTGTTGCAGTAAGTTTTTTTTCTGTACTTGCTATTTTCGATACCTACCTAGAGTGGCCGTCGCCAAATTAGACACTCGAGGCCACAACCATTCCCTGCAATCCGTAGGCCCTAAGCGCTGTGATTCGTCTGCCACATAGCTTTGTTGCCGCACGTTCACGTTAACAATGCATTAGGTCAGCACCAACTGAATGGTGTGTTTGCGTATTTCTGCCTTCGGTTGAAGGATGCATTGATGTGTGTGTGGTAGTGAGTAATATGCAGGAGGAAGGGCCGACGTTTATGCTACTCCCGTCGGTGTGTTAAAAGGCGCAAAGACATTCGAAAACAATGTAAAACTAAGCCAGGAATAATGTAAATTTTTCGCAAGTTCATATTTCCGAATCGACTGTATATCCGTATTAACAACGTAGTTATGTTGATCGCATATAATCCTGGCGGAGGCACACAAGTTTTCGCGCACGAAGTCTCTCGTAAATAAAATGCGTTCGTTCAAAATGGTTCAAATGGCTCTGAGCACTATGGGACTCAACTGCTGTGGTCATAAGTCCCTAGAACTTAGAACTACTTAAACCTAACCAACCTAAGGACTTCACACACATCCATGCCCGAGGCAGGATTCGAACCTGCGACCGTAGCGGTCGTGCGGTTCCAGACTGTAGCGCCTTTAACCGCTCGGTCACTCCGGCCGGCAATGCGTTCGTCCATGACACGGTACCATAATGATTTCTCAGATATTACCAAAATTATTTTCATAGTTTTCTTTACAACTTTCACGCTGGATGTTTCTACAAGGTAAACAGAACGCAAATTCACCAGCGACGACATTTTCCGTTACACAAGTGAAACAGTTCTTTTGGAAAAAATGATGAAAGTATAGGAGCACACGAAGAATCATGTGAATGTTTACTTCAAAAAGAATAGTTTTACTTGCGAATGTTCTTTTTTATTGGAATAATTTGCTCTTTATATATCTCTACTAATACCTCCCAATTCTGAAGCCTTAAAATTCGTTTTTATAAACTACTGAAGCAAAAATCCATATCACCGTCCTTTCTGAATTTCGTCGATCAGATCAGTATGACGTCTTTCTCACTTTTTTACGATGCACCATACTTCCTGTATGCCCTCACTGCGACGGAAACTCGTGCTTAAGGGGGGGTGGGGGGGGATGTAATCGATTTTTCAAAAATATTATTTTCGTGATCTACACAGTTTAATCGATGTTGTGTGTGAATTTTACCTTGATAGCAGCTTTAAAAATGCCTTTAAATTGTTAAACTGATTAACTCTGCACTGACAGCCACTCCCAGCTTTTCCGACATTTGGGGAAACTGCTTGCTTCAGCGGAATTTTTGTGTGTGAAAGCTATTTTCTTTCGATATCCCTGGCTGACATCTGTATCTTTGCCTGAAAACTTTCTTGTTGTGGTTTATTTACATTTTGACAATACTAACACATATTAGTAGGTGGAAGGTTGAATTCGCAAAACTTTACGTTGAAGTCAAGATTTATGCATAATCAGTGGCATAAAAACCGTGTTTAGGAAACGGAGGTTTCATGGAAATCGGTTTACCAAAAAAAAGAGGAAGCAGCTCGAAATAATGAACATGCGCTCTCAGCTTCAGCATCGAAACTTGGCACAGGAAATTTGTACAGGTGCGTGAATGATATTGATATGGATTCCATTGGATTCAGACATTGATTTAGAGCTTCTCTGCCAGGCTATAAAGTTTTCATGTTTATGTGTTAGCTGTAAAAATACGGAATGCATGAATGTTGTTGAAGGAAGAAGAGTGGTAATAGCTTGTGGTTTTAAATTAATTTGTAATTCGTGTGGGTATGAATTTTCATTTTCCTCCAACAAAAAAACTGACACTGGTACCTTTGAAAGGAATTTTAGGTTCACATATGCTCTGAGATGCCTTATTGTGTAGTTTTCTGAACATGCCTCCACCTTGTGCAAGGTTTGAAAAAATAAATAAAGAAATGTCTGATGCTGTATGCGATACTGCCAAAGTTTCTATGAAGAAATCAGTAGAGGAATTGGTGGAAATAGACCAAAAAGAAATAGATCCTGGGGTAGATATTCATGACAGTGAATCTCCTACAAATGTTACTGACCTGTGTGTGCCTGTAGATGGGACCTGGATGAAAAGGGGTCACACTTCTCTGTATGGAGTTGCGTCTTTACCTGAGTCAACACAGGTAAAGTTTTAGATGTAGAAATTATGTATAAATACTGCCACCAATGTACAACAAGGGAAATGTCCAACAATGAAGACAGTGAGAAACTGTGGCAAGAAAATTATGTAGTAGCATGCTCTAAAAATTATAGTGGCTCAAGTGGGGGCATGGAGGCTGCTGCAGTTGTGAGGATGTTCTCCAGATCAGAGGACCAGTATAGTGTTAGATGTACTAAATATCTTGGTCATTGGGTCACTTCTTGGTTCAAAACTGTAACAGAAAAAAATCCGTACAATATAATAATAGAAAAGCTGGAAGTGTACCAGATAAAAATCCGTACGATACAATAATAGAAAAGTTGGAATGTGTTGGCCACATCCAAAAGAGGCTTGGTGATAGGCTTCGTCGCTTGCTGAAAGAGAAGAAACGTGAAGTATTTGAGGATGGAAAACCACTAGGAGGAAAAGGCAGGCTTACTCTGAAAGAAATTGATTCTCTTCAGTTATTTTATGGGAGCGCTATCAGAAAAAAAAACATAATTTAGAGGCAATGAGGCGTGCAGTGTGAGCAGTTTTTTCCCCACAAACTATCCACTGACTAAACATCAATGTACAATCTGTGTCCGAAAGACGATTGATGTAAATTCAACAACAGAAATGAGACGTATTCAAATAAATACTCATTACCATAACCTGTTATGAATGCAATTAAGTCCACATTCAGGTGTCTTGCAAACACTGATTCATTGAGGAAGTGTCTTCACGGAAAGACACAAAGTGCAAATGAAAGACTCAATAATTTAATTTGGATTAGATGCTGCCGGTCGGAGTGGCCGAGCGGTTAAAGGCGCTACAGTCTGGAACCGCACGACCGCTACGGTCGCAGGTTCGAATCCTGCCTCGGGCATGGATGTGTGTGATGTCCTTAGGTTAGTTAGGTTTAAGTAGTTCTAAGTTCTAGGGGACTTATGACCACAGCAGTTGAGTCCCATAGTGCTCAGAGTCATTTGAACCATTTTTGATTAGATGCTCAAAAAGCATCTGTGGACTTGCAAGTACTCAAAATGTGTGCCTATGATGCAGTTTTATGTTACAATAACGGAAATAATGCCAGAATTGAAGTTCTGAAGAGAGTTGGTATAGATCTTGGTGTGTTTACAACAAAAGCATTTTACGCCATCGACGAGAGCAGGATCAGTGTCTTGCCTGCAAATACAGGCCAGGCAGATTCGAAGAGGAGAGAAGAGAAACGCGGAGGACGACGAGTATCAGTAGGGAGGATTTTAAAATTGAGGTAAGCTTATTACATGTAGAAGTATGAGAAGAAAATCTTTTAACCTCATTTTCTCTGTTTTACATTTTTTAGTTATTAGAAGTCTTTTCTCAAAACGTATATGCGCAAATGCTATGAAATTTTCAGGAACTATTCGCAACACGTTGCTGTCTGCCTGTAATTAAAAAATTCTGATTGTTAGATGATTGTATGTAGAAAAAAAGTTAATTTTGGATATGCAAAATTAAAAACTCTGTTAGTGATACAATTTGTACCATAAATTAATAACTGTAGTTCAGTGGTCTTATAACCTTCTCAGGACACTACAACAAAATTTTGAGATTAATTACATGATTAGAATTTGAGTTATGGCTTTTTACAAAAAAGACAATAAAAAATTAAAAATTAATAGTTCTGGCAAAATATTAATCCTGCATATTTTGTTATATTTTTCCGTTAAAACACAGCTCTTTTAGATTTGTACAGTAATAAATATGGCTTTAATGATTTTTAAATAAATGTTTACATTTTCAGTTACGTCTCTCCTTAACAGAATTGCATACAGTAACTATACACATTTCAGACATCGCGCTTACGCAGCAATTTCGAATAGCTTTCCAAACCGCGCGTCGCTGCACAGTAGTGTGCGTTCATATGAATAATTTTAGCCAATAGCGGTTTATCTGCGCAGCATTGTCTCGTTATGAACGTAGCTGAAGGATCCAATCGCCTATAATATAACCGATTTTTTCGATTTTTTTTAAACTAATGAAGCAATCAACGTAAGTCTTTATGCACATTATTTATGGATTCTTGGACAAAATTTGCTGTTTTTTAAGGAAATCCTGTCATCATTAAGCTCCCCATCCAAGGAGCTGACGTTTCTGTGCCCAAAATGACATGTGTCCATGACGGAAGTCCTGCAATTTGCAAATCTTATCTGAAATAAAAAAACAAACAATTTTCTTAATCTATCGGATACTGCGAATGGAGTAATGGCACAGCTTTTTTAAAACATTGGGAAAATAGTAAAATGGCGAACGTTTGTAACAATTATGTAATTTTGTCGTGTGTTTTTGGTCACTTTTTGCAATAACTAATAAATAAATAAAAATAAAAATAATTAGTTTATTACTCCTTCGGCTTGAGATCCAGTGGATCTCAAGCTGACGGAATGGAGTGCGGGTACACTAATAAAGATATCTTTATGAAATTTGGCTGAATTACTCGTCGGGCATGCCTGTAGGGAATAATAGGCAATTTTTTTATTTTAATTTAGTCATTATTTATTGTAAAAAAGTGACCAAAAACATATGATAGAACTACATCTTTGTTTCAGACGTCCTCCATTTTATTATTTTTTCAAAACTAAAAAACTATGCTACGGCTCCGTGTGCAATATCCTTTAGATTAAGAAAATTGTTTGTCTACTATTACAGAAAACATTTGCAAACTGCAGGACTTACGTGATGGACGCGCTTCATTTTGGACAGAGCACATTTAACTCCTAGAATGGGAGGGGGGGGGGCTAATAACCTGTGGATTTCTTTAAAAAATCAAAAAATGTCCAAGAATGAATGAATAGCTTGAAATAACATTTACGTTGATTGTTTCATTGCTTTTTCCAAAAAAACCATAAACAGTCGGTTATTTTATAGGGTGACTGAGTAGAATGGACCCGTAGGTCAATATCTCCACTTAGTGCGCTGCTTATATTAGGATCCTGCAAATGTGCTAGATAAACAGATGAGGGTAGCAATTGACAGTATCAAAGTACAACAGTTATCCTAACCTCAGGAACCTTTCACGTTGTTTAAATACGTGAGAGTAAGAGTACGAAGATGGCTGGAATGGAACGAAGGTATAAAATTAATCAAATCAAAGCGAAAGGAAGACATATTTGTTGTAGACAACTGCTCCAAAGCTTGGAGCTCTTATGAAGTAGGTATGACAGTAGACGCCGACGGAATTAACCCTTGGTTTACCAATGGTTACTGTGCGACGCCCCCGGTTTAAGACGACTAACTAGTTTGCCACTGGTGTGACACCGGGATCTTGACCGTTACTACAGCTACCGACCTCTAGCGGCCAGCAAACAGAGAACTTCATTATAGCTGATGATAAGTGTTGATGTTTGTAATTAAGTGTTGTGTGCCACAAGTCATTACTGTGCGTTACTTTTCGTACTAAACAAACTGTTTAGAATAATAATACTAAAAATCAAAGAATATCAGTCTCGATCGCATTTTCGGATTTCTATTCGTTAGCAACCGGTTTCAGTCCTTCCTCAGACAATCTTCATGCTTTTCCCCGCCATTATGGCTGCTGGTGGCGGCTAACTAAGCGAGATCCGTAGAAGTAAGGATGGCACTGCTCCTCACTCCTACGGATCTCACTCTGTCTGCCGCCATCGACACCCATGACGGCGGGGAAAAGCTGAAGATGGTGTAAGGAAAGGTCTAAAACCAATTGCTAACGAATAAAAATCTGAAAACGCGATCGAGACTTTCTATTTGATTTTTAGCATTTTATGTCGATCGCTGCTTTGCTCCAATTACAGAATGCTTTCTAAAAATATTAAAGTTTTTAGAAGAAATTGAGATATGCAATAAATTCTGAGATCGTCCGCGATTGGGCATTGAAATGAGTTCAACGGCGACAAATGAAAATTTGTGCCGGACCGGTACTTGAATCCGGATTTACCACTTTACGCGAGCTGCGACGTTAACTGCTTCGGCTATCCGAGCACGATTTCCGTCCCACCCAAATTCGCAACTTGTCGTAGTCTACTTACGTGTCCCCCCATACTCATTGGTCGCCGCATCATGCTGGATTTCCGCATGAATTCAGAAAAGATAGTGCATACGCACTGAAATGATCTTAATGGCCGTGAAGCCATTGATCAGCCAGAACATAATGACCACCGACCTACGATCGATGTAAATCCGTCCACGTGATAACAGCGTCGCTTGGCGAGGAATGACTGCTAGTCATACACACGCACGGTGCATGTAGTACCAGTACGTGGGCCTTCCGTGTAGAACGGGGAATGCGCGAGCCATTCGAATTTGAACGAGAGGAGATTGTGGTGGCCCGGAGGTCGGCTCGAGTATTTTGCAAACTGTACGACTCGTCGGGTATTCGAGGAGTGCTGTGGTGTCTTCAAAACGTTGCGAAACCAAGGTAAAACTACATCCAGACGTCGAGGGGTTGGGCGGCCACTCCTCTTTACAGATGTCGGACGTCGCAGGCTGGGCAGACTGGTAAAACAGGACAGTCAGCGAACTATGGGCGGACCTAACGCCAGATTTTAATGCGGGGCAGAGAATAAGTGTATCTGAGCACACAGTGCACCGAACACTCCTAACGATGGGCCTCCGCAGCCGATGACCCACGTATGTGCCAATGTTAGCACCGCTACAATGGCAAACACGACTGGGCACATGACTATCAGCCAGGAGTGTGATGGGGTGGTCGGAAGAACGCAGTGGCGATTTCCATTTGATGTGCTGGCCCCCCACCTCGTCAGATTTGAACCCGATTGAACACATCTGGGATGTGATTGAACGTGGCGTCAGAGTTCATCGACCCGCTCACCAGAATTTACAGGAATTAGGTGAGTTGTGTGTGCAGATGTGTTGCCAGCATATATATACATATGGCGGTAGTATCGGTACAAAAGGTGTAAAGGGGTACTGCATTGCAGAGCTGTCATTTGCACTCGGGTGATTCGTATGAAAAGATTTCCGACGTGGTTATAGCCCCATGACTGGACATAACAGATTTTGAACATGGAATGGAAGTTGGAGCTAAGCGTGTAGGACATTCCATTTATGAAATCGTTAGGGAGTTCAATATTACGAGATCCAAAGTGTCAAGAGTGTGATGAGAATACCAAATTTCAGGCATTATCTCTCACCACAGACTGCACTTGCCGACAGCCTTCACTTAACGACCGAGAGCAACGGCTTTTCCATAGCCTTGCCAGTGCTAACAGACAAGCAACACTGCGCGAAATAACCGCAGAAATCCATGTGCCACGTACGACGAACGTATCCGTTAGGGCAGTGCAGCGTAATCTGGCGTTAATAGACTATAGCAGCAGACGACCGACGCGAGTGCCTTTGTTAACAGCCCGACATCACCTGCAGCCCACCTCCTGTGTTCGTGACCATATCATTTGTACCCTAGACTAGTGGAAAACCGTGGCCTGGTCCGATGAGTTCCGAGTTCAGCTGGTAAGAGCTGATGGTAGGGCTTGTGAGTGTCACACCCCTCACGAAGCCAAGCTCCCAGGTTTTCAACAAGGCAGGGTGCAAGCTGGTGGTGACTTCATAATGTTGTGGGCTGTGCATGCATGTCCAACGGCCTTGCCGCAGTGGTAACATCGGTTCCTGTCAGATCTCTGTTGGGCTTGGCTAGCACTTCGATGTGTCACTGTCCGTGTCTGCCGTGTACTGTTGGCAAGTGGGGTGCACTCAGCCCTTGTGAGGCCAGTTGAGGAGCTACTTGATTGAGAAATAGTGGCACCAATCGTGAAAACTGACGACGGCCAGAAGAGCGGTGTGCTGACCACATGCCCCTCCGTATCCGCATCTGATGACGCGGCGGCCGGTCGGTACCGTTCGGGCTTCAAGGCCTGTTCGGATAGTGTTCCTTTTTTTGCATTTATATGGATTGGACTGTGTTGTCTGGTCCAAATGAATCTATCATTGACTGGAAATGGTTACGTTCAGCTACTTGGAGAAAATTTGCGACCAAAAAAAAAAGAGGTAATATTTACGGATGGCTATGCGCTGTCACTAGGACACTGTTTTGTTCGCGATTGGTTTGAAGAACGATCTAGACAATTCGACCGAATGATTTGGCCATCCAGAACGCTCGACATGAATCTCATTGCGGGTGGGGTGGTTGAGCGGTTCTAGGCGCCACAGTCTGCCTCGGGCATGGATGTGTGTGATGTCCTTAGGTTAGTTAGGTGTAAGTAGTTCTAAGTTCTAGGGGACTGATGACCTCAGCAGTTAAGTCCCATAGTGCTCAGAGCCATTTGAGCCATTTTTTTGAATCTCATTAAAAAAAATTGGGATACGATGGTGAGGTCAGGTCGTGCAAAATATCCTGCACCTGCAACACTTTCACAATTGTGGACAGCTATAGAGGCAGCATGGCTAAATATATCTGGAGGGGACTTCCAATGACTTGTTGAGTCCATGCCACATAGAGTTGCTGCACTACGCTGGACAAAAGAAGATCCGGCATGATATTGGGAAGTATCCCATGACTTTTTTCACTCCAGTTTATTAAGAGAACTGGTTTTCCAGGAAAACTGTGCTATACTTAGGTGGTCGGCATCGCATATACACTGATGAGCCAAAACATTATGACAGCCTGTTTAATAGCTTGTTTGTCCGTCTTTGGAACGAAATACACTCCTGGAAATGGAAAAAAGAACACATTGACACCGGTGTGTCAGACCCACCATACTTGCTCCGGACACTGCGAGAGGGCTGTACAAGCAATGATCACACGCACGGCACAGCGGACACACCAGGAACCGCGGTGTTGGCCGTCAAATGGCGCTAGCTGCGCAGCATTTGTGCACCGCCGCCGGTCAGTGTCAGCCAGTTTGCCGTGGCATACGGGGCTCCATCGCAGTCTTTAACACTGGTAGCATGCCGCGACAGCGTGGACATGAACCGTATGTGCAGTTGACGGACTTTGAGCGAGGGCGTATAGTGGGCATGCGGGAGGCCGGGTGGACGTACCGCCGAATTGCTCAACACGTGGGGCGTGAGGTCTCCACAGTACATCGATGTTGTCGCCAGTGGTCGGCGGAAGGTGCACGTGCCCGTCGACCTGGGACCGGACCACAGCGACTCACGGATGCACGCCAAGACCGTAGGATCCTACGCAGTGCCGTAGGGGACCGCACCGCCACTTCCCAGCAAATTAGGGACACTGTTGCTCCTGGGGTATCGGCGAGGAGCATTCGCAACCGTCTCCATGAAGCTGGGCTACGGTCCCGCACACCGTTAGGCCGTCTTCCGCTCACGCCCCAACATCGTGCAGCCCGCCTCCAGTGGTGTCGCGACAGGCGTGAATGGAGGGACGAATGGAGACGTGTCGTCTTCAGCGATGAGAGTCGCTTCTGCCTTGGTGCCAATGATGGTCGTATGCGTGTTTGGCGCCGTGCAGGTGAGCACCACAATCAGGACTGCATACGACCGAGGCACACAGGGCCAACACCCGGCATCATGGTGTGGGGAGCGATCTCCTACACTGGCCGTACACCACTGGTGATCGTCGAGGGGACACTGAATAGTGCACGGTACATCCAAACCGTCATCGAACCCATCGTTCTACCATTCCTAGACCGGCAAGGGAACTTGCTGTTCCAACAGGACAATGCACGTCCGCATGTATCCCGTGCCACCCAACGTGCTCTAGAAGGTGTAAGTCAACTACCCTGGCCAGCAAGATCTCCGGATCTGTCCCCCATTGAGCATGTTTGGGACTGGATGAAGCGTCGTCTCACGCGGTCTGCACGTCCAGCACGAACGCTGGTCCAACTGAGGCGCCAGGTGGAAATGGCATGGCAAGCCGTTCCACAGGACTACAGCCAGCATCTCTACGATCGTCTCCATGGGAGAATAGCAGCCTGCATTGCTGCGAAAGGTGGATATACACTGTACTAGTGCCGACATTGTGCATGCTCTGTTGCCTGTGTCTATGTGCCTGTGGTTCTGTCAGTGTGATCATGTGATGTATCTGACCCCAGGAATGTGTCAATATAGTTTCCCCTTCCTGGGACAATGAATTCACGGTGTTCTTATTTCAATTTCCAGGAGTGTAGATCACCGAGTCTGCGTATCAGGGACCCGACTGTTTGTTGGTAGGTTTGTGGAGGTATATTGCGTTAGATATCTACGCACAGGTCATGTAATTCGCGTGAATAACGGACCGATTATTTACGTATGCTGGGCTGACCTGTGTGGCGGTTCTAGGCGCTTCAGTCTGGAACCGCGGGACCGCTACGGTCGCAGGTTCGAATCCTGCCTCGGGCATGGATGTTTGTGATGTCCTTAGGTTAGTTAGGTTCAAGTAGTTGTAAGTTCTAGGGGACTGATGACCTCAGCAGTTAAGTCCCATAGTGCTCAGAGCCATTTGAACCTTTTTTTTGCGTATGCGGTGTTGCGCACTATATCGAACCAGATAGGTTCCATAGGTTTTATATTAGGTGAATTTGGTCGCGGAGACATCTACGTTAGTCCTAGAGTGCTGCAACGCTCATCGTTTGACCGGTCACGGCTCGCCTGTTGACTGAGGGACCGAGCCGCTCGTGTCCGGCCCCACACGACTCGGCTCTGTCACGTACTCGCCCCGTGTCTGTTGTCCGGATTCCAATCCAACGCCTCTCTCTCTCTCTCTCTCTCTCTCTCTCTCTCTCTCTCACACACACACACACACACACACACACACTCACACACACAATGTATTTATCTCTGTCTCTTTGTCTTTTAATACGTAACGTTTCCAAGAACGGGTACGTGACGCAGCTAAATTCATAAAGCACTTGCAAAGTAAAATTATTTTTCAATAGAATCGCGGATAGAAGACGAGTCTCAATTCCAAACAGAAGATATGTTTTTCCCTTCATTAATAGGAAACATTAAATAAGTGCAGTCTCTGTAATGTAGAAGACAACCATCTCATAAAGAAACCATTCAAAGAACATTAAACATTTGCAGACGTAACTTGTCATACTTTTCACTTTTTTGCAACATAAACAAAATTATAGTTAGTGAGTCATTGCTGATCAACAATAACGCGTTCCGGATTTAATTGGCTGCGGCGATTTGTTAGTAACATGCCGGCTTTACTAAAGCATCTTTCACTAGGTGCGCTTGTTGCTGGGATACATAAAATACGTCTTGCAACTGCAGCCGGGCCTGGCAGTTCTGTTTCATGTCTGCTCCACCACTTTAAGATGTCATCGTCATCTCCGGGGTGCATTAAAATGTAGAGACCTACTTCATCTGCTGCGGATGATCTGTTGTTCCTCCATTCCTTGAAACGATCTCTCTTTCTGGGTGGTGATGACACAGTACTTGAAGGATCTATGATAATAAACTAAAGAGACAAGTAATACAGAACTGATGTGGAAATCATCGAAACATTGGCGAAAAAATGAAGTGTTTTACGTTAATGAAATATTATACGAATTTTAACATTCCCGTTTCTCTATAATACACTACCCACTAACTATGCGAAAACGATTATGTTAATGGTTGCATGTTGTACCTGCGTAAGTAGCACACATTTGTCGTACATTGCTAAGAATTTCCTGCTTTTTATTTATTTCAAGCATATTAAGATCACGGGAAGACGGCCAAAGAAACGTAGCAATTTTATGTCTGGAAGTGATCACAATCTTCTCACAAATGAAATTCAAGGCTCGATTTTTAATCCTTTGTACATTCTGTTAAAAAATACATATTATTTGGTACACATTAATTATGCTAGTTAATTATAAATCTATCGTGCATCATAATGAAACAGTGCTTTTAATTGCAGCAATTACCCACCTGACACTCATTGTCATTGACACTGCAAATTTGTTGCAGTTTGTGAAGCCAAAGAACAACTAACTGGATTGTCGGTTCTTTTTCGCCTTCTAATTCAGCTGCGGCCACATTAAATGGTCTCAGAAAATGCACAGTTTTTCCTTCAAGTTAATTATCATATCTTTGCAATCTGTAAGCGGAGTCCTTTTCCGTCAGCAAAGCAGCAACTTCGTTATAATGAGTGTGTAAGGATTCCAGCATAGTGTACAAGCTGTTCCAGCGTGTACAGACCTCGTGTTTCAACGATGATTTCAAAGACGAGCAGAGGCCTCTTTTCTTAATGTACTTTACAATGCATTTTGCAGTATTTATTGTTGATTCGATGTTCGGCTATGATTTAACAAGAAGTTATCTTCATCGAAAGTATGGCTAAGTGCTGTGTTTATACAATGAGCAGCACAAGGAATCCTTCTGTGATTTTCCAAAGCCTTACTTGGCACCCTGGTCGGAGACAATAACAAAACTGTGCAACATGTCCGGCGAAGTGTCCCAATCAGCCATCCTCTCTTCAATTTATTTCATAATAATTTAGTCCCGTCTTCTTAACGTCCGGGAATTTTGTTGTAAATAAAACATTGTTCACAAGAGACCAATCTGTGTTAATGTAATGTGTTGTAAGCGTCAAATAGTGCACCTGAGTATGCGAATCAGTCCACATATCAACTGTCGCAGCACATGTTTTATTAATAACTTCCGCAATAACAGAAGGCATTATGCTGTTTCGTATTGCATCAGCTTGTTCTTTGACATGGCTGCTTATGGTAGAGGGATGTGGTGCGACATCTGCCACGTTCACTCCTCCATAATTCGCACCTAGATGTATTAATTCTTGGCCTGGTTCTCTTAAACCTTCACCGGAAACAGCATTAAAAGGTCTCATATCATTTGCATACACTGCAACACACTTTGCTGTAATACTATTTTTTATTTCTGGCGGTATCACTAAAGGAGCTGTATCTTTGTGACGTTTCTTGCAATTGTGTTTCGTTAAATGAGTGGTTCCCGACTGGAAACACAATAATGTGGAGCAGTTTATGCACGATACGTACTCAGTAGACGCACTGTTTTCGCCTACAACCAACAGAAATGTACTCCATACTTGGCTATTTAGACCTTCCCGTTTCTCCAATGTGTAAACATTGGTTTCAATCTTATGTCTTACTGCACTGGCTTCCTCGCGCTGCATGATTACAGAGAGAGACACATTACAAATGAGAAGCCCGTACTGGCTGCAGTCTCACACGGATAATGACACGTGGAGTGTGTTTGAAGTTACGTGCTACGTATTCGGTCACTAGAACTATAGTTCAATTCTTTTATCTTGGCGGCTCGCGCATGCCCGCCCAGACGCGGGAGATTGCTGCGTTGCCAGTTGCACACGACGCACGCGCCAATAGAAGCAGCGCCATAGTATAGCATAGTTCGCAAGCTTACGGTTAGGGGGGAGCGCGCAGTTCATGAAGTAAAGCCACCACGGCCGCATTAACCCTTTCGCTGCTACAAAGACGTGCTCCCTGCATTCCGCGCTGTGCGCGATTTTGTCACTGCACTGCTCGCCTGTGCAGACACATCGTGTTCCGACTGCTTTGACACTCTTATCAATCGTTTCCACAAAAACTATTTGGCCCAAAAATTAGATTTTTACAAATCTTCTTGACTGATACCTTCCCCCCATAAATGACTTAATTTTGTTTCGATGTTCAACGCAGTTATTATGCAGCATTAAATATAGTAAACCATTGCACGAAATTTTGAAGAGTATGCAGAGGTAAAAGTCCATAGAGTATACTTTCCGTATGGTCGATTTTAGTTGCCACAATGTTGAGAATGAAATGTGGACAAGATACCTAAATTTCATATAAAATTTACTGTATAACAATAGCTCATTTAAGTACCACATAGGTATCGATGTAATATTGAGAAATATTCCGTCTTTCGCGACTGTAACAAAAGTTTTATTTACACTGAGCACGTTTGGTTTTATTTTAAAGCACTTCAATCAATCAAAAGGAAGTAGACAAAATACATTAAACAAAACTGTGGACTTACAAAAACATTAGGACTTGAATATACCGTCTATCAGTGAAGTGCTCTGAGCTATGTCAAATATAATTTTTGTGTGTGGCACACACAAACATAATTTATTTGCTAAAACACTGATCTGCCAACACAAACGTTGAATATTGTGTTACCACAGCACAAAACTACGGAAGGTGACTTGGCAATGGAGGAGACAAAATACTGTCCACTGAAGATGCTTCAAAAGAGAGAAACGCATCTGGTCTAAATAAGCCCCTTATTACAGTTGCAGAAGAGGAATATATTTCAGTACCGTTGGTAAAACTGCGACTGTGGAACAAAAACAAGAAAGAGAACATGAGTACCATTGTGTATGTGCCATACCTTTCCTTGATTGAAGTGCTTTAAAATAAAGCCAAACGCGTCCGGTGTAAATAATACTTTTATTACAGTCGCGAAAGACGGAATATTTCTCAATATTACATACGACACCTATGTCGTACTTATTAAATGAGATATTGTTATACAGTAAATTTTATATGAAATTTAGGTATCTTGCCACATTTCATTCTCAACATTGTGGCAACTAAAATCGACCATACGGAAAGTATACACTATGGACTTCTACCTCTGCGTTGAACATCGAAACAAAATTAAGTCATTTATGGGGGGAAGGTATCAGTCAAGAAGATGTGTGAAAATCAAATTTTTGGGCCAAATAGTTTTTGTGAAATCGAATGATAAGTGTGTCAAAGCAGTGGGAACACCATGTGTCTGCACAGGCGAGCAGTGCAGTGATGACAAATCGCGCACAGCGCAGAATGCGGCGAGCACGTGTCTGCAGCAGCGAAAGGGTTAATGAAGAGACAAAGCACTAGAAATTTCAAAAAATTGCATTCAAACAAATATAATTCGTGAAGTAAGGCACTTCGATATTGTTTTTAAATAATGAAAATATTAAGCATCACACAGGGTTTGAACTCATAACCTTTCGCATGATAGCCAAACATCATAACCGTTACGCTAACGCACCTCGTCTGAATAAGTACCGCCATTAGGACTATAACACACAAAATACTGACAAACACTGTTGGTATGACTATGAATTACTCACGCTTCGTCGAAGTACAATAGGAAATAAACAATTACCGCTGTTCTTTATTTGCGAAAAGCGTTCGTGAGAGTGATACAAACACCTTTCCTTGCTATCACCTGAATTACGAGTCTTATTGCTTGTTTGATTTAATTAATTAATAGAATGTGAAGCAACTGGTATAAAGAATGCTTTTTCCAAACTTTCTATGAAAGAATGTCTGCTATCAAGACATTGCTTTTGTTCTATTATTTTATTTATGACTGAACGTTTCTAAAACGGAAGACACTCGTCCATGCTCTACACTTCAGTCGAGATGTGGCAACGTCGTTCTCTGTTCATTGGCTGACTGTTTTTTGTGACGTCAGATGTGCAGAAAGAACCTAAACTCGGCCGCCAACATAAATGACACGCACTTTAGTGCAGGCAGCCTATCCAGTTAGGGTGTGCTCGCCCCATCTCGTATTTTGCGCACACTTACTCGGTCATGCAGGACTCTAGTGAGTTCACTATAATGCTCCTCAAACCACTTCAGCACGGTTCTGGCTCCGAGACACGGACAGTTATACTGCTGAAAGGTGACATCGCCGTCGGGGAAGACATTAAACATGAAGGGATCGAAGCGGTTCGCAGCTTTCAGCGTTTCTTCGGTTACTACCACAGGTACCATGCTGGTGCAGAACATAATACTGCTCCCGCCAGCCTGCGTCCATGTGCGCGCTGCATGTTTCGACCCGCCGTTCACCTCGATGACGTCGTTTGTGGAGACGACCATCGATCTAATGTAGCAAAAATGTGATTCGCCCGAAGAGCCGACACTTTGCCATTGATCGACGGCCGAATCCCGATGGTCCCACTGCAATCGTAATTGGCGATGTCACTGGGTCAACACGTGAACACGAAGGGCTGCTCTGCTGCGAGCTCCATGTTCAACAATGTACGGTGAACGGTGTGCTCCCAAACACTTATGCGTGCTCCGCATTGTGCTCTTACAGCAGAGATGCTACACATACCCGTCTATCCTACGAGGGTGTGTCAAATGAAAACCTTTAATATTTTTTAAAAATATTTTTTATTGTGCAGAAGTGGTACAAAGCTGTATCACTTTTCAACATAATCTCCCCCACACTCAATGCAAGTCCTCCGGCGCTTATAAAGTGCATAAATTCCTTTAGAAAAATGTTGTTTTGGTAGTCCGTGCAACCACTCATGCACCGCGTGGCGTACCTCTTCATCAGAACGGAACTTCTTTCCTCCCATTGTGTCTTTGAGTGGTCCAAACATGGAAATCACTTGGGGCAAGGTCTGGTGAGTATGGTGGATGAGGAAGACACTCAAAATGAAGGTCTGCGATTGCTGCAACTGTTGTACGGGCAGTGTGCTTTGCGTTCTCATGTTGCAAAAGGACACCTGCTGACAGCATTCCACGTCGCGTTGATTTGATTGCAGGCCGCAGATGATTTTTTAGGAGATCTGCGTATGATGCACTGGTGACAGTCGTCCCTCTAGGCATGTAATGCTCCAAAATGACGCCTTTTTTGTCCCAAAAGAGAGTCAGCATAACCTTCCCTGCTGATGGTTCTATTCGAACCTAATTTTGTTTTGGTGATGAGGAATGGCGCCATTTCTTGCTCGCTCTCTTCGTTTCCGGTTGGTGGAAGTGAATCCAGGTTTCATCCCCAGTAACGATTCTTGCAAGGAAGCTATCACCTTCTCGTTCAAAGTGCCGAAGAAGTTCTTCACAAGCATCAACCCGTCGTTCTCTCATTTCAGGAGTCAGCTGCCGTGGCACCCATCTTGCAGACACTTTGTGAAACTGGAGCACATCATGCAGAAGGTGGTGTGCTGACCCATGACTAATCTGTAAACATGGTGCAATGTCATTCAGTGTCACTCGGCGGTTTTCCTTCACTATGGCTTCGACTGCTGCAATGTTCTGTGGAGTCACAATTCGTTGTGCCTGACCTGGACGAGGAGCATCTTCCACTGAAGTCACGCCATTTGCGAACTTCCTACTCCATTCGTAGACTTGCTGGTGTGACAAACACGCATCGCCGTACTGAACCTTCATTCGTCGATGAATTTCAATAGGTTTCACAGTTTCACTATGCAAAAACCGAATAACAGAACGCTGTTCTTCCCTGGTACAAGTCGCAAGTGGGGCGGCCATCTTTATACTGATACTGCAACGGTATGTGTGCATCTGCACTATGCTGCCACCTACAGGCCATTCTGCACGCTGTTTGTAGCACACTTACCAACTTACAGGACAACGGCGCGAAATTTCGATTTGTTATTACAAATTTAAGGTTTTCGTTTGACTCACCCTCGTATTTTACAGAGCAGACGAGCCCCCGAACCCCACGTTCTGTAAAGAGTCGTGGACGTCCAACTGTTTATCGCCTAGTGGTTGTTTCACTGTCGCACTTCTTTCTGTAGATGCTCACGACAGTAGCACGTGAACATTCGAGCAGCTTCGCCGTTTTCGAGATTCTCGTTCACAGGCTCAACATATAATAATCTGCTCTTCGTCGAAAGTCGCGTGTCTCAGTGGATTTGTCCATTTGTTGCCCGCATCTTCGCTAGGGTGATCCTCCGTCCGTGTGTGCTCCGCTTGCATACTTTTGATACCGCATCACGTGCTCGCCAACGCCACCAGGCGGCATCCAACGTCGCGGTGGGCAGTGGTCATGATATTTTGGCTTAGCAGTGTACTGCTTAGGGACTACGAGGATAAGATAATAGAAATTAGATCGTGGACTGGATGTCAAAAGTTGTGGGATAGGAAAAACTCAGTTGTGGTGTATGACAAAGAGTCGTTGGTACGAAGAAGGGTCCGCTATGGACCGTACGGTGGTTTACGGAGAACGTGTATGTAGATACAGACCGGAGACACTTGTCACACTATGCAGTGAGCAAAGCTGCGCAGCGCGCCGGAGTTGCAGTGTGCATTCTTGTGCAGCTGGGGTTGGTGCCTGCGGCTGCAGGCGCCGCCGGTCACCTCGGGTTCGTTAGGCTAAGCGCCGGGCAGGGCAGACGTCCGCCGTAATTGGGGGCCGCTGTTTACTGCCGCGCTGCTATACGGCGGCTCGAGTTTGCGGCCGCGCAGCGCCGAGCAGCTGCACCTCCCGTACGGAGGAGCGTCTGTTCCGTCGAGGCTCCGCGGAACGCTCTGCTCATCAACTCCCCAAAGCAGTTGCCACAGCAAGGCTCCCCGTACTGCCGGTGGCACCAGGTGCGGCGATGAAACCGAGGCGCCAGATTCCTTCAAGTGAAATTCACGACCCCGCAAAGAGGGAGACAACCCTCTGCTCGGAACTAGTTCGTGTCCTGACGGTAGAAACAGCACCACAACATGAGGCAGTACCCTTTTCCCTTACTGCGGTTTGGTTCCAGACTGCGTAGCTTGAAGATGTCAACATTATCATTCTAACGGGGAAGTCTTTCGCGTCAGATTTGTTGTATTAATTGTTCTCGGTGTACTTGTCGCGTTAATTATCTGTGAAACTACTGGATAGTACCCGCCGTTGTATTCCGTGAAAGCAACTTGCTTTGGAAGACGTAACGAAAATACACAGATCTTAAGAATAAGCACACACTTTTGTATACGCAGACACAGACTGTAGCACACACTTCAAATCATTAAAATCAATTATAGTCGATCGTGGCGCGGTGATACAGCAACCTTCTAGTTTGATCAATATTAAAAGATAGCCCTAGGTCGCCGAAAGCTGTTTAATGCCTCAAAATCGACGCCTTTACCTCGAGTAGGGCATCATCAGGTTATCTCGCGCAATGTAAGTCATCTGTCATAGCAGGGCAGAGTAAGGCCACGCTGAAAAACTGTAAACATGTCCACGGAGCAAATTGCTGGTGACCGATCCGCGCTCAGTATTGGTCAGAACTGTGAATACACGGCATAAGCGCGGATCGGCCTCCTGTAATTTGCCCCGGGGCCATGGTTTTGAGCGCGGCCTGAACTCTGCCCTGCTATGACTGTTGACCCACACTGCACGAGATAACCTGATGATGCCCTACCTGGGGTAAACGCGTCGCTTTTGAGCCAGTAAACAGCTTTCGACGACCTAGAACTGTCTTTTAATATTCATCAAATTACTAAAACTCAGTCATCAAAGAAACTGTGGAAATTAGAACGTGTGTCGACAGTTATAACTGAGATATGAGATTTGCATTCGGCAATGCGTGGATGGCCACTTGACACAGAGAGGCCGGGTAACGGTGTTTTTATGAGGTGCATTGGGAAAGAAACGACCCGGAGGCTGTAAAATCAAAACCGTTGTAAAGATCGTAATACCATTGCATACGGAATAAGGCGTTGTCCCTATAAGAATGCTGAGACCCCAACCGCTAGAAGAACACGAACACATAAACACGTGACAACAGGCGTCGATTGTCCATTGCACTCAAAAAATGGTTCAAGTGGCTCTAAGCACTATGGGACTTAACATCTGAGGTCATCAGTCCCCTAGACTTAGAACTGCTTAAACCTAACTAACCTAAGGACATCACATGCATCCATGCCCGAGGCAGAATTCGAACCTGCGACCGTTGCAGCAGCGCGGTTCCGGACTGAAGCGCCTAGAACCGCTCGGTCACAACGCCCGGCCCCATTGCATTCAGTAGTGCTGACAACAGAAGTGGAGGCTTCAAAAGAGGAGCAAAGGGACGTAACTCGTTTCCTCAAAGCGCAACGTCTGCAGGAACTGAAAAATGGCACGAGTGTACGAACAGCACTTCCAGTCCGTTGCAGGGCCAAGACGTGGCAAAAGCGATTCACGGAAGGACCGATACTGTAGACTGATGACTCGCATTTTGGAACCCCTCAACGCATTACCGGTACCATTGTCCAGCAGGCGTATGCCCTCATATTGAAGGACAGGCGAGTTACATTGGCAGTTTGCTCCCAGAGAGCGCGTTGAGCGACGAAATTGCGACGGACATGCTTTGCTCTTCGTACACTTGTACCATTCTTCGATGAATTTCCATTCCACGCACTTATTCAGCTTACAGTAAACGCGCTACACCTCTCTGCTCTTTTTCTGAAGCGTCTATTTCTGTTTTCAGCACGACGAGGGAAGTGGTTGGTCGACGCGTGGACGTCGTGCTTGCTCTGTCGTCACATGAGTATGCGCCCATGGAGCTCTAGCGGCCTGAGCGCTCTTATAAGGACCACACCTTCTTGACATTAGGATCTTTGCAGCGGTTTTCATTTTACAGCCTCCGTCTGGTTTCTCTTTGAATGCACTTCTACTTTTCATTCTGTACTCCAAGAAATAGAGCGAAATGTTCTGTTTGAAATCCGGTCTATTGTAGACTCGCTGTTCTTTTTAGATAATTATCAGGAGCGCGGCTAATTGGGCGGAAGAGTTCCTAATTGCGAAAAATGCGGCGAGATTACCAATTTCGGACTCTGATTTACACCCAAAGGAAACCTCCCAAATACTTTACAGTTTTTTTTTCAACTAATGAGAGTAGCGGGCTGTTGTAAAACTTCTGTCTTTCCTGCCAACTATCGCAGCAGGACTGGGAGTGGAGCAGAAGGAATCCAAATTTTGAATGTTTGTTAGGAGATTTCCAGTCCGACATTCGTCTGATGATCAAGGGAAGCGTGCTTGTGTGTGTGTGTGTGTGTGTGTGTGTGTGTGTGTGTGTGTGTGTGTGTGTCGGAACTGTAGGTTATTTTGTATTTTGCGTTATTTACTCCAAACAGCAGAGCTGCCTGTTTGAGATACAGCCCATTAAAGAGTCATGGTTCTTTTCAGCAAAAACTCCCATCAGTCTGAGAGTGGGCAGACGGTATCACAATTGGGAGTATTTGGTTCAAATGGCTCTGAGCACTATGCGACTTAACGTCTGAGGTCATCAGTCGCCTAGAACTTAGAACTAATTAAACCTAACTAACCTAAGGACATCACACACATCCATGCCCGAGGTAGGATTCGAACCTGCGACCGTCGCGGTCGCTCGGCTCCAGACTGTAGCGCCTAGAACCGCACGGCCACTCCGGCCGGCTGGGAGTATTTGAATGGGGCTCCCAATTCCGGCATTCGCATTATAACGAATGGAGAAAACGTCCCAAAAAAACGTGGTCTGGGGGTGGGAACTGTTCTCAGTTGAATTCTGGGATGAACTGTTTCAGATTGTAAAAAAAACGTACTTTCTGTGAACGTATGCTTGTTCATGTGTACACTGAGTAAAGTAGATGACTTGCGCGACATGTTAAGCGTAAATGGCCTTATACATCGTGATGCAAACAAGGATGGTGCGCGTGAGATTTCTTCTTTGCCGCGAAAGTAATCTGTGATCACAGTGGACGATACAGATCAGTATATCTGTCAATTCGGTTACTTCTTCCACCGTCAGTTATCGTTCTGACGAAGACAGGGGTGGATTCTGTTGAAATCTAAAATTTTCAACGAGAATAACTTAACAACTACATCAATAATGTCACATGTTTGTGATTCCGTTATTTCAACATCATTTGATTTTCTGGAGAGAATTAACGCGACAAATACACCAAGAGCAGTTAACGAACATCACAATTAGCATTCATTTCGACATACGATTTTCATCCGTTTTCTTAACGTTGTGAATTCGTATTGCAATACTTTTGTTTCTTGGGTTAGGCATTGAATCCCAGTACTTTTCTCATATTATCGTTCCTTAATAAATGAAAATTATTGGTCTTTATTTTGAATAGCGGTTTACTCCACACACAAACCTCAATACTACTACTTGAATCTGCTTTTCTCTGCCTCGTGCCGGCCGAAGTGGCCGTGCGGTTAAAGGCGCTGCAGTCTGGAACCCCAAGGCCGCTACGGTCGCAGGTTCGAATCCTGCCTCGGGCATGGATGTTTGTAATGTCCTTAGGTTAGTTAGGTTTAACTAGTTCTAAGTTCTAGGGGACTAATGACCTCAGAAGTTGAGTCCCATAGTGCTCAGAGCCATTTTTTTCTCTGCCTCGTGATGACTGGGTGTTGTGTGATGTCCTTAGGTTAGTTAGGTTTAAGTAGTTCTAAGTTCTAGGGGACTGATGACCATAGATGTTAAGTCCCATAGTGCTCAGAGCCATTTGAATCTGCAGTTTCTCTCTGCGTTTTAATACGTATGTCGCATTCCTGCGCAGTGCTGCTAACACAGCCACCGCTTTATAAAGTTTGTGTTTCCTTTACGCACTCCATACCCTGCGTTCTGGTATTGTACTACAAGTTATAGAAAAGACCTGAATGTCTCGTATTTGTAAATGAGGTCCGAAGACTATGGATTCCAACTCAGAGAGATTGGAGCTACAGCCACCTGGCGACCGCCTATCTTACTTCAAGATTCCCATTTATTGGACAAGCAGTCGTGACTATAGTTTATGGCATTGAAGAAGTAATTATGTATAAAAAATCGGGATACTTATTAAAACATGAAAACACTGCGGAAGATACCAATAAAAATTAACTTTTAAACAGTTTATAATTAAGTTTCGGTAATTATTACAGTGACGATAATTACTACAATGATTTTACTTGAAGCACTGTTGAAGTCCAACTGATTAATTCTACTTAAATCCTTCGTTTCTGCTGCCTGAAATTCGGCCACATTTCTAAGAAAATCATAACTATTATTTTTTGAGTAATTAATCTGTTGATGTGGTCAGAAATATAGCTTCGGTAGGAGCGAGCCTCTAATCCTCGTCTAATTACAGTGATATGGGGTTTCCGTGTTTCACCTGAAGCACAATACGCCAATGTCGGCATGGTTTCTTTTTCTTTTTATTGTTGTTTTTGTTGTGGTATTCAGTCTAAAGACTGATTTCATGCAGCTCTCCACACTAGTGTAAACTATTGAAGCCTCTTCCTCTCTGCATAACTACTGCCACTTACATCCATTCGAATATGGTTACTGTAGTCAAACCTTGGTCTCCGTCAGCAGTTGTAACCCCGCCCTACCCATCTAATACCAAATTGACGGTCCCTTGATGTGTCAGGAAATGAGCTGTCGTCATTTTAATCGAATACTGCCATAAATTCATGTTCTCTCCAATTCGCTTGGTGACCTGCTCATTAGTTATTCGATCTACCCATTTAAACTTCAGAATTCTTCTGTAGCAGACCGATTCAAAGGCTTCTATCCTCTTCTCGTTTGAACTGCTTATCGTCCAAGTTTCACTTACGTTCAAGGTTACGCTCCAGACAAATATTTTGAGAAAAGACGTACTGAAACACAATTTTATATTGATATTACACAACAAAATCGAATTAAGTTGTGATATTTGCCCTCATGTCCGGCATTTGATAACTTAAGAAATTCGACATTTCTGCCCTTTTCCGAATACATCTCATGTATACACGGTAGGGCAAATATTGAAGTCCTGTTATTTTATTAATAGGAATTTTTCCTTATTTATTTTAGCGCTGGTATGTAAAGACCCGTGTTCAAAACTGAGTGGTAAATGTTGTATTTTTAATGTTATTAAAAGCCGAATTTGATAACAAATGTCACATCTTGATTTATTTGTTGTGTAATAATGATTGTAACAACTAGTTTCGACGGACATTCGTAAGTGCCATGCAGTATATCAAGTCTTCTCACATGGTATGGGCAGGGTTAGTGGCCTTTTCTATATCTATTTTTATCGAGTATTAAGTACTATCCCGGATACATTGTGCCTTTAACAGTAAATTTAATAATGATGTATAGTACTTTGGATTATTTTTATGTTACATGCTGAAACAGGAAGTTACTGAAGGGCAGACATTCCGTATTTACTATTAAAGCAGGCATAGAGAATGCTGATTGATACTGATGACATATACGATGGAGAAGGTCAGCTGATGCATACTGTATTGAAGGCACGCCACCAGTGACATTATCACACACATCACTCGCACCGCTGCTACTGTTACCTTCATTTAGCCAGTATTATTCGTACGGAACCCTAGTGGCGTATCGGCTATACGTCTAGAGAAGACTTTAGTTTATTAATGTTTTTGAAATGGGGGAAAGGTAGATCAAGGTGTAACGTTCTGATATCATTAGACCCGGAGCACAAACTCGAATTGAACGGAAATGGGTCAGGAAATCGACCTTGTCTTTAAGGGACCTTTCGATATAAGTCATGTAGGGAAAGGGCGATGAACTTGACGTAGATGGGTTCCAGATATGGACCCATGCTTTCACCACTACACTAGATCGTTTGGGCGTTTTAAAATCACTTTAGCTAATACACGGTCCAGACATGTTAATGTGGCCACCACGAATGTTAGATGTCATCTGCAATAAGCATTAACAGACGGCATGCGACAGCACGAACAGTGGAAGGTATATAAAGCGTGTGCGTCTTTGTTATAAAGCGGAAACGGAGCGACGTGTCTAACTTCCAAAAGGGTATGATCACCGTCTTGAGGACCAAGGGTGGAAGCGTTTCTGAAACGGCTAAGTTTGCAAGCTGTTCTCGTGCCACCGTGGTTAAAATATACTATGCATGGCAAAATGGCGGTATCCCAAACCGGTGCCGAAGCAACTGTGGTGCACATATATAACAGGCGTGAACGACGGCTGCAGAACCAAGCTGCTACCAACAGTGTCTCCTCAAGGTTGTAGAAAAATATGGTTGGGCAGTAAGCGTTCCGTGTTGCCATTGGCTGACGCTGTGACTGCACTACGGAACAGCGTCTGCCTCGGGAACAGCGCTATAACATGCGGGCCGCATATTTATGCGACGCTTTTGTGCCGTTTTAGTCTCTACTGGAATAATGAAATGTAAATTGTTATTCTCGTATTGCTACAACGTTATTGCTATGTTCTGTAACTTATCCAGATTTTAAACATTCACTGCTGACTCAAAAAAATTTCAAGCCTCTATCGAATCGAAACATCCGAAAATAAGTGCAAAATATAATCCGTTTTTGAAGTTCTTTGTCAAAGTAAATCCAATTTTCTAAGTTGTCTCAAAGAAAAGTTTTAACTAATAAACAAAATGTATGTAAGTAACGCTCATTTTCATTTTGTATGCATGACAAGTTCAAAATAACTTCAACTAACAGGTAGACACCGTCCTTTTCACTCAAGAAATTATGCAAGTGCTTCATTTGTGGAAAGCATTCGAATTAAGTAATTTAACTGCCGCGCGCACACACTTTTAATTTTGGTCATATCACTAATCTTAGCATTTTTTAATCAAGTGGGAAGAGAATGTTGATTCCAGTTGCTCAAATTAACTCATATAAAACTACATTAGATCGAGAACTGCAAAATACGATTGACAGGAAACATAAGATAGTTCACGTATCATGCCTGCCGTTCAGCAAAGCTGGGATGTAGTATGGAAGACACTAAGTCAGACCTTGGCACCGTGAGTCTTGGAATCATGCTAGATCGTTGTCAAACAAACTCTGTGAGGACCTTCAGTTCTGTCACTAATCTAGGTTCCTACATATCTTAATTTCCGCAAATATTGTTCATTTGTACCCTAAAACGATGACAAGTGCCACTTTCTTGCTTTACAGTGGTGAGCTACCTCTGCCTTCTTTGCGTTATCTTTTGATGATAGCCAGCCTAGTCGAATAAATGTTCTCGTTCTGGCGTAAATTTTTATTACTTCTGGGTGAACAGTGGGGAAACGTTCGGTAAGTATAGCACACAGGTTTTCAATGATACCAGTTTCCCTGATCAAATTGTCGTGTCCACGGATCTGGGCAAAAATTAATTCAAATTTGTTAGCTGTTTCAAGCCACTTTTCTGAGGGCACAAGCAAACCCCCGCGAGGAATCATGCCCAGCCATCCACTTGATGCATCCTCCGGCATTGTCAATGATTCGCCAGTGGGCATGGTCAGTGATCGGTCGTACTGTCTGCACCTGTGTGCTACATATGCTACCAGATACTTGAATCCTTCAACGCTGCTGCCAGAAGCCAATAACACTGATGAAACATCGGTATCTGCTTCTGCGTGGTCTAGGTCTTTGATCTCCTTCTCTCCTTCAAACATTGCGAACGCCTCTGCCATATCTGGCAGGATGCTACCAAACACCGTTGCAGTCACAAATCTTTGTTCTTCACCTGGCTCACAGACGATATGTTTGAAAGAGGAATATCGTGGGCGTTTGCTCCCAACAACAATAGTCTTATCGCGCCCTTTACCTCGACTGGCGATGGATGATCATAAAAATGCCCAAGGCCTCTTTTAAAGGAAAAAGGTTCTCCAGGCAGTCTTCATTTAGTCTTGCACTGAGAACGTTTTCAATGTTATAAGCCCCTAAGTCACTGAGCAGGCCCAAAAGTGTCAGTACAGTTTTCAGAAATCCGTTTTGAAATGGCGGAAGATGTTGTCAGGAGCCGATGCGCTTGTTCTCACAGCACTTATAAAATTTACGTAGGCATTTCTCTTGGGCTTGAAATGAATACCGCATCCACAAGCTAGTGGTTTGTTACTTGCGCGAGTCCTTGAATTGAGCACATCGAAGATCTCACCCACCATCTGTGTGAAATTACTGACGTGCCATATTTCACGCATTAAATAGCGAATCGCCTGTGCAGTTGTGTGAGATAGTAACTGAATTGCTGAACGCAATTGCTGTCGTTTTCTGCCCTTCACTGTAATGTGTTGATGAGGTAACTTCAAGGGCATTTTTATCTCGCCACTGTCCAGAATTAACAGTTTCTCGAGCATGGCTTTCTTAACTGTCTTGTTTTCCAACATAATGGCTTTATCGAGAAAGTGGTTTCTCAAACGTTTTAGCAAATGTGGGACGTGAACGAACTTTTCAGAGGCTCACTTGGCTGCGGAAAACAAGTTTTTTTGTGGGTAACGCCAAACTCGTTCCATTCAGAAGTGTATTTCTTACCCGTGTCTGCTACTGCAGCCGCGACATTAAAGCAAATACTAGCCAATGTAACGATTATTTCTGCTAGGTTGAAATGGTTGAAATGGCTCTAAGCAGTATGGGACTTAACATCTAAGGTCATCAGTCCCCTAGACTTAGAACTACTTAAACCTAACTAACCTAAGGACATCACACACATCCACGCCCGAGGCAGGATTCGAACCTGCGACCGTAGCAGCAGCGCGGTTCCGGACTGAAGCGCCTAGAACCGCTCGGCCACAGCGGCCGGCTTCTGCTAGGAGTGCAGCTGTCATATGAATGTCAAAATTGCTTCCAAGCTGCAAACAATCCTCGCACCATAACGCCGAGAACATTGCTGTGAGGTCCAAGTATTCTGTCACTTGCTGATCATAACAAATTCTGCTATTAGTGTTCATTTCGTCAAATGACAAACCACAAATACGTCCCCTGTCAGTATTCCAGCCCGAAATTGCATCATGACTAAAACATCCTGCAAAATACCTGGGTGCCAACTGAAACAGCGGTTTATCCAAGAGCACAAGATTGATACTGCAGGTAAAGGACTTCCGAGATTTTTCTTGAGAAAATTGTACCTTTTCTGCGAAACGTCAGGTGTCCTCTCTGTCCGTTGAACCCGTTTTGGGGGAGTGATGACCTCAGATCTTGAGTCCCATAGTGGTCAGAGCCATTTGAACCATTTTTTTAAACCCGTTATGTCCCATGTATTACACTTCTGATTCGACTGGGTAAAAATATTTGGCACAGTATTCGATGAATTTCACGAAACACAAGTGGATTTTTATTCCTTTCTTCATCATGCAGACGTCGTTTCGTTGATGGCAAGTGACTTCGAAGATCTTTATTACGTGTTGGGAATGTATTGCACCAGTTTCCTGAGAAGCATTTCTCGTCTGTAATGGCGCAACGGAATTCAGAGAACTGACTTCCTCCAGCTCATTACAAACAATTTCGTCTGTAACTGTGCATTTATCTACACAATTTTTTCGTAGTGTAAGCTGTTTTAATCTCTATGCTTCTTGTATGGATTTCACGTATGTTGAAACGTTCATTCCTTTCTTCTGTTGCACGTGATGAGCTATCATTGGCGCTACTAATACAAGGCAAATTACACGATGGGAATGCTTCACTCTTCAGCAAGCGTTTCCGAAGTAAATTTTGTAGTTCCGAACGCAAATCTCTGTCATAATCAGTGTGTTTGAAATGACGAGAATATATTCTAGCATTTGCCACATTCACATCGTCTTTTCTGCAGAATTTCGACAGCCAATTCTTTTGCAGACTTGCATCGCTTGTGAAAGCATAAAGCACAACTTCAGTTCCTTTTGTGTTGCGTTTGTGAGAATTACAGCAAACAACATCACAACTTGGCATTGCTTGCACATACTAAAAAGGCTCACTACACAAAAGTAATAACACAAACGACAGCACTCACGAAAAAGCACGGTCTCCAACCTAAAAGTCTGGGCGCGAAGTGTTCCACGGTGAGGTATTGCGCAAATTGGCAGAACAGCGTTTGCTTCTGCGCAGCGCTTAGTGCTCCCCCTGTCTCTCCTCAGTGAACGTTCAGAGAACGAACTGTGTATGGGCCTCCTCTGCAGGTGCCTGGTTCATGCACCCATGCTGACTACTTCTCATCGGCAACAAAGGGTGGAATTTACACACGAATACCTCAATTGGGCGTACGCTGAGTGTTAATAGGTGGCTTTTTCTAATGCATCACATTTTATGCTCCATCAGACAGATGGCCGTTATCGTTCACGGCATGAAATGTCTAAAAGCAAACACTAGCAACAGTCGTCGGAATGGGCCAGGTCGCTGGAGGGAGCGTTATGGTGTGGGTAATGTTTTCGTGGACCAATCCAAGTATGCATCTTTCCTTTGGGATCATGTGCACCCTACATGCAGTTTTTTTTATCCTTGACGTGATGGCATCTACCAGCACAAATGCACCGTGTCGTACAGCTCGAAGTCTACGAGCGTGGTTCGAAGAGCATCAGGATTTCAGGATGTGATTCGAAGAGCATCAGGATGAATCTGCCGTACTGCCCTGGCCACCAAACTCTCCGGATTTAAACCCAGTCGAGAATACGTGGGACCGCAAACGGGCTGTCCGCGTCATGGGTCCTAAACCGAGAAACCTGAGGCAGTCGGCCACGGCACTGGAGTGGGAATGACCTCACATCGCTGTCAGAACCTCATTGACCCACTTCCTGCGCTTCTCGCAGCGGTCTGCGCTGCAAAAAGGTGGTTATTCAGGCTTTTGACAGGTGGTCACTTTACCGTGACTGGACAGTATAATATAGTAGAAGAGTCCGCGAATAAGCCTACGGCCGACATCCGCAAACGAGTTGGTGTAGTGGATAAGACAATGCGCTCTTAGCGGCCAGTAGATCTTAGCTAGGTTTCTTTTTCTTGGAGTTTCGTGGAGGATAAAGCTTTCGGTTGTTCCTCCCCTTTTTGAATCGTCCTTTATTTCTTTTTATCAGTCGCTGTTATATTCGTCCTCTGTGTTTTCTTTCGTTCTGGTTTTTCCTTGCCGAAATTTCTTTTAGTACGCAACTGGTCTGGTCAACGTGTACTGCGTACCAGCGTCCGGATGTGTCTGTTGCGGGATTCTTCTGTCCTCTCGAAGAAGACTCGCGACGTTTTTCGGGAGTGATCCAGTAAGTAAGGGACGCCCGCCATTTGGTGAACCACTTCCATTGGACAGTCTGGAGGTACGTGCAGCGACAGTTTAAGGGTCAGGGGTTTCGGACACGCTGCAGCCAATTGACGTGCTGCCCCCGGCATTGCCCCAGATGACAGGTGGGTAATCAGTGAGCGGCCGGAGGAGCATTTTGTAAATGATGATACAACATATAGTGGCAATGTTGATCGTGGATTGAGAATCGTATAGAACTGGCGCAAGCGTCCCACAGCGAGACGGCAGCAAAAGTTCGCGACGAGATCACGCCATTTGAGTCGAGTTTATAGCCTGACGCCAATGTACTTGATTTTCATTGTTACGGTACTATGCCCAAGAAACAAGAGTTCATATCGCCGGCGGGTGATCCAGATTTATCTTTTTTATTGTTTCCCCTATGTCAGGTAGGGGTGAGCCCTGTGAAAAGACAATGGCTAAACATCTTTACTCCGTTTTTTCGCCATCCTTATTCACCCAAAATAATCCTCCGTACTCTAATGACATCGTTTTCCGAGGACGTAATGTCCTAGAAATCGTAGATGGTACAGTCACATTCGTTCCATCAGACAATTTATTAAGTCACCCGTATCTGGTTGAGCTGTACCATTTTTCTCACGCCGTAGACGATGCCTTACGCTGCAGTCGCCCTTTTCTGAAGTGTAATGATCTTTCGTTCGCCAAGAAGCCCTGAAGGCGAGACGAGCTGGGAGCGATAACCACACTAGACTTATGCTCATCTGACCTTCCTGCTTGTGCCAGAAGTCAGACGCAGGGCCGAAGTCGCATACTAGTGCATCTTACCTTACACTGCAGCAGTCTTCCTGCAATCCGAGATACTCGTACCTGTAAGCATACCTTGTTACTTTAATACAGGAATACTCCCGATAGCTTGTTCTGCTTGACACAGATGTAGTACATCGAGAACCCGTATAAAATAGGCCAGAGAAAGGGTTTGTTAAGCCTGGAAACAAGAAAAGAACCAAGTATGTTATAAAAACAAGTTATTATCGAGAAGCGGTGGCTTCTAATACGTTTGCTTAACACATTTTGCAGATTCGACGTGGAGTATGCTTTTAGCAATATGGCAAAAGCCATCACGGAGAACCATTAAGCTAGAACACGGCTTCCATAAATGTTCTACGCAATTTTATGAATCGTATTATCTTTATAGCAGCGGGCATCAAATAACGCTCACTAAAATGTAGCGCTGTAAAGACATGTTCATTCACTGGGATCTTGAATCAAAACTAATTCAGAACGCTACACCTAGCGTAAATTTCACAAAGGTACAGTAATATTACGCTCCCACTATACACATTGCAACGCAACCTTGTGGTCAAAACAATATAACACGTTGAGAAACAAGCGTTGTGAACAAAGCGCATGGCGGAGGCGTAGGCTGCTTACTTTGTTTTTCGGAGAAGCTTTATTATTTACTGTTGAAAGTTCATTCAGAAGCAAGCAAACTTCCGAAAGATACCTAAATTCTCACGGCTGCTTGTAATATCAATAATCGATAGGTTTGTGTAAGTTCTCTGTTGACATTGTACAATAGTGTATCTCAGGGTCTTTGGTTGTGTAAATATGTAATATCTGTGTTAATTATTTTCGCGTTTTAAGAAATTATATTGTAACTGTACCTCCGGTGTTATACGTGTAATACTCTGTGAATGTAATAATTTGTAAAAAAAAAAAAGTCTGTATATTTACTGGTCCATAAGCAGGTAAGCTAAATGTAGAACCTTTAGTAAAGCCCCTCTGCTACGGAAGTAGATTGGTGGGACTGGTAAAGGTGAACTTGGCGCGCGAGGCTTTGATTCCTTTGTGGCGAGTGGCGAATATGAGTTCTGACTGTGATACTGTAATGTTGATGCATTAAGTTGTTCTGAAAGCGGTGCTGATATTCAAGACAATAAAAGCGGGTTAAAAGCTGTGAGCTATCTGGGGAAGTTAACCTTGCATTACTGAGCAACTGTTTCACCAGGTATCTAGTCTAGCTCACCAAATTCCCAACCAGACTAACATTAATTATAATCTTTTAATAGTCATCTTACTACAACCGTAAACCAGTTTATATTTGGACATTTATTTTAACATTGATCATCGTTCCGTTAAAATTTCAGCATATTAAATTTGATTCATAACTAAACTTGTGCCGTATTTAGGATTGTAAAAATGTGAGTTTGTAATCTTACGGAACACATCAAATATGGAGCCAAGATTGGGAGACTGCATACAACACTGCATTCATAGAATAACACGCGAAGAACGTTGAAACATATACAAGAGGAAATTAACCACAACCAACCGATTCAATTTTCACCCAAAGAAGTTACGTTCGTAGCTCAATCCTGTCCACCATGAAATTACCACACACTGGTATACTAAATTCATACTAACTCTCTGTGAAATCTTACCGAAAAGAATAGCTGAGGGCTACTTTGATGATTACACCACATGCTTTACGTGGTCAACTTGGTTTACACAAAGAGTGTAACTCCACAATAATTTTGATAATTAAAATAAATTACACCGAAACGCAATTTACAAAAGTAAAACCTCAAACTGGTTACTATCGTCTTACTGTTAACCTGATGGGTCAAACAATTGTATAAGCACGTGGTACTGGTCTCACAAAGTACACTCCACGTGGGTTGAACATAAAGAAAAGTTGCTATATTGAAAAATATTGTCAAGACGAGACGTTATAATCTCACTCACATTCGCATTTAAGATTGATGATCTTAGTTAAAGAGTTACGGATCATCCACACGTGGTTCCACTTTACTCACAAAGTAGTGACAAAGCAACTACCGTAAGATATTCTGAACTTCACACTCGAATTACACTGCGTTGCAATTTAAGATAACATTAGATATTTTATATCTAAACCTGAAATAAAGGTGATTAAATTTTCAGTTAGGCCGAACTTAAGAAATCCATTGTCCTACGGACTTAGCAGAGACGCGCTTAGCCAGAGATCTTACCACTTCAGACGCTCGCCGCGGACAGACTGCCCTGGGCCCCTACCGAGCGTGCTTAACAGATACAAACGGAAGTGACCAGAGAGGCAGCTTCCTATACCAACATGACAAGGGAGGGACAGGACCATACTAAGAATAGAAACCTCTCTGCTTTTAGAAAGCGTAGCTACCTGTTCCGACGTTGGTCCTACTGTTCTCTAGCAGACAGGCTTGTCTGCTACCATCAAGCATGCAACTAGAAATACATTTGCTCATTCATCCTCTCACACAGAAGGGAAGGGGGATGACAGTATCTTATAATATACACTATATAAAAGAAAGCGCATGTAGGTTCCATATGAGACTGTGTGACATGAATTACATATAAACTGTGTTTTAAAGTGTAGTAGTGTGACAGATCGTTCTTGTTTATGTGTAAAGGTAAGACGTTCCACTGCTCAGTCTCCTCCCAGATAGAGTCAGAAACACCACAGTAAATTTAGAAGTGGAATTTATGCCGTAAATGACAACAGATTTCAGAAATTAACATGAAAGGAATCCAATAGAGACCTTTCTATACTGAGTGGTCAGTAGCAACCTTGGTCCGCTATTGTGGTATAAACCGAGGTAAGAATAGCTTGCGAGCTTCTAAAGTAGCCACGGATGGAGCGTAAAGTTGCCTATCGACCATGGTATCATTATTGGCCCTGTTTGGTTAGATTTAGGACGCCAAGAAGAGTAATATCAGGCCGTGGCTAACATCAGGAACCATGGTTGCTTTACCGCCATTTTTATAGCTATTGTAATTTGCAAAGCCCTACAGCTTTTCATTAAATAAGAAGCTGCCATTAAAATAATCAGTGACAGGAATATAAAGTGTTTATAGCTGTCTGTAAGTAAAGCTGCGCCAATCCACCGCCCTTCTATACCCTGTGTACGCGATACTACCGCCATCTGTTTGTGTACGTATCGCTGTCCCGTGACTTTTGTCACCTAAGTGTATTGTGAGGTGCCACGCTTCAAGGCTGTTAGTGATCGCGCGGTAGAACACGGTGACGGCGGAAGAGCGCAGGTCAGTGACTGCCTGCATTCCACACCTTACAGCCTTCAGCGGGCTCTCGCGAATGCGGAAGACGGCGACAGCGCGACCTGGCTGACGGGCCTTCCGGCGCTCATTACCAGGCCCGGGCCCCGGCTGGCTCGGCTCGATTCGCTTCGCGAGGCGCGCCAAATCGACCGGAATGAACCCCGATGAGGCATTCATCCCGCTTAGGGCCGGGAGCGCTCCCAGCCTATTACGTTTTACGTCCGCGGTCAATTCTTAAATCCCGAACGGGCCACGTGACTGCGGCCCGCGAGGAGACGGAACGGGAAATAGCGTCCTCGCTCCTCGCAGGAAATTAATTGCGGTCCGCGGGGGCGGGGCGCGGGCTCCGCCGCCGTTCCTTCCGGCAGTCGACAGGCGCGCTTTCTTCACTCTGTTTCCTTTTCTTGACGTCTTTAAAAATAGCCAGGGACTAGCTACTACGTCCGCTGTGTCGATGTCATAAACGAGATAGGTCTCGTCACACTTCACTTTTTTTTTTCTTTGTACTATTTCCTTTACTTTGAGAACAGCATCGTGGAACCAGCAAAAACTGTTGTAACGTGTATTTACTCACAGTGCGACGGCTTATTTGTTATTTGGGTGTAACCTTCCTCTACAAATGTTATCAGTGTGCCCACTGCACTGGCCCCTGTCTGACGGTGTCACAGTTAGAGCTTAACGCATCAGAAAAGATAGCGAAGTTCTTTGAATTTTACTGATCTGACGTCTTCGCTTCAAGTACTCGTTCCAACGCAGTTAAAGGATAGGCGTCGATTGTTGATGACATACTGTTGGCTGAAATGCTACTTACCGCGCTGAGGGACTGGTATGTTCAGGCTCAGGCGGGCTGTTAATTACTTAATCAAAATTTCAATAAGGTCAGTTATTTTATTCACGTTGTTAGCGTTGGCTAAGCCAACGAAACCGCAGTCCTCACAAATTCCTGTTATCACATCCATACGCGATCTACAATTCACACGCCAGCCGGAGTGGCCGCGCGGTTCTAGGCGCTACAGTCTGGAACCGAGCGACCGCTACGGCCGGAGGTTCGAATTCTGCCTCGGGCATCGATGTGTGTGATGTCCTTAGGTTAGTTAGGTTTAATTAGTTCTAAGTTCTAGGCGACTGATGACCTCAGAAGTTAAGCCGCATAGTGCTCAGAGCCATTTGAATCATTTTACAATTCACACGCAAACTAATCCACACATATGATTAATATAGTTTTCATACACAAATCAGCAATATATAAAACTTTATTAACATTTAATTGATCTGCATTGCTCGCCGATTCGCTGATGGAATACAGCATGCGTATAATTAAACTTTCCGTGCTTTAGATGGCGCTCATGAAAAAGACTAATCGTATGACAGTGAGACTTTGTGGAAACATTTGTAAGGACATGTGGAAGAGAAATAACAAATAAACTATTGAAAAATTCACATTTCAATTTCCACATGGGAAGTAACATTTGTTAACTGCGTCTAATGTTTCCGTTGCAGGTTACAAACATTGCTCATTGTGAATCCCTCTGCATCCACGACAGCCTGGAACCGCACAAGAGATACTGTTTGACAATTGCTCGCAGCACGTATCGAAGACCATGGAATGTTCAACTGTCGTGACACAGCTCGTGCACTGTTTGAAGATCGCACATTGCCTCCAGCATACTCACCATGGCAACAGTAACTTTAAAAAGTTGTGGTACAATTGGCCGTCGGCATCTCCCAGCAGCAATTCCTATATCGCCAGCTAATTCATACTTCCGAATCATGTTCTTCAACGCCTTCTTGTTCCTCTAATGCGTTGATACCCGTAAAGAGCAACAGCGCTATTGTCATTGTTTTGATAAAACGTCTTTACAAGTAAAGCCCTACTCACCATGTCCAGACCCATGTTGACTGTATGCGTATGTAATGCACACTGACGCTTCTGATTCATCCCTACGTCACCATGCCAGTACCAGTGCCTAAGGCAAGTCATGGCACTAACACTACTAACAACGCAAGTCCTGCAGCGCACAGTCTGAACGTTAAAGAGGGTACCTTTACGGTAAACCGTTTGCCGTCTACGCTGGCTCAAGTAGCGAAAGTTTAATTATAGCCACACTGTACAACTTCACTGACCGCTGGCAAGACTAAACCTCGACTCACAGCGAGCTTGTTTCACTGTCGTGGGACATCATCTGTGTGTTCGTGTGAACACGACAAGGGACGCAGTGATTGGGCTGTTCATTTCTCCGAGCGGTCTAAGGCGCTGCAGTCATGGACTGTGTGGCTGGTCCCGGCGGAGGTTCGAGTCCTCCCTGGGCATGGGTGTGTGTGTTTGTCCTTAGGATAATTTAGGTTAAGTGGTGTGTAAGCTTAGGGACTGATGACCTTAGCAATGAAGTCCCATAAGATTTCGCACACATTTTTTTTTTGTTCATTTCTTTCCTTGTGCGTCAAGATTATTGTACGAGGGTCACTACAAAAGAAATGCACACTATTTTTGTAAAAATATAATTTTCATTCTGCATCTGTGAAAGTTTTACAGTGTGTAGATACACCCTTCCCGCTTGTTTTCAAACTTAGTTCAACCTGTTCCCGTGAGTGGCGCCGTCACAACATGTCTTCAAGATGGCTGCTACACTTGACGTTCGTCAGAAGCAACGTGCTGTCATAGAATTCCTGTGCTGTGAAAACGAGACAGTGGGAAACATCCACAAGAGGTTGAAAAAGGTGTATGGAGATTAAATGAAACAACAAGTTCACTGTTACCAGCCACCGTTTTATTTATTTCCACGACGCGTTTCGAAGGTTTAAACATCCATCATCGGGTGGATTTACATTAGTAAGTATTACATTTGTGTGTGTGTTGTGTTACGATTTTTGGAGGAACTTGTGGCACTGCCTAGTGGAGAAACGAGACACTATTTCAGAATATGGTTTAGGGTTACTTTTGACGAAAAATTAAACTGATATCTAATGGTAAACATTAAATAAGTAAACTACAGTTCCTTCAGTGATCACAGGTTCCTTTTGCTGTCGTAACACATCACATGTATACTGCCACATTTGTAAACAAATATGGCTTCTGAAATCAGCTGGGTGCAAGGTTCGTATAGCAGAAGTGAAGACATAATCGCAAAGTGCAAAGAATATACATCATAACAATATTATTACAGAATAATTGCTTTAAGCATTTGGCGGTGTTTGTTTTGAGGTGTCAAATATATGTGTGTGTACTTTTCTGCCGCCAGTTCTGTCGACGCGCAACGAGAATCGTGTGGTCATCGCACGATAGAGAATGCATTTGTTTTGTTTCGCTGACCATTTTATGTCATATATTTCTCCGGTATGAGTTACTAATATTTCTCCATATGCTCTTGACAATTTCATTTAAAATGCCACGAAATGTAGGTTTCTTAAAGCCAAGTGATCAAGCAGAACCCATTTTCTTGGTTTTGCTGAGGCATCTGAACCTGTTCCAAGCTTTCTTTCTCGTTTATTTCTCTGATACGAGTCCCGAATATTCCTCCATCTGTTTTTGCACATTTCACCTAAAATTCCAATGAAAGATAAGTTTATTAACAATAAGCGCACGCTAGCGTCATTGCATTGTTTCAAGTTCTTGACAACAAGATAGGGTTACACCTTAAACATCTCTAGAATTTTCATTCTGAACGTCTACAGTATACACTGGCAGAAATGTGGAAGAAATAATGTCCGTGCTTGTTCACAAAATTTCCCCAAATTATACTTGTCAGTTTCTCCCATGCAGAAACTTATGGAACAAGCTAAGGCAACTTTCATAGCCGACTGACTCTTTATTCCCATCCAAATGAACTTCCATATTCTTATATTCTGACAGCATACATCGTTATGGATGACATGAACATTTAATCTTGCCAAGCTGCACTCAAAAGATGACTCCAGGATTTACAAAAGACGAATTTCAATTGTGAACTGTGTCAGACCAGAAGGGCCTTGTAAAACAGTAGTGCACTTTTGGCACAAGTTTTTTGAGCACCATCTTCTACCAATGAATTGAAGTGAATGTGACAAATTACTTATTGCAGCATACTGTTTGCGCAATCTGTTGAGAAACGCCTTCGTCAAAAACGAACATCTATTGATTACAGAAAGCTGTAAAACAATCTGGTGGTGGTTTTTCACAACTAGAAGGTATCATCAAGACACCAATCTACCGTTTACTTTCAAAGTGAAGGTATTGTAAAATGTAACTTTCTCGTTCTACTTTAGATTGTTCATTTTATAATGTACTTGCCGTTTTCAATTTTTATCGTCACAAAAAAGAGTAATGCGAAAATTGACCTGCAAGTTCATTTTCATCATTCTAATTCTACATCTGCATGGATTATACTGATTTTCATAACAGGCCTGAAAAATTTGCATTAATGGGAAAATAATATATATTTCACTCACCTGCCAGTTTCAACTGTGCACCAATTTCTTCCCAAATTCTGTCTCTGAACATAGTGTCTCTATATTTAGGGTTCTTCAAATCGTAAAGGCAAGGATGTTGCGAGACCAGCTCACAGAGCATCACATCCTGTGAGTGGCTCATTTCAGTTTTCCTTGACTGGCTCGACATCTTTCTGGCAGCCGTGCATCTTTGTGTCGTCCGACTTCCGTCGCAACACTGCTCACTGGTGCAGTGCTGCGGCAGCTGCCGCAACAGTCGCGCGTCGCATCCCAAACTCGAACTGCGCTTGCGCCAGCAGGCAACTTCTGACATCACGTAGCGACCCGTCGCAGTCGCTAGTGTGCGTCGCGTCTTGGACAACGTATCTTATGTCTACATATGGCATCTTATGCTTAAGTCTTAGTTGGTACGACGTAGTCCATATGACATTTTGAAGTGTGTCGGTTGTTTTCCTGTTACGATATGATCACGTTTTTTATATATTTACTTATATTTTCGCGACAAGTCAGTGATCACGTGTAATTCAAATGGTTCAAATGGCTCTAAGCACTAAGGGACTTAAAATCTGAGGTCATGAGTCCCCTAGACTTACAACTACTTAAAGCTAAGGCATCATACACATCCATGCCCGAGGTAGGATTCAAACCTGCGACCGCAGCAGCAGCGCGGTTCCGGACTTAAGCGCCTAGAACCGCTCGTCCACAGCGGCCGGCCACGTGTAGTTTTTCAGAGATAGTATTTTCGTGGTTTTTACGTAAATGATAGGTTTTCTATTGTTTTGTGTCTGTCACGATAATTTAGCCATTTTCTTTTATAATGTTAATAAAATTTTCGATTAATTTCTTATGTTTAAAATCTATTTGTTCGTTGAGAATTTCTTCTGGGTATTTTTCTATATGACTAAATTTCCATTTCCTCCAAAACGTTCATTGATTGTCCTTTAGGTACTTTGTGTAGAATTTTTAGGCATCTTCAATATTTTCTGCTTTATGTTCTTGGCTTTTTAAGAATTTTTAAACATTTTCAATATTTTCTGCTTTATGTTCTTGGCTTTTTAAATGCAAATGAAATGTGAATTGGCTGCTCTCGCAGTTTTGTGCGTGTCCATTGAATCCGATTCCGAAATTCGTGCCTGTTTCATAAAATTTATTGGAGTTGTCTCAAGAAATTGTGTATGTGCCACGACATGAAAAAGTGGAAATATTATTTTCCGTAGATCTCGTTTTGCCCTTCGTTTTTATTGGTACGAAACCGTTCGCTTCCCAATCGCTTCAAATGACATCGCAGCCGCTCACCTATCTGGTGGCTGCACGCATTCGCGACAGTCTCTTCCGCCCAGGCAGGAGGTGCTCAGACATGCTGTATGTACGATTTGGCACTATTATTTACTACTGGTATGCATGTAGGGCTGGTAAATAGAAAGTGAAGCAGACCTCTCCTTTCCTGGTTTATAGTAAGTATTATTCTATAATTTCATTTGCAGAGAAAAGACGTTTTTCCTAATCACTACAATTTGACGCTGTCCGGAGCAGAAATAAGAGCACTGCATAAGCCGGCTCTGGGCAGGGTGCTGGAGTGGCCTTTGGTTTTCCCGTCATGTCTTTGACGCTACGAGAGAATTAAATTTCGTAGCTGGAATGTAGTTAACTGTCTTAACTTGAAACGCGCCGCGGATACCGGGACGTGTTCACAGATAGTTTCTGTGGATGTAGCCTGACAAGAACTGCGCAGATTGTATTTCCGTAACCTGATTACAACCTGCAAGACACTGGCAATCGACAAGAACGCGTTAAGGGGCGACACAAATGCTGTCAACATCATGGAGCTTGGGGCGGTGATAACTGGAATGGAGTTACGTATTAGAGTGAGTGACCTATCTTGTTTTCGAACAGCAGCTAAAGTGAATAAAGTATTGAGCTCCTCTGTGTGAATGTGAGTGACAGCGGGACAGTGGATGAGAGTTCAGTTAGGAAACACGACGAAGTCCATTAAAAATACAAATGTTTGAACTCTGTATGGAGTTTAATTTTTGGAATTTGGGTACGGATTTACAATTTCACTCAGTTGTCAGCTAATGCTCTTGAAACAGAGCCAATAATAATACCTTGGGTTTGTAGGCCAGACAAAAAATTTTTTGATTAGTGATCAGTACCACGTTTGTGCGGGAAAAGAATCCTCTGTTTTGTTACGAATTTCGTCGTATGTTAGAAATCGTTATTTGGTTATGTGATTTTCTTGTAAAGAATTGAGAACGTGAAAGAGTCGAGAGTCACTGGTATGCATAGCTATCGATCCAATAGTAACCGTATGTGTGAAAAAACAGAACACGGCCTTTCCTAAACAACTGAAGAGCACCTTCTCTATTACGCAATGGCGTCTAACAACCTAATGAATTAAAAATAAATTAGCAATTATTAAATTGTACGCAATAAGAAATAAGAAGGAATAAAAATATAATCTTTAAAAAAGGCGGAAATTTCAGGTGAGCCACGAAGTTATTCTGCATGGTGCTGGACACTGGCGGTAAGGCGGACAGTTGGATGTGACGATGCAGTAATGCAGCGAGAATGCCAAAGGACTCTCCGCCGCGCCGTCGGGGGTCTGATGGCGATCTCAGTTGTTGAGTGGGCAAGGGCGACCCAAACAGACTCCTCACAACAAAAGGCTACTTGCCCTGGCTATCACTCTGCTGTCTCCCCTCCAACACACACACACACACACACACACACACACACACACACACACACGTTGCTGATCTGCAGCCGCCGTCCCTCGGGCCACCTTATGGCCCCTGTGTTATATGTCAGGCCACTTCAGCGCCGGAACGTGCGTTAAGAATTAACGAGCTCTTTCGATGTTATCGACGTTTGATTGGTTAACTGAAATTTATAAGCCGTGCAAATGGAAAGAGCAATAAACAGCCTTGTCTGGTGCTCGTTGCTGCGTGAGAGGGGACAGGAAGGAAAAAAAAAAAAAAAAAAATCGAAGAGCCGTTGCTGCAACGCTCGCCCTAACTTTAAAGAGCTCTGAAATTGTGATCGCTATAAATCCAGTGATTAATGGAAATGTAGTCATCACCAGTGATAGCTCTTATAATACCTCCACTATTTCCCGATGTTTGACAAATACGTGTTTCCGATAATCGAACCATCACTGCCTGTTTCATTTCTGCATGTATTCTTTATGCGCTCGCTTACATATTCATATAATCACGGACAAATGCCATTGTATAAGGAAAGGAAAATTCTAGTCTCCACTGGCTTGGCGCACAGAACTCGTAATATTGTTTGCAGTTTTACGTTCAGATGCCATACACAGGTGGAGCGTTTGCAGCAGAAGTCTCTCAGTAAGAGACATTAAAATTCTATCCATCTTTTAGCTAGCTCAAATATTCATGACTCATTCACGATTTAAAAACTAAATTACTAGATCCTGGTCTGTTCGGTGCACGTTCAAGAGAGCGATCATTTTTAACACGTTTTTATTACGTCGCTTTCTTGTCTGTCTGTCTGTCTGTCTGTCTGTCTGTCTGTTCGGTACAAATTTTCCAATTGATTTTAAGCTAGCTTCTCGATTAAGTAGAGACATTAAACATTCATCGTAGCTCGAACTGCATGACAACGTAATATTAATTCTCCTTCTTGTCTTGCGTATAGTGGAGGGAACTCGGTGTACCGTTGCTATTTCCCCTTTTCGTGTTCCAGTGGCGAACGTTTCGCAGTAAGAACGATTGCTTGTAAGCCTCCGTGTGAGCTCGATTCTCTCTCATTTTTACCTTCACGCAGGAGCAAGCAATACAATGGTTGACTATGTCTAGAGAAACTGAAGTAAACCTGAAATGTACCACATGCCCGTCGTAATCTCATTAAAATCCTTGAAATAGTTTCAGAAATTTCACGAGTACAAGAGTAAAAAGCGGAAAATTATTATTTAAATGAAAATCTTTTTAATATGTTATGTTTTTAAGATTGACTACTATAAAGTATAAAATAATATATCTTTGCCCCATACAGTTTCGTAAATCCATGCACATAGACCTGAAAATTAGTGCTTCCGAATTTTTAGTAGCTATGACAATAGCATGCAGCTCTACTTTATGGACCGGCTTGTAGTCTACTCCCGATATTATTCAACCTGTACATTAAGCAAACAATAAAGAAAACAAAAGAAAAATTTGGAATTGATTTGGGTTGTTTGGGAAGGAGACCAGACAGCGAGGTCATCGGTCTCATCGGATTAAAGGAGGACGGGGAAGGAAGTCGGCCGTGCCCTTTGAAACGAACCATCCCGGCATTTGCCTGGAGCGATTTAGGGAAATCACGGAAAGCCTAAATCAGGATGGCAGGACGCGTGATTGAACTTTCGTCCTCCCGAATGCGAGTCCAGTGTCTATCCACTGCGCCACCTCGCTCGGTGAAAAATTTGGAGTAGGAATTAAAGTCTAGGGAGAAGAAATAAACACTTTTGGGTTTGGCGATGATAGTGTGATTCTGTCAGAGACAGCAAAGGACTTGAAAGAGCAGCTGAACAGAGTGGACATTGTCTTGAAAGGAGGATATAAGATGAACATCAACGAAAGAAAAACAACGTTAATGGAATGTAGTCGAATTAAATCCGGTGAAGCTGATGGAATTGGATTAGGAAATGAGATACTTAAAGTAGTAGTCGAGTTTTGCTATTTTGGCAGCAAAATAACTGATGATGACTGAAGTAGAGAGGATATAAAACGTAGACTGGCAGTGGCAAGAAAAGCATTTCTGAAGATGAGAAATTTGTTGACATCGAGTGAGTTTTAACTACCAGGAAGTCTCTTTGAAACTATTCCGTGGAGTGTAGCCATGTATGGAAGTGAAACGTGGATGATAAACAGTTTAGACAAGAAGAGAATAGAAGCTTCTGAAATGTACTGCTACAGAAGAATGCTGAAGATTAGATGGGTAGATCATGCAATTAAGGAGAAAATATTGAACAGAATTGAAGAGGAAAGAAATTTGTGGCACAAGATGACTAGAAGAAGGGATCGGTTGGTAGGACACAGTTCTGAGACATCAAGGTATCATCAGTTTAGCACTAGAAGGAAGCGTGGGGGTAAAAATCGTAAAAGGAGAAAAGACATAAATACAGTAAGCAGATTCAGAGGGATGTAGGTAGCAGTAGTTACTCGGAGATGAAGAGGCTTGCACAGGATAGAGAAGCACGGAGAGCTGCTTCAAACCAGTTTTCGAGCTGAAGACAACAACAACAACAGCATGACAATACTTGTAAAATTTGAAATGAAAAGCGTGTGATACATGCGATCGATAATATTAAGGAGTGTAGAGAGTAGCTGTCGTTGATAACAGTAACAACTGTTCGTATCATTTGCAACGGAATAAAACTGTTAGTGACTTAGGTGAACTATTCATGCATCAGCTATTTTTTGCATGCACCGACGTTTTTAGTTTTAATTTTTGTAAGCATTGCCGTAGCTATAAAAAATTCGCATTCATAAATTTCCAGGGCTGTCACTGTGGGGGGTTGGAGATTTGAGAAATTAATGTATACTGATTAAGTCTTCTTGGGTTATGAGCTGAGTCAAGGCGGGGTTCTGCGGCAGTGTTTCGACAACTTGTCGAAACGTTGCCGCAGAAGGACGGCTGAAGATGAGGAGTGGGAAACCTGTCGAAACGTTGCCGCAAAAGAACGCCTTTACTCGGCTGATAACCGAGTACGCTTCATCATCAAAATTCGCCGAGAAAGCCTCCATTCTCATAGTGGATACTATTAAGTCCGCTTTAAAATCGTGTTATAGTAAAAAGTTCTTTATTTAAATACTTATTACAGTGCTACAGTGAGGAAGTTTGCACAGCTGCGCACTCTGCTGCATTCACAGTGGTTTATCTTTTCGTTGCTTCGCTGGTGTCATAGGAACATAGACGTGAAAGTTCCTATTTCAGTCGCACAGTTATGGTTCCCATTGTAATTTCCATGTATTGGGAACTACAGAAAACTAGAAACATCGGAAGTTTTCAATGGACTCCTGTGGTACGGAAACCTCATTGCGAATACCAGATTGATTTGCATCCAAGACCATTCGACCGTTAAAAAAAATATTATAATTTTTCGGAATAGGTAATAATGTTCGGTTATACTTCACAACGGCCGAATACACGGATTGACGGTAGTAAGACAAAAGTACCTGAAAATACTGCAGAAATAACATCCCACTTAACATATACGCTTCGATATGATACGGTAAGGTATTGTGATATGACGCAACAGTGGATGTGGTTACAAATATCCTATGCAGTGTGGGGTTCATTCGTCGATGAAGTACAGATATGAAAGTAGTAAGGATTAAACTCTGTCAAGGGAGGCAGAACTGAAGCTACAATCAATCCGTAGTACTATATGTGCTTACGCCAGTTAAATGTGGCCTAGTAAATTAGAGGGAAAGCCACTACTTCTGGGAAGCAGCAGCCTTTTTTGTTTTTCAGTTGTACTGAATAGCTGCCATTTATCTGCTATAATACTGGAGTGCACTTGGCGCGGCGAAGGGTAGCAGCAAGGGGAAGTGTACCACGTGACGCCCAGCCAGTTGTTTAATTTTGCCGTGTCTGTCTAGAGTTGCGTGTGCAATTATCGAGTTGATTTTCATGTCAATTTAGCTATGCTAAAAATGGTTAGCCACTATAGTGTTTACTATGGGTGGCATAAAGCAGACACGCCAAGTGGCGGCATACGTGTCTGAATATAAAAAGTTTTCTAGGTAGCTTCAGAAGCAGGGAAAGTTACCCCTTGTGGCCCTTACCGTGGCGTTGCCGGTTACCAGGATGAACAACGGCTGAGTAATGTTCAGTGCGACTGAGGGCGCTCAATAGTGACTGTTCTCCATATCCCCCCCACCTCTCTCTCTCTCTCTCTCTCTCTCTGTCTCTCCCTCCCTCCCTCCCCCCTCCCTGCGCAGAACGCTTCACATACAGTCTTTTAGTTGTACACCACTATAGCACTGAATATTTACTTGATAACACTGATATTTTTCAAAGAAAATGCTTACCTACATTCGTAACAACAGAGGCATGCTTGCAGTGAACACTGCTACGTAGCATATAACTAAAAGAAACCATCAATCCTTGAATCTAGATAATTTTCAAGAGTGCTCAATGATGTATTTTGTAAAATTTTCTATTGAACTGATTCCGAATTTACTGCATTATGTTAGATGCGAATTTTTCGAACATACATTTAAAAGCAAAATGATAAACTGAGCGTTTTAAGTAGTTATTAATGTCTATTTGTGGTGCAAGTCTTTTTTGCTTATGTAAAGCTGCATAATATGAAATTTACTGAAATTAACTGTCTCCCTTGAACCATTTGTAGCCCTGTTTGGGTATTATCTGAGCATTGCGTGGTAAGGTTGAGTTTGGACCTCTGATTATTATTCTTGTGGCATCAGCAAACATCAAAATTGTTTAACCAGCTGTACCAGTCACTCGATGTCCATTCACGCAACTTAATAACAAGTACCTGCCAAATATTGGTCCTTCTGGGGCTCTTTATATTACGTTCCCCTTTTCTGAGCTAAGTCTCTGATCTGTGAGGCAATCTCACAACATAACCCCATGCTTTTTGTTTGAGGTAAAGACTGTCCATGGAAGAGGGATGTCAACAATGTCACAACACATCAGTTGTGAAGCACAATTTTGTGGTTCACACAATTAAAGGCTTTGACAAGGTAACAGAGTATATCAGCTTTCTTTAATCATGATGTTGACGTATTCGGGATACTCACCGTTATTAACAATTCCTAAGTGAACTTCGTTGTTGGTTACTTAGGCAACACATGTAAGAGACAAGAAATATTATAATAATTATTCTTATAACTTTGTCTCTGACACCAGACGTCATAGGTACGTTGATTGTAATAATATTACTGTATCATCACTTATCAAGAACAGTGTCGCAGACAGAAAGAGACACACGTATAGTATGTTGCTTTTACTAGGTTATATTAACCTTCGCTCGTTTAGTATTTAAACGGCAGCAATACATAACATTGACCTTTTGCCTCAAATGGTCGTTAGAAATCCCTTTTGGACAAACAACATGATCTTAGGAATAGTTGCAATAGACTTTGACAACAGAAAGACATATGACTGGATGGCCAACTGTTTCCAATGGACCATTGGTTGTAAATCTCTGTGCTTTTCTTATTTTCTTTCACTATCTGACGTGACAACTATTATCCAAACCATCTAATCTTATTTACCATAACGTCTTATGGTGAGACAGTCCCACACACTGGACGAATAATAAATAATTTGCTTAGAGCTTAAAGGTGGTTTTCAACGCTGTCATTGAGAATTATACACCTGACTTTCAGATTTTCATTACGTACAGTTACATACTTTAATTACACAATGGGTGAGGTGTACGAGATCGGTTTCTGTGCGCCTACCATTGGACAGAATTGGCCATTGTAGCTTGTCCTTAGTTAATGTGTATCTAGAATCAGTTTACTTCCCCTTAATGTTCTCCTCTGTGACTGGATCTGTGGAACACTATAAATGAGGGAGATAACGATGACGTCCTTGAAGGAGGTGATCAGTATTGTAGATACACCTCTTGTTCACATCTTATCCAGCTGCCGACTGTGTGCCGCTGCTCGTGTAGTGCTGTCCAAGCAGACGTGACGCTGAGAAGAAATGTTGAAAGCCTGTCGTGTTGGAGTTTACTAACGCACTGTGGATGCCGGCCTAGTCGCAGTTGGCGCCGTCCTCGTTAGCGCCCCCCACCCCGCCCCGTCCCCACCCACTACCCTACTGGGCAGCGCTTCTTTATCCGCGCCGTTAGCAGTTAATCACCGGGAGACGGCGCCGCGGCCGGCCAGTCGCCGGAGACAGTTAATGGCGAGGCGGCCGTAATGCGCGGTCGCAATTAGCGAGCTGGCCGGTCGCAGCCTCGGCTCCGGCTCCAGCTCCAGCTCCGCGATCGGCGCCCCCAGGGACGAGATGGGCCGGAAGCCGCGGGCCGCTTCATTGCTTCCATTAACGCGTCCTGCGCCTGCAGCGCCGACTTTACGAGCGTAGCCTCCGCGCCGCTTCCCACCGGCATTCCTACGTGCCCGGCCCAGATGCCCCTTCCGGACAATCAGAGCCAGCAAGGGCCGAGTGCAAGCAACTAGTCTCAGGCGCCGAGCGACTCTCATCGCCCAGCGTTTCCAAGCACTGAATCGCCCACCTTGAAGAGCTGCTACTTTACATACCTCTCTCTTTCCATCTCTGCCTCTCACTCTTCCTTTTCCACCTGCCCACTACCCCTCTACACCTTCCACCTGCCTCATGCATCAACCCCTCTTCCCTCTCTGTTGATTTCCTGCTCCTACTCACGCTCTCCACCCACCCTCTCTCCTTCTCAACCTCTCCTAAGCCCTGCTTATTGGCATGCTTAGCACATGCAGTAATGTTCAGTAAAGCGGGCCAATACTAATCCCACAACATGTCTGTCGTGTGCAGGGTCCACACCTAGGGCTTGAAAATCATTTATTTGCCTCTGAAATTCAGGACCCAATGTGAAGTAGGTCGATAAATCAGGCCAATAGTACTACAACACAATATGCCTATCATGCAGGGCAGCCTCACGTCAGTGTCTGGAAAAAACACTTTTCTTTTCCCATATCTCCCTCCACTCCATTTGGAGCTAAGAGGATGTAAACCCCACAGTGTCGATACTCATGAGGCCTGATCTCTCTCTCTCTCTCTCACACACACACACACACACACACACACACACACACACACACTAATATTTATAACAGATTTACCTAATGTATCATTTACGAATGTGTAGGAACATTCGAAATTTAATTTGGGTAGCTACATCAAGAGTTGTGCACATGAATGCCTCATCAGTGCTGTATCTGCTGGTCTTTACCACCACCGCTATTGTGGTTCAAGCAGTTCAGAGGAAATATTGAACATGTCCCGATATCACCCGTTTCATTTAACCTAAGGCCTTAACAAAGCTGGGGCATAACTTACTAATCGAAATCATGTAAACGGCAGATGCGCGCTGTAGCAAAAATTGCAGTCCAACTTATTCTGTTGACATCATGTTTGTTGGCTCCAAAGACTTACAACCAGCTGTGACGTTTCAACTTGACCTATAGCTGTGTCCCTGTAAGAAAGTGGTTGATTGGCAGTGCACAGTGGCGAGTGGCAGTGTACCACTTCACACTCAAGCCAATAGCATTATTCGTCCGCGTCTGTGTGTGGCGTGCGCTTAGAGGTGCCCATAGAACCTTCATCGTCGATTTTCGTGTTAGTTTAGGTATGGTGAGAGTACGTAGCCACTGTCGTATCCATTATCGATAGCATTACGTTATGAAGTGACAGCTTTAGTTTTCCGAGTATGTAAATTGTTTTTGGGAGAGTCTGAAGCAAAAACAGTGGCCCACCTCTAACTGCACGACACACCTGCTTTCTTACCTCCACACCACTCTGGGTCCAGGCTACGCTACAAAACACAACTGTGATTCCGTATTCACATACCTAAGTTATATCGGCTTACAACCAAACTTACCATCTTCCGACCTAACTGTGACCTCAGTAACGCTACATATCAGTCTGTCAATCACAACCACCATTCCAAAACCTAATATAGAAGCAAAATAAACATTTTCAGTGTTATATACTCCGTCTGTTTGCTAACGTATGACATTACACAGTACCCACCAACATCTTTGCATCAAACGACAAAGGAGAAATCTGATACTGATAGGGTTCATCCGCACATTTATGACTGTAGGAAATTTTCTTCATCACCAAACATTGGTGGATATGCTGGTGTTTTCCAGTAGACTCTCCCGCATGTTTCAGCACTGACAGAATTCGCCAGTGTTACAGGACTGAGCAGTGTTACGCAGTTCCCCCTGTTGCCACGAAGACTTTATGGTCGTTAGTACACAAATTATTGTCTGTAGAGATATTAGGGGGAAGCACTAGAAGCACAAGTGCAGTGAAATGTATAACAGGCATAATCAGTAGAAGTATTAATTTCTAAGGCAAAAGTCAGTGCAGATTCTCCGAAAGGCCTAAAGTTTAACAGTTTGCTAGTCATTCCGGACTTGTCATCTCAGAGATTTTATCGCTTGTTCTCGCAGAACGGAGAACTGGAACTCTGACGGATGTAGAGCGGAAGTCTTCATTTTCGGCTGTACATCATTGTGTTCCTTACGGATCGGCAAAGTTAGATTTTAAGTGCGGAGAATAATTGCTTATATTTTTGGTGGTGCAAAATAATAGAACCAAATCGGGCCAAAATCTGAGTCTCTCGTTGTTAAAATGACGGAAACATAGCCAACCATACAAACACCCAATGAAAGGCTCATCATTTCCATCTACCACAAGGCGAAGTTCTACGGAGCGGGATCAGCTAGTGAGAAACATCTAATACTCAGATCAAAACGATACATTTTGCGAATCAGTAACAGTGAAAAGAGTGCCAGTACTAAATCCTGAGGTTTGTTCCCTTTTCCCACTTCCAGTTTTCGGAGGTTGGTAATTCCTGCAAACGGAAGTGTACTGTAGCACGAATACTTACTAAAATGAATAGCGTTATTTGCAGCTGAAACGACTTTGAAGGTAGTCAGTAACCAAAAGTCAAAAAATCAGCAATAACTTGAACTTAAAGGAACTGACATGCTAGGTAAGTATGTTGTTACAGTAGTTACGTTGCACGGAAATACCATACTCAAATTGGCAAGCTACAATCCCCATTTAAGTTCAGACAATTGCATCTTTGAGACTGGGATAACGGTTAATGTAGTGCGATTGTGAGAAGACTCGCGGAATGCTTACGGCAATCGGGGACCAGTTGTAAGATTGAAAACAGGTGACCATTCAGTCGCATATCTTTCCGATGTCCGTAGTCTCTGACAACAGTTTCTTAGAACAAGTTGTACATCCAGAAGGTTTGGTTAAAGAGGAACGTTTCAGACAACAGCTTAACGGTATGTATCGGTGCCGCTTGAATACCAAACGAGTGACTATATCATAACCACAAAGTAAAAGCGACATACCCTATGTGTGGCTCTTGCAGTTCACGACACAGTTTGTGTAGATTGATGAAAATATAATTATTCCCAGCGTGCCTCTGCAGTCTGGCGTCAGGGCAAAAGTTAATAAGAGTTTTATATTTTATACGTATGTGTTACCCTATTAAACAATAACGCAATTCCGTTAGGAATTCTTAATAGTGTGTATGAGAAGGGTATATGGAATCCGACAGCACCATGATTGCAAAAAAACAGCGTGAAGTATAGACAAATGAGGATTGAAAAAAGGTAGATTTCTTTGGCTGTGTAAACGAAATCAAGTAAAAAAATAGTAAATCCGAGGATGGACATAATACTATTGCAAGTGCTGTCGGCTTACTGCATCATCATTGGTAGTATCGCTGTATGTATTCGGATGCTTCACCTTAAATAGGGTTACTTTGCTCTCCCACACGCGGATTCTTTGCATTGCCTTCTTCATTCTAGCTGTAGAAGTTATACAAATGTCGAAAGTGATTTACTTTCGGGTGCTAGTGGTGGCATCAGACGTACCTGTAGTGGATGGCCCTTGTACCGTGGAATACGTGGACCTGGCGAGGCTCAGAACATTGAAAGGACGCTTCTCCTCAGGTACAGGCGGGCAGCATGTCTTGAAATCCTCAGTCTGCATGAGGAACGAGACTAATAGGAGACGAGAATACCCGCGCCGGGCAGAGTGAGGGTCTGAACGTGAGGGGGCGAGCAGTGTTGTAAACTTTATTGCACTACATCCCACATCAGCAGCAAGTGCTTGCAGATCGTGGGGAGAGATAGCAGAGTAATGGTATATGGCTAAGGCGTTTTTAGGGGGTACTGTTTTACGAGCAAATGTGGAGTGAGAGCAGAAGCGCCGGCCGGAGTGGCCGAGCGGTTCTAGGCGCTTCAGTCCGGAACCACGCTGCTGCTACGGTTGCAGGTTCGAATCCTGCCTCAGGCATGGATGTGTGTGATGTGCTTAGGTTAGTTAGGTTTAAGTAGTACTAAGTTCTAGGGGACTGAAGACCTCAGATGTTAAGTCCCATAGTGATTAGAGGCATTTGAACCATTTTGAGAGCAGAAGCGTGTCGCCTAACTTGACGGTTGTTTACAACAAAAAATTCGATTGGTGGTCAGAAAACGAAAAGCTGGCCAATTGAATAAGGTACACTCACTATGTAAGACTTGCTGTATTTGCATGAGACGTACGCTTCTGGTTTAGACTTCTTGTTGGAGACTTCGGCCTTGGTCTTCTGTGAAGAAATTTCTGTTAAAGACCTTTAGTCGAACGGTTCAGCTTCAGAAATAGGTCACTTGTTTGCTCGCGGTTGCCGACGAATTGCGATGCTCCTGTGTCCTGTACGTGGCCGCTTGTAAAGATGTCAGCTGCCGCAGACACTATAGCCCGTGCTGTCAACATTTGTCCATTTCCAAACTAACAACGAGATGGCTGAAGTGTGCCCTTAAGTCCTGGCTAACCGTGTAGCGCATGCGCACAGGGCACTTTATTCTCACAGCGGACATACTATGACGCGAACCGGTCGTGTCTTTCTCGCGGAACCTGCGCGCCTACCATGGCACTGCATTCACGGCCCAATAATAAAATGTGCTAAGATGAGTTAGAGTCAACCTGACAATGTCTGTCTCAAAGCAGAAAGGGTTTAACACATAGGAAAAGCTTTGCTGTGCTCGTCAATAAAACAGGCAACGGTTTTATTATGTGCCAATTTATTTGAAGCAGTTAAAAGTTCTTACATATTGTTTTGTAAAAATGGTGTGTGTAACAGTGTGGATTTGCGACGTTGATGCCATAATCAAATTAACAATGATATGAAGTCAGTGATTCATTTGAAACAAGAAGTTATTACAATTTGTCCTTATCCCATCCTGCAGTTGATGCACCTAATCTTTTTCTGGACATTTAACCACAAATATGTGCATAAATTTAATTTTAATTAAAATAAATTAGTTAAAGAATTACCAGTAATTCGAACAGCTAATATGTATCTGTTGTTGTTCATGTTGTTGTTGGTGGTGGTGGTGTGACCTACAGTAGCGAACACTGGTTTGATGCACCTCTACACTCTGATCTGTCCCCTGCAAGGCTTTTCACGTCTGCATAGCTACTGCAACCAGTAGAACTGGCAGACTGTCGTCGAGCCCCAGTCTCCCGCTAGAATTGTTACCGCCCACACGTCCCTCCATTAGCAAACTAACTGTTGCTTTGATGTCTCATGGTGTGTCCTGTCAACACTTTCTTTCTTTTTGTCAATTTGAGCTTTAAATTTCATTTCTACCCGATTCGATTCAGCATCTACTCATCAGGCATTCAATTTATCCATCTAGACTTCAGCTAAGTGCTAAAAATTATATCGATCGACAGAGGTTTTGTACGGGATTCATTGTTCTGTACATCGAGAATGACTTTGTGTTAAATATGCAAGCATGGAACACGTGAAAATTATTGGGGGTGCCAATAGTAAATTTTCTGAAGTTACACGCATTATTGCATATTTAGTTGTAAAGGTTGTGATAGAATTGGACGAAGAGTATGGAGACGCTAATATTATTGATTGGTTAAGTTAAAGGACATTCCTGGACAGCGTTTTCAATTTAAGCCCCTCTAAGGATTGGAAAGTTGCACAGGTCGTTGCCAATACTTACGGAAGAAAATAGAAGTATGGTTCAAATGGCTCTGAGCACTATGCGACTTAACTTCTGAGGTCATCAGTCGCCTAGAACTTAGAACTAATTAAACCTAACTAACTAACCTACGGACATCACACACATCCATGCCCGAGGCAGGATTCGAACCTGCTACCGGAGCAGTCGCTCGGCTGCAGACTGTAGCGCCTAGAACCGCACGGCCACTCCGGCCGGCTAATAGAAGTATAATCTGATGAATTGCAGACCCATATCACTGACGTCGATTTGCAGTAGGATTTTGGAACATGCAGTGTGTCCGAACGTCATGAATTATCTCGAAGAAAACGGTAAGTTGGCACATATTCATCACGGATTCAGAAAATATTGTTTTTGTGAAAAACAACTAGCTCTAAAATGATTTTTTGTTTGTAGATATCCAGAAGACTTTTCGGCAGTGTCCCTCTCGAAGAGGCTTCTAATCATAATCTGAGCAGCCCTCTTAGACGGTTTGCAGATGACGATGTCATTTAACTTTTAGTAAAGTCATCAGAAAATCAAAATCTATTTCAAAATGACTTAGACATGATATCTGTATGGTGCGAAAAGTTGACTCTAAATAATGAAAAATATGAAGTTAACCAAGTGAGCACTAAAAATAATCCGCTAAATTTCGGGAACCTGATAAATCACACAGGTGTAAAGGCTGTAAACTAAATTAAATACTTTGGGATTACAGTAATGAGCAACTTAAGTCTGTGCAAATCTAACCAAAGCATTTTATTGGCAGAATACACAGGTGTACACTACGCGTATCCATGTTCTTTTATAGTATCGCTATCCTTACGAGATAGGACCGACAGAAGACATCGAAAAAGTTAAATGAACGGCAGATGGTTTTGATTATCCCTAAATAGGGAAGAGCATGGGGTGACAATCATTAAAACAAATTCATTGCGACGATATCTTTTCACGAAGTTTGAATCACCAGCTATTTCCTCTGAATGTGAAAATATGTTAATGCCGCCATTCTACACAAGGAGGAGTGATCATTATAATAAAATAAGAGAAATCAGAGCTCGCACGTAATATTGAGATGTTCATTTGTACCACGCCCTCTTAGAGAGTAGAACAGTGGGGGAATAGTCTGAAGGTGGTTCGATGAACCCTCTGCCAGGCACTTAAGTGTGAATTGCAGAATGTTGTTGTAGATACAGAGTATTGAATTTCCGAAGGATAAAGGAAGCCAAGAGTGAAAATTAGAAGATCCGGAATGGGATGCATAACTTGCATTTTAAACGGAGTTGACTGTAGACTGCCTTCAATAAGACATTGCAAGGTGATAAGCAACTTATTTCTGATTTCATGGCGAAAGTGGATGCATTTAAAAAGAAAGTGGCATTCTGGAAGGGACGACTTCTGAAAAGGAACACAGTCCATGTCCCTAAACTCAATGGCGTTGAAACAATTGCAGGAATAGCTGTCTAAAGGTGGATGTTATATCTATTTCTATAGCAAATTTGCAGTACTCTACTGTTTTCGAGAGGTTTGCCATTTCAGTTGAAAGTGTCCCTGTGCATCTGCAGATGGAACTAGGCGATCTGCAACTTAACTACACTTGAAAAGACAAAATTTTTCCTTTCAAATTGTCGATGAGTTCTTCGTTGTTTTCCTCGGGAAAAGTTTCCATGTATCCATAATGAGGTTTCAGACATAATATCAATGTTTCGATAAATATATTTGCATGAACGGCTTTTTTCGATTATGAAACTAAATGATTCACGATCACTCGGTAATTTGAGTCACGAAAATGTGCGAAACAGTCTGTCCGTATACAGACAATTTGTGCCAGATATAAATTTTATTATGTCTTCAGTGCGGCAGAAACTGTTAAACAATACAAAAAAAATTTTTTGTTTTTGATCCATGCTGTAGAGAAATGTAAAAAAGAAACAAAGCCGGATGCCGCACTTTCGTAGTTTCCGCTCTTTTCCCACTTTTCCCCTAAGACAGTGTGGCGTGGTAGAGCAGGAAGTGTGCGCTCGAGCGATACGAGTCGAATTCTTGGCCGTTTGTGCACTAGGGCAATCGTTGAGAAGTCTTATGAGTAAACACTCTATAAAAAGAGAAGAGCTAGGAGTAGTCATAGTGGTGTGCAGGAAAGAGGGCGGCAAGCTGATGCGATCTGCGGAGAGTACTATAAGGCGTCACCAGAGTGCTTCCTCTCTCTCTCTCTCTCTCTCTCTCTCTCTCTCTCTCTCTCTCTCTCTTCCACGGCTCAACGGCAGCCGCCGCCACTATTCCAGCTTCAGACCCTTCGTAGTAAAAGTTACATGCTCGGTAAACTATCGCTTCTTAACATAATACGTGTTGTTTTTGCTTTGTCACTCACAATGATTATTATCAATGACTACATATTCTCGCCATACCTAAACTAACATGAAAATGAACGCTAAATGTTCTACGCGCACGCCGAAGCGCATGCCACAGGCAGACGGGGAAGAATGATGCTATTGGTTGGGGCGTCTCGTGATTTACTGTTCCTTACCACTGCACATCGTCCTCACTATAGGGTATTGTTGAGCCAAACTTTTACTCGTTAACAAGTCGTTGGCACTACAGATATTAGAAGCAAAGAACAAGCTGAACTGAACAAGACGTCGTAAAATAATTAGCTGTGGACTTTGTGATGAAGCTATTTTGGAACAAACATGAAAACGATTCAGGGAAACCAAAGAGAGCTCTGTTCTTGGTGAAACCAAATCTAGCGTTTTTTACAGCTCGTCCTCGCATTTCGAGAAGTTGAAGAGTGTAAATTTATTATCACTGAGAAACAATGGAGAAGTAAGTGTCATTTAAGCGATAAGTTATTTTCGGATGTAAGTACGAAACAACTAAATCACTTGGAAAGGAAAGTATTAAGAACAAGAATGATTTTGCTCTGAGACAAGAAAATATTTTATTCTTCTCCGAAATGTATTTGAAAATGAACATTCGTAAGCATTATTTGATTATTGTCCTGCTCGCTCATAATTAGCACATTAGCAATGGCTTTATAGTGACCGGTATATCGCTAGTCTAAGGTGCTTTTGTGTGTTCTGGCAAGTTTTAATTTGACGCAGACGGAAATTTTTATACTTATTTTTGCTAGTTTCGATATCGGCAAAACACTGATAACTAAAGGTTAAAGCTATCCTCCTCTCGAAGGTTGGTTTGACCAGGACATGCTTCCATTGGGCGATGTATGCGTTTGCCGCCCTGCAGGCTTTGAATTGACTTACTCAACCCTTCCATAGACCTGTGACAGATACAAAATCGTAGGACCAGCTGAGGATTGAATCGTGAACCTGCGGATTCGTTGTCTGACACATACACACTTAGTCGCGCTACTAGTCTAATTTTAGGGAAAACAAAACTTTCCAGTGCACACGTGATTAACAGGATATTGTCTCTTACGAAAAGTACTCTTAAGAGCCAGAGAAACTGGTACACCTGCGTAATATCGTGTAGGGCCCCTGCGAGCACACAGAAGTGCAGCAACACGACGTGGCATGGACTCAACTAATGTATGAAGTAGTGCTGGAGGAAATTACACCGTGAATTCTGCAGGGCTGTCCATAAATCCGTAAGAGTACGAAGGGGTGGAGATCTCTTCCGAACAGCACATTGCAAGGCATCCCAGATATGCTCAATAATGTTCATGTCTGGGGACTTGGATGGCCAGCGGAAGTGTTTAATCTTAGAAGAATGTTCCTGGAGTTCCTCTGTAGCAATTCCGGACGTGTGGTCCTACTTGAATTGCCCAAGTCCGTCAGAATGCACAATGGACATGAATCGATGCAGGTGATCAGACAGGATGCTTACGTGCGTGTCACCTGTCAGAATCATATCTAGACGTATCAGGGGTCCCATATCACTCCAACTGCACACGTCCCACACCATTACAGAGCCTCTACCAGCTTGAACAGTCCCCTGCTGACATAAAAAGTCCATGGATTCATGAGGTTGTGTCCATACCGATACACGTCCATCCGCTCGTTATAATTTGAATCGATACTCGTCCGACCAGGCAACATGTTTCCAGTCATCAACAGTCCAGTGTCGGTGTTGAAGGGCCCAGGTGAGGGGTGAAGTCATTTGTCGTCCAGTCATCATGGGTACACGAGCAGGCCTTCGGCTCCGAAAGCCCATGTCGTTAATGTGTCGTTGAATGTTTCGCACGCTGACACTTGCTGATGGGCCAACACTGAAATCTGCAGCAATTTGCGGAAGGGTTGCACTTAAATCTTGACAACCTGCCATTGTAGCAGCAGTAACCGATCTAACAACTGCGCCAGACAATTGTTGTCTCATATAGGCGTTGCCGACGTCAGCGCCGTGTTCTGCCTGTTTACATGCCTGTGTCTCTGTATTTGAATAGTCATGCCAATACCAGTTTCTTTGGCGCTTCAGTGTATAATGATAACAGAACGGGATTCCGCTTTTCTTTGAAACATGAAAGCTTAGATATTACGTTAATGGTATTGTCTCATCATAATCATTTAGAGTACTGAAGATCCTATTGGTAAAATATCTGATAAAATTTCGAGTGTAAGGAAAGTTGATTGCCGTTGTATTCACACTTGCGCAAAGGAACTTGTTCGTCAGGCATCAATAGAAGCGATATATAAAGCGGGCCAAAAGTTATGTATCATTTTGCTTGTGTGTGTGTGTGTATTGTACCGGGGATCTAGAAACGACGGAGAGGCTTCGTCCCTCCCTAGCTCTCAGTGGTACACAACAGGCCACAGCAGTCCACCCACCCCACCGCCGCCCCAAATGTTAGACCGGGCGGCTAGCCGGATGGGCTATCTATCATTAATTTTCATTCGTATTCCACAGACTTAAAGACCAAGGATGGTCAACTTCCCTTCCTTCCTTTGTCAGAATGCGAAATAAAAGAAAAGAAAAAAAAGTATATAAAAACATTATTCACAAAAAAATGGTTCAAATGGCTCTGAGCACTATGGGACTCAACATCTTAGGTCATAAGTCCCCTAGAACTTAGAACTACTTAAACCTAACTAACCTAAGGACATCACACACACTCATGCCCGAGGCAGGATTCGAACCTGCGACCGTAGCAGTCCCGCGGTTCCGGACTGCAGCGCCAGAACCGCTAGACCACCGCGGCCGGCTATTCACAGGTGTTACCCTTTCATGAAGAGAGAGAGAGAGAGAGAGAGAGAGAGAGAGAGAGAGAAGTGGAGTCGCATGTCTGGAAAACGCTAGATCAATCAGTTCTTTCATCATTGTACGTTAAAAAATCTTATAGGAATTTTTAATTTATGCGTGTCAAGAAGCATACCCAGGAAGATTTCGTTATCAGGAGAAACAAAACTGGCGTTCTACGGATCAGAGCTTGGAATGTCACATATCTTAATCGGGCATGTAGGTCAGAAAATATAAAAAGGGAAATGGTTGGATTAAAGTTAGATATAGTGTGAATTAGTGAAATTCGGTGGAAGGAGGAAGAGGACTCCTAGTGACGTGAATGCAGGAGTATAAATAAAAAATCAAATAGGGGTAATGCAGTAGCAGGTTTAACAATGAATAAAAATAGTATGAACGCGGGTAAGCTGTTACGAAAAGGATAGTGAACGCATTTATGTAGCCAAGATAGACAGGAAGCCCACGCCTGCGACAGTAGTACAAGTTTATATGCCAACTAGCTCCGCAGATTATGAAGAGATTGAAGAAATGTATGATGAGATAAAAGAAATTATTCAGATACTTAAGGGAGACGAAAATTTGGTAGTCATGGGGGACTAATTCGATAGTAGGAAAAAGAAGAGAAGGAAAAATGGTAGGGAACATGGGTTGGGGGTTAGGAAGCCTCCTGGTAAAATATTGCACAGAACATAACTTAATCATAGCTAACGCTTGTTTAAGAATCATGAAAGAAGGTTTTATACCTGTACGAGACCACGAGACACTGGAATGTTTCAGATTGATTATATAATAGTAAGACAGAGATTTAGGAACAAGGTTTTAAATTGCAAGACATTTCCAGGGGCAGAAGTGGACTCTGATCACAATGTAGTGGTTGTGACAGATTGATTATATAATGGTAAGACAGAGATTTAGGAACCAGGTTTTAAATTGCAAGACATTTCCAGGGGCAGAAGTGGACTCTGATCACAATGTAATGGTTGTGAACTGTAGATTAAAACTGAAGAAACTGCAGAAAGGTAGGAATTGAAGGAGATAAGACCTGGATAAACTGAAAGAACCAGAAGTTGTAGAGAGCTTCAGAGGGAGGATTAGGGAATGATTGACAAGAACAGGGGAAAGGAATACAATAGAATAAGAATGGGTAGCTTTGAGAGATGAAATAGTGAAGGCATTAGAGGATCAACTAGGTAAAAAGACGAGGGGAGTAGAAATCCTTGGGTAACACAAGAGATACAAAATTTAATTGATCAAAGGCGGAAATATAAAAATGCAGTAAATGAAGCAGGCGGAAAGGAATACAAACGCCTCAGAAATGAGATCGATAGGAAGTGCAAAACGGCTGAGCAGGAATGGCTAGAGGACAAATGTAAGGACGTGGAAGCATATATCACTAGGGGTAAGATAGATGCCGCCTACAGGAAAATTAAAGAGATCTTAGGAGAAAGGAAAACCACGTGTACGAATATCAAGAGCTCAGATGGGAAACCAGTCCTAAGCAAAGAAGGGAAAACAGAAAGGTGGAAGGAATATATCAGTTTAATAAGTCACGATTGCAAAAATTCTAACACTCATTCTTTACAGACGAATGGAAAAACTGGTAGAAGCCGACCTCAGGGAGGATCAGTTTGGATTCCGTAGAAATGTAGGAACACGCTAGGCAATACTGACCCTACGCCTTATCGTAGAAGATAGGTTAAGGAAAGGCAAACCTACATTTATAGCATTTGTAGACTTAGCAAAATCTTTCGACAATGTTGAATAGAATAATCTCCTTGAAATTCTGGGGGCAGCAGTACTAAAATTCAAGGAGCAAAAAGCTATTTATAATTTGAACAGAAACCAGATGGGAAATATAAGGGCCGGGGGACATGAAAGGAAGCAATGGTTGAGAAGGGAATGAGGCAGGGTTGTAGTCTATCCCCTATGTTATTCAGTTTGTACACTGAGCTAACAGAAGAATGCTGAAGAGTGGATGGGTAGATCAAGTAACTAATGAAGAGGTACTGAATAGAATTGGAGAGAAAAGAAATTTGTGGCACAACCTGACTAGAAGAAGAGTTCAGTTGGTAGGACACATTCTGAGTCAATAAGGGATCACCAATTTTGTACTCGGGGAGGGGGGAGAGTAATTGGGGGGGGGGGGGGGTGAAAATCATAGAGGGAGACCAAGAAGTGGATACAGAAAGCAGATTCAGAAGGATGTAGGTTGCAGTAATTACTCGGAGATGAAGAGGCGTGCATAGGATAGAGTAGCCTGGAGAGCTGCATGAAACCAGCCTTTGGACTGAAGACCACTACAACAGTAACAACAAAAACGAGAAGCATACCTCAGAACCTCAGGTAATAAATCCTCCTCAGGCAGCTGCAAGTTATTGTATACGGAAGACTCATTTGTAAAGCTGAAATTCGGGCTCCGATTTAAATAACTGTGTGTCATTATTCAATATTTACTCGACACCAAATCTGTGAAATTTGTTTATGCGATTGATTGTTGAATACCAGAGAACACCGGACACAGTATGAGGATTATAACTGATGTGAGTTCTAGTTTAAATGTAAATCATACATTAATTGCACGTGCGGTGAAAATCAGATATCGGGTTCTCGAAGTCTTATTTTTAGGTCTGCTATTGTTCCTCATAAATGTGAACCATCTTCCGTCTAATTAAACCAAGCTCATTTCGTTCTTTTTTCGGATGACAGTAGTATTTTAATCCAAACATACATACGGCAACTGAAGAAGCCGTAAAAATGTTGTTAAAAATATAATTTCTGCGAATAGTCTCGCTCTCAATTTTTCTAAAGACTCATTATATTGACTTCTGAACATCTAGACGTACTACACCAGTGACAAGTGTGAAATATGTTGAGGAAATAGTAACTACGGTGGAAAACAAAATTTTAGATATACACATCGATGAGAATTTAAAGCACGTTTTGGAACTCCTGAAACAACTTAGTACAGCCACATTTGGACTTAGAGACGTTACAAATCTTGGAGAGTGACATATTAGTTAGTTGACATATTTTGCGTATTTTCATTCAGTAACGTCATATGGAATAATGTTGTGGGGTGACATTTATTACGTGAATGTAAAATTACTCGTTCCACATCAATACAATGTATCGTGCAAATGATTCATGGAACGTGAATCTGACCTAACTAGGTGGCACAGTGGAAAGACACAGGACCCGCATCCGGAAGGATGGCGGTTGAGATCCTCATCTATCTATCCACATTCGTGTGTCCCGTGGTTTTCCTAAATCGCTTGCAGCAAACGCCGGAATCTTTTCTTTGCCAAGAAGACGACCGATTTTCTTCCTCATCTTTCAATCCAGCCCTGAGCTACGTCAGTAATGACATCGTAGTCGCCGGCACGTTAAACCTTATTGCTCCCTCCATCCTTCCTTCCTCGAGTCCTACGTAATGATTTTCTAAAGCGAAATATTGTTTTATCCGTTTGATCGTGACTCTCATTTTTGCCTTTAAGTTGATTTTATTTATATTTGAACGGAACAGATAGTGTCGTGAAAAGACGAACATCAACAGAATAGAAATTTTTGAAATATGATGGTACAGGAGAATGTTGGGAAGGATTTTCTGAAAGTAAGTGTCTGGAGAGTAGGTTTGTACGGGAGTAAAACGTGAACGATAAGCATTCATTCAAGAAGAGAATAGAAGCTTTTGAAATGTTATACTGTAGAGAATGCTAAGATTAGATGGGTAGACAGTATAGTGGCCGGCGCCTACTGCATCGCGAGCGTCTTACCCGCAGAGCTGTACTACGTTGCAGGTTGCAGCAGACGCGCTTGAGGGAATTCTGGTTTGCTGTTTGTATTTTCTTAATCCTCTGTGAAGAAGATCGTAGCGCCTATTTTAGCATACAAACAATGTAAAATATCACCATCTTTAGTAATGTTACAGGTGAGTGTATTGAGGCGGTTCTTTCAAACGGCAGCTTAATAGTTAGTTTCCGAAATCATTTTAAATTCCTCGACAGAAAAGAAAGGCTGAATGTACGGGCAAATAAATATTACTAATGCAGCTGACAGGAATAGAAACAGCATTAAGACGAATCTTCGAGCGTATGTTCATTTCAAGTCAAAGAAAATTGCCAGATGCGATATGAAATGGTCAAATAATTCGGTGCTTGAACTAAAGAGAGATAAGGCACAGCATTAGGAAGGTTCCTTTACTACGATTGCTGTTGACAGGGTAGCGGTGTATAGATGATATAGTTTTAATTATTTGACAGGGATGTGACTTACCTTGAATCAGGAAACAGAATCGATTGTATGACGCAGGCTTTGAATGTATATAATAGTTACTGTTTAAGATAGGCATTTTAACAACGTTCCTAATTGATCTGCCTCTAATATTACCTCAATTTCTTTTCGACGTTTATTTTAAATCCTAAGTGTATAGTGAAATAATTTATACTTTTTATTTATTCTTCCTGTCTAAATTATATCTGACTTGTATTCAGTGTTTATCGTCGTAGTGAAGCTATTATGAATATTACATGTTCATAATTTGCCATGGCTCCCATAACAAAATATTCACGTGGTAAGCAGCTGCACAGACCGTGTCTTACCAGGAAAGTACTTGGGCTCGAACAAACACAAATACACCAAAATCGTGTGAGAAATAATGTAAAGGTCTCTTATAGCACTAGTGATACTCCCGCATCTGCAAAACTGTGCAGTCGTCCGTTAGAGGCCTCTGCGTATGCCATGCCGCATTGCACACTGACCTGCCGGTACGCCAGTCGGGACCAGTAGGGACGGTGCAGTGTGCCTCTGAAGTTGCGTTTTGTGACATTATTTGTGTATTGAAGGGTCAGATGGCTCGGCGATTGGCAATCAATCCTGCTAATGTATGGCGATTGGTTGAGATGAAGTTACGAAGAACCCTTCTTCGTGAAGATGGTATTGGTGTAGAAGACGAATCATTCACATGTTTTCTGGTATCTATTGTAGTGCAGAAATATGAGCATAAGTTAGAAACAGATACTGTTGTAACACTAACACATAATGATGATGATAGGGATGATAATGACGAACAACTCATTGCAAACGGTAGTGCTACGGCAAGTGCGGGAAGAGGCGATGGAAGCAGTGACAGTGAATACCAACCGTCTCCCAAGAAGAAGGTTAAAGTTGAAAGTATCAGAACGGAGTTTGATGACAACACACTGAAGAACATGTACGATGATTATTACGTAAGAGGTTTCGACATATACGACAAGCTTCTGAAAAGATACCCTAAACTGAAGTCTAAAAGCAATATTAAAAACATACTGGATTACGTGGCAAAGAAAAGAGAAGGAAATTCAGTTTTCAAAGGAAATCGTACACTGCTGTTCAAGACCATCAAGGAGCGTGTAATGGCGAAATTCGATGAAGCGCGAGAATGCGGTTCCGCCGTTCATTATTGGCATTTACAACATTGGGCATTGGACGTAGCCAGAAATCTCTGGTGTACAAACTTTACAGCTTCACTAGGATTTATTACTAATTTGAAAAAGGAGTTTAGGGTAACATCACGCCGCATCACTATGCTCCAAGCACGAAAAGATAAGGATGACGAAGAAGAGCTGATTGAAAGAGCTCAAACGTTCGTTGCTGACGTCAATGAGCATATCACGAGAGAAAACATCGATATTAGTTCTGTATGGAACTGTGATCAGAGTCAGTTCAACTATGAACTTTCTTGTGACAGAACACTATCCGTGAAAGGGGAGAGAAACACTGTCGCGATGTGGCAATCAGTTAACTGTGCAACACATAGTTACACGATCGATGTTGCTATATCAATGGACGGACGATTGGCAGACAAACTTTATATTTGCTTCCAAGAATCCAGTGGAAAGTTTGGATCCCGCATGTCAAGGGAAATAGAAACGCGGTGCCCTCCAAATGTCGTCGTCGATGCAAGTGTGAGTGGGAAGATGGCGAAACAACATCTGAAGACGATTTTTCTGTCAGTTTTGAATCCACATTTGTCGAGAAAGTCATTAGTACTTTGTGACTCCTGGTCTGGACATAAGGATGAACGAGTACTACTGGAAGCATCTGGCGGAAAACATGTAGATTTAAAAATCATTCCGCCTAAAACTACAAAATATGCACAACCTCTGGATGTGTATTTCTTTAGGCAATATAAAATGTATGCCAAGAGAATTACAGACTTTATTAAACTACGTTCCAGTAATATGAAGCCGAAATTGCACGACAGATTCTTTATCATGAATATGCATTCTGTCATTTACAATCAGTTATCTGCGGGATTATACAGACCAATGCTTCGTTACGCGTGGCAGAACGCTGGCTACGATATTGGTGAACCAGTGAACAACTTCAAAAGTGTCATTGACGTGTCGTTCAACACTGATATTATAGAATGTGCAAATACGCCATGCGATCAACTTGCATTTCTTCACTGTGCGTTTTGCAGTCATTCGTATTGCTCGGAGCATTTTATTGACATTCCGCATTTACATTTATAGTTAAGATTGCTGCATTGCGTATGGCGTCTACAATTACATCTACAGTGATATCTAGAGCATGACTGCAGAGTTTTGCAGAAAAACGACACCCACCAGCACATTCAGAAGTACATAATTGTCCTGTAACCAAACGTTCATACAGATCTGTTTGTTCGAGCCCAAGTACTTTCATGGTTAGAGGAAAACAGCGACTGCCTTTTGACTCCCCTGTTAAATTTCAATATTTTTCAGTATCTTATTATTTCGTTGAGCCCTGTCAGCGGTGTTCTTTATCTCTTAAAACAAAAAGTATGAAGCAGTTGATACCAGGGGAGTAAAATTTTTTGGTAAAATTGTTTCCCAGATTTTTTAGGTTGGTACTTGTCACCACAATTTGCGTTGCAGATATTGGTCTTACTTTTCTTTCTTTTAGATTCTCACGTGTCTTGGAATAGTAAATAGCTTCCCTTCCTTAAACTTTACTGTCGTTGTGGAAAGAGTAGTAAACAGAATAAAGTGCATATCGATATTGTTAAGTACAAGTCATCTGACTGTTACATTAGGCTATCGCGTGACAATATTTCACCAAACTAGTTCAGGATCTGTCGGTGCGTGCAACGCAGTGCACTGTCCCTGTATGTTCCAAAAAGCCGCGCGCAAAAATGTGATTTTTTAGGGGGTCATATGTCGGGGCTCTATTAACCATAGAGATAAGGGATGAAGTTTTAGATAGACCTTGGCCTAGCGACCATTTGTTTACCTACGGGCAGAAAGGTAATACTTGAGCTATTCTACAGTACAGAGTCATAATTTAAACAGTACACAGTTTGCCCTGGCAAATTGAGCAAATCGGTTGGTTATTTTGCGTTAGGTGAGGTCTAGGGTGGGCCTTAGATGACTTGTAAAAGCACCATTTGCTCATGGGTGGTGCCCGAGAAAACCACCAAAATTAGATTTTTTGCCCCGTGGGCTGTAATTATCTAAACGCATAGTTAACCATAGCACATGGCTCAAATTTTGACGATATGTTACTCTGACATTTATTTAGAAAGTACAGTTTGCTGGTGGCGAAAATCTTTAAACGTTATCAAGACACAACCGAAAAACCGTGATTTTTGGGTATCCATAGCACCGCTTGTTGGGATGGCCACTTCTGCAGTTCTTGTTCATGGCAGATCGTCGCAATTTTTGCCATTTGTCCTGGAGATGATTATCTCAGAGTGCCTTCAAACTTTTTTGATATCACAGAGATCCAGATGTTAAAAGGTAGCGTACTGTGAACACATAGCAAGGATTCTGGCGTCATCGCGAGGGTGCTGAGGTCACCAAACTATGTTTTAGTCAGCATTTTTTCACCAGAAAAGCTTTACGACGCACTGTCTCTGTATAACAGGCACTTAATATCTATACAGGCTGTTTTGATCTGTAAATTATTCGGTGATGCTACCTGGCGGAGTAAGCACCTTACAGAAAATTATTTTGTCATACGAAGAGCTCGAAAAATTTTACATGCTTTTTATGGAACAGGTTTGAAAATGATAGGTGCCGTACTAGTATGCTTTTTAAAATTAGTCGTACATTCAGATGAATGCTAAATGGAGTTAACTATTTTAAAGCACATTTTTAATTATGTCTGATGTCTGTGAAAAAGTTACTGCCATTTCAGATATGCTCCCAATCGTAATAATGGACGTAACTGAGCCGATCGTTGCTTGAAATTTTCATCACACGCTGATATTTTGTCATCGTAAATCTTGAAGGTATTCAAATATGCCCAAAGTGGTACTGCATTGACAAAAAAAAGAGCTAAAAAGGGTGTTAACACGCCTGAATGGAACTTTTGACTGGCAAAAATTATTTAAAACTGCAAATTCAGTAAAGTATTTCTAATTACGGTGCATTTATACTCTATCAAACTACTGTAACGTAGGAAATTATTACGAGTTGTCGTTTTGCATTGAAAGTGTAGCTTGCCGTGGAGCGGGGAGGAGAGCAGATTTTGGTTTTAACGCTGGGCCGAGCCGTGTACTTGCTTAACGCTGCGTGCAATACGTTACACACACTCTCTGTGAATCTGAAGAGGTACTATTTAATATTAATCGATCTTTTTCATACTTAGTATACCAAACTCTATGGATAACACAACCATACTCTTAAAATTTCAAATCAGTAACTTCAGTTCTTTCGGAGATATAAATTTTTACCTAAAACACGTAATAACCGTGCTAACACTGTGAAACTGAGTTATGGACTGTAATAAATTCATCTATACTATCAATTGAAACTACAACCAAGAGGATAATTTCATATTATCTAATTACTGGCATTTTCTTTAGTGTCGTTACCGCAAATTTCTGGCGTAATTAAAAGTACTTTAGAAAATTATTATTTCATCGTGTTTTGGTTGTGTGAGTGTTTTGGAGAGACTGAGAGAATGAATGAAGGACATACGTAAAGTGAGAATGTGATATTTTATTAAAGCTATGTAAATGTACGCCTGAGAAAGTTGTTGTGCAATAGGGGAATTTGTGACGTACGTCTGAGTGAGCTTGATTTTGTAAAAGGCAGCCAGGTGGGACGTGAAGTATTGAATTTATTAGTAATTTATTTTGTGGAAAGGAACAGTATTTTGTTTTCATTAAATTTTATTTAGTTTCTGAATTACGAGATTTCTAGTTTAAATTACATATGATAATCTGATTGGCTAACATTACAAATACCGCGACTATAGAAGTGCTCTAGATGATCTTATTGGTTGCTCAACATACTAGCCAATAGGAACTAAGCATTTCACGCGCGTTTGAATAGGTCTTTGTGCCTTAGATCTATGAGTGGAGATAATTGCTCGGGAGCCGCCTTCCTATAAAACACCTATGTTAAACCGCACTGATCAAATTTGTACCAAAATGAAGAAATTCGCATGTTTGATTGGTTCTCGTATCGACGAAAACCGACTGCAGTACTGAGTATTTCGTGAAAGTTTGAACGTTGTGAGTGGTTTATTTTAGGAGATATTCGCGTGTGAACATTTCATGTCGTACATAAACTTCGCGTGGTGTGTTTCGTCCAGATTACGATACGTTATGGTGAGTGCTTCTTCACAAGAAGCCTACCGAACGACTGGCTGTGTTAACTCGCTTGTATTCGTGGGTCAGTGACTGTTTAGGACGTTCAAAATATCGGGTCGGTCTAAATATCTTCCGGCTGCTTTTGGATGTGAACTTGTAGCAGAGGCAGTCAATAACATTGAATAGTTGCTGTTGGGATATTAAATGCGGACTTGATAGTCATTTTCCGTTTATTAAAGACAATAAACCAACTGAAAGGAAATTTTAGACATTTTTTCAAATGATTTGCGCAAAAATCTCGAACACTCGATAGTTTAACTAACTTTCAGCTACTGACCCATCGACTGGAGTTGTGTGGCCTTTGCGTGGTAGATATCTAGTCGAATTTTCGTCAACGCTGCTTTTCTCGGCGAAGCCATTATCTATCAGTGTAGTGGTACACAACCTGAAATCTATGCAGGTAGGTGGACCAATTGTTGAAAGGATAGCGAGAGACTAGCCCGTCACCGCCCCGCCACAATACAAATAAAAAGCTGGGAGTTTTCCATACGATACGATGCGATCGATGAGCAAAAGGTTTCATCTCTCTCTCTCTCTCTCTCTCTCTCTCTCTCTCTCTCTCCCACCATCACTGTCTCCTCTCTCTTCCACCGTCACCGTCCCTCTACTACTTTCTTTCATTTGTGTTAACCTTACACTACGTGTACTTATTAGCCAATTATATGTGTCAAAGTAAATAAATTTGTCGGAGTATATAAATAAAATGTCAAAACTTTACTGACTTATAGAATTCGGGTTATTTAACTTGCACGCCCTTTTGTAGCAAGGAAAAAGAAGGGAACCAGCGAAAAAACGCTCCTCTCGGAGCTCAGAAAAGGCGAAAATGTTCCTCTTCGAGAGACGCTGAAAGAAAAATGGGAAACCAGTTGCCTCAATGCCCATGTCGCCTTCCTCACCAACGATTTTGGCATGTGGACATATTTGTGATGAAAGAAAGTAGTAGAGGGACGGTGACGGTGGATGAGAGAGGAGACAGTGATGGTGGGAGAGAGAGAGAGAGAGAGAGAGAGAGATGGATGAAACCTGTAGCAGTGGGAGTTAAAGAGAGAGGACGTGTTGAATTTTGGACCGAAATTTGAAACACTTGGCCGTAAGGGAAAAGATACGTTGGATCTCCCAGAATTTTTGAGTTGCTCAGTTATGGTGGAGACGTGGCAGTGGGGAAACAAAATGAGACAATGTAAGTTAGAGAGGGGACAGTGATAGTGGGATATACTGTAAATCAATGGGAGAAAAAGGACACAGTGGGAGACAAAAGTACAGTATATAGACGGTGGCATTGAGATGGAGATACTGAGTATGAGGATTTAACTACAGGGAAAGACTGGATAAAAGGATATAGAATACTCTGTGTCAAAAGAGTACGAATATGTTCGCATGCCAAAATTTTTGATGAGGAAGGCGGAATGAGAATTTTAGCCAGTTGGCTCCCCACTTTACTGTCAGAGTCTTCCCCTTTTTGCGCTCCGATAGGAGCATTTTTTAGTTGGTTTACAGTAGATACATGGATAGTTACCACAAACCTCCATAAGTTAAGACGCTGTTGACTATAGAAACAGCTTGTTTTTCATTCCTATTTTAGCTTCCAGAGTATGTTGTGTGTAAATAACAAACTTTAGAAGTTAACAATTTGTTTTAGTGTGATACACAGCGAGAAGATATTTATATTCGAAAGCCTGTAGACATACAGTTAGCCGAACTGTACAGCAAGTCACACATCTGTCGCTGTATCCAGATAGGATATTTATTCTCTTTCGCTTGTCAGTGACTAAGCGAGTACTTTTACTTCGCGCGTCGTTGGAACCGCGGCGCTCGTGTCCAGGATTAATGGCACGTCGTCCGTTAATAAAGACCGCGAAGGTCTGCGAACAGCTGTAGGGAAGCGCGTGCCGTCTGCATTATTCCTCTCCGAGTTTTTACGACTCGGCAGACAAAATTTTATAATCCGCTTTATGACAGGTGCCGTCTGATTAATGTGTACTTGCCGTGGTTCGTGAGGGAGGCGAGCGGTAAAAGGGGCAAGGCATAGGGGAGGGGGAGGGGGGGGGGAAGGACACGGCTTTCGCAGTCGTAGTCTACAGCAGCTCTGCATCTGCGGGAGGGAGTCCCTTGATTCCTCTCATCAGAACTGCAACTGGAATATCGGCTCTTGTGTGTTCCAAGTTCTGAGCCTCGGCGATGCCCAAGTTATTAGTGGCGAGTCGTCGGGCTCAGATTCGATGCGGATTAAGGAACGAGTGCCTCCCAGCTTCGATCGAGATGCAGTTCATTATTCACCAGCGCTAGTTTGCAGAAACTGTCGTAAAACTTCTTCCGCTAGGGGCACCTTGGCTGTACGTTCTTGACTACTCGGAGTGTATCGCTGCGTGGGTTTCGCGCACAGATGCTACCATCCTAATGTCGGAAGGCACATTCCAAATCAAATTGTTCTTACGTCACTATTGTATGTAGGAATCATGTGGATGATAGTAAGGAAATGCAAATCGACATAGGTGGTGATTCCACTTGTAGCATCGAATTGTAACTCTTGTTTAAATCGGGACGAACGAAAGATAATGCCCATAAACATGAGAATGAAAACCTTCTATATCGTATCATATCAATTAAATACCAATGTGTAATGCTGCGAAGAGCTATGAAATGGAAAATACACATATATCACTGGCATGTTACGATCTTGGAAGATTTGGTATAAGGATTCTGGGACAGTTCAGAGCTCGTGTTACGGAACTACCAATGCGATCTATTCAGGAGTACTGCTCTCGTGTTGTAATTTCTTCAAATTTTGTGATCAGACGAGTTTGATAAGGAACACAGAGAAGAGCAGCTAGGATTGTAACTCCTACCCGTGATACAGTGCTTAATAATTCTACTATGTCTGTCGTATATCATAAGCATCGCGAGAATAAGAGAAATGAGGGTGTACACCGATCCATACAGTCGTTCACTTCGTACTCAGTCCAGATATAATTGGAAAAGGAGAATAAGTGATGCAACTGGTACGAAATAACTCTTAGTCAAACACGGTAAAGTGCTACGTAGACTTCACAAAAATGTATAGAAACCAGGGTTCATCCGTGCCCGTTACAATCATTAATTTGTTGTTGAATGACGCAAAAATTGTGCTGCAATAAATTTTGCTACTCGTCAATGAGCAAATGTTACGTGAATCATATACGCAATAGTTCTCCTCATAACTAACGCATTCTTAATAAGTTTCTGTAACAGCTAAATCAGGCGATGCTGATGGAGCTGGATTAAAAAATGAGACACTAAAAGTAATGGAACAATATCGTATCTGGGCACCAAAATAACTGATTATCGTCGCAGCAGATTGAGAAGAAAATGTAGGTTGGCTGTAGCAAGGAAAGCATTTTTGGAAAAAGAAAGGAATTTATAACATCCAATATACAGGGTGTCTAACTGTTGCCACCAAGGATAACTCCGAAAGTATGATAGGAGTTGAAAACTTCGTGGGACAAAAGTTGCATGGCACAACGGGGGCCATAATATGGCGTTGGTTTTTTGCTGCTAGGTGGGGTCACTTCAGAGATATGAAGATAAACTTTTTGTTTTAAATGAGCTGCTATAGTTTGGTACTTATTTTATGATAGCGGTTATCGAGACGAATCCAATGATGTGTAACAGTAAGGTCTTTGAAGGCCAACGAAGGTCACAAAGGTGGGATGAACGTACATTTACAAAAAAAAAAAAAAATGGTTCAAATGGCTCTGAGCACTATGGGACTCAACTGCTGTGGTCATAAGTCCCCTAGAACTTAGAACTACTTAAACCTAACTAACCTAAGGACATCACACACATCCATGCCCGAGGCAGGATTCGAACCTGCGACCGTAGCAGTCGCACGGTTCCGGACTGCGCGCCTAGAACCGCGAGACCACCGCGGCCGGCTCGTACATTTACAGAAGGTGTTCGAAGTGATGACCATTGCTATCAGTGCAGTGACGCAATCTTCTTTATCATGGATTGATTGGTATTCCTTATCACATCGGCACCCGAAGCACATGCTCTGACAATTATCTCTCGCATATCTTCAGATGTAGTTGAAACGTCTTTATGAACAATGTCGTTTACGAATCCCCACACAAAAATCCAGAGGTATCCGGTCTGGCGAACGAGCCGGCCACGTCAGATCTCCTCCGTGTCCAATCCAACGATTTGGAAATTGTCTCTGCAACTCATTTCTATCCATCAGCGAAAAGTGTGCCGGGCACCTATCGTGTTGATACCACATTCTGTTCCTTGTTCCTAAAGGTACTTCTTCCAATAACAGACCTAATGTTTCTTGCAGGAATGTGGTGTACTTCCTACCATTAAGATTTCCTTCGATGAAATACGGACCTATAATTCTGTCCTCCAGAATTCCACACCATACATTCACCGACCACGGATTTTGGTGTGCAACTTGCGGGAGCCAACATGTATTTTCAATTAACCAATAATGCATGTAATGCAGATTAACATTTCCATGGTTCGTGAATGTAGCCTCGTCAGTAAATAAAATCAAATTAATAAATGTTTCATCCCTCTGAATCTGAAGTTGAGTCCATTGCCAGGATTCAATGCGACGCATACATTCCGTACCAGTTAATTCTTGGTGGAGACTGATATGGTAAGGATGATATTTATGGCGATGCAGAACACGAACAACACTACCCTGGCTCATGCCAGATTCCCTTGCAACCATGCATTTAAGGTCTTCTAATAGCTTACTATTACATCATTAACTTTTCTAGATAATAGCATGTTAATCTACACAGAAGCGCCAAATAAACTCGTATAGGCATGCTTATTCAAATACAGAGATATTTAAACAGCCAGAATACAGTGCTGTGACCGGCAACGCCTATGTAAGACAACAAGTGTCTGGCGCAGTTGATAGATCGGTTACTGCCGCTACAATGGCAGGTTATCAAGATTTAAGTGAGTTTGAACGCGTTGTTATAGTCGGCGCACGACCAATGGGACACAGCATCTCCGAGGTAGCGACGAAGTGGGGATTTTGCCTTACGACCATTTCGCGAGTATACCATGAATATCAGGAATCCCGTAAAACATCAAACTTCCGACATCGCTGATGCCAGAAAAAGATCCTGTAAGAACGGGACCAATGACGACTAACGAGAATCGTTCAACGTGACAGAAGTGCAACCCTTCCTCAAATTGCTGCAGATTTCAGTGCTGGGCCTTCAACAAGTGTCAGCGTGCGAACCATTCAACGAAACATCATCGATATGGGCTTTCGGAGCAGAAGGCCTACTCGTGTGCCCTTGTTGACTGCGCAACACAAAGCTTTACGCCTCGCCTAGGCCCGTCAAAATCGCCATTGGACTCTGATGACGAAACATGTTGCCTGGTCGGACGAGTCTCGTTTCAAATTGTATCGAGCGGATGGACATGTACCGGTATGGAGACAACATCATGAATCCATGTACCCTGCATGTCTGCAGGGGACTGTTCAAGCTGGTGGAGGCTCTTTAATTTTATTTATTTATTTAACCTGATCAGATTAGGGCCATCAGGCCCTCTCTTACATCGGACCAGTGTTCCACACATGCAGTATTTCACACATCAGAGTTACCTCATGACAATAGTTTAAATGAGAAAATTAGATTACTCTAGTGACAATATGAATAAAGAGTAGTGACTAAGACCTAATAAAGTAAATGCGGCAGTATTTTTACAACAGGTGCTATACATACAGATTATGATAAAAGCAATAATAATAACAGTAAAAAAAAGTCAAATAATAATGATAAACAGGACTAAGACCTAATAAAGTAAATGCTGGCAGTATTTTACAACAGGTGCTATACATACAGATTATGATAAAAGCAATAATAATAACAGTAAAAAATCAAATAATAATGATAAACATGAGAAAAATTGGCAGTAGTAATGAAGATTTGTGCAGATGTACATTAATATCTTGGTGTGTAAAGTAGATGTTTACTAGTGTTGCGAGTTTTGGGGAAGGGAGATTTAAGGAGGGGGAAAGAGGGAAGTAATGAGGTGAAGTGCATTCATGTACAGAGGAAGGCATTACTGTTGCTTAAGTAGATACGTCATTAACTGTTTTTTGAAGCCGGACATGTTTTTAAGTTCTCTAACATAACGAGGGAGGTTATTCCATAGTCGGGTTCCTGCTACTGTAAAGGACTTGGAGAAGGTGACTGAGCGATGCAGTGGAACAGAGAGGATTTTATTGTAATGGGAACGTGTGTTTCTGTCATGTTGTTCCGACATGAGCGTTAGGGACGAGGAGAGATATGAGGGACAGTGTACAAGTATAAGGTAGTAGATGACACAGAGTATATGGAAATCTCTGCGCTTGTCTGCACGCAACCAGGACAATTTTGCATGTGCTGGTGAAATGTGATCAAAAAGTCGAACGTCACAGATATATCGGACGCAGGCATTCCTGACCAGTTCTAGACGTCGCGAATTTTCCTGAGAGAGGCCTTGTAGGATAATATCACTGTAGTCAATGATTGGGAGTATAAGCGTTTGTACTAATTTCTTTTTCAGATCGAAAGGGAAGAGTTTTTTATATTTTTGTAGGACATGAAGGGATGCTGATGCTTTTTTGCACACTGCAGTTACATGCTCTGTCCAATTTAGATTTTCATCTATTATAACTCCCAAGCTCTTTGCTGAGGGAGAGAAGTTAATATTTGTTCCATTTAGGATAAGAGATGGTACGGATTCCCGATGTTTTGGAATAATGAGCTTAGAGTGACCAACAAGTACCGCTTGGGTTTTAGATGGGTTTAGTTTTAGACCTATGTCCTGTGCCCATTTTGACAGTGCATCGAGGTCAGTATTGAAATTTTCAATAGCTTTCTTGAGATTGCTTGGTTTCGCACTTAGATACAACTGAAGGTCATCAGCATACATACGATATTTGCAATAGGTCAGAACCAATGACACATCATTGACATACAGAGAGAAGAGTATAGGACCTAATACTGAGCCTTGGGGAACGCCTGACACTACCTGCCGCCATTGTGATTTTATATTCCCAGACAGGACGCGTTGCTGACGAGACGTCATGTATGAGCGAAACCATTGCACTGCACTTCGTGAGAAATTTAGACCGCTAAGTTTGGCTAGTAAGATGTCGAAGTCGACCGTATCAAATGCTTCGCTGAAATCTAAGAAGCAAATGATAGTCGCTTCTTGTCTGTCCATGGCAAGTTTCAGGTCATCTGTCACCTTTATCAGTGCGGATGTTGTGCTTCGATGTGTACGGAAACCAGATTGGTATTCGTCTAGTAGGTTGTTAGTAGTTAGGTAGTTGGTGAGCTGGTTATGAACTATATATTCTAAGGCCTTTGATAGTGCAGGAAGAAGGCAGATGGGGCGGTAGTCAGAGGGTGCTGTGGTGATGTCCTTTTTAGGCAGTGGCTTAATTTGTCCCAGTTTCCAGTCCTCAGGGAAAACACTTGTGATTAATGAATCGTTGAAAATGTCTGTTATAGAGGGCAGTAGTTGGTCAATAATAAGTGTTACCATCTGGATGGTGATGCCATCATGTCCAGTAGATGCTGATCTAATCCGCATTATGGCTTTCTTGACAGTACTGCAAGTGACGTGCTGTAGATAGAATTTTTCTTTGCTACAGTCATTCATCCCCATGAAGTAATCAATGATTCTCTGTTTTTTTTTTGCGGTTCAATTGTAGTTGTAGATAATGTGAAGAAACTGTTTAGTTCATCAGCTGGGACCATGGGATTTTCTGCAACTTTTATTTTGCCTAAACCGAGACTGCGGAGATTTTTCCACAGGATAGCTGGTCTACATCTATTGTCAGCTAATGTACGGGCATGCCTGAGCTTAGCGTTTCTCACCGCTTGACTGACTTTGTTTCGTTTCTGCTTGAACAGTATGATTTTCAGGTGTAGGGTGTATCTTGTATGCTCGATTTGCAGCGTCTCTGAGATTCATGAGCTCTTTTAGTTCTTCAGTCAGCCAAGGTGCAGGTTGCCTTTTTACTTTTCTGGTCTTTATTGGAGCATATTTGTCATATAGTTGAGTAATTTTGCTAGTGAAATCCTGGAGTTTGTCGTTTATGTCCGTGAGGGGAGTAGAGGTCATCGCCCAAACTATTTCTTGTGCCTCACTTTCGAGTTCAGGAAAATTTATGCGTTTGAGGTCTTGGTATGTAGACAGTTTTTGTTTCTTTCTAGGACATTCTAGTGAATACGTCATGAAAATGATGTCATGGGCAGACATGCCGGGCGCAGATATTTGAGAGGTGCGGATTATTCAGTTTGGAGATTTCGTTGCGAATATATCTATGAAAGTGTGGCTGGTAGTCGTGTGATGAGTAGGTGCCAGCTGAAGTAGCGTCATATTTGAGGAAGAAAGCATTCTCTTAATTTCCCAGTGGAAGGACTATTGCGCAGAAAATTAATGTTAGTGTCACCTGCTATAATTACATGTTCATATGACGATTCGAGACTAGAGAGGGCAGTTTCGAAGCAGGCGAACCCGCCTACTTTAGGAGGTTTGTAAAGCACACATATTAAGCACTTTCTGTTAAGGGATTTGATCTCAATGAACATATATTCCTCTTGTTTATCTACATTGTTGTCGGATGTGTGTAGTACTGTAGGTGACAAATCAGAGCGTATGTACGCCCCTACTCCGCCCCCTCGTCTGTTGCATCTGTCGTGCCTGAGAAAGATATAGCCATCTAGGTTTACGGAAGTTGTAGGAATACTTGGTTTGAGCCAAGTCTCTGACAAAAGTATTACGTGTATATCAGCAGTTTGAAATATATATTTGAACTCGTTGAAGTGAGCTGGCAGAGACTGGACATTTGCATGTGCAATATGCAGCTTGGTGCGTTCGGGTGTTGATTGCCCGAGGAGGCTGCCGACCGATGTTTGCGGGTCGTGGTTAGCGGTGACAAGAGGGTCTTGCATGAGGAATGCGGAAAGCGTATGAAGGGAGGGGAGGTGGGGGTGAGGGAGTGTCCTCCCAGTTTTGTGCAGTGAAAGCGGCCTGGAGGGGGAGGGGGTGGGTCCCCAGGGAGGCAACGGGATCTGCGGCCAAGGTCAGCGAGGTCTGCAACGGTTCCGGAAGTAGCCGTGGGCTGGCAGGGGAAGGAATTTCGCTAAACACAACGGGAGTAATCTGCACGTTACGACGGAGTGTGATATTAATTGCACTTACGAGGATAACAACCAAAGTATGATGGTGGGTTGCCAATTAAGGATGGAAATGAGACCACTTTATGTAGTAATTAACAAAACTACACGAGAAAAATAATTAAAGATGAAAACAGTTATGTAGAGAAACGAAAAGTTGACAATAAAAATAATAACAAAAACTACACGAGAAAAAATAATTAGGGACAAAAAAAATAGTTATGTAGAGAAACGAACAATTTGATAATACAATAGTTGAGCTATAGTTGACAGTGTAAACAATATAAACATACAGGTTAGTGGCAGCAAGATCAGACATGATTTAGCTTCTAAAGCACAGGCTTTCGAGTTCATTTACACTGCAAATTGTTTTCTTTCCGTTTTCGGTCTTAACCATTATCCTGCCGTCATTTGTCCATACGTTCTGCAGCCCAAATTTCGAAATCGCGCTCTTCAGAATGTTCAGTCTTTCAGAGGTCAGATCCTCGCGTACTGTCAGACCCGACTTCGCGAGATTCTTCTTTGCTCTGAAAACTTCAGATCTTTTCCTATATGACATAAATTTCACTATTATAGGTCTTGGTTTTGTAGAACCTGGCGACCTACGACCCACTCTATGACTTCTGTCAATGTCACTCAGAGTCACCTGCACGCCTAGCTTTTCTTGGACAAGGTTTATCACAAGTTCATCTGTGTTTTCTCTGCTGCTCTCTGGAATGCCGAACAGTCTGAGATTATTGCGATATTGTTCGAGCTCGTCCATCTTCTCGATCAATTTCTGTTCGAGCAGTCGTACTTTCTCCTCACTTGCTTTTAACGATGTGTCCAGTGCACGGATCTCACTCGCATTCGCCCCCAGAGTTTTCTGTATTTTGTCCGTCACTGCTGCAGTGACGGCATCAGTGATGGTTTGAACAACGAGCCCGAGCGTCTCCTTAGCCTGCAGCGCGGCACTCACCTCAGCCTTCACGAGTGCGGCGACGTCAGCGATGCCGGGCGGGGCGGCCGCAGCTCCCGGTGTAGACCTCCACGCCTGCGCTGTCGCCGGCCTGGCCGTTGGCTGCACTGCGCGTTGTTCGGCGATTTTCCATTTTAAGTGCGAATCCTTGTAATTGGTGCTCAGTATGTGATGTAAAATACGACACTAGGCAATAGATATACAGCTTTAGTATATGTAGATTAACGTAACTGCTTAGAACACCTCCAGATTTCACGTAAACTTGCGAGGCAAGCTACCGCACGTCACTCACTCGCCGCCATGTTGTCTGTCTTGGGGTGTGGGGCTGGAGTTGTTGGAGTGATGGGACCCATGATACGTCTAGATATTACTCTGACAGGTGACACGCACGTAAGCATCCTGTCTGATCACCTGCATCCATTCATGTCCATTGTGCAATCCGACTGACTTGGGCAATTCCAGAAGGACAATGAGACACCCCAAAACGTCCAGAATTGCTGCAGAGTGGCTCCAGGAACACTCTTCTGAGGTTACACACTTCCACTGGCCACCAAGCTCCCCAGACAGGAACATTATTGAGCATATCTGGGATGCCTTGTAACGTTCTGTTCAGAAGAGATCTCCACCCGCTTTTATGCTTAAAGATTTATGGACAACTCTGTAGGATTCATGGTGTCAGTTTCCTCCAGCACTCCTTCATACATAAGTCGAGTCCATGCCACGTTCTGTTGCGACACTTCTGCATGTTCGCGGGGGCCCTACAGTTTCTTTGACTCATCAGTATAGATAAAGGTGCTGTGAACGTAAAACAAAGAGAGTGCACATGAGCACACAATTTTTTGTAATGTCGAAATCTATCCGTATTGGTTGCCTCTATCGGGCTCTTAAATCTGATACACTGACTGAATTATTTACCTATCATCCATACTTACATGACTTTCATCACTATTACTGTGGTGAAATGTACAGGATCATAGCAAGTATGGCCATATAGCAGAGCCTGTTAAGTTATTACAGTATCTACACAATAAACCCAGCTGTGAACTACTAAAAAAATGATAGTGTCGCATAGATTGTTGACATACAATGGTACTCCGGAGGTACAGCGTAAAATAGGATGATTTGTAAATGCTCGCTATACATTTGGCATGGTAGCACATGACACCCTTTTCAGTAATATGCTGTATAAATATATGCAAGAGCTATGTTAATAGACGATGTTAATTACTAGTAATGTCCGCGGTTCGTGGTCTCGCGGTAGCGTTCTCGCTTCCCGCGCACGGGGTCCCGGGTTCGACTCCCGGCGGGGTCAGGGATTTGCTCTGCCTCGAGATGACTGGGTGTTGTGTGTCTTTCATCATCATTTCATCCTCATTCACTCGCAATTGCAAGTCGCCGTAGTGGCGTTAAAGAACTTGTGGAGCGGCGGCCGAACCGCCTCGCGAGGGGTCTCCCGGCCACCAGTGCCATACGCTCATTATTATTATTATTACTAGTAATGATTATTAAACTATGTGTCAGATCTGGATACGTACCCATGAGGAAAGAAAAAAAAGGGTAAATTTTATTTGACAGTGCATGTTATGACGGTCAGTGCATGTTATGAGTAGTTCTTGTATTACTGTCAGAGTTACTTCGACTGAAGTGTGTATCCGTGTTTCCACTAATGTTATATAGTAACCATAAAATACAACTGAATTATTAATGTTGTAACACGTGCATTTTGATTTTGTTATTGTGAGTAATATTAACTTCGGTGAGATATTGATAATCGATCTATTCAGTAGTTGGTACGTCTTTGCATTTCCTTGAATGCTTCATTGCATAATGTTTAATCTACTTTGTTTAGTGCGTGAGTATCTGACACAAATACGTCTGTGAGGTTAAATAGATATTATGTTAAATATATACAGCTAATATCAGTGATGGAACAACGTAGCTGAGACGCCCTGCTAAACCCACAGGTCAGACAAGTAGTAGGAATTGTGGAAGGGGGCCAGAATGAGCGGCTGTCAGTTATACTCCAAACATAACACTTTATTTAGTTGTCCAAACATTACAGCGCAACTTCTAAGCTTGACTATCGTCAGAAAAACGTCTTTAATTCCAAAAGCGGCTGAAGGCCCATAAACTTAAAACAACGTAACTACAATAACCTTTCAGTAGGCAGAAGGCCCGAGCTTTATGATCAATAAGAAACCTTACTTCAAAACGGCTGAAGGCCTTTGTTTAAAAAAAAACTGCAACCTATTTTCCAAGGCAGAAGGCCCAAAGCCTTTAACTTTAAATAGTATTCAAACCCAAGTGATGTAAGACTTGATAAGTAAGAATCCAAAATTTTAAATCTGCTGAAGGCCCATCATTTTAAGAACAACACAACTACAATAAATGTTCAACAGGCAGAAGGCCCACAGCTTTATTTTGAAAGAAAGTAATACTTGATAAGTAAGAACCTTAAAACTTGAAGCGGCTGAAGGCCGATGCTTTTAAAAACAACACACGACAATAAATTTTCAACAGGCAGAAAGCCCACAGCTTTACCTTCCAAAAGGCAAGACTTGCCCAAATTAGAAAACTTATTTTTAAAACGGCTGAAGGCCTTTTATTTTAAAAACACAATTACAAGCATACAAATCACAACCGTCAGCTACGAGCCATGAAAAATACACAGTTAAACTCCAATAAGAAAGGCAGTATAGGCAGCTCTGCCCTTGAAATCTTAACGTTCGCTTAGGTGAGACAAGAAGTTGGACCAACTATACTCGACCCGCCGGCAACACAACCAAGAGACAGTCAGGGACCCACCGAAAAGACGACTTGCTAACCACCGACCAGTATACGAGAATTCCAAAGCCAACACGTTACAGACATAGCCACCCACAACCAAAAATACATTAAGCTGTCAAAACCATATTGGACAGCGACAACAGTTGAGGAAAGGACACTGCCTGAATTTACGTCAGCGACCAGAGCAGGTAACCGGAACACTAACGGCCACAAGGCAGAAAATTCCGCTGGTGCACTTGAATTTCAAACCGACAAATATAGTTAATTCCACCACAAGGCGGCTAAATCTTCACCAACTCGAACAATTGCTGTTGCTCCCAGGAATACCATCAACAGCGAACCACCAACCAAGGGGACAACGTGAACAGACGTGGCTTCGTTAGTTAAATCACCACTCAACTTTCATGTCCTGGGTCGGTGAGCCACGAACCTCGTAGCACTCGGAACAGCCCCGCACGCTCCGACACTGCATAGAGACCGCCAGCGGGCCCGGCCGAGTGCGCCGCGGAGGGACTTGCTTGCTGATCCGCTCCAACCGACCGACTCACTGCCAGTACGCCGACAACATTTAAAACAAGTTGTCAGTGGAAATGACACCAACTACACACCCAGTTTGACAAACACTTGCATGAAGGGTTGAGCGACACTCAGCAGTGGCTGTGCAATCACGAAGACAAATCGGGAGTCGATACTCACACACACACACAACCAACCAACCAACCCATAAACGATCGGCAACCAATTCACGTCGTCCAGTAGGACGACCGACCGACGATCCACGAAGATCGTCCCCGGCTCAAGTGATGCGTGGCGGCAACGGTCGGGCGAGCCATGGACATCCAGGATCCAGGCCTCACTGCTGCTCCAACCCGACTGAACTAGTGCCGCGTTCCAACTCAACGATTGGCATGTCCGAACTGCCCTCCTGGAACGTTCCAACTGACTCCACGAGAGACGACAACCGGGAAGTAATAGCAGTGCAGCGAAGATAACACGTGAGGACTATATTGATAGGCGCTGCTGCTGCCGCTGACGGGCAGACAAAGCAGCAACTCAGTGACAACAGAAATTGAAACTAACATAACGAGGTGGCAACACGAAAAAACAGCATTTAAAATAAGAGATGGCACGAGCGCGAGCCACGCACGGCTCAGTAGTAGTAGGCTTCTAAGGGACTCGAAGCTCCCGGGCCGATCTCACGATTCCTCCAGATGCTCCTGTCTTGTGCTGCCTCTTGCCAGTTATTTATTCCCAATCTTTCGCATATGCAATGAATTTCATTGCGCCAAGTACTCCTGGGTCTCCACCTTCGTCTTTTGCCATGTGGCTTCTCCCTGAATGTTATTAACACAATTTGGTCTTCTTTCATTCTCATCCGATGTCAAGCACATTGCAGTCTTCTAGCATTTATTATGTTTACTATCGTTGGTTGTTGTGATAGCTCATGGATTTCTATGTTGTGTCTTCTCTTCCACCATTGTGATTCATTTTCATAATATGGACCAAAGAGTTTTCTATAAACTTTATTCTCAAACGCTTGTAAATGGTGGTGTTCTGTTTTCGTTAGGCTCCAGATTTATTATATAACTTTATTTTAGTTTTCGCAGTTAGCAGTGTGGACCCTAAGAGGTTTTGTATTGCATAATAGGCTCGGTTAGCATTTGGCAGTCTCGCTTTCGTTTCTACCTGTCTCTCATTTTGTTCATTTATCATTGATCCCAGAAATTTGAACTGTTCGACACACTCGAATTTGTGTTCACCAACTATTACATGTGATTGGTTATCCATTTGAACTCTACATCTTTGAACTATCATGTATTTCGTTTTCTCGTCATTTACATTCAGGCCAGGCCTTGATGCTTGTGTTACAAGCTCCACAAATGATTGCCTAATCTCTGTTGCACTGTTACCAATGAGCACCATGTCATCTGCGTATGCTAACACATTAATTTCGCTTTCTTGGAGAATCCCAGCAGGTACCAGTTTGAGTTTCCTCACAACTCTTTCTAAGGCTATATTGAACATCTCCTTGTCTTAACCCAGTTTTATGTTTAAAATGGTCAGACTTTAATCCATTTAGTAAAACCCTGCTTGTATTTTCATCCATGTATACTTTGCTGAGATTTATAAATTTAATTGGGAAACCAAATTCAGTCATTACATTCCACAAGCTTTGTCTATGGATGGAGTCATAAGCTTTCATGAAATCGATGAACAGATAATGCATTTTTTGTTTATATTCCCAGTTTTTTTCATATATTGACTTGATTGCAAATATGTTGTCAGTGGTGGATCCATTTTGATAATCCCCAGTTATATTTTCTGCATATGGCTTTAAGCGGCATAGCAATAAACAAGATAAGATCTTATAACCTATATTGACTAATGATATTCCTCTACAGTTTCTGAGATCTTCCCTGTCTCCTTACTTATGTATAGGGACTGTTAATGACTCTCTCCACTCTGTTGGAATGTTCTCTGTTTTCCATATTATCTGTGTAAAATGAAATAAACGTCTGTGCAATGCTTCTCCTCCATATTTTAGTATCTCAGCTGGGATGCTGTCACTGCCAGTTACTTTACCATTTTTTAGGCCTTTGATACACTCTACCACCTCCTCATATGTGGGTTCTGGAATTTCCTCACTGTTTTGACTGTTGCTGGAACTAGTAATTGGTGCTTCTGGATCAGAACAATTCAGTAGATTGTCAAAACACTTCTTGCTTGTCGCTAAAATTTTACTTGGTTCAATCATCATATTGCTATTTAAATCCATCATCACCTTGATTTTGTAGTTAAACCCTTTTCTAATTTTGTTGATTGTACCATACATTTTCCGGGTGTTGTTATTTTGATGGTATTCTGTTGTTTTAGGAATTGTTTCTTTGTCTTCCGGTTAATTTTATTTGCCTACGTTTGAGCCTGCCGATAAGCAAGTTTCTATTTCAGGATTCTTATTTGTTTGAAACAATTTTTTCCGTAGTTTCATAACCTTGTCTTCAGCTTCGTCACACTCTTCATCGATCCATTTCTTCCTGCCTTTCGTAGCTCTGTGCAGGTTATCATTTGCAGCTATGAGGATGACTTCTTCTACATTTTTCCAGTATTCATCACTGGTCATTTCAAGGCTTTCTTCCATATTACTTAAGGCCTCAGACAGGTTTGAAACGTCAACTTTGTACTTTATTATTCCTTCTGTCCCCGTTTCAGCTCCTCAGAAGGATCGTACGTCACTAATTGTTTTTCTCAACTGAAGCAACTCTTTTATCGCCTAGAGCACGACGAGAAGAGCTGTGGTACAATGTGGACCCAGGAAGACCAGGGAATAGCCCCAGGGAAGAACCCACAGCTGGCTCTGAACTCCCATATACGGCCTGGAAAGCCCTGAATAGACTACGAACAGGCGTATCAAGATGCAGAGCAAAGTTGGAAAAATGGGGCTACATCAGTGCAGACGAGCCCTGCGAGTGTGGAGAACAGCAAGACCCACAACACCTACTGGTCTGCAGGAAACTAAACAACCCGTGTTCCACTCAAGACCTATTTGAAGCAAATGACAAGGCTATTCAAGCTGCAGTGTATTGGGCTTCACGTGGGATATGAAAATCGCTCTGTTTCGCATCCTTAGCGCTTATCATTATATGTTACATACTTTTCTATATTATTGTAGATAATTTACCTTATAACCATGTATTATTGTATTATAACTGCTTCTCTTGCATTGTAATATAATTTTTTTCGTAAAATGGTGATGTCTTGGATACGATAAATAAATAAATAAATTGTTTTTCTGTGTTTGCCGAATGGCATTGTCATTACTTCCCTCATGCAGACTTTCTTTTCCAATAGTTGGTCTGAAAATATCCTCTTTTCCTATTTTTTGCACTAAAATCGTCTATTACTATCTCTATTCATGTTTTAGTGGTTTGTTGCACAGGTCTGATACGTTTTCTTAGAAGTTATCCATTTTTACATCATCTTTGTCATTAGTTGGTGCGTGACAGTATATTAGTGACAAGTTGAACCACTTGGACCTGATTCTAAGATAGCATAGTCTTTCATCAGTGGCTTCAAACTTTATTACTGTAGGTAGAATATCATTCAGTACACAAAAGGCCGTTCCAAGTTCGTGATAACCATTTTCTTTACCACTGTTGAATATTGTGTACTTAACTTACTCATGTCTTGTATATTACGAACTAAGAGTCGTGTTTTCTGTATTGCTGCATTGTTAATGTCTAGTTGTTTGCTGAGCCTTCGGAAGGATCCTGTTTTAAACATACTCCGTACATTCCATGTTCCAACTCTTATGTTTGATTTCCATTGCAAGGTCGTCATATTTTGGGGTCAATTTTTCATCCGAGGCATGTGTGAGATATTCGCAATATTAAGAGTTTTCCGTAGCTGGATTATTGGCCCTGCGTACAACCCCCAACTTGGAGGACCGGGTCTTTTTCTGTAGGGGTGGTCCTCCGTTACCTTTGTAGATTCCTCTACCTACTAGAAGCCCGCATCTCGTGGTCGTGCGGTAGCGTTCTCGCTTCCCACGCCCGGATTCCCGGGTTCGATTCCCGGCGGGGTCAGGGATTTTCTCTGCCTCGTGATGGCTGGGTGTTGTGTGCTGTCCTTAGGTTAGTTAGGTTTAAGTAGTTCTAAGTTCTAGGGGACTGATGACCATAGCTGTTAAGTCCCATAGTGCTCAGAGCCATTTGAACCATTTTTGAACCTACTAGAAAGCAGCAGTGCTGATTTTGGTCCACCCCGAGTATTTTACTTCCTCGGTACCCATCATATCTGATGAAATTTCCCTTATCCGCCGCCTGGGGAGGTGCCCGATGGGAGACCAGCAAACTCCACACGGGATGGAACAACGTACATCTGACTATTGTTATTCCAATGACGCAAACGTATAGCTGAGATAGTTTTGTATGTACTTCGTTACTGAAATGTTAGAAGTGATGTATTTAATGTTGTCAGGTACAGCTGCGTACTTTAATGCTGAACACTTTGTTAAATATGTTTTTGTTCTTCTCTCGTACAGTGGACGCGATGATGATCTGATCCTGGACAAAAAGCAATCGTCTCTAATAAAGTATACCGTTACGGCTGTGTATTGCATAATGCAGTTCTTAAAACATTCATCAAAGCTGTACACCACCACTTCTATAAAATATATATTTGAGTGTTAGGAAGGTTTATTTCTGAATGTATTTGTCTAGCGTGCAGGCCTGTAAGATAGTGAAACGTGGACGATAAGTAGCTAAGACACGAAGAGAATAGAAGCTTTAGAAATGTTGGCTATGAAAGTATTCTGAAGATTAAATGGGTAGTGCGAATAACTGATGAGGAGGTCCTGAATCGGAAAAAAAAAAAAATTGTAGAGCAACTTGACTAAAAGAAGCGATCGATTGACAGGACACATCTAGGAATCGTCAGTTTGGTAATGGAGGGGATTGTGGAGGCAAAAATTGTAGAGAGAGATCAATTCTAGAGTACAGTAAGCAGGTTCAACTGCATATCGGTTGCAGTAGTTACACAGAAACGAAGTATACGATAGAGTAGCCTGGAGAAGTATGTCAGGCCAGTCTTCGTACTGAAGACCACCCCACCACCATCACCACCACCACCACCACCACCACCACCAACAACAACAACAACAACAAAGATAAAAGTTGGATGTTAACAACGGCGGACACAAAAATAAGCTTTTAGCCTGTGTAATATTAAATAGCAGTGTTTTCGGTATGAGAATCGTGTTTCCGCATCACTGCTCTGCAAAATTCATTGTTTATCCTTCACACGTGTAAATGACGTAAACTAACATGCAAAGCGCTCGATTGCACGGAAGAAGTAACTCCGTCGTTGGTGCCATTCACACAGAGCAGAAGGAATGAAGAAGGGCTTCTTACCCATACGATCTGTTTTATATCTGAGCTAAGCAAGCTCCAAGAACGGCTGCATGGTTCACTACATGCCAAATAAAGAAAGTAAAAAGAGCAAGGCACTAACTAGTTTGAAAACCTGCAGTGAATGTATCTTTCTTTTGGTTTTCATCACTTCCAGTTTCTGCAGTGGTTAGAAATAGAATTTGGATAACTTTTCCCCATAAAACCCATCATTAAGATTTACAAACGTAGAGACCGTTGACGACACACTAAGCTACTGTATTTCACCAAAAAATTAAGTCTGCACCCTGAAAAAAAATCGGTCCATATATGATCGGTGTAGAAAACTGATTAATAAATGTCATCTGTTCATAAATAAAAAGGGCAACAGTATGGATGTTCTGCTGTATTAGTTTGCTTCTTGTTAGTTGTCAGCAATTGAATTACAAGTTCGTCATCAGACTATAATTGACTGACATCGTCAAAGAGAATACTGTACTGCTGAGCAACTTTTAAAAAGTCACTTTCGTAATACCTTCTCACGTTATTCTGCCACACTTTTGTCCTGCATTGATTTTATTGAGAGTGTCAGTTCAGTTTCAGGTTATTCTATTGTTTTACTATGTATGGATCTTCTCTTTTGTTGAGTGTAATTCTATGCTTATGTTGTTCTCTTTCACGTCATCTTTGTACATATATACAACACTGTTTTTTCGCTCTTTTATGTGTTCTGGTATGTTCCCTTTACTTTTGTTTAGTCTTTAGCGTCAGTATTTTCGGTTCTGTTACAGTTGTGGAAGGTGACATTTACTGTGTTTTTGCATCTCACTTTCCATGTGAATACCTCTTCGAAGTTGGCCACAAATATTTTAGAGTCAGTTAACATAAATGACGTCATTAATACGCTATCCCGATGAGAGCGATTTCCGAAGGGGCCGAAACTTTGGTCAGTGTTACAACCTGTCAAAGTGGCTATATATTCGTAAACCGTTTTTTACATAATGGGAATTGTCTGCTGCAGAATTTCAAAGCCATCGATGTACAACAGTTCGTGGTCACAGTATTTTGAACCTCGTTCACATTGTCGTGAAAGTGAATGGCTTATGAACTACTTTGTGTGAAGATATAACGACGATGTTTCTCTGATAGGGCAGTTTTCGCAAGCACTTGCTGTCAATAATAGGTATCAGTTAAAATTCTATTCTACTGCTAATGCTGAACAATTACGACACAAAGCTCATAAATTGAAAGGTTATCTGTGTAGTGATGCAAATCACCCCTCTGGTGATGTGCTCTTCAAGACTAAACAGCTGTAATTCGCATTCTGTGATGCTGAATAAAAGACCTTGATAGTTGTGCTAAGCCCTCTGGTGATTACTTTCGAATAGAGGCTTCAGTTATACCACAGTGTTGTTTCGTGCCGGCCGAAGTGGCTGTGCGGTTCTAGGCGCTGCAGTCTGGAACCGCGAGACCGCTACGGTCGCAGGTTCAAATCCTGCCTCGGGCATGGATGTGCGTGATGTCGTTAGGGACTAATGATCTCAGAAGTTGAGTCCCATAGTGCTCAGCGCCATTTGAACCATTTGTTGTTTCGTGTCTTTTCTTTTGAACACCCCTCATAATTAATGCTTTTGTGCATTGTACTTTACCTGAGATTACATTGTGTGTTTCTGTGGCTTTCTATCCATTTAAGCCGCAGATCTGTGATAAATCCGGCATTATGAGCGTCACAATCACAGAACAACGACGATACAACATTGATCGTTTTACACATCTTGAGCTAGCCAGAGCTAGCCAGGATATTTATTTTGGACTTCCTTTAACTCGACAGCGGTTAAGATGTGCTTGCTTAAAGATCTGGAATGAAGTTTCGACGTAGCAGATGTTTATCCCAAAATAAATATGTAAATTATGTGGTATCAGACGATTTACAATTTTAATCTTGGCATATCTAACAACAAGATCTACAGTGCGGTACATGACCTCATTTATCTTCAGGTGGACTAATTAATCATCTTTCATCTTAATTTACTTGATCCTATTAGTCACTCATACAAAATGAGACTGGCCATATCATTGCTTGCAGATCAAAATAGTCGATCACGTCCATCCTTTCCGTTTGTCGAATCTACGAGGGCGGTTCAGAAAGTAGCCTCCGATTGGTCACAGTGCGGGTTGTGGGGGGAGTAGCGACGCCATCTGTGCGTTCACGCACTCAACAGGTCAGTCGGCATCAAGCCGTGGTCGAGTGAACGTCGTACCTGCGCTAGTTTAGTTTTTGTGGCAGTTTGAAATGTGTGCTGCAATAGAAAACCCCGCCAAATGTGAAGTGCGTGCTGTCATAAGGTTTTTTACAGCCAAAGGATATTCTGCAGCAGCTATTCATCGTGAGCTTTGTGCCGTGTACGGACCAAGAGTTATGAGTGAAGGAGTTGTCCGTGAATGGGTACGTTTATTTAAAAGTGGACGAGAAAACGTTCATGATGAAGAGAGGAGTGGTAGACCATCATTGGTGACTGACGAACTCGTTCAGACAGTTGATGCAAAAGTTCGTGAAAATCGACGTTTCTCAATGTCGGAGTTGTCTACTGGTTTTCCACAGATTTCTAAGACTCTCTTGTACGAAATAGTGACAGCAAGATTGGGTTACCATAAGTTCTGTGCACGATGGGTGCCCAAAATTCTTACCGACCACCACAAAACTCAAAGAATGGCCTCTGCATTAGACTTTCTGTCACGTTATGAGGACGAAGGAGAACCATTGTTAAACAGAATCGTGACCGGTGACGAAACCTGGATTAAGTACGTGAACCCTGAGACAAAAGAACAATCAAAGATGTGGGCACATTCAAATTCGCCTACCAAACCAAGAAAAGCCTCGCAAGATTTTTCAGCCAGAAAACTGATGGCAACGGTGTTTTGGGATGCCAAAGGGGTGTTGTTGGTTGAATTCATGGAACGTGGTACGACCATTAATCAAGACGTGTACTGTGAAACAATAAAAAAGTTACGACGGGCTATACAGAACAAACGCCGTGGTTTGCTGACTTCCGGTATCGTTTTTTTGCACGATAACGCCCGTCCTCACTCTGCTCGCAGAACAACGGCCCTTCTTGAGTCCTTCAAGTGGGACGTTATCAACCATCCACCTTACAGCCCAGACCTGGCGCCAAGTGATTATCACCTCTTCATGCATTTGAAGAAATGGCTCGGGTCACAGCGGTTTGATGACGACGAAGAGCTCAAAGATGCGGTCGCAGGCTGGCTCCAGGCACAAGCGGGTGATTTTTATGCAGAAGGAATTTCAAAGCTTGTGAAGAGATACGATAAGTGCCTCAATCGCTATGGAGACTATGTAGAAAAATAGTGCAAAGATGTAGTTGCAAGATGTATATATTAAAATATTTTTATTTAACTTGGTGTATTTTTTTTAAATCAACCGGAGGTTACTTTCTGAACGGCCCTCGTATCTCTCTCTCTTTCTCTCTTTTGCACCATATGGAAAGGTTTATTCTCGTTTCTTTTTCGGATGAGATGTGGGGAAAAGGATTACTTTAAGACCTGTGAACGAGCTATCAGTAATTAATGTTATCAGTCATGTGATTGTTGAAGGCTGTACGCATGTCGTTTGTAGTAGCTTTTGCATGCGAGCTGTCTCCAAAATATCCCATGAGACGAGTCGCAGTGTTGGCGTATAACTCTCACGGTACGGTTAAGATGTGTGGTATGTCGAGTCCACATAATGGAAATTCCATTAGCAAAGAAAAACTGATGTTGGCGCCAGCTGGACAGTAGAGCTGTGAAACCGAACATGCTTCGCAGAGCAGCCAGCCGGTTCTGCGCAGCCCGAAACGATACATGGGCCACGGCTCTTCTGCCGGCAAAACCAGTACCAGTCAGCACAAGCACCTTTCTCATCTCCGTCATGTCTTAACGTACTCGAAATAAAAAAAATTGCTATCCATGAAGTTGCTTTCTAAGACATCGTAGACGATTCCTCACCCCTTACGGAATCTGCGAGCAAATAACACTCCAGTGAACGAGAGCATCCTGACCCATTAGTTCCTCTTCCGTGGAAAACTTAGTTTCGCATGAAATTGATTAAGGCCATCAGGCGCGCTGTGAGACCTGACAAATATTTGCTGCTCACCTAAAAAACTGAATACGCAACCAGATAGGCATACGTCTGTTGTGTTTTCGTTGATTCGTAATAGACATAGACGAGGCTAATATGCAGAGAATTTTGAATTGTTGGCAACCGGAATAAAATAATAATTGGATCCTTTTACCGACCTCCAAATTCAGATGATACAATTGCTGAAAGGTTCAAAGAAAACTCGAGTTTAATATCAAACACGTATCTGACACATACAATTATAGTTGGTGATGACTTTAAACTCGATATGTTCGCGAAAATACATGTTTAATTCCGGAGATACACATAAAACATCATCCGAAGTTCTGCTAAACGCATTCTTTGAAAAATATTTCGAGCAGTAAGATCATGAGCCTACGGCGAATAGTAAACGGCTGTGAAAATACACTTGACGTCTTAACCCTGAATTACTAACGAGCATCAAAATGGATACAGGGGTTAGTGAACACAGGGCTGTCGTAGCAAGACTGAATATTGTAACCCCCAGATCCTTCAACATAAACGAAAAATATACCTATTCGAAAAAGCAGACAAAAATTCACGTTGCACCTTCCTGAGAGACAATCTCCACTACTTCCAAATTAACAATGTAAGTGTTGACCAGATATGGCTTGAATTCAAAGAAATAGTATCGGCAGCAATTGAGAGATTTATACCACATAAATTAACAAACGACAGAGCTGATCCTCCTTGGTACGCAAAACGAGTCAGAACACTGTTGCAGAAACAACGGAAAAAACGTGCCAAACTTTAACAGACGAAAAATCTCCAAGATTGGCGATCTTTTACAGAAGCTCGAAATTTAGTGCGAACTTTAATGCGAGATGTTTATAATAGTTTCCACAACGAAACTTTGTCTCGAAACCTGGCAGAAAAACCAAAGAGATTCTGGTCGTATGTGAAGTATGCTAGCGGTAAGACACAATCAATGCCTTCTCTGCGCGATAACAATGGAGATACTGTCGAAGACAGTGCTGCCAAAGCAGAGTTACTAAATACAGCCTTCCGAAATGCCTTCACAAAAAAAGAAGTAAATATTCCAGAATTCTAATCAAGAACAGCTGCCAACATGAGTAATGCCGAAGTAGATATCCTCGGAGTAGTGAAGGAACTTGAATCACTTAATAAAAGCAAGTCTTCTGGTCCGGACTGTATATGAATTAGGTTCCTTTCAGAGTGTGCTGATACATTAGCTCCATGCTTAACAATGATATACAGCCGTTCGCTCGACGAAATCCGTACCCAAAGACTGGAAAGTTGCACAGGTCACACCAATATTCCAGAAAGGTAGAAGGAGTAATCCACTAAATTACAGGCCCTTATCATTTACGTCGATATGCAGAAGGATTTTGGAGCATATATTGTGTTGTGAATTACCTCGAAGAAACCGGTCTATTGACACACAGTCAACATGGGTTTAGAAAACATCGTTCTTGTGAAACACAACTAGCTGTTTACTCGCACGAAGTGTTGAGTGCTATCGACAAAGGATTTCAAATTGGTTCTGATTTCCGGAAGGCTTTTGACACTGTAGGCAACGGCCTTGCCGCAGTGGCTACACCGGTTCCCGTGAGATCACCGAAGTTAAGCGCTGTCGGGCGTGGCCGGCGCTTGGATGGGTCACCATCCCGCCGCCATGTGCTGTTGCCATTTTTCGGGGTGCACTCAGCCTCGTGATGCCAATTGAGGAGCTACTCGACCGATTAGTAGCGGCTTCGGTCAAAGAATACCGTCCTAACGGTCGGGAGTGCGGTGTGCTGACCACACGCCCCTCCTTATCCGCATCTTCCTCGGAAGATGACACGGCGGCCGGACGGTCCCGGAAGGGCCACTTGTGGCCTAAAGACGGAGCTTTTTTTTTTTTTTTTTTTTTTGACACTGTACCATACAAGCGGCTTGTAGTGAAATTGCGTGCCTATGGAATATCGTCTGAGGTATGTGACTGGATTCGTGATTTCCTGTCAGAGATGTCACAGAAGTGATTACTGGCATAGGCCCTTTGCTGTTCCTGATCCTTATATAAACGATTTGGGAGACAATCTGAGCAGCCGCCTTAGGTTGTTTGCAGATGAGTCGTTTATCGACTAGTTAAGTCATCAGAAGATCAAAACAAATTGCAAAACGATTTAATAAAGATGTATGCATGGTGCGAAAATAGACAGTTGACCCTAAATTAAGAAAAGTGTGAGGGAGGTCATCCACATGAGTGCTAAGATGCATCAGTTAAATTTCGGTTACACGATTGACGGAGTACATCGAAAAGATTCAAGGAAAGGCAGCACGTTTTGTGCTATCGCGAAACAGGGGAGAGAGTGTCACTGAAATGACACAGCATTGGGATGGAAATCATTAAAACAAAGGTGTTTTTCGTTGCGGAGGAATCTTCTCACGAAATTCCAATCACCAACTTTCTCCTCCGAATGCGAAAATATTTTGTTGATGCCGATCTACATAGGGAGAAACGATCGCCATGATAAAATAATGGAAATCAGAGCTCGTACGGAAACATAAAGGTGTTCGTTCTTTCCGCGCGCTATACGAGATTGGAAAAATAGAGAATTGTGAAGGCGGTTCGATGAACCCTCTGCCAGGCACTTAAATATGATTTGCAAAGTATTCATGTAGATGTAGATATAGACCCCGATGATCACTCTGTAAATTGTAGTACTACATTCAAGTGTGCTATAGTTGGCGGGATGGTTTTGCCGAAAGTGTGAAAGGATTTAACAATTTGCTGTACTCGCCGGACCTGGGAAGTTCTACTTCACTTTCTTTCCGAAATACCTGTAGAAAGTGCGTCTATTTGACAAAAAGTTAAGCACCGATAAACCTTTAGCCAGTGTGAAAACAATATTATTAAGTGTTCCGTGCAGACATATTCCAAACACATATTCTGATTTATATATGTGTTTGCCTACAGTTCTTGGATCACATTGTGGAATTGCGCCTTTGTAACAAGAGAGACAACGGTGACACCTGTTCTAGAGCAACGTGCTTGCCTTAAATAACTACTAGCGAGGTCGTCCTTTCAGTAAGGCCACTACAGATTTCTTTCCGTATTCCTTTGCACCGGGACTGATCCTTCTTCGCAAATCTCCTAGAATCCAACGGGACTTTAACCTTCGGTCTTTCAATATTTCTTTTGGCAACACAAGTGTTCGTAAATCACAGCGCACTGTGCATTATACTACGCCATGTAGTGTCACTAGATTTGTAGCTATTGCTAGTTTTTGAGTTACGTACAGATATCCACGTTAAAAAAAAATTATCGCGTCGTCCTGAAAAGTAACACAGCACATTTCACTGGTTCAGAAAGCCGGAGGTGTCCAGTCGCACAGAGATTCCAGACATACCGTGTTGCCAAGCGAGTTCCGTGGCCGATAGCATCTTCGGCGTCTGGCGCCGTTTCGAGGAAAACCCATGCATATATAATAGCGTAACGTTATGCATATGTCGCTAGTTTCTTGTTCATGATGATCTACGAAGAAACGAGAAAGAAACTCCTAGTTCCACAATCTGTAAAAATTTGATATGCATATCAGTATAGAGGTTTCTTTTCTTTAGGAATTACGCTCCGACCAACAAAGCGAGACTTGTTTTTGTTAGCTAAAAACGAACAGTAGGAATCGATGTATTGTACATTGAGGATATTGCTAATATAGAAAATTAACTATGTGAAACCATTACGATAAGAGAGAGTTCTCCGCCAAACAGGCCAGAGAAGTTTGTTAAGGATGGAATGCTAGCACAGCAGAGAAATCATGAATATATCGTACAACTGTAGAAAACTTCCACAAACTGAAGAAGCAGTGATCTTTTTTTGCCTGGTTGAAATATTGGCCAAGATTTACGCTTTATGAAAGTTTTAGCTGTGTGTGTATCTATAACCTAGACGTAGAAAATGCGGTTGGAAGTACCCTAGATTCGTGATAACTAAAACTGCCGATCATATCTGACGAACACCTCATCGTGATCATTGACTTTATGACAGTGTTGCCCGTAAAGTTCAGTTTCCTGAATACTTGAGGTAATATATATCTTCCCATTGGTCTTGGATGTTGAAATATTGTTGTAGTTGCTACAGCTCTTTATATTTTAATTAGTATAACTCTGAAAACTTCTCTAAATTCAGGCTACCGCACACGATCATGTCCCTCATCCTCATCAGCATCTTTCTTCTCCTTCATATTGCTCCGAGACTTGTTCTGTCTCTCATAAAGGCTTTTTGGAGTTCGCTGTTCATTCGGTGCTTTTTCTCCACGCGTCTTTCTCAAATTACCAAATACGCTAACCTGTCCTAAGCACTGTTTCATTTATTTCTTTGTTGTATCAGTATCCCTTAGCCATACATACCACCTCTAGGCACGGCCGCAGCGCTCTCTCTCGCACACCTCACTTCTGGCAGCGTGCGGCAGCCAGACTCTCAGAGACGCCCAGAGATGCCTCACACGGAGAGCGTCCCTGGGTGCCCCTGAGAGCTGCAACACCAAGAAGAATCGCTTCTCGGCTTTTGGCAAGTTCAGTGTGTACTTTTATATTTAAATAAAAAATCAAACGGCAGATAAGGGGAGGATAGGTACTTTATTGCAGTTTCTATAATAAAATGTTTGCTCACCGGTCACTTTAATTTTTGCACATCTTCCTTGTCCTTTAAACCATACCGACACGGACTCAGTCTCATTTATTTTACGATGATTACTTTTCCTCACAACACAGTTTTAATCTGCCAGGAAGTTTCATATCAACGCACACTCCACTGCAGAGTGAAAATATCATTCTCGAAATGGCATATTTGCCGTGAAATATGACGTACCACTGTCCCTGCTGAACACCTCGCCTACTTGAAAGGTGCGATAAGCAGTAACACCTCTGCAGTTAAATGCCTCCAGTCCTGCATTACCATGTTGATTTCTGCTCCAGTGTAAAGATAAGAACAAATCCGCAAATTGGTACGTGAGACCTGCAGCACATGAGCCAGTGTCGATAACCAGTATGTCACATTGCATGCACCAGAGCTCATGACATTGCTCCCTCTTCCGGAAAAGCAACGACCTGCCGTTTCAGAAATTGTCGCTGGAGCCTTCTACAGTACACAGGATCTAGATCTTGTCAGTGGTCCTCTGTATGGTGACGCTGCCGGCTCTTCGTGTCCTGGTAGCTTTGTTAGCTCCTCTTCACTATAATGCGCGTCGAAAGTAGCCTCTCCTGTCGAAGATTCGCGATCATTGAGTGGGACTTCATTTTTCGTGACTCTCCCGACGTCGGTCTGCGCCTCTTGACTGTAGGGCTTCGTGCGAGGACACTGACGACGTTTCTGTACTTTTGTCTTATTGATGAAAGGTCACAATCCTCGACTTCTTATGTGACGTCGGACAAGCGACAAGGATACAATACGTCCCAATGTAGCGCTTTAGTAACATTTCCGATAGTCCTACTTTCCGCACAGGCGTAAAAATGCACACTATGCCTCCCGGGCTTTATCTCACTGGCTGGTGCTCGGCGTTATAGCACTCTCGGTATTTCTCCTGGACGTCCATGACCCCTGTGTTACCTGCCTTGCTTCGTTGGTCCTGATGATGAGGTATTTCACTTACCCATTCTGGGTATCGTCTGTTTGAAACAGGAACAATGTACCCATTAGCGTTCGGTCTTGCGACCGTGGAGCGAAAAAAATGGTGTGAAGCCTGTTGTGTCTTTCTTCGCCAGGTTGTGTACGAATGTGACGACGAGCATACCGAGCATATTGCATAACGATCTCTCAGTTCGAAGTCATCGTACATCGCAAGCATATCTGTGAAAGTCTTATTTTAAGAGTTCTGTCAGACCATTGGTCTGTATATGGTAGACAGTTGTCATAATCTGGATGATGTCGCAATGTGAAATTACCTCTGATACTAGTCTGGGCTAGAAACTTTTCCATGATCAGAGGTCATAACACATGATGTTCTGCACTTCATAATGATGTCTTCTACAAGGGACTTTGTAATTTCCGGCACTTTGGCAGTCGGCAAAGATTTGGTGACAGTATAGCGCGTGATATAGTCAGTGCTGACTAATATCCATCGATTCCCGTTTGTCGACATCGGAAACCGCAGTAAAAGGTCGATATCAGTTCGGTGGAATGGCGCTACTGCTTGTGGGATTGGTACCAGATGCCTGAGAGGTACTGGGGCACGAACTTCCTTCGTTAGCATATCTTACAGTGGCTCACATAGTGCCTAATCGTAACGGATAGGTAGAGGGCTGACCAGTGACACATGTGTCTGATTCTGTAGAACCTTCGCGAATTGTCATTTACTGCAGCGATCCACGCTGTTGTATTCTTCCAAAGGATCCCTTGAAAGACAGTCGGCATCCTTGTGCTTGTGTCCGCTTTTGTTTACCACTGTGACGTTGTACGAGTGTTCCTTGAGTGACAGTACCAAGCGCGCCAGTCGACCTTTCGGATCTTCCAGGTTAGTTAGCCAACATAGAGAATGGTGATCCGTCAGAGTAGTGAATGGTTCGCCAATTAAATTTGTCCGGAACTTGTTGCTGACCCAAACAACAGCGAGGCACCCTTTCTTGGTCATAGAGAATTTCATCTCGGATTTAGAGATTAATCTGGAAGCATAAACTATCATCTTTTCAGTATCTTCCTAAATTTGCCCTAGAACTGTACACATTCCATAACTCCTAGCGTTGGTGTGAAGTACTGCCTCGGCATTCTCGTCATACATTGCTAGGACTGAAGATGATGTTAGCGCCTCCTTAAGAATAAGGGAAGATCTTTCTTGCGCCTCTTTCCAGAGAGGAACGTATCTTGGTAAGAAAGTCCTTTATGAATCACCGGTAGTATGAGCACATTCCAATAAAACTTCTCCATCACAAATGTGGCAAGAGTCGGAAAACCTGTGACTACTCTTACTTTCTCTGGATCGGCACAGACATTGTCTACATTCACTAGGTGCCCCAAGATTTTTATTTCGTGGGCGGCGAGAACTTAGTCGGATTCATGTTGAGACCTGCAGTCTGAACACTCTTTACTTGTCGGGTGGCGTAGATGTTCTTGAAATGCCTTCGAAAAGACGACAATGTTATCCAGATAGCGAAGATATGTTGTACAATTGAGGTGTCAAGAGAAGCTTCACAGTCTGATTGAGTATCTCAACTGACTACCGGAACTCGCCTCATTGATGCTGGTGGGATAACATGTCTTCAACGACAAACAACCAACCACAACAAACTTTTTTGTTATGTGTGACTGTTGGAATAACGTCGTCAGCCTGGATCTGTCATCTTCCACAGTCTATTACTGCTTGTGACGCCTGAAAGAACTCCCATTCCGAGAATAACACGAAGACTACATTCTGCTACAACGACAAATTCGCAGGCCTGTATTCTGTCATTTACAGTTATTCTTGTAATACATGTTCCTGTCGGCTAGACGTGTTCCTCATTTGCAACTTACAGCATTGTCGTTTTCGTATCACAGAACATAGTCCTCTTTAGCTGACAGCGATGTGTCAGATATTACAGAAAAGGAAAGCCCTGAGTGGACTAGCGCCCGGTCAGATTGGCCGTCGACGATTACATCAATCAGATTTTCTGAATCTTGGTGATTGTCGTCCATGAAGAGTTTTCACATGTGGTGGTCTCATCTTTGTAGACGGCCGCCTCACTTAGTATTCCTGAATTCGGCGGTTAGGCGAGCGGCTGGTACCTCTGTACAGCGACAGGGAACGGCTACGGAGTGTTGGGGAGCGACCTTCCTTCAGGGTACGACGATGGGCTTCGTCCCACAAGTCGACTTTAATCGTCTGCAGTTGGCTGCCATGACTCGAACTGTTTGATGGCTGACGTCTGACGGCGTTGTATTCTTCGAAAACTCTGCTTCCTTTCTGTGCAGAAGCATACAACGTGGCGTCCACAGTGAAAACGCACGGGCGTGTCGTCCTTTGTTCTCATTTGTCTGTTCTTCTACGGGGCAGTATACTTGGCATAGGATTTGGTTGAACATGCGTTGGTAGCATGCTGGTTTGTTGTTTGATGAAGGCTGCGGCGTAAGTCCGAGCTGTCAAAGTACATTCTACCTTGCGCATTTGGCTGGTGGCGGAGATTGGTGATAAAGACCGATACACATCCGCTTCAAAGCACTCTATTACCTTCTGACGTATGGGGTCGACATTCATGACTGTTCCCTCTTGCTTTGATGGGTCGATAGTTCTTGCTACCGCAAAGTGCTAAATCTCTTCTCTTACAGACTGCCATGTGAGAGAGACGAGGTCGTTGTGATATTCCACAGCTGCCATAGGGACAACATCCGAGAGTCTGTCGCACTTCTTCTGTCCAATTATTTTTCTTTTCCATTTTCTTGGTGAGTTGGCACTTCTTGATGAATTCCACTTTGTTATTACATCCTTTACCAGAAGAGCTTTGTACATGTCCTTTGCAACTTTTCTCATCAAGTGTGAGATTTTGTCAGCTTCTGTCGTATTGGGATTCACAACTTGGTATAGAGGTAAAACATTGTGTATGTAGGACTGTGTAGTTTCCCACAGCGCTGAGCCCTGTTCTTCAATTTTTCTTCTGTTAAGAGGACTTTCAGATAATTGTCAAAAGTTTTGTTCAGTTTGTCGCGGAATTTATCCCAACTATTGTCCGCCCCCGGTAGCTGAGTGGTCAGCGCGACAGACTGTCAATCCAAAGGGCCCGGGTTCGATTGCCGGTGGGTCGGAGATTTTCTCCGATCAGGGACTGGGTGTTGTGTTGTCCTAATCATCATCATTTCATCCCCATCGACGCGCAAGTCGCCGAAGTGGCGTCAAATCGAAAGACTTGCACCAGGCGAACGGTCTACCCGACGGGAGGCCCTCGTCACACGACATTTCATTTCATTTTTTCCCAACTATTGAGCCTCTCTTCATTTGTTCTCCAACCAACGCTAGGCCGTGCAGTCCAAGTACACATGCGTCATACTTTCTGTTGTATTTGGCTACTCGGTCGAATCTTTCCAGCCATTTGATCGGGATGTGATCAACGTTTCCGGAAAACACTGATAGATGTCTAATGAACAGCTGACTTACTGCTGTTTTGGAATCCATTGGTCTCCTGAATATGCAGTTCTCGGGAAGGATGTACTGCTTGCATTTTAGTTTCTGCAGCGTAAGCAACGGCTTTTACGTTGCCTGATTGGAGCCGCGATGATGTAGATATACTGAAGTACCAGGCGTGTTTACGAAAAAGTGTCATGTTGTAACCACGCTCAAGTCCAAATCCGAAAGCAGGGACGTCAATGAAATACAACCTTAGCACTGGAAGAAAGTTTATTAGGTACATCAATGTACAGCCAGGACTGAACTCATGCACGGAAAGTGCGACTATTTATACCAACAGCGAATATTCCAGAATGCCGGTATTTATACAAACATCGGATATTCCAGAATTTAAAAACATAAGATTTCCAAGAAATTTACAGAAACGAAAAGTAACGAGTGACAAATAATTCCTGGTGACTGACGAAAAGTCGTCGAGTAAAACAGAAATGATATCTGGCATTCTCCAAGGAAGTGTTAAAGGCCCTCTGATGTTCCTTATCTACATAAGCGATAGGAGACAATCTGAGCAGCCCTCTTAGATTTTTTGCAGATGGTGCTGTCATTTACCGTCACGTAAAGTCAACAGATGATCAAAACCAATTGCAAAATGATTTAGATGAGATGTCTGTATTGTACAGAAGGTGTCAATTGACTCTAAATAATGAAAAATGTGACGTCATCCACATGGACACCAAAAGGAATCACTCAAATCTAAAGGCTGTAAACTCGACCAAGGACAGGCTTCGCATAGAAAGGAGAGTTGGACCGTAGTTCACATAGATTCCGATAGATTCGGCACCCAGTTCTACGACCGGCAGAGACATCGAGTACAGTGTACAGTCAGCGTGCAGCAGCAGATCTCTAGTCTACCATGCACAATCCCCTGAACATAAACGTCGTCTAGTGAGATCTGTTAGGTTATTTATTCATTTCAAAGACATAAACTCTTTTCTTAAAGAGACTGAGTACTAAAGAACTAATTACTTGAATCAGTAATAATAATATGAATAATAATAATGGAAATGAAATGAGCGTATTGCATCGTTGGCCAGGAGACCCCATCCGGGGAAGTTGGGCCGCCAAGTGCAAGTCTTATTTTAGTCGACGCCACATAGGGCGACTTGCGCGCCGGTGGTGAGGGTGAAATGATGATGAGGTCAACACAACACCCAGTCCCCGAGCGGAGAAAATCTCCATTCCGGCCAGAAATCGAACTCGGGCCCACTTGCATGGGAGGCGAGCACGTTACCACCCAACTAAGAAGGCGGACAATAATAATAATAATAATAATAATAATAATAATAATAAAAGCAGTTCATCGAGGTTACTTTTTGTCTCTGAAAGGAAATTTTCAACAGAGATTTCCCTACAGTAACTGGGTTGAGGGTGAAATACTGACTCCTCTCCTGAATCATTACATCTCAGTAAAATTATAACAATTAACCCTTCACGTGAGAGGGAGTTACAGGTGTAGGATCTGGGTCAGACAGGATTGATGGGGAACATCAAAAATGTTCAAAGAAGGGCAGTTCGTTTTGTATTATCGCAAAATAAGGGAGAGACCGCTCGCACATGATACACTAATTGGTGTGGCAGTCATTTAAACCAAGGCGGTTCTCGCTGCGACAAGAACTTCTCATGAAACGTGAATCACCAACTTTTTCTGAAGAGGTTGAAAAATCAGCCAATTAGTTGCAAATAAAAGTTTATTAGCTAAGGGCTTATAAACTTTTATTTGCATCTGGTTGGCTGATTCTCCAGATTTACGCAATTGCTGTTTCGCAGCCATGTTTAAGATTTTGACCGACTCTTTCCTCAGAGTGTGAAAATATTCTGTTGGCGCCCATCTACATAAGGAGAAATGATCATCATAATAAAATAAGAGAAATCAGAGCTCGGACGGATAGATTTAAGTATTCGTTGTCCTCGCGCGCTATTCGAGGGTGGAAAGGTAGAGAAGTAGCTTGAAGGTGGCTTGATGAACTCTTTGCAGCGTAATCCTGTAGCTGTAGATGCTGGTGTAGATATATGTAATCGGGCATGGACTGGTGACCTCCAGCATGTCACCCAGCGACACTAACCGCTACCCCACACTGCATGCACTAGAGCTCGCGGCAATATTCATTGCTGTTCCTGTCAGTGTGTAGATTTGCTGATGTTACGGTGATGACGAAAGCTATTTATTTTCTCCTGTCATTTTGTAGGAGGCGAGGGCAGGAGGCAGACTGTACGTTGCACCCGGTGAAGTAGAGGGCCCAATAATTGATGAAGGCGTTGACAACTGCAGTGCTTCTTTATTTGCAGCGTATACGAGTGCAATGGATAGCCGTTGATTCCGCAGGGCCGGGTGCGCTGGCTCCTGTCTGCTCACCATGCGCTCGCGGCGGCTGCTATTGCTGCTTTGCCCAAGGTCCGTAGTGCTGGCTCGCACCACACGCGGCTGTGATGAGGACTGGCTGCGCCACGCTCCGAGCCCTGGAGCACAGGAGACCCGTGTTACGTTGCCGATGAGGTTAGGGCAGGTCGGAACTCCGCGTCTTTCAACATCTGCCGGTGGCGGAGCGACTCCCTGGGCAGGCACTCAGGCGACGTGCAGGGGTTTGGAGCCCGGCGGTTGCACCACCTGCAGGTGAGGAGAGTCACGGACCGATCGTCTATCAAGGTCCACGACGGGTGACAAATCGCAAACGACGGCGGGATCGAGCTTAAATGTGATGCTGTGTCTTTAGTGTGTCACGCCGAAGCCTCATGTTCTGACCATATTTCGTAAGGTATTTGTGTCTTCCCGAAGGCGGCCGGGTGGCGTAACTGGCAGTAGATCCGTTCCAGTTGTCCGGGCGCGGTCTGATGTAACAGCTTACTCGGTAGGGCGACGGCCGGCGCGTAGTGTTCCCGTTTCCGCTCCCAGCGGTTTCTTCTGCTCCAGTCTGTTCTGAGTCTCGACTTTCTGCATTTTTATTACTCTAATGTCTGACACATCTAATAACTTAGTATCCACTTCACTACTTTAACAGTCTACATTCTACTTTTACTTCTTTACGAAGACAGAAGTACCTGTTATTACTTATGAAAAATACTTGACAGATATTTTCATAGCGTAATAGGGTGTTTGTTTCGTGGAAATTGTCTTAAATGATTAACTATGCCATTTATGCTCTTAACATGTATTTTTTCCTCCCGAATTTCAGTATTCTATTATAAAAACGGAAATGAAATTAAATTAATGTGAAAATCCGCTAAAATGCTCCAGTCAAGTCATGTGATGCCATAAAGCTAATTCACAGTGACGTCTTGTTTCGGAATTTATTTTTCGGAAAATGGAGTACAAATGGTAGGTAGTACCACACTGTACAGATACATCAGTAAAAACTCATAAAAAGTTTTTTTGAGTGTTCGAGAAAATGAGAAGATACGTAGAATGTGGTTGCGCCGTACCGGCAAATTGCCGCCTCGTCGACGTACAAGTTCACTAACTTCATTAAAAAGTGTTGCACTGTGAAGTTAACAGTAATTTACCTCCGAGATATCCTTTTCCACTCTTATGAGGAAGGATAGCCTCATGTAACGAAATTAAACTCTTAGTGAAAATTGTCGTTTCACCCATATTCAGATAAGTTATTCGGTAGCTCAGTTGCTCAGTCTGCCTTCGGTGGTGCTGCGGCACGGACGTCTGTTTACGTCCCTGCCGTGAAAGTTCGGGCGCACGCGGTTGTTTACCTACTCGGCGTACTCGCACGTTTCGACGACTCGATATAGAATGGCACATGCATACCGAAAGTCGACTCTCAAATTAGTTTTTCGAATGAATATGCGAGACCGAAAGCCTATGAAATTGAAAGGTTCCTACGAGACGAAATTAAACTTTACTAAAACGAACTTATTGGAATACACGTCTCCATAGTGAGCAGTGTCGTTTACGTGAAACTGATTAACGATGCAGTGTGTGACAGAATCATTCGAGATACTAAACATGAATTTTTATCACTCTGATGGACATGTTGGAAAAGTAATTATTGATCTCGCAGGACTGGGCTTACGAAGCATACGTATTTTTGAACTTCACTTCGAGGTTCCGTCTGACTTGGTTGATTCAAATGGCTCTGAGCACTATGGGACTTAACATCTGAGGTCATCAGTCCCCCAGAACTTAGAACTACTTAAACCTAACTAACCTAAGGACACCACACACATCCATGCCCGAAGCAGGATTCGAACCGGCGATCGTAGCAGTCGCGCGGTTCCGGACTGTGACGCCTAGAACCGCTCGGCCACCGCGGCCGGCTCTGACTTGGTGATTGACGCCTTACACCCGTATGGAAGAGTGCTTAGCCACGTAGAGGAAAAATGGTACAACTTCACGACCTACCCCGTTCTCAATGGAGTGCGTCAAATCGGAATAGAACTGACACAACATGTACCCTCATACTTGTTCATCGGCGGATGCAGAGCATTAGTCATCTAAGATGGACAACACAAAACATGCTCTGGATGCGGGAAAAAGGGCCACGTCCGTTCCTAATGTATGCACTGGAGGATTGTGCAAGTTCCAAATGGCGAACCCGTGCCTGCGTCCACGTTGACGCCGCTGACACTAACGTATGCGGACGCGTTTCGAACAGATCCCATCCCGAAGAATGACCAGCCCCAACATCCTGACATTTTACGGCAACCGACTGCAGCAGAGACCGTCCCCTGTGACGAAACGACGTACACTTCTGCCACTCCGGCGCCGACGACGCCGTTAAGTAACCGGAAAGGATCGTTAGGATGTATGGAAATTGATCCTACGGATGTGCTGACCGCTGCTTTCGTTCCTGAACACCGGGAGTCACTTCAGCACTCGTACACGGAGGCGCACACGCGCAAACAACGATCGCCGAAGCGCCACAAGAAACGACGGCTTGCGTCGTCGGATACCTGCTTAATCATTTCCACGTCAGACGGACTTGCGTGTAACGACGATACAGTGCATCCGGATGCGCAACGGGAGGTTCTTCCTCCCACACAGCAGTACGACGCGAATCACACGAGACAGGGGTTGAATACAGACCCACTGGACGGGGAGCCGCCGGAAGAAGTCCCTCCACCCACCGCTGCAACACTTCTGCCTTCGGTCAGCGCGGCCGGAGAAACACGACGAGAGATGGACCTCCAGCACAGGAACTGGGCCGACGAATCCGATACTCAGACCGACGACGCAGCCACAGTGGCAAGTGCGGCGTCCACCGGATGTTAACCACGCAGAAGACTGAGACTGCTGCACAGACAGCATATCGCCGAGCAACAGCACACAAGTTAACATAGGCGTTCATGTGCGCTTTACGCACTGAGGAACAGCGGCAGGCGTATCGAACAGCCTCTATTAATATTAATACAATTAAAACGCCGGTCAAATTGCAATTATTACGAGACATGCTGCATGCGTCAGACGACGACATTGTCCTTCTGCAGGAAGTATGTGTCGAGAGCTTCCCCGACCTCTATGAGTACGATACATATATTACACACACTACAGACGGCGGCAGCGAAACAGCGATACTTCTACATGGCGGCATAGTAGCCGAGCATGTGATGTAGACCTGCCGTCAGCGCAAGGACTGGCGCTCACAGTGCTAGGAGTACGGATCGTTAACATCTACGCACCGTCGGGGTCCGACAGACGGCGCGATCGATCCCGATTTTACGCAGAGGAGATTGCACCACTTTTCTTAGGGCGGTATGAACATGAATATCATCGATACCTGGATGACGATACTTGGCGACAGACGCGGATACACCTACGTCACAAGTCACGCTGCAAGTTGTCTCGATCGAATTTACGTAACACGTCGTCTCGAATCTGCGATCCTCGATGCGGAATTGTGGCCCGTCGCCTTTTCAGATCACATAGCATATATATGCACGGTCTCTCTAAGTCGTCAACGAGTGTGGAAGAGTCGCAATGTTTGGAAATTGAATACAGCACACCTCAGGGAACCTGAGTGCAGACGCTTAATCGAACACACTGGGCACATATGTGATCGACACGTCCCGACATATCCGACGACGTTGCAGTGGTGGCTGGAATGCGTTAAGCGTGCATTGCGCCGAGCGTTAAATGCATACGGAAGAGAGCAGATGATGTGGAGGCGCCACACGACAGAATTTTATTTCACGATGCTCCGCGAACTTTCTCTACAAGCGCCTCCACAGGATCGGAGTGCTGCTATAAAACGAGCGCAGGCCCAAATAATTTCCATATCGCGCCGCCGTCTGGAGGGTGTTGCAAAGGACCTTTGAACGAGTCCGTGGAGAATCATCGTCGATGTATCACGTTATCAGAGAAAAACAACGTAACCGCAGAACCTTAATGCAGACGGTCGTACTGCCGGATGGTCGCCATATGACAACGCAAAAAGACATCGCCAACGCCTTTGTGGAACAATACGGTCATTTCGATGAAGAAGCGGAACACGATCAGGCAGCATTCCATGAGGTCCGACGAACGCTATCCGCGTGTCTCAACGAGACGGCCAACCGCGAGTAAACAGGGGAAGTCACAGTTGACGACGTAATGGAAGCGCTTGATAAGGGAGCGTCGCACAAATCGCCGAGGCCCGACGGGTTTCCGTTAGAGTTTTATCGTACATTTAAGGATCTCATGACTCCGCGATGGGCTGCCATGTACTGCGAATTGATGTCTCCCAATGTGCCTCTTCCACCCTGCTTCGTGGAAGGAATGATCATCCCTATCCACGAACCATCCGATGGCACAGGGATACAGGCCTACCGGCCACTGACCCTTCTTAATTGCAACTACGAGATCTACACCAGGATACTTGCAGCTCGCTTTAATCGCATACTACGCCAAGTGATATCACTCGACCAAACCCAGCTAGGAGAGGATAGCAATATACAAACGGCACTCAGCGACTGCCGCGATGTTATCGCACCGGCAACAACATGTCGTCTCCGGGGTGCACTGGTATCGATAGACTTCGATCGCGCCCTTGACAGGGTGAGCCATGCCTATCTCACGGGAGTGATGACGCAAATGAAGTTTCCAGAAAGTTTCGTCACCGTCATTATGCGACTACTCCACGGCGCCTCATCCAAAGTGGTCATCAATGGACGCATGGTGGGGCCCATCACCATCACACGATCGGTCAGACTAGGGTGCCCGCTGTCGACGATAATGTATGTCATCGCTGCTCGAGCCGTTGCTCTGCGGGCTCCGGAATCGACTCCAAGGAATGACGATAAGGCACAACAAGTTTATATGCAGAACATTCGCGGATGACCTAGTGTTTTTAGCACGGTCAGGCGGCGAGGCAAGAGCGGCCCTGCGTTGGATTAATTAGTAAGGTATGGCTACGGGAAGTTGTATGAATATGACGAAGTCGGGAGCGATGAATATCGGGAGAGGACTCCCGATGGGAAGTGTAGCACCATTACAGCCGATCAACAAGATGAGATGCCTACGAATTATCTTCACTACAGACGTTCGACGCACGGCGGCACTGAGCTACAGACATCTTCTGCAAACAGTTAACTTTTTATACCTGGGATTCATAGTCATGTAGAACTTTATAAAAGACATCTTGTAACACTTTCTTTATTTCGCAGTATGTAACAGCGTCACGAATGTATTTAATAGTAATGAGAACGACATATAAATGTGTCAGTTCATTTTAAGTTGACATGGCCTAAAGTCACAAAAGTCTGCACTTGATAACGGCCTAAGGCCGATATTGGAATCGTGAAATAGAGAAAGTGTTACAATCACTGGCGTAAATATGATGTCTTTTATATAATTCGTGCGAGTGTTCGAAGTCACAGGTTAAGGGCTCTGGACATGATACAACAAGTCACCTTTGCCAACACTTACCTAGCTTCTCGCATCCCCCACCTGGCACAAGTTCTTCCTATGCCGGTGGTGTTGGCGCGCCGAATCCTGGCGGTATTAGGATATTTTGTGAGCACAGGTCTGCTTTTTACGGTAGGATACGAAACCCTCACCCTTCCTAGTAGTCGTGGAGGTCTTGGACTAGTCCACGTACGCGACCGAGCAGTGGCTATTTACGTAAGCACGATGATAAAGATGTGGACACGACGCTGAAAAAGTTTGTCGGGCACCTCGATAGACGAACTAGCGCCACCTTCTCGTGTGGCACTGGTAACGGTGGCTCACATCTCACCATCGCTTGCCCATATGCGAACCTTTTTTGTGGAACAGTTATGTACATATGGAACTACCGACTATCAGGACGGCAAAGGCACGTGATATATATCGCATCTTGACTCGACGACGGCCGAATAATGCCATAGAGCGCCGACAACCAGCAGTTACCTGGTCAGTGTTATGGCGTACAGTGCACCACCCAGATCTTGATACGGGTACGCTCGTACTGTGGTATCAGGTGATAAATGGGAAATACGTGACTAATTCCAGGTTGCATACAATTGTTATGACGGATGAAAATGGCTCTGAGCACTATGGGACTCAACTGCTGAGGTCATTAGTCCCCTAGAACTTAGAACTAATTAAACCTAACTAACCTAAGGACATCACAAACATCCATGCCCGAGGCAGGATTCGAACCTGCGACCGTAGCGGTCTTGCGGTTCCAGACTGCAGCGCCTTTAACCGCACGGCCACTTCATATGACGGATGAGCCACTGTGTCCACAGTGCAATGTTATAGACACAGAACATCGCCTGATATGCGGGCCTTTGCCGGGCGTGTGGTGTTTGGTCCAAAAAACGATCGCTTTCCTCCATCGGGTGGTTCCGGAAGCAATAGAAACACGGATACTACTTCTCCCAGATATGAATGACCTATTATCCCCGAACGAAGAAAAACGCAGTGACCTGGATTCGAGGTTTGACTGTGCTTTACCTTTTCCGAGACGGCAGTAAGAATGTACTCGACTTTTGGGCCTTACTACAAGAACATCACCCACAGTTTATGAGACATCCGAGATATCGAACATATTACGCTAATTTTTTAGGAGCCGGCCGCGGTGGTCTAGCGATTCTAGGCGCTCAGTCCGGAACCGCGCGACTGCTGCGGTCGCAGGTTCGAATCCTGCCTCGGGCATGGATGTGTGTGATGTCCTTAGGTTAGTTAGATTTAACTAGTTCTAAGTTCTAGGGGACTGATGACCTCGGAAGTTGAGTCCCATAGTGCTCAGAGCCATTTGAACCAATTTTTTAGGGAGTGCCTTGCTTGATGACCCACCCGGTTGGGTTGACCCGGGTAGGAGAATGTAATTATTGCCTATAAGTATTCAGAACTAGAAAGGACCAGGACAGTGGAGAGGATCCACCACCACACGTGAAGACGTACCTGGCACCAACGCGAGGGACAGCGTGATTAGCAAGGAACGTGCCCAAGAAGAGGGACGTGATCCGTTATTGTTTTGTACTGACAGAAGCAGTTTTTTTTATTGTTACAACATTGTGTAAAAAAAAAGTCCACTTATTTACGTTTCCCAGAAATATTTTATTTTATAAAGGAGATCGTCTTATATACAAAAAAACTGATTGAAGCAGTTTATGTATGTTATTGTTACACCATTATGTAAAAAAAAGTTGTTGTTAGGGTGGTAGACCGTCGAATTCGGCAAGATGATGGGAATAGATTGCTAGTTCGAATCCAACCCAAACGAATATTTTAAATTATTTGTAAAACATCTCGACAGTCCTCTCCTATGAAAAACAAATCACAGTTACAAAAGCCGGCCGAAGTGACCGTGCGGTTCTAGGCGCTACAGTCTGGAACCGAGCGACCGCTACGGTCGCAGGTTCGAATCCTGCCTCGGGCATGGATGTGTGTGATGTCCTTAGGTTAGTTAGGTTTAATTAGTTCTAAGTTCTAGGCGACTGATGACCTCAGAAGTTAAGTCGCATAGTGCTCAGAGCCATTTGAACCACAATTACAAAACTTCACCACCCAATCAGAAACACACTATTATTGTGTTTACATGTGCTTATATTTGCAATCACCGTTCATACACGTCACGTTCAAGAAGATATTTTGTAGTTAATGTGACCACAATCTATTTACTTCATTAGAAACAATTTTTTTTAATCTTTATACTGTAGAAATAGAATTCCTATTCTTCAAACTTTTGAAGTTTCACCATCTTGCATAAAGATGAAGTAAGTCCGTTTCAGACACTGGCCTTAGTTTACACTTATAAACATCAGAGACCTTACGTTTGTGTTACCTGGATGTTGTACACACTTTATATGTCTTCATATAGAAAACCTCATCGCCACACATCTCGTTGTACTGTGGGCGTATGGTGATATCTTCACTACTAGGAATGATTTCCAAAAAAAGTGAATTGTTCGGAAAATAAATGAATGTGTCCTCCGGTGTTCATTTCTCAGATTAAGACTAATGTGAAGCTGTATACATTTTATTCCACCATCGAAACAACTAGTACAATCTGTTCTTGCTAACGCTATTTTTGTATTTCGTGTAAAACTTTTGAAAATGTGTGACCCTTTCAGGTTTCGAGCATTTTATCCCTATCCGTATTCAGATGCGCTATCCCTTGCACCACTAACCGCACCGTCAGACCAACGTGCTGAGTGTCTTCTATAAAATCAGCACTAAGATTTGCCAAAAATAATTTGATTGTGCTTCGTGTCGTAGCTCATGACTGATAGTCGACAGTCTAGTTATAATATAGTGACCTATTTGCAAAAGTTCTGCAATTCCGTAGTTTTGAGAGAGTTTAATGATGTTGCAGGGAGCAAAATAACGACTGTCCGTCGTTGCACATATCGCCGCTCTAAATGGGTGGAGCATAAGCACATCAACTTTCGCATGGTTTCGTAAAAGCGTTTTCCATCACTAAATAGCTAAACTGTTTGCAGAAAAAGTATCTAATAACCTCGTAACTTCGGCTAACACTTCTCTAACACAAGTGAAGCCTCGTCTTACTCCTAGTCTGTGACGTCACTATAGCGCTAGCCTATAACAGGGCGTTTTCGATCATGCGACCAAATCTTGATATTTAATGATTTTTAAGCTTTAATTACATAAAAATAACAGGCATTTTGTGAGAATATTGACATCAGATGCTATTTGAATGTTATAATCAATCACTATAACAGCAGTCCGAACCAATTTTTAACACAGGAAAATAGCCTATGTTATCCGTAATGAATAACATCTCGTTTTTCAAGCCCGTCAATTTGAATAAAACACTCCAGTCCCCTCGTGGTTATCTCCGCTATCGTCGTCATGAGTAAAAACCGCTGACTGCCGGGGCTGGAATGGATTTTTTAAAATTTCTTTATTCTTAATCTTTGATTATAAACAATAACCCACTACCTCATGCAATTAGTGGGTCCTAAAATTATTACAATGGTTTTTTTGCAGCTAGTTTACAATGAACTACAGTGGGCAAGGTACATTACTATTGATATTTATCTACTTACTCTAGTGGTATACTGAAAAACTAACATCTACACTACCTGCAGCGTTACAGATGTGCCAGTCGGGTATAAACCTACTTTGCACGTCCTCGCCCACCGAGCTAATCCCGGTGAGCGTGCCCCTGGCACTGGGCAGGCCCAATATGTTTTGGCTATTCGCTGCAGGTTCCGAATGTTTATTTTCTTATCTACGTCAAATCCGATGCGTTGTCTAATTCGGTGATGATATACTCCACTCCCCCTATCCTGGACGTGGCGAATTTCAACTGTAACGGCAGTCGGCCTGTCCACCCCCAGGCGGTACGGGATTGGGGTACTGGGATACGTTTTACTATTTGTCGCTAATCGCGGTTGTCCCTCAGATATTATGAGAGAACTTTGTGTGATACCACGTTGGCCATGTCGTTCAGTACTCGAAATGTATTCTCCTGTCGTAGCAGGGTAAAAGTGTCGTAGTTCGGTAGTTGCTGTCTCAGCGCAGCTACTGCATCATTGTATAGGGGGCACTCATAAACCACACGGTCGAAAGTACCCTCCGGCACACCACAGTCGCACGAAGATGTAGCCCTTCTCCCAAACCGACAGAGGTATATCGGGTAGGGTCCATGATCAGTGAGAAAATGGAACAGTCCCCTTGTCGGCTTAAAGTATCCCAAACCTAACGTTCTTTTACATCTGGTAGGCTTTGGAAAGTTCTTCGGCCGGTGTTATCGGCTTCCCATGCTTCCTGCCACAGCTCTACACCTCTTCTCTTGATTGCACCCTCATCCTCAGCCTGAATGCCCAGAATATCCCCGGTTTTCTCGATCTCTCCTTTCTTCGCCCAGAACCATGCTGCCTTTTCCCTAATTTTGATATCAAGAGGGCAAAGCCCCATTATTACCAACAAGGCCCCACCCGGAAATGTCCTGTAGGCCCCAACTGACTTTAATAACATATTTCTCTGTACTCTTCTCACTGTCATGGCAGGCACCACCCTCACGAACCTGTGTGCCCAGACTCCCGAGCTGTAATTCACTATTGATGTCAGTATACTGTTGTGATATAACTTTATTAATTAGGGGGGAGGGGGATGGAATCTTTTGGGTCCAATACATTTGAGGTTGTTAAGTACTTCTAAAGCCCTTTGGGTTACGGTTTCAATTTGCCTTGCGAAGTTCCACCTTTCATCAATGATAACTATCAGGTAAAGTGCCTCTCGTCGCCGGAGAACTGGTGGGCCCTCGATTCTAACTGTTGGGTTCCCGTGCGGTTCTGGGCGCTACAGTCTGGAGCCGAGCGACCGCTACGGTCGCAGGTTCGAATCCTGTCTCGGGCATGGATGTGTGTGATGTCCTTAGGTTAGTTAGGTTTAATTATTTCTAAGTTCTGGGCGACTGATGACCTCAGACGTTAAGTCGCATAGTGCCCAGAGCCATTTGTTGGGTTCCTAATTAGTTGTCCTTTCAAGAAGAGATAGGTTGACTTATTTGCTGATATTTTCATTTTAGTGTTTTGGCACCATAGTTGTAATATATGCATAGCACTCTCAACCTTTGGCTCAATGTCTTCGCGGCTACGGCCGCCCACCAACACCAGGAGGTCGTCGGCGTAGGCTATCACCTCTAGCACACCCTCATTCTGTTGCATGCTGTCCAGTAATGTTTCCATGTGGATGTCCCAAAACAAGGGGCGCAACACAGAACCCTGGCGGCATCACTTTGTTATTGATTTTCTAACTCTCCCGCTAGGGGATGATAGCCGGACCTCCCGATCCTCTCAATAACTCCCCAGACAACAGTATAGCGGCTCTGAACAGTCATTCTTCCGTAAACAGGAGAAGAGCGAAGGCCACCACAGGTGGTCAAAGGCGCCACTCATGTCCACCATGATGCCGACTATGTACGGGGCTGAGTCACAGACCTCGGCCGCCAGGGCGATTGCGTCAGCCGCCAGGGCGATTGCGTCAGCCGCCGACCGCCCAGGCCTGAAGCTGAACTGTCTGTCACTCATCCCTCACAGCACTCGATGTGCAGCCAGTCTATCAGCCAGCAATTTCTCGAATAGTTCTCTGAAGGGATCTAACAAACATATCGTCCTATATGTCTTGGTCTCAGCTGGGTCTTTTTCTGGTCGTTTCTTTATTATGACCACGTTTGCTGTTTCCCAGATTGTGGGAAATTTTTTGAATCTGAGGCACTCGTTATATAGTTTGGTAAGTGGTGTTACAAACTGAGGGGCAAGGAACTGCACTAACTCCGCAACAATGCCGTCTGGCCCAGGAGATTTTCCTCTCTTTAAAGATTTTATTTGGGCAGTCACCTCCTCTTCAGAGAAGGGATATACTGCCCGGTGATTTGTATATCTTACAAGATCAGTTGTTCTTATTTGGCGCTGGCCCTCCACTTCCCCTTCCTTACTGTCGTCAAGCAACAGGGACCGGAGGAGGACCTCACCGGTTTCCTGCCAGGATTCAGTCATCCTGTCCCCATGCGTGACTGTGGATAACACCGTTGGAGAGCGGATCTTTTGTCTCACCACCTTATAGGGCACTCCCCACGGGTCAGTAGTTAGTTGATTTAAATCATACCTCTCCCAACTTCGAACTCTTAACAGCCCGAAGCTCCTTCTGGAAAGTTTCCTTTAATTCCCTATATTGGTGCAACCATCGTCGCTTTTCGCACCAGATGACACTGCGCTGGTAGTGCCTCCTCACTCTTCTGATAGACTGGCGCATATGCTCCAGTTCGACAGATCATGGTCCTCCCCCTGGTTGTTACAGCTGCCTACACTGCTCTGGTAATCGCCCTCACCATCTCTTCGGCGTACCTATCCTCATTTATATTTTGGTATTGGTCACCTTTTGGTAATGCACGAATGTCGCACTCCGTTGCTAGGCGCTCTCAGTCTGTTCTGTTGTAATTCAGTTGCACCTCCCACCTCATGTCCCAGTGGCACTCTCTGTCGCTTAACGTAAATGTGATCAGATTCTGGTCACTTGTGGTGGCCTTATCTTCTACTTTCCAGTTTCTCACGATACTTACGGCATTAGGTGTGGTGAGTGTTACATCGAGATATAGGTGGGAGGGTTACCAGGCTTGTTGGCCACCACAAGTTGCAAAGCCATAAATGTTTCTTCCGCCTTACCTCCGTTTGCATCTCTTGTGCCACTGAACCATTGGGAGAATTTTGCAGTATGTCAGCAGTCACTATCACATTTCGGCCCCGCTACACCATGATTACCCGAGTGTGATGGTTGAGATGCTGTTCAATGTCTCGCCATACTGAAAGTACATATTGACGGGATATAGTACTCCCGCGGGAGATTGTATCTCCACGACGTTGCAGTGACTGGCAGCTGCCAGAGAATTGTTAATCGTAATGCTCTGTTCGTTATTATTATCGCCGCTCTCGGCTCATCTCTGCTACTGACTAGCCGCCATGTCGCCCAGCGTGGGAGTACGGCTCCTGCAGACAGAGCACATCTAGTCTCTTCCCCTCCACCACCTTGCGCAGCTCCTGCATCACGAGCCTGTTATTGTGTGTATTTAGCTGTCTAATAGTTACTGTAGTCGTTATGGAAAGTAGGTATGTATATGACTTTCTGGCCAGTTCTTTCGCCAGTCGAACACAATGCACCCATTTGCCAATACTGATTGTATATAAATTTCAGCTAGATCAAATTCTTCACCTCTTCTTTCGAATACTTTCTTGACCAGATTTCGCAGGGCTCGGAAGTCGGTGGGGAGATTCATTGACTTAAGCTGCTGTCTGTCAACAGCCTCCATCACCGAGAAGGTGACTTTCCTACCATATTTATGTCCCATCCGGACCACACGTCGCAACGCAGTGATCAGGGTAATCGGCTGCTCCAGCCTTGCTAGTTGCATGGCGTGTTCAAGGTTTGGGTATACTCTAATAGGATCTACGGGTGCTATCTAAAAAGAGAGGATTTCTGCACAGGTGGAAGCACACTAGTGCTTATTGTTGTATTTTCCTGGATTGCATATTGTCCCTCTCTGCGCGTTTCGCTCCTCGGCTTAGCCACTGGTCGGGCCACTATTACAGGATGCCCTTGCCGCCCTTGGTCTTCAGTCGGCCTATGTACCCGACTTTGGGAGGAGGAAGATTCAGCCAGTGTGGGCAGCTCCGTTTGTATTCCAGTGTCAACCATTTCCGTTTTCTGGGTGCCTCAAAGCGTCCTCAAAAATTCTTTGAATTTGCTCTCTGTTCAAGCATTCTGTAGGTAGGGCAGTACCGCTCAGTGACACCGCAAGATCTTTTGTCCCTTTTTCTGCATGGGATGCATACCCTTACTGCACTGCTGGTATGGTTTACCGCTTATATAGACAGGATTGCAGCTTCTACCACTTGTCAGACGTGGCTTGAAAACTGAGAACATTTTATTGAAAAATGCCACCGCGAAAGACTCCAAGGATACGTTATCCGGAATATTTGAATGTATTTACAGCTGCAGCTATACTTTGTGATTCACTACCAAGTGCTAGCGTAAGTACTGTTAAGTGTTGCTTTCTATTAAGATTTTTCTTGTTTTGTTCGTGTGCGGAGAAGAATGAGTTTATGTATGTGTATGTGTGTCATGTTGTTATTCTTCGCGTATCGTCAAAATCGCACTGCAGGCAAGCGATATGTAGCGAGCAATCAGTATTCGAAGATTCCGCCTTGATACCAGTTCTTTTAATCTTATTACGTGTACACGATATATTAGGCATCTTCTTCTTCTTCTTCTTCTGAGAGAGAAAGAGAGGGAGAGGGAGGGGGAGGGGGCGGGGAAGGGAGCGAGCGAGCGAGCGAGCGAGAGTGAGTGAGTTTGGTTCTGAGCACTATGGGACTCAACATCTTAGGTCATAAGTCCCCTAGAACTTAGAACTACTTAAACCTAACTAACCTAAGGACATCACACACACCCATGCCCGATGCAGGATTCGAACCTGCGACCGTAGCAGCCCCGCGGTTCCGGACTGCAGCGCCAGAACCGCACGGCCACCGCGGCCGGCTGAGTGAGTTTGCCACTTGAAATTTCACGGCCTCACGCTGGATTGTTTGCTTCTTTTCCCCAAAACTTTGTCTTTTTTATGCAACAATTGAGCCAGCTGAAACTGCTTTCTTCCTTATCGAAAAATTAAGAAAACATACGTGTGTCATCATTCTTATGATTTTTTCGTATCAAATGGTATAAACGCGCGTTAGAACCCTCACCCATGGCAGGAGCGCGTTTGCGAAAAAGTGGCGCTTCCCAGAGACCACTGAATACGACCTGTTAACGTTTGGTATATATGCTCATGTCTTCCGTGATTTAGATCTGATAATAATCCGACATGCTTGAACTTGGTTATTGTGGGCTGTAGAGGAAGCAGTGTGTTTCGTAAGTGAACTGCAGTTTTCCTTTTTATTGTCAGTAATTTTGAACCCACCATATGCTTTGCTTATGCCTGAGCGTCTGCTATCGTTTACCGCTGTTTCCTCTTGTAATCAAAGGATTCTACCATTCTACATTTTGTGCTGTGGAGAAATTCACATTTTTGCACACTGAAGACAGTGCAGGGCGTTCGTTAATTTGTCCAAATGTGACTGAATCTTATAACATTAATTCTTATTGGATAACACTTCCTTAAACGTACAACTATCCTCTGTAGGGGTTCCGAGCGGAAACACACCTTCGTCGTCAGGATGGTACTGTGGAACCTGCAGAGCATTTCGCGGCGCTAGTAAAACGTGATTACAAAGTTAATATTTATTCGTTCAGACTGACAGTTCTGTGTCTTCTCGTCAGCTTACCTGACGCGGCGTGCAGTGACACTGAGGAATTCCGGTGACTCCAGTTGTTGACCCGCCTGGCTTTCCATTTCGTCAGGGGCACAGCACCAGCAATTCGGCCGAAGTCTCGCGGGCTGCCGTCTTAAGCCGTAGCGTGAGATTATGCTCCCACCCTGCGTTAGAGCATCCTCGATCCTTCTCAGGAAGATGACGATGACAAGCGGTGACCCATGGGGATGCAGTGCGCTCTCGGATACTGTGTAGTCGGCTGATCCTAGCCCCACCGGATAGGTAGGCCCTTGCACCCTAAAGTGCCTGTAACGATGATCAGGAACAGAGGCACGGAATGACCCTGTCACCCAGCAGTGACGATGATGCTAGTGCGACAAGCACCGCGAGATGTACTGGTGTTGGAAGACCCTCAGTCTCCCCATCAGCGATATGGTAGACTGCGGCCAATGTGAGACCCCATGAGTGGCAGTTCGTTGTCACTTGGATTCTGTCATCTCAGGCACGGCAAGCAGCGTGTACACGAGAAGTGCTGTGTACACGAGAAGTGCTGCAGCATCTAATACCGTAATAATAATAATTGAATCGAGTGCTTTGGTACGAACGCCATCGATCCTCATGACCATCTGAATTTAGAGGTGGAGAATTGCCGTACTCATGGAGACGGGATGGAGGCAATGACTTGAGGCTCTGTTTATTATGACCGAACGTGGCCCACAACTTTACTTGTTGTCAGCGGTGCTCGTTCCACTGTGTTTTCTTAACAGTGTGTTACAGGCTATGAACTGCACTGTGAAGTGTCCGATAGGTGTTATTGCGTTAGAGGTATAGCTTGTTGCTCCAAGCAACAAGAGCTAACGAATCTCTCTCTCTCTCTCTCTCTGTCTGTGTGTGTGTGTGTGTGTGTGTGTGTGTGTGTGTGTGTGTGTGTGTGTGTGGACGTTTTTGCGCCTGACGAGGATTGGTGCCGATGCAGCAGTGAGTGTCCGTGACCGACTTAACACTATTGATTGTTTGTTTATGCTGCATAGTTATTTCACCACCTCTTCCTGGTGTCGACTGTGACTGTGTTAGCGTGAACTTGAGAAAAATTTTAATTTTTCACCTCTTCTGCTCTTCAGTTATGCCGTAGCTCTCTGCAAAGAGACTTTACGTATAATGCATCAGTTTAGGCCAACCACTGGCACAGTTGCCTTGACTTACCATCTTCTCACCTGGAAGCTGAATACCTTTTTTGCACAGATAGTGAGATTGTAAACGCACCATTTCTTGCTCTGTCGATGGAAAACAAATTGTTTTTATTAATATTTTCGGGGCGCTACTTAAATAATTAGTACCAACCTAAATGGTGTCGGTCGCCACTGTACAGAAGGGCTAGGGTGCAATTCGGCACCTTATTAATGTCCGGATGCGCAGCACGAGGGCGGATGAAGCACGTTTTAATATCGTTTGGCGGGCAGTTTTAATCTGTTAAGTGCAGCGTATCGGCAGTGTGGGCCTCCTTGGCGAACTTTGGCGCGCTAATGCCAGCGCGCGGAGATTGGCATCGACCGCCTGGCCGGCGGCCATTTACATGAATTAGCGGCGGTGGCGGCGCCTGACGACGTGACCAAAGGTGACTGCCGGAACGCACTCCGGCCGGAGCAGAAGCGCCCAGGCTTTGGCTCAAGGTACCTGCTGTTGGAACGCGCTGCAGAGCTTTTCATCAAACGGATATGTTGTCGGCCGTATCTCGGTAGCGCACTGTCAAAATTTTTGATGTTTTTGCACGAAAAACAATTTTATTACTATGATAGCAAATACTGTGTGATATAAAATGTTCCGTGGCTCACTACGTTTTCTTTCATTCTTGATGATTATCCAAACATAGAATACTTCCGACGCTGTTAAAGAAAAATGTCTGCTGCTAGCTGCAGGAAGTGGCAATTATACGAACTGAAGTTCATAAACTGGCATAAATGAGTGCTGTTGGTCTGTAAAATTGCAAACCGCGCAACAGGCGTCAAATCGGCACGAAACGTACTACCTGCTTTGGTGCGTAAATGATTAACATTTCACCACAACCGCACAAAGTAAACAGGAGTAACATCATTTACATTCTGTGCATAATGAAGTAGTACGCAGTCGTTTTCTTATTCGAAAATCGCATTTGAATGCAGTTTGTTCGTGAGAAGTTGGTGTTATTAACTGATAAGCCAAAACATTATGACTACTGCCCACCGAGAGATTGAATTCCTCCTGGTGGTGTTGCGGGCACGTGACGCAATAAGAAAAGAATATAAGCGGAAGAGAGACGAATGGGCAGCCATTATAGCGAAGATAAGTGCTGAAAATGTGGAAATCCACTTAAAAAGGTGCTTTTGATACAGCTGGAAACGAATCTCTAAAACGGCGAGGCTGGTCGCCTCTTGGTATACTAGTGTCGTGAGAACCTATGGCAAGTGGTTGAAGTAGGGTGAAGTAACGAAGTAACGAGTAGGCCGTATGATATTTGATGATCACGTCTTATCACAAAACGTAGAAGTCGAATAATCCAGTATAGGCAGCGATCTGTGTCAGATCTGACTACAGAGTACAATGCTGATGCAGGGACAAGTGTAACGGAGCATACCGTTCAAAGACCGTTGCTGAACGTGGATCTCCACAGTACACGACCCCTATGTGTTCCTGTGTTGACCCAACGACATTGTCAGTTATGATTGCGGTGGACACATCACTGACTTTTCACCAGGATTAATAGAAACGTGTCGCCTGTCGAATGAGTCGCATTCGTGTTACATCAGGTCGATGATTGGGTCCTTACACACCTTCATCTAGGCGAATGGCTACACGAAACATGCAATGCGCCACAGATGAAGGCTGGTGAGTACAGAATTATGCTATGGGGTACGTTGAGTTGCGCCTCCATGGAATCTGTTCTTTTAATCTGTGCGTAGAGATGTGCTGCCACGTACTTGTGGAATCATGTTAAGGACTTGTAGTATCCATGCCAAACAGAACTATGTGAACTTTATTGCGGACCACCTGCATCGTTTCATGCGCGATGTCTCTCCGTATGGTGATGACGTCTTTCAGCAGGATAACTGTCCGTGTTACAAGGTCAGAATCGTGCTACCGTGATTTTAGGACCATTTTCGTGAACTCCAATTGATGCATTGGCCAGCAAGTATGCGTGATCTGTATCCATTGGAACACATGTCGGACGCCACTTGACTGCTTGTAAACGACCGTCCCATAATTTACGGGAATTGCTGGATCTGTGCGTAGAGATGTGGTGCCAAATACTTCTGGAATCCTGTCAAGGACTTGTAGTATCCAGGCCAAACAGAATGTCTGTTGTGCTGTGTTTGAAAAGTGGAACAACACGCTATTAAACAGGTGGTCATAATGTTTTGGGTCATCGGTGTACATCATCTAGGCACAGGAATCCGACAGCTACCAGATCGTAGCCTATCGAGACTGTGATTTATTGGTACACTTCTGCAACTCGCATTATTCAGAGTTTCACGACTGTCCTGCGAAAATGGACTCGATGGGTTCATGAGGGCCATACTTCACGCCATGAAGGATTTCAACGACCCCTTGCGACTAGCGTCGAGAGGACAGACACATTATACTCTTGGCAGAGCAGGATCGTACAGCCACGTCTCGTACGTTGAGTCAGGAAAAGAGCTTGTTTGCTGTGAGACAAGTATCTACATGGACGAAAGAGGACTTCCGGAACAGGATGACTGTCAGCACGATGAACGTTGTAGTTGCTGCCCTCGATTCGGCAATAGAGTGCGGCGATGCGACAGTGGTGCACCCAAAGACAGTAGTGGAACACATCAACTTTACTGACGAGTTCCGGTTCTGCATGCATCGCGACGGACATATTCGTAGGTGAAGGCTCCGGGAAGAACGACGTTGCCAGATTAACTCCGAGAAGAACGATGTTGCCAGATTACATTCTTCGTCATAAGGGCGCATCATCTGGCGTGATGGTGTGGATTGCCAGTGGGTGCACAACACGATCATATCTGGTTCGCATATGGCCCATGCTGTGCACTGTCGTAGAGGTCAACGTGACGTTAACACAAGACTGCAGTTTTCCGCTTGTTCTGAAAAACCTTGATGCAGTATAAGTTCGACTTTTGTTCTGGCCGGCGCGCTCTCCAGATTCTCACCCACTGAAAGTATCGCGTCTTGTGTTGCCGGAAGAGTGCCTCTCCACCACTTGTCAGCCAGTAAAAACAGTGAATTCTGGCACAGAATTGAGCACCATCGAATGACATACCCATGTGTGTTATCCAAGTTCAAGTCGACTCGTTGCCCACTCGGGCTAGAGCCATTGTCGCTGCCAGTGATGATAGTACTGTATACCAAGTTTTGCACGCCGCATACTTCCATGTCACCTATAAGGAAAATCATGTAGTCTTCCTACTACCGTGTGTATGCACAACAAGTAAAATGTCGAATGTTCCTGGTGTTGCAATTTTAGTGGCCAGCAGTGCATATTGTCATAGATAGGATGAAAGAAATGGTTTAAATGGCTCTGATCCCTGTGGGACTTGACTTCTGAGCTCATCGGTCCCCTAGAACTTAGAACTACTTAAACCTAACTAACCTAAAGACATCACACACATCCATGCCCGAGGCAGGATTTGAACCTGCGACCGTAGCGGTCGCGCAGTTCCAGACTGAAGCGCCCAGAACCGCTCGGCCACTCCGGCCGGCCAGATAGGAAGAATGAATTGTTTATTTAGAGCTGACTGCTATCTGTGACATACTGAAGGTTGCTTGGAACTGAAAGGAAGCACATCTGGGGAAGGTAACAGGGGGACAGCATTTCACTGATACGTTTCTTCGAAAAAAGTAAACGTTGTCCGCCCCCGGTAGCCGAGTGGTCAGCGCGACAGAATGTCAATCCTAAGGACCCGGGTTCGATTCCCGGCTGGGTCGGAGATTTTCTCCGCTCAGGGACTGGGTGTTGTGTTGTCTTAATCATCATCATTTCATACCCATCGACGCGCAAGTCGGCGAAGTGGCGTCAAATCGAAAGACTTATACCCGGCGAATGGTCTACCCTACGGGAGGCCCTAGTCACACGACTACAACAGCTAATGTCGTTCGTTGTCAAGCAGCCGAATAAGATTTTAACATTGCCATCCTCTTGTCATCTCGATTGTTAACCAGTCGTTTTGATAAGTAGGAAGCATAGAACGTAATTTGTGACATTTTCTAGGCTCACAACGGTGACAACTTAAGAAATTTATCCGGAGGACTCCTCCCACATCTAACTAAGCGAAGTCCTAGTGGAACGGACGTAGGGTCAGTACACCACAATCACAGCTGTTACCGACTTTTCAGTGATTGGTTTCGATGCTCCTCTTTCAAATAGCTCCTCAGTTGGCTACAAACGCTGAATGCACCATGTTCCAATCCCCCAAACATGGAAAATCCTTGGCAGCATGGGGATTTGAATCCAGGTTCTCCACATGAGTTTTAGGTGCGCTGACCTATCTGCTACGGTGTCGCACTATGGGCCTTATCGACATTTCATTAAATAACTTTGTGTTGGTAAACGGCTAATAATCATTTATACAAGTAAGCTGACAAAAGTGGAGAAAATATCTGACTCAGATTCTTTTGTTTAGAAGTGATGTACTAAGGTGGTCTCACGATAAACATCATGTATGCATTGTACTTTTCGTTGTCATAACACACTTGCCTCATATTGTGGGGAACTGAATTCTGCTCTGGTTGTCCGTATGTAGTCGTGCCGGCTTTTCGTAAAATAATACTGGTAAGATGTGTACTTCGATATGATGTCAGTTATTCCCTCTTCCATTCTGATGAAAATTGTTTTATAGCTTTTTCTCTCGCTACAATGCTGTCGTCAAAAAGTATAAGCCTAACACCCCCCCCCCCCCTTTCGTCGCTCTCCCTGCCACCCTTTCTCAATCTCTTGGAATGTGAATCTGGAGAACAATGAAAGGTGCGAAATGGACAGTTAAAGGTAAGAAATGAAGATTGTGTCACAGATGATGAGCGAGAAAAGTCAAGTACTGGAAACAATTAAGAGGAAGAAAAAAACCTTGATTACACAACGTTTTCAACAGCCGTGTCTCGATATATTGGGGTGTCCCAAGATTTTTGATGTCTTCTGATCTTCTGCAGAGAAATTATCTGGAACATAAAGCATCTATCACCAAATAGTTTTCTTGAGTAATAAATTTGAAAATTTCTGTCTCATAGTCGCACCATAATTTTAAAACGAAGTAATGTATGTACTTTATGTGTTTGCTTTTTTTGCATTCAGGAAAAAATCACATATGGGGGGGGGGGGGGGCGGGTGTCGCGAAAGTTTGAAACGTACTTAGGTGCGCTACAAAGTAAAAAAAAATTGGCTGAGAAATCTGGGGCTGCGACATGGATGAGAAAGGGCTGCATAATAACGGATGTACTAGAATGAATGGGAAGAGAACCACAAGTAGGAGGAGATATACCACTTAACTGACTACATAAATATAAATGTCTCACCCACGGGAAATCGGGAGGAGTGGATAATACTGAACGGACAGTTAGAGTTGTATCTAATGGGGAGAACGTATCATCATCGTCATCAAGTTGTATTTTGCTAATCCGGTGCATTTGTTGCACTCATAACTGGACTGAGCTGTAAATAAGTACGTGTCTCAAAATGCCTACAAAATCGTGAACTAAGTATCGTCTCTCGCTTTTGTTCAAGCTGTGATAGAGGCGAAGTCAGTATTTCCCCCCGCAGCCAGTAATCATGTTGTGACTTTCTTTTCCCAAGCGAAGCACGTGAATGGTATGCATCAGCAAAAAACGCTGTGCTTCGCTAGCTGGTGCCTGTCTCGTTCATCTGTACTGAGCGAGGCAGAGGTCTCGAGCGAGTGACGACATAGCGCGGCTGTGAAACGCAGGGTTTATGGTAGGGATGAGACGCGTTCTGCCCCGCCGGCGTAACCTAAGTTTAGTTTTCCGAGCTCTCTGTAAATCGCTCCAGGCAAAGGCCGCGGCAGTTCTTTGAAACAGCACATTGATTTCTCCATTCATGACCTCAACCCTCGCTGCTAAGTTTGTATTAATGTCTTTATCAACTTGACGCCGAATTCTGAGAAAGGAAGGCGAAGGACAAGAAGAACACAGCGCCATACCTATCAAGGACTTTATATTAGTGTTCAGTATTAAGAATATTTAAATCAGTTGGGGTTGTAAATTTTCCTTTTATACACCCTCTGTCAACAAAATATTTCACTTATTTTGAAGTAATCAGTGGGCGCTACTGTAAACACTGAGCCAACTATCCATAAGTTATTCAGTGTGTTAGTTACCGACTGCAACATTCCTGACCAGCACTATTGTGTAATATTTTAAAGAGCCATGACCCGGTGGGTGCATGAGTTGCCTTCGTTCTCAGAATAAGACACCCGTATTGAAGCTAGGTTGTTGCTAGATACATGGGCCGTCTTTCGTATTCCCGATACTTTTTTTCAGGTCTGAATCTGTTGATCTAAAGAAAATCCGTGATCCCAAAATACCTAGTGCAAACGCAATAGAGTTTGAAAATGTAAAAACATTATCTCCTTGAAAAGTCTCGTCTCTAGTTAAAAGGGTCTGAATACTGTGCGAAGCACGGTAATGGAGACTTTACTAACTTTTAACAGTCGTTGAAACTTTTTTTTCTTTTTTTTTTTTTACGATATGTTACCCGGAGATAATTGTGGTTAATTGACAGCCACTTTCTGCCTCCAGTTCGGTGCTTTAAACAGATTACAAGTGCATAAATACGATAACCTTAAGTTGCGGCGGAAGAAAACGAAATTTTTGGCAACCACATTCTCCCAGTTCACTAAGATATCCAGGCTCCCTTGGCTAAGTGTCTTCGATGACGACATCGAACCCTCGCTAATGAACAGATACCTACGAAGAGATAACTTTAGGCCTATTGGTTCTTGTAAACTAGCGGGCACATCGCTCTTCTCCAAATGGAGTGGACCCGCATTCGGGGACAGCAGGGTTCATACACCCGTCCGTGCGTCCAGCTGCAGATATTTCATGTCCAATCAGCTTTTGTGCTCCTTATTGGCATCATCTTCGACGAATTATTGAATCGTTATTTTCCTTCTTCCTTCGTTCTTAGCGGCTAGTTTATACCGTATATTACTGTAACTCTTCTGGGCTTGGAATACTGTGAGGGATATGGCCGCAAGTGGACAGCGTAAGAACTTGACATGTGAATCAGTGACTATGCTCCATAATTGGCGAAAATTATCTTCAATCATTGCTACTGAACTGCGGAGAAGCGAGTACACAACATATTATGAAGGGGGACGTTGATGAAAAACATACACTATTTCAAAAATGCACCAAATCAACAGTTTTGTAGATATGGCAAATGACATTTTGTACCACGCTTTACATGAAAGTAACACGTTTACATATCAAATTCCTTGATTATATATAACTTTTTAATGAAATTGGAAGGTTTATTTTCAAAAAATAATGTATGTTCCTTTTTCGCAAAAAGTATTCAAGAGATTTCTACAAAAAAATTCTTTGTTTCATCTCTTTATATGTTGTAAGCTTCTCGCATGAGGTTTTTGGAATAGTTCAAATAGAAGAATTTTCATAATGTTTTAATTATAATTCCACAAGTACAATTTTAAATTCATGCAAAGTTCCAAGCACTACCCCATATCTCAGCTTGCAATCAGAATTTCAAAATTTGCTCTTGTGGCAACGTTTATTAGGTTTACAGAAATATGTGTACAAAATTTCATAATTCTAGTATTCATAGAATATGAGGAAAAGATATATAAACTTTAAAAAACAAACTTTTCAGGAAACGCAATTTAAAGTTCAAACTACCTTTTTTCCGTACGTCACTTCTTCAGAAGGCACCAGATTTGTACTCTGGGTCGTCTTTCCCTTCAAGGCTTCTCTTCTGGTTTCTCGTCGTCTGTCTTCTTTCCTTTATCAGGTCTTCAACTGACTTTTTAGCTGCAGAGACGCGCTGTAAATCTATTTTTCTCAGGATGTCTCGAGTAAAATTTCCTATATTGAAGCCCATTCTTTCTAATACCTACATCCTTCCGACGTTACCATCATTAAATACAATAACTGCATCATAAGTTGCAATTCTGACAAGTGTAGGAGGTGCAAATGTGTTTTTGGGGCAACGTTTCCATATGAGTGAATTTAGAAACTCATTTGAATATTGGGTTTTGCCATGAACACACTTTTTGAGAAGTGCAGGATCGGCCAGAAACCTGTAAGTGGGTTTGACAAGATCCAGGATAGAATTTTGAAGCATCTCCTTGTGAATGTAGGGGTTGTTCACTGAGCTGGTATTGAAGTGCTGCTTCAAAACGTGGGCGTGGCAGGGAGGCCGCGTCACACTTTTAATTAATTTTCAGGCACTTCGGATGCGATTTCTACATTGAAACTTTGGGAACTTATTGTGCATGAGATGTACTAACAAATAAAAAATAAATCGAAAATTGACATTTTTGGTCAATTTCATCAACGTCCCCCCTTAAAGAGATCTTTTTAAGAAAATATATTTCTGCTCCTGCGTACTTTCTGATTGTGAATGAGACTTCTGTTAATTATATTTAAATTTAAACTTACACTTAAAAATATTATTTGTGTAACGTAATTTTTTAGTCTTACTGCATTCACCATAGAATAAATAGTATAGAAAATTGCATCAACAAGTTATTATAGTACAGTCGATGAAAGATGATCCCTAGCAGCTGGCAGCGCTGTTGTCATGTTTCAACTGAGAAGTACAAACGGGTGCTGGCGAAAACGTCGTCTGCGTAGCTGTAACAACTCTGAGGCGCTGCCCCAACGTATACAGACTGGTTGAGATGGATGCGCGAATTAGCCGGACTGCAACTTCCAGGACTTTTCTCTCCCGACTCAGCTGTAGTCAATTTTCGGAAGCTTATATACAGTGATGGAAAAAAATCGCGACACCAAAAAGGAGTTGTGTGACATAAAGGAACGTTGGTAGGCGTTTTTCTACATCTGAAAAATTTTGTCTGTTCAAACTTCGCGCCAGTCGCATAAGAGTGGCGCTAGGTGCGCCACTGTGAGGATGCAAATCGGGTTTGCTTTAAATATCCTCTATAACGGTCGTGAGCGTCAGTCACCTTTGAGATTGGATGCAGTGAGTCGATGTTAGCCACGAATGCCTTGAAGGCGACGCAGACGCCATTATCAACACCTCACTGAGTTTGAATGAGGTCGTGTAATAGGGGTTCAAGAAGCTGGATGTTCCCTCCCTTCTGCGATATTGCAGAAAGGTGTGGCAGGAATGTAGCCACTGTACATGATTGCTGACAGCGATGGTCACGACACAGTACGGTCGCAAGAAGACCGGGCTCCCGACGGCCACTTAGCACTACATAAGGCTCTGACGCATCTGTAGCAGCAATTTGAGGAGCAGTTGGCACCACAGTGGCCAACGAACCGTTACAAATCGATTACTTCAATGACAGCTTTGAGCCAGACGCCTTGTAGCGTGCATTCCACTAACCCCAAACGTCGGCCATTGCGACTTCAGTGATGTCAAGCGGGAGCTCATTAGAGGGCAGGGTGGAGGTCTGATGTGTTTTCTGATGAAAGCCGGGTCCGCCTCGGTGCCAGTGATGGCCATTTTTTGGTTAGGAGGAGGCCAGTTGAGGGCCTGCAGCCAGCCTGTCTGCGTGCTAGAGCCACTAGGCCTACAGCTGGAGGTATGGTCTGGATTGCGGTTTCATATGACTGGTCTGGGTTGCGGTTTCATATGACAGCAGGAGCGCTTCCTTGGTTATTCCACGCACCCTGACTGTAAATTTGTTCGTCAATCTGATGATTCGACCTGTTGTGCTGCCATTCGTGGACTGCATTCCAAGGAGTGTTTTCGACAAGGTAACGCTCTCCCAAAAAATGTAATCCAACATGCTCTACAGTGTGTCGACACGTTGCCTCGGCCTGCTCGATCACCAGATCTGTGTCCAGTCAACAACATATGGGACATCATCGGGTGACAAGTCCAGCGTTATCCATAAACAGCATTAATCGTCCCATTATTGATCGACCAAGTGTAGTACAAACTGACATCTGGCACATGTACGACATAATGTATGCACGTCTGCGTGCTTGCATTCAACGTTCTGGCGATTACACCTGTTGTTAATGTACCAGTATTTCACATTTGCAATGGCGTATCTCTGACATACATTAAGCTGTGGTACTGCAATGTTAATCTCTTAAATACACTACTGGCCATTAAAGTTGCTACACCACGAACATGACGTGATACAGGCGCGAAATTTAACCGACAGGAAGAAGATGCTGTGATATGAAAATGATTAGCTTTTCAGAACATTCACACAAGGTTGGCGCCGGTGGCGACACCTACAACGTGCTGACATGAAGAAAGTTTCCAACCGATTTCTCGTACACGAACAGCAGTAGACCGGCGTTGCCTGGTGAAACGTTGTTGTGATGCCTCGTGTAAGGAGGAGAAATGCGTACCATCACGTTTGCGACTTTAATAAAGGTCGGATTGTAGCCTATCGCGATTGCGGTTTATCGTATCGCGACATTGTTGCTCGCGTTGGTTGAGATCCAATGACTGTTCGCAGAATATGGAATCGGTGGGTTCAGGAGGGTAGTACGGAACGCCGTGCTAGATCCCAACGGCCTCATCACTGGCAGTCGAGATGACAGGCATCTTATCCGCATGGCTGTAACGGATCGTGCAGCCACGTCTCGATTCCTGAGTCAACAGATGGGGACGTTTGCAAGACAACAACCATCTGCACGAACAGTTCGATGACGTTTGCAGCAGCATGGACTATCAACTCGGAGACCATGGCAGCGGTTACCCTTGACGTTGCATCACAGACAGGAGCGCCTGCGATGATGTACTCAACGACGAACCTGGGTGCACGAATGGCAAAACGTCATTTTTTCGGATAAATCCAGGTTATGTTTACAGCATCATGATGGTCGCATCCGTGTTTGGCGACATCGCGCTGAACGCACATTGGAAGCGTTATTCGTCATCGCCATACTTGCGTATCACCCGGCATGATGGTATGGGGTGCCATTGGTTACACGTCTCGGTCATCTCTTGTTCGCATTGACGGCACTTTGAACAGTGGACGTTACATTTCAGATGTGTTACGACCCGTGACTCTACCCTTCATTTGATCCCTGCGAAACGCTACATTTCAGCAGGATAATGCACGACCTCATGTTGCAGGTGCTGTACAGGCCTTTCTGGATACAGAAAATGTTCGACTGCTGCCCTGGCCAGCACATTCTCCAGATCTCTCACCAACTGAAAACGTCTGGTCAATGGTGTCCGAGCAACTGGCTCGTCACAATGCGCCAGTCACTACTCTTGATGAACTGTGGTACCGTGTTGAAGCTGCACGGGCAACTGTACCTGTACACGCCATCCAAGCTCTGTTTGACTCAATGCCCAGGCGTATCAAGGCCGTTATTACGGCCAGAGGTGGTTGTTCTGGGTACTGATTTCTCAGGATCTATGCACCCAAATTGGGCGAAAATGTAATCACATGTCAGTTCTAGTATAATATATTTGTGCAATGAATATCCGTTTATCATCTGCATTTCTTCTTGGTGTAGCAACTTCAGTGGCCAGTAGTGTATGTTACCTCCACAAAAGTGCTCACGAAATTTCATTACAGTACATTATTTTGTGGTATTGCGGTTTTTCCGTTAGTATATTTAAAAACAGAGACCGACTTTAATAAAAGCGAAGGGATAACAGAGGAAGAGGTTTCGGTTTCAATATTACCTTCACGATCGGTTGCCGTCAAATGCATAACGAACAGTGATGCTACACATCATCTGAGTGAACTGTTTAACATGCTAGTGCGCCATATCCAGGCCAAAATAAAACTGTTTGCTGTGACTTAATTGCGGCAGCATGTTGGAAGTTCTCCATAAAGTAACTGCCGCTTTCTCCATAAAGTAACTGCCGCTGGAAGTTGCACCAAATTATCTGAAAACTGCCTCAATAAAGACCCAAAATAGCTACTTAAGTGACGAAAATTATTTTTAAATCTTGAAAATACACTGCCGGGAAAAACGTTGGTACGCCCTTTTAGAGGTTTACAGTTCACTCAAGATTGATAGTTGTAACAGTTCCTATGAAGTACGTGAAATGATTACATTACAGATCAGCAGCATAAGGGGTTCTGATGTACCAGGCATCGACCCATTCTGAAACAAACCATATTAGTACGTGGTGTAGCCTCCACTGGCGGCAATACAGTCGCTGTCTCTGACATCAAGTCGATCGTACTGATGGCGGATACTGCCCTGGAATACATTGTTCCACGCCAACTCAACCTGTTCATGGAGTTCTGTACGAATTGTTGGTCGATGAGTTGCCAGAGTCACTTTTCGTCCCATCACGTCCCACACCTGGTCGACTGCAGACAAGTTCGGAGATCGTGCTGACTAGGGAAGTTGCTGCATATCTTGCAGAGAACGTTGAGTTTCACAGGCATTATGTGGGCGAGCATTATTCTATTGGAACAGCAAATCATCTTGTTGTTGCAAGAACGGCAAAACAACAGGTCTAACAACATTCTGCACGTACGAAGTGCTGGCTGGAAGACACATGAAAGGTGAACGAGAGGTGTAGCGTATTGTACTCGAGACCATAAGGCCTCGGGTTGAGCCAGTGTGTCTTGGACGAAATGCACCGTACAAGGCAGTGCTCACCTGATCTACGTCGTAGGCGCAAACGACAATCACTTGCGTGCAGGCAGTATCTGCTGTCATCGCTGCATACCACGGCGCGCCATTCCATCTTTTAAGTGATTGTCTGTCTGATGGCACCAGTCGATCCGTGTACGTCGATGCTGTGACGTGAGTGGTTTTAAATGGTTTAAATGGCTCTGAGCACTATGCGACTTAACTTCTGAGGTCATCAGTCGCCTAGAACTTAGAACTAATTAAACCTAACTAACCTAAGGACATCACACACATCCATGCCCGAGGCAGGATTCGAACCTGCGACCGTAGCGGTCTCGCGGTTCCAGACTGTAGCGCCTAGAACCGCTCGGCCACACCGGCCGGCCAAGTGACGTGAGTGTAAGACGGGCTAGAGATGTGTGTGCCCTTAGTCCCACTGCTAATAACAGGTTCGCAACAGTTTGTGTAGATACGTCTGGGGTCACCAGCCCTCTTACCTGTGCGAACTGCTTCTGCTGCCCTTACAATATGACGGTCCTGGTGGGCGTCTGTGCTGCATGGACGTCCAGAATCTCATGTGTGGGTATGAGAACGTTCACGTGACCATTGATACCAGCATCGTTGCACAACTGACGCAGGATTTCCAACTTGTTTGGCAGTTCTGCGAAAGAACCATCCCGTCACACGGAAGGCCACAATTTAACCCCTTTGAAATTCGCTCAGTTAGATGTAGGAAGCACGAATGCGCCTCGGGGGCATGGTTGCTTGCTTGCTTCACATATTTGCACCACACTGAGCCTTCTGGCTGTGAGCATTCCCTATTAAAAGATAGACACAGATGGCTCCCTGCTAGGTCTGCCACTTCGCTGTTTGTTGGCGGACGGGCCGGCCTGACTGGACGAGCGGTTCTAGGCGCTACAGTCTGGAACCGCGCGACCGCTACGGTCGCAGGTTCGAATCCTGCCTCGGGCATGTATGTGTGTGATGTCCTTAGGTTAGTTAGGTTTAAGTTGTTCTAAGTTCTAGGGGACTGATGACCTCAGATGTTAAGTGCCATAGTGCTCAGAGCCATTTGAACCATTTTGTTGGCGGACGACGTTAAAATCATTATCAGTACACCAACATCAGGTGGCATATGTCATCATCGGATCAAAATTGATGTCGTCGTTCCAGATGTACTATCTTTTTCCGACAGTGTATTTTTATCGCTGACATGAACAGCCTACATCGATAAATCTCAGTAGGTCTCAGTATTCATAAAATCAGGAAAGAAAAGTACGGAGACATTACTGACAAGTAGATTTGAAGAACTCTCTCGTGTTTCAAAATTTCAAAGGTTAATGTTCAACACAAAGATACAGTCTTCGTTTTTGGGCGTGACCTGTCGCTGACCTTGACCTTGCGTAATTTATCACCTGAAACACAGCCCGTACATTCTCATTCGTCAACATCATCTAGTGTTGACAGACAGGAGAGAGACGTATTGCGAGTACCTCCGACCGCTTGGTAATTTCGTGGCCAATAGAGCTACTGTTTAGGAGAAACAAAGGGGTATTGATGTATAAGTTTATTTGCACGCCAGCCGCCCGCGGACGACCCGAGTAATGACATACGCGACGCGCGCTTTCGGAAGCAATCGACGCAGCCAGACTGCCATGCGAGCAGGGCGCACGACAGATTACAGGCCGTGGGTCACGTTTGATGGGCGCTGTTGTCGTCGCTGTTAGGGCAGATTGTTTAGATAAAACGTATCGCTCGCAGCGGCTCTCGCGGCCATTGTGCAGTTAATGCGGTCGCCGTTATTCGCCGTGTTATTTCATATGCGGCTTGTTTAGTGCGCGGCCGCACAAAACGGTGTCCAGTATGGCAGGGGCCTTCCTCCCCCACGGTCCAGTGTCGTTGTGCACTTGCGCGTGTCTGTTGCGGTTTTGCACAGACATTTTAATTACAACCGCTAGTATTTAATTCGTGCTAAATTGAAGCGTCGGAATTTTCCATATTACTACGTTCGTTTATCTCGGTGGAGCAGCGGTTCATTTGATTCACACCACCCTATACTACCAACGTTTTGCGCTCGTTTAATTGCAGAAAAATGGCATGAAACCCGGTGATGTACGGTCTTTACGCTACATATACCGTAAACATTGCGCAACTAATGTACAAACGCGTTATGCTTGTCTCCACTCTCACAAGAGGGCAATTAATTGCTGATGATAATGGGGAAAGCTATAAAGCTATCCCTCTCGGATAAAATCATAACAACAAAAGCATTTTCTACATAACCTGTAAAAGTTCAGTTCTCTTCATGTACCATTTTATACTCTTACCGCTGTATATTCTGCTGCGAATCAGGTCCAGATATTTATCGTTACGCGCCACGCAACCATTGTCAGGCCTGCACCAACTGACGATTACTATTTCGTGTAGAGTTTAATACAGGCAGGCGCTGTGCTTCGTTTGTGATACCCACTGGAAGCACACTCACGAGGAGAACACGGCAAGTGCCATCACTCAATTTACGAGGAACTTCTTTCAGTGGAAGAGGAGTCGAAGGCGCTGCAGTCTTGGACTGTGTGGCTAGTCCCGGCGGAGGTTCGATTCCTCCCCCGGGCATGGGTGTGTGTGTTTCTCCTTAGGATAATTCAGGTTAAGTAGTGTGTAAGCTTAGGGACTGATGACCTTAGCAGTTAAATCCCATAAGATTTCACACACATTTGAACATTTGAAGAGGAGTCAGAATAATCGGACACGTGTCTCGGCTTATCCGTAGATACTCGACCGTTTCTCAAAAAACGATAGTCAAAGTTTTCGAGGTATTTTTGAGGTACTGCATATGCCTATTCCCGCGCGATTCCCTCAGACGAAGTGGTGGCTCGTGATTAGCGTCGCGGCTTGTTGATTTTGCGCCCTCGGTTATTTATTGTATTTTAATTTTATTGTTTTCATTTATCTATACATGTCGATAGAAGGTTTCTTATAAAAATAGGGAATACAAGGGCGGTACATTAATGCTAAAATTATTACTGGATTTCGTAATAAGTGTCATACCTTTATTATATATTTGTGTACGGTACGTTGAGGGGTTATAATCTTCTTAAATTCTCAAATTGCTCAGGAAGATTTGGTCCATTCCCTTGCATGATACCGATCGCAGATACATTCGAATCACAGATACTACAGACGTCACGCGAAGGCGGGTTCCCACAATGACATTTCTTTGTATGAATCTCAGTCGGGAAGAAACATCGTTAAAGTGTTGAAGATTTCGCGCTTTGCCAATAATTTCACGGCAAACAATGCTTATAGGATCACTTTTCCGAAAACTGGTGCCTACAATTGATTATGAATAAGCGTACCTTATAGGAATTTCAACGATAGCAATTTCAAATTATTTTCTCTCTCTCTCTCTCACACACACACACACACATACAGTAGTAGACGAATAAAATAGGACAACGTTATACCAATATACGCTGGAAAACATTCTTATAGTAATCTTCTACATGAGTATATAAATGAAAAACAAAAATAAAAGTAATAATCGGGTTTCGAACACGGTGCGCAAAATTAAGAAGCAGTCACGCTAATCAGTGTGCCACCATTTGGTCTGAGGATATCTTGCGGTAAAAAAACACAGAAAGTACCTTGAAAATTTCGACCGTCGTTTTCTTTCAGAAACGGTCGACTATCTGCAATTAAGCCGAGACACGCGTTGGCTTACTTTGAGCCCTCTTCCACCGAGCGAAGTTTCTGAGAAATCGGCGTATGGCAGTTGCCGAGTTCTCTTCGTTAGTATCCTGTATGTATGGTACTCACCAGAATATGGAAGCCTAGCTCGTCCCGTCCTACCCATAAGGGACGCCGTGGAAATACGGGGCGACTGCCGTGGTCAGAACTCCTTTAGGTACCAACCAGAGGACAGAAACATGTTAGTTTCGGGTTCAAACTTCATTTGTAACTCTTCTGGAAACTCACTGAAGCGGGCGGTGTTTAGCCGCGGCCTCTGGCGTGGCCGATGACGATGTCGTGTGCCTGCTCTGGGCGATGGACAGCAACGACTGCATGGGGCAGTGGTGGATGGGCAGCTGAATAGCCCACACTCGAACCAGACGGTGCGAAGGAGCCAAACAGACTTCATACAGACTCGGCTCAGGCAGAGGCCTGCAGCTATTGGTAGCAAAGCCTGACGGCGGTGTCTGGCTGCTTCATTTAGGACTGCAAGCGGTCTACTTCCCGTGACTAGCGGCTGTGGTTGATTGGGTATCTAGACTTATTGGGCACAGCTGAACACGACTGTGCGCAACTGAGGGTCTAATTAAGTGGTATACACAGTCATTGGATACCTCCTAATTTCGTGTCGGATCTACTTTTGCCCAGCGTAGTGCAGCAACTCAACGTGACATGGACTCAACAAGTCTGGAAGACCCTTACAGAAAAAAATGGCATTATGCCTTTAGAGCTGTCCAGAATTTCGAAGGTGATTTTGTTCACGAACTGACCTCTCGATTACGTCCCATAAATGTTCGATGGGATTCATGTCGGGAGATGTGAGTGGCCAGACCATTCTCCTAAATTGTCCAGAAAGTTCTTCAAACTAATCGCGAACGATTGTGGGCCTGTGACAGCGCATTGTCATGTATAAAAAAAATCCATTGTTGTTTTAGAAAATGAAGTCCACGAATGGCTGCAAATGGTGATTTCCAGTCAATAATCGGTTCGTCTGGGCTAGATGGTACGATGAGAAAGTGCCGTCGTATATTGCCTTTTAGCGTCTCTAATGAGGTCCGACGATCGCGGTAGACTTGCGACTTCAGGTAACCCCACAACCGATAATCAAACTTATTGTGGGTTGAGGTCCGCGAAGGCCAAGCATGAGCGACAAGGCGGCTCAGCACGCGATTCTTAGCAAACGATGTGCGCAAGATTTCTTTCACACGTGCAGCCGTTTGGGTGGGGCGTCATCCTGCATAAAAGTCATACCTTCCAGTAGGTGTTCATCAGCCAGGCTTCTCTTTAAATCAGTTCATTTAGGACACGATTCTCACGCGGCGTCATTCACGTGTTGATGTCCAGCGCTATCTGTTGGCCCGTTTTTGCACTCGTTTTTTCTTTCAATAAAACCCCATGTCATTTCAGGCATGTGTGTCAATTTTCACCCCTCTACCTACATTATTCCTTGAATTAGCACCGAGCGAGGTGGCGCAGTGGTTAGCACACTGGACTCGCATTCGGGAGGACGACGGTTCAATCCCGTCTCCAGCCATCCTGATTTAGGTTTTCCGTGATTTCCCTAAATCGCTTCAGGCAAATTCCGGGATGGTTCCTTCGAAAGGGCACGGCCGATTTCCTTCCCCATCCTTCCCTCACCCGAGCTTGCGCTCCGTCTCTAATGACCTCGTTGTCGACGGGACGTTAAACACTAATCTCCTCCTCCTCCTTGAATTAGCGCATTTTCAAATGTTAATGGACTTCGGGTAACCCTGAATGCGAGTAGGGCTGGTTACCGTTACTCAAACGTCAGCACTCTGGGCGTGTTAGTTACAGCAGGCTGGGGCGACCATATGTAATAGTAAGGAAAATATGACTTCATTTGCTCTGATTTTCCTGCCCGCTCATCTCATCCAGGGCCCTCCAGAAGCGCTGTTGGAGATGTGACGGGTCACAATTTCGATTTTTAGAGAAGCTGGTTTGCGTCTTCTGCGTCATCAGCGTACTGAATATATGTTCTTGCATACGGAATGTGCGCTGTTGTGCCATGGCATCTAGCTATCGAGTTGACGCGCGCTTCCCCTCCTCATGACATCGTCCTGTTGAATGGACGCAATGAGCAGTTCGTTACAGCGGGCGAAGCTGGGATGCAACATCCCATATGGTTTACAAAGTATTACCTGTATAACTCCTTTCGGTTTTAGTTCTTACAGCTACTTACATCTACACCTACGTGATTACTCTGCTATTCTCAATAAAGTGCCTGGCAGAGGGTTCAGTGAACCACCTTCATACTGTCTCTCTACCGTTCTACTCTCGAACGGCACGTGGGAAAAACGAGCACTTAAATTTTTCTGTGCGAGCCCTGATTTCTCTTATTTTATCGTGATGATCATTTCTCCCTATGTAGGTGGGTGCCAACAGAATGTTTTCGCAATCGGAGGAGAAAACTGGTGATTGAAATTTCATGAGAAATCCCGTCGCAACGAGAAACGCCTTTGTTTTAATGATTGCCGCTCCAATTCATGTATCGTGTCTGTGGCACTATCTCCCCTATTTCGCGATAATACCAAACGAGTTGCCCTTCTTTGTACTTTTTCGATGTCATGCGCCAGTCCCACGTGATGCGGATCCCACACCGCACAGCAATACTCCACAATAGGGCGGACAAGCGTAGTGTAATCAGTCTCTTTGGTAGACCTGTTGCACCTTCTAAGTGTTCTGCCAATGAATCGCAGTCTTTGGTTTGCTCTACCCACAATATTATCTATGTGATCGTTCCAATTTAGGTTATTTGTAATTGTAATCCCTAAGTATTTAGTTAAATTTACAGCCTTCAGATTTGTGTGACTTATCGCGTAACCGAAATGTAGCGGATCTCTTTTAGTACTCATGTGAATAACTTCACAATTTTCTTTATTCAGGATCAATTGCCACTTAAAACAAAATTTTATCATTAATCCGACTAGCGACGCAAAATAGCTGAGTATTGCCTTCCTGTTAAGTGTAAGTTCCACTTACAGTAAAGTAGTGAACTCAGCAAGTGTCCAGCTCCATAGTAAGAGACCGGTATGCACTCAGTTCTGTTCTTTTGAACCCATTCAGTTTCAAAATGTGGAGTTAATTGCTGTATCTTGACTGTCACTCCTTTATAGTGGTCCGAATAATATAACTACTGATAATCTTTAATTAATAAAGGGCGAGGAGTTTTACATCTTTGCAAACTAACATTGATTACAAAACTATGGTTGTGGGTCTTACGTAGTTGTAGTTGACACTATGCAATGAGAAGGATGATTATTCAGTTACTCAATAAGTCACACATTGACAAATGATGGTCCCATATTACAAATAAATAAATCAGTGACTAAGACTGTATGCTACCAGATTCAGTTAATTTCTGTCAGATATCCAGTCAGTCCTAATAATAATAAACAAGCGCAAGTGGATTCCCCAAAATGATTAGCCACACGTGAAGGCGCACAATTCCGTAGTAGTTCCGAAGCGCATTTGCTCATCGAACGTAGTCATTAAAAGTGTCGTAAAATATTTTTCTACAGCTACACTTATAGTAGACACTCATGAAAAGTTTCGCGAACACTAACGCTGAAAAATTGCCAAGTTCACAACAACTGATAAAAGACCTGACGCAAACGACATATCACGAAAGCAAATTAACGAAAAAACACAAAACGGCTATGACGACAATTCAGTATCCTCGGTTGCACCCCCTTCCTTTGCAGAATAAACCGTTTTTACAATAAACTGGAAAATGGCACATCAACCAAAATATACAAAATTAATCTTACAAAAAGCGTTTCACAAAAAGCGCCTACTTTCAGACCTCGCGTACTAACCTAGGTTCTATAGCCTAGTTACTACGATTAATAACATAAATTACATAATAACCATTTGCTTAGCACGTTAAATATTAAAAATACCTTTGACAAGTTATTATATAATTTGTTGTCGTTTACACATTAAAAGCCTCTTTTCGTATTCTGTTATTGATACTTCAAGACTTAACCATTTCTAACGCCAGTTCAGAATTACTGACATTTACATGTAAAAGTGAGTTGTATGAAATCTACGCTCAGCAGGATAACGATAAGGGCAAAGTGTTCTCTTGGGCCTTCAAAATCGAAAAATCCATCAACTCAATAAATTTATCTAATTAAAAGTAACCTGACATCGACGTGTAATGCAGCATTTACCGCTAGATGTGACGAGAAGCGATCTCACCAGTACAAAACGATTCACTGAAATATTGTGTTGTCAGTAGAGAGGGAGTAAAGGTAGAATGGTTCGGCACCCTAAAAGAGGAAAGGGCGTTAACCAGTAATGATTCCCATGCTTGCTGCTTGCTACTGTGTAGAATTAGTGACTGGGATTTACAGAGTGGCTGCAATTAAATTTTCGCTACTTGAGCCACTGTAGACAAAAAACTTTTTGTATGGGTACCCTTTTTTACAGGAACCGTGTTCAGACTGTGCGCTGCAGGATATGCGTTGTTAGTAGTGTTAGTGTCGGGACTTGCCGTCAGGCGCCAGGGCTGTTATAGAGGACGTAGGGTTGAAACACATATTGCATTACAATTGCAGTCAGTCAACATAGGTCTGGACAAGGCGAGCACGGCTTTACTCGAAAAGCAGTTTTATCAAAACAACAGGAATAGTGCTGGTGCTCTTCGCGAGTATCGACGGATTAAAGGAATGCGGAGAGTTCCTCTTTCCGTACCAAATTCGAATTAACTGGCGATTTGGCAATTGCTCCTGGTGGACACCGACGACCAATTGCGTCACAAGTTGTCGAAGAAGTTACTGTTGCCATGGCTGAGTATGCAGGACTCAATGTGCGATTTCTATTCCCGGCTGGGTCGGGGATTTTCTCCGCTCAGGGACTGGGTGTTGTGCTGTCGTTATCGTCATCATTTCGTCCCCATCGACACAGAAGTCGCCGAAGTGGCATCAACTCGAAAGACTTGCATCAGGCGAACGGTCTACCCGACGGCGGGCCCTAGCCACCCGGCATTTCCATTTCCAAGCGGTTCACGAGCTGTGTCACGACAGCTGAACATTCTAATGTCCATCGTTGTTTCGGGCAGCAGGATAGCAAGAGTGCGGTTCCGGGCTGTCGTGGATGCAGATGGTGGTTACACTGAGGAACGTTTGTAACCTGGAGCGTCAACGTGGTACGCAATTAACAAATGTTACTTTTTCGCGTGAAAGTTTAAATGTGTTTCTTTCAGTGTTTTATTCGTTATTTTTCTTCCGCGTGTCCTTACAAACGTTTCCACAAAGTTTCATTGTCCTAAAATCACTCGTTTGTCATGGGGGCCCTCTCGAGTTGCGTAAGTTCAGTTTTAACCACCCTGTACTTCACATTTTAAGAGGTACAATCGAAGCGCAAGATCAGGGTAGCGAACATTTTGCAGTCAACAGATGTTCTGTTCACAGGTCCCGAGATAAACTCAAAGAGAAAAAGGCCACTGAAATCAAGAACCAAATTAAGTATAAAAAAAGTTTACTGCTACCATTCATTGGGACGCAAAGTTATCATCGGTAGTAACGTTAGAAAGACTTCGTGTGATAGTTTCAAATTGTACTGAGCAAATTCTTGGAATTCCTCCATTGCAGTCAGCGACCAGAAAAGAGCAGGCTACAGCAATGTCTGTAATGTAATATGTACGTATGTCTGTATGTCACTGAGGGGGCTCTTCATTGCTATGGTAAAGAGTTGCGTTGGTTGTTGACACAGTGGCATTAAATCTGGGTATTTATAGAGGTATATCTGTTGTATTTGTTGAATTATTGTGGAAGAAGACATCTTGTATTTAATTTTTTTTTTAATTTTACACGTCTATTTCCGTTAGGAACAAATTGAGGAGCAGATCTGCAAGATCATGGAACGGGTCAGTTCATGAAATTACAACATAAAAGTAATAACAGATAAAATAAAATGTTTGTGAACCCAAAAAAGACAAGTCATAAGTTTATGTAAACGCAATAAACAATATAACACAGCAATCAGCTTAATTTTTCAAGGAACTCCTCGACAGAATAGAAGGAGTGACCCATGAGGAAACTATTCAGTTTCAATTTAAAAGCGCGTGGATTACTGCAAAGATTTTTGAATTGTTGTGATAGCTTATTGAAAATTGATGCAGTAGTATACTGCACACCTTTCAGCACAAAGTGAAGGAAGTGCGATCCAAATGCAGACTGGATTTCTGCCTAGTATTAACTGAGAAATCTGCTAATTGTTGGAAATAATTTGATACTGTTAACGACAGTAAAGAACATGTACGAGGTGTGGCTAGAAAAAAACCGGACTAGTACTGGTGAAACAATAAAACGAATGCAATAAGGCTGAAAGTCGCGTGGCCTGTCACGTGACTCTCGCTCCACCTACTGCTCGAGTTTCATCTGCCTCCTGCACTCAGTCTGCCCGTGGCGTCTGTTTTAAGTAGTTGACGTTTTGTCTGTGCGTCGGAAAATGTTGAGTGTACAGAAAGAACAGCGTGTTAACATCAAATTTTGTTTCAAACTAGGAAAATCTGCAAGTGAAACGTTTGTAATGTTACAACAAGTGTACGGCGATGATTGTTTATCGCGAACACAAGTGTTTGAGTGGTTTAAACGATTTAAAGATGGCCGCGAAGACACCAGTGATGACACTCGCACTGGCAGACCATTGTCAGCAAAAACTGATGCAAACATTGAAAAAATCGGTAAACTTGTTCGACACTTTCCTTGTCAACTCCTGTTAACTCAGACACTGCTCTGATTGTTAAACCGCGATCTTGTCGAACAAGTTTACCGATTTTTTCAATGTTTGCATCAGTTTTTGCTGACAATGGTCTGCCAGTGCGAGTGTCATCACTGGTGTCTTCGCGGCCATCTTTAAATCGTTTAAACCACTCAAAACACTTGTGTTCGCGATAAACAATCATCGCCGTGCACTTGTTGTAACATTACAAACGTTTCACTTGCAGATTTTCCTAGTTTGAAACAAAATTTGATGTTAACACGCTGTTCTTTCTGTACACTCAACATTTTCCGACGCACAGACAAAACGTCAACTACTTAAAACAGACGCCACGGGCAGACTGAGTGCAGGAGGCAGATGAAACTCGAGCAGTAGGCGGAGCGAGAGTCACGTGACAGGCCACGCGACTTTCAGCCTTATTGCATTCGTTTTATTGTTTCACCAGTACTAGTCCGGTTTTTTTCTAGCCACACCTCGTATATGTTGAGAGCCCAATGTCAGAATATCCAGACTAATGAACAGGGGCGACAAGAGATTCGCGAACTTACACCACTTATTGCCCGAACCGCCCGTTTCTGAGCCAACAATATCCTTTGAGAATGGAAGAGTTCTCCCAAAATATAATACCACAGGTCATAAGCGAATGAAAATAAGCAAAGTAGACAACTTTTCATGTAGAACTGTCACTGACTTCAGATACCGTTCGAATAGTAAAAATGACAGCATTAAGTCTTTGAACAAGATCCTGAACGTGGGCTTTCCGCGACAGTTTACTGTCTATGTAAACGCCTAGAAATGTGAAATGTTCAGTTTCACTAATCATATGGCCATTCTGTGAAATTAAAAAGTGTGTCTTAGAAACTGTAAAAATAAGTCATACTGTGATTTAGCTTAGTTTATTTTCTACCAGCCATGAACTTAAGTCTTGAACTGCACTATCTGAAACAATGCCAATGTTGTACACAACGTCCCTTTACTACCAAGCTAGTGTCATCAACAAACAGAAATATTTTAGAATCTCATGTAATACTAGAGGGCATATAATTTAAATAAATGAGGAACAGGAGTGGCCCTAGCACTGGTCCCTAGGGCGCCCCCCATTGCTCCACTCAGACCCCACATCATGCCATTGTCAACACGGTGGGTAATGACCTTTTGCTGTCTGTTGTTGAAGTAAGAGGTGAACCAGTTGTGAGCTGCTCCATGTATTCCGTAATGGTCCAACTTCTGCACCAATATTTTGTGATCAACGCAATCAAACGCTTTAGTTAAATCAAAAAAGATGCCTAGCGTTCGAAACCTTTAGTTTAATCCATACAGTACCTCACAGAGAAAAGAATATAGCATCTTCAGTTGTTAAACCACTTCTAAAACCGAACTGTACATTTTACAGCAAATTACGTGAAATAAAATGATCAATTATCCTTACATACACAGCCTTTTCAATAACTTTAGCAAACACTGATGGCATAGAAATATGTCTGAAATTGCCTGCATTGTCCCTTTTTCCCTTTCTACGTATCTGCTTCACTACCGAGTACTTCAATCGTACAGGAAACAGATCATTCTTAAAGATAAATGTGGCTAAGTACAGGGCTAACATGTGCAGCACGGTACTTTAATATTCTGATAGACGCTACATCGTACCCATGAGAGTCTTTATTTATTGACTCATTCTCCTCCTTGTCAGTATCACAGAGGATTATTTCAGATATAAATCTTGGAAAGACATTTTCCAAGTGAGTTATGTGATTCCCTGTAGGAACTAAGTTTTTATTTTATTCACCAGCAATGCATAACATATGGAACCACTCTCAAAAGTGATTTCGAGGAAAAATGGGCTGTAGAAGCAGAACTGAGTATAAAATTCAAAAAAATTCAACACATGTGGTCAGAAATCGATACTAATATACTCCGTACTGGAATTTAGTAAAGAAAAGTCAATGAACACACGTATCATGTCAGTTTGTTTTGAATACTCGATGTTGTTTGATATACTTTAAGAGATCAGCGTCCTTGAAAGGATTGCAGGAAATGTTCAAGAGTTAACTGCGATCTTTTTTCACGAAGCAACATCTCAGAGTATCTTCCTTAAGGGCAGTGTATCATGCAAGGCGGATAGCGAAGGCACTTGTTGCCTTCAAGTATTTGTGTTGCATTTCAAAGAGCCCATTGTTTAGATGTAGACAGTTTGATGTATTCAGATTTTCTACAGCTTTATCATATCAAGTTAAATTTAAATCGTGTTGAAATTATTACTTTAGCTGCTCGCTGGACGTAAGGGACGTTCTGGAAAGTCCCTGCACGTGGTGAGTTTGACACCTCCCGCCCTTCCGATCATGTCAGTGTCACTCACTTGTCAAATTGCTCTCGCCCGCCTACAGCAGGGTTATGCGTGCCTACTCTACTGACTCGACCTCCAACTCGTCCATCTACGCCAACAAACAGCCGAATGTGGGCATTAACTTACAAGTAGTTATTCCCCATATTCTGTGGATCATATACGCGATATTTCACAGTGATATGTTACAAATTAGTTGGTTTGCAAATATAACATATTTTCTCAAAGTAAATGTGGCTACATGATGACCATTTACATGGTTAAACTCACATTAGTCCCAGTAAATATTTAACTCTGTAATGCACATGTCCACTGCAATGGAAAGTCGTTAATGATCGCTTCGTTGGCGTTTTCAGTCAATACTGAGGCTGAAAATTCACACAGAACACAATCGGGACGACGGAAACTATTCATAAATTCAGCGTGTAAATTGTAATTGTTTACAGCCTACTACACTGGTGAGGGAAGTCGAAGCAAAAAATTTGATTTAGGGCACTTGTGGTCTATTAAGCCGGAAAACAACATCTAAATGACCTACAAAACCACATGTGAGCTACAGCGCATGCGCACCGAGTAAACCTTTAAATAGTCTCTCACCCTGGTACTTCATCGGCTTAGTCGATGTTAATTATTTCTTTTTCTCGTTAAAATCTTTACTGATTATTAAACGCGCCTTGTTATTTTACTTATCCTGTTAAGTCGGCTTCGTAAAGGGCTCTCGCATGGCGCTTAGTCTGTGTTTGTAAGCAAATTTCAGGTTGAGTCTCGACTTGATAGACCGCGATAATATTCTATCCATTCACCACTGTGGTTCGTTGTAAACACTTATCGACACACTCTGCCTATCTATGCATTGGATTAATTCTCATACCAAAATGATTTGAAAATGTTTTAAAGCTAATTTTGTTGCCTGTTCAGACGTTCAGTGCCGGCCGGTGTGACCGAGCGGTTCTAGGCGCTTCAGTCTGGAACCGCGCGACCGCTACGGTCGCAGGTTCGAATCCTGCCTCGGACATGGATGTTTGTGATGTCCTTAGGTTAGTTAGGTTTAAGTAGTTCTAAGTTCTAGGGGACTGATGACCTTAGCTGTTAAGTCCCACAGTGGTCAGAGCCATTTTGAGCCATTCGTTCAATACAAAGCAAGTTAGTGCAATATTGTTATGGTGCCTTAACTTTACATGAGTAAAATATACGCTAAAAACACAGACGATATTTCCGTCTGCGATGAAATAAATATTTGTATATGATTCTAAAACAATACCGATCCTCCAGTGAGCGTGTAACGACATACTCAGGTGCTAAAAGTCGTGGAATACGTCCTAATATCGTGTCGGGCCTCCTTTTGCCCGGCGTAGTCCTGCAACTCGACGTGGCATGGACTCAACAAGTCGCTGGAAGTCTCCTGCAGAAATGATGAGTCATGCTGCCTCTATAGCTGTCCATAATTGCGAAGGAGTTGTGGGTGCAGATGTTGTACACAAACTGACTTCTCGATTATGCCCCAATAATGTTCAATGTCGGACAAGCTGGGTGTCAAATCATTCACTCGACTTGTCCAGAATGTTTTTCAAACCAATCGCGAACAATTCCGGCCCGATAACATGACGCATTGTCGCCCATAAATATTCCATCGTTGTTTGAGAACATGAATTCCGTGAATGGGAGCAGATGGTCTAAAAGTAGCCGAATATAACTATTTCCAGGCAGTGATCGGTTCAGTTGGACCAGAGGGCCCAGTCCATTCCACGTAAAAGAAGCCCACACCATCATAGAGTGACTACCATCTTGCACGCTGCCGTGTTGCCAACGTGGGTGCTTACCTTCGTGAGCTGTACGCCACTCACGAATCCTACCATCAGTTCTTACCAACTGAAGTCGGGACTCATCTGACCACGTCACAGTTTTCCAGTCGTCTAGGGTCACACCGATATGGTTACGAGCGCAGGAGGGGCGTTGCAGACGATGTCGTACTGTTAGCAGATGCTGTTGTGTTGGTCGTTTGCTGCCAAGCTGATTAACGCCAAATTTCGCCACACTGTCCTAAAGGATACGTTCGTCGCACGTCCCACATTGATTTCTGCGGTTATTTCACACAGTGTTGCTTGTTTGTCAGCACTGACAACTGTATGCAAACGCGGCTGTTCTCGGTCGTTAAGTGAAGGCCCTGGGCCACTGCGTTATGCGTGGTGGGAGGAGTACCTGAAATTTGGTACTCTCGGCACACTCTTGACACTGTGGATCTCGATTTACGAAATGATATGTCTTATGCTTGTATGTCCAATTATCATTCCGCGTGCGACCATACTAACGTCGGAAACCTTTTCACGTGAACCAGCTGAGTACAAATGACAGCTCCGCCAATATAATGCCTGTTAATATCTTGTGTACGCTATACTACCGCATTGTACTACACACATGGCGGTAGTATAGCGTACACAAGATATTAACAGGCATTTCATTGGCGGAGCTGTCATTTGTACTCAGCTCATTGCATATCACTATTCCATGACTTTTGTCACATTGGTGTAAGTTGAATAAGAAACAAGTCGGATATGTGTAGTCACTACTCTGATGGAATGAAAGGGAAAGGCACTTAGATGAATCTCTTGCCTAGAAACTCAGTTACTTCATCAATAAGAGTGAGAGGATTACCCAGGGCATCTACAGGGCGGAGAAAAATTATGTCATGAAATTTTAAGCCTGGATATCTGATGCCAGTAGGAACCAAAATTACTAATGTTGTGTAGGTCGACAACGCACAATTTTTTAACTACGGAAACGTGGCGCCATGCGCTTCGGTTGGCAGCGGGAACCATAGCGCTGCCCGTCAACCGACGAACGGCAACAGGAAACTCCCACGGCCAATCGGAACACGTGGCGCCATGTTTCCGTAGTTTAAAAAGGTGCGTCGTCGACCTACACAACATTAATAATTTTGGTTCCTACTGGCATCAGCTATCCAGGGTTAAAATTTCGTGACACAATTTTTCTCCGCCCTGTATACAAAATAAAAGATTATTAATCGTACGACAAAGTAGAAACCTTAGGCCATTTAATGTTACGATTTTAACAATTTAGAAACACTGAGAGCAGTCGTTTGATACACTAACCATTTCGAACATCAGGGTACGAAAAAGAGTTATAGCACTACTGCAAATGTAGAATCTCGCGGCACATTCTACTTCGCATGCGGGAGGAGGACAGTTCAAATTTGCATCTGGGCCATCCTGTTTCAGTTTTCTATGATTTCCGTAGATCGCGTAAGGCAGAAGCTGGGATAAATTGTTTGAAAAGGATTCGACTCATATCCATTTGTTCTCCGTCTCTTAATGACCTTGTTGTCAGTGAGTTGTTGAATCCTAATCTTCTCTCCTTTTTCGTATAAACGGCAATTTGTTACTATGTTCTCGATAACATTGTTATGACAGGAGCAATAGAACATCTGAACTTTAGTCGATTATTCTTTATTTCAAATGTAATGCATTCTGAACATTTAAGAGTATTTTTATAGTGCTGTTTTCCATCACAAAGTGTGTGTTATGGAACATATGATGATAATATTTTACGTGATTTGCATTGTCCTTTACTAAGTAATGAGTTACAAAGAACAATTAAATTTCGTAAGGTAAGCATATTCTGAGCCGCAGTGAACGACATAACTTAATCGTGTATTAGTTGAGAAGCAGAGAGTCGAGTCGTAGGCCTCTTCCGTGACGGTATGATCTTTCCTTTGTAGTGTATTATCATCTTTAATTACGTCTATGTTTACCACGCAGTAAGGACGCTAATGAGCAGTGCAGCTCTCTGGTGCTGTAACCAAGTGTTCTTTGAGTGCTGCCGCCGCTTATGTTGGAAGCTCCTGGGCGCTTTGTACCGGGCAAGCTGCTCTGTGCTGTATGATGTCATGAATTATAATCACGTGTCACATTACTGGAAACAAACGGCCGCCTAGCAGTCACGACCGTTGATAGCGGACGTTGAGACTGATGATGCACGGTTTCCGTACAGTGTGAAATCTGAGAGCGCTGTGCCAAGACAAAGCGTTTATAATTAGGAACACTGTTGCTGTCCACCTTCATAAGTTTCGCAACTATATAAAACCCATTAGGTAACATTTCCTTGTTGCTGATTAAAAAAAAAAAAACCTCCTTCCTTGAGATGGTTGTGTACCTATCAGTAAATTACTGGACCCTCAGTTCATATGTAATAAGAGAAAAAGTTAGAGAATAAACATACAATCATCTTCACAGGAGAAAACTGCAAAGTACAAAAAAGATAAATATAGAATAAACACATAATAGAAAATGGAGTAATTACAAATGTTCTTTGATCTATTCAACACTAACAGAAGACGCGTCCTTTCTCTGAGTAACAACGTAAATACATAACTTATTATAATGTGGTGTATCGACTTTAGAGTTGAGAAATTAAGAAGACGGTATTTACCTGAACTAAACTCTGCGAAAGAAGTGAATTTAAAGGACTGCAACGGAGTAGAACATTAAACACTGTTACAGTAAGTGTGCAGATGGAGTTATTACGCACAGTGAACAGCAAAAGCAATGTAAGTATGAAAGGCGTTGAAACCAAGCGTAGAAACCAGCTGTCTGTAATAACCTTCAAAATGTGTAAAAGTGACTTCCAATCTTATTAAAGTACTATGTGGACCTTGTGGGAACCATTAGCTGGCAGTAAAAGGTCTACAGAACTATCTCAGTATAGCACATGTAGACAAGTGGTCGAAAAGCTCTCGTAAATGTAGATCCAGTTTTATTCTTTTGTCACCTGGGCGATAATCATTTGTTTATTGTTACCATGACCGGTTTCAACTGTTGATGTACAGTCGTCCACAGATTTATAAATGGTAAAACAAAACTAAAAACGTAGACTGACATTATAGAAGGAAAAGATTAAAAGCGACCTGCTGGTACCATTTTTGCGTTGTCGTACTGCTTAGTGTAACATGTAAAGGAGTTTATACACAGAAGTACAAGAGATTAGTGTGAAACAGAAAGATGCCAAATTAAGAAGTGAACGATAAATGCTGTAAAGTATCTTTCCGTAAAGGCAGGTAAAAGAGAGGGGAATATTAATTTTAAAAAATGCTAATTATTCGGGTTTCTGACGGTCATTCGCGACTTTCCTGCACGATATTTCAACTGCGTAACTCGCAGACTTCTTCAGGTGCTGTCTGATACTGATTCAGGATAGAACGATTCCGGTATTTATGCCTCTGTTGTGCTAGACTTTCCCTCTGCGTACAGCGCCGCGCTCCGGTACTATGTCGGTGGAGTGCGCCAACCAATAGCAGCTGCTGTAGCGTTTTCTTCTAGTCGCGGCTGTTCTGAACACTGTGCGCATACTTTGTGGTTATTATCCGTTGTCAATATTGCTGAATTCTGTATGACGTCCACGCCGTGCTGGACGTTTTATCATCTGATTGTCGTCATTTGAGACTTTCTGTGAATTAGGACGTTCTGTTACCGTGGTGTGTCGTGTTAGGCGTTCCATCCGAAGTCCTTGCCCCCCAGGAGCGGCTGCAGTGTTATTTTCAGGACGATAGTGTTCAAACTGCCGCTGGAGATCCGAAGAACATCCTCAGATACTGTATCCGGTGTCTGAGATTCCATTTCTTTGTTACAAGTACTGGGCTGTTATCTCTAATTCCATATTCATACTTGTATGGCTTGGGGTGTGGAAGTTGCCTCCGTTGCATCTGCAGAAAATCGAGTATTGGGTTCCAAGCAGAGCTCAGCTGGAAACTGGTGTCCCGGTTAATGAGCTTCTCCGCGACCTTAATCTCAATAGATTCTTTGATGACGCTGTCCCACTATCTCGATGTTTGTGTTAAAATCTTGGCATCGTTATATTTCATGGAATGATTGAGATCTAAACAATGCTCGGCAATCGCTGACTTGGTTCCCTCTCCCGGTCTGGTGTGCCTTTGGTGGTCTTTGCACCTAATGTCAGAAGTCATGTACGTCTGGCCGATGTATGCCATATCACATTCACATGGTACATGGTAAAAGCCCGGTTTCCGTAGACGCAGGTCATCCTTCACACTCCCTAGAAGAGCGTTAATCTTAGTGGATTGATGGAACACACTTTGAACGTTGTGGTCGAGGAGAATTCTGCCGATTTTGGCAGACATCGGCCCAGTATATGGCAAATATGAAACTTTCTGCTCAGTTCTCTCTGTTTCCTGCTGCGATGGCGAGAAGAAGACATTGTTGCAGTATTTGCTAGAAGTAAACATTACATAAATTCCAGAGCGGCCAACAGAATTAAACATCGGGCGAACTTATCACTGGTCAGGGAGAGAGTACCTGACATGCGCCACAGACTTGATATGACATTTAGAGAATTGCTGTCTCTCCATGTTTTTATATAAAATTCTCTGGGCAGACGAGACTGGGACCGAGTTGATGGCACCTCCTGGTCTCCAGTGGAGTGCACGAGGATCGGCGTCGTGTCAACTTGCCAAGTTTGAACGTTTTAACAACAAGGAGCTGCAGAACGAGGACGCTCGCACTGTCGTCAACCTGAGTAAGAAGGAATTGGACGCAATCACCTTGAAACTATTGAGCAAGGGTCTTAATTTTGTAGTTACCTCCAGAAATGTTCCTGTTGCGGCCTTCGTCAGTGCAGTGGAGCAGGTGGTCCTGAAACTTTTTGCCATTGAGGCTGAAGAAGTCCGACCAGAGACGTGTGGGGCACTCAGTAAAAGCAAGCTGCCCAAATCAAACATCTCCGGTGAGGAGAGGTTGGCCCTCTAACAACTCCGGGAATATGACAGCATTGTGGTGTTACCAGCAGATAAGGGGAATGCGACCATCGTCCTACAGGAGGCGGTGCCGGCCGCGGTGGTCTAGCGGTTCTAGGCGCGCAGTCCGGAACCGCGCGACTGCTACGGTCGCAGGTTCGAATCCTGCCTCGGGCATGGATGTGTGTGATGTCCTTAGGTTAGTTAGGTTTAAGTAGTTCTAAGTTCTAGGGGACTGATGACCATGGATGTTAAGTCCCATAGTGCTCAGAGCCATTTGAACCATTTGAACCTACAGGAGGCGGATTATGACAGTAAGGTGCGACAACTTCTGGACCACCCGGCATACGGACCAGAAGAAAGGGACTCCACAGACAAGTTGGATAAGAAGACCAAGGCTCTTCTAAAGGAAACAGGCTTTCCAGAAAAGACTGTTAAGCAGCTAATGACTGAAGCACCAGTACCACCCAGACATTATGGCCTGCCTAAGGTGCACAAGGAAGGGGTTCCTCTACGTCCAATAGTCATCAATATTGGCGTAGCTACATACCTTACTGTTCAACACCTTAAGAAGGTGCTCGCCATATGTGAGGAAGTGTACCCATCACATTCGAAACTTAAGAGGATTTCCTACAACGCCTCAGGCAGCAGGGCCACGCGGTTAGATGCGCTATGTCACGAATCGGGCGGCCACTCCCGCCGGAGGTTCGAGTTCTCCGTCGGGCAAGGGTGTGTGTGTTGTCTTTAGCGTAAGTTAGTTTAAGTAGTGTGTAAGTGTAGGGACCGATGATCTCAGTAGTTTGGTCCCATAGGAATTCACACACATTTGAACATCAGGCAGCTACGGAACTCAGACTCTGACATTATGGTCAGTTTCGACGTGCTCTCCCTGTTTATCCGCGTACCGCTGAATGATTCACCTGAGCTGATTGGAGAAAGGTTCGACGCTGCTCTCCTGGACTTATTCAGACACATACTAACCTCGACGTGTTTCCTATATGGGGGTCTCTTCTGCGAGCAAACGGAAGGCATGGCCTTGGGCAGCCTCTCTCACCGATGGTGGCCAATCTCTTACGGAAGATTTGAAGAGGAGGCACTTATATTGGCCCCAGATCAACCGAAACGCCTTTTTAGGTACGTGGATGACATCTTTATCATATGGCCCCACGGAAGGGAAAAGCACGATATTTTCTTGGACCACCTCAACTCACGCCACGCAAACATTAAATTCACCATGGAACTGGAGAAGGATGGACTACTCCCTGTCCTGGATATACTAGTTAAGAGGAAGGCAGATGGTACCTTCAGTCACAGTGTGTACCGCAGACCCACTCACATCGACTTGCACCTACAAGCTAGCAGTTGCCACCACTCGGCACTTAAAAATGATGTACTCGGAACTTTTGTTCCCTGGGCAAGAACTCTGTCAGATCCGGACAATTTGGCGATGGAGATAGAACATCTACAATCTGTGTTTTACAAAAATAGATACTCTTCTCAAGATGTTCAAAAGGCATTGCTTCCTGTTTCCCCACCAGAGGAAGAAACGCAGAAGGTAGCATATTTGTCATTATGTTGGGGAAATATCTGCTAAAATCAGCAAAATTCTCCTCAAACACAACATTAAAAGCGTGTACCATCCATCCACCAAGATTAACGGTCTGCTAGGGAGTGGGAAGGATGAACTGCTTCTACAGAAACTAGGTGTTTACCATGTACCTTGAGAATATGGAATGGCATACATCGGCCAGACGGTCAGGACCGTTGACATCAGGTGCAAAGAGTACCAAAGGCACACCAGACTGAGACAGGCAACCAGGTCAGCGATTGAAGAGCATAGTTTACAACTCAGCCATTCTATGAAGTATGATGCCAAGATTTTAACACAAACATCGAGATAGTGGGACAGCGTCATCAAAGAATGTATTGAGATTAAGGTCGCGGAGAAGCTCATTAACCGGGACATGGGTTTCCAGTTGAGCTCTGCTAGGAACCCAGTACTCCATCTTCTGAAGACGCAACGGAGGCGACTTCCACACCTCAAAAGTATGAGTACGGAATTAGAGATAAGAACTCAGTACATGTAACAAAGGACGTACGTGTGATGGAACCTCACACCACGAATACAATATCTGAGGACGTTCTTGGGAGTCTCTAGCGGCAATTTGGACACTATCGGCCTGAAAATAACACTAGAGCCGCTCCTGGGTGGCGTGGGGGGGGGAGGGGGGGGGGGGGAAGGATTTCGGACGGAAAGCCGAGCGCGGCACACCACGGCAACAGAACGTCCTAATTCACAGAAGTTCTCAAATGACGACACTCGGAAGATAAAACGTCTAGCACAATATTGACAACTGTTAATAACCACAAAGTACGCGCACAGCATTCGGAATAGCCGCGGATAGAAAAAGACGCTACAGCCGCTGCTGTTGGTCGGCGCACACCGCGTACAGTGCGCCGAACTCTGCGCGGACCGCAGAGGAAACGCATAGCACAACATTGGCATAAATACTGGACTTGTTCCTCACTGGAATCTATGACATGTCCCGCGACAAGCACAAACGCCCAGTGACGATCTTGGACGACTAAATCGAAAGGAAAATCTCCAACTCCTAATCCTGATGCCTCCCCCCCTAAAATCAATCACCTCGCCAACCTCCGGCAAGTACCAGACACACACAGAACATATGTCACATTACACAGACATCCAAAAATCATAGAAACCAGAGAAAGTGACAGATGAGAGCGAGAGAACACTGGAATCAGTATCAGACAGCACCTGAAGAAGTCTGCGAGTCACGCAGTTGAACGATCGTGCAGGAAAATCGCGAATAACCTGCGGAAACCGATTAATCAACATGACAACGCCGGGAAAGCCTGAAGAATTACACAAAAAATACGCTGTTGAAAAATACGTTGTTCATGAATATGAGTTTGCCTCCGGAAAGACACATTACAAATGCAATGGCACGATGTGGATTAGTGGTTACTTACGCAACACACGTCAGTGTATATACTCAGTCGCTATTATTTTATGAAATGTATTCGCCTGTTGCGAATGCGGTACCATGACAGACATATAATATATTGGAAACAAATGAAAATTTGTGTCGGACCGCGGCCCCAATTCGGGTTCCCCACATTTCGCGAGCCGTCGCCTCATGTGATTCGGCTATCCGAGAACGCTTCATGAACAGACCCAAACTTCTTGATGTCCCAGTGTCTGCTATCTATAGTGCTCGCACAGTTATGTGATTCCCGCACAAGGAGAGACTTGGTTTTCTCTTCAGATTGCCTTGGCTTCGGCATGAAATGCGTTAGTGCAGTGTCTAATTTGACAGTATCTGTGACGTTCGATGCAGTGTTCCTTTGGATGTGCATACTGCACGAATGTACAGTTATTTTAGATTTCTGTGCCATCGACATTTATGTGCCTTCGATGTATAAGGCCCTGGTGGTTATTGCGCGTCACCATTGTTTGAAAGCTCGTTGACTCTAAGATACTCTTGTGACTTCCACGTGAAAGGTGGGAATGAATATTCGAACGTCCTCCCTGAACGTAGATCTGCAGGTTCGGCTTGTGAACAATAAAATACTTAAACGATATGACGCTAAGAGCAATCGGACGTTTTGCCTTCAAACAATGTGAGCACCATATCCCGATACATCCACCTGTAACATCAAAACTTCATTAACCAGTTCAGTATTGCGACATCAAAGGATTTCCCATCAAAAAAACCTGCAGACGCTTGATATTGAAGAACGGAAGCATTGTTATTTCATGAAAATAGAACACTTGGGATTTGGCAGCATTACCTCTTACAACGAGGGCTTTTCAATAAAGAATGATCATAATTTTCATGGTCATAATTTCTCCCCCTAAATTTTAATCTTATGATATTCTGTTAGCTTAATGTGCAATAAACACGCAGTAGTAGTTTCATTGTCGGGACTCCTCGTTCCCGCATGTGAGAGGCAGGCAAGGTCAAAAATGGTTCAGATGGCTCTGAGCACTATGGGACTTAACTTCTGAGGTCATCAGTCCCCTAGAACGTAGAATTACTTAAACCTAACTAACCTAAGGACATCACACACATCCATGCCCGAGGCAGGATTCGAAACTGCGACCGTAGCACTAACGCGGTTACAGACTGTAGCGCCTAAGCAAGGTCAGACATATTCAGTATCACCTATCGCTGTAATGGAGGTAACAAGCGAGGAACAATATGCGACTTTGAAATTCTGCTTTCGTCTCAACAGATCTTCAGCTGTGGTCTATACAGTATTACAGGAGGCCTATGGAGGGTCTGTTCTTCCCTACAACACAGTTCGAAGGAGGTTCAAAATGTTTAAAGAGGGGAGACAATCAATTTCAAAGGAAGGTGGACCCAGTGCTTCAGTTACTGCTCTTGCGGAAGAAAACATCAACACTGCTGCTGTCGTTGTGAGGGAGGATCGACGAATTACCTTAAGATCACTTTCTGAAATACTGGACATTTCATTGGGTGCCACCCACACGTTGGTGACAGAAAAATTACACATGACACGTGTTTGTGCGGGATGGGTTCCAAGGCTGTTAGAGGACTGATGAAACTTGGCTACATCATTTTGATCCTGAGAGCAAACAGCAGAGCTCAGTGTGGAAATCTCCTTCTTCACCAACCCCCAAAAAAGCAAATGTGGTTGCTTCGGCTGGGGGGAAAGTTATGGTCATCACATTCTTTGATATTCACGGAATTATCAGCATGTTGTATCTGCACACACACCAGTAACTGGACAATACTACAGGGACGTCCTGAAAACATTGCAAGTCCGTATCAGGCGCAAAAGACCACATTTCCGTGAAGCAGGCTGGGTGCTGCACCACGATAATGCACGGCCGCATATTGCCGATGTAGTTGCTGAATATCTTGCAAAAATCAACGTGAAGTGCATGCCTCGCCCTCCCTTTAGTCCGGATTTAGCCCCATGTGACTTTTTTCTATTCCCTAACATGAAGAAACGCCTTCATGGGAGGCGTTATCAATAATCAGAAGCAGTGGTGAAGGCTGCGGAGGTGATTTTTAAGGACCTCTCAAAAAATGGTTTCACGCATGTATTTGAAGACTGGCAGAAACGCTGGGTCAAGAGCATCGCATTCATGGGAGACTACTTTGAGAAGGACCATCAAAATTATGAGGACGAGTGAAGGTATGTTGTCAAAAAAAAGGCCATTCTTTATTGAACAGCCCTCCTACATTGACGACGAAAACAGAAGTAAATCACAAGAAGAGGAAGTTTCTGCTTCTTTAAAAAATAATTTGTTTCTTTAAGAAAAATGAATGTAGATTTTCCATGGACATCGGTTTAATGTTTCATATACATAATCTCTGAATTTTCTTTAACGTTTGTTCATTAATCATTTACTTATATATTACGCGTAATACAGTAGTTTTAGTAGGTGAAAACTTCTTCGCATTTTTCAGATACATTTCCGTGCTTGTCTGGTGTAGCTTCCGGTAAACTGTGATGACATAAGTTTTATGGATCATTCGACAGTTGGGGTAGCTATGATATGTCGACCTCACAAAGAGTATGTGAAACGTATCCCTCGTCTACAGTGGTATACAGCGAATTTTCCACAGTAGGTGCGACAGAGTACTGTCTATTAACAGTAGTAATAAATTAAGTCCGTTATAGTCTAGTGGAAAGTTGAAGATTATCAAAACCTCCTTACACGGTTTACGCAAAAGCAGCATGAATGCTAAGGCTTTTTGTAACTATATTTCTTTTGGCCGTTTACTACAGGATTAAAGACGACCAAATGAGTATAGATATGAGTGTTACAGCGACTTTTGAACAGACAGTGCAGTTTTCACAAGGCATGATGAGAGTGGTACCACTAACCCAACGAAGCAATGGTGCCAAGGACGTAGTCAGGATTTTGTAAAGGGGAGTCCGATTTGTTAAAAAGGACCTTAAACAGGCTCATCGTCCTCATTTATTCTGAAAACAGATTGATATATTTCTTTATTTGGTGGTTGATAACGTCACTCTATCGCCAAAGGAATTAAAATACAGTCTCCGATGGTAATAAACTCCTCTACGATATACAGCATACTTTGTCGTTTGTATAATGTTTGTTTGCAAATACATTAGAGTTGTGATGTTGGGAGTCACAGTTCCAAGGATATCACGAATAAGACATTTCCCAGTAGAACATCGTTCTTGTAGAAATACTTGAAGACATGATATATCGCCGTTTAACTAGTGAGCCATCTTTATGCACTGATAAATTAATAGTACGTAGTGACGTTCGATAGCCACCTTCCACTATAAATATCACTGAAGTACGCATATTGTCTAAATCCTGCAAAAAGTAACATTAAAATTAAATAGAGTCTGCCTGAGTAATAAATAACTGTTCCCCAAATCAAGGTAAATACTGCTATAAAAGTAACGAGAAACGGATTTTTATATTTTTGTTTCTAGATTGAAAACAGTACAGTGCGAAGAGAGCAATACAACATCTGAAAAAGAATAAGAACTACTAAACGAAAGACCAAGAGTCAAAATAATTATTTTGAATATTTTTATACAGATTAGATAAGTATTTAATACATAGTTCAGTCACTCAAATCGTTATGTGAATGTCTTGTATATCAATTATCTTTACATGATAGCAACAGGCGAACTACGAGTATAAATTGAGTTAACCAGTTTAGCTAAAAATGCACTCAAAGAAAGAAGAAGAAGAAAAAAAAACTACGAAGGAATTTTCCGGAAGGGACGGAAATCGGTAGATGTGATGTACATGTACAGACAAACAAATAATTACAGTTTCAGAAAAACTGGATGATTTATTCAAATCACAAATTCACAAATTGAGCAGTTCAATAATGCGTTGGTCCATTTGTTGCCTATGTGCGAGCAGTTATTCGGCGTGGCATTGATTGACAATGTTGGTGGGTGCCCTCCTCAGGGGTATCGTGTCAAAGTCTGTCCACTTAGCGCAATCCCGAGCTAATTGGAGGACCCTGCCCGTAATGCTCCAAGCGTTCTCAATTGGGAGGGAGATCCGGCGACCTTGATGGCCAAGGTAGAGTCCGGCAAGCACGGCGACAAGCAGTACAGCTGTACATAGGGTGATATCTTGCTGAAGTGTAAGCCCAGGATGGCTTGCCATGAAGGACAACAAAACGGGGCGTTGAATGTCGTCGACTTACCGCCGCCCTGTACCGATGTCGTGGATGACAACGAAAGGGGTCCTGCTATGAAAAGAAGTGGCACCACAGACCATCGCTTCTGGTTGTTAGGCCGTATGGCTGTTCGGGGCGTCTCCAGACACTGGTCATCGGGGCACAGTGCGAAACGGGACTCATCACTGAAGACAATTCAACTCCATTCAATGAGATTCCAGTCCGAGAACGTGCCTGGAGACTCCATAAAATATGGAGTTTACATGACGAACGATAAACCATTGTACTCGACAATAATCTCGGAGTTATCACCAAGCAGAAGTATCATCTCGGTACTTAGGAGTGCTGTATTTTGGCAAACCACTGAGAAGCAGTCATGCTCCAATCTCCCTTCACCCTCCAAGGCCGTTTCACACTAAGTGGTCAGGAAATGATGAGCGCAGAATGTATGAACTTCGTCATTATTACCGATAGCGCTAATCGAATAAACAGGTCTGATAGCGTTCTGTTCGACAAAGAAGCCAGAACAATTTATGACGCGGAAATGCAAGGTGGTGGTGGTGGTTGTTGGGATGTGTAAGGGGGACTAAACAGCGAAGGTCATCAGTCCCGGAAATGCAAGAAATCTGGAATTACTCAGCTTTATACTATTCCAAATTCCTTCGTTTAAGCGTGCATATTTCACTTCTTGCTATGCAGAATGTTCCGGCAGATAAACGCATGACCATAAATAAAGAGAATGTGTGTTATTATTTAGTTATAGTGTGGGTTTTAGTGTCGGGAGTCTCCAAGAAGTATTCGGCTCACCTTTGACAGCTCTTTTCGTTTAAACAGGGAGGCTGCATCTTTAACGGAGCTCGATTCTCTCAGGGAAGAAGGGAATTTGGAAGGAATTGGCTGTAGCCCATTGTAAAGGACCAATCTCAGCATCTGTCTAAAATGAAAACGAGAAAGAAACGCCTGAAAACCATTGTCAGGATTGTCGGCGGATAGATTCGAACCAACTCGCCTCTCAGATCCACGGATTCGCCCTAACTCAATACGGCACCTTAATGCGCAGAGCTACCCCGTTGGGTGAAAAATTTAGAAAACTGGTTGTTGCACATTTTTTAAAAATAAAATGCATCCCAACAAAAGATGGAATTTTGACATTCCGGAAGTTTTTCCTCTAATTGTGCATGCTTAATGATGTGACTGTGCTTGAATGCATGCATATTTTAAGATTTAATTGTGCATAGAATTCCTGGCTCAGTTAAAATAGTATTACAAGAGCGTAATTAGAATTTGAACGAAAGGTGGTGGTGGTGGGATACAGAGTGCAGACGACTGACGAATTCAAGCAGCCCGCTGAAAAAATTCTTCATAAACGAACAAAGTATAGAACGTGCTGTCATCATACCCTTTTCGCTCTGCACAAACTCCTCCCCCGGAACTAGTGTTCGTTATTGAGTACCACCCACGCGACCACATAGAGCGATATTTTGCAGTTTGCGCTACTAGTGATAGAATTTCGAGCAATTTCTTTTAAAAGAAATGCAACCATTGCCGTTTGGGCGATATTTTGTTGGCCGAAGCTATTTTTGGCGACATAGGCAGATGTATTTTGACTCACTTATTTCAATTTAATGTTATTTCTAATGATGTTTACCGCTTCGCTACCTTGGAAATACTGAAATATTGCAAGCGCAAACTTTCATCAGTCTCCAAATAAAAACTCGAGTGCTAACAAAGAAAGTTTAATTAGGCTTCGTACAAATTCTTCACTTGCTGTAACGCTGATGCTCGGATCAAAATCGGTTTGTTTTTACAAACATATCGATAATTAGAAATTATCACAAGAGCACATAGCACGTAAACTATAAACATCACATCTTACATTAAATTCAACTGAACTGATCGCTGATCGATGGGCTTATCCCGTTTTCATCTTATGATTGAAAATCAAAATATCTTTCAATTTCGGTACACCCCCCACCCCCTTTGACTACGTTCTTGACGTTGTTTGGGAATGTCTCTGACAGCTATAAAGGTGACCAATCCATTTTCATTGGCCACACTGAAGCTAAGAACATTTATAACCTATGTGCTTTTATAAACAAAATACAAATTCACTCCTCAGTATCTCATATTAGCCGAGAATTATTCAGTGTTTCCTCGAGGCGATAAAGGATTATCTACATAACATAGCGGGAAATTTTGGTGCCACGCCGGAAATTAGTGTACGGTTACAGAGCTCTGCAATATTTTCTACTATCAAGCCAAGGCATAACTATGATTACAGCCCTTTAGAACACATTTCCACAGCCGTGATGTCAGCGCAGGCGGGCTCCCGGAGATTAGAAGCGGAGGCCAGCCATCTCGCCTGTGAACAAAGTCTTCCCAAGAATGCTGTACATGCAGTGGATCGAAATTAGTCATTCTTCCATCTTTCGGAAACTTTTTTGTTCGTTGAGTGTTTTATCGATTCCATCTGATCCTTAATTCAATCTGTTTCTGGAATATCTCATTGGAGAACACTATTTCCTAAGTAGTAGTAATAATGATGATAATAATGCCCCATAACAACTATTTTGCCAGTAATGCTTACTTTCTTGGTGCAACGTGACGTTCTGGGCAAATAATTTTGAAGTTGATAGTACTGCGTCAAAATAAGTAGTCGTCTTCAGCTAATACTGACAAACACATAAGTCGTTCGATTTTTCTAATACATTTTGCCCGTGACGGAATATTGAGGTCCGTATCTTGTATGAGTAATTGGAACCTCTTTATGTCGAAAATTTGGAACATATCATCACCGTGTACGCGGATAGAAATGTTTGGGTTCCACATTACAGCTAATAAGATTTGTAAGGTTATTTTTATGAAACGAAAATAATTTTAATTCTTTTACGGAAAATTATCAAAAGTAAACTACTAGAAATTCCTCGTATTCAGATTTCAGTAGAAAAGGGCTTCAATATAAAAGCCTAAACCGTTCGTGGAGTAAAACACACAATATTTCAGCAACTCGAGCAGTTATTCATGAATCCAGTAGACAGTTAAGGAGCAACAATGATCTCTTAAACGTGGGAAAACTAATAAAATTAGGAAGAATAATTTTTCGTTTTTACTACGCACATCAAACTGAATACCAATATTAACTGAAATCATGCACACCGTGCTATCTTTCTTTGGCTCAAATGGTTCAAATGGCTCTGAGCACTATGGGACTCAACTGCTGTGGTTATAAGTCCCCTAGAACTTAGAACTACTTAAACCTAACTAACCTAAGGACAGCACACAACACCCAGCCATCACGAGGCAGAGAAAATCCCTGACCCCGCCGGGAATCCGGGCGTGGGAAGCGAGAACGCTACCGCACGACCACGAGATGCGGGCTATCTTTCTTTTGTCAGCGAATTACACATCATAATACCGCAAACTCCTCTGCTATTCATTTATACGATTGTTAAGATGTTAGGATTGTACGATGTTATGTCTTGTTCCTTCACATATCCAACTGTAACAGCGATAATGCCACGCCTGTACTTACCTCTCTTCCAACGAAACACTATAGGCTTCAAGAAAAAATGTTAAAAAAAAATTTAATGCGAAAATTTATGGTATGGCTGACCGTGATAGTAGTGAAACTACAAATTTTTTAACCAGTCACCATTTTTTATCATCTCCAGGAGATTTACACCTTCATCATCAGGTGGATTTATGCCAGTTAATAAGACATGTATACACTATAAATAGGGCCTTTTGGGTAACGTGTGTCACTGTCTGACAGCAGAAATCATTTATTCCTTTGCTTTTTTGTCTTCTACCGCCAGACAATGCCACTGGTTACCAAAAAATCGTACATACAATGCGTATATGCCTTATTAATTGACATTGATTCTGTGCATCTCCGAAATGCGGAGTGGAAATAACAACAAAGTGTGACAGGTTACAAGAATTTGCAGGTTCCATTGAAGCAAAATATCTTCAGTTGTTTAACTCTCCTTTTCGTCAAAGTTACCTTTCTGTTGTAGGTGCTTGGCATGCCAGTGCACGAGATTTCACCACATTAACGTGGCAAATTGGGCCGCACCGGAGAGCTGGTCGAGTCCGCAATTTGCTATGCGATGAACTTGGCTAATTAGTTCTCGCGCTCAGAGCTCTGTTTCTGTTGCACATGGGCGCGCACCCTGCGTTCGATTCCGCTGCATGCTACCGTGGAGCAACTGCGCGGTAGTTTAGTTTCATCCTGCAGATGTGGCTTGTTATCTGATTTGTTTGGCCTTCATTATTCTGCTCGCACACTGCTCTCTTCCCGCCCCCTTTGGCACCACTTCGTCTCTTTCTATGTCCTGCGCCAACCTCTACCGCCCAACTCTCTCGCACACCCTCTCTGCCTCTTCTCCAGTATCATGCATACACGGAAGAAGACAGTATATGTGGCATGGAAAATGGAGCATTGCTGTAGTTCAGTGGCATTCGCCAAGGTCGTTTGTGTCATGCATTTCTTACTGTTAAAGAACACAAAGTGTACAGAAAGAAAACAGAAAGATATATCTTAATTTAAAGTTTTATCTAAAATCGCCTGCTTCAGATGTTAAATCATCACAGTATAGCAAATATAAGAACAAATAGACGGCGCTCTTAGTTTCTTAGTACACCAAAAAACAAAGAGATGCGCTGTTAGTTTTTTTTAACTCAGTGACATGTATCTTCGGATCCTTGCGCTAGTGACAGAATTAAGCGCCACAATCGTATGTTTACGAGTACAAACTAACACTAAATTTATTTGGCTATGGAATACGGGTTTAATGATTTCTCATTGCGTATTAAAAACTTAACTACATTGCTTTGCTTCTTTCGATAGGTTTTACTTAAATTTTTCGTTAGGGGAAACATCTATTAAGTTTGCTTTGTGATTTGGGTACCTAATCATTACAATTTGATTTCGTTTTGTTTATGAATAAAAATTTCTAGCAAACAGTCGAGTGTTAATGTTACACCAGAACACCTAAAAGACGGAGGACAGTGCTACGTCAAGGATCCAATAAAGATCATGATGTGAGACCTGCTGCGGCTGGAGAATATCGTGTTTTAATTCCGTCTTTGGAAACTCACTCCGAAAGCAAGGGGTGACATGACGTAACTCGTAATCGACAGTATCGTGTATTATCTTGCCCCCTCAGAAGGCTTCACTCACAGAAACTTAAGTTACTTCTCTCCAACGTAACATCACAGAATCGGAAATTCTGACGGAAAGTCGCGCAAAAGAAAGAGAGTTTTAATGCTTTAATGCCACTTAATCTGTTCCTGGCAGTTTACTATTTCGGTTTAAACGCGAACAATTCCAAAAAGTGTACAATTTGCAGTGGCCTTATGTTATGCCGTGACCATAAACGAAGCACAAGGCAGGCGTGGACTTTAATGTCAGTTTCTTTTCGCGTGGCCAACTCTATGTTGTTCTCCCGTCTTAGTGAAGCAAATAAGCTCATATCCCCAATCGTAATACTTCAGACGTTGTTCACAAAGAAGCATTATAGGCCAAAATTAAATTTAATGAGCATGAAGTCTCAGGCACAGCAATAGATAGATACCGGGACAAGACCGGGTTTCACAGCGAGTTGTAAATACGTTTCATTCCAAACCACGGACGATGTTTTAAATCAGTGATTGTCAACCTGGTCACTATCGCCCACAAATGGGCGTTCCAGCTTTCGTGGTGGGCGGCAGGTGGTAGGGATGTTAAAAACATTTTCATTAGTTTTCACAAAACTTTGACATGAAGTCTACGGTAATTATTATCATACACTATAGCTTGCTATGACTTTACTTTATAAATAGTATAAAGTTATTTCCCAACTTCATAAACCACCATTACTGTGGAAGCAGTAGGCCGTTAGAAAATTTTAACTGCTAACAGAGGCCGGCCGGTGTGGCCGTACGGTTCTAGGCGCTTCAGTCTGGAACCGCGGGACCGCTACGGTCGCAGGTTCGAATCCTGCCTCGGGCATGGAGGTGTGTGATGTCCTTAGGTTAGTTAGGTTTAAGTAGTTCTAAGTTCTAGGGGACTGATGACCACAGATGTTAAGTCCCATAGTGCTCAGAGCCATTTGAACCATTTTGCTAACAGAGGTAAAAAAAATGGGCGAAAGTTAAAAAAGACGTACGTTATGTAAATTCTCATTTTTTAGAAGTTGCAAAGACTGATTTTAAATACCTTCAGTAAATGCATCTCTAACCATATATCTTCCAATCCCACTTATGCAAAAGGCAACTGGGACTGCGCTCCCGTAAATGAAATTTTCGAACTCTCCTGCCTGTACGTTGTGCGAAATAAATTTCCAGCATCTTGTTCTGACTTACCGCGCCACATCTTGTGTTTGCTTTTTCAGTCTGCGAAGATGCGTGACGTGATTCATTAAGCACTCACTAGTCTCAAATTCGGAGGGGGGGGGGGGGGGGGGCTGTTCCAGTCTCCAACCGGCCACGCAGATTTATATTTTCGCGGTTTCTCTAAATCACTTAAGGCGAACGCCAGGATTGTACCTTTGAGGACGCGACCACTTTGCTTTCACAATGTGAGGTTGTGCTCAACCTCTTATGACCTCGTCGTCCGCTGCATGTTAAGCCGTACTCTTCCTGTCTTCTTTCATTCATTATGTACTAGTGCAAGCAAATGCATCACCTTTCTCTCCCCGCTGCTTCCATGTTCGACTGGTACTTTTCATGGAGTTCCGGCAATTAAGACGTAACTTTTTCTTTGCGATGTGAGCAGTGTTGTCACTTTGTTAGTCGTCTTTACACCGTTGTTAAATTCGTTATTCGTAAATTAAGGTCTGGAAATTCAGCACAGTCAACATTTGACATTGTCCACAAGCAACTGCGTTTGTCACCTGAATTTAGCTAGTTTGTGTTGGTTACTTCTGGCTGCTGTAGTTTCAACGCCTCTGTAGTTTTCTCCAGCGTTTTGAATTCCGTAGTAAATGAATGTGAAATGTGACACGATCGCAAATCTGTCACCATTTCGAAATATTTCCAGCGTTCGGAATTGTGTGGCTGAGGAAGCGGTTGTCATTACCAACACGTTTCTCTTCCGATAATTCGTTTCGAAACGCTCATTAAAGAAGCAAAGCAGAGGTGACGGCCTTGAAGTAGCTCTCGCTATTTTCCGACCTTCGTTGAGTTTAATTCAGTCTGGTGCCCATTACTTTAGGAGAGGGCGAGGGAGAAATGGGTCACGCGATTCCGTTTAGAACGCTTCAGCTGTGTTGAGGCATTCGAATAAAATCTCATTTTCTGCCCGTGAATTATCAGCAAGACTGGAAAGCTGGAAGAATTAAATTGCGCCCTCGTGTGCTCCGTACGTTGTTGGTGTATGCTAGTCTCAGCCTCGTCGCCCGGAGTGAAAATGGTTAATTTCGTTTTAGGGACTGAACTACTTGTTAAAGCGCAGAGTATTTCTTTGAATAATTTAGCACTTAATTAGCGTTTCGCTGTATGGTAAGTTTGTTACCAAGGGCGGTCGTTACAGTGGCGTTTTTGGAGACAATGTACACTCATTATTTTTTTCTGAAAATTGCAGCACCAATATGTGTAATATGAATTTCGTACGATACATTCCATGTATAATAATACACTTATTATAAAGCATATGGAAGGACAGTAACAAACATTTTCCCGATAAAGATTGGTAAGTTCCACAGGTCACTTCAGTACACAAGAAAGGAAACAAGTAATCTGCAGAATTATTGACACATGTCGTTAACATCGATTTGTAATAGGATTTTTGGCACGTATACTGTTTTATAACATTACGAGATGCCTAGAAGACAACATAGCTACCACGAATTCAGAAAATATCTTTGTCGTGAAAAACAGGTGGCTTCTTACTCACATTAAGTAACGAGTGCTGTGGACAGGGGACCTCAGATTGATTCGTTACGTCTAGATTTCCAGAAGGCTTTCGACACTTTTTTTTTTTACAGGCGGATTCTAATCAGTTTGCGTGCCTGTATAGTATCATCTCAGTTGGGCGAATGGATTCGTGATTTTCTGTATTAACTGATGCGAACGATCTGATAAAATGGTGATATCTGGGGTTTCCGAATGAAGTATTATAGGCCCTCTACTATTCTTATTTTATAAAAACGATTTAGGAGACAGATAAGATACCTGCATGATGTGAAAAATGGCATTTGATTGCGAGAAATAAAAAAGTATAAGGTGAACCTCATGAGTTTTAAAAAATGTCATTAAATTTCGATTACACGCTAAATGAAACAACTTAGAGGTACTAGCAAATACCTAGGTTTTATGATTACGAAAAACTTTAATTGGACCCATTACGTAGAGTGTGTTGTATGGAAATGTAACAAAATACTGCATTTCATTATCAGAATACTTAGAAGATGTAACACATCTTCCAAAGACACCGTCTACACTACCCGTATATATATATTGTTTTGGAGTATTGCTACTCGGTATGGGGTCTTTACCAGACAGGATTGACGGAAGACATCGCAAAAGTTCGAAGAAAAGCTGCTCGTTGCAGCCAAATGGGGGCGAGAGTTTCATGGATATGATAACCGATATGAGGTCTCAGTATTAACACAACAGCGTCTCGTTGTGGCGAGACCTTTCAGGAAATGTCCATCACCAACTTTCTTCTCCGAATGCGAAAATATTTTGTTGACTCCTACCCATGTAGGGAGAAATGACCACCGTAATAAAACAAAAGAAAACAGAGCTCGCGCGAAAAGATTTAGGTGTTCCGTTTTCACGTGCTATTCGAGAGAGGAATGGTCAATAAATAGTCTAAAAAGGTTGTATGAACCCTTTGTGAATATGAATTGCAGAGTAGAGCTGTAGACGTGGATGCAGGTGTAGAAGACGTGTTCAGTATACGATATCTTGGGCGAACGTTCAGACTAGGGAAGCCGTGGCCCTTCGGTTAAGAGTTGCTTGTGCGTAGGAATTGACCCTGTTGAAATATGCCGTGTGATCTTGCTTGAAAGAGCAGCTCTTGCTAGATTTCTAAATTTGCTTTGTTCAGGCTACTATCAGTGTTCAGTGACTGAGATCGTGTTTTGTATCGAAATATGCCACTGAACAATATAGTCTGAAAGATTTCCATCACCACGCTAGCATATAAGCACATCAATGTTACTGCGGGTTTAACAGTACTCGATGAAAACACCACATCTTCACGTCAGTTTGAGTCTTTGGTTTCTAGACCAAAAAAGCGGACACAACAGCAGGAAAGCTTCTAGTCCAGACCCCAGCAGACGGCGTCGAACTGACGACGTAAAGACACTCAAGGCTGCTCAGTGACCTGTGATGAGCCAACACAGTGGATAATTTGTACTGTCTGAGCTATATGGACCACATGGCGACTATCCTGTATTGTGATATCGTCACGCGTTCCTGTCCTCCTCCATCAGTGCGAACGACAGTCTCCTATTTCACTAGTTTCATACAAGCATTACTGTCGTAGCATATGTCTAATGCGGGCCGAAGTCGGTGTGGCAGCCCTACTATACTGTCCCATTTGAACTCATTCACTTGCTTAGATAGGGAGGGGTATTATACTCTTTTTTTCGGATCATTCACTTTTGGCTTCCATTCGTATCGTATTGAACTGGGAACCTAGAAACGATGGAGAGGCCTCGTCCTCGCCGTAGCCCTCAGTGGTACACAACAGGCTACAGCAGTCCACTCACCCCACCGCCGCCCCACACCGAACCCAGGGTTATTGTGCGGTTCGGCCCCCAGTGCACCACCCCAGAAACGTCTCATTCCAGACGAGTGTAACCCAAATGTTTGCACGGTAGAATAATTATGGTGTACGGGTACGTGGAGACAGTGTTTGCGCAGCAATCGCCGACATAATGTAGAACCAGCCCGCTTTCGCCGAGGCAGATGGAGAGCCGCCTTGAAAACCATCCACGGACTGGCCGGCAAACCTGACCTCGACACTAATCCGCCGGTCTTCCCGCCCGGAAAGCAGTGCGTTAGACCGCACGGCTAACCGGACGGGCTTGTCTTCCCTTACTCAATTTTCTTTAAATTTGGAAATTTGTGGTAAGCTCTTAAGGGGCTCCGGAACGCCCTATACTTGCAATGTTAAAATAACGCTTATAAATTACATCTTTCCTCACAAAGTATTTGAGGTAGGAAGTTTAACTTTTTACAGATTATTTATTGGAATATGGGCTACAACTTAACACAGGGATTTTACAAAATTTTAGTTCGGTTATTAAAGATGATTTTTTTTCAATTGTAATGAAAATTCACAACATTTTTTTGCAATTTTTTATTTATATATTCAAAAATATACAGTTTTTTGGAAAAAGGCTGTGTTAAATTATGCAGAAGGTACTGTGTAACATTTACTGAAAGTTTGAAACAAATATGTTTGGAAGATCCTTAGAAAACATGTAATTAGTATGAGAAAATAAAAGTTTTGGGAATCGAGCGACAAAGATTGGATTAACTTTTTAGTGCATTCCAGGTCCATAGGATGGATTATCTTCATCCTCTGCAAACTCCTCCTCCAGCTTCCTCTTATTCCTCCTCCTGTTTACTCTTGCTTGTATTTCTAGACTCTTTACAGCCCTGTCTGCAGCCCGAAGGCGTTCCTTGTCTAAAGCAAGCATCGCTCGTACCATGTTAGAACCTATCTTCATTCCCATATTTCTAAATACCTTGCACCTTACAATGTTGCCATCATTGAAAGTCGCAACAGCATCATACACACCAAAGTGAAGTGTTTCTATTCCAACAAATACAGTCTTGGGGATTCTCGACCATATAACACTATTTACACTTTCATTGGGGTTTTGAGTTTTTCCGTGAATACACTTTTTCAACAGTTCAGGTGCTGCGAAGTCTCTGAAAATAGGTTTTATCACCTCCATTATTGCATGAGGCAGACTATGCTTATGAGTGTACACTTCACCAGTTAGCAATCCTTTGTTATATTTACACCAACTGTCTTCTTCTTTGGGACACAAGCTATGTTGCGGATTTTCATCGTCTTTATTGTTTACAGTAATAACACATACCTTTGGCTTTCCAACATTTCTCCTTTTCTTAAAAGCCTTCAGAGGATTTCTAATAGCTTTACTTTTACTCATTATTATATTTCAACAAAACAGAGACTCAAGAAACAGAATTAATTACAAATATTTTCGAGATAACGACAGAGTAAATAAACATGAAACAATCGACAATCACACCAGCGATATATATTGAACCATCACAGGTTAGCCACAACACATACTTTATCTCACATCACTAAAATGTACCTGATGAACACGGACGTTAATAATAACACCATTTGACAGCAGTTTAACAGCGCCACAGTGGGTCACGCCCATGTAGAACACATTTCAAAAAAAAATTAAAAATAGTTGTAGTCTTCGTAATTGAATAAATTATATATCTATTAAAAGGTAATAGTCTGCAGATTCAGAAAACGCAAAAAAGTAAAAATTGAACTTTTCATGATTTTGAGCCTTTCCGGAGCCCCTTAACGGACCAAACTGCTGAGGTCATCGGTCCATAAGCTTACGCACTACTTAATCTAACTTAAACTATCTTACCGCTAAGGACAATACACACACCCATGGCCGAGAGAGGACTCGAACCTCCGATGGGGGGAGCCGCCCGGATCGTGACAAAACGCCTCAGACGGCTAACCCGCGCGGCTCAATTTTTTGTGGTTAGCCTGGTTTCCCTGTCGACTCGCGAGCCATGTTGGGATTTTTTGTTGGCACCAAATATGCTCAGCCTGTGCGTGAGCTCTTTCACCTGTGTGGAATGTTCTCTACAGGTGGTCAGGCCGAGAGTCCATCGAGGTGAGCAGGCCCTCAAGACCTGGGTTAAACGTAGACTGTAAGTTCTACAATTGCTTCCCATTTTCGAGACATAATTTCCACGTTAGTTTATTCTCCGAATGTTAGCTTTTAAATTTCGAAATCGATTTATGTAAAAATGTAAACGCTCCTCCTTTTTATTTATTTACAGTTTTTGAAGTGTCGCCGGCCGGTGTGGCCGAGCGGTTCTAGGCGCTACAGTCTGGTACCGCGCGACCGCTACGGTCGCAGGTTCGAATTCTGCCTCGGGCATGGATTTGTATGATGTCCTTGGGTTGGTTAAGTTTAAGTAGTTCTAAGTTCTAGGGACTGATGACCTCAGAAGTTAAGTCCCATAGTGCTCAGATCCATTAGAACCTTTTTTTTTAAGTGTCATGGATGCCCTCCACCCTTCGATCTGCGACTGCTCTCTGCTATCTTAATTATTACTGGAGTACTGTTCAACAAAGACATCGAGTTTGAATGTAATCCAACCTAGTGAGAAACAAAAATCCTGACGCATTTGATGCGGTATTCCCCAATTTGATTCTTGGTAAGGGTTACAATGAAACCTCATACATTATCGTGCTATAATGACGACGATCAAACACAAGGACAATGAAAGCGCTCGCTTTTCGATTGCTCTTGTAGCCAAAACTGCCTCGTACGTCGTACTTGTTGGATTTGGTACCATTTGGTTTCTCATTTTTCGAGACTGTCATTGCCTCAGCGACTTGTGTTTTTTTTTTTTCGGGTTTCGGTGATTACTTTTCCGGGAGGATTCGAACTGTTGCAAAGTCACTGAAGTAGCGTGTTGACCTTAAAGGATACCATCTTTAAAAAAATTGGGAACACCTCCAAAAATTAGTTTCTTCTTGCTGTTTTAAATCGTAGTTAATGGGTAAAATACAGAAAATACAGTGTGCACGTCGAACTGGAGCCGCCCATCGTAGAAACACGCAGAGCCATATTTCCCGCTTTGCGGACGGTCCGCCGTGGTGGCGCCGGCAGGGGTCGCAGGTGTGTACCAGTTCGGCACGTCCCTGCGGACGCGACCGGCGGCAGGTCCATTTCCATGCTACTGGTTCTCCTTTAACCGGAGGGGGCGCCCAGCCCCGCTGACGTAGCTGCCTAACATAGGTATCGATATCCGCCCAGCTGCCGCCTTTCGGCCGTTTGTATCCACCGGAGCCGTGGCTTACGTTTCTTTACGGAAATACACGCGCCGATGGCGTACGGCAGGCTGAAGAGCCTCAGATATCGAAAAACCAGACAGAGTACAGGCATCTACTTTATTTATTATTTTATATCGTGTTAATACAAAGGCATTATGAGGTTGGCCCAAAAATGATTTGTTTTTTTTGATTGGTTTTTGTCGTAGCTTTCAGCAAGCCACAAGCAGTAAAGAGAAAATAGGAGAGAACTGTCTAGTTTGTTCGTAAGCATATTACACATCATAACTGTGATGTTAACTGGCAGTTTATGCTGGATGAAACCCTAAGCCCGATAGCTTATAGCTTTAAATCTTTTCTTCCTTGTACGTAGCAGCCAACTTGCTTTTCCGGGGTATGTTTCTTGTGGCATTTAAAAAAATTCAGGCACGCAGACACTTCGAGAATCGGACATTTCTTTTTCTGGCAACTTTCGTCTCTCGCGATAATGGATTTTGATAAGGATCGCAGGCTTATCAATAGAAGTCAACAGCGGGTCGACAAGTTTAATGTGTCGTTTGTTCAGTCACAAAAATAAATACTTACGATAGAAATTGCCAAGGACTGCGAAAGATGAAATGAGTAATATTGGGAATAGGAGGAAAAATTCCAGGGGGTCGGGTAACAGATCATTTCAATAAAAGTTACGTGCATATTAAGCTCGAATGTGTATATGAAGGGCGTTAGTGATGGTTGTTTCGCCGAAGCAATCAGTAGTCTTTCTGTGGTATGTGTACTGGTTGTTTCGCCGAAGCAATCAGTAGTCTTTCAGTGGTATGTGTACTGGTTTGCCGGCCGCGGTGGTCTCGCGGTTCTAGGCGCTCAGTCCGGAGCCGCGCGACTGCTACGGTCGCAGGTTCGAATCCTGCCTCGGGCATGGATGTGTGTGATGTCCTTAGGTTAGTTAGGTTTACGCAGTTCTAAGTTCTAGGGGACTGATGACCTGAGATGTTAAGTCCCATAGTGCTCAGAGCCATTCGAACCTTTTTTTTTTTTTTGGTACTGGTTTGAAACGTACCGAGAGATTAAAACTTTGTGCTGGAAGGGGCTCAAACGCTCAACATTTTTGGTGAAGTGAAGCGCTAACGTCGGGTCGTCAGTGGTACCTGTATAGTTTAGTCGGTAAGAGCATTGCCCAAGAAAAGCAAGGTTCCAATTCCCGGTCTGGCTCACGGTTTTAAATTTGCCCATTAAAATGTTTGTGCTTCAAAACGTATTAGGAGATGGGGAATATACAATATGCAGAAACTTAACTTCATTCATCTCATGAAAAATGAAGACGATAAATATTTAAATAACTAAGGCTGTGTCGATACTGCTTCTACACTTTTCCGGTGCTGATGATGATGATGAGACGCTCCATTCTGTGTATCTTCTCCTTGATTTTGGATTAAAATAATGCGTCCTGTATCTCGTACTCGTAATAACTTGGCTTAAGAAAAAGTTGGTTTACTCAAAATCGAATTCAAGAAAGTGGAAAACTGCTTCCTTTTGTTTCTGCGGCGGCGAAGGGTGTGTCCAGTCGCTCTGGTAGCTGCGCGGCCAGCGCGGCGGATTGCTAGCAAAGGAGCCCGGGTTCGATTCCCGGCGGGGTCGGAGACGTCTCCGCTCAGGGACTGGGGGTTGTATTATTCGTACGTTGGTACCGTCATAACTGACATTACACCATTCGGTTTGCTGTATAGCCTCGCCCCGAAAGCCAATCAACAAAAAATAAAAAGAGCGTGTCCACCGCGCACACAGTTTCACAAAATCCATACATGGATTGAGTCTTGTGTGCCGCAGTAGTCGCGTATTGCTCGAATTTTGCAGGAGTCTGTGGCAGCTATAAATTACGTTGTAACAGATATGATTACATTTTTCTGTCAATCGTCGATGACATTAATGCAGTCTTTCTCATTCAAGTGACTATGTATGTATTCCGTGCCCCATTGGAAAGGACAAAGACTTTCTCCTTAGCCATCGTGTGTCCATTGTCGTAAGTCTGCGTTTGTCTTTCGCCACAACACACACTAAAATAACATTGGAACATCTAGCGTCATCAAGAGTAGACTCGCAGCGGAGCTGAGTTTGAGCGATAAGACTGACGTGCATCTACATGTACCACAGTCTAACATAACAGTCGCGACACTCACTGCTGTAAAAGTTGTTACCGTTTGACAGATGGAGCGACACTAGCGCTCCAAGCGGCGAGTAAGGTGAACGTCAGACGCGTCGTAAGCATAACGTTTGTTTTGCATCCATTTCCTACGTAATTTACGAAATATTTGATTTATTTTCTTGCCTCCGGAAATTTATGTAGTATCAGAAGGCATATATGTTTCTAAAAATGATTCTAAAATAAACGCAAATATGAACAAAAACAGTGAATCGAGTGGCAAGCTACAACACATTCGTGAAGTAACACTTGTGACGTTGGATAATACTGCTGCTTACCACGTTGATATCAAAAGAATATAAACACACAGATTCACACGTAAGAAACACTGACTTGTACCAATACATGCAAAAGCTATCGACAGCTCATTTATCGTTCTGTAGGCCAACTGTGTTTGTCATTGTCGTCGCCTGTTGCCACAAGTACGATCTTCATGTTTATATTATTCGAAGTTGGACAAGTAACTGCCAGATAGTGGGAGAAATGTCTTCAAAACATTATAATGAGCTGATTACATTACATTTCACGCAAAACCAAATATTTGAATAATATTCAAACAATTTGTCAGTGAAGAAGGTGCTAACAAAGTAATTGTCGCCACACGAAGGAAGCAAGGAAAATTAAGTGAATGAAATACGTACCAAACATTACGCTTTTGTAAGACACGAATAACTGCATGTAACCTAACCACTTCATCGTCAAAGCAGGTCTGTGTTGACGATTCACGTGAATCTGGCACTGATACATTGAGAGTTGAACTGGCTGCTTCTGTCATAGGACTGTTTTACGGCTTTAGAAGGATTGTCGAATCTTTGCAGCAGTTTCCTCTTCATCGTCAGATGAGGTGGCTTATTTGAGATGTCAAACAGTGTGGTACTGCATTCCACACGAGTTTAATGTCGTCTGCGTTCATGAATTGGTTTTGTTCGAAATGTAGCGAAAAGAACCTAATACTCGTATTATTATACAGGTAAACTGGATCTTTTTTCATAAGGTCTTCTAGTCTGTTATTAACTAGCCATTTTGTGTTCCTAAAACGAAACATTAATCATTAATACACATGTAGTTTACAGGTGAATCCTGACGATACAGTTTAGTAACATGATGGTATATACCTCTCATGATGCTTAGAAAACCTAAAAAAAGACAGCTGTGGTGTCTTCTTCCTGTTGTTGCTGCAATTTATTGCTCTACAAACGCTACCGCTTGTAAAAACCATTGTAGAAATCAAAATAAACAATCACTATTCGCTTTCACGATCGCCCCGAACTCACAGTTTAAGTTACTGGCCGCTTGGGTCGCTGCTGGCGTGGTAGGCAACAAAATCGTGGCGAAGTGTCGCGACTGTTATGTTAGACTGTGACATGTACAGACTTGTCGGCAATCTTGCATGTACACAAAGCTCCAGCCCATCAGTCTTTTGCAACTTTGTCAAACTTCATGCAGTTCATGCAAGAGCGTCAAACTTCCGTCCACACGTAACGTTTTATTTGACAAATCTGGCATGATCATGCAAGACTGACGAGCAAACGTTACGTGTAGAGCAGTCTTTAGATCGCCGAGGTTGCTAGCAGCCGTCGCGTAAGGATGGGAAATGTTGCGACTGGTGCCAGTATGTAACGAGCAGTGTTTCTGAGGCCTCCGGCTAACTTTTCATGAAGTAAATGATGCATAGAGAAAAGTGTACCTACTTCACACAGTCTAACAGATTCATTTTCGGTAGTTACAAGTTGTGAAGAATATGAAATTAACCGGTTCTCGTTCTTTCTCAATTGAAACTTTGACATTGACAATAACAACATTTGAAGTTAGGTGGCGTTCAAAACATTAATACTCGTATTAAACGAATCCAAGGAAAAATCCAATTACCTGAAATAAAGTATTTTCACTTACTTTTTTCTCGTAAATTATAGGAAGCAATAGCCCGAAATAATGTACAATTCATTATTGTAAAGTACTGCTGGCAACCGTAACCAAAGCTGTCATTGTACCTTCGATTAGTACCACAGGCCCCATGGAAGCCCAAGTGAATGTAAGAACCTTCAATGTACCTCACACCACAGTAGTACCCCACCGACCTGCGTCTGTGGCGTAATGCCTGTTTCGATCAGCCGTTGGCCTGCATGACGGCGTATCCGGACACGACCATGCACATACGGCACGTTGTCACTGATCCTTGGTCCAGCATCGATGATACCGGACCCACTACAATCGTACCTGACGACGTCGTCGTTATCGACATGGGAACAAAGCGTTGTCTACTGTGCAGCCCGATGTTCAACAATTTGCGCTGAACACTGTACTACGACACACCTGTGATTGCACCAGCTCTCTAGTCTGTCGCCAGACCTGCCGCAGATCGCCGCGTATCTTGCTTTCCAGAGCGGGCAAAGCTCTCGCCTCCACTCTCTGCGATGAGGCGTGGACGTGCGACGCCTTCTCGCGTACTCGTGGTTTCACCGTCCTTCAACCACTTTCCTTTAGCCCTCGCCACACGGACCGTGCTGTCGAACTTCAACGTGCTGCAGAACGCACAGGAACGATGGGACTTGTGCGCACGGTACGTATGCCTCAATGAGATATACGCGATGGCAGCGCTCTGCAGCTGTAGTTATCGGCTGTAACTTACTCGCAAATCACACTGTTTACGAAACGCACGGGCGTAAAATTCTTACGTTCGCTCTATTGAAACGCACATTTCCTCCCTTGCCCGTGCGCTAGTCGTTTTGTTCTGTCTGTAGTATTCATAAATGAACATTTCAGTAACAATGACCATGTCCAGGCACTAAGGACATCGACTTATAAAAGTTCAATTACAAATAGTGCGATGCAAATTTACAATAGTTCTCCGCATAAGATAAAAGTTACTTCATTAGTCTCAATTTTGGGTTAAACCCTAGCGTCATTCTTACGTATAACTGTTCCCACTCAATAGCAGAACCTGTACAACATGCAAATAGAAAACTTGAAACAAGAAAGTGCAAAATATCGTACACAAATAGTGCAATTTGTCTTGTAGATAAAGTCAATCGAACAAACTCACTCCTCAGGAAGAGCGACTTATATTTACGTATTATCGAAAATGGTATGGTATTCTTCTATTAACCTAGTTTTGAATATGAAGTTTAGTATAAAAACGTTTTTTAAAAAGGTGTTTAGTTAGCGTTTAGCAGTTTCATACAGTAACATCACATACAGAAAACGAACTCATTTTAAAAATAATTATATGCTCTATAATACATTCACATTTCAGTCTTTAGTACGGAAGTCTGCAATAAACTGTCCATTGAGTTGTTTCTTAGATGACAGCTTTGTAGAAATGACATGACATTTTTTGCATTAGATTTTATGTCAAAATTTTATCGTAAGTTATACATATTGGAATCTTGAGAAAATTCGCATACTTAATTCCGTATTTAGGATGACGAGATACTTTCTCGTGTTCATCCCGTAAGTATGTCAGATATTATAAGGTGTTCAGTGGGATGGGAACGAGCAACACATCATGTGTCATATTACAAATCTGCGTCTCTACCCATTACGATACGCCGACTACAAATGATTTATAACTATTCTTTGCATCTTAGTGTCTCCTGAAAGCTTTAATCGTAGATATTTCATTAACTGACATTTAATTATAACCAAACCAAAGATAATGCGTTATTGATGAATCCTCAATATTCAGTTCCCTTGAAAAGTCATACTTTCCTAATACGAAAGTTACAATAATTCTTTTCCAGCAATGACGTTTCCCGTCATTTAATTACAACGGATCGTAAATTAACGACAGGTTTTCGATGGATCCGCTATTTTCTGGTACTTAGAAGGGGCATTTATGCATAAAGGCTTCAATTGAAAGCCAAAACGGCGTCTCGCGACTCTGTACTAAAGAGAGATGGCGTCATCTGACTTAGGTGGAGTTCTTCCATCTCATTGGACCACGTTCGAATGCACGTTCAGAATATCTCACATGCTCGACGTTGTTCTGCACGCTCGTAAAGACTTCGCAACGTCCTTTTTCCTCGAGATAACGTCAGAGACTCTGTACGCTCAACGTTTAAATGTACAGTTCGAGTCCCGACTGCTTTAGTTAGGTAAGTATCACACGAATAGCAGAGAAGCTTCGCCATTTTCGAAATTTTTTCCAGGTATCGGACTATAGCAATTTGCCCTTTGTCAAAGTAGATTATGTACTCGTTACTCAGCAACGTTGTGCAGTTTCGGAATTTGATCAAAATGGCGACCACCACATTCAATACAGGGATAATATCTTTGTAGAGTATTTGGGCGCATTGTACACCGCGTGCACAAGACATGGCATAAACCTCATCAGACGCTGCAAGTGTCCTGGCGAGAAGTGCATCTTCTTCGTTAAAAGGATTCAGAACAGTGGCGCGAGCTGACCACGCAATTGGACCTCACGCTTCTGTCTAACGCATGGGATATAGGGCACTAAGTATGTCACATACTTGCACAGAAAAGTCTACTAGTGTTCGTCTAGCAGCTTCCACATCTGACGACTAATGTTTAGTGGTACGTTAAATTTGACGTATACAGAAACAATACAGTATCTTTGCTGAAATTAAGTCGCTTTTTCCTTGATTGTCCTTGTTGTTCCTGACATTTCAAACTTTCACTGGCTCAGGATTACTGCCAAAAACGTAAGTTCCAGGGTAGTAGTATTTCAACTCCTCTTTCAGCGCCTTCAGTTTGCACGCCGCCACGTGCATCGCCCTGTGCATTTTCCTTACCGTGTAACGTGCCGCAGCGCCACAGTTGGTATTCAGTCTCGCGGTAGGCAGTGGTCATAACGTTTTGGCTCATCTGAGTAGTTGTGAAATTTGCACCACTGGTGAAGGTATTTGTAATGACGAACATAAGCTAACTCTGAGGTTCGGACAGCGATAGTCATTTTGAATAAGCATTCGGCCGTTATGTTAATGAATGGTTCAAATAGCTCTGAGCACTATGGGACTTAACTGCTGAGGTCATCAGTCCCCTAGAACTTAGAACTACTTAAACCTAACTAACCTAAGGACATCACACACATCCATGCCCGAGGCAGGATTCGAACCTGCGACTGTATCGGTCGCACGGTTCCAGACTGTAGCGCCTAGAACCGCTCGGCCACTCCGGTTATGTTAATGAGGTTTGCGGTTACGAAGCGATGAGTAAATTTGTGTTCCTGCGTGGGCTCTTACATGTCGCTTGGGACGTTAAATTATTTATCATTGAAAGAGAAACTGGACACCATAAGTAGTTCACGTTTCGAAGCGCAACAGACAGTGTAAATGTTTGTTGTGGTGTATTGAACGGCATTTACTTTCGGCAGATGACTTTCGTAGAAGACGAGTTTATAAGAAGCATATATTTTCTGAGGTTAAATATTTTTCTGCCTCTTGGCCTGTGCAATGATCCAAGATTATCAACAAATATTTTTATGAGTTAGAGCTGCTGGCCACTTTACGTATGTAACAGTTATAACCATAAATTTGTGATCTTTTTAGATATAGAAGTTGTATTTACGGAAATGATTGTTGTCTGTTTTGGCAGTGACCTATCTTTTAGTAGTATTATAGTGGTAATTTTAGAGGTATGTCTATTTGCAACTTACTGAGAGCCTCCATTTATTGTGAAGCTTATTCAGTGATGTATTATATCTACTTAGTTGCATTGAGAACTTTTCGTTTACGAGTGGTAAGTGCGTGTTGCTTGCATTATATTTTCAGGCTTCGTATCTCGTCAGTTCGTAGAAAGTGTATTGTTCCTGCGGTACGCACCTATTTGCTAACTGCAGGTAGAAATAGTATTTGTTAGCGATACAGAATAAATACATCACACTTTTTCTGATTATTTAATGTTGCCATCTGTCAAAGGCATTTCAGACGTACAGTCGTGGACAAAACGAGCGAGACCCCTCGCCGGCCGGAGTGGCCGTGCGGTTCTAGGCGCTACAGTCGAGCCGAGCGCCCGCTACGGTCGCAGGTTCGAATCCTGCCTCGGGCATGGATGTGTGTGATGTCCTTAGGTTAGTTAGGTTTAATTAGTTCTAAGTTCTAGGCGACTGATGACCTCAGAAGTGAAGTCGCATAGTGCTCAGAGCCATTTGAACCACTTGAAGACCCCTCGCCTTTTCGTTATGCTGATCCGCACAGCTTTAAAGTTTGCTACAAAGCATAACAGGCAAGTCGACGAAGTGCTGCCAACATACTATGCACAGGTGTGAAATTGAAAAACTATCCGAACTTTGTCACACAGTTTTCAATCGTGTGTAAGACTACATTAATGGTGATTAGTGTGTTAAACACAACTCGTAAATATAAGATACAAATGAAAGAACAAACGCTAATTAGTAGGAACTGTACTAATAAAATAGAATTTCAGCTTATCAAGATAACATAACTGTTTTAGTAAGACAAGGTACCCCAGATCGTTACGAATTAAGTGAAATATTATGCGCATTCGGCTGCGAAACGGTCTGTGTCAGCGTTCAGACCAATCATACTGGATTACCGTTGCTAACCTACCAAGAAAGTGTGCAAATTTAGCAATGCGTGAAGATTCATAACGAAATTCAGTTAAAAAACGTTCACTGCCACACTTAAGTCAATTCAATTATTGACAGAAGCGGAAAAGTAGGCAAGAGTTTCATATTGACATCCACAGGATGCCAGTACAGAATAAAGGTGGCAATGAAACGTATCGGGGGCTCAAGAATTTCTTGAAATTCCTTTACTGATAGTCTATCTACCTCCATCAGGATTAGAACCGAAAAGAAACCAGACCTCCCTTACAGTAGCAAACACCTATCACTACACTAGCAGACAACCCAGGCAAACAGCCCTCTATTATTACCCCAGACATGAATAAGCCGGCAATTTCGCAATCAAAATGGCAAAATTATCTACAGTTTGTTGCATAAAGCTTTATGGACTCAAAAACATGAATTTTCTACCTTTATGTCAACGCTTATGTGACAATCACTCAGGATGTTTATCTAAATAACAAAATACTGATATTAGCGAGTAAATTTAGTAGGATAATTCTGCACCACCCCAGGAAATAAAAGGCGACATAGCTGCCAAACGTATTCTGCAATGTTTCGAGTTCTCCATTAGACTCGCCAGAGCCAGAAAACGTTTATTAGGCTAAGTGTTTCTTAAGCTAGCTCGCAATGGGAATGCTTGCACTTCTAAAACGCGGTGGCATTAATACTGGGATCTGAATTACCACATGTATCAGAAAATGGATTTTATTTGCATTCCTGTAAACGTGATTTGGATCGAAAGTGTCTACGAGTAGTATGCTGGTGTATCGACTGCAAATAGGACATTTCGAGTAAAGGGTAGGGGGAATTATTTATGCGGCCCTCATCTTCAGTGACTGTCGTAGCTATTTTCGTGGTTAGGATTTCGTCACCTAAATCGGTAAAAATGGAACCCAACTAGTCACACTTTCTTGACCGTCTATCTGTCTACCCAACCCTTAAAACCAGTTTACCTCGAGTACGGGTAGACATAATAAGCGGAAATGTATCGCATATCCTGCGGTATACGGTCCCTTGATGGTGAAAAAAAGTGAGCTATGTCAACGCAATCTAAAGATACGGCCATTTATGGAAAGAAAATTTACGCGAAAGGACAAAAAATGGCTCTAAGAACTATGCGACCAAACTTCTTAGGTCATGAGTCCCCTAGACCTAGAACTACTTAAACCTACCTAACCTAACACACATCCATACTCGAGGCAGGATTCCAACCTGCGACTGCAGCAGCGGATCGGTTCGTGACTGATGCGCACCCGGCGAAACCCTTTTCACCTCATATATAATGATAATATATACTGTCTAGTGAGGATGAACTGTATTAGCCAGCAACTCAGATCGTTTTATCAAGGAACTTTTAAGAAGCTACATTCAAATTTTGTTGGAAGTCGTCTGCAATATCCATTTATAAACGCCCTAGAAACGTCGTATGCGATATCCACTTCTGAAGACGCTGGCAGATACTGCAGCACCATAACGAGTAGTTAAGAATTTATTGTTATTGGTCCATGCATGATACTTGATTTCAACATCAATTTAACGCACCTGGGTGTTTGTCTATGGCTGAAAATAATGAACAAAAAATAAATAAACAGCTAACAACTTCGATGTTCAAATCAAATGTAACTCACATGTCGCAATTACAACATAATTTCGTTGTTACAACTAGATGACTACATCTACAGGAATTCTTTGCAATCCAGACTTACGTGCCTGGCAGTGGGTTCATTGAACCACCTTCGGACTATTTCTCTACCGCCACACTCTTTAACAGCGTGCGGGAAAAAGGACCACTTAAATATTTTCTTACGAGCCCTGAATTACATTATTACTGTGGTCATTTCTTCCTGTGGTAGTTCCCGAGGAAATAATGTTTTGGCATTCATAACAAATGTTTTGGCATTCAGAACAGATGTTGGTGATTGAAATTTCGCAAAAGATCCCGCGGCAACGAAAACCGCTTTTGTTATCATGGATGTCACCCCAACTCGCTTATTAAATCTGGGACCCTCTCTCCCCTATTTCGTGACATTACAAATCGTGCTACCGTTCCCTGGACGTTTTTGGCGTGCACCGTCAATCACGTCTGTCAAGGATCCCATATCGCGCAGGAATACTATAGCAGTAGACGGACAAACGTAGTGTAGGCAGTGTTTCAATAGACATGTTGCGTATTTTTAGTGTGCGGCCAATGAAACGCAGTCTTTCGTTTGCCTTCCCCACAAAGGATGTTTTTGATCGTTCCAGTTTAAGTTTTACTGGGTACTGAGATGAACTGACATTATTTCGATGTGTGTTTTGTCATGTAACCGAAGGTTAATTATTGTTACTGGACGCAGCATTCGTGTTTAATGTATTGCTCATTCAACAGAATACACTCCTCGTACACCACACATAACTGTTTCAAAGTATGAAATTGTTACTGATGTTACCAAGTTGCAGTGGTCCTCTGAAGTTGCCGTTTTGAAACAAAGGAAAATATTATAGCGAAATATGGCAACTAAGAAGCGGACTATCCAAATAAACAAACATTTCTGGTTCTAGTCGTTGCAATAGGTCTACCACACAGTAACGTAAGTTAGGAGCAAAGTCCATTAGTAGATCGTTATCAGGAAAACCAGCCCTCATAATGCAAACTGCCACTACAAGAACGAAAGTTTCCAAACATGTCAATAAGTAGTCGAGGGAAGTGGACGCATTCTGTCTACTGAATCGCAACGCACGCCACTTAACGAGGCCCGCCAAGTGTCATACCCCGATCTTGCTGAAACTTCGCTCAATGAAAGAGCACAAAATAAGCGAACACGTGTCTCGGCTTATCTGCATACACACTACCGCTTCTGAGAAAATGACGGTCAAAGTTTTCAATGCGCTATTGCTATAGTGTAGATACCTTTTAGCATGTAAGGATTCACTTGAAATGATGGCTCAGCGGCTACCGTCGCGACTTCAGAACTTTGCGCTGCGAGTTCGAAACCCGGTTGTCCTCCCCCCCCCCTCCCCCACTCTCTGAATTATCTACGAATGTTTATTCAAATTTATGTTGAAACAATGTTGTCGTTATTCGTCAATTAATTTACTGTGCAATAAAAGAAGTTAAAAAAAATAAACGAATGAGAAAATTATGTGAAATATTTGTGAATGTCCTTGCAACCTTACAGGCTGTAAGGAGGTTCAAAAATATTTCACATTTTCCCATTCGTTTATTTTCTTTTTAATTCATTAATTACACAGAAAGTTAACTGACGAATAACGACAACATTATTTCAACATAAATTGGGAAAAACATCCGTAGATAATTCTGAAAGAGAGGGAGGAAAAAATAATAATAAAAAAACCAGTATGGTCTCGAACTAGAGAATCAAAGTTACGAAGGAACGACGGAAGCCACTGAGCCACCGCTTCAATTGCATTCTCGGGCGCCAAAGGTGTCTACACTGCAGCAACAGCGCGTTGATAACTTTGACCGTCGTTTTCTCGAAAACGGTCGAGTGTTTGCATATAAGCCGAACCACAGGTTCGCTTATTTTGTCCTCTCCTTCACTGAGCAAAGTTTCCGGACAATCAGCGTATGGCACCTGGCGAGTTCCCCTCGTTAGTCGAGTCGCTTCTTACGCCCGGCGAGAACTATGTATGCCTCAGAGTAAACTGCGCCACTTGGAAACACGGCGAGCGAGGATAAACACGTTTTCCTTCTTACAAGGCAACCTTCTACAGCTAAAATTCACGGAGTGTTCTTTAGGTTGCCTCAGATATTTCAGAAATGTTTCTTGCGTTAGGCCTGCCGTATATGCAAAACGTAAACATTTCATTTCATGTAACATTTATCAGGATAAGACGTGACAAGAGCGGACCAGTCCCTTCTGAGAAAAATTACAGATTCTAAGTTGCTCCACTATGTAATGACACGGGTACAGGCTTGCGATCTCTCGTTAATGCCATCGATTTCCGTGTTACACATACTAGGCCACTGCGTTGTGGCTGCAGTCGTGGAGGAGGCAGTCTGTTTCCTACTAGCGCTGTTTCCGCAGCAGATATTAACCGCGACGAATCATTCAGTCAACGCTAAATGGCCCATCTGGCTGAGGCAGACAAGGGCGCTATAATAGCACTCCTTGCAGAGGGATTTTCAAATGGCTATATAGCAAGAACTATGGGTCTTCACAAGTTGACGGTAGCCAGGTGGATTAGACGAAAGAAAGGGGGGGTAACCTGAATGGAAGGCGTCATGGCCGTCGCCGCAAAACAACAGCAGCTCAGGATCGGCAGATACGCCGTTTCAGTGAGAGCCACCCATTTGTCAACGCACGACAAATTCAGCAGACTTTGTGTCTATCTTCAGTTGAAACTTCCGGGCTGAGAGGGCGTGGTCGATGTACAAAATTTCCACCTGACGTTTTGTCTCCATCTGCGGGAGAAATCTTCTGAGGTCGTCCGACTACTGTCACTGAGGCTCCAGGTACTCTCGCATTTATATAGCGCATAGAGGGCACCACCATTAAAACGTCCTCTTTTCTATTAAAATTGTTATGGTGTTTGTGAATTTATATTGCTTCTCTATACATGCGCGCATGATAATGGGATGTCCGTGCTAGAACGCTTGTCTCATTAAATTTAATTTCATGATTCCCATCTCGAAAGACATGTTCAGAAACTTCGGCACTGTCGCGGTGGTGCCCTCTATGCGCTCTATAAATGCGAGAGTACCTGGAGCCTCAGTGGCAGTAGCCGGACGACCTCAGAAGATGTCTCCCGCAGATGGAGACGAAACGTCAGGTAGAAATTTTATAGATCGACCACGGCCTCTCAGCCCGGAAGTTTCAACTGAAGACAACACCGGCCGTGAAAGCCTACATTGTACGATTTGTGTCTCTATGTTAGCAGTAAGACCGTCACTCGTCGTTAGCGGAAGGTGGACTGAGAACAAGAAGCGCTGCTGTGAAAGAGACATTGGCTGTTTCCTATAGAGAAGCCCGCCTTGCTTTTGCTTCTGAAAATGTCCACAAATCTCTCAAGTTTTGGAGGCTAGTGATTTTCACGGACGAAAAAGTTTTCTCGACGGCATCAACCGGAAAAGAACTTGTTTACCGGCCAAAAGGTGCTAGGTATAATCCAAAGTATATTTACAGTTACCGAAGGAGTGGCAGGGAGTCGGTAAGGATATGGGCATGGATATCGGCCAAAGGGTGTGGGCTCCTATGGGAAGTGGAAGGAAAGCTCGATGCGCGCAATTATATATCAATTATGGAGAACGTGATGTTGCATTCTGTGACAGCAAAATTTGGCGATGATCAGATCACGTTCCAAAAAGATCGCTCGCCTATTCATATGGCACGTGTGGTTAAGAGGTGGTTCGACGACCAAAGTAATATTACTGTAATGGAATGGCCACCTAAATGAGCTGACATGATTCCCATTGAGAATATTTGGGCAAAAATTGTCAGAGTAATACGGGAAAAGGGACAGTCACCGTCGACTCGCCGGCAGCTTTCTGGTGTGATTCATGATGCTTGGAATGACTTACTTGAATCTCCTAGTTATGTGGCTAGAGTTGAGGCCTCAATGCCCAACAGACTTCGAGCCGTTGTGGAATCCGAAGGAGGCTATACGCAATACTAAGCAGCATCAGCAGAGGTGGTTTTTTTTTTTTTTCAGCCCTTCACCACTCAGCTGTAACAGATGTTCCAAGTTTTTTTTTTTTTTTTTTTTTTTTTTTTTTTTTTTTACAGATGTATATTGTATATAATTTTAAGGAAACGCAGTAAGTGGAATCTGGACAAACAAATTAATTCACAACAAGACATGTAATATTTAATTTGCTAAGAGAAGAAATACTCACGTTATATATTCAAGCAGTCTCTAAAAAATACATGACACACGTGTATATGCAAGAAGGGTAAAAATCAATTCAGCACAAATGAAAAATATTGAGGAGAAGCTCGCCGATGAAGGCGTAATTGGAGAGCGAAGGTTGGGCTAGAAAGGGAGGTAAGGAGGCCCGAAAAAGAAGAGAAATATTAAATACCCAATAGACTTCGAGTCATTGTCGCAGCAGAGGGTGGTTGGTATATGCGATTCGGAGCAACAGTAGAAGAATAGTTTTATTTACTGATTTTTGAGGCTTTATTTTGTGACGACTAAACAGTGCTGCTTCACGAGACCCACTGTTTGTCCACATGTGGCTAAACATCAGAGATGTAAAAAATGTTGAGAGTTGCCGAATTGCTCTGGAACAGTGACGTGTTTTAGACAGGGAGATAATTTTTAGTTCATTTCATTTTAACCTTTCACAGCACACTTTGAGACTAATCTATAATTTCATTTTATTATTATGTATCTTTTCACTGAAAGTTTTAAGATATAAAGAATAACTGGAAGTTTTTAATTTGTGGAATACTTCAGTTCGGAACCGCGCTGCGCTGCTGCTACGGTCGCAGGTTCGAATCCAGCCTCGGGCATGACTGTGTTTGATGTCCTTAGATTAGTTACGTTTAAGTAGTTCTAAGTCTAGGGAACTGATGACCTCCGATGTTAAGTCCCATAGTGATTAGAGCCATTTTGTGGAATAGCGTATTTAACAGTTAATATTTTCAACAAATCTGTAGTTATAGGACATATTAAGAAGCAAGTCAAAAATGGCATTGTGGAAAGATCAGGTTGGTCTCTAAAGGGTGACGACGGTCAAATAGCAAATCAAAACTATGGGTAACAACTACTGTTGATGGTGAGGAGCCATAATCGATATGCCACTATTCTGTAATTGTATTTCGGAAGTTTATCGTCGATCCTAGGACTGAAACCGATACTCTGTTTTACGTAAAGAATATAACCTTAAAAAATTTACGTAGCAGCGCAGAATATTAATACACAGTATATAGATCAGGAACCTAATCCCACTGCCTTTAATTTTATTCTCACTAATGGCATTGAGACAGTAAATAACAAGAGGGATAACAAAACTCTCAGAATCAATACAGAGAATTCAAGTGTCCAGTGGATTCAAAAGTTTGCTATAATAGCGAATAATTGCTTTCACTGACTCATTCATGCCTACGTTTTCTCAGTCAGACAATATTTGAAACTAGGACTAGCAAGGCAAAACATTTTTCAACGAACTGTCAGATTGGAAGTCGAAGAGCAAGTTACATAAATTACGACGAAAACAAACGTTTTTCAAGTAGACTGGTCACTGTAGGCATCCAACGCTTTTATTGTGTGTTACATGTGCAGTACGTAAACTGGCAACGCCACCAACACACAATACCACTAAGCTGTGAAACAACTGTAGCAAAACAGAGTATCCTCGTTGTCCATGTGATGGATAAGACGACTAATTCGCAACATAAATGTCAATGTAAGCAGCAATTTCTTTTCGAACGTGCTTCCTGAACCAAATAACATACATTTCCTACGTCTTCAGGGCGAATCATGTAGCAAATGTAACTTAAAGGACATAAAATCTCGAGTGGATTTACAAACAAAATTATGAACCACTCACGAACGTAAATCGATGGTCACATAGTTGTCAGACGTATTCTACGGTGTTTCCATTGTCCATTACACTAGCAGCAGGAAGAAAACATTCGCTCAGCTGATGTGCGGAGATAGCTAGCAATGGCGAAGCTCGCGCTTCGCAGACGCCACAGCATCGTCTGCCACCACTTCGTTGAAAACGAAATACCTCCAGTATAAGCCAATGTGTTGTATTCGCATACCTGTGACTATGACTTCGCGCTAAAGTGTAGTTATGGATGGTGATGTGTTGGCAGAAGAGCCAACACCGTGTTGCTAGAGGAGGCCGAAATGCACGCGTTTAATTACACGCAGACTGGCGTGAGATCTGGAACAGGTCAGAGAAATAAGACTAGCAAAACAGGAGGTACTGGTAGAATACTTAACTTTAATCCACAATCGGTGTACATCTCTCTTGACTATACATAATTTCCATATTAATTGAATACGGCGCCTTGCTAGGTCGTAGCAAATGACGTAGCTGAAGGCTATGCTAACTATCGTCTCGGCAAATGAGAGCGTGATTGTCAGTGAACCATTCCTATGAACGTCGGCTGTACAACTGGGGCGAATGCTAGTAAGTCTCTCTAGACCTGCCGTGTGGCGGCGCTCGGTCTGCGATCACTGACAGTGGCGACACGCGGGTCCGACGTATACTAATGGACCGCGGCCGATTTAAAGGCTACCACCTAGCAAGTGTGGTGTCTGGCGGTGACGCCACATTCCTCCCCCGCAAATCGGCGTACGGTTGTGTTATAAGGCTTCCGCCCGCCGTGGGGAGGTCCCCATGTTGACGTATACGACGAGGTGGTGAGCCTAACAACAGGCGAGGCTGTGCCACCCGCACCCGGCTATTCGGTCCGAGGGGAGCTAGGAAACGCCTGAAAACCTAGTCCATGGTGCACGCCAACATGCGGTGTATGCGCCCGTAGAGAGGCAGGAGGGGCCGAAGAGTCGACCACCATCGGGGCGGTGCACCCGACGGGCGAAGACGACATCTGGTCCGGAGCGGGCAAGAGTTCCATGTCGGAGGACAGCTGGTCACGGGAAGCAATCGGCGGCGCGTGACCCAGGGAGGCGCCCGGCGGCTGCAGCGACGCGTCCACTGCGGGCGGCGCCGGCGGGAGGACCGGCGACGGCGGCGGCGCGCCGCCATGGGGCAAAATGGAAGGCATCGTCGGTAACACCTGGGGATGAGGCGAGCCAGTAGATGGGTCCCCAGGGCGCTGACCCGACGGCACCGTCGCTGAAAGCAGACGGGGAGCGGCAGAACCCGTGCGACGACAGAGGCGCAGCTGATTGAGATGCCGACGCACCTCACCAGAGGCCCCCAAAACCAGATACATAGCTCGGCCGAGGCAGCGAAGAATGCGCCCTGCGAGCCAACGCTGTGAACCTCGATAGGTGCGATAGTATACAACGTTGCCTGGAGCAAAAGCAGGTGGCTGCCGCTGCACAGGAACCTGATGCGGCGGATGCAGCAAAGACATCAAGGTTCGATGAGGACGACCGTGGAGCAACTCAGCCGGCGAGCGACCATCTCGGGGCTGAGAGCGATACGAAGACAAGAAGAGCAATAACGCATCCTCCCGAGAATGAGACTCTTTCAGCTTCAACATCTGTGACTTGAAAGTCCGGACCAATCGTTCAGCGGCACCGTTTGACTGAGGCGAAAACGGCGCGGATGTCAGATGTTGAATACCATTGGCCTTGCAGAATGACTGAAATTCTGCGGACATGAATTGTGGGCCATTGTCGGAAACCATAGTCTGCAGAAGACCTTCAATGCAAAAGATAGCGGATAATGCTTCGATGGTGGCAGACGACGTCGTGGAAGACATCCGTACAACAAAAGGAAAAGTACTGAAGGAATCGACCACAACCAACCATCGAGCATTCCAGAATGGACCAGCAAAATCGATGTGCAAGCGTTGCCAAGGGGAAGTGGCTTTCGGCCATGCAAAGAATGTCCGCGGTGGTGCGGATTGTTGTTCGGCACACGCCATACAAGAAGAGCACATATTCGTAACCGCAGCATTGATTCCGAACCAAGTACAGTGCTGACGAGCAAGTTGTTTCGTTCGCACTATACCCCAATGTCCTTGGTGGAGAAGCCGTAAGACAGAGGACTGTAACTAACGTGGGACCACGACCCTGGACTGATCATTATCAGAACGCAACAGCAAAACACCACGTCGAACAAAAAGTCTCTCCTTGTGAGCAAAAAATTGGCGAACCAACGGATCCTCGATCCGTGACTGTGACAAGGGCCATTGCGTAGCAACAAAACGCAAAACGGTAGCAAGGACAGGGTCAGCAGCTGTGGCTGTAGCTACACGACGAAAATCAATCGGAAACGATTCGACCACGTCATCGGTTTCCGCATCAATGAACATGCAAGCAAGTTCGGAAGAATCGAATGCTCTATCCTCAGCAACAGGCAAACGGGACAACGCATCGGCGTTTCCGTGCTTAGCAGTGGACCGATACAAGATATGTAGCGGTACTGCGAGAGGAAAATAGACCAGCGAATGAATTTCTGCGCTGTACGTGGAGGTACAGGCTTGTTCGGATGAAAAAGCGATGTCAAAGGTTTGTGGTCTGTGATGACGGTAAAGTGACGACCATACAAGAAATCATGAAACTTAGTAACACCAAACACGAGAGCCAAAGCTTCTTTCTCAATCTGTGAATAACGTCTTTGCGCAGACGAGAGCAATTTTGACGCAAAGGCAATAGGGCGATCATGCGATCCATCTTTGTGCGCAAGCACAGCACCGATCCCGAAATCCGATGCATCTACCATCAACAAAAGGGGTTTCTGGGGATCGAATGGCGTAAGGCAAGTATTTGAAAGCAACGCCGATTTCAACTGGCGAAAGGCGCGTTCGCATTCCGTCGTCCAGACGAACGGAACACCTTTACGGCGTAAGCGATGAAGCGGAGCTGAAATGGAAGAGGCCTGGCGCACAAATTTGTTATAGTAATTTATTTTTCCCAGCACACTCTGTAGCTGCTTCAAATTCTGCAGCGAAGGCAAGTCTTGTATGGCACGGAGGTGTTCTGGACTGGGATGTATGCCTTGGGCATTGATTACATGTCCCAGATAGGGTAAGTCACGAGCAAAAACCACATTTGTCCTTCCGCAAGCAAAGACCATTTTGTCGCAAGACCTGAAATAATGTTCGGAGATTGGCTAAATATTCTTCTTCCGTCTTTCCGGAGATCACAATATCGTCCAGATAGTTTGCTGCAGTAGGGACCGACGCACAAACAGTTTGTAGATATTGCTGAAACAATGCAGGGGCGGATGCACACCCGAATGGCAGTCCTTTAAATCTATACAAACTAAGATGCGTGTTAACCACCAAAACGCGCTGGGATTCTTCGTCCACCGGTATTTGCAAGTACGCATCTGCGAGGTCCAACTTCGAAAAATATTTACCCGGGCACAGTTTGTCAAAAAGATCTTCCGGGCAGGGTAAAGGATAAGTTGCAATCACTAGTTGTGAATTCACTGTAGCTTTGAAGTCCACACAAAGTCTCAATTTTCCGGAAGGTTTTGGCAAAATTACTAAGGGTGATGCCCAGAGAGAAGCCTGCACACGTTCAATCACACCTTGTGATTCCAAATCGTGTAATGTTCTTGCGACCTCATCACACAATGCGTGGGGAACACTGCGCGCCCGGAAAAATTTCGGTTGCGCGTTTACTTTCAGTTCCAAATGTGCTTCATAGTTCTTAGCGCAACCAAGGCCCGGTGCAAAAATGTCAGCAAATTCTTCACGTAGACGAGAAACACTGGCTGAAGGCACAGCCTGGTTCACCGACAGGACCTGATTGACTGTAGACAAGTTAAACAACTGAAATAAATCTAAACCAAACAAGTTCACTGCAGAAGAAGAACGAAGTACGTAAAATGACACAAGTTTTGTTTGTCCCTTGTATGTTGCAAGAAGGCTGCACTGTCCTAACACAGGGATATTCTGACCGGAATAGCTAGTTAACTTAACATTTGCGGCACGCAACGGAGGTTTGCCCAGCTGTTTGTACGTGTCGTTATTGATCAATGAAACTGCAGCTGCGGTATCAGCCATGAATGTCCAAGTCTACAAAAAGTTTATTGTCCTGCTGATGACAAGAGCGACTGTCTCGTGCAACGTGAACAGACACTAGTACAGAATCACTCGCGACTTGACGGGATTTCCTGCGACGTCAACGCACTCTTTTTGTGGGACGAACACAGTCACTGTTACAGAGAGTGGCACTGGGCGGAATGGAATGAACTACATGAATGTCCATGGGCGAAGGTTCACGAGCCTGAGTATTCTTGGTTCGATTCCGATTCCAGCGCGAAGCAAAGGGCCTGGAGTGGTTTTTAGCGTCCAATCTGAGCTTTTGCTGGCAAACACTCTGAACATGCCCTTTTTTAGTACAGAAAAAGCAAATAGCTTGGCGTGACGGGCAATTCTCACGCGAATGTCTAGTAGCACACCGCGGACATGATTTTAGCACTGCATGTGCGTGCTTGCGCGGCAAACGTAGCGGAGAGCTTGGCGGCAGCTGCGCGGACGAGCGCGAGGGCTGTTTACTGTTCCGTGCAGCGCGCCCGGCGGGCCGGTTAATGTGACACACAGCTGGCGAAGTTGCAAATGATTCCTGAGCAAAGTCAAGTGTGTCTTGCCGATCCAATATGTCCATCACTTGTTGAAGGGAGGGATTGACTAGTTTCAAAATCTGTTCCCTGATACGAACATCAGAAACGTTCTATGCAATTGCATCATGCACCATAGTATCTGAATAAGGGAGTCCACATTCACACTCAAAAGCACAATCCCTAGTAAGGCCTTGCAAAGTTGCAACCCACTCCCGATTAGTCTGACCGGCCGTACGTTTTGTACGAAAGAACGTATATCTTTTTGCAACGACATTGACTGAATCTTTGAAATACGCATCTAATGCCGACAAAATTTCTTCGTAGGACAGAGTTGCTACGTCGCGTCGGGGAAACAATTTCACTATCACTCGGTACGTGGGGACGCCTACGGCGGAAAGAAGAAATGGCTGCCACTCATTACCTTGAATTCTGTAGGCGGCGAGATGGAATCCAAATTGGCGTGACCACTGCGTCCAGCTTTCCAGTGCCGCTTCAATAGGACGAAAGGGTGGTGCAACTGCATGTTGTGGCTGCGGTAGCGGTGGAGCGGCGGCGGCCGCATCGTTTTGCATTGCACGTTGACCCTGGACGAGCTGTCCAAGGGCATCCAATAACGCCTGCGTCTGCTGATTCTGCAAGCGATAAAATTCGGACAGTACATCTGAAGATTGTGGCGAAGCCATGACACAAGTAAATTAGGGCAATACGAACACTAAATCCTCGTTGGCAATGTAGTGTTGGCAGAAGAGCCAACACCGTGTTGCTAGAGGAGGCCGAAATGCACGCGTTTAATTACACGCAGACTGGCGTGAGGTCTGGAACAGGTCAGAGAAATAAGACTAGCAAAACAGGAGGTACTGGTAGAATACTTAACTTTAATCCACTATCGGTGTACATCTCTCTTGACTCTACATAATTTTCATATTAATTGAATACGGCGCCTTGCTAGGTCGTAGCAAATGACGTAGCTGAAGGCTATGCTAACTATCGTCTCGGCAAATGAGAGCGTGATTGTCAGTGAAACATTCCTATGAACGTCGGCTGTACAACTGGGGCGAGTGCTAGTAAGTCTCTCTAGACCTGCCGTGTGGCGGCGCTCGGTCTGCGATCACTGACAGTGGCGACACGCGGGTCCGACGTATACTAATGGACCGCGGCCGATTTAAAGGCTACCACCTAGCAAGTGTGGCGTCTGGCGGTGACACCACAGATAGTACGTATGCTCAGATTGCGAATCTAACATCATAAATAAAGACAATGGGAAATGAATTAGGTGTCCTTCCTCTTCCGTAACATCAAATATATTTCGGTTATTCTATCTTAAATGAACTGCGCAGAAAATCATTCACCAGAAGTGAATAACTTTTTAGCAACACCAGATGATATTAACAGCTTGCCGGCGCGGGTTAGCCGTGCGTTCAACGGCGTCATATCGCGGACCGCGCGGCTGCTTGCGCCGTCAGTTCGAATCCTTCCCCGAGTACGGATATGTGTTTGGTTAGGCAGGTTTCAGTAGTTCTAGGTCTATGGAACTGACTACCTAAGCAGTTTTGTCGCATAGTTCTTAGAGCCATTCTTTGACTTTCGTGTAAGTTTTCTTTACATAAACGGTCATATCTTTCGATTGCGTTGACATAGAAGCTCACTTTTTTACACCATCAAGGGACCGCATACAGCAGAAAGTGCGATAAATTTCCGCTTATTATGTCTACCCGTACTCGAGGTAAACTGGTTTTAAGGGTTGGGTAGACAGATAGGCGGTCAAGAAAGTGAGAGTAGTGGGGTTCCATTTTTACCGATTTAGGTGACGAAATCCTAACCACGAAAATAGCTACGACAGTCACTGAAGATGAGGGCCGTATAAATAATTCCCCCTACCCTTTACTCGAAATGTCCTTTTTGCAGTCGATACACCAGCATACTACTCGTAGACGCTTTCGATCCAAATCACGTTTACAGGAATGCAAATAAAATCCATTTTCTGATACATGTTGTAATTCATATCCCAGTATGCCACCGCGTTTTAGAAGTGCGAGCATTCCCATTGCTAGCTAGCTTAAGAAACACTTAGCCTAATAAACGTTTTCTGGCTCAGGCGAGTCTAATGGAGAACTCGAAACATTGCAGAATACGTTTGGCAGCTATGTCGCCTTTTATTTGCTGGGGTGGTGCAGAATTATCCTACTAAATTTACTCGCTAATATCAGTATGTTGTTATTTAGATAAACATCCTGAGTGATTGTCACATAAGCGTTGACATAAAGGTAGAAAATTCATGTTTTTGAGTCCATAAAGCTTTATGCAACAAACTGTAGATAATTTTGCCATTTTGATTGCGAAATTGCCGGCTTATTCATGTCTGGGGTAATAATAGAGGGCTGTTTGCCTGGGTTGTCTGCTAGTGTAGTGATAGGTGTTTGCTACTGTAAGGGAGGTCTGGTTTCTTTTCGGTTCTAATCCTGATGGAGGTAGATAGACTATCAGTAAAGGAATTTCAAGAAATTCTTGAGCCCCCGATACGTTTCATTGCCACCTTTATTCTGTACTGGCATCCTGTGGATGTCAATATGAAACTCTTGCCTACTTTTCCGCTTCTGTCAATAATTGAATTGACTTAAGTGTGGCAGTGAACGTTTTTTAACTGAATTTCGTTATGAATCTTCACGCATTGCTAAATTTGCACACTTTCTTGGTAGGTTAGCAACGGTAATCCAGTATGATTGGTCTGAACGCTGACACAGACCGTTTCGCAGCCGAATGCGCATAATATTTCACTTAATTCGTAACGATCTGGGGTACCTTGTCTTACTAAAACAGTTATGTTATCTTGATAAGCTGAAATTCTATTTTATTAGTACAGTTCCTACTAATTAGCGTTTGTTCTTTCATTTGTATCTTATATTTACGTGTTGTGTTTAATACACTAATCGCCATTAATATAGTCTTACGCACGATTGAAAACTGTGTGACAAAGTTCGGATAGTTTTTTTCAATTTCACACCTGTGCATAGTATGTTGGCAGCACTACGTCGCCTTGCCTGTTATGCTGTATAGCAGACTTTAAAGCTGTGCGGATCAGCATAACGAAAAGGCGAGGGGTGTCGCTCGTTTTGTCCACGACTGTGCATGGCCAGTGATTTTATTGTTCTTTTGTATTGTAGTGAATCTTTCTGGTGTGTGTGTGTGTGTGTGTGTGTGTGTGTGTGTGTGTGTGTGTGTATGTGCGTGTGTGTGTGTTTTCGTTCATATCATGCTGTGTTGTCATCATGCAAAGTAAACATGTCTGTTGGAAGTTGCGAGAAAAAGAGCTGTGCTGCAGCGCGGTTTCCACTGACAGGTGATAACATCGTATAGAGCACTATTCCCGGTTGTCTGTATGACTACATCTCGCGTGAAGCTATGAAACTGATGGAAGGAGCGGGGCTGAATGAATAATTAGTTTCCTTGCGTTTTACACCTGTCGCCACGCTAAAGCGTTTGACATCGGTGCTGCTATGCGTAGGACTGTTTGAGTTGAGAGATGGGTAAATTCTTTTGTGTGAACGGTGGTTACATGGCGTATGAGTTTTATAGCTGTCATTTTTTTATTACGACGTACGTAACGAATTACAGTCGTCGTCGTCGTTGCCGCCGATGTTTGAGTACTGCAGACGCTTTTTAAATGCAGTGCACTTAGTGATGCGGAATATGTTCCATTAATTACACTTTCGTATTCAGTAAATGAGCCTGTGTGCTGACATTTCCGAAATGAAGTACTTTGCAGTTACGGAAACTAGCCATAAAAATAAAGGATAGTTGTTGTTGTTGTTGTGGTCTTCAGTCCTGAGACTGGTTTGATGCAGCTCTCCATGCTACTCTATCCTGTGCAAGCTTCTTCATCTCCCAGTACCTACTGCAACCTACATCCTTCTGAATCTGCTTAGTGTATTGATCTCTTGGTCTCCCTCTACGATTTTTACCCTCCACGCTGCCCTCCAATGCTAAATTTGTGATCCCTTGATGCCTCAAAACATGTCCTACCAACCGATCCCTTCTTCTAGTCAAGTTGTGCCACAAACTTCTCTTCTCCCCAATCCTATTCAGTACCTCCTCATTAGTTACGTGATCTACCCACCTTATCTTCAGCATTCTTCTGTAGCACCACATTTCGAAAGCTTCTATTCTCTTCTTGTCCAAACTGGTTATCGTCCATGTTTCACTTCCATACATGGCTACACTCCATACAAATACTTTCAGAAACGACTTCCTGACACTTAAATCTATACTCCATGTTAACAAATTTCTCTTCTTCAGAAACGATTTCCTTGCCATTGCCAGTCTACATTTTATATCCTCTCTACTTCGACCATCATCAGTTATTTTACTCCCTAAATAGCAAAACTCCTTTACTACTTTAAGTGTCTCATTTCCTAATCTAATCCCCTCTGCATCACCCGATTTAATTTGACTACATTCCATTATCCTCGTTTTGCTTTTGTTGATGTTCATCTTATATCCTCCTTTCAAGACACTGTCCATTCCGTTCAACTGCTCTTCCAAGTCCTTTGCTGTCTCTGACAGAATTATAATGTCATCGGCGAACCTCAAAGTTTTTACTTCTTCTCCATGAATTTTAATACCTACTCCGAATTTTTCTTTTGTTTCCTTTACTGCTTGCTCAATATACAGATTGAATAACATCGGGGAGAGGCTACAACCCTGTCTCACTCCTTTCCCAACCACTGCTTCCCTTTCATGCCCCTCGACTCTTATAACTGCCCTCTGGTTTCTGTACAAATTGTAAATAGCCTTTCGCTCCCTGTATTTTACCCCTGCCACCTTCAGAATTTGAAAGAGAGTATTCCAGTTAACGTTGTCAAAAGCTTTCTCTAAGTCTACAAATGCTAGAAACGTAGGTTTGCCTTTTCTTAATCTTTCTTCTAAGATAAGTCGTAAGGTTAGTATTGCCTCACGTGTTCCAACATTTCTACGGAATCCAAACTGATCTTCCCCGAGGTCCGCTTCTACCAGTTTTTCCATTCGTCTGTAAAGAATTCGCGTTAGTATTTTGCAGCTGTGACTTATTAAACTGATAGTTCGGTAATTTTCACATCTGTCAACACCTGCTTTCTTTGGTATTGGAATTATTATATTCTTCTTGAAGTCTGTGGGTATTTCACCTGTCTCATACATCTTGCTCACCAGATGGTAGAGTTTTGTCATGACTGGCTCTCCCAATGCCATCAGTAGTTCTAATGGAATGTTGTCTACTCCCGGGGCCTTGTTTCGACTCAGGTCTTTCAGTGCTCTGTCAAACTCTTCACGCAGTATCTTATCTCCCATTTCATCTTCATCTACATCCTCTTCCATTTCCATAATACTGTCCTCAAGTACATCGCCCTTGTATAAACCCTCTATATACTCCTTCCACCTTTCTGCCTTCCCTTCTTTGCTTAGAACTGGGTTGCCATGAGAGCTCTTGATATTCATACAAGTGGTTCTCTTCTCTCCAAAGGTCTCTTTAATTTTCCTGTAGGCAGTATCTATCTTACCCCTAGTGAGACAAGCCTCTACATCCTTACATTTGTCCTCTAGCCATGCCTGCTTAGCCATTTTGCACTTTCTGTCGATCTCATTTTTGAGACGTTTGTATTCCCTTTTGCCTGCTTCATTTACTGCATTTTTATATTTTCTCCTTTCATCAATTAAATTCAATATTTCTTCTGTTACCCAAGGATTTCGATTAGCCCTCGTCTTTTTACCTACTTGATCCTCTGCTGCCTTCACTACTTCATCCCTCAGAGCTACCCACTCTTCTTATACTGTATTTCTTTCCCCCATTCCTGTCAATTGTTCCCTTATGCTCTCCCTGAAAGTCTCTACAACCTCTGGTTCTTTCAGTTTATCCAGGTCCCATCTCCTTAAATTCCCACCTTTTTGCAGTTTCTTCAGTTTCAATCTGCAGTTCATAACCAATAGATTGTGGTCAGAATCCACATCTGCCCCTGGAAATGTCTTACAATTTAAAACCTGGTTCCTAAATCTCTGTCTTACCATTATATAATCTATCTGATACCTATTAGTATCTCCAGGATTCTTCCAGGTATACAACCTTCTTTTATGATTGTTGAACCAAGTGTTAGCTATGATTAAGTTATGCTCAGTGCAAAATTCTACAAGGCTGCTTCCTCTTTCATTTCTTCCCCCCAATCCATATTCACCTACTATGTTTCCTTCTCTCCCTTTTCCTACTGACGAATTCCAGTCACCCATGACTATTAAATTTTCGTTTCCCTTCACTACCTGAATAATTTCTTTTATCTCGTCATACATTTCATCAATTTCTTCATCATCTGCAGAGCTAGTTGGCATATAAACTTCTACTACTGTAGTAGGCATGGGCTTTGTGTCTATCTTGGCCACAATAATGCGTTCACTATGCTGTTTGTAGTAGCTAACCCGCACTCCTATTTTTTTATTCATTATTAAACCTACTCCTGCATTACCCCTATTTGATTTTGTATTTATAACCCTGTAATCACCTGACCAAAAGTCTTGTTCCTCCTGCCACCGAACTTCACTAATTCCCACTATATCTAACTTTAACCTATCTATTTCCCTTTTTAAATTTTCTAACCTACCTGACCGATTAAGGGATCTGACATTCCACGCTCCGATCCGTAGAATGCCAGTTTTCTTTCTCCTGATAACGACGTCCTCTTGAGTAGTCCCCGCCCGGAGATCCGAATGGGGGACTATTTTACCTCCGGAATATTTTACCCAAGAGGACGCCATCATCATTTAATCATACAGTAAAGCTGCATGTCCTCGGGAAAAATTACGGCTGTAGTTTCCCCTTGCTTTCAGCCGTTCGCAGTACCAGCACAGCAGGGCCGTTTTGGTTAATGTTACAAGGCCAGATCAGTCAATCATCCAGACTGTTGCCCCTGCAACTACTGAAAAGGCTGCTGCCCCTCTTCAGGAACCACATGTTTGTCTGGCCTCTCAACAGATACCCCTCCGTTGTGGTTGCACCTACGGTACGGCCATCTGTATCGCTGAGGCACGCAAGCCTCCCCACCAACGGCGAGGTCCATGGTTCATGGGGGAAGAAAGGATAGTGTCTCTTCGACAGTTATCTAAGTGTGTATTTTTTTTAAAGGATAGTGTACTAAAAAAATACACACTTAGATAACTGTCGAAGAGACGATGTAAAAAGCCCCGTATTAATTGCTACGCTGTGTTTTGTAGGAAAACAGACTACATTGAAATGACACATAATTCTGGTAATAATAGTAACCATTAGCACGTTTTACAGGTAAATCTAATCAACTAGCGGAATCGTTGCTGACAAACGCTCAGCTCCTGTGGTTTGCAGAGCTAAACGCTGGAAATCTCTTTACTTCCACCTGTTGTGACAACTGACATAGCTTGATGCTTTCGTCTGCAGGTTATGACGTTTACTGGATCTATATAAGTATTCCGTTGTTCTACCTTCGATAAATTTTTAACCTGCGTGAGACAAGCATGAAAGTACATGACGGCATTGGAGCAAAACTAAAGGCATAGAAATAGTTATAACGCGCCTGGCAGCTTGATCGTTTACCCATTAACGTAAAACGTCATTTTTTAGTGATCACATGCTGCACACCTGTCGGAGCTGTGAATATGTTTAATGACAAACAGCGTGATTACTTTTTTATAGGCCTGTATGCATACACGTAACTATATTCTGAAGTTTGATGTGTAGAGGAGCAGGAGCACTTACGTCAAATTCCTTGAAGAGTCGCCCACATAATCTCTTGTAAGTGATTGAATACCACGTTTTATTTTCACAGCTCCCCGTTGTATATTAAATATTTTTATCTGAATGTTGAATTATTCCAGGATATTATTCAATAGAACATTAATACAGAGAAATACGAGTAAAACCTTAAGATAACTCGATTCGTTTGTTAGCGAGACTAGCGATGATAGGGAGAACTTTGCTGTTGGGATTTCAGTCAAATTCACATTTTCGTGCCTTTGTACACCCGGAATCTTTCCATCTGTTTTATAGCTCGTGATGCTCAATTTGATGTACATTTTTATTTAGCGTATGGCTAATACAGACATATCATGAAATTAAATTACCTATACATATGTTCATATTGACACACAAGAATCTTAAGTTTGATGTACATTAGCGAATATAGTGTTTTTCCTGAAGTACAAGGAGATTCTGTTTGCAGAGAACCACTTAATAATTGCAAGGAAATATTGCTCGGGATTTCTTTTGTAGCTGTCTCTGTAAAAGTATTACTTACTACAACTCTGCTTAATGTACATTAAGAGGAAGATCATACACTTCCAAAAAGAGTAGGAGTGGATCGAAAATTGAACCCCCGTGGGATTCCATTCACTATTTATCCCCACTCTTTCAAGCTTCTATCCTTTCTAAATAGCGTTAAAGCATTACTTTATCCATTTTTGTTAAGTACATTCAGACAAATTGATTATAACAATTTATTTCGTTAAAATTCAAGTTGTCGTAAGAGAATATAGTGATGTTAACAATCGAGTACTTTGGACTGATCACAAAGTACCGGCTGCTAATATTTTGCTAACTGTGACATGTAATATGCGATGAATATATGTATAGAACTCAAAAATTAATGTATGAAGGTCAATAGTTCCGATTAAACTTGTAGTTTTTCTTGAATACATCACACTCTCGAATATTTTGTTAAGTAGAATGATATTAATTTTCATCTGTAATAGTTTCCGGTGCTGGAATTGTCTATCCATTGAGTTTAGGAGGCATTGCATCAAGTAACACTAAAACAAGACACTCTCTCCAGCTGAGTTCCTGACTTTAGAAGAAGGTTAAATTATTATGATGTTTTGTTCGCGTACATTTTGTTGGGATTGGAAACAAGCGTTTTTTGCCTATCGTTCCCATGGCACGACATTCACTAATAATGAGGAACTGGATTGAGGCAAATGCCAGGCTGGTTCTTTTGAAAAGAACACGGCTGATTTTCTTTTCCTTATTTGTCCTATCCGTGCTTGTGCTCAGGTCTTTAATGACATCGCCGTCACGGAGACGTTTAACTCAATCTTTCTTCCTTCTTGTTGTGTTTTTTTGTCTAAAATACACTTGGTTTTCATGCATTGTCTTTTTAGGTTAATACATTTCATTGAAGGTTTGTTGCGTGATGTGAATCAATCCTAAAGAGAGGTTCTTAAGCGTCTGCAAAATACCCATCTATGGCTCTTCTTTTAGATGTAGGAATAGGTGGAAATGGGAGAGTGCCATATCTGGCAAATGTTCCGAATGTCAAATAGTTTTCCCATTTCCAAAGTAACCTTGTGGGCCGATGAAATTTTGCTTTTGCAGCCAAGGCGTCCTCGCACTTCTTTATTCATTCAGTTGGTGCAAATCGTTGCGTCCTAATAACACCCTTAGAAGGTAATCAATAAGAAGACCCCCTTATTCATCCCAGAAACCGCTGATCGTATCGCCACTGTCAGATGATTTCGACCTTGTGCGGCATTCACCCACAGCTTTGGTTGTTGTATCGTATATGGCGTGAATTGAATGACCCGTATTCAAACGTATAAATAATAAACCAGTACACAAAATGTGTTTGATTCACTTTAACACGGTCCGAACATTGCTGGGAAACGACTTTACGCGACTGCCGAGCACTTTGCTGAGCACTATGCTCGCGCCTCTACGTCGGAGATTTCCCCTCCAGCCTTTCGCACTCTCAAGCGGTGGATGGAAGGGAAAGTCCTCTCGTTTACTACACCCGACAATGAACCCTATAACGCCCCATTAACAGAGTGGGAGCTCCTCAGTGCCCTTGCACATTGCCCCGACACAGCCCGATCGGATCCACAGTCAGATGATTAAACATCTCTCATCTTACTACAAGCGACATCTCCTCGTGATCTTCAACGGATCTGGTGTGATAGCGTCTTTCCATCGCACTGGCGGGATATCACCATCATACCAGTGCTCAAACCCGGCAAAAATCCGCTTGATGTGGATAGCTATCGGCCCATCAGCCTCACCAACGTTCTTCGTAAGCTGCTGGAACGTATGGTGTGTCGGCGGTTTGGTTGGGTCCTGGAGTCACTTGGCCTACGTGCTCTGTGCCAGGGCAGTTTCCTCCTGGGTCGCTCTACCACTGATAATCTTGTGCCCCTCGAGTCTGCCATTCGAACAGCCTTTCCCAGACGTCAACACCTTGTTGCCGTCTTTTTTTGATTTACGAAAAGCGTATGACACGACCTGGCGACATGATATCCGTGCCATATTATACGACTGGGGTCTCCGAGGCCCGCTGCCGATTTTTATCCAGAATTTCCTGTCGCTCCGTACTTTCCGTGTCCAAGCTGGTGCCTCCCATAGTGCCCCCCATATCCAGAAGAATGGGGTCCTGCAGGGCTCTGTATTGAGTGTATCTCTATTTTTAGTGGCCATTAACGGTCTAGCAGCAGTTGTAGGGCCGTCCGTCTCACCCTCTCTGTATGCAGACGAGTTCTGCATTTCGTACTGCTCCACCAGTACTGGTGTTGCCGAGCGGCGCCTGCAGGGAGCCATCCACAAGGCGCAGTCATGGGCTCTAGCCCACAGCTTCCACTTTTCGGCTGCAAAGTCGTGTGTTTTGCGCTTCTGTCGGCGTCATACCGTTCATCCGGAACCAGAAATTTACCTTACTGACGATCTCTTCACTGTAGTGGAGACATATCGAGTTTTAGGACTGGTTTTCGTCGCCCGATTGACTTGGCTTCCTCACCTCCGTCAGCTTAAGCGGAAGTGCTGGCAGCACCTCAGTGCCCTCTGCTAACTGAGCAACACCAACTAGGGTGCAGATCGCTTTACGCTGCTGCAACTCTACAGAGCCCATGTTCAATCCCACCTTGACTGTGGGAGTATGGTTTACGGTTCGGCGGCGCCCTCAGCGTTGCGTTTACTCGACCCAGTGCACCACTGTGGCGTTCGACTAGCGACAGGAGCTTCTAGGACAAGTCTGGTGACCAGCGTCCTGGCGGAGGCTTGAGTCTCTCCATTGCAGATCAGGCGTGCGCAACTGCTCACCAGTTACGTTGCACACGTTCGTAGTTCTCCTGCGCATCCGAATTACCGTCTCCTTTTCGCAACCACGGCGGTTCATCTCCCGCATCGGCGGCCCAGGTCAGGGCTTACAATTGCAGTTCGCGTCAATCCCTTCTGTATGAAATGGAGTCCTTGCCTTTACCACGTATACTCGAGGTCCATTCGCGTACACATCCCTGGTGTACACCTAGGCCGCGGCTTCGCCTGGACCTTTCATATGGCCCAAAGGACTCAGTTCATCCCGCGGCTCTCCGCTGCCACTTCCTCTCGATTCTTGACGTGTACCGAGGCCATGAAGTGGTTTCCACCGATGGCTCGATGGCTGATGATAACGTTGGCTTCGCGTATGTCCATGGAGGACATATTGAACAGCACTCCTTGCGCTCTGGCTGCAGTGTTTTCACTGCCGAGCTGGTGACTATATCTAGTGCGCTTGAGCACGCCCGTTCATGCTCTGGGGAGTCGTTTCTTCTGTGTACTGGCTCCTTGAGCAGCCTAGAAGCTATCGACCAGTGCTACTCTCGTCATCCTTTGGTAGCGACCATCCCGGAGTCCGTCTATGCCCTGGAACGGTCCGGTCGTTCAGTGGTGTTTGTGTGGACCCCAGGACACGTCGGAATCCGAGGCAACGAACTTGCTGACAGGCTGGCCAAACAGGCTACACGGAAACCGCTTATGGAGATCGGCATTCCAATAACTGACCTGCGTTCGTTTTTACGCTGCCAGGTTTATCAGGTTTGGGAGACGGAATGGCATAGTCTCAGTACGCACAACAAACTGCGTGCCATTGAGGAGATTACGAATGTGTGACAGCCCTCCATGCGGGCCTCTCGCAGGGACTCTGTGGTTCTCTGTCGGCTCCGCATTGGCCACGCTTGGTCGACCCACGGCTACCTCCTGCGCCGTGAAGACCCACCTCAGTGTCGATGCGGCGCCCAGTTGACAGTGGCCCATATTCTGATGCACTGTCCCACTTTGACTGCCCTGCGACGAAATCTCCGGTTACTGGACTCATTGCCGCTAATTTTGTATGACAACGCCTCATCGGCTGCTTTAGTTTTATGTTTTATTCGTGAGGGTGGGTTTTATCATCTGATCTAAGTTTTATCGTATGTCCTTTGGCCCTCTGTGTCCTCCACCATAGTACTTTTAGGGTGGAGGTTTTCATGTGTTGCAGAGTGGCTGGCTTCTTTTTATTCTCATGGTCAGCCAGCCATGGTAATCTGTTTTGTCGTTTAATCTCTTCTACCTGTTACTTGCGTTTATGTGGTTTTCTTCTCCCTTTTGTCCATTTAAGTGTTCGTTGCCCTTCCGTCGTTCTTGTGGTTTTTCCTTTCTCTCCGTTTTGTGTTTTCAGTCTCGCTTGTTTTATTCTCACCCTTGTGGCATTGTTTTATTCGGGACAAGGGACCGGTGACCTAGCAGTTTGGTCCCCTCCCCCATCTTTAAAACCAACCAATCAGCCACCCGGGCTACCTATTATTGCTAATACCCCGTTTAGAACGTTGTGGTGGAAAGGAACTCTCAAAGAGCATGAGAAGCCTTAAGGAAAGCATTATATTTATCATGTATGTTATCTGTACTACGAACATCCTGCTACTCTTGTTTCTTGACAAGGTTTAAAAAACTTTCTATTGTTGTTGGATTAACTTTCCTACATAGTTTGTAATCATATGTGACATTTGTTTGAGTACTAAAGTCTTTTAGTGTTAAAATTTGTGCATATTTGTCTGAAAGGCCATTCACCCTTTTACTAACAGAATGCCCATCTAGTAATGAAGAACGAATAAAAATATTTTCTATGGTTGTGCTACTGTTCCTTTACACCCTAGTTGGAAAAAACACAGTCTGCATCAGATCATATGAATTTAGGAGATCTACCAACATCCTTTTTCTTGCACCATCATACACAAAATTTATATTCAAGTCACCAAATATAACTAATTTCTGGTACTTCGTACAAAGTGAATCAAGACTCCTCTCTAGCTTGAGCAGAAATGCTCTGAAGTCTGAGTTACGGGACATATAAACAACAAAAATTAGAAGTTTAGTTTCACGAAATTCAACAGCCCTTGCACAACATTCAAATATCTGTTCAGTGCAGTGCCGTGATACGTCTATGGACTGAAATGGAATACCGTTTTTTACGTACATAGCCACGCCCCCATCCTGCAAGGCACTCCTTAAAAAACGTCTAGCTAATTTGTATCCTGGTAAAGGAAGCCTCTGAATTGTCAAATTATTAAAGTGGTGCCTCGATATACCAATAATTTCAGAGTCAACATCTATAAGCAGTTCACTAACTTTATCTCTAAAAACACTTACATTTTGATGAAATATGCTGGTTCCTTCTCTGCTTGGAAACATGATGTCCTCTGAAGTGATCCCTTAGTTAAAGGGACTTACTTTAAGCAGGTATACATATCAGCTGACTTCAGCCTAAAAAAGGTACAGCTCTAACACCAACTACTACAGGAATTTTTCAATGAGTGACCCTACCACCACCCACTACACTGTCACCTATAAGCTTTGCCAGCCTCCCCTTCCCATACCTATTGAGGTGCAGGCCATGCCTAGTGAAACCCGATCTACTGATAGATCCAACTGGCACCACTGAAATGTGACCCATGCCCTATGCCATCAGCGCCCCCTTCAGCCTCATGTTAACGCACCTAACAGCCACATCAAGATGAGGCCGATTATGACGCTGAAACAGTTGCACGAAATGCACATTAGTGCCACCAGTTTGAGTAGCGATCTTTACCAGGTCACCACCTACCTCGTATTCCCCGTCCCTGTCAAGACTGTTCCCTGCTCCACCCACTATCACTACCTGATCCTCTTTCGTAAAATTCCTACATAACTCCCCTATGCTATCAATTACCTGAGCCAACCCTGCTCTAGGTTTCACAATGCTGGAGACCTGGTACTCACTCCCCAACACTTCCTGCAACTGCTGGCCCACACCTCTACTATGCGAACTACATAGCAGCAGAACCTTCCTCTTTCTGTTGGATTTTGCAACTGACCTAGGCCTCCTAACTGCTGAGGACTGCTGCATGTTCCCTTCTTACAGTTGGTCAGATCTGTTGCATGTACGCAAAGTATAACTGTTGAATACCTCCCCCCTCGCCGGCCGCGGTGGTCTAGCGGTTCTAGGCACGCAGTCCGGAACCGCGCGACTGCTACGGTTGCAGGTTCGAATCCTGCGTTGGGCATGGATGTGTGTGATGTCCTTAGGTTAGTTAGGTTTAAGTAGTTCTAAGCTCTAGGGGACTGATGACCTGAGAAGTTAAGTCCCATAGTGCTCAGAGCCATTTGAACCATTTTTGAACCTCCCCCCTCCTAGCTGCCTTCTTGTCAACTGCCAATTCCCATTCCCCACCACCCTTCACCCTCCTCAACCTATTTAGTTCGTCCTTTGCGCGTTGTAACTACACCTGAAGGGCACAGATATTACGCTCCTGCTCTTCTGTCAACTTATTTCTATTACAGATTCTGCATTCCCAGGAGAGGATCTCGCTAGAATGCCCACTGGATTCCCCACTGCATTCCCCCCAATGAAAATACTTTGAACAAATCCCACACCGTAACCCACTACTCACAAACCTACGACAGAGCCAACACTTGTCACTCATGGTAAAATTTTACAGTTACTGAAAAAAACTATACGTCTACGTTAAATAAGTTCAGTTACACCAGTAGAACTATTTGTAGACCTAACAATAGCGGTCTCGAAATTCTCTGTCTACTATGAGAGCAACTACTTGTATTAGTACTACTACACCACAGCTAGTACCAATACCAACAAAACTTCACAAAATGACTAGCTGAAACCAAAAGTTCGAGCGGCCAAAGTAACACTCAACGAAGTTAAAACACTGAATGAAAATTTTACTGAAATATTTCACTTGAAACAATAAGAAACGTCAGCAGCTGAAAACTAAAGCTCGAAATTTACTAAACGACTTCAATGCACGGAAAACTCTAAAAAAACACAGCGAGCAAACGTTTCCGAAAGTTGATTAAATCGTTATTTCGCCACAAACAGCACGAAACACCGCTGAAAACTATTAAATTGAATAACTATAGCCGGCCGCGGTGGCCGTGCGGTTCTAGGCGCTGCAGTGCGGAACCGCGGGACTGCTACGGTCGCAGGTTCGAATGCTGCCTCGGGCATGGATGTACGTGATGTCTTTAGGTTAGTTAGGTTTAAGTAGTTCTAAGTTCTAGGGGACTGATGACCTAAGATGTTAAGTCCCATAGTGCCCAGAGCCATTTTTTGAATAACTATATAACAGTGCACAAATAACTTTGTCAGTACTTAGCTTTATAACCGCTACAGCTGCAACTGCACGCCGCAAAATGTAAACACACTACTGAGGCGTGAGGCTTGGACGAACGATGTAAACACACTCACGAATAACAGACCACTCGATTCAATGCCACAGGAAGAAATATTGAGATTAATGAAAATCCACTAATAAGTTACTTTTACAGCAAATATTAACACAAATAATCTTTAAAATAAGTAACTGAAGACTAAAACGTTATAAAATATTGACGAGCAATTTCAGCAGCAGTCTAGCACACGTGACGTCACACCACATTGCGTGGTCGGACGAGTCTCGTTTCAAATTGTATCGAGCGGATGTGTGGAGACAGCCTCATCAATCCGTGGACCCTGAATGTCAGCAGGGGACTATTTAACATGGTGGAGGCTCTATAATGGTGTGAGGCGTGTGCAGTTGGAGTGATACGGGACCCGTGACACATCTAGAAACGACTCTGGCAGGCGACACGTACGTAAGCATCCTGTCTGATGACCGGGCAATTCCAGTAGGACAATGCGACACCCTACACGTCCAGAATTGCTACAGAGTGGCAGTTCTGCGAGTTCGCGGGGGCCCTACACGATGTGATGCCGGTGTACCAGTTTCTTTGGTTCTTCAGTGTAGTTCTGCCGCAGATTGTTGAACGCCGTTTCTCACGAGGTTATGGTTATGTTAGTATTTCAGTTTAAATTCGGAACTAGAAAACCCGTCCTCTGCCGCTGTTCAGTCATTGGTCACGTAAATTCAGCTGGGGACAGAGCATATCCTATACCTCGCAGCGGCCTCTTCCAACAGTGCTCCTCGTTACAGAGTAACAGAGTTTGTGTGTTACCTATAACCAACCGGTAGTCAGCGGCGGATGCGACAACACTGCAGCGGCAAGTGACAGACGTCAATTGTCATATAATTTCAATCGGAGTATAGTGAGATATGAAGAGCTCTAAACAAGCAAGGAACCACATCGGTCCACAGGCTACCCAGGAAAATTAAAGAAATATTGCCATCAGTTAAAGGTAATTTCAGGTTGAGAGTACTAGGGCTTTCTAATGTTCGTTGCGAGTATGGCAACAGTTTCTTAGGGAAGCCTATGTGGACTGTTGTCGATTGTCGTGTGAAAAATAAGCGGTGGTGACCGAGCACAACCTAACAAGCAATTTTGGCTCATACTACGATCTGTTGGGTCTCTGTTATCAGGGAAGCAATGAAAAGTAGACTATGTAACAACAACTTCAACAGAGATACCGGCTGTGCACTTAGCATAGCACGGAAGCGTGCACTCGTTATTTAAAGATCACAGAGGAAGTCTTCAAGTGGTTTACCGTCAGCAAACACAGCCTGACAGTGAACACAAAAGCAGAGGGCTCCACTTGAACAGTGACGTGATCTAGTCAATCAAATGCCTTCCTTTGGACGCAAAAGTGAAAGGCTAGCTCACGACAGTCAGATTTAGCCCCCGACGACGATGATGGCGGCAGTTATCGTAAGCTTAGGATTTTATCAGAATTCGACGCGGCAGGTTAGTTTAGAACTTTCATCAAATTTTTTGTTAGCTGGTACACATCGAAATCCCCCCGCCACAGTATCGTAGTACGCCACTGGAAGAGCCGGTAAGGCGCTGCCATCTGCACTTTATGAATGAGCTGCGCCGTTTGTTTTGGCTTCTGTAGCGGTGTACCGCTTCACTATCGCGCAGGGGTTCCAACGTGTACCAGGACTAGACATGTAGCTGCAAATAAATACAAAGATAATTCAGTAACTTTATTTTTTCTACATCTACATCGATACTCCGCAATCCACCTGACGGCGCGTGGCGGAGGGTAGCCTATACTACTACTAGTTATTTTCTTTCCTGTTCCACTTGCAAATAGAACGAGGGAAAAAAGACTGTCTATATGCCTCCGATGAGCTCAGATTTCTCGTATTTTTGTGGTCCTTATGCGCAGTTTATGTTGGAGGTGTCAGAATCGTTCTGCGGTCAGCTTCAAATGCCGATTCTCTGCATTTTCTCAATATTGTTCTTCGAAAGAGTATCTTCTTCCCTTCAGCGATTCGCACTTGAGCTCCCGACCCATATCCGTAACACTCGAATGCTGATCGAACCTACCGATAACAAATCTAGCAGGTCACTGAATTGTTTCGATGTCTTCCTTTAATCGCAGCTGGTTCGGATCCCATACATTCCAGGAATAGTCAAGTAAGGTCCCACTAGCGTGCTATATGCGCTCTCCTTTACGGATGAGCCACACTTTTCTAGAATTATCCCAGTAAACCAAAGTCGACCATTTGCTATTCATATCGCAATCCTCACATGCACGTTCTATTTCATATCACATGGCATCGTTGCGCCCAAATATTTAAACGAAGTGACTCTGTCAAACAGGACATTACCAATGCTGTATTCGAACATTACGGGTTTGTTTTTCGTACTCATCCGCATTAAATTGAGTTTCTCTACATTTAGACCTAGCTCCCAGTCATCAAACCAACAAGAAAATTTGTCTTAAGCATCTGGTATCCTACTACAGTCACTCCAACGTCGACCTCTGACCGTTGACCGCACCATGATCAGCAAACAACGGCAGATTACTGCCCACACTGCCCGCCAAATCATTTATGTATAGTTATAGAGAATAACTGTAGTCCTATCACACTTTCTTGCACTCCTGGCGGTACCCTTGTCTCTGATGAATACTCGCCGTCGAGGGCAACTTCCTGGGTTCTCTAATTTAACAACTTTTAGAGCCATTCACATATCTGTGAACCTATTCTACATGTTCGTACCTTCGTTAACAGCCTGCAATGGGACACCGAGTCAGACGGTTTCCTGAAATCTAGAAATATGGAATCTGCTTGTTTTCCTTCATCCATATCCTGTGAGAAAAGAGCAAGCTGAGTTTCGCACGAGCGATGCCTTCTAAAACTATGCTGATTCGTGGACATAAGCTTCTCTGTTTCAAGAAAATTTATTATATTCGAGCCGGCCGAAGTGGCCGAGCGGTTCTAGGCGCTACAGTCTGGAACCGCGCGACCGCTACGGTCGCAGATTCGAATCCTGCCTCGGGCATGGATGTGTGTGATGTCCTTAGGTTAGTTAGGTTTAAGTAGTTCTAAGTTCTAGGGGACTGATGACCTCAGAAGTTAAGTCCCATAGTGCTCAGAGCCATTTATTATATTCGAACTGTGAATAGCGGCGCGGGATTAGCCGAGCGGACTCTGGCGCTGCAGTCATGGACTGTGCGGCTGGTCCCGGCGGAGGTTCGAGTCCTCCCTCGGGCATGGGTGTGTGTGTTTGTCCTTAGGATAATTTAGGTTAAGTAGTGTGTAAGCTTAGGGACTGATGACCTTAGCAGTTAAGTTCCATAAGATTTCACACACATTTGCACATTTTTTTTCGAACTGTGAATATGTTCAAGGATTCTGCAGCAAAGCCATTTAGGGATATATGATGCTGCTCCGTTCTTTTACCCTTTTATACACAGGAGTCACTTGGCGCTTTTTTCCAGTCGCTTGAGTCTTTGCGCTAGGCGAGAGATTCGCGATACATGCAAGCTAAGTAAGGGGCCAGTGCCGTAGATTACTCTTTGAAAAACAGGATTGGGTTCTACCAGGACCTGGTGACTTATTTGTTTCCAACCCCTACAGTTCTTTCTCTATGCCAGGGATGCTTATTACTCGTACTACGTCGTCCATACGGGACTTTGTTCGATGGTCAAACGATTGTACGTTTGTACGATTCTCCTGCGTGAACAGTTTCGTGGACGTGAAATTTGAAGAAAAAAAAACTAGGTGATGATGACTATGACTAGACGTCGTTAAGTTTCTTCACCGCTGTGCTGTGACCACAGTTACGGAACGTCAACGCGGCTTTTAAGAACTGTCTCATGTAGTGGGAGGGGTGAGGATGTGCGGTCGCGGCCCGTAATCCTAGGTACGCCAGCCGGTGAGAATAAGGCGATGTGTTAGCGTCGGAATGTGTCCCGGAGGAGTGGGCGGCTGGCAGTGAGCGGTGGCCCGCCGCCCCCCTGCGCTCGCCGGTATTCCAGTGGCGCGCCGGCCGCTCCGGCACACGTCAGCGGCGCTAAGTTAGCGCGCTCGCGTGACGACGCAGCGCCGAGAAATATCGGCGCGCCACGCGCTCATCTGAATTGTTAAGTCGCGGGGCCTCGCGAAAACGGCGCAATCCAGAATGTAAACCTTGACGGGCTACTGTTCACCATCCCGCAGCACGGAGTGTCTCTCCTTCTTGTATAAAATACGTTTTCCAATTTATCATTCACTCTAGCCACCAGTATTTGATATCATTTTCATTTGCTTTGTACTGAGTACTAATATTTTCACTGACTAGTCATGCTTCGCGAATGGTCTTCCATAACCGTGGATAAACTACTTTCTTTTGGCAATATTGTACTTCTACTCTCATCACTGCCGTACTAGTTTCTCTTCGCTTCTGTCGTATCATTGCTACCTTCCATTCCTTCGACACCCATTTAATTTTCAGTATTTGCTGTCGCAGCAAGGCTTAGAAGTGTGAAAGCGCAACCCTTATAGGATTACTTTCTTTTCCATCTGTTAAAATCATTTTTCTCAGGAACGGGTAAGCGTATCAAGTTGAAATTTGTCAGATACTAAGGTCTATACTCGGTGAGCAAGATGTATGAGACAGGCGAAATTCCCTCAGACCTCAAGAAAAATATAATAATTCCAATCCCAAAGAAAGCCGGTGTTGACAGATGTGAAAATTACCGAGCTATCAGTTTAATAAGTCACAGTTGCAAAATACCAACGCGAATTCTTTACAGACGAATGGAAAAACAGATAGAAACCGAACTCGGGGAAGATCAGTTTGGATTCCGTAGAAATGTGAGGCAATACTGACCCTACGACTTATCGTAGAAGAAAGATTAAGGAAAGGCAAACCTACGTTTCTAGCATTTGTGGACTTAGAGAAAGCTTTTGACAATGTTGACTGGAATACTCTCTTTCAAATTCTAAACATGGCAGGGGTAAAATACAGGGAGCGAAAGGCTATTTACAATTTGTACAGAAACCAGATGGCAGTTATAAGAGTCGAGGGGTATGAAAGGGAACCAGTGGTTGGGAAGGGAGTGAGACAGGGTTGTAGCCTATCCCCGATGTAATTCAATCTGTATATTGAGCAAGCAGTGAAGGAAACAAAAGAAAAGTTCGGAGTAGGTATTAAAATCCATGGAGAAGAAATAAAAACTTTCAGGTTTGCGGATGACATTGTAATTCTGTCAGAGACAGCAAGGGACTTGGAAGAGCAGTTGAACGGAATGGACAGTGTCTTGAAAGGAGGGTATAAGATGAACGTCAACAAAAGCAAAACGAGAATAATGGAATGTAGTCGAATTAAGTCGGGTGATGCTGAGGGAATTAGAATAGGAAATGAGACACTTAAAGTAGTAAAGGAGTTTTGCTATTTGGGGAGCAATATAACTGATGATGGTCGAAGTAGAGAGGATATAAAATGTAGACTGGCAATGGCAAGGAAAGAGTTTCTGAAGAAGAAAAATTTGTTAACATCGAGTATAGATTCAAATGTCAGGAAGTCGTTTCTTAAAATATTTGTATGGAGTGTAGCCATGTATGGCAGTGAAACGTGGACAATAAATAGTTTAGACAAGAAAAGAATAGAAGCTTTCGAAATGTGGTGCTAGAGAAGAATGCTGAAGATTATATGGGTAGATCACGTAACTAATGAGGAGGTATTAAATAGAATTGGGGAGAAGAGGAGCTTGTGGCACAACTTGACTAGAAGAAGGGATCGGTTGGTAGGACATGTTCTGAGACATCGAGGGATCACCAATTTAGTATTGGAAGGCAGCGTGGACGGTATAAATCGTAGAGGGAGACCAAGAGATGAATACACTAAGCAGATTCAGAAGGATGTAGGCTGCAGTAGGTACTGGGAGATGAAGAAGCTTGCACATGATAGAGTAGCATGGAGAGCTGCATCAAACCAGTCTCAGGACTGAAGACCACAACAACAACAACAACAACAACAACATACTCGCTTCGCGGTGTAATAAATACAGGGTGTTACAAAAAGGTACGGCCAAACTTTCAGGAAACATTCCTCACACACAAATAAAGAAAATATGTTATGTGGACATGTGTCCGGAAACGCTTAATTTCCATGTTAGAGCTCATTTTAGTTTCTTCGACCTACGCTCAATGGAGCACATTATCATGATTTCATACGGGATACTCTACCTGTGCTGCTAGAACATGTGCCTTTACACGTACGACACAGCATGTGGTTCATGCACGATGGAGCTCTTGCACATTTCAGTCGAAGTGTTCGTACGCTTCTCAACAACAGATTCGGTGACGGATGGATTGGTAGAGGCGGACCATTTCCATGGGCTCCACGCTCTCCTTACCTCAACCCTCTTGACTTTCATTTATGGGGGCATTTGAAAGCTCTTGTCTACGCAACCCCGGTACCAAATGTAGAGACTCTTCGTGCTCGTATTGTGGACGGCTGTGATATAATACGCCATTTTCCAGGGCTGCATCAATGCACCAGGGATTCCATGCGACGGAGGGTGGATGCATGTATCCTTGTTAACGGAGGACATTTTGAACATTTCCTGTAACAAGTGTTTGAAGTCACGCTGGTACGTTCTGTTGCTGTGTGTTTCCATTCCATGATTAATGTGATTTGAAGAGCAGTAATAAAATGAGCTCTAACATGGAAAGTAAGCGTTTCCGGACACATGTCCACATAACATATTTTCTTTCTTTGTGTGTGAGGAATGTTTCCTGAAAGTTTGGCCGTACCTTTTTGTAACACCCTGTATAAATTTCTGAGTCAGTGCAACGAAACGATACGGCCACTTGTGTCACATATTTTGATACTCGGAAATTCACTCATCAAAACCTGTAGCGTACTTCCCGTTGACATATAATCGTGAAATTTGCCAAGAAAAAAATGTTAAAATGCGTGTGAAATCTTATGGGACTTAACTGCTAAGGTCATCAGTCCCTAAGCTTACACACTACTTAACCTAAATTATCCTAAGGACAAACACACTCACCCACGCCCGAGGGAGGACTCAAACCTCCGCAGGGACCAGCCGCACAGTCCGTGACTGCTGCGCCCGAGACCGCTCGGCTAATCCCGCACGGCAAATTTGCCAACAAGCAATCCAGAATGTAAACAGGACAATTAAAGGAAAAAAGTCCGAAAATTGTTAATGTGTAATTAACAGGATAAAAATTTTGTCATTTGTGATCAGACTGACTGTCGGTCCGTCTGTTAAGACCACTTTTCCTCAGGAACGGGTAGACGTATTTAACTCAGATTTTTCACATACTAATGTCTACGGCCCCTTGGAAGTGTTATAAACATTGGCCTGTAAGTCAGTGTAATCAAAAGAAAAGGCCAGTTATGTCACATGTTTCACACTCTCAAACTCACTCATCAAAACCTATAGGTTACTTCCTGTTGGTGTAGAAGCATGAAATTTGGCCAGAAGAAAGTTTTCACAGTGCATGTAAAGGAAAAACAATCAGAAAATTATCGATTTGTAATTATATCGCACGAAAAAATATTTCTTTTGTCAACTGTTATCCGACTTAAAACCTAAAATTAAAACATTCTCCAAAGTCTTGGAATACCTAGGACCGGTATCTTGCCAGCATCTATGTCGGTAACAGGCAAAAGTCGTCGACATCCTCGATTCCCGGAATGGTTGAACTGTCTATATACATAATTGAGTTTTGTCCGCCTCCGGTAGCTGAAGGGTTGCCGGCACGGTAGCTCAGCGTGTTCGGTCAGAGGGCTAGCGGCCCTCTGTAATTTAAAAAAACTGAGTTAATCGATCAACAATGAACTGAAACGGGTGTCTTTCGACCTCCGCCCAGAGCCGTTACAACGAACGAAAACGAACAAAATGAGATTAAATAATAATAATAATAATAATAATAATAATAATGGGTGCTGTGTTGTCCTCATCGTCATCCTATCATCTTCGTCGACTGCAGGTTACCGAAGTGGAGTCAAATTGAAAGACAGGCACCCGGCGAACGGTCTGCCCGACGGGAGCCCTAGCCATACGATTAAATTAAAAATTGAGTTTTTACGGAACTCTCAGTGCGTGAGTCCTACTCGCACCTGGCCAGTTTTTTTCTTTTTTCCTTCACTTTCTTACGTTCACTTGTACACTTTCGTAACTGGCATCGCTAACCAACAGGTACACAGATCTAAAAGGTCAGTATGTTCCAAAATTCTGGAGCATATTCTCAACTGAAATGTGCCACTCTCCGAGGAAAAGAAACTTCTCTCAAACGCTCTGAAAGGGTTCTCGAACCTCTTTCGTACAATACACGTCTAGCTTTCGTCACTCATAAATCGTTCAAGAAAAACGGCAAAGACCCAAAATTTCGGAAAAGTATTGGACGCGCTGTTGTTCGGGGAACAGATAAACAGGGTACGATGGTGCAGAGAGGAATAAAATTAAGCTGTTCTCAATTCGAGCATTGTTTCGAGCAACATAATGCTTTAATACTTTGTTCAATTTGGAGATAGTATGCCTTGACTTACTGCGACTTCCAGCCAGTTACGGGGGGACTCCAGCTTAACATAGGCTACACTCGATGGTGCAACTAAGCAACATGTATAAGATCGAAATCTTTATTGTTCATCCATTCCAAAACTCTAGAGCATATCCTTAACTGATTAAGAGATATACCGCTCCTCGAGGGAAAGACATTTCTCTAAAAGATGTCAGATTTGTGGGATTCCTTTCGTACAGTGCATGTCTAGCTTTTTTTTTTTTCACTTGTATACACTGAGGTGACAAAAGTCATCGGATAGCGAAATGCACTTATAAAGATGGCGGTAGTATCGCTTACAAAAGGTATAGGGAGGTATTACATTGGCGGAGCTGTCATTTATACTCAGCTGATTCGTGTGAAAAGGTTTTTGCACGTGGAATGGTAATTGAACTTAGACTCATGAGACATTCAATTTCGGAAATCGTTGGGGAATACAATATTCCGAGATCCACAATGTCAAGAGTGTGCCGAGGATACCAAATTTCAGGCATTATCTCTCACCACGGACAGTGCAGTACCCGACGATCTTCACTTAACGACCGATAGTAGCGGCGTTTCCGTGGAGATATCATTGCAAACCGACAAGGAACACTGCGTGAAATAACCACAGAAATCAATGTGGAACATAGGACTAACTTATCCGCTAGGACAGTGTGGCGAAATTTAGCGTTAATGGGCTACGGCCACAGACGACCGACGCGAGTGGCCTTGTTTACCAGCTCGACGTCACCTGCAGCGCCTCATCCCCTCTTCTGGGCTCTTGACCATATTGGTTGGACCCTAGATGACGGAAAAAACCGTGGCCTGGTCAGACAAATCCCGACTTCAGTTGCTAAGAGCTGATGGTAGGGTTAGAGTATGGCGTTGGCCTCACGAAGTCATGAACCCAAGTTGTCAACGAGGCATTATGCAAGCTATTGGTGGCTTCATAATGGCGTGGACTGTGTTTACATGGAATGGAGTGGGTCCTCTGGTCCAACTGAACCTATCATTGTCTGGAAACAGTGATGTCCAGCTACTTGAAGACCATTTGCAGCCATTCAAGGACTTCATGTTCCAAAACACTCACCGGGCCATAGTTATTCACGATTGTTTTGAAAAACATTCTGGACAGTTCGAGCGAATGATTTGGCCACCCAGATTAATTACGAACGACTATAGAGGCAGTATGGCCCAACATTTCTACAAGGGACTTCCAGTGCCTTGTTGAGTCCATGCCATTTCGAGTTGCTTCACTACGCCCCCAGGATGTGCTCGGATACGATATGCGAGGTATTCCGTGACTTTTGTTACCTCAGTGTACTTTGCAAGTAAAATCGATTAACACTGGAAACGGCCGCGGTGGTCTAGCGGTTCTGGCGCTGCAGTCCGGAACCGCGGGACTGCTACGGTCGCAGGTTCGAATCCTGCCTCGGGCATGGGTGTGTGTGATGTCCTTAGGTTAGTTAGGTTTAAGTAGTTCTAAGTTCTAGGGGACTTATGACCTAAGATGTTGAGTCCCATAGTGCTCAGAGCCATTTTTGAACACTGGAAAAGAAGAGTCCAGTTTTGGCCACGGGTTGGAAACGTTTCATCTTGAAGGCAAAAAAGACAAACAGAAATGTTTCCATGTGTAATGGATTAGGAACGGGACGTGGGCAGATAAGGTCAAACAAGTGAGAAAGGCATAATGTTGATTTTATCGTTAACCTCCTTTTTCACAATTAGGCGAATATGAGCACCGGTGACGTCGACGAGATGCTGCATCCGTAAAATGACATGATCAACCTGCTCGTAGCAGTTCTGACGGAATCTGAGCAACGTATTCCTGCATACTGCCCTTCAGATCTGGTAGAGACCAAACCTGTCCCTGGTAAACGCTTTCTGCTAGATATCCCCTTAGCCCTCAATCAGTTGGATTCAGATCACCTGATCTTGCAGGCCATGTATTTGCAAAATTTCTGGGTATAACATGTTTGTGGAAGGTACATTAAGCAGATCTTTCTGTGGACGAGAGACATGAGTGACAGTAATTTCCACATAGTTGCGCTCTTTCAAAGCACAACTCACATGCTGTACAAGAATGTCTCGATATCGTGCAGACTTCACGGTACGTCTGTGAGGCCCTCTGGATGTATTTTCTTCAAAGAATAATGAACCGAGAGTAAAATTGCTTGTGGATCTACACCACACAGTCACATACGGCGAGTGCAGTGGCTCTTAGCGCACAACACGCGGTGTAAGAGTAACCCAAATTCGGCAATTCTGTGTATTCACTGCACCCTGTAGTGTAAAATGTGCCTCGCCACTCCATAGAATGTTGCCTGGACGCGTTTCATGAACTTCGACCAGTGCCGTAAATTGAAGAGCAAATTCAGAAGATTGCTGCGGATCATGAGGTTTCGGTTACGGCACCGTCTGGATCTTATAGGGCACCAGTGTAAAAGAGACCGCAAAACGTTCCGTATCTTTGATCACGGGATAGACACTACGCGACCACAAGCACTATCCGGGGCACGTGTTCCACAGTCGGTTAACAGCAACCTCGTCAGTAACTTACACAGGGATAGGGCGCCTTCCTCTTCCAGGTGCCACACCAAACTCATCCATGTTTTCGAATTTCATCGTCTTTAAACTATTTAATGACATCGGGCCCCTTCTCAGACCTTTCAGTCGGCGATACTCTCTCATTGCAGCACTGTTATTGTTGCCGTTCACAGTTTCAGAAAAAGCGCACGATCTCTTCATCTCGGTAGCCGTACTGTTCACTCACGGTAGGGCTCGTTAAATGATAGCATGGATGTCATACCGTCATAATAACAGTATTCATCTGGTGGACGCAACTGGAACTAATTTGTTTTCCAGCGTAAATCTTTTCCGCTTAAAAGCATTAGCATATCTACTAAGTTTCGCTGCCATACAATAACTACAGCCCACACTGGACCTCCGTGGGTATAACCACCCAGTACGTAAGTAACTTTAGAATACTACTGAATAGAATGGGAAATGTCCATTCCAGTTCTGCAACTCTGTTTTTGATACAAGCATTAATGATCCGGGAAAGATTGATTAATGATCCAGGAAAAAACTGCGTAGTACGCTTATTAGTACTTTTCGTGCCACAAGTTCAGCGACAAAAATACTTCCTGCTAGACGCTGGGTCTGCTGCAAAGCAGGGCAGCTGAACACCGGAAGGAGGGACCAAATGCGACGTGTGAGTCCTGTCTACGGGCGAACAGAGAGTCCGAACTTGCGTAGAGACGAGCATGGAGGTGAACACCAACGAAGCACTCGGAAACAGCGTACGATGGCACTGTTGGCCGGGAGTCGCGACCTGGGGAATTTCGGACGCAGAATTGCAAGTCCTTTCGGTTGACGCCACAGTGGACGACTTGCTTGTTGGTTGTGGTGAAATGATGGTAAGGACAACACAACATCCAGTCCCCGAACTGAGAGAATCTCCGACTTGGGTGGGAATCGAACCCGCGCCCGCTGGATTGCTGTCAGACGCTCTCGGCTAAGGAGGCGGACCAGGCGTTGCGCGTGCTTTGAGTGACAGCTTACCGCACTGCTCTCCAGCCACACCTAGACCAGCTCATGTGCTTCCATATCGATATCCGCAGGTGGGGATACGAAGATGTACATTCTAAGCAAAATTCACATTACAAGACTGCTGAAAGTTTTTTTAAATGTTTAATTTGCCCTCCGTTGTGTCTGAGAACGAACCTGTAAACATTTCGCTTATTTGGGAAGAGAGCGAGATGAGAAATCATGCGTGGGTGGTCCTGTGTGTGTGTGGGGGGGGGATCTGAAGTGCGGTGAAAGGCGTCAGTACTTCTAAAAATCACTCGCTTGCTGTCACATATAGCTAGCTGGCTAAACAATAAACATTTTTCCACGCTTCCTGTTTCTGCCGAGAAAATATTGCGTTGAAAGATGCAGTTGTCCGTAGGCATGAAGAGCGTCGTGTTAGGTCAAAAAGCAACACTGAGAAACTACCAGGAAAGGGGTTTCACAGAACAGCGGTAGAGGTATTTCGACTTATTGTACCTAGCGAGGTGGCGCAGTGGTAATACATTGGGGCTCGGATGCTGTTCACATCCTCATATGGCCATCCACATTTAGTGTTTACAGTGGTTTCTCTAACGCGCTTGAGGCAGATGCCTGGAAGGTTCCTTTGAAAAGGACGCTGCCTATTTCTTTCACCTGTCCGAGCCCGTGATCCGTCTCTAATGATATCGGAGTCGACAAGATGTTAAATTCTGATTTATTTTCATCCTTCTCATCATTCTACCGTTTGTAGTAATGCTGCAAAAATGAAATGTTTTATTCAGCTGAACACGATTCCTATGTTACCATTTAAATTTACTTGCTCACGGATGATGTTTTGCTTTCCTATATTCTAAAAGTCCGCTTGTCACCGGGACGAAAATGGATGTATCCCATGTCAAGAAAGGATGAAGATGTCTCTGACACGGCGTTTTTATACTTCCAGGGTTCGCAAGTAATGTGCACTATCCCGTCGTCAATTTTCTTTTTACCAATTGCCACTCTTGTACCACTATAGATTCCTGTTACTCGAGGATGGAATTGTAGGTCTTCTTCGTTGGTGATATTAAGGATAATGTTTATTGCGTTGCTAGTGTCTGTATTAATTCAGAAACTCTGGCGATGTTGGACGCGTGTGTGGTCAGTTCGTAGACACTGAATTAGCTTACTGTGTGAAGTCGAGTGAAGTCGAAGTCATAGACATATACTTCTAGGTTATTCCTGTGATGTGCAGTACTCCACTCCGTGCTTTGTAAGAACTCTCGTTGAACTATGGCAAAGTGGAGTGTACGTTAACGGCACAAGAGAGGTGCTGTACATGACGAAGAATTTTATTGTTTATATTCCGAGAGTGTACGGACCAGGGAAGGTAGAGAAATATATTATTTCCTCCCCCGCACGTCTCGCGAAGTGACCAAGACGGTAAAATCAAACAAACAGTATCTTCCATAGAGATTTCCTGACATTCATTCTACCGGCTCTCCATCACGAATGGAACACAGATACGGGAGACCCTCCTCCACACACTGTGAAGACTGAAGTAGCTTCCGGAGTATAGATGTAGATGTACAGGGTGTCCATGAATGTTTACCCCGATAACAAAATGGTTCAAATGGCTCTGAGCACTATGGGACTTAACTTCTGAGGTCATCAGTCCCCTAGAACTTAGAACTACTTAAACCTAACTAACCTAAGGACATCACACACATCCATGCCCGAGGCAGGATTCGAACCTGCGACCGTAGCGGTCGCGCGGTTCCAGACTATAGCGCCTAGAACCGCTCGGCTTACCCTGAAACAAAACAATGTAAGTCATTATTGGATACCGTAAATGAAGCATGCGTTACCACTTATGGCTCTAATCGTTAAGGTTTGAACCGTTTATAAACATTTAATACAGGTAATACACTTCAACATTTAAATGAGTTCAACATGTGTAACCTGGTAACACGCAAAGTATCAGGCGGTATTCAGTCTCTTGCCACACTTCTGCAACATGTGTGGTGTGATTGTGGCAGTGGGATCTCTGAAGCGTCGTTGCAGTGTCACAATATCAGGAACTGCTGTTTTGTACTAATTTCTTTCACATACCCGCAAAGAAAGAAATCTAAGGGGGTAATGTCAGGTGACCTCTGCGGCCGTGGAACTGGGCCGTCTATGCCAAGCCACCTGTTGGAATATGTTTCATTCAGAATATTGCAGACTTCTAGAGCCCAGTAATGGGGTGTGTCATATTGCTGAAAGATGATAGCGTCTTGCATGTCCTGTAGCTGGGGAAGGCATAATTCACCAACATGACTAGATAAACATATCCACTTACATTGCTTTCGAGGAAGAAAAATGCGTCAACCAGTCGATCATACCGTAACCTCACCACACATTATCCTGTAGACTGTCCCGAATGTATTCCCGTACGATACGAGAATCGTGTGATCCCCAGATCCGGACATTATGGCGGTTAACTGAGCCACAAACATGAAATGTAGGCTCATCGGAAAAACACTCACGCTTCAAAAAATCATTGGCCTCGTCCAAACGGTTCAGCATGTCCACTGCAACATGCTCACGTTTAGGGCGATGATTTGGTAATAGTGCCTGAACAGTTTGGATCTTGTGGGCATACAATTTAAGACGTTTGTGAAACACTTTATGCACTGCACTCTTTGGCACTTGAAGCTTCGGCGAAGCTTGTCTAATCGATGTCTGTGGCGGCCCCGTGAATGCGGTATGAACTACCTGCACGGTCCCCTCCGACATAATGGTTACCCGTGCTTGTTCGTTTCTGAACCCACCCCGTTGCTAAAAACGTTTCCGTCCATGTTCCGATTAACGTGACATCAAGTGCTTTCTTGCCATAATGGATCCCACTTTCGCTGCACAGCAATCGGTGATTTGGTTTCTGTTAGCCACACAGCACATTGAGTTTCTCGGGAGGGGCATTTTTACAATACAGCTCACACAGCGCTCCATGTGAGGAATGTTTTGAATGAGACACAGCTGTACGGAACTTTCATGAGTTTCCTAGTAGACCTATAACATTTAAGTAGTTCTAAGTTCTAGGGGACTGATGACCACAGCAGTTGAGTCCCATAGTGCTCAAAGCCATTTGAACCTATAACAAAAAACAAACGGTACCACGACAGTTATAATTAATCTTGAAATCAGGATAAACGTTTATAGACACTCTGTATTACTGGCTCGTTTTTGCCGCTAAGCTCAGTTACAGACGTTGACTATGCTGAATGTTAGTTCCTGAATACTGACTGATTACGGTCTCCTGGCTATAAAAGAAAAATTTTTCTGAAGACGTTTCGCTGCGCAAGCGATAGCCATTACCCATGATCGCCCAGTCAGCAAGGTTGACACATCGTTCTCTCGTAGAGATTTTGTATGTGTGCTGATGTGTTTGCAAACAGGAAGAGGTGGCGATGTGTGGCCTGTAATTTTCAGTGTGTCTTGTTCTCCCTTCCAGGCTGTCTGTGACGATGACGGGCGCTCGGGCGCAGCTGGTCAGGTGACTGCCGGATGGCGTCCTCTGCGGTCTTCTGCCTCAGCCTGCAGATAAGTGAGTACACACAAAAACCATCTGCTCCCTGTGGTACGTGGCAAAAATAGCCTTTTGAAAATTGTTATGAGGATCAAAGGACAAACCTCATATTTCTGACTAATTTTCACTCGCAAAATAGTATGAAATACAATAGATAGGCCTATTTGTATTATAAAATCAATAGGAGAAATTACTTTCGCGGTCTTGAGCCAGTTTCTTAAAATTAGGTTCACGTGGGGAGCAGCATATGCGGCTAATGTCTTCAAGGTGGGCGGCCGATAATCTTGAACGATACTTGTTCTTAAAAAAAAAATTCATTTTTGAAAATGAATTCACAGATACTTGAGGAGCCAAACATAGTAGCCAGGTGTATGGCTAATTTTTTGCAATTTTCATATTTTTCTGGGACGTGTTTGCTGCAAAATTCTTCAGCAGATGCAGTTTTATACGTTTGCAAGAAAATGTCTTGCTGCAAGTGTATTAGCTCCATTTGGAGGAAAGGCTTTGAAAGGCAGAACAACTTCGCAGCCAAGTCCGTCCATTCTGCCGCTGGAGAAACTTCAAAAGGAGATTTTAAGAATCGTGACAGCTTATCTGTCTCTGAAAAGTCTTACGTTAGAACCTTGCCGCAAATCCCTTCTTAAGATGTGACATAAAATTTGAGAATACTGAAATGTCTATTTCAGAATTTTTGTACTTTCAACGTTGCAGCCCAGTCAGCAATCGTGATAATCTAATATATAAGAAAGTATCAGCCTCGATTGCGGTAATGAAACCAACTAATGTTATATATAGTTTCTTATATATTATTTCAGAATTATTTTTGTATTGAGAAATTGTTGGAAAGTGAAAATTCGTGACTTCCCATGTCTTTTTCAAAGATACCCAGCTTTCGACGGAAAGAAGACACATTTTGCATGAGATCACATATTAATTTCCCATTTCCTTGTAACTCGGTATTGAGCGCATTTAAATGTTTCAGAATGTCTTTCAAAAAAGCCGCAGCTAGCGTACTGCATTCGTTTACTAGGGACTCCAAAAGGTTTCTTGCTTGTTGTGAATCCAAGTTTTCTAAGAAGGATTTCCCAAAAGCGTTCAATCACTTGACCTTCTTTTAGCCAACGAACGTTATTGTACTGCACTAAGTCAGAATGCACCGAATCACACTCAGAAAGAAACTCTTTTGAACTGTCTGCGCTGAAGAACATAGAGAGACCTTATAAAACTAATCAACATGATAAACCTGTCGATTTTTTCTTTCTTGGTCAGTTTCCCACAAAGTGCTGCCTAGTAAATTATGCACTGATAAGATAGTAGCCCAGCATTCTTATTTTTGATTCACTTTACTAGTCGCTTTTCTTTGCCGATCATCGCTGCAGCCCCGTCAGTTGAAAGGGACACCATTCTATTGTAACTAATGTTCGATTTTGTCATGAAGTCATCGAAAGCCTTAATAAATATTCTCCGCGCGTCTTGCCTTTCAAAGGCAATGTTGTTAGCAGTTTTTCCCTAAATTCTTTATTTTCAGTTTCCAAAAATCTCAGGAAAATGGACATTTGTTCTTCATCAACAACGTCGCATGATTCACCTAGTGCTATGGCGTAGCAAGGCGTCTTCGGCAGAAGTTCTAGCAGACTATCTTTTATTGGCACCTGCCAATTTTTCGGTTCTCCTTGTATTACTTCTTGCCGACAATGGAATGTGGAATACCTTGAACTGCGGCAGAAACATCCTTCTTCTCTCCAAAAAGTGCCATGGCCACTTCGAGCATATATTTTTTATACTACCTCAGAGTTTGAAAATTGCTTGTGGTGTTTATTAAGCGGCCAGCACACACGCATCGCTGCTTCTGCAGATTTTTCTTGTTCGCTCTTAGAGCGAACTAGGAAGGCCGTACTTTTTTTTATAAGAAGCTGTAGATATGCCTGGAGCTTTTCTTGACGAGCATTACTACCTAGAGGAAATTTGTTACGGAACTGCTGATTTGTTTTGTAGTGTCGCTTTATGTTGGCACTTTTAACAAGAGCGACAGATCTGTTGCATATGAGGCAAATTGGAAAAGGTCCACCTCTATCAGGCAGCGTAAACAATATTGTTCAGTCCACTCAGTCAGAAGCTTCTTCCTATTTTCACTACCAACTTTACGCTTTTTAGGATCCATATCGGTGCAAAAGAAACGTTATAAGCCACGATAATAACGAAACGCTCCGTGCGAAAACGCAACTACTGAGGAAGTGTCATAAAGTAGCTTTAAGCTGTCGTTCTAGTTATGAGCACAGAAAATGGTTTTTAAATGAATACGCCTTCTCTGATTTAACTGAGGTTTCAGAGGTTGCCAGAGTCTAAAATCGATTTTTAAAATTTCCTTGTTCAGTAAATAAAATTCTCGTGTTGCATTAGTATGTGCAGAACTTTTACGTGGACCGAACACACGCTGCGCCGGCCGGCCGGCCAGCCTGCTCTCTTCCTCCCCTGCTTTTCAGCGCACGTCCTGCGTTGCACAGCATAGCAACCATGCTTTTAATCTACCTATAACTAACCATTAAGAATTCTAATTACTCAGCCGTTAATTTTAGACTTCTAGGAAATATTATAACAGTGGAGCTGAAATGATTTGTTATCTACAGAAAAATATTTTTAAACAATTTGAGTTCGTAATTTATACTTTCAAAATATTTTAGGCGGGCCATTTTTTGACCTTCCGCGGTCCGGACCTGGACCACGGTCCGCGAGTTGCCGACCGCCGTCCTAGACGAAGTTGAGCAATGTACTTTGGCTTATATCATCAAGTTAATTTTTCTGAAGCTCGCTGCCAAACTTAAAGCTAAAAATTCAACGGTCTTATAAAACTAACCAAACGTGAATTTGTACTGAGCGTACGTGGTTACAGTACATCTGGTGGCCCAGTTCCTTTCTTCAGAAATACGAGACAGTATTAGTTCGTATGTTGTGATGAAGGACAACTCCCTCAAAAAAATAAAAGGAAGTGTTGTAAGGTTACAATTACAAGAACTACAAAAGTCAAACGAACAGATATTTACAGTGTAACCTAAACGTGAATTTCTAATGAGAATAACCACCAGACTAGCCTAACGATCAATATTGTGATGGCAGGTACACAGTTCGCAGTTATGTACTACAGTACAAACTCACTACAGAATCTGTTTAGCAGGGTTGCAGGCACTTTTTTTTCAACGACTCTCTCTCTCTCTCTCTCTCTTTCTCTCTCTTTCTCTCCTTCCCCCTCTCTTCTTTGGTCAACCAGGGGGTAAGTGAGAAATTAAATTCCTTCTCATTTATTCGTTTGATTCTCTGCAGTGTTCTGTTACCTTTTCACCATATCTCTCTTTTTCTTTCATGAGACCACTTCACACCTATGAATCCTCTGGCTTCTACCGTACCGAGCGAGGCGGCGCAGCAGTGGTTAGCACACTGGACTCCCATTCGGGAGGACGACGTTTGCAATCCCCCGTCCGGCGACCCAGATTTAGATTTTTCGTGATATCGATAAATCGCTCCAGACAAATGCTGGGTTGGTTCCTTTGGAAACAGCACGGCCGATATCCTTCCACATCCTTTAGTGATCCCAGCTTGTGCTAGGTCTCTAAATGACCGCGCTGTCGATGCGACGTTAAACTCTAATATTCCTTCGTTTCTTTCGTTCTGCTTTTGCCTTGAAATCATTCTAAATTTAACACATTTCTGCAAAGGTCTTGCTGCTCCTTCTGCTTTTATGTCGTATATTTCTAAATCTTTTTTGTAATTCTGGAACAGCTTGTAATTAATTTCTGTTCCTAGAAATGCTGAAAGATTTGTTTTGTCAGCTTATTGTCATTCATCTTGAATAAACGATCCAAAATATCAGTCTTCTTCTCCTTATTGTTTCCAATATTTTTTCCTATACCTTCATATACAACATTATTCATAAGTACCTCCATGGTTTGAGAAGGTGACTAGGACATCTCTCTGCCGCGCGGGATTAGCCGAGCGGTCTACCGCGCTGCAGTCATGGACTAAGCGGCTGATCCCGGCGGAGGTTCGAGTCCTCCCTCGGGCATGAGTGTGTGTTTGTCCTTAGGATAATTTAGGTTAAGTAGTGTGTAAGCTTAGGGACTGATGACCTAAGGAGTTAAGTCCCATAAGATTTCACACACATTTCAACATTTTTTTTTTTTTTTTTTAGGACATCTCTCCAAGTTTTGATTCGTAGCACGCGACGTGTCGTAGTTGCACTAGGGGGTGGACGTTTCAGACCGTGTAGACAAATCATTCGCTCGGTATTGTCTCATCGAATTAGTTCGCTTCTGCAGATAGCCAACCCGGTGAACAGATTTTCAAAGCGGGCTCCTGTCGCACCTTCCCAGGCAATCCGTGTCAGCGGCTTTAGTGAACTGTTGCTAGTATTGACATTTGCTGCATAACAAACAGTGTCCACATAAAGGCATCTGTAATTTGAATCAAAAAGCTTGAGAGATACTCTATCCACTGATATGTGTTTGTTTCCTGCGTAATTTGTAATGTTCATATAGTCGTCGTCCGATATCTCTGAGGTACAGTGTGGTTACTATTAAACTTCCGCTACTTTAAAGGGCCCCCATGAAAAACGAGTGATCGTAGGACAATGGCCGGCCGAAGTGGCCGTGCGGTTAAAGGCGCTACAGTCTGGAACCGCAAGACCGCTACGGTCGCAGGTTCGAATCCTGCCTCGGGCATGGATGTTTGTGATGTCCTTAGGTTAGTTAGGTTTAACTAGTTCTAAGTTCTAGGGGACTAATGACCTCAGCAGTTGAGTCCCATAGTGCTCAGAGCCCGTAGGACAATGATACCTTTTTGGAAACATTTATAAGGACCTACGGAAGAGAAATAACGAATAAACCATTGAAAGAAACACAATTTCCACATGAGACGATAACATTTGTCAATTGCGTCGTTACCTACCATGTTTACGTTCCACCGTACAAACATTTCTCAGTGCGATGACCACCTGTATTCACGACAGCGTGGAGCCGCACCAGGGATTGCTCTGCTGCTCCTCGAGACATCTCAGGTGGGACGTGCAACACCTAATGTTCAGCTGTCGTGACACAGCTCGTGCACTGCGTTAAGATCGCACATACGTTCAACATTCTTAGGTGTAGCAACAGTAACTTCAGCAATTTATGGTGCAAGCGACCATCGGCCCAACCCAGGAGCACTTCCCAAATAGCCAATTAGTTCGAACTTCCGAACCATGTTCTTCAACCAAGATCCAAAAAGAGGACCTCTCCGTAATCATTTAATGCTGCGATACTTGTGAAGAACAGCAGCACTATTGCTGTTGTTTTCACAAAACAGCTATAAGAGTAAAGCCCTGCTCACCATGTCGAGACCCATGTTGACTGTTTGCAAACTAGTACCGGCGCCTAACGGCAGGTCGTGACACTAACACTACTAACGACGCAAATCCTGCAGCGCGCAATCTGAACATAATTCCTATAAAGTTGGGTGCCCATACGGTAAATAGTTTTCCGTCTGCACTGGCTCAAGTCGCGAAATCACTCTGTACTCATGACTAACTCTGTATTTCATCAATACTTCCTATTTTGTAAGCTACTTTGATTTTTATTCGGTCTAAAATTTTCCTTATGATTCAGAAATGGTTCAAATGGCTCTACGCACTATGGGACTTAACATATGAGGTCATCAGACCCCTAGACTTAGAACTACTTAAACCTAACTAACCTAAGGACATCACACACATCCATGCCCGAGGCAGGATCCAAACCTGCGACCGTAGCAGCCACGCGGTTCCGGACTGAAGCGCCTAGAACCACTCGGCCACAGCGGCCGGCTTCCTAATGATTCGTCGGTCTAATTCAGTGCTAGGCATTCAGTTGTGTAGAGTCTTTGTAGTTTGGCTTCTGCGTTGCAATGCATTACTTTTTCGTTTCTTGAGATGCATTTTTTTATTGTAAACATGTTTTCTTACAATACATGTCCTTCCCATTGTAACCTTTAATTTGCGACAGAATTTTCTAACCGATTTTCTTCAACTATCTTTTGAAAATACTTGAGCTGTTTGATCTTTTCTGTTTGACTTTAGTACGTCTGTAAGAATTTTACTACAGTTTCTGTTAGTGATAAACATGGTTCTTTTTGCAAAAGATTCTTAAACTGTTTTTAATCCAATCCCTCTATTTTTACGATTGAGTCTCTCAGTTTAATGTTTCATTCATTAAACCTCATCTCTCTCTCTAGACAATATTAGCGGTAAATACGATTAATTTTTTTCTCTGAGAACTGTGATTTATTTATTCGTTTTGAATTTACAATGCGAATTTTAAGTAAGAGATTACACCATAAAATAAGACACATTCACCGGTACATAATACAAAAATTTACACAATGAGGCTTATTTTGTAAGGTAGTCAATGGGATTGTCAATCAGTTTAGGCATGTCCTCAGGTGCACCACTTAAGCCACGCACAGTGCAGTCGATCATGTGGCCCATCAATTGGTCGAGTCCACATTCGTATTAAGGGTCGTTCGAAGCACCTCATATTGTCATCTCCCGACATCTTCCGTCCTTTAGGGTAGTACGTACTCTTCTCGGCAGATTAAAGCCCTCTATTGGAATGTTTGGATCACCAGCCAGGCTTCTATTCTTGACACTGGTTCTGCTCCACAACCTTTTCCATTCCTTTCCTGGATCGTAAGGAAACACCCCTTCATCTGTTCGCCATAGGGGTGACTTTGATTTCAAGTGGTTTCTTTTGGTCAGGTCCTGATTTATAGGAAGATTTGAATTCGACTGTTTTTTTAATATATTCTCAGTATAGTAACTGATTGCCTCTGATTTCAGGTGGTGCTGTATTAGTTAGGGTGCGTAACCAGTCAGTAGATGTAGGTCAGAGCGTTCCATATATTATTCTCATTGTTGCTGGTAGTTGAGCATCGATTTTTGATACGTGTGGGCTTCTGGCCCACACAGGTGCACAACACTCGGCCCCGCTGTATACCAATGCCAAGGCTGAAGTTCGCAAGATATTTGCACCTCACTACTAGGTTATCCCAGTGAGTTTGGAAAGAATAGATTTCAGTTTTTATGTTGTATCCTCTTTATGGGCTCTGTACGTTGGAGTCCGATGAAGCTTTACTCCAAGGTACCGGTTAATGGTCTGGTTATTCATCCAAGTGTTCGAATTTCTTTTGAGTTTTCTGTTATTAAGATACATGCTTTCACTGAGTGGCTTGTCTGGATTGGATTGTAGATGCCATTTGGTGTACTACAGGTGCAGCTGGTTTAGATCGTCGTTCCATTTCTGTAATATATTTTATGCAATGGGGAATGAGCCTAACGTGTCCATATATGGTATGGTAAACAACGTAAATGTGTCACTGGGGTTCACCGTCTCCTTTGCTCAATACGTTTGGAGTCTGTTCAACGGTGATTACATTGAAGGGCAGTGTAGTTACATGCTGCCCTACGGTGCAGTTTGCTGACGTGGAACTACAGCTCAAAAAACTGCCCCGGAGGTTTTGTACAACGCAGTTTCTACGAGCCTAATGCGGGGCCCCGGATGTTCGATGAGCCGGAGTGAAACTTGTGCGGCTGGAGAGCGGCACTGAGTAGGATGCTGCGACGAGACAATGGACTTTTATTACACAGTAAAGCCGATTTATCAGCCAAGTTGCGGATGGGAACACATCTCCGGCGTCCGTCCCCAGGATAGCCGCCGGGCAAACAGCGTGCTCGCCGCGAGTAAATTAAACGGCCCCGAGTCCGCGCAGCGCGCCAAACCACGAGAAGTGGTCGCACGTCGCTCTCCATACCTTTACCGACACGTGTGTGCAGTACATTATTACGTGCCATCATGCGAGTCTGAAGGTATACTCTTCTGCGGGCTGTTAGATATATGCGTTCATGTATGAGCGACAAGGCTTTGGACATTTACAGACAATCTGATTTCGTTTTTCCCTTTTCGCAATAGTAAGCACTCGTCAGCAGGTAAAGCAACAGCTTCCATTAGCAACATTAAAACAATGTCATTAGTGAAATGCACAAAAAAGTCTCTAGTGAAATGGTTGCTATATACAAATTTTTTGTCTGTTTCTTCCACTTAGAATCGTGTCGCTATAGTTTTCAGTATGTCAGGCAACTGAATAGACAGAAACCATGTCAGCCTCTCACGATCGCACGAGATCTTGTAATAAATGGTAATTGTCAACATGGGATTTTGGAGATACAGTGGATTAAAGTTTGCAATTGATCCACAAATGCGAATAATTTTATTCTAACATACATTTTGTTCTAGATGGCTGTTAACATCTATATTCTTCCTTACAGGCGTAAAAACAACAAGGAAGAGACTAGAATAAATCCAATATAAAAAAATAAACACATTCGTGTAGTGGAGACACCATTACGTTATCCGAATCACATATTTAGTATTTTTTCCCTCTTCAACAACTGTAGTATAAGCAACCAGTTGCCTTCTGAGGAAAGATTAAATTGCTTATATGCAATTGGTTGCTTATTATTTCATTATGGAAGCACATACGCTAACAACAAAACATAATGATACATAATTATGTGAGAACATTTACACAGCCTAACTAGAGGGCTTAACTGTATAGCGCGTTTGCTTGAAAGTACTTAATCACTCACTTCTCACATAACAGATGTATCCATTGTTTTGCTTGTACCGACAAGAAAAAAAAAAAAAAGGTTCAAATGGCTCTGAGCACTATAGGACTTAACATCTGCGGTCATCAGTCCCCTAGAACTTAGAACTGCGTAAACCTAACTAACCTAAGGACATCACACACAGCCATGCCCGAGGCAGGATTCGAACCTGCGACCGAAGCAGTCGCGCGGTTCCGGACTGAAGCGCCTAGAACCGCTCGACCACAGCGGCCGGCCGACAAGAAAAATCCACGATGGTCGGGAGGGATGTAATCTCACTGTTTCTCAGTGAGTCCGGGTCCGTTGTATTTAATCAAAGAGTTAGACCTGAGTTTTGCCTCGCACATTTCCTGAAACTTAACTTTGCGCCGGATATTACGACGTAATATCTCGCAGGTGAATAAATATGATTGGTATTCTGAAGTCATATTCCATCTGCAGACATCTGCCTTAGAACATCAAAGTCACCAATTTCCCGTATTGTTTTGAAATATTGCCTCCATTCCATTCACCTACTTTTTCAAAACATTTAAGAGGACACTGGCAGCCTTCTTATATCTACAGTTTTTCTTGACTGAAAAACATTCTCACTGCCTGTATCACACCACCTCAGCGTAAACTTCCGTTGTGAGGTTTATCTAAACCTTTTCCGGGGAGATCTATTCTTCTGTTCTTCTGTGTATGTCCCCGCAGCAAGCAGCCACTGGCGTTTATCATGGAGTATCGCCCTGACATATGTTGAATGAAATTTGAACTTTTTCCTGATATATTGTGTTGCTCTTAGGTAGCGTCGATTGCCGATTAACTCAAAATATACGACAGTGGCGCTTACCGTTGTGTTCCCCCGAGCCCTTCAATTGTGAACCATCCTGCGGAGAATTTGAATAAAGTGTGTGGAACAGGTATGAGACTAGTTATATTTTGATGGCATTTCTCAAGATTCAAGTGGCTTGTTATTTTTCATGTACATAAATATATTGTACAACTGAAAAGATTAAGGAATAAACGCGGATTCGACATTGTCAGTGTATCACATCGAACATACTTGAAATGAGTTTTGGTGAGGTACTCACCACAAACTTGATTTAGACAGTCAGCAATTCTGCTCTGAAGCATGGTATACAATTCATCAACTATCTCTTATCTCGGTGACGCTAATTTGCTTTGAGAATTTCTGACACGAGGCGGTCGAGCGCTGTTCAACCCGTTGCAAAGCAATACAAGAACGATAATTTTAAATCGTTTTGTAAATAAAAATCGCTGTTTCCTTGTTGCAGTGTATTTTATTTGTTCCACATATGTTTCGCCTTTTTATTTAAGGCATGTTCTTCGGAGTCTAGAATGACAGTTTTGATTTGATACGCAATATTTGTGTATTATAAAATAATTCACGTCTCGTTTTCTACGTAAATAAATGGTTACTTACAGTTATTTGAGTGTTCGGCTGGCACCTGTGTTTTCCCTCATCTGGTCTCGTGCTGGGGGTCGCACTACGAGGTGCATTCAAGTTCTAAAGCCTCCGATTTTTTTTCTGATTAACTACTCACCCGAAATCGATGAAACTGGCGTTACTTCTCGACGTAATCGCCCTGCAGACGTACACATTTTTCACAACGCTGACGCCATGATTCCATGGCAGCGGCGAAGGCTTCTTTAGGAGTCTGTTTTGACCACTGGAAAATCGCTGAGGCAATAGCAGCACGGCTGGTGAATGTGTGGCCACGGAGAGTGTCTTTCATTGTTGGAAAAAGCCAAAAGTCACTCTTGAGCCAGGTCAGGTGAGTAGGGAGCATGTGGAATCACTTCAAAGTTGTTATCACGAAGAAACTGTTGCGTAACGTTAGCTCGATGTGCGGGTGCGTTGTCTTGGTGAAACAGCACACGCGCAGCCCTTCCCGGACGTTTTTGTTGCAGTGCAGGAAGGAATTTGTTCTTCAAAACATTTTCGTAGGATGCGCCTGTTACCGTAGTGCCCTTTGGAACGCAATGGGTAAGGATTACGCCCTCGCTGTCCCATAACATGGACACCATCATTTTTTCAGCACTGGCGGTTACCCGAAATTTTTTTGGTGGCGGTGAATCTGTGTGCTTCCATTGAGCTGACTGGCGCTTTGTTTCTCGATTGAAAAATGTCATCCACGTCTCATCCATTGTCACAACCGACGAAAAGAAAGTCCCATTCGTGCTGTCGTTGCGCGTCAACATTGCTTGGCAACATGCCACACGGGCAGCCGTGTGGTCGTCCATCAGCATTCGTGGCACCCACCTGGATGACACTTCTCGCATTTTCAGGTCGTCATGCAGGATTGTGTGCATAGAACCCACAGAAATGCCAACTCTGAAGGCGATCTGTTCAACAGTCATTCGGCGATCCCCCAAAACAATTCTCTCCTCTTTCTCGATCATGTCGTCAGACCGGCTTGTGCGAGCCCGAGGTTATTTCGGGTTGTTGTCACACAATGTTCTGCCTTCATTAAACTGTCGCACCCAAGAACGCACTTTCGACACATCCATAACTCCATCACCACATGTCTCCTTCAGCTGTCGATGAATTTCAATTGGTTCAGAAAACGAATGATTTCACGCTGTTCAAGTAAGGAAAACGTCGCCATTTTAAGTATTTAAAACAGTTCTCATTCTCGCCGCTGGCGGTAAAATTCCATCTGCCGTACAGTGCTGTCATCTCTGGGACGTATTGACAATGAACGCGGCCTCATTTTAAAACAATGCGCATGTTTCTATCTCTTTCCAGTCCGGAGAAAAAAAATCGGAGGCCTTAGAACTTGAATGCACCTCGTATAATGTCAGTTATTCACTAACGTGAAAATGAACTTATTTCGTAAGTGAAATCATTGTGCGACCTCCAGCATGTGACTATATTACAGGAAACGCAGATGCCAGCCAAAACCTCGAATAATTGTAAGTAAATACTCATTTGCGTACGAAAACAGGAACTGAATTCCTTTAAAATCCACAAATAGCACATGTCAAAGCAAAATTGTATCATTGTAGGTTCTACTGAAGAAACCTTAAAGTAAAAGACGAAACGCGTCTGGCACAAATAAAATACATAGCAACCAAAAAAGGCGGTTTTCATTTACATAAAGAATATTTCTGAGCTTGCTGCAGATGATAGCCACCCAAACAAACTTGTTATAATTCTTCAGACGTACAAAACAATTACATTCTGATTTATTATTCGAGAACTGTTATTTAGGAACAAAAAGAAAGAAAACATAGTTACATTTAAATAAATAATTGGCGACTTTAACCTCGTTGCTAAGAAGGCTTCGAAAGCAAATTGGAGTTTGATTTTATAATTGGCTTATGATTACTACTCAAGGTGAAAACAGATTTCGTAGATGCCCACTGCCAACTAAAATTGGATGTTTGTATATGCAAGTGATTAGTATTTCAGCACAATCATATTATACTTTTTATTTTGGGTGGAGCCACAGTCATGATAATTTTTTTGAATTATGCTCCCGCCATTTGATTGTAAACGAGAACATCTGTAAAACGCATAAAAATATTGCAGACTTTCATTTCTGGACCTTATAGCACAGCTGTTATATGATACTGCTAACCAGTAATCAGGTATGCGCCACACTGTTGTGTTTGAACAACTCAACTACAGAAAATATTTCTCAACTCCAGTAGAGTAATGGCGTGCTGCAAAAAGAGTTAATTATTTTGATGCTAACCGAAAACGTGTGCGCTTGTCTGGCTTGCAATACACAAAAGCTGTTAGTGCTCAGGAAGACAGTGTAATAGTGCAATGAGCATAGACGCCCGCTTTCAGGATGTTTTTATAGTATAATAGTAATCTGGAAGAAAGAAACAGGGTTAAGTGAAGTTTTTTTTGATGGTGTTAGAAGAGTAATCTATTAATTTGCTTTGTTATTTCGAAACCCGGCACTGACGATAAACGTTATTAATTTCGCAGGCTATGAAGATGGTTTGTTTTCGCCCTTTGTGAACCATGAAGTCGCTTCGGGCTCACATAGGTACCTGTGACGTTCATGCCACATCACTGTTAAATCGCTGTGTAGGCACGCAGACTCTTCGAAGGCTCTACGTGTGTAATGGATAATCTACTGTAGTACAGTTTCTTTCTCATTAGCTCGTTCGTCGAACTTACTTCACAACATACAGCCGGGAAAAAAAATACGTTCATAAATTTGTGGAGTTACTAGACGAAGGGAAAAGGAACACTTTGGTTATGTGACGCAAATCTCACAGGTGCACAGTTTTCCTGTTTGGGGTGCGAAGCTAAACTTCCTTAGGCCAACATTGACAGTTGTTTTATTATGATGACGACGAACGAATCGTCGCCAATGTGAATGACTGGTGGCCAAAACATACAAATCTCTTCTTTGCATACACAACAGGTTTGTCAGTGAAGTCGATAAGGAGCTGGCTGCATGGTCTGGGTCTACAACGACTAAAATAATTAAATGTCGTTGGTAAAAAATAATATATTGTACTTTACTGGTGGTACAGGAGTCTTCATAGTCAGGAGAAAGGCCATACTTTAACTAAGCGCCTTGTTAGAGGTTGCTTCCTATCAGCTGAAGGCTATACTACTTTACTACTTGACGCCCCGAGCAAGAGTGGCCGAGCCGCGCGGGATTAGCTGAGCGGTCTGCGCGCTGCAGTCATGGACTGTGCGGCTGGTTCCGGCGGAGGTTCGAGTCCTCCCTCGGGCATGGGTGTGTGTGTGTTTGTCCTTAGGATAATTTAGGTTAAGTAGTGTGTCAGCTTAGGGACTGATGACGTTAGCAGTTAAGTCCCATAAGATTTCACACACACACACACAAAAGAGTGGCCGAGTGCACGCTAGAGAGTTGTATGCAAGCGGCGCTAGTCTCGACTCGCGGGTCCAGCGATACCAGTACGGACCGCGGTCGATAACTGCAACCCCTAACAAGTGTGGTATCGAACGTCGATGCCACAGTTTTGACTGCTTTGTATGCAGCAAATTGACGTTAGAATGTGACTTGAAGCACGATTACATTTTACTGATTGGGAGGATAAGTTCTGTAAATAATCCTGTGTTTTGTTTTCTGAGGAGGCTGCCTTCAAAGGGAAGGAAAATTCAACAGCTACAATAGCCACGTCCGGGAGTTGGAAAATCCGTAGGCAACTCATGTATTCCACCATCAACAGAGATTTTCCATAACCGTGTGGATGTGTTGTTCATTGTCGTCTGTCTGGGCCGCATCTTCTTCCTAACAAGCGCGGTGGAGGAAATTATCCTTTCTTTCTCCGTGAAGTACTACCTGAAATATTGAAGAATGTCCCGCTAGCAATCAGGCAACGTTTATGGTTCCAGCACGACGGGCCACTCAACAAAAAAATGGCTCTGAGCACTATGGGACTTAACATTTTAGGTCATCAGTCCCCTAGAACTTAGAACTACTTAAACCTAACTAACCTAAGGACATCACACACATCCATGCCCGAGGCAGGATTCGAACCTGCGACCGTAGCAGTCGCACGGCTCCGGACTGCGCGCCTAGAACCGCGAGATCACCGCGGCCGGCGGGCCACTCAACACTTTGGCGTTGATGAGAATATTTTGGCAACGTTTTCCTCAGTTGTTAGCTTGAAAGCGGTGTGCCGGTAGTGTGACCTCAGCGGTCTCTGGGCCTCGCTCCTATGGGTTTTGTGTGTGTGTGTGTGGGGGGGGGGGGGGGGGAGGCGAGGGAGATGAAGCGTTTGGTGTACGAGATACCGACGGACACTCCAGAAGAGCTGGTTGCCCATTTGACGGGAGCTGCAGCCATTATTCGTGGAGCACTTGGTTGTTTTGAGCTTGGCAGACGGTCATTAGAACGCAGACGCCGGTTGTGCATGAATTTAAATGCATAACATTTTCATCAGAATGTTGAAATGAATATTCTTCACACTTCAGTTGAAACATAGTCTTTGGACGTCAACTAGCGTTAAAACCATCATGGACTCCTAGCGGGGAAACGGACACCTGTATAAAAAATATTTCTTTTTATCTCCTCCTCTAAATAGACTAAAATTTTGTGTACGTAGGTTTTTTTACAGGTTTTATTTTCCATTTTCGAAATGCGCTGCGTACGACGCTACTGTCATCTACACAATGTGTTATTAAGCATCTCGCTTTGGTACTGTTTTTAAGGTTTCATGGACAAACAGATAGTGTTGTCTCAAATAGGCAATAACTGGAGAAGGAATTTTGTATTAAATTTAAATAAAACCTTTTGTTTGTCTGCTAGAGTGCTGTTGAATGTCGTGTTTGAGTGCTGTGCCATTATCTTCGTCGGACTTGAAAATAAACTTAATGAACGCACTACGGTGTAGCCTGCATCTCAAGATTAAACATATTTTACACATACATGAATGAGGTGGAGTTAATAGATACGAAAAAAAATTACATTTATCTGAAATCTGAATTCATTATTAGGATTAATTACGTGGTAGCTTACTAACTAAAAACTATAGAGCAGCAAGGGAGAGTTACGTGTGTAAGACTGAAGATTAATTGGACCAGTTGATTTAACTCCCAGTGAAATCTTACGTAAACTCATGATTATGACGGAACATCGTGTTCGTGCCCCACCGCCCTTAACACAAGAGGCACAGATGTTGTTGAGTGAAATGGAATATTATATTGCTGGCGTTTAGTTAATCAGCGGCTGCAGGGGGCGGGGGGGGGGGGGGAGTTAGAGAGAGAGGATGCAGCCATATGAAGCGAGCAAACGTGCCGTACCTGCAGAGAAGAGAAATCCGAGCGGATTGAGAAGCACAAGAAGGCGGCTGGCAGAGTGAGAGGAAGTGTTTGAGAGCTGGGAAGCTGGGGGCTCTAATTAAGGCAGAGGCCGAGTCACAAAGAGGCTGGCACAAGAGCCTCCAGCCGGCCTGCCTGCCCACACCGTGACGTGCATTTGGGTCCAGCGACAGCTGCTAGGTTCACCTCTAGCGCGGCCCACACCTGGCTGTTCCCACACGGGGGTAAGTGGCTGCTGTAAACGTGCAAGTACCTGCAGGGCTCCTGAATGCTTGGTGCTCTCTCTTTGAGATTGCCACTCACCTATATGACGCTGTGGTTAAGGCTGAGCAGTTGTAATTGCGAGACGCAGCGTTCAAATCTCATTCCAGATCTACATCTACATCCATACTCCGCAAGACACCTGACGGTGTGTGGCGGAGGGTACCTTGAGTACCTCTATCGGTTCTTCCTTCTGTTCCAGTCTCGTTCGTGGAAAGAAGGATTGTCGGTATTCCTCTGTGTGGGCTCTAATCTCCCTGATTTTATCCTCATGGTCTCTTCGCGAGATATACATAGGAGGGAGCAATATACTGCTTGACTCCTCTCGAAACTTCAACAAAAGCCTGTACCGAGCTACTGAGCGTCTCTCCTGCAGAGTCTTCCACTGGAGTTTATCTATCATCTCCGTAACGATTTCGTGATTGCTAAATGATCCTGTAACGAAGCGCGCTGCTCTCCGTTGGATCTTCTCTATCTCTTCTATCAACCCTATCTGGTACGGATCCCACACTGCTGAGCAGTATTCAAACAGTGGGCGAACAAGCGTACTGTAACCTACTTCCTTTGTTATCGGATTGCATTTCCTTAGGATTCTTCCAATGAATCTCAGACTGGCATCTGCTTTACCGACGATCAACTTTATATCATCATTCCATTTTAAATAACTCCTAATGCGTTCTCCCAGATAGTTTATGGAATTAACTGCTTCCAGTTGCTGATCTGCTATTTTGTAGCTAAATGATAAGGGATCTATCTTTCTATGTATTCGCAGCACATTACACTTGTCTACATTGAGATTCAATTGCCATTCCCTGCACCATGCGTCAATTCGCTGCAGATCCTCCTGCATTTAAGTACAATTTTCCATTGTTACAACCTCTCGATACACCACAGCATCATCTGCAAAAAAGCCTCAGTGAACTTCCGATGTCATCGCAAGGTCATTTATGTATATTGTGAATAGCAACGGTCCTATGACACTCCCCTGCGGCACACCCGAAATCACTCTCACTTCGGAAGACTTCTCTCCATTGAGAATGACATGCTGCGTTCGGTTATCTAGGAACTTTTGAATCCAATCACACAATTGGTCTGACAGTCCATATGCTCTTACTTTGTTCATTAAACGACTGTGGGAAACTGTATCGAACGCCTTGCGGAAGTCAAGAAACACGGCATCTACATGGGAACCCGTGTCTATGGCCCTCTGAAACTCGTGGACTAATAGCGCGAGCCGGGTTTCACACGAGTGTCTTTTTTCGAAACCGATGCTGATTCCTACAGAGTAGATTTCTAGTGTCCATAAAAGTCATTATACTCGAACATAATACGTGTTCCAAAATTCTACAACTGATAGACGTTAGAGATATAGGTCTATTGCAATTTTGTCATATGATGACATGATGGAGACTGTGACTGTTGTTTGAAGACAAATTTTGATGGTGTTAGGACAGCAACCGGCCACAAATTTACTTTCAGTTCCTTTATTCAAAGGAAACCGTTACTGGTTTCGAATCGTTGTGATCCATCCTCAGACGGTTTACACGCTTTCTTTATGACATGACTGGCAGTATCGTAACCACTTAATCACGTGACTCGTTTTCTCGGTCCTTGTGCAACGCAGGTTTGAGATAAATTTTGTAGTACGCATTGGACTTCCAAGAAATTAATTAAATGTATGGGATCAGTATGCTTAAAAAATACATCAGTTCTAACAATCGAACTTCACCGTTTATTCAAAAGACGCTTCATCGGACTGTTCTCTCTAGTAAAGACGTGTGAAACGTCAAACGTGGGGAGGGGGGATGGAGTGCGAAGAGCACTACAAAGGCTTGGGTGCAGGGGGGGGGGGGAGATATATTGTTCCCGGCCGCCCCCATTCCCCGCAAACTCAATTACAGACGGACAGCATTTTGTCGCATCTTTTAAGCAATTTTTTTTGTCATCAGTGTACTGACTGGTTTGATGCGGCCCGCCACGAATTCCTTTCCTGTGCTAACCTCTTCATCTCAGAGTAGCACTTGCAACCTACGTCCTCAATTATTTGCTTGACGTATTCCAATCTCTGTCTTCCTCTACAGTTTTTGCCCTCTACAGCTCCCTCTAGTACCATGGAAGTCATTCCCTCACGTCTTAGCAGATGTCCTATCATCCTGTCCCTTCTCCTTATCAGTGTTTTCCACATATTCCTTTCCTCTCCGATTCTGCAGAGAACCTCCTCATTCCTTACCTTATCAGTCCACCTAATTTTCTACATTCGTCTCTAGCACCACATCTCAAATGCTTTGATTTTCTTCTGTTCCGGTTTTCCCACAGTCCATGTTTCACTACCATACAATGCTGTACTCCAGACGTACATCCTTAGAAATTTCTTCCTCAAATGAAGGCCGGTATTTGATATTAGTAGACTTCTCTTGGCCAGAAATGCCTTTTTTGCCATAGCGAGTCTGCTTTTGATGTCCTCCTTGCTCCGTCCGTCATTGGTTATTTTACTGCCTAGGTAGCAGAATTCCTTAACGTCTTTGACTTCGTGACCATCAATCCTGATGTTAAGTTTCTCGCTGTTCTCATTTCTACTACTTTTCATTACCTTCGTCTTTCTCCGATTTATTCTCAAACCATACTGTGTACTCATTAGACTGTTCATTCCGTTCAGCAGATCATTTAATTCTTCTTCACTTGCACTCAGGATAGCAATGTCATCAGCGAATCGTATCATTGATATCCTTTCACCTTGTATTTTAATTCCATTCCTGAACCTTTCTTTTATTTCCATCATTGCTTTCTCGATGTACAGATTGAAGAGTAGGGGCGAAAGGATACAGCCTTGTCTTACACCCTTCTTAATACGAGCACTTCGTTCTTGATCGTCCACTCTTATTATTCCCTCTTGGTTGTTGTACATATTGTATATGACCCGTCTCTCCCTATAGCTTACCCCTACATTTTTCAGAATCTCGAACAGCTTGCACCATTTTATATTGTCGAACGCTTTTTCCAGGTCGACAAACCCTATGAACGTGTCTTGATTTTTCTTTAGCCTTGCTTCCATTATTAGCTGTAACGTCATAATTGCCTCTCTCGTCCCTTTACTTTTCCTAAAGCCAAACTGATCGTCACCTAGCGCATTCTCAATTTTCTTTTCCATTCTTCTGTTTATTATTCTTGTAAGCAGCTTCGATGCATGAGCTGTTAAGCTGATTGTGCGATAATTCTCGCACTTGTCAGCTCTTGCCGTCTTCGGAATTGTGTGGATGTATGCTTTTCTGAAAGTCAGATGGTATGTCGCCAGACTCATATATTCTACACACCAACGTGAATAGTCGTTTTGTTGCCACTTCCCCCAATGATTTTAGAAATTCTGATGGAATGTTATCTATCCCTTTTGTCTTATTTGACCGTAAGTCCTCCAAAGCTCTTTCAAATTCCGTTTCTAATACTGGATCCCCTATCTCTTCTAAATCGACTCCTGTTTCTTCTTCTATCACATCAGACAAATCTTCACCCTCATAGAGGCTTTCAATGTATTTTTTTCCACCTATCTGCTCTCTCCTCTGCATTTAACAGTGGAATTCCCGTTGCACTCTTAATGTTACCACCGTTGCTTTTAATGTCACCAAAGGTTGTTTTGACTTTCCTGTATGCTGAGTCTGTCCTTCCGACAATCATATCTTTTTCGATATCTTCACATTTTTCCTGCAGCCATTTTGTCTTAGCTTCCCTGCACTTCCTATTTATTTCATTCCTCAGCGACTTGTATTTCTGTATTCCTGATTTTCCCGGAACATGTTTGTACTTCCTCCTTTCATCAATCAACTGAAGTATTTCTTCTGTTATCCATGGTTTCTACGCAGCTACCTTCTTTGTACCTATGTTTTCCTTCCCAACTTCTGTGATGGCCCTTTTTAGAGATGTCCATTCCTCTTCAACTATACTGCCTACTGCGCTATTCCTTATTGCTGTATCTATAGCGTTAGAGAACTTCAAACGTATCTCGTCATTCCTTAGTACTTCCGTATCCCACTTCTTTGCGTATTGATTCTTCCTGACTAATGTCTTGAACTTCAGCCTACTCTTCATCACTACTATATTGTGATCTGAGTCTATATCTGCCCCTGGGTACGCCTTACAATCCAGTATCTGATTTCGGAATCTCTGTCTGACCATGATGTAATCTAATTGAAATCTTCCCGTATCTCCCGGCCTTTTCCAAGTATACTTCCTCCTCTTGTGATTCTTGAACAGGGTATTCGCTATTACGAGCTGAAACTTGTTTCAGAACTCAGTTAGTCTTTCTCCTCTTTCATTCCTTGTCCCAAGCCCATATTCTCCTGTAACCTTTTCTTCTACTCCTTCTCCCCATTCCAGTCGCCCATGACTATTAGATTTTCGTCCCCCTTTACATACTGCATTACCCTTTCAATATCCTCATACACTTTCTCTATCTGTTCATCTTCAGCTTGCGACGTCGGCCTGTATACCTGAACTATCGTTGTCGGTGTTGGCCTGCTGTCGATTCTGATTAAAACAACCCGGTCACTGAACTGTTCACAGTAACACACCCTCTGCCCTACCTTCCTATTCATAACGAATCCTACACCTGTTATACCATTTTCTGCTGCTGTTGATACTACCCGATACTCATCTGACCAGAAATCCTTGTCTTCCTTCCACTTCACTTCACTGACCCCTACTATATCTAGATTGAGCCTTTGCATTTCCCTTTTCAGATTTTCTAGTTTCCCTACCACGTTCAAGCTTCTGACATTCCACGCCCCGACTCGTAGAACGTTATCCTTTCGTTGATTATTCAATCTTTTTCTCATGGTGTAACGTTGTTTTAATAATTTGCTATGAAAGCGGTACTGATGGACAATAAAAGCGGGTTAAAAGCTGTGAGCTGTCTGGGGAAGTTAACCTTGCATTACTGCGCAACTGTTTCACCAGGTATCCAGTCTAGCTTACCAAATTCCCAACCAGACGAACATTAATTATAATCTTTTAATAGTCATACGACAACCGGTGATATATATATAAAAAAGAGAATTTAAATAAAAAGAAAGAAATCAGTTTATATTTGGAAATTTATTTTAACATTGGTTGGTTGGTTGGTTTGGGGAAGGAGACCAGACAGCGTGGTCATCGGTCTCATCAGATTAGGGAAGGATTGGGAAGGAAGTCGGCCGTGCCCTTTCAGAGGAACCATCCCGGCATTTGCCCGGGTGATTTAGGGAAATCACGGAAAACCTAAATCAGGATGGCCGGACGCGGGATTGAACCGTCGTCCTCCCGAATGCGAGTCCAGTGTCTAACCACTGCGCCACCCCGCTCGGTTTTAACATTGATTATTGCAATTTCAGCATATTAAACTCGATTCATAACTAAGCTGGTGCCTTATTTAGGATTGTGAAAATGTGAGATTGTAATCTTACGGAACACATCAAATATGGAGCCAAGATTGGGAGACTGCATACAACACTGCATTCATAAAATAACACACGAAGAACGTTGAAACATATGCAAGAGGAAATTAACCACAACCAACCGATTCAATTTTCACCCAAAGAAATTACGTTCGTAGCACAATCCTCTCCGTCATGTAATTACCACACACTGGTATACTAAATTCATACTAACTCTCTGTGAAATCTTCCCAAAAAGAATAGCTGAGGGCTACTTTGATGATTACACAACATGCTTCACGTGGTCAACTTGGTTTACACAAAGCGTATAACTCCACAATAATTTTGATAATTAAAATAAATTAGATCGAAAAGCAGTTTACAAAAGAAAAACCTCGAACTGGTTACTATCGTCTTACTATTAACCTGATGGGTCAACAGTTATATAAGCACGTGGTACTGGTCTCGCAAAGTACACCCCACGTGGGTTGAACATAAAGAAAAGTTGCTATATTGAAAAATAATGTCAAGACGAGACGTTATAATCACACAAGCATTCGCATTTAAGATTGATCTTAGTTAGAGTTACTGATCAACCCGTGGTTCCACTTTACTCACAAAGTAGTGACAAAGCAACTACCGGAAAATAATCTGAACTTCACACGAGAATTACACTGCGCTGCAATTTAAGATAACGTTAGATATTTTAGAGCTAAACCTGAAACAAAGGTGATTAAATTTTCAGTTAGGCTGAACTTAAGAAATCCATTGTCCTACGGACTTAGCAGACACGCGCTTAGCCGGAGATCTTACCACTTCAGGCGCTCGCCACGGACCGACTGCCTGGTCCCTTCCTGAGGGGTGACTCACAAATACAAACGGAAGTGGCCAGAGGGGCAGCTTCCTATACCAACATGACAACGGACGGACAGGACCATACTAAGGATAGAAACCTCTTTGCTTCTAGAAAGCGTAGCTACCTGTTCCGACGTTGGTCCTACTGTTCTCTAGCAGACAGCCTTGTCTGCTACCCTCAAGCATGCAACTAGAAATACATTTGCTCATTCATCCTCTCACACAGAAGGGAAGGGGGATGACAGTATCTTATCATATACAGTATATAAAAGAAAGAGACTGTGTGACATGAATTACATATAAACTGTGTTTTAAAGTGTAGTAGTGTGACAGATCGTTTTTGTTTATGTGTAAAAGTAACACGTTCCACTACTCAGTCTCCTCCCAGACAGTCAGAAACGCCACAGTAAATTTAGAAGAGGAATTTATGCCGTAAATGACAACAGATTTAAGAAATTAAACATGAAAGGAATCCAACAGAGACCTTTCATAACCCCAACGCTCCGGGAAAAGACTGTGCAGGGAATTTTCTGGCCATGCTAGGACATTCCCAAGCAGACTTCTCACACCCTACTTAAACCAAAAGTGTAAAGAAAAGGCAAAAGGTCACCAGCTACTTGCTAAAACACAATAATTTCAACAAATCTTTAAAATCTACTAATTTCAAACAGAAAAAAAGAACACAATCTGTGACACCTATTTAAAAGATAGTGTAGACCTAATTCGGTCAGCAAGTAAAAACAATGGTTCCTGTGTCATTAATATGAAAACAATTTCTGGTTGTTACCCTTATGGAGTTCACCAGTATTTGCTCATTGCAAGAGCCAACTGATCACAGGAAAATTTATGACTGTTTATTAACAAGCAAAATTTATGAAAATAGCAAAGGTGCCACAGCAATTAAAAAAGAACATGAAATAACATCAGTATTATAAAGCAGAACATTACAATGCACAATCCGCAAAAGCAAAAAAATGATAAGAGAAAAAAAACATGGTTTACAAAGTGGTTATCGCAAAAAAAATTCTATATCTTATAAAACTAATAATTTGCAGAATTAAAATAACTATGTGGCACTAATTTAATCACTCTACTATATTTCAATTAGTTAGCAAACAATGAGCACTGTGTCATTATATTGAAACTACAATAATTATGTGATTGTTACCCTTAAGGGGTTCCTCACAAGAAATATGCCCCATGCAAGGCTAATCGATCACAGTCCAATGAGAATGAATAGCAATCTGACTGATAAACGAAGCAATGCCACTTGAATGAATTTACGAAACAAAATATCACAAATCTAATACATCACACAAGAACAAACATTGATCAATAAAACAGTACAATAGTCAACATCTAAAAAAACACCAATAAATAAAACACCTGCAAAATACAAGAGTCAAAGTCTAAAAAAAAACAATAAATAGAACACCTGCAAAATACAAGAGTCAGTCTAATAAACACCAATAAATCGAACCCCTGCAAAACACACGAGTCAAAGTTTCTGTGACAGAAACACACGTATATGCATTGAACTAAGAACCGTATAATCACTGTTCACTGACACACTCAGTAGTTCCACTGTTCCGTGGCACAATATACGGGGAAGGGGGGGGGGTCGTCGCCGCAGCTGTCAGTAGGGATTTTTTGTCCATCTGTTGCGTGCAATCCCGCCGTCTCTGCCCTCTCATGAAGTTTCTCTTGGTGGCCCGTGTCACGTACATCTCGATTTGGTTCCATGTTTGTGTTGTCAAATTCGTGCGGTATCCTCGATTGACACGCCAGGTTGATATTCCTGGGCAAGGATGACACTTAATGGCTCTTCTTTGTGCCACCCTTAGCGACCAGAGAACATCGAACCATGATTTACTGTCGCTTGACAGTGGGCATCCGTCAGGAAATGTTGATAGGTGTCGTTGAAGTCTGCCAATTTCTCTGGACAGTACGTGTCAAAAGGCTCCACGCCCCTTTATCCCCTGTCTTCGGTCGTTTCACGGCGCCCGTCTCGCCACGGTCGCGTGCGTGTGGTGCGTTGCCAGCAGATGGATTTCCGCGCGGTGGACCGCTCGCCCATCCAACAGAGACCTTTCAATGGTAACCTCCCCTTTGGCAGTCCCCTCCCGGAGATCCGAATGGGGGACTATTGTCTGTTAGACAACGTTAAACGTGTTATAACTCCAACCAAATTTTGTACTATCTTGTCAGACGTTCATGCGAAGGAAAGGAAGATCTTATAAATCGGAATGGTTTGTGTCTCATACGTGGCTACATCGTAAAGAAAAAAGTGACAAGGTTCCCTGCTATGACTTCATTAGGTCTATCCATACATCTACACCTGCACTCCACAAGCCAGCTGTTGGTGTATGGCGGAGGGTTCTTTGTGTATCATTGCCCATCTCCTCTTTTCCTGTACCAATCGCGAATGGCTCTCAGGAAGAACAACTGCTGGCTAGTGTCCCTGTGAGCTCGAATCTCTGTAATTTTATCTAGGAAGCAGTGTATTGACTGTTCTAGGAACGCACGCTCTCTGAACTTGGACAGTGAACCAAATTGTGGTACAGAACGCCTCTCATGTAGCGTCTCAGTCGAATTGACTGAGCATGTCCATGGCGATTGTGCTTATTAAACGGTCTTCGGACGAAACGTGCTCCTCTTTTTTGGGTTTTCTATATTTCCTCTGCCAATCTTTTCTGGTAAAAATAGCGGGCTGAGAATCAATATTCAATATTTCCTGCAAACTCTTCCCAGTCTGGCATCTGCCTTACCAGCAGTTAGTTTTATGTGGCCGTTCCCCTTTAAATCGCTCTGGACACACATTCTTAGATATTTTATGAATGTGAGCAATAAAAGACCACGTATTGGTGGTTCTTAAAATGACGTTTCTGTAACTGGAAAAGTCACTGTTGCGCCAACAATCACAAATCAGAATTCCCAACCTGCCGAGGGGCATTCAAGCGAGCTGCCTACGAAATCCAGCCGCTGGGCGCTGGGGGCCCATTTCTGTATCTTTCCGCCATTTTGACGCGAGCGCACCAAACGGTCCTGTTTTTGAAGAGCAGCTCCAACATTATTCTATAAGCATTTCGGAATCGATGCCGAACGGTCTAGCGAACCGAGACGCTGTTGTCAGTTCTCCTCGCGCCAACCAATCAAAAACAATCTGCTTCAGATCCGCACATACACACTGCAGTGCCACAGCGGCACAAACCCGAAGCGTGTAGCGGCTGCCACAGGCACCCTGTTCTTTACAGTACCGAAAAGTGTGGTTAGACTACGTAATACTGTTCAAATTTCGCTGACCATGTTGTTCCACGAATGCATGATAACGATAGAACTGTGTTATGAAAACTGTCATAAATGTCACATTGTGTCATTTTGTTATCATTCACATCGACGTCTTGTTTTGGATTTTACTTTTCGGAATACGAGTTAGGAATGGAGTGTAGTACCACATTGTACAAATGCATCTATAGAAACACCCGAAAAATTCGTCTTTGTTCTGTTTTCTGTCATTCCTTAGTTGATTCAAAACCTTCATAAACAGCAAAAATTGTTTAAGAGAGTCTCAAAGAATAAGAAAATGCATAGAATGGGGTTGTAACTTGCTGGTAGAGATCCAAATGATGAAGTAGCCTACTTCCTTATATGATACATCAACAATATGGTTCTTAAAAGCAAAATTTAAAAAAAAACGCCTAATCCAGAGGCGAGGGCAGCTATTGAAGTTCGTCGTAGTCTATAATATGCATGTGATGAATCAAAATGTTTCACATGTGGTTCAAAAATGGTTCAAATGGCTCTGAGCACTATGGGACTTAACAGCTATGGTCATCAGTCCCCTAGAACTTAGAACTACTTAAACCTAACTAACCTAAGGACATCACACAACACCCAGCCATCACGAGGCAGAGAAAATCCCTGACCCCGCCGGGAATCGAACCCGGGAACCCGGGCGTGGGAAGCGAGAACGCTACCGCACGACCACGAGATGCGGGCTTTCACATGTGGTCGTGTAGTCTAAAAACATTATTGCGGGGATCTTTCATCTCTCTCTACTATTGTTAACGATTCGATCGCAGATAAATACTTATGACAAGCAGGAGTATAAAGACGATTGCTGCTAGTTTCATTCGCAGTAATTTAAGTTGTGCTCTTAGATTCCTGTCTGACCACACATTCGGAAATCGCTACATATTCAGAAAAAAATGGTGCATTATTTGTGACAAGAAAAAACGTAAATGTCATTGTCAGCTGTTTCACTACTGCAGTTTTATCTTTCATTTCTTAAACATATGGAAGTCACAGAAAATCGAAGATATTCATTACTGAGAAAGCGCGCTCTTACGTGTAAACAATAACGAATATTTCAGAAAAATACTGAACTTTGACGATTAACTAAGTCTCAGAATGTGTTACAAACACAAAGAAGGAGAAAAGAAATTCGTATCCAGCAGTATGCGAACCTATCGCCTTGGACACTTGCAGTTCATTGCCTTAGCCGCTTGGCTACTACAGCTCGCATGTACTCAGCGCCTTATTTCACATTATTCCAATCCAGAGAGATGCAGGCCGACTTCGTTGCCGAATGATGCGGGCTTATGCCGTAAGTGCATGAAATTTTGAAAGGTTTCCTCTATCAGGCTTCAGAAAATTCCTTTCCATTGTTACTTAAGGAGTTTTAAACGCATTTATATAATTAAGAAGTAAACCATGTATGGAAAAAAGAACGTGAAGTCACTAGTAATTTCAGCTAACACTCAAGTGATATATGTAAGCTGTGCCAACCTTTTGAAATTTAATGATTTTTAAGCTCTTGATTACGTAGAAATAACAGGTATTTTGTGAGAATATTGACCGAAACTGTTTTGTTTATGTTATAATCATTCACATTAACAACAATACACACCATATTTCTAACAAAGGAAAACAGTCTATTATGAACTCACATAACATTCCACTAGAACTACTGACAGCCTTGGGAGAGCCAGTCCTGACAAAACTCTACCATCTGGTGAGCAAGATGTATGAGACAGGCGAAATACCCTCAGACTTCAAGAAGAATATAATAATTCCAATCCCAAAGAAAGCAGGTGTTGACAGATGTGAAAATTACCGAACTATCAGTTTAATAAGTCACAGCTGCAAAACACTAACACGAATTCTTTACAGACGAATGGAAAAACTAGAAGAAGCCAACCTCGGGGAAGATCAGTTTGGATTCCGTAGAAATATTGGAGCACGTGAGGCAATACTGACCCTATGACTTACCTTAGAAGATAGATTAAGGAAAGACAAACCTACTTTTCTAACATTTGTAGACTTAGAGAAAGCTTTTGACAATGTTGACTGGAATACTCTCTTTCTGATTCTGAAGGTGGCAGGGGTAAAATACAGGGAACGAAAGGCTATTTACAATTTGTACAGAAACCAAATGGCAGTTATAAGAGTTGAGGGACATGAAAGGGAAGCAGTGGTTGGGAAGGGAGTGAGACAGGGTTGTAGCCTCTCCCCGATGTTATTCAATCTGTATATTGAGCAAGCAGTGAAGAAAACGAAAGAAAAATTCGGAGTAGGTATTAAAATCCATGGAGAAGAAATAAAAACCTTGAGGTTCGCCGATGACATTGTAATTCTGTCAGAGACAGCAAAGGACTTGGAAGAGCAGTTGAACGGAATGGATAGCGTCTTGAAAGGGGGATATAAGATGAACATCAACAAAAGCAAAACGAGGATAGTGGAATGTAGTCGAATTAAGTCGGGAGATGCTGAGGATATTAGATTAGGAAATGAGACACTTAAAGTAGTAAAGGAGTTTTGCTATTTGGGGAGCAAAATAACTAATGATGGCCGAAGTAGAGAGGATATAAAATGTAGACTGGCAATGGCAAGGAAAGCGTTTCTGAAGACGAGAAATTTGTTAACATCGAGTATTGATTTAAGTGTCAGGAAGTCGTTTCTGAAAGTATTTGTATGGAGTGTAGCCATGTATGGAAGTGAAACATGGACGATAAATAGTTTGGACAAGAAGAGATTAGAAGCTTTCGAATTGTGGTGCTACAGAAGAATGCTGAAGATTAGATGGGTAGATCACGTAACTAATGAGGAGGTATTGAATAGGATTGGGGAGAAGAGAAGTTTGTGGCACAACTTGACTAGAAAAAGGGATCGATTGGTAGGACATGTTCTGAGGCATCAAGGGATCACAAATTTAGCATTGGAGGGCAGCGTGGAGGGTAAAAATCGTAGAGGGAGACCAAGAGATGAATACACCAAGCAGATTCAGAAGGATGTAGAAGCTTGCACAGGATAGAGTAGCATAGAGAGCTGCATCAAACCAGTCTCAGGACTGAAGACCACAACAACAACAACAACATGAACTCACTTTCCTCCCAGATGAGTCCTGGTGATTATTCAGTGACACAATCACTAAATCCGAAGCTAAAACTGCTCAATATATCTAAAATAACAAATTCTAGATGTAAATAAATCACACCGAACTGAAAGAATGGCCATACCAAAACCTAAAACCTCTTGGTACAGTTGTCGAAAAATCGGCGGGAGGACCGATCGGTAACGGGTCTCAGAAGCTTACAGAATAGCACCTAAGGATAAAGAACCGAAAATGACATCACTACTGAGGGTAACCTACTGCACCGATCGATATGAACTATACAGAATAGGGCCCATGAATACTGCTGCCGTAGCATTGTGCAGTACAGCAGCTTGCTATAGTGGTAGGCTCGATCTCCACATGCCATGGCACAACGCCGCACTTCCGTAGCCACCTACGTGATGGGAGGTGGGCTGCTGTCACAACATAACTGGTCGCTGCCCAACCACTAGTAGCACTTGTATCTTGACCGGTTCCTTGACTTACGACTCCACACCATGACAGTTTCCACACCGGCTGTCGGTCCGATATGGGCTGAGCAACTTCAACCTCGCCAAGCACAATAATCAGCTAGCTACTGCTCTACGAGCCTCTACTATACCTGATCGTTGTGGGTCTCAAGGCGGTACTACCGAATTTACACGACCTCTAGCCGTCTTTGTCCAGCCCACTGGGTGACTCCGATGGTCCTGGGTTCGGTACAGGACGTATGCGCGTCCGACCTGCTTTTCAAAGTTGCCACAGTGTGACATTGGTGGCACTGCCTGATGTACACTTCAGCTGTCGCAGGGCCTAGCACACCGCTGGAAGTTACTCTGAGGTAGCATTCTGCTGCCTGGATGACCACACGCAACACCCTCTGGTATGGAAGTCAACAACTTCTTGTATAAGTCATATTGAATAAAGAATGTTTGTACGGAATGAGCTCCCCTGATACTGCGCTCGCCGTGGTATTAGCAGAAAGTAGCCCAAGGGTCTCGCACACGCCATTCTGGGGCAGAAATTCCCTGGCTTTAGAGGTGTCTGCATCGCCGATCTCATTACACCACGGAAAAGTTCAAAATACACGGCAGTAGTCTTTTTCATCGAGAGTCTGTCGCAGTTTTAGAGCAATGAGAAAATAGTACACATGTGATCGGCCGACTCGCACGACATCTGCTGGCGAATGAGTAGAAAGCTATAAATGTTTTACTAGTATTTCTCAGTTAACTCAAGTTCCTGGATCGAACAAGAAACTCACTTAGAGGTCATGAAACGATCACTGAAAACCTCGTGACGGTTCTGAATGAGAAGAAGAACGGCGTGCCAAAACTGAAGATCTGGCTGTAGCGCCGCGACACTGGTTGGCGCCGCCAGCAATACAAGACGAAATACTCGAAATTATGACCCCTGTAATCCGGCGAGACGTTGTGCAGCAAATGAAAATTCTCCACTTTACGAAATTATGGCAGACTGGACGACGGACTTGGCTGTCCAGGAGCAGTTCATAGTAAGCGTCCGTTGCGTCATCAAATCTGTTAAGCTCTAAGTAAAAGAACGTTTTCTGAGTGTATACAGCCAGCTGAACTCCAGGGCACCGACACTGGCAACTGTCATCAATTACTTCCATCTAAAACTCGTTACTAATAGAATTTCTACGTGCTCATTGTTTCGATGATGCAGCTTCTTCAAGACCAGATAAAGTGCTGTTACATCCACTGTAGTAATCAATCTTTGGAACTTGCACTACAGGGAGTTTTATGAAGATGTGATCCATTTTGGGATGTGTTTGTAACTGTGAAAGAGTTCTCAAAAATATTTCTCGAATCCGTAAAAATGAAAAACTTATGCGCATTTGTTAAGCTATCGTGTGGTGTCGAAAAGTCGATTCCAAACCCGAAAGTTCAACGGATGGTACTAATGTGTTCAAACCGACGAACTGTAAGGGTACCATTTTTTAAACTTATCAGAGATAATTATTACCGGGTTCAGAAGACAGTGTCCGAAGTACTGAATGCACAGTGCTCAATTAGAGACGAGAGACGCTCAGTTCCGTGTGGTTTTGATGGCGCCTCTAAGTGTTTTAGAATACTTTTTATTTGACAGCTGCTGTTGAAGTGTTTGAACTATACAAAGAATTGACCAAATCCCTAACGAACCCAAATCTTAAAGCAACCGGAGGTAAATGTTCTGTAGACGTTCTAAAAGCAACTCTTGCGAATATTAGGACTGCGAAAGCGTATGATGTGCTGTTAGAGAACGCCAATGATGATTCCAAGAAGCTAATCTTACGGGCAAGAAAAATACCAGCGAGACTGAAACAAACAGAAACCTCGTCTATCCCTGATGAATTGTCACATGAACAATGGTTTATGAAAGGTGTGTTTGAAATCATTGCTCTCTTTCTGAATCAGAATGATCGAAGGTTCAATCAAGAGGATCTAAAGCGACGATCCCATCTTGGACAGATTCTTGTTAAGTCCTTCCAAACAAGTCGTCCGTCTACACGACAGTGGAAAGAGTTATTTAGAGCATACGCAGTAGACTTTTACTTGGACGGGTTTCATGCGCAGCTCGAAAATCTGTGAACCGTAACGAGAATGCATTTCCAGAGGTGGGTCAAGCAGGTAGCCGTAACGTTTTGGTTCATCGGTATATGTAAACATGTAACAGCATCCGATATTAACGTTAACTGACGCAATATCCTAAGTTCACTGATACCATGTTTTGTATGAAATAGTGTAACACATGCTTGTTCTGTATATCGCACCAGTTGTGAATGTACGATATTATTCCGTTTGATGGTAATATTGGACAGTGTTACATGTCGACTTATTCAAGACGTGGACCTGACAGATGAATACATGTGACATTTTTGTGTAAAATTGCGTGATTAGGTTAAAGGAAATGCCGTTAGCTAATTGTCAATGGAATAACGTGTTTACTTCAAATAAAAATACACCGAGATGTAGGAAATGTAACACAGTTCAAGAAATATAATGTAGCTCTGGGACACTAAAAGAGAATCGAAGTAGGCTTTGGAAAGTTCTATTGCATATATCATATTATATCCCGTGTATGAGTCACGTGAATTGATGTGTCGGCAGCTGGGCCAACACCTTGTAGATAGAGGTGGCTTAATGCACGCTAGACTAACGCAGACGGGCGTGAAGTACTGGAACAGGATACGTAATTAATGCTATGAAGAAAAGAACGGAGTTTCTCATATACTTATCTTTAATTTCTTCTTGTACATCTCTATGGTGAACACAAGTGAGACTCTAATTACAATCACTGTAAGGCTAATGGCGCCTTGCTAGTTCGTAGCCATTAACTTAGCTGAAGGCTATTCTGTCTCTCGGCTAATGAGAGAGAAAGGCTTCGTACGTCTAGTCGCTAGCTCTGTCGTCCGTACAACTGGGATGAGTTCGAGTCAGTCTCTCGAGACCTGCCTTGTGGTGGCGCTAGGTTTGCGATCACACAGTGGCGACACGCGGGTCCGACATGTACTACAGGACCGCGGCCGATTTAAGCTACCACCTAGTACGTGTGGTGTCTGGCTGTGACACCACATGAATGAGAGAAGATGGATTAGGGCGTGTAAAATAGGAACAAAATTGTTCACCCGGGCTTCGTACGTGAAACGAATAGGGCGAGGAATAACTAACAATAGTGCAAAGTACTGTGCACCTCTTACAGGATTGCATACAGGTAGGCGTATATCTCCTTTGAACAGATGGGAGCACGTTCACATAATAATAGGTAATAGCAAGTAACAGTTACTTGCGACTCGTTGTTGTTCGACGCTATCAAAACAGCAGATCTAATAATAAGTAGTATGGGAATACTGGGGAAGGCTTCGGCAAACGAGCAACTCCCGCTCTAGTAGCTGCGTGAAGAGCAGTTGGATGTAGTTTGGGGCAGTGATAAAAGTTTTAAGTAGGGTCGGGGGGCGGGTGACAGTTTGGCCGGCCGAGTCACGCCAGCGGTCGGCTCGACGTCGCCGTGTTTCGGGAAGCAATATAACAAGTTGGTCGCCAGACGTCAGGCAATAAGGCAGGCGGGGCCCCGCGCATGCGCACTAGGAGCGCCCGCTCTACGTTAGACGGCGCTCGGTCACATCGCAGAGATTCTGCGCGCCGCATACTATGCATGCGCTTAGAACGTACTGTTTAGCACACATACGGGTTATTCCGTAACAGCTGTTGTTGGTATTTATAATGCCTTAGAATTTGCCTTATTCACTCCGTGCCATCATTGTTTGACCGAAGTTATTTTACTTATGAATGTAGAAATGAGTGTAACTATTATTACAACACTGAATTATCTGTTGTATAATTCCTTCCTATTTACCGGTTGTTGGGAAGTATTTGTCTGTCTTTACCGCCAGTGGAGCTATAGGTGAAGATCTTGAGAGTATTTGTGTATTCCATCGTCAAAACGAATTCGAAAATTGCTATAAGAATCGTTGGTGGCATTCTAGCTGCCTTACTTTGAGTTTTCGCCAATTTAGATTTTTCGCTGTTTGCATAGGTGGGCCTATTACTAGAAGGAAGCAGCACGTGTCAGGGGGCAAGATAACCAGAGCATATTATTGCGCGATTTGTGCGATTTTTTATAGGGTAAAGAACTCTACACAGTGGGCTTCCGTCGTGAAATGGGTTCCGTATGTGGTGAGAACTGTATTTCAAGCTAAACTGTGTTCTGTTGAATACGGGAATTGAAGAAAGAACGAGAAAGATTCATAAGCATGGAGCATCCTACTCGTCTTACAGAATTTTCCGGTGATGCCACATTACATCAGTGAAGTCCGTCATGTGACAGTGCCTTAGTTTGTTCTCGCGTAACCATCAGTCATAAGCAGTTAGATTTTAAAATTATGCACGTTGGGTCGTCCTCCGGTTGAGTCCAGAGCACGAAAGCAAAGGAATGGTTGCATCCAAGCAGCACATCGTGCGTCGCAGTGAAGGAGTTGATTTGCTTACGCGGTTCAGTACAGGGGACGAGCTATGGTTTTACAACCGCCAAATTGAGTCAAATGGTTGTCCATGGAATGGAAAAATCTCTTCTCCCATCAAAACAAATAAATAAAATATTTAAAAAGTGAAGGTGATTCCTTCGGCACACAAGGTTGTGATATCCACTTTGGGACATGGGCTTTCATAATGCCGTAATTACGTCTGCTTGTTGAAAAGTGTGTACGACATTTTTGGTCGGGAGTCCCTCCTGCGGCGTTCGGCACTTCGGCGACTTGCGCGACGATGACGATGATGGTGATTATGATGACACGTAGTCCCGACCGATGAAAATCCCGACCCGACCAGGAACCGAACCGAAGACCCCCGTATCGGGCGGCCCTCCTGTAGGCATCTAACGCTGGAGTGTTGCCCACCGATGTGAACCATTATGTATCAGTGTTGCAGAAAACTGCCAATTATACGTAGGCAGTAGTCTGGCAAGGTTTGTAGATCTTGCAGTTTGATCCAGAGCTTATCAGTTCACACATGGTGATAAGCTTTTTCTGTGTCTAAAAATATGGCTATTGTATACTTGAAAATATTTGTATTATATGGTTGTTGGTTGAGTCGGGGGAGGGGACCAAACAGCGAGGTCATCGGTCCCATCGGATGAGGGAACGATGGGGAAAGAAATTGACTGTGTTCTTTCAAAGGAACAATCCCTGCATTTGCCTGAAATGATTTAGGGAAGTGACGGGAAACCTAAACCAGGATGGCCGGAGCGGGTTTGAATCGTTGTCCTTCCGAATGCATGTCCAGTGTGCTAACCACTGCGCTACCTCGATTGGTATTTCTTACTATAGCCGATGTACTCTTTGATTCACCGTAGTTGAATTTCAGCTGAAAGCAAAGGCTGTAATGCAAAATGATCTGGCCTAATGATGTCCTGATCGTGGATAAATGGTCTCATGTGGCGCAAAATGAGGCGTTCCAGCAATTTCGTTAAAGTGGAAAGTAGGCTAATAGGATGGTAGTTAGTCGGTAGACTAAGCTCTTTGTCAGGTTTTGGGATTGGAGCGATTCGTGCGACCTTCCATGCACCCGGAAAAAAGCCCAGCCTCATAAAACTTATAAACCCTTGTGAGCGACACTAAGGGCTTGTGTGAAAGATAGTTTAGACGTTCATTTGTAATTCCATCCGGTTCGGGGATAGAGTAGGTTCCCAGATGGCGGATTAAAATCTTTACCTCAGCTACTGTGGTCAACGCTTGTTCAAAGTGTCGAGTGGACACTCTTATATTCTGAGCTCTGCGACGTATTCCTTCAATATTGTCATAGTCGAGCAAGTCATCAGTGGTGATTTGAACCTCGTAAGCCTCTACGAAAATTTCGGCCTTGCCCAGAGGATCGTATGTTATTTCTTGCAGGCCCTGGAGCGGCCGTTTCGGCGGTCGTGGTTGCCGAAAGTGGTCGCGCGTCTGGAGGGAAAAGGGGGTAATTTCGTCTTCCCACATTTCCTCGCGGTGTTCCGTAACTCGAAGGTGCAGTTCTCTGGAGAGCCCTCATCATCTCTCTGTGGTCATCCGGATTCCTATATCGATGCTAGCGCCGTCGTGCCCTGTTCTTGAGATATTTCAGTCCATGCAGCAATGGAGAGAACGTGTTTTGATGGGAGACAAGATATACCATGGTAATAGAAGCCCGTCAGAAGGAAATCTTGATCTTCCCTGTCAAATTGCCGATGGCTTTATCGTTGTTATCAGTGGCTGACACGTCGTCAATGGGCCGACGTTATTATTGAGCCATCGCGACAATTACTCCCAATATGTAGTGGAAGACAATGCTGTTGACAAGCGATTCAGGGCCTCAGGCAGGACACCAAGCGTGGGCTAGTGGCCAGATATAAGGTCATTGATTGCACGTAACTGAAAAGCTTGTTGTAGGTTCTGGAGAATTACGATGTCCAGGACATCCGGGCTGTGGATTGGATTTGCTGGAATGTACGTTGGGTCTTCTGGTCCAAAGACTGTAGCCTCCAGGCGCTCCTCCACGTTGTAAAGACGTATTCCACGTGGATTGGTACGTCGAGAATTCGAGGGGAATATTTGGCGTTCAAGTCGCCACCTGACAACACCTCGGGGAATCGGTCGAAAATGAGCTGTAAATCGTTCTGCTCGAAGGTCTGCTGATAAGCAGCTAGGAAGGTAATAATCACATAGGACGTGGAAACCGTAATTGCAGCGGCCTCCAGAGTCTCCAATGAGGGCAGAGCAGTGTGTGCATGGGTGATAGAGTTTTTGATAAAAATGACTGTCCCACCCCCAGGGCCGTTTGCCTGGTCTGTCCTGTAGTCTGCCATGTTTTTTAGTTTAAATGTCGACTTGGATGGAGATGTGTTTCAGTTACTAGTAGAATGTCGATCCTATGCCAGTGTATAAATTCTTCCAGTTCCAATTTTTGACGAAAAATTCCATTAATGTTAAAAACGCATTGTGAGATGTCTCTGGTCTGGACGACTTCATGGGCCGTGATTGGGGACAAACAGAAACATGGCGCCCTCAAAGCGGACCAAGAGAGTCATGAGGATATTTGGTGCATCCTTGAATTTCTGTAGAGTATCATTTGTGGTGGTGAAGTTGTCCTTTTGTTGCAAGGAAGCAATAAAGTCTATCTTATCTTTGAAAAGTCCTGGAAGGTCAGAGTCATCCATGGAGGTTTGGACACTTGCAGCTGGTTGGTGGCCTTGCGGGATTCGAATGGAGGTAGATGATGTCCAAGTTGGAGGCTATCATTGTGCCCAATGAGGGAATGTCTTGTGTCAAAAATCGTCAATGTTGTTGGCGTTTGGTAGCTAGCTGCTCCTGCGCCCAGATAGTCAGACCCTCGGCCATATATGTGTTCAGGTCGTGTTGGAACGTAGGAAAGCGTCTCTAGGTAGCTGTAAGTTCGCCATCACAGTTTGCACACTTTGGCTTTTGAGTTCGTGTTTTGGTACAGCACTGCGATTGGTCGTTGTCCACACACCGAATGCATCTGGCAGGTAGCTCATAATAATCAGCTGTGTGAAAAAAATTGGGGCAGTACTTGGGTTGTAGAGGCTGTCCCGAGCTCGGTATGTTCCACCTTGATTCGCATATCGATTGTATGACGAAGGTCGCAGATCGAGTCACTTGTTGCTCTGCAGGCAGGGAGAGACAATAAACGAGCTAAGCCACCAACTGAGTAGATTTTCACCTCTAGACATGAATTGGTTGGCATATACTTTTGGCAAGCCTGTGGCGTGCAGTTCTTTTTCCCTTCTTTGGCTGTAATATCCGTCGGTAGATATTTGATCACCAGTTTTAGAGATTTTTCCGTGGGCGGCTGGTGGGTGAAAAACGGAAGTTTGGTTTGCTGAAAGAAGCAGAGCGCTTCACGTTGTCCTCCATAGTCTCAAAATGGTATTTAATCATTTCCCCCTTAAAAATATGGCCTTTATCGGGCCGCAGACCTGTCTCTCTGCCAGGGTGTGTGGCCGAGCGGTTCTAGGCGCTACAGTCTGGAACCGCGCGACCGCTACGGTCGCAGGTTCGAAGCCTGCCTCGGGCATGGATGTGTGTGATGTCCTTAGGTTAGTTAGGTTTAAGTAGTTCTAAGTTCTAGGGGACTGATGACCTCAGAAGTTAAGGCCCATAGTGCTCAGAGCCATTTGAACCATTTTTTAGACCTGTCTCTCTATCTATGTATTCAGGGAAAGGTTTTTGTCCACATACTCTATCGTGGTATCTTTCCTGGCGGCGCTTTCGGCGGCTGTAGTTGGTCAGAGTGGATGGTGGAGGCAGTTTTCTCTGCAGCTGGTTACGTCATCTCTTCCATCTGCTCACCCTCTACTGGTTTGATGTAGGAATCTGGTGTTGGCGCCTGTTGGAATGTTCAAGTTCTTGTGATTTTTTTGCGTTCTTTACCAGTTCGTTTGTGGCGAACTGTTTGAAACAGTTGTGCATCGCCTTCGTCGTCAGACGACTCTGCAGAGTCGGTTTCCGACACTGGGGGAGGGCCGCGCCTGCTGTCCTCATCTGATGAGTTATTATTATATGCTTCAGGTGTTTTCAATCCACGCCTGGCGGCAATGTACGAGGGTCGGTCAAAAAGTAATGCCTCCCATTTTTTTTCTACTTAAAGAAATTAAGTTAAGTGAAAAATTTGAATTTGGCGCCATTCCTCAAACCTTCTTCTGCAATCCACTGCAGTAGTAACTTTCTGTGTCAACAGGTGGCAGCACAGCAGAAGTTTGTAAGATGGCCGACATCGATGTTCGTTTGAGACAGCGTTGTGTGATTGAATTCTTGAATGCAGAAGGTGAAACGCCCATACGCATTCATGAAAGACTGAAGAAGGTGTATGGTGTTGTGACAGTGGATGTCAGCACTGTTAGACGATGGGTTCGTCGTTGTAAGGAAGCTGAAGGGCAAACACCGTTGACTGACGAAAAGCGGAGCGGCAGGCCGGTGAGTGTAGTGACTCCACACAACATTCAGCAAGTTGATGACATCATTCGTGGTGACCGTCGGGTGACTGCAGATGAAGTGTGTCGCATTATTTCTCTTAGTAAAGGCAGTGTGATCACGATTATTAAACAATTGGGGTACTCAAAAGTTTGTGCACGGTGGGTTCCAAGAATGTTAACCGATCAGAATAAAGAGGCAAGGAAAACAATAGCCTCCCAACACTTGCAGCGCTTCCGTTTGGAGGGAGATGAGTTTCTGAAAAAAATTGTGACCGGGGACGAAACATGGGTGCATTTTTTTGAACCCGAATCAAAGAGGCAGTCAATGGAGTGGCGTCACACAAGCTCGCCGAGGAAGAAAAAATTCAAAACTGTGCGATTGGCAGGGAAAGTTATGGCAACAGTTTTCTGGGATACAGAGGGTGTGATTCTGGTTGATTTTTTGGAGCAGGGATGCACAATAAATTCTGTTCAATACGTCACAACCCTCAAAAAACTTAAAGCACGTCTTCAGCGAGTTCGCCCAACAAAATCAATGGCAGATGTTCTTCTTTTGCATGACAATGCAAGACCACACACCAGTCGTCACACCTCTGACGAGATTGTCAAAATTGGATGGGACGTTTTGCCTCATCCCCCATACAGCCCTGACCTGGCACCATCAGACTTCCATCTGTTCGGGCCACTAAAAGAAGCTCATCGTGGGATTCATTTTGAAGATGAGGAGGCCGTCAAAACATCCGTGCGTCAATGGCTTAGGAAGCAGAGCTGTGATTTTTACCGTGCTGGGATACATGCTCTTGTTCAAAGATGGACCAAAACTGTAGAGATGGGCGGAGATTACATTGAAAAATGACAAAATGATCCTCAATGTTGTGGTTTTCAACCTATGTAATTGCATTTAAATTTCCTGACAATTAAACGTAGAAAAAAAAATAGGAGGCATTACTTTTTGACTGACCCTCGTACTTCACTTGTCGGTCGCGCCTCCTGCGATCATCTTCGGCGATTTGCAGATCGTCCGCGGTCGTGAGAGGGTAAATTTTGTCATCAGATAGAGTGTAAGGTTCTAAAATGACTGTCCTGCTCGCATTGTGTTGTCTGGTTCTCCAACTGGATTTTGGTCTAGGAGGACACGGCTGGGGGCCAGGCCCTCCGATGTTCGCGTCGTACCACATGGTGCTGTGTCCTTAGCCTGAATCGTCGTTGTAGGATCTCTGTCTTCCATGGCCAGAGGCTGTGGGTGGGCCAGGCCTCTCCGTATGGCGATCAGCCAACCCCTGCAGCCGAGCGAGTTGCCTCGACTGCCCTCTGTTTTTTTTTCCTTTATTGTAATTTCATTCCTTTGCCACATATGAGCAGGGGAGGGCAGGCAGCGGCACAATCCGCCGCTCTTCAGCGGAGTGACATGACAACTAATAAAAGGAGAAAATTATACATATAAAGGCGATAAAAAGGGGGACATAAAGACAGGGTAAGGGGAGACAATGGAGGGAAAATATACACTGACATGGAGACGTTCATGGGGGACAATTAAAAAGTTGTACATAAAGTTAAAAACCACAGTTGGCGATTCGTAGAGCACAAAAAACACACTGGTTAAAAGTTGGCTGCAGTATTAAAACACTCCAGAACAAAGACACCTTAAAACCACTTTAAGAGATAAGAACACATGACAAAGAATAAAACCTGCTGAGGGAGAGACCTGAGTGGATGGAAAAAGAGGGGAGAGCAAGGTGCAGCAGGGAAAGGGTTGAGATGAAAGGAATAGGGGAGTCAGGGGGTGTACCAGGAGACAGGTGGGGTTGGAGATGAAGAAGGAAGACAAGGCAGGAGGGAGGGCAGAGACACTGAAGGGGAGCACAAGAGAGGGGGTGTAGGATGGGCAAGCCGCTCAGGAGAAGGGAGGGGGAGGAGAGGGAGCCCTGAGGAGGAGGCAGGAAGAGGGTGGGGTTAGAGTTGGTAGGAGGGGTAGACGTCGGGTGAAGTTCATCATCCAGGAGGGGTGGGTGCTGGCTGGAAGTTGCGTTGGGAAAGGAGGTGGAGGGTGTGGAGATGGGGAGAGGGTGGGATACAACGGTAAAAGTGCGGCAACAGGCTGGGGTGGAGAGGAATGGGGACACCTGGGGGCTGGCGGGGGGGGAGATCGAGTCGGCGGGCGATATACAGGGTGCTGATGTTTTCAAGGAAAAGGAGAAGGTGGGGGAAGGGGATGAGGTCACAGAGGATGTACATGGGGGATGGAAGGCGGATACCGAAGGCGAGGGCGGAGTGCACGGCGCTCGGGGATTTGGAGGACGTTATAGAACCTGGGAGCGGCGGAAATCCAAGCAGTGCTGGCATAACAAAGGATGGGGCCGCCCTCTGTCGCTACAGTTCATTTTATACACGATTCTCCCGCGACGCCACTGACATGTTGTTGTCCAGCGCCATCTGTTGGCCAGTTTTTGCACTCGTTTTCAATTACATCCGACCCCCTTGTCATTTCAGGCGTGTATGTCAAGGTTTACCTCTCTTAACTAGAATATTCTGTGAATTAGTGCATTTTCAAACTTTGATGAACATTTGGGTCACCCTGAATAACGATCCTACCGTTTTGGCTGGATGAAGGCCTCATTCGCCATTCAGATTATTGCTCTGACATCAGCGGCTGCTCCTCTGTCTTCAAGAACTACACTCGCAAAGTCTGATAACTCGCTAACCTTTTCAACATCGTCATTCTTCATTCTCAGCCTTCTCGTATCTCGTGTATTGATTTAACCCAGCTATAGCCATTATGAAGGACAAAGAGAGATTTTCATAACAACTAAACTACGAGTTAAACTTAGAACAAACTTGAAAGCATTGCTGCTATACGGATGTGAGTCTTGGATGGTTATCTCTACCACCATCAACAGTTGGCAAGTGTTCCTCAGTAGAAGTCTCAGGAAAATTGTTAAAGTCATTTGGACAAATGTGATATCGATAGAAGATCTTTGTACGAGGGCGGTTCAGAAAGTAACCTCCGATTGGTCACAGTGCGGGTTGTGGGGGGAGTAGCGACGCCATCTGCGCGTTCACGCACTCAACAGGTCAGTCGGCATCAAGCCGTGGTCGAGTGAACGTCGTACCTGCGCTAGTTTAGTTTTTGTGGCAGTTTGAGATGTGTGCTGCAATAGAAAACCCCGCCAAATGTGAAGTGCGTGCTGTCATAAGGTTTTTTACAGCCAAAGGATATTCTGCAGCAGCTATTCATCGTGAGCTTTGTGCCGTGTACGGACCAAGAGTTATGAGTGAAGGAGTTGTCCGTGAATGGGTACGTTTATTTAAAAGTGGACGAGAAAACGTTCATGATGAAGAGAGGAGTGGTAGACCATCATTGGTGACTGACGAACTCGTTCAGACAGTTGATGCAAAAGTTCGTGAAAATCGACGTTTCTCAATGTCGGAGTTGTCTACTGGTTTTCCACAGATTTCTAAGACTCTCTTGTACGAGATAGTGACAGCAAGATTGGGTTACCGTAAGTTCTGTGCACGATGGGTGCCCAAAATTCTTACCGACCACCACAAAAGTCAAAGAATGGCCTCTGCATTAGACTTTCTGTCACGTTATGAGGACGAAGGAGAACCATTGTTAAACAGAATCGTGACCGGTGCCGAAACCTGGATTAAGTACGTGAACCCTGAGACAAAAGAACAATCAAAGATGTGGGCACATTCAAATTCGCCTACCAAACCAAGAAAAGCCTCGCAAGATTTTTCTGCCAGAAAACTGATGGCAACGGTGTTTTGGGATGCCAAAGGGGTGTTGTTGGTTGAATTCATGGAACGTGGTACGACCATTAATCAAGACGTGTACTGTGAAACAATAAAAAAGTTACGACGGGCTATACAGAACAAACGCCGTGGTATGCTGACTTCCGGTATCGTTTTTTTGCACGATAACGCCCGTCCTCACTCTGCTCGCAGAACAACGGCCCTTCTTGAGTCCTTCAAGTGGGACGTTATCAACCATCCACCTTACAGCCCAGACCTGGCGCCAAGTGATTATCACCTCTTCATGCATTTGAGGAAATGGCTCGGGTCACAGCGGTTTGATGACGACGAAGAGCTCAAAGATGCGGTCACAGGCTGGCTCCAGGCACAAGCGGGTGATTTTTATGCAGAAGGAATTTCAAAGCTTGTGAAGAGATACGATAAGTGCCTCAATCGCTATGGAGACTATGTAGAAAAATAGTGCAAAGATGTAGTTGTAAGATGTATATATTAAAATATTTTTATTTAACTTGGTGTATTTTTTTAAATCAACCGGAGGTTACTTTCTGAACGGCCCTCGTAACAGTACTAGAGAAGAACTTGCCGCCATCCAAATCAAGAGAAGGAAGTAGAGCTGGATCCGTCATAAACTCCGAAAAAGCCAGAAAGCTGTAAAGAGACCAGCTGTCTGCTGCAACCCATGGGGGAAAAGGAAACGAGAAAGACCAAAGACATCATGGAGGAGGACAGCGCACAAAGAGGCCAAGGAGGAGGAAAACATTTGCAGAGTTCAAAAGATCGTCGCACTAAGTAGAATGCGCTGGCGGAGGTTCGTCGAAGCCATATGCTCTGCTTAAGAGCCACAGGAAATACCGAAAGTATGTTTGGGTTTCGGTGAAATTAACAGAGATAAATGTGAGAATATTGTCTTTTGTGACTACACAACGGCTCCTCCCATCCCAAATGAAAAATGAGGCTTGTTTATGTTATCGTCGTCACATTCGACGCCAAAGAACATGTAAAAAAATATTGACGTCGATATATTATCACACATGTTTTGTACTTATTATGTACTAGCTAAGCGCCTGCTGCTTCCTCGCATGGACTCGATGGTTTGCGCAGCTTTTTGTTTGTTTGTTTTTCTTTAATCGAATTTTTGTGTTGTTCACGAACTGCAACACTTTCTAAACGTTTCACTCTAATTGAGGTCATAGTGTTTACCGGTTGTACTTCTGACCAAAATAGCGATTCTGGTAGCTGCAGCCCAAAGTTTTTGTTCATCATGCCTTTTGCGTTCTTGTGGTGGTTTGCATACAATCTTTCATCAACTAACACATATTTCTTTATGTCTAACTCAGAAGTCAAATACCAATTTTCGTAGATGTAGCTTTAAAATACTTTGGCTGTTCTTTGATAATGATTTTCTTTCAGTTTAACTTTCACCCATAGGGTCACATTTCCAGAGATGCTGAAACGCGTATTTCTTTAATTCTAACCGAGAAAACAAATATCAATTTTTGTATGTGTAACTTCGAAATCCCTTAATAGCGACATATTTTCAAAAAAAAAAACGTTTCATCGCTTGTTTAACTGCCTTAGACGTGGAATTTCGAAAAATCCCCTTTTAACCGACACCTACGGTATACGATCAACGTTCTCTCTGTCCTCAGCATATTGGATTGGGCGGTGAAGAGTCAGTGTATATACGTATGTACATTTAGATAACCATTCCGTTAACATCAGGAAGGTAGTAAGTTCAAATGGCTCTGAGCACTATGGGACTTAATATCTTAGGTCATCAGTCCCCTAGACTTAGAACTACATAAACCTAACCTAAGGACATCACACACATCCATGCCCGAGGCAGGATTCGAACCGGCGACCGTAGCAGCAGCGCGGTTCCGGACTGAAATGCCTAGAACCGCTCGGCCACAGCGGCCGGCGAAGGTAGTAATAGTTATAAACAATAGGAGCTGAACAATGTTTCTCGTTTATTTATGGCAGTTATAGGCAGTTGTTTATTCGTTCTTTATTCGGTGATTACTGCTGCGCTCATAGTGCCGCCTCGACTTCCATTTGCCGAGACGGCTAAACAATCTCAGAATGGATGTTTGCGCCTCTGTGGGTCTGAGTGAGCTGCTTGGCGGGTAGTGCGCCCTCGCGTCGCGTCGACCCATTTAGCTCGCGGCCGCCCTAACTCTGCCTCCGAGGAGAGATTGACCCCATGCTGCGGAAGAGGGACGCGGCCGTATTTCGCGTGGGCGGCAGGCGAGCCGCCCGGCTCCTTACAACTTAGTTTCCGCAGTTGATGTAATGTTTTCCTTTACGCCCCAGAGATCTTAATGTAGTTATCCCGCAGTCGTCCTGGCTCTGCCTTAAATCGCCGTGGAGCGTTTAAACCGCCTAAAACTCGGGCTGTTATTTTTGTCACACGACGGATCGCACACAAGTGTACTTGTTTACGACTCGGAGTGTATCTTCCGACTTCGGGGGGGGGAGGAGGGGGGGGGGCGCCGGAGCCGGAGCCATGATGGCTGAAGCAATGACACCTTAGAGTGACAACCTCCCCAGTTACTGAGGGCTGTAGAATTCTGTTTAATCGTTTTGGGCGTCACCAGGGCCACTGTTGGCTGACGACGGCACAGAGTTATGAATTAACTTCCAGGTTTCCGTCTAATTTCTCGGGATTTACTGACCGTTTGAAAATTCGCGTACTTGCCAGATTTATACAAACGCCCGAAGAGCGCTATTTTAGTCTCTATGACAGTTAATTCTCAGGTTAGAAGTAAGAATCCTGAATTAAATGATGCAAAGTACCTTGGTTAAGAGAAGAACTGAATCAGTTTGTTTGGCAGTACCCCTCTGCAAGATGTATGATTTTGAAGTTACTGTGTCTTGTACAACGGTAGTATTTAGGCATCAGAACTCGATTTCGCCGCCGGTCTTGTTCGTACCGAGCGTAAACTAAACAGTATCGTACTAAATAAAGTTCATCTACGAAAATGAAAAGCAGGGAGACCAATCACTTGAAACGTAAACAAACTAAAAATTGTTAGACGTGACTCTTCGCAGTTACTGCTAGATTCCAACACTTCAATATCACGTAGCTACAATTATGAAATGCCACGAACTAGAAAGTGCCTCCACTACCGGACACTAGCATCCGTTTTCCTTCGTGATGACTCTTCGATGCGTCGAGGATAACACATCACATTCGGATTCAGCTGCTAGTCGAATTTCTGTTTAATGATGGACACTGTGTTTCGTTATCGTGCTATTTAAGGTGAAAACTCGGAATATAAGCGTTCCTCCTGGAAAATTTTCGGGTAGTGCTGCACACATCAACGATAGGAGAACATTTGTCCTCGGTACATCACTTCCACATACACTCCTGGAAATGGAAAAAAGAACACATTGACACCGGTGTGTCAGACCCACCGTACTTGCTTCGGACACTGCGAGAGGGCTGTACAAGCAATGATCACACGCACGGCACAGCGGACACACCAGGAACCGCGGTGTTGGCCGTCGAATGGCGCTAGCTGCGCAGCATTTGTGCACCGCCGCCGTCAGTGTCAGCCAGTTTGCCGTGGCATACGGAGCTCCATCGCAGTCTTTAACACTGGTAGCATGCCGCGACAGCGTGGACGTGAACCGTATGTGCAGTTGACGGACTTTGAGCGAGGGCGTATAGTGGGCATGCGGGAGGCCGGGTGGACGTACCGCCGAATTGCTCAACACGTGGGGCGTGAGGTCTCCACAGTACATCGATGTTGTCGCCAGTGGTCGGCGGAAGGTGCACGTGCCCGTCGACCTGGGACCGGACCGCAGCGACGCACGGGTGCACGCCAAGACCGTAGGATCCTACGCAGTGCCGTAGGGGACCGCACCGCCACTTCCCAGCAAATTAGGGACACTGTTGCTCCTGGGGTATCGGCGAGGACCATTCGCAACCGTCTCCATGAAGCTGGGCTACGGTCCCGCACACCGTTAGGCCGTCTTCCGCTCACGCCCCAACATCGTGCAGCCCGCCTCCAGTGGTGTCGCGACAGGCGTGAATGGAGGGACGAATGGAGACGTGTCGTCTTCAGCGATGAGAGTCGCTTCTGCCTTGGTGCCAATGATGGTCGTATGCGTGTTTGGCGCCGTGCAGGTGAGCGCCACAATCAGGACTGCATACGACCGAGGCACACAGGGCCAACACCCGGCATCATGGTGTGGGGAGCGATCTCCTACACTGGCCGTACACCACTGGTGATCGTCGAGGGGACACTGAATAGTGCACGGTACATCCAAACCGTCATCGAACCCATCGTTCTACCATTCCTAGACCGGCAAGGGAACTTGCTGTTCCAACAGGACAATGCACGTCCGCATGTATCCCGTGCCACCCAACGTGCTCTAGAAGGTGTAAGTCAACTACCCTGGCCAGCAAGATCTCCGGATCTGTCCCCCATTGAGCATGTTTGGGACTGGATGAAGCGTCGTCTCACGCGGTCTGCACGTCCAGCACGAACGCTGGTCCAACTGAGGCGCCAGGTGGAAATGGCATGGCAAGCCGTTCCACAGGACTACATCCAGCATCTCTACGATCGTCTCCATGGGAGAATAGCAGCCTGCATTGCTGCGAAAGGTGGATATACACTGTACTAGTGCCGACATTGTGCATGCTCTGTTGCCTGTGTCTATGTGCCTGTGGTTCTGTCAGTGTGATCATGTGATGTATCTGACCCCAGGAATGTGTCAATAAAGTTTCCCCTTCCTGGGACAATGAATTCACGGTGTTCTTATTTCAATTTCCAGGAGTGTATTTCAAAATTTTAACCATGGCTGAAGCAGCAACTGTAGAAAATCTTCACGGTCAATGATAACAGCCGAGCAGTTGCAGGATAAAGATTTATTGAAATCCTTGACCACGGTTTCGGTATATCTAAATATACCTTCATCACAAGCAAAAGTACATTAAAATCACATCCTGCAGTGGAGATACATAAAACAATCGTGCCAAAGGCGTCGTCAGTAGTTAAAATATCACCCCCATCTATACAGCATAATTATGAAGAGGCGGTCGATGCGATAAAGGTGTTCGCATCGTGGCCAAGGATTTCAATAAATCTTTATCCTGCAACTGTTTGGCTGTTATCATTTACAGTCAAGACTTCCACATACTCTACTCAGAGTAAACTTACCGAAAAAGGAAGAAAGATTTAAGAGTTCAGCAGCGTCATTAGAAATGAAGTATACGCTTGGAATCGAGAAAGACAAGGAATAATATCAGCCATTCGCTTTTAAAGGAAACATCGCGGCCTTCTCCCTTAGCGATGTCGGGTAATAATGGAAAACATAGATTTGTAAGTCCGGAGAGGAATTTGAACCGCAGCCCCTTCGAATACAAGTCCAGTGACTGGACTCTAGTGCCTTACTAGTGCGCCAGCTCGTCACATCAAACTGAGGGATCACGGGAACAGTGGCAACACGGCAGTGTAACGACGTATTGTGTGACACGACCTGAAGACGGAGAATAATGTCCCATTTATATTTATCGGAAGCACCGGGAAGGTTTCAAGATTACCTTACCGTAAGCAGAGAATTTACATCTCGTCTGCTGAATTGATGCAGAAATTCGAAATAACGAAATTCGGCCTCATACTTTTCGTAAGAATCCGGTCTCAGTACTTCTTCCCTACGTGAACTTTCTTTCTTTGATTACATTGACATTAAACAATACGGTAGACAGGTGTACACCTACATGTACACTCTGCATGTCACTGCACAAACCGTTTCGCACTATAATTAGTTGTGCCTTTTTCTGTACCGTTCACTTAATGCGTCCAATAAATTTCGTTTCTGCCTAAATATACGAGCTAAAGTATCTATCATTCTGGCCCTCGTGCGAAATATACACGAGGGTAGTTTGTCTTTCTTCCACTAGGTTCCCTTAATATCTGCCAACACGGTTCTGTTGACTACATTGGTTTGTCATAACCATCACAAGAAATCTCCTAATTCTTTCGATCTCTTTAGGCGCATAGAATTAGATCCCAAACAGCAAAACAGTGTAAGCTGGCGAGAGCGTGCCGTTTCTTTAGCATGTTAGCTGCAGTTTATGCAGCTGCGCTACCAAAGCAGAGTATTCCTTTCGCCCTCCTTGTACGTGATTTAATGTATTCGTTGTACTTCATATCGCTTCGAAAAATTCAGAGGTTTAATCGATGCAGCAAAGTCCAGAGAATTATTCTTCACATTTTAATGAGTACTGCTGAAACTTTCTCCTGATCAAGAGCATTGTATTGCATTTAGCCTCATTTTAGGCGAACTGTGATATATGGATCGCCAATGTAAAACTTGTATAATCTGATTCACATTATCTTGTTAATCGTCGATTTACTTTGATAATAAGTCGATGCGGATCATTCGCCCGAGACAGGTAATAGTGTGCTTATGACAGACAAGACTACGTATTGGGATCCATCTATTAAGAAGTGTTCTAGCCAACGGCGAACTAGGGAATATACGGCGACTGAATTTCCGTAAGTATTACGACTGTGTAGACATAATAGAATGTGCTCGACTGAACAGCCTCATTACGAAGATGACACTTTAGTTATTTGGATGTCCTGTGGTTAATTATAGCGAACCGTCGCTATGATGTAGAATGGGTCATTTAAAAATGAAGTACACGAAGGTATTCATGAATGCTGACCATTCACACGATTGTATAAACTACTTTTTTATTTACTGTGATTCATACTTAACAAACTACACATTCAAAACTTCTTCCATGTAGTGGAAGTAGTTGTCAAGCAGATGTGATTTGAGTTCTTGTTTGAAGTTCATTTTATTATCTGTTTGACTGTTTGCATCATTGAGTAAGAGATAGAATTTTTATATGGATAAATGCTTCACTACTTTCTGCCTAACACTAAGGCTAACTGAGGGATAATGAATGTCATTTCGCCATTTAGTATTACATGTATTTCTGAATGTTAATAGTATCTGGGACAGCGAACGTAGTTGTGAGACACAGGTTGTATTATGTTAACTGATGTATTTGCTCTTCTGCCATCGGAACCTGACATCACTCTTGGTCCTGCTTCGTCCACAGAGAGAGAAAGAGAGAGAGAGAGAACAGGAAGAGACATGCAACAACTGAGTGTGGACCATTTATTTACAGAGCGGCATATCAGTGTTTGTGAGATTCCTGAAAGTGTCTCCCTGCTTTACATACTGCATCACTCCGTTGATCAATGCCTACACAACGAACTCAAAGATTACCATCCCCGTTATGCACCCGCATTCCCACCGGCGATTATGTTATTATTCTTCGTTCGCCTCAGCGAACAGTTATAACGAGGATGGACTTGTTGAGTGTCAGTTCTGTAAAATGTATGGTTAATGACATTGTGTACAAAGCTCGGTTAAATTTAGTATGAAAGTTTACCAATAAAGGATTGCCGTCATTCTCCGCTGCAGGGTTTCGCAGGATAGTTCACGGTAGAGCTCCAGCTAGTGCATGTGGGCTGACCATCTTATGGATTCATTCGTCACTGTATATGTGTTGCGCGCCTCTGAGGCGTAGAGCAAATGTTGCGCTGAATCGTTGCTGACAAGCTGTCTTTTCCACGAGCAGAGGCAAACGGCTGTTACAGTTGCCAGTCGCATTCGTGACAGGTCTTGAGATGACATCTCACTGAATTTCCGCTGTGTGTCTTGTCGCGTGTCGCACGGCAAGCATCGCCCGCTCGAAAAGCGCTCTGCACAATTTTTCTGTGCTGCCAGTTGCTTACGAACATGCTTCGGAAACGGCTGTTCTGTAATGCTTCTCTTAACCAATCGAACAGAAATTTGTGAGAAAAATCTTTTGGAATCCAGGATTTACTCCCAGTTAACAATTAGGAAGAAAATGAGGGTCAGACTTCCATCAACAGTGAACATAACTTCATAAATTTAATATCATCTAAAAGAGACAAGTTTGTTTAATTCTCAAAGGCTGTGGTCAAATAGCAGCGTAATTTCATCATTTCAGTGCCCAGATAAGGTTAGATCCTGGATACTGGGAGACCTTACTGGCACATTGAGTAGTGGTACTGTCGTTCTTAAATTGTGAGCGGTTGATACTAACTGATAAGTGTGAGGCATTGTCGAGTGTGCGGTGGCTTAAATAGCCGCCACAGAGCGAAATGGTGCAGTGGTTAGCATACTGAACACGTATTCGGAAGAACAGAGATCCAAATCTCCATCCAGACCCCCAGATCTTACTTTCCCGTGGTTTCCCTAAAACGCTTAAGCCAAATGCCTGGATGTTTCCTTTGATGCGGAGAGGCCCATCCTTCTCCCCAACCGTCTCAGATGACTTCGTTGTTGTCTTTTTTTAAATAGGCCTCTTTGTGTATAGGAAATTTGAGGGTCTGCATCAGACATAGTGCTTATTCTATGGTTTTGCGCAATGACAAGTTCGTGTCTTAATGTAAAATTGTCCAGAATATTGCTTCACGTGACATTAACGGATGGCTATATAAAGTAAGCTAATTTTTACATGTGCAACAATAAAATTTTCGCAAGTGATGCAAATGTCTATAATGAAGTACCGCCTGTAAAAGCTTGCACATCTGCTCTGTCAGATATTGATGTATACATTGACATCTTGCTTCAAATGTTCAGAAATGTAAATTTATGCGCTTCACAAAACGGAAAAAAGTCGCTAGGCATCCTACCACTACGGTATAAGTTAGTCGCAATTGGAGTCCGTCAGCTCTTGGAAATAGCTGGATAGGTACGTGAAAGCATAAGCCCGGTCGTTAATAAATTAGGTTGCACATATTGGTAGATTGCGGAAATGAAATCAGTCAACAAAGGAGATTAGCGTTATGTGAGGACTGTAGGGACTCTACCACATCCCCCTACGTATCGCTCCTGATTCCGAGGATAACATTAGACTAATTACAGCGCGCACGGACGCGTTTCAGCAATCATGCTTCCCACGATCGAAAAGTGACTGGAATGGAGAAAAGCTCAAAAAAGTGGCACAGTAGAAACTACCTTCTGCCATGCATTCCTCAATGCTTTGCAGAACATCGATGTTCATAATGTTGACGCAGGTTTAGTTTAGGGTACAGTTACTCGTAGATCATCAAAACACATGCACTTGTAAAGTTAATCATTTACAACGATTTACAATGTTTGATGTCTAGTTACAGTGTGGGACATTACTGTTTACGTTTTTCTCTTTATGCAGGACTATTCAAAAAGAAGAAGGAACAGATTTCAAACATTTCTTGCTTCCAAGCTACTAAAGATAGAAACACAATTCTCACGTTCCTAGAAAGAGAAAAGTTCAAATTTGTGTGCATTCTATGTGAGCACCATGTTGTAACGCTGTTACTTTAATTTGCTATGAAAGCGGTACTGATAGCCAATAAAAGCTGTTTAAAACTGTGAGCTGTCTGGGGAAGTTAACCTAGCATTACTGAGCAACTGTTTCACCAGGTATCCAGTCTAGCTTACCAAATTCCCAACCAGACTAACATTAATTATAATCTTTTAATAGTCAAACGACAACTAGTGATACGTATATAAAAAAGAGAATTTAAATAAAAGGAAATAAATCAGTTTATATTTGGAAATTTATTTTAACATTGATCATTGAAATTTCAGCATATTAAACTCGATTCATAACTAAGCTGGTGCCGTATTTAGGATTGTGAAAATGTGAGATTGTAATCTTACGGAACACATTAAATATGGAGCCAAGATTGGGAGACTGCATACAACACTGCATTCATAAAATAACACACGAAGAACGTTGAAACATATGCAAGAGCAAATTAACCACAACCAACCGATTCAATTTTCACCCAAAGAAATTACGTTCGTAGCACAATCCTCTCCGTCATGTAATTACCACACACTGGTATACTAAATTCATATTAACTCTCTGTGAAATCTTCCCGAAAAGAATAGCTGAGGGCTACTTTGATGATTACACCACATGCTTCACGTGGTCAACTTGGTTTACACAAAGAGTGTAACTCCACAATAATTTTGATAATTAAAATAAATTAGATCGAAAAGCAGTTTACAAAAGAAAAACCTCGAACTGGTTACTATCGTCTTACTATTAACCTGATGGGTCAACAGTTATATAAGCACGTGGTACTGGTCTCGCAAAGTACACCCCACGTGTGTTGAACATAAAGAAAAGTTGCTATATTGAAAAATATTGTCAAGACGAGACGTTATAATCACACAAGCATTCGCATTTAAGATTGATGATCTTAGTTAGAGTTACTGATCAACACGTGGTTCCACTTTACTCACAAAGTAGTGACAAAGCAACTACCGGAAGATATTCTGAACTTCACACGCGAATTACACTGCGTTGCAATTTACGATAACATTAGATATTTTAGAGGTAAACCTGAAATAAAGGTGGTTAAATTTTCAGTTAGGCTGAACTTAAGAAATCCATTGTCCTGCGGACTTAGCAGACACGCGCTTAGCCGGAGATCTTACCACTTCAGACGCTCGCCCCGGACAGACTGACCTGCGCTCCTACCGAGCGTGCTTCCCAAATACCAACGGAAGTGACCAGAGAGGCAGCTTCCTATACCAACATGACAAGGGACAGACAGGACCATACTAAGCATAGAAACCTCTCTGCTTTTAGAAAGCGTAGCTACCTGTTCCGACGTTGGTCCTACTGTTCTCTAGCAGACAGGCTTGTCTGCTACCCTCAAGCATGCAACTAGAAAAACATTTGCTCATTCATCCTCTCGCACAGAGGGGAAGGGGGATGGCAGTATCTTATCATATACAGTATATAAAAGAAAGCGGATGTAGGTTCCGTATGAGACTGTGTGACATGAATTACATATAAGAATTACATATAAACTGTGCTTTAAAGTGTAGTAGTGTGACAGATCGTTCTTGTTTATGTGTAAAAATAACACGTTCCACTGCTCAGTCTCCTCCCAGACAGTCAGAAACGCCACAGTAAATTTAGAAGAGGAATTTATGCCGTAAATGACAACAGATTTAAGAAATTAACATGAAAGGAATCCAACAGAGACCTTTCAATGTGCCGGTCGGTGTGGCCTTGCGGTTCTAGGCGCTACAGTCTGGAACCGCGCGACCGCTACGGTCGCAGGTTCGAATCCTGCCTCGGGCATGGATGTGTGTGATGTCCTTAGGTTAGTCAGGTTTAAGTAGTTCTAAGGTCTAGGGGACTGATGACCACAGATGTTAAGTCCCATAGTGCTCAGAGCCATTTGAACCATTTAAACCTTTCAATGTGTTTCACGAAAAATATCAAATCTTGATGAAAGTCACAAGGTGTGCGGTCTGGAGACCTGGAAGGCCTCCGGCGATCAATTTTATCTGTTGCTTCTCCTCTTCCAATCAAATGCCTGGAATGCTGTCATTCAGGTAACGTCGGACGTGCTTAGAGAAATTCTCTAAGGACGTCCGACTTTGCCTGAATGACGTCGGACCTGCTTAGAGTATTATTTCCATTAGAGGAAGAAAAAAAAAGTCAATTGTATCTAGCAAGAACAGTAGTGAACGTCATATCGAATCCTGTAGCGAGAAACTACTGATTCGTATACTCTCTAAAAAAAACATAACTATATATGAAACCTGATGGAGCTGCTGTACGGGACCCCTGTGGCAGTTAGCTTCAGAAGTAGTGACTTATTATTACATATGTATAACCAAGATTTAAAATAAGCAATTAGCTCTACAGTTCTAAAATAGGAACTGTGCATAGAAAAATAAATATTGTTGATGAAGAGATTAATTTGGATGAATACATTCGTTTCGTTCAGTCATGGATATATAGGAAAGAAAATAATTTTAAGCCAGCCATAGCGATGGAAGACAAAATGGTTATCTGCTGTAGCAAGAGACACAACGCCAAAAGTGTAGCTCTTCAATGGTACTACTTAAGTTTACGGAGCATGTGCAATCATTTCCAGTGCGCATGCTTTCCTACAGTGTCTCAGAAAAAGCGTCACGGGAAGGACAAAAGCCATGGGCGGGCCGATACCTCTTCTTCGCAGGTCACCCGACTTTAGTCGCCTGCCCACAGACTTCGCGGCTCCTGTTTTACGGGAACAGTACCTTCGTTCTCCGTCTGTCCGTCTTGTGCAAACACCGCCTTTTCCAGATATCGGTCGTGCCGTGGGGTCCTGGAGAACCTCGGAGGATATTGCGCTGGGGCGGCGGGACAGGTGACACGTGGCCAATAACATCGACCGGCGACGCGCGAGAATCGACCTCGCCGTCGACCGCGTTGGTTGCAATGTCGAAGCTCTGTGCCAGTTTTACCTGTGTCGTCAGTGCCTGTCTGTCCACGACTGAAACTCACTGACGCCATTGCCGATTACGGTTTCTGTAAGAGTACCTGCCCGGTTTGAATAATGCTCCAGTTCGCGCGGCATTTATCGTGTGCTATTTTCGTCACTTTCGCTGAAATAATTTATTATCTACACTACTGGCTATTAAAATTGCTACACCACGAAGATGACGTGCTACAGACGCGAAATTTAACCGACAGGAAGAAGATGCTGTGATATGCAAATGATCAGCTTTTCAGAGCATTCACACGAGGTTGGCGCCGGTGGCGACACCTACATCGTGCTGACATGAGGAAAGTTTCCAATCGATTTCTCATACACAAACAGCAGTTGACCGGCGTTGCCTGGTGAAACGTTGTTGTGATGCCTTGTGTAAGGAGGAGAAATGCGTACCATCACGTTTCCGACTTTGATAAAGGTCGGATTGTAGCCTATCGCGATTGCGGTTTATCGAATCGCGACATTGATGCTCGCGTTGGTCGAGATCCAGTGACTGTTAGCAGAATATGGAATCGGTGGGTTCAGGAGGGTAATACGGAACGCCGTGCTGGATCCGAACGGCCTCGTATCACTAGCAGTCGAGATGACAGGCATCTTACCCGCATGGCTGTAACGGATCGTGCAGCCTCGTCTCGATCCCTGAGTCAACAGATGGGGACGTTTGCAAGACAACAACCATCTGCACGAACACTTCGACGACGTTTGCAGCAGCATGGACTATCAGCTCGGAGACCATGGCTGCGCTTACCCTTGACGCTGCATCACAGACAGGAGCGCCTGCGATGGTGTACTCAACGACGAACCTAGGTGCACGAATGGCAAAAAAAAAAAAAAAGGTTCAAATGGCTCTGAGCACTATGGGACTTAACATCTTAGGTCATCAGTCCCCTAGAACTTAGAACTACTTAAACCTAACTAACCTAAGGACATCACACACATCCATGCCCGAGGCAGGATTCGAACCTGCCACCGTAGCAGTCCCGCGGTTCCGGACTGCAGCGCCTAGAACCGCACGAGCACGAATGGCAAAACGTCATTTTTTCGCATGAATCCAGGTTCTTTTTATAGCAGCATGATGGTCGCATACGTGTTTGGGGATATCGCGGTGAATGCACATTGGAAGCGTGTATTCGCCATCGCCATACTGGCGTATCACCCGGCATGATGGTATGGGGTGCCATTGGATACACGTCTCGGTCTCCTCTTGTTCGCATTGACGACACTTTGAACAGTGGACGTTACATTTCATATGTGTTACGACCCGTGGCTCTACCCTTCATTCGATTTCTGCGAAACCCTACATTTCAGCAGGATAATGCACGACCGCATGTTGCAGGTCCTGTACGGGCCTTTCTGGATACAGAAAATGTTCGACTGCTGCCCTGGCCAGCACATTCTCCATATTTCTCACCAATTGCAAACCTCTGGTCAATGGTGGCCGAGCAACTGGCTCGTCACAATACTCCAGTCACTACTCTTGATGAACTGTGGTATCGTGTTGAAGCAGCTGTACCTGTACACGCCATCCAAGCTCTGTTTGACTCAATGTCCAGGCGTATCAAGGCCGTTATTACGGCCAGAGGTGGTTGTTCTGGGTACTGATTTCTCAGGATCTATGCACCCAAATTGCGTGAAAATGTAATCCCATGTCAGTTCTAGTATAATATATTTGTCCAGTAAATACCCGTTTATCATCTGCATTTCTTCTTGATGTAGCAATTTTAATGGCCAGTAGTGTATGTAATAGAGACTGTAGCCAGGACAGAAAGTGCTACTTACCGTTTTGAACCAAGTGACACATCGGGTTGCAGATACCCTAATTACTCTATTTGACATTTATTAGAGAAGAAGAGACGGCTCTTGACTGCATTGAGGTGTCACAAAGCTTGAGACATTGTGACTGAAACAGAGTTAATTGTGTTCATTTCACCGTATGGATCAAAGAGACTGATGGCCTCTGAGTTTGATTATGAGAACAGCCAGTTTGTTACGAAGGTGTCTTTTATTAGAAATAGCTTCGTGTGGTTACCCCATTCACATTTAAATTTAGAGTACTGGGGAGTCATGCGATCGTTGGCATTGTTTTGTTCCGGTGTTAAAACGCAATAAAACGTTGCTTGTGATTTGTGTCGTATTCCTGCCTTTGAATTATGCTTTTACTAACTTCTGTCGTGTAGGGACACCATGTGGTAAAGCTGCAGCACTATAAAAGTCGCGGCGTAAGTGTATCAGACGTATTGAGCATCTGTGCATGATCTCTCGAAGCCGCCTAATGCTATTGAAGGAACCTATATTAATCAGAATCCAAAGAGAGTTATTTCATTTTCTGGACAACTGTGGAGAAACCTTGCTGCATTTGTGATGAACACACACAAAATATTGCTTTTTCGTATCAGGGTGAGAGGGAACAAGTGACTTCAAGTGTTCTGTACCGTAGAGCTCCAAACCACAAGTGTCAATGCCTTATGAGAAGACAGAAACATATTAAACGCGTAATAATGTAGAACAGAAGAGTAGCCAAACACGGATTGAAGAACTGCTTGTGTCCTGTCTTTGTCGAAAAATACGGTACTTGACTAAGACCTTTCTGAATGCACTGTTGTTGACGTGACAGGGCCTTCGCGCCACACGACCAAACGTTCATGCATCAGATGGATGGAAACATACCGGATCTCTATCACGCATAAGACATAATTATGCGTGTAATTGTGAGAGGTTTGATTACAGTTTTTAATGTCGGAAACATGCCTGCTCCACAATATTGCTCGTCTGTGTGCTCTCATAATTGGAGACCTCGTACCAGATTGACCGAGGAGGCGTTCTATTAAGGCACTGGGATGTTATTCGGAAATCGTGAGGTTCAAATCCACGAACAACTCTCCTAGTTTTGATTTTCTGTAATTTTCATGTACCACTATAGACCAATACTAAGGTTTCTTCAACAAATCTGTCTTTAATATCCTTCTTCAACCTTGTTGCTTCCTAATGTCTGTGATGTCGACGATGCGACGAATCACATCTGCCTTCCTACCGCCTCTCACAACTTGGATGACATCTCGGAAAATACTGATGTAACACACACAAACAGTAAATTTGCTATTAAGAAATGATGAAGTTGGATGGTGAAAAGGTAGATCGGTTTCAGAAGTGAGGTAATATATTAAGCTTCCATAAATTGGCTTAAGTTTCAGAAGATCACGCGTATTTAATATGAGCGGACCATCCCACCAGTGTGGTTGAAAGACACGGTATTCAGAATTTCTATGAATCTATCGCAGCATGGAGATTGAAATTCAGTGCGAACAGGGACAGAAAGTAACTGCAGGGTGTAATGGAGAACGCCAAAAAAACACACATCGTGACAATCAACAGAAGATACCTTACTCATGGTGTACTGTATGTCTCGTATCTAAAGTAGAACAGGACGATTTTTTTAGAAATTGCTGTCAGTTTTCTCTGAGGATGTACCTTACACACCGAGTGAATTAAAATGTTCTCAGTTGCTTCTCTGCGCTGCTCTGTCTTCGAAATAATCAAATCTCCGTCAAGTGATATGGGGGTAATTTGTTTGAATCCTGTTGATGGTAAAATCTTCTTCATAAGAATTTTGGCCACACGTGGAAGAGAAGGTGTTTTTATATGTCTATTTGGGACACTCATTGTGCTAGGTTGTAGACAGTTATTGTCAGCAGTGTCTTGACTAAATGAGGCAGACTCCGCTGTGATTTTTGAGAGGAGATGGTTGTCTCTGTTCTGTGTTTCGTTCTGTGCTTTTTTCCGTGACACTAATAATGGAACATCAGTTTGTTGAAACAGTTCGTACAATCATTCACACGTTGCTTTTACATACTTGACATATCGTTCAAAGTTTAAAGAAAGATAATTGAAAATCAGTTTCACGAAGACAATGACCGGGACATAAATGCTGAATTCACTTATTGGCCTAACTTTACGACAGCAAAATCATTCAATAAACGCCACAATACACATGTGAAAACAGTGTGCATCGGCGGGCGAAAAATAATTATGTTAAATTTAACTGAATTTTCCTTCAGTGGTTGGCAGACAATGATAATAATATTAAAAAGGAAAACACTTGCTAATGTTCTGCAATTTTATATTTATTTGGTCACGATCCGGTTTTCGGCTTCTCAGGCCATCTTCAGGTGACAACTGAATGTCGCAAAGACAGATAAACATGAAAGGTATTATTTGAGTAGAAGATACAAAAATTACAAAAGGTTTACATAGGAAAACATTGAATAATTACATTAAATAAGAAATAGGTGAACAAAGCTTTTTTTATGTAGAGATACATTTAACAAATGATGAGAAATAAGATTAATTTACACTTTGAATCTAGTATTTGGAGCGAAAATTTAATTTAATAAAGGAGAAAATGGAAACTGAGTCTGATCGTTTAGTACTAGGCTGGCATTCTGTGTCATGCGATTATTTCTATTATTTCCCATAGGGTCACCTTTCTGCTTTTTTGCTAAAAGATGATCAGCAAAGGACGAATAGTTTTTCCTTAATAGCTAGCTTCTGTCATGTTCACGTAGCCTAGTTGCTACGGCTCTGCCTGACTGACCAGCATACACTTTTGCACACTGCTTGCAAGTGATTTTATACACACTATTCTGTGCCAAGGATTGAAATTTGACGTTACTGTTGAATACAAATTTTGATATTATATTGATATTATAAAATTGCAGGTCTGTAGTTGATAGACTTTAGTTAAGGAAGTCGAAAGCCACTTCGTGATCAAAGAAATATGAGTTTGCAGAACGTTATGAAGTGTTTCCCTTTTTAGTATTATTGTAATATTGTCTTTCGACAAATCGTCACCGCCTGTGACTCCAGAGTACTGCCAGTTTAAAGTTTTCCTGCAAACATGTTTATCTTTTGTAGTATTCGTACTGTACAATGTAATTTTTTCTACAGCTTTCTGGCCGGCCGAAGTGGCCGTGCGGTTAAAGGCGCTGCAGTCTGGAACCGCAAGACCGCTACGGTCGCAGGTTCGAATCCTGCCTCGGGCATGGATGTTTGTGATGTCCTTAGGTTAGTTAGGTTTAACTAGTTCTAAGTTCTAGGGGACTAATGACCTCAGCAGTTGAGTCCCATAGTGCTCAGAGCCATTTGAACCAATCTACAGCTTTCTCGTCTTGTAAAGCCTTGTCAAAACTTCGCTGGATTGCTGGTGTTGCATCGTCATTTAAATGGGAATATTGAGAAATCCCACATGTCCATTTTTTACAAAATTTTGTTTGCTATGATTTTTTTATTTTAAACATATAGCCCGATCATGACAAAGAGATGTGTTCATTTTCTGTGTTGTTATGCAGCCGTTGTATGACCTAAACTGAAGGGAAACCCCATGTTTACAAAACACTTGCGCTTTCTCGAAATTGTAAGTTGCCAGCACTGTTAACTATCAGTTTTATTTGAAAATTTTCCACGAGCACTTTAATTTAAAATTTGGGCAACCACGTGCGGACACGTGTTGCACATGTGAAGAGCTCAGTGTAACATCAGAAGTCCATTTCTGAATGACGCTGCTAAAAGGGCAACAAGAACTGAGTTAATAGGGCACCAGAGGCCCACTGATAAATTCTTCAGAAAATTAAATGCAGTTAAAGGGAAAACTGAAACAGACTCTATTATTACAGGTCTCTCGTTTGACTTTATGCGGAACCAGCAGTTGTCTCAGATACTAATACAAGGAATGTTTTATTTGTGTCAGCTTTTAGTAAATATTTAACGAGCGTGACGTGCGGAGAGCAAGAGTTTTACCTGTATCACGAAAGAATAGCATTGAAAAGCCCTGATGAAGTCTGTTCATTTCTTTTTGAATGCTGGACTACATATTAAACACCTTCACTTGTTCTCCAATTCTCGTGGAGGCCAAAATGAAAGCCATGCTAAGGTGAGATGTTGTTTAATGCTTATGGCACATGGAAGATTTAATTTCATTGCCCATTACTTTTCAATAAGAGGCCACTCTTACCTACCGTATGATAGAGATTTCAGCATGATAAAAAGGAAAATAATAACGGGGGATAGGATATATTTGCTGAAAAATATTCATAATTAATAACAGAGTCCAGCAAAATATGAATTTTCAAGTGATAACACAAAAAACGGAAGAGGTGCTAAATTTCAAAGAATGGTGGTCAAATTTCTACCAGAAGAATGCTATTCTCGTTGAAACTCAAGGAAGGGCTGTACAAAGGAGTAAAATAACAGCAGTTTCATGTAACACAGTTCATGTAGTCGAGCTGTTCGCATGAACGTCTTGGGGTTGTTGAAGTTGTTCCAGCGTAACGAAAAGCTCCGGCACGAAGATCAAGAACGCAAGAGCAGAGAAGGCTGCGAGACGACGTCAGCCAGTAGCACGCTGACTAGGACGTTACGACGACAGGAGCGGCCTCTGCTGGAGGAGAATATAAGAGCCGCTCCTGCCAGTCTCGGCAGGTATTGCACAACGGACAAATCCGAGCAATGGACCAATGATAGTAAAGAGAAATGTAGAGGAAAAGACGTGTTGCGTATCTCATTAAAAGTTTAGTTTTTTGGACGTGCGGGGTTTCTCGATATTCCATTCATTTGTGTTTTCGGAACAGTCACAGGACTTCTCTTTGACAGCTGATTGGCCCAACTTCGTAACAAACTCTCCAGTCCTGAAGGATCAGCGAGGCGATTTGTTTGAGGCAACGACACTTAGTGTACACACAATCTGTCAAATTGTTTTCAAAGTAGTCCCGCGAAATTGAACGAATAGTAGCCGTTTGCCTGCACTGTGTTCGGCGTGACGTCCACGTGACTCCCTTCGTGATCCGCTTCGGGACTGGATAATTGCGCGGCCGACTGCCGTTGCGATAGTCGCCTTTGTTGCCCCCAGGTCGGCGTGCGTGCCACTTTTTTTCTAGTTTTTTGTATTTTTATTTCGTCCCGAGACAGCGCGCTCGCCACCCCCTTATTGTACTGTAACACGCGAACTGCTCACTGCCCCAAACTGCAATCGTTTGAACCCACTTACGCGAGCGGCGTCGTCGATTCCTTTCCGCATCAGTGTTTCAATCCGTCGGCGAGTCGACGCACGTTTTCCCTCGTTCCGAAGCCATCGCGGCCCTCGGGGTAGTTATTTTTGATGGCGCGCTCAGCTGTTCGGTGTGGCGCTCCCCCACTATTGTTCTGGCCGGCGGCGCGTCTAGCGCGCCTTTCTGATTGACGCGAGTGAGTTAGGAGAGGCGGCGGCGCGCTGATTGCAGCTATTGACGCGTGAGTCACAGGCGGCGGCGGCCCGCTGAATGGCTGCAGGAAGTGCCACTGTCGCCGTTTGAATGCCGATGAGCAGCGCCAATTTCCAATAGGCGCCGCCCGCCGCGCCGCACCGCGTCGCGCGCCGGCCGTATTTTTGGTGTTGGTCACCGAGGTGCGGTGTACCCGGCTAATGCTTTAATTGTTACCTGTTAATGGCCGGGTGATTTTCTCCATTGTCTGTAAAAAGTTACTTTATCGAGATAATGGTGTGAAAATTGATACTCATATAGTGATAACGACGTAGAGTACCCTTCCACCCCGACCCAGCCCAGGTTTTAATGACCTTTTCAAATAATCTTGCTCTCCTGTGCCTAAATATTTGCCAGTGGAATGCGGGGCGACATTAGCGTGCCGAATAGAGCAAAAAAATGGTTCAAATGGCTCTGAGCACTATGGGACTCAACTGCTGTGGTCATAAGTCCCCTAGAACTTAGAACTACTTAAACCTAACTAACCTAAGGACATCACACACATCCATGCCCGAGGCAGGATTCGAACCTGCGACCGTAGCGGTCCGAATAGAGCAGCGAGTATTCCTCATTCGTAAACTCTTAAATGTGTTCATTAAAGCTATTCTTGGAGTCATTTCGAATTCTGTTTGGTGACTGATTTCCACGATCAAAAGGTTGACGACGATGAGGTCCCATACTCCGAGGACCGTAGGGGACGATGCGGGAGACCCGCACCTCTGTACTAGGCAAGGTCCTGATGGAGGTGGTTTGCCATTGCCTTCCTCTGACCGTAATGGGGATGAATGATGATGAAGACGACACAACACCCAGTCATCCCCGCCGGGAATCGAACCCGGGACCCCATGCGCGGGAAGCGAGAACGCTACCGCACGACCACGAGCTGCGGAATAAATTCATAAACAGTCGATACTGCAGTGCCTATATTGTTCTTGTTAACAACACAGGCACTGCAATATCGTATCTGTCTGCCGATAGCAAGTAGCGACGTTCAATTATGTCTTCCCCTTAACGGGAATTCCATAACGTATGTACGAGTACAGGTTGTGACGCAGGAATGATGACATATGGAAGTTTGGGTCTGGCCGTGAGTCGCTCACGGATAGCCAAACCGGTTAAGGCGACCGCTGGTGTAAAGCGGGAAATCCGGGTTAGAGTCCTGGACCGGTGCAAATTTACATTGTCGTCATTCAGTTTTACAGTTGACGGGTGTATTACATAGTCTTCTCATACAACGGACATACGACTGCAAAATGAAGAGAAGATTTGCTACGCTAGCGAGCGTCAGAGGCAGAACAACTTTGAGTAGTGTCCAGACAGGTGCACCTCCCGTTGTTGAATCAATCAGTGCTCTACAAAATCTTTACATCTAAAACAATCGACCGACACAGTCCGAGTGTAATTTTGTCGCAAGAGTTCTAACAGTAGCTAAAGCGAATGAAATTCGTTCGAATGGGAGACATGTTTCAACGATCTCTGTGTACTTAACTACCGAACCGGGCAATGCTCACAATTGCTAAATATTTATGGGAATTGAATGCGCGACCTAATCTCCTCCTCCGTCTCCCTGCCCACCTCCTCCTCTCGCTCTCTTCGCCCATCACCTCCTACTCCTCCCTTCCTCTCCCTCCATTTGCTCCGCACTCCTCTCTGTCCACCACCTCCTTCCCCTATCTCTGACCTTGAGCAGTGTTTATTGTTATTGCAAATTCGAATTCCGTAATAGTACTGTAATAATAAGCCTGTAAGCCGTGTACACGACTTTTCTATTTCCTGTGAAAAGAGACAAAAAAAAAATGGTTCAAATGGCTCTGAGCACTATGGGGCTTAACTTCTAAGGTCATCAGGCCCCTAGAACTAAGAACTACTTAAACCTAACTAACCTATGGACATCACACACATCCATGTCCGAGGCAGGATTCGAACCTGCGACCGTAGCGGAAAAGAGACAGCGAGGAAGAAAACAGAACAGCATATTTCGTGTGTGTGTGTGTGTGTGTGTGTGTGTATGTATGGGAGAAATAATTCGACTAATGGTTTAATTGTCAGTCATAGTTAAAACTGATTGCGATGAAGAAAACAAACCGTACATTTTCACAGCAGAGCACATCATTTTGCTTCTCGCAGTCGGTTTTTAGAACTTTTTGCCTCTTCAAAACACTGTTTGCGTTTTCGTCGCCTAGACAACTTTTGCCACCGTTCTGCTTCGAAATATAAAAATCTCTTGTTATTCCTTTCTACTGTAGTTTCAAAGGTACAGCACAAGCTCCTGTCAATACTCTGTAACTATATGACTTTTGACGAGTGTTAGTTGAAATAATTAATTTTTTGACTTACCATTTATTCGTTCTCAAACAGTTACAAAATCCTAATGCACTCCTCATTTTGCATCCGCTCGATACCACAGTTACTAGACAAGTCAGAGAGCAATCTTCTTCTTTCGTTCGTGACAGTGAAAAATATTCACGCATACATATTTCTTTGCTTAACTGCGCGCTTAATCTATAGTAAAGCAGATTAATAAAAAATGTAAAGAATTGCGCTGCTACGAAACTAAATTGATTGAATTGTGTCGCGAAGCAAACTTGAATGACGAGAACAGCAAAACTGCTTATTTTGCACGAGTTGAATCCAGTCGCTGAATACCTCGATATTTTCTGAGACAAATGTCGTAGAAACAGTTACCAGCCAGCTGATTCGCTTAAAAGCCGACAGAACGCCGTGAATAATTTTACAGAGCACTCGAGGCAGCGAGTCTCGGATGGTGCTGCGTTAAGCTTCAGACGGGGACTCCTCCAACAGAGGACTCTCGGCCGCGGCACACAATGGCGTGTCAACGCTCTCGCTCGATGAGGGCGCGTGATCGGCAATCGATGACCCAGTCGCCGATCCGCAGTCACCTGCATAGGAGCGTCGCCGATAATTAGCGGCCAACCTGCTGCTGGTGCCGCCGATGACAAAGCCACGGTGTTTGCGTTCGTGCGCGCTGTCCGGATCCGCCGGAGTTCACTACGGAGCGCGACAGTAAAAGCGATGACGCACGGCACCCGTGCCGTGTCCAATGCTATGCTGAAACGTATTGTGTCCCTCAGCAACGCCGCACGTGCTGGTAACATGTCGCGTATCAGCCTGAGGTCTGCTATTTACTGCCATCTGTATCTCATGAACGAACAGAGCGAGCTGGGTTTCAGACAGCCGGGTGTTTACAGAAACCGTATTGAATCCTATACGCGACTATTTCCGTCTAAAGGAAGAACATCATACACGAGTAAAAAAGTTATACGTAATTCTACCATTTAGTCTGGTCAGTGAAGTATGTCTACAGTTTAGTGCATCTGTCCTCCACACTCCTAATGGGTAACTAAACGCCGACTTATTTTCCAGTTACATTTCACGTTTTGCTATTCCAGCGACCCACATAAACCTTCGACAGAAATGGAGTCCATTCTTCCTCATTTGCGATGTACACTCCTGGAAATGGAAAAAAGAACACGTTGACACCGGTGTGTCAGACCCACCATACTTGCTCCGGACACTGCGAGAGGGCTGTACAAGCAATGATCACACGCACGGCACAGCGGACACACCAGGAACCGCGGTGTTGGCCGTCGAATGGCGCTAGCTGCGCAGCATTTGTGCACCGCCGCCGTCAGTGTCAGCCAGTTTGCCGTGACATACGGAGCTCCATCGCAGTCTTTAACACTGGTAGCATGCCGCGACAGCGTGGACGTGAACCGTATGTGCAGTTGACGGACTTTGAGCGAAGGCGTATAGTGGGCATGCGGGAGGCCGGTTGGAGGTACCGCCGAATTGCTCAACACGGTGGGCGTGAGGTCTCCACAGTACATCGATGTTGTCGCCAGTGGTCGGCGGAAGGTGCACGTTCCCGTCGACCTGGGACCGGACCGCAGCGACGCACGGATGCACGCCAAGACCGTAGGATCCTACGCAGTGCCGTAGGGGACCGCACCGCCACTTCCCAGCAAATTAGGGACACTGTTGCTCCTGGGGTATCTCCGAGTACCATTCGCAACCGTCTCCATGAAGCTGGGCTACGGTCCCGCACACCGTTAGGCCGTCTTCCGCTCACGCCCCAACATTGTGCAGCCCGCCTCCAGTGGTGTCGCGACAGGCGTGAATGGAGGGACGAATGGAGACGTGTCGTCTTCAGCGGTGAGAGTCGCTTCTGCCTTGGTGCCAATGATGGTCGTATGCGTGTTTGGCGCCGTGCAGGTGAGCGCCACAATCAGGACTGCATACGACCGAGGCACACAGGGCCAACAAATGGCTCTGAGCACTATGGGACTCAACTTCTGAGGTCATTAGTCCCCTAGAACTTAGAACTAGTTAAACCTAACTAACCTAAGGACATCACAAACATCCATGCCCGAGGCAGGATTCGAACCTGCGACCGTAGCGGTCTTGCGGTTCCAGACTGCAGCGCCTTTAACCGCACGGCCACTTCGGCCGGCCACACAGGGCCAACACCCGGCATCATGGTGTGGGGAGCGATCTCCTACACTGGCCGTACACCACTGGTGATCGTCGAGGGGACACTGAATAGTGCACGGTACATCCAAACCGTCATCGAACCCATCGTTCTACCATTCCTAGACCGGCAAGGGAACTTGCTGTTCCAACAGGACAATGCACGTCCGCATGTATCCCGTGCCACCCAACGTGCTCTAGAAGGTGTAAGTCAACTACCCTGGCCAGCAAGATCTCCGGATCTGTCCCCCCATTGAGCATGTTTGGGACTGGATGAAGCGTCGTCTCACGCGGTCTGCACGTCCAGCACGAACGCTGGTCCAACTGAGGCGCCAGGTGGAAATGGCATGGCAAGCCGTTCCACAGGACTACATCCAGCATCTCTACGATCGTCTCCATGGGAGAATAGCAGCCTGCATTGCTGCGAAAGGTGGATATACACTGTACTAGTGCCGACATTGTGCATGCTCTGTTGCCTGTGTCTATGTGCCTGTGGTTCTGTCAGTGTGATCATGTGATGTATCTGACCCCAGGAATGTGTCAATAAAGTTTCCCCTTCCTGGGACAATGAATTCACGGTGTTCTTATTTCAATTTCCAGGAGTGTAGATTGTAATGTGTACCCATCAGATCCAGTGCCCTTTCATCTCGTAATCTAAGATTCAAGTCACCATCGTGTTTTTTTCTCTGTTTTTCCTTTTTGCAAATGTGCGACGGATCTTGTTTTGGCGCCACAAAGATCAACGAGTATCTGAACAGTTGACGTTATTTTATTGTATGATGTCACATAGGACCAAAAGCCTTTTTACCAGACAGTGCTGCAGGCGACATTTGGCCCACGAATTCGTTAAACGTTTATTTCAAGGAATCCTTACACCTGTTTTGCTTGGGTTCAGCTGTTACTTCTCAGCAAGAATTTGGCTAAGTTTGACTCTCATCAGTATGCGTTACTGCTTTTCAAGTAACTTTCTAATGTTGACACTAAGCAATGATAAGTCCTTCGTATGCTCATTTATGTAGGTAGCACCAATTCATCTGGCACATGGCGCCTGAGTTTGCGCCAAAATCTTATACGTTCTCCTGCCTGGAAGTGAATACTTATGTTTACTACTCAGTTAGTTTCTTATCTTTCTCTGCTCGCGTCTGTTCAGCAATAACAGCCTTCAAACATTTATTCTCTTTGCATTCAACACAAGTGATGAATGTTGTGGTCGCTAATTCCTAGCTTTTCATTTATCTAATAGAAAAGTTGAGGCTTTTTTTGCTGTTAGCACGTCGAATACGTTTCCCAAACTGCTGGATAGTTTTCTGATAGGTTAGAGGCGGCCCGTCACGAATTCCTGTCCTGTTCCAGCCTCTTCATCTCATAGCTGCACTAGCAGCCTACCTCATCAAATTTGCTGGGTGTATTCCAATCTCTGTCTTCCTCTACAGTCTTTACCCTCTGTAGCTTCTTCTATTACGACGGAAATTGTTCCCAGATACCTTTTCGTGGGGATTTTCTGATCCCGAGATGCGGACATTGTGTGTGTGTGTGTGTGTGTGTGTGTGTGTGTGTCGACATTTCCATTTAGGAGAAATGTTGATTAATCACTGAAGGCGACGTGATATAGAAAATCTTCATCGTCATGGAGCAACATTTTGTTTACAAAGTTGTCACATAAACGATGGTGTGTAGGCTGTAGAGTTTGTAATAATTACAAACGATAAGTACGTCGTTGTAAGCGTCTCCTTAAAAGTTTCCATACAGACGTCACTGGAACTGCTAGCTGAGGACTAGCGTTCCGAAATGAGTTCTTGGGGCTACGCCTGAAAGAATCTCACATACGTTCAGCACGTTCTTCACTCGCCCTTGGTCATTCCACACTCTTCTCTTTGCGCGTAGGTATACAAAGAAAACACTTTGAGTTTCTATTTCATCTATAACTTCAAGCTGAATGTAATAAATGCTACAAAGTCTTAAAACACGTATATTCATTTTGAAAAAATATATATATATATATATATATATATATATATATATATATATATATATATATATATGACTTCAGAGATCATATGATCCGAATCGAAAAATATTTGTTTTGTTGTTGCGCACCTCCTTTATTAATTTGAGCGAATACTTTCAGAACTCCCTGTATATATATAAAAAAACTTTTCTCGGGAGACTGTACAATGAACACTAGTGGAGGGTCTTCTGAACCAATTTTAGCGATTTACTGCCCTAATGCATAGCGAATTGAATAAGGAAAATTACTGCTCATGTACGCTTCCTTATCATTATTATCTAATTCTTAACGATTCCTATCTGAGACATATGGTGATGGAACAGAATTGTTGCACTCTCTTACTCGAGTACCGATTCTTTAAATTTACCAGACTGGGTGTTCCGCTAGAAGAGAGCCGTCTTTCTTGCAAGGACTGCCATTGAAGTTCCCATGGCATCGATTTTTCATGTCACTTGGAATAAGTAATTTGATTTCGTACTGTGATCGCCGACACCACATGACGTGGGAAAAGGCTGAGATAATGATGATATTTCGTACTCTCCTCAGAGCCGCAACCACCCTGTATTCTACGTTTGTGTGTTTCCTCATGGTGATGTCTATCAATTCAAAGAATGGTTTTAGTACTGCACAGTAATAATCCAATAACGCCAATGAAATACGACAAAATGGAAAAGTTTCTCAGGGCTTTCTTGAAGCAGTACATGATGACAGAGGAAAGCTCCTAAACATAATCGAGAACTAGTTATTTGTTAGCTGCATCATCCATTTACGTATATTGACTTTATCTATAATGACAACAATTGCAGTTGCTACGATTTCTCGCTGTATGGGAAACATCTTGTAACTTCTCTACGAACACAGAGAGGCAGCAGTTGTGCTCCCAGGTGTTTTATAAGCTGAAGTGAGTGGGAATTTAATTCTGTACGCCAAAGACCGGCTGCAGCAAGCGTTACTTTTCATGTAGTCGTAATATGTCTCGTATGAGATAGATCTTAGGCCCTCACTAGACTGTCGAAAGTTCTTTGACAAATCTTTTTTAGAATTTGGAACCTCGTTCTAACTTTTATAAAAGATACAGTACCCCACCACATCGTCAAAGATGTTATAAATCATATTTTATAAAATACATTTCACAAAATTCTTTTACAGTGTGATACAGGCGTAAGGAATGTGCGGATCAGTGTAAAGGAAAGCGCTGTGGACCGAGACGCTGTATTCTCCCAAGGGGAAACTAGCTTGTTTACAGTAACATTGCCATTGGTGTGCTAGATGAGTCAGTGACTGGTGCCGAAACTGGAATTCCACTCAGCTTTGTGATTCTTTCTGTTTTGGAGGTACGTCCATCACCAGCGGTTGAGAAATATGGCACCATTAAAGTCCGTCGAATGGAGAAATATTAATTGATATATACAGGGTGTTTCAAAAATGACCGGTATATTTGAAACGGCAATAAAAACTAAACGAGCAGCGATAGAAATACACCGTTTGTTGCAATATGCTTGGGACAACAGTACATTTTCAGGCAGACAAACTTTCGAAATTACGGTAGTTACAATTTTCAACAACAGATGGCGCTGCGGTCTGGGAAACTGGAGGCCAATCCACGCCGCCTCCTGTATGTTTCGGATAGCCCAAAGCAATCACAAGATCATCGAAATATTCATTCAGGAAATTAAAGACGTCGGCCGTGCGATGTGGCCGGGCAGCATCTTGCATAAACCACGAGGTGTTCGCAGTGTCGTCTAAGGCAGTTTGTACCGCCACAAATTCACGAAGAATGTCCAGATAGCGTGATGCAGTAATCGTTTCGGATCTGAAAAATGGGCCAATGATTCCTTTGGAAGAAATGGCGGCCCAGACCAGTACTTTTTGAGGATGCAGGGACGATGGGACTGCAACATGGGGCTTTTCGGTTCCCCATATGCGCCAGTTCTGTTTACTGACGAAGCCGTCCAGGTAAAAATAAGCTTCGTCAGTAAACCAAATGCTGCCCACATGCATATCGCCGTCATCAATCCTGTGCACTATATCGTTAGCGAATGTCTCTCGTGCAGCAATGGTAGCGGCGCTGAGGGGTTGCCGCGTTTGAATTTTGTATGGATAGAGGTGTGAACTCTGGCGCATGAGATGATACGTGGACGTTGGCGTCATTTGGACCGCAGCTGCAACACGGCGAACGGAAACCGAGGCCGCTGTTGGATCACCTGCTGCACTAGCTGCGCGTTGCCCTCTGTGGTTGCCGTACGCGGTCGCCCTACCTGTCCAGCACGTTCATCCGTCACGTTCCCAGTCCGTTGAAATTTTTCAAACAGATCCTTTATTGTATCGCTTTTCGGTCATTTGGTTACATTAAACCTCCGTTGAAAACTTCGTCTTGTTGCAACAACACTGTGTTCTAGGCGGTGGAATTCCAACACCAGAAAAATCCTCTGTTCTATGGAATAAACCATGTTGTCTACAGCACACTTGCACGTTGTGAACAGCACACGCTTACAGCAGAAAGACGACGTACAGAATGGCGCACCCACAGACTGCGTTGTCTTCTATATCTTTCACATCACTTGCAGCGCCATCTGTTGTTGAAAATTGTAACTACTGTAATTTCGAAAGTTTGTCCGCCTGAAAATGTACTGTTGTCCCAAGCATATTGCAACAAACGGTGTATTTCTATCGCTGCTCGTTTAGTTTTTATTGCCGTTTCAAATATACCGGTCATTTTTGAAACACCCTGTAGGATACACGCGTCGGTTAAATGTCTGTTAGTAATTGATAAAGTTACAGAACTAGCCAAATATGTCAGCGGCTGGAATTCGTATGCTTCCGAGCATAGTGTAGCAGCCCTTCTAATTCATCGTTTCTGTTTTCGTTTGAGTTTAGGTTTTTCTTTCCCTTCAACTTGCAAAGACACTAAAGAAGAAGCCGCCCAAATTCCAAAATCAAGAGTCGTCCTTTTCAGTGGACTTTTTCGCCCGTTAAGGTGATTCTTATCAGTAGAAGACATAAATTCCATAGAAGGCGCGACGCGGTGCTACTTCAGCACGAGATAAATCTGAGAGATTGCACCGGGGCGGCTCTCGGCGGCAACCGAAAGGGAGGGCAGCCCGGCCCTGCCCAGAGGGCTTAGAGGGTTCACTCGGTTGCCAACTAGATCCATAGGTCGCAACACAATTTTTCTAATCGAAATTTAGAGCGATGATCTGCACTAAAATCGCTTTTATGCTTACTGAATTACACAGCAAGAAATTCAGCTTTCCGTGGATTTTGCTAGATAGCTCTCGTCGTTCCCTTCATTCTGCTCATGTACCCTGCTTAAAGATAGGTCACTTCAGGTGCGATTTTCGATCATATTCATTTGACTTTCTCTTAGTTTCTTATCTGTCGAAAATTTCAGTGTGGCAAGACAGTGTCAATTTTCACGTTATAAAGCAGGAGAGACGGCCTTTCTGACTGCAGGCAACGTTGAAAACAGGCTGGAGGTGAGGTTCCAGTTTCATTCCGGCTACTTTGATGTTTTGCCGTGTCTTCCCGAAGTTCATGTTAGTAAATATCGGGATGGATCCTAGATAATCCAGTTATTGGATGTCCACAATGTGAATCCTAACCCACCTTTGCATTTTCAATGCAGTCTTTTTGCTGTGGCTACCCTTCAGATACTGTGGTGCAGAGTAACTTAATACTGCATGTAAGTATTAAGATAATACTTACAGATAAAGATCCTGTTTACAGTCGTGGATGCAACTTACTTTTGTTCCTTAATATACGTTAACATCATTAGCGCTAATCACGGTCAATGATACGGCACTGACTGGAAACGGTTGTACTTCTCAATTTGTACAATTTATTCTGAAATATTATTCTTTCTTATCGAACACTCTGCTAAAACAGAATAAGTAACTCATTTATATCACGTGTTTACTTTCGCCTTTTCTTGTTTGTCTCTACGCCTCGCGCTTTATGCAGGACGAGCCCAGAATACATTTTCTAAAAACTCTAGTTTTGATGTACAAAAAGAAAGGCTTTGTTTGCGTAGTCAGGGAGGCTGGTAACATACTAAATACTAAATCAATTTGCAGGTAAGATGGAATGAATTGAAATTAACAAACGTGGCTTCATTTGAGAAAACATATGCACACGGTATATCGAGATTAAGGTTGGAAAAGGTTGAACAGGAAATACTGCGTTCAATTTTACCATCGTCCATCCATACACTGTATTGCAGCTAGAGCTTAACTCGCGCGTAAAACATTCTATAGGGATCTGCACATGGGGAACGTAAGCCCTATAGTAATCCCTCAAGATGGCACAATGTTCAACTTCTAAATTTTTGGCCAACAATCACTATTGAAGAGGTATGCATTGACCATGTTTTCATAAATGAGGCTTTCACAAGACGTGGATACAGAAAGGTGAATTTGCACGTAAAAGGGGAGATGTCATCAATTTAGTACGGCAACAGTACTGTCTTTAAGTTAGTTTTACCATATTTCCGAAGAAATTTAAATAAGCCTTAGAGTTTGAAATTAGCTTTAGATTCGTGGAACAGAAGGAAGCAGGGCCAAAGCCACAGAGATGCTGCTTCATTAACACCTGAGCGTTTATTACGCAAGCTAACAGATTAAACATTTTACAAAGTTATACTATTGCCACGGAACAATGGTCGTATTAACACAAGCGTGCGGGTGAACCGTAGCGTGAAATATCTCGTAATGACCTAATCGTACATCCTTCTGCAGCCGCTTGCCTTCGGATGGTATATATGTACACTTTTATTCCACGATATTAATCCTATGAATTATGAAGAATTCAAGATTTTGCTATGCTGAAATGCGGAGACATTCTCTTAAATTTGCATTTATTAGTATTTCCGTTTTATGCTAAAAGGAGGTTATAAATAAAAGCCTTCATCGCTCATGACTTCCGGAGCTATGTGCTGTCAGCGAACAAATGTTACCAAGGTATCCAATTTCTCCAACCCCTCGACAACATCTGATCAATCCTTGGCAGAGTGCTACTTCGAAACTTTGAGAACGACTACGATGATACCCAGTAATACAGCTTACTCGTTATAGCTTAACAGAAGCATGTGTTTCACTCACGAACTGCTGACAAAAATAACATTGATCATTGTTAACTGCGTAGCAGTTAGCAGGTTCATTCTAGCTTCACTTCGATTAAATCATCCCTTTCGAAGTAATCTTCATGGCGCGTGAATGCAGACTTCTTGTGGTTAAGTTACCTCTCACAGCTTATAAAAAAAGGGAAGAAAGTAGACGAAAAATAGTATAATATTGCATATCGCGTAAAAGTGTTTGCACCAAGGAACAGCTTCAGTAATTAAGAGAGACATTATCCCTTTGTCTTTTCGGTAACCGGGTATATTGCTGATAGTTTTATATATGTGCTGTTGGTTGATTCGTCTCGGGAAATTTGTTCACTGTTTCCTGTATTACCGTGTTAAATGTGCAAATTGCTGCATTTCATAGCCCTTACCTCGTGAGGATTTATTTTCTAACGTATTCTATGAGGTGCCGTCTCTGGGACCGCTAAGTGTAAACAGAGATTTAAGGCGTAAATCATATGAAAATTATAATTTAAGCCATATAACATTTATTTTTACAATTATTTAAGTATTGTTTAAATACTCCTTGTTGATTTTGTTGCACTAAATAAAGCCCGCTGAGTACTGCTTCCTGTCACATAAAATCTCGCACTTTTACAGTTATTTTTCTTTTTTTAAGTACTGCACATAAGCGAACTTTTACAGAGGTGAATGCTATATTCTGAAATACTGTAGTATCTCTACAGCGATTGTATTCCAGGTTTTAAACATGCACATAAAATTGCTCTCAGAAGGTACAAAAAGAAGGTCTGAAAAATTTACATTCAGTGCTGAGATCTACATTTTTCTTTACTATCAGTCAGAATACACCTGATATTTACTAAGACTAAGTATTTTATTGGGACGTTGAAAAATCGAGTGTTTCGAAAATTTTACTGAATACTGAAGTCATTGATATTTCACACCTGAAGCTGTGGGTCACATTCTTCACACACTTTCTGGGAACACTCAATACAAATAGAAATCTTGTACATTTTACACAAGAACGCCGTTTTCCTCCTTTTCTTTAGATCAGGACTCTCCCAATCCAAGCCTTATTCAGAGAATAAAGTGTTTTCGAGCCTACTAGGCTCTGAATTCTTATTCCGTATCTACAAGATTACTTGGGCAAGTAGACCTTTAGTGTACACTTCTCTTTGAAGGGCATTAACGTTTCATTGGCGGTAGCACACGCATCAATAGTGTAAGCCATCTGGAAATTTTTTACAAATTTTGCAAAAATATCGGATAAAGCTGCCGATGGTTCAGCTGCGACTCGTTCACTGTCATTGAAGCGAAAGTTCGAAAGGAGGATGTCAAATCTGACATAACAAAAATGTCCCTTCCTGTCCCGTCCGTTGCCCAAATAGAGTGGCCTTATGGTTAAACTTAAAAATAGATTTACAAATGACGTCAAAGAATACTTTGATTTCAGTCATATGCTCATCTGTCAAATCTCTGGCATTTGCACTTTTCCACTGTACTAGTTCACGTTCAACTTTGAGGTTTGTTAATCTTAGTATTCTCTTCAACACTGCATCATCTATCAGTATATTCCAGATTTCTTCAGGCCCCAAGTGACGCCCTAGAGCTCAGGTTGCAGGACGACGACCAGGAAGATGCAAGACATTATTGTGCCTCCGTGTTCTCGAAAATCGACTTCGGCAAGGACCCCTCGGCCACCATTCATCAGTTCGAAACGGGACTCATCACTAAAGACAATCCCATTCCAGTCAGTGGGATTCTATTCCCCAATGACTAACGAAGAAATGTCTGGGTACGCCCCAGCAGCATTGGGATACCAACCTGACTGTCGCCCGCCATGCAGACCGACAGCCAAGAGTGATGATCTGGGATACGATTTCTTTTCATGACAGGACTCCTTGGTTGCCGTCCAGAGCACCCTTACAGCACAGCGTTTTGTTGCCCTGGGCTTATATTTGAGCCTGCACACGGCAAGAATTTATGCTGCTTGTCTTCAAAAACAGAATAAAGCAGAAAATGTTACTAAAAGTCATAGGATTTACTGATAAGAAAGGCCGGCCGAAGTGGCCGTGCGGTTAAAGGCGCTGCAGTCTGGAACCGCAAGACCGCTACGGTCGCAGGTTCGAATCCTGCCTCGGGCATGGATGTTTGTGATGTCCTTAGGTTAGTTAGGTTTAACTAGTTCTAAGTTCTAGGGGACTAATGACCTCAGCAGTTGAGTCCCATAGTGCTCAGAGCCATTTGAACCATTTGAACTGATAAGAAAAACAGAATTTTTGTAATTTTTATGAGTCTTATATACGAGAAAACCATACAATCCTTGAAAAGAACCAAGATTTATCATTTGCTTGCTATATATTGTGTCACATACAATGATTTTATTGAGAATCGTGGTATTTGGTTGCATCTTCACAGTTTTGACATTCAGTTGTGATCACGTTAGAGTGATCTGCGCACACGAAACAATGACAGGCACAATGTTTTATGGGTGTAAATTTGATCTTAGCTCTTACACGAATCACACATCTTCCTCTTTCCCTTGCTGACGAAGCTTCTTGTAGTTCTTCGTCTTGTGGCTTATACCTCCTCAAAAATACCTTCTCATTTAGAGGCAGTGACACAATAGTGATCTAATACTTGGGTATGGTTTCATCATCTAAAGAATCAAATTGTTGAAAAGTTTTCTTCTACTGACTGGTTTGTTTTGATTATTTACTTTGCAAAGTATGAAGGCATTTATTGTTGCTGTGTTGAATAATGCATAAAACAAAGCCAATGGTCATCTCCTTGTCGCTCGGGAAACGTTATATGCGCCACATAACAGGTCAACTGGGTCTACTCATCCTTTGGTCGTATTATAATATAAAATTATCGTAGGTTTCCCTCTCTCTTCGTCTACAGCTCCATCATCTTGCGTGGTTGAAATCAGCAACACAAGTTTGTTCTTTTTAGGAACATGGGAGACAAGACTTACGGGTTTTTGAAACCCAGACATGTTAAAAGCAACTGTACGATTTTTGTGTGGTACAAACTGTTTAGGCACTTTTCTTTTATTCTTAATCATTGTACCAGTAGAATGAGTAATCGGCGTACCAATTATCGGTAGTCACATTTCTATTTGACTCTGAAACGGGCTCTATCAGTCTGTTTATAACATCAGTGGGCTTTTAGAATTAAATATTCACTTTGCAGCGGAGTGTGCACTGATATGAAACTTTCTGGCCGATTAAGACTGTGTGCCGGACCGAGACTCGAACTCGGGATGTTTGCCTTTCGCGGGCAAGTGCTCTGCCAAACTGAGATACCCCAGCACGACTTAGGACCTGTCCTCATAGGTTTACTTCGGCAAGTACCTCATCTCCTACTTCCAAACTGTCTCAGCAATATCTTTTCTACCAGGAGTGATAGTTCTGTAAGTTTCGCAGGAGAGCTTCGGTGAAGTTTGGAAGGGAGGAGACAAGGTACTGACGGAAGTAAAGCCGTGAGGACGGTTCGATGATGATGTTTGGTTTGTGGGGCGCTCAACTGCGCGGTCATCAGCGCCCGTACAAAGTCCCAATTCTTTCACACTTCAATTTTTAGTCCCCGTGCAGAGAAAATCCCCAAACCGGCAGGGAATCGAACCCGGGATCCTGTGATCCAGGGGCAGCAACGCTAGTCACTAGACCACGAGCTGTGGACGTGAGGACGGGTCGGGTTGCTTGAGTTGCCCAGTTGGTAGAGCACTTGCCCGCGAAAGGCAAAGGTCCCGAGTTCGAGTCTTGGTCCGGCACACTTTTAATCGTCCAGGAAGTTTCATCAGTGGGCTTGTATGGTAGACAGAACGGCCCATCTGATGGTTTCCCACGGTAAAATTGTAAATTGTAAATGAAGGAAGTTTTAGCATCACAAACAGCATAAATTTTCATACCGTACTTGACAGCTTTATTTGGAGCTGCATCTGCCTCGAAATAGTCCTAGCTTTTCGTCAATTTACATATTCGCTACGGTTCTAGTAACATTAACAGTTTTGTGTAAAAAAAATCAAATATATTTCTTATGGCTGCTAACATATCTTTTTTGCGAGTAGCATCTCAGTTATTGTGGCAACAATAAGTGTTAAAAAACACCGATAACATATTTGCACGAGCGCTGCCGCCTTAGTGTAAAAATGGTTAAAGCGATGACCAATTCAGGGAAATGTGTGAGGTAAAAGGAAAACAAACGCTGTGTCTGAAAATTGTGTCTCTTTTACTTTTAATAGTATGTAGACATTTGGGAAATTACTGATATCAGCGATGAAACATTCACATACTTCTTACATAGGCTTCATCATTTTTAGGCTGATCTGTACTAGATTTTATTTATTTCTGTAACTCTAATTAACGCTGATAATGCCTCTTCATTATAATTAATAATTTTAACCAAATAATCTGCCAGGACTCATTGGTCTTCAGGTTTTTAATATATTACTTATGAATATATTAGAAACGTGCTCACCAAGTGCCGCCCATGGCATCTGAAGATGGCTACTGTGGGTCGAAATCGGTTGTGACTGTGTCATAAAGAAGTGATCGTGGAACAGAAAGTGTTTTTTTTTTTTTTTTTTAATTTCCAGGACCGAGTGTTGCCACCTCTTCACAGTTTTTTCAATCCTCTGTATCCTGCACTCCACCTTAATACCTGGAAGTTTGTGGTGCTACGTGAAAAATAAATAAATTTTTTTATTAACTAAGGTATTAAACGAAGTCAGTGGTAACGATACCCGATTATGACTGGAACCCATCCTGTAATCTGATGACAAGGTCCCTTTACGGCCCTTGACATGTTAATTATTAACCCTGCTGTTCTGTTCGGGATTATATGACCCGATGTAGTTATAAGTTTCGTTTGTTATTATTTAAATATCAAAATATCTTTATTAAATTTGTGACTTTGTCTGAAAATTCAAGAGCAGTACGTGGTTAAAAAAGTTTTAAAATATTTTAAGTCATCTGGTCATAAACTTAAGAGCTACATACGCAATGTTCAGGTCCATGTGACCCGACATTAATATGATTACTCTAAAGCCAAATACTCTCCGGTTGTCTCATATTTTATAGTAGTAATGACTTTCATTTTTCGTACTTTCTCTCAACATTCAAATCAACACAAAGGCTCTGCGTTTACAGCAATGGACTTGTCATTATGACTTGTCAACTGTTCGAATTATCCATTGTTTCTGCTAAGTTTGTGTTCTCCATCGTTTGTGATCAGTCTGAATTGTGACATCATGACGGTTACATCATTGAGTGACGCTGAGTTGGAAGAATTAGTAAATAGCTCAACAGACGAAGGATCATTTTCCGAGTTCGAAGATCATGTCAGTAATGAATCTGAAAGCGAGTGTGCTGATGACATTGACGGCAATCCACAGCTTGTTCAAAGTTGTGTACAGAACTCTATTTCTAGAAACGGGAACATAGAACGGCAGTTGCAACCATGAACACTACACGGCCACCTACCTGCTTCTGACGTCATCAGGAGTACCCCGGGAGTTACTAAGTTTGCAAGCAGCACGGTAAGTGATATAAAAAGTTCATCTGAAATATTATGTGCTATAGCACTTAGGAATGAAATAATAGAGATGCCAAATATTGAGGGGCAACGAGTTTGTGGTAAAGAATGGAAAACATTGATGATTCTCATTTTCACGCATACTTTGAACTCCTGTTCCTTGCGTGTGTATATCACTCACATGGGGAATCTACAAAAAGTTTGTGGGATAAGGATTTTTGGCGGGACATATTTCGAGCAACCATGTCCCAAGAAACATTCTGTAAAATATCGCACATCTTGTGATTTAATAAGAAATCCACAAGAGAGGAAAGACGACGTACTGATAAACTAGCCGCAAATCTTAGTATCTGGGGATGTAGTTAGAAATTCTTCCTAAACTGTATAATCCAGGGGAAAATGTGACCGTTGACGAGCATATGGTAGCATTTAGAGGCCGCTGCCCATTCAAGTAGAAACCTCTGAAGCGAACCGGCAAAATATGGGATCAATATGTGGACTGTGAGTGACAGAAAATCTTCATATTTGAAAGGAGAGTGGAGCGGCACCAGAAAAAAATCACGAAATGAGAGTAGCTGCTGATCTTACCTCTGATTTGCGAGGTTACGTCATGCAATTTGGGATAGCTGCCCCTGAAAAGGAAACTAACAATGTCAGGAACCATACATAAAAATAAGCTAGAGTTTCCACAAAATATGACCAGCAAGGAGGTTCATAGCTCTTCATTTTACTTCACAAATGAACCTACGTTGGTCAATTATATTCCAGAGATAAATAAGAATATTGTGGTAATGAGGACTCTCCACTATGGTGGGGAAGTGACAGCGCTGATACGAAACCAAAAATGATTTTAGATAAGAATTCAACCGAAGGGACGGTAGAAACACTCTATCAGGTAACAGGTAAATATATACGCAAACGAGACCCATGATAGGTTTCTGCAATATTCCTGATGTCGATGCTTGTAATGCATATGTCTTGTGGACTTCAAAAAATGGTTCAAATGGCTCTGAGCACTATGGGACTTAACATCTCAGGTCATCAGTCCCCTAGAACTTAAAATTACTTAAATATAACCAACCTAAGGACATCACACACATCCATGCCCGAATCAGGATTCGAATGTGCGACGTAGCGGCCGCGCGGTTCCAGACTGAAGCGCCTAGAATCGCTCGGCCACCAGCGGCCGGCTCTTGTGGACTTCGATTGACCCTAACTGAAATGCAAGAAAATTGACTAGAAGGAAAATATTTTTTGAGGAACTTAGAGAAAGTCACTGGTTGCAGAGCATAGTTGGGGGAGTGTTTTTCAGGAACAGAAGATTCCTTGAGAATGGTCAGGGGCATCCAAGACACTGAAGGAGTGGCAGATGTGGCTAAATCAATAACAACAAAAGACTTTACTAAACGTGCACGCTGTAAGTTCTGTCCTTCAAGCAATGACAATGAAACAAACATGTTGTGTGAAAAGTGTGATAAACATGTATGTGAAACACACGTCACCTAATTGTGTCCAAACTGCAATGAGGAAGAGGGAAAGAAAGTGATGTGGGCAGACAGAAAGATGACTTTTTGGTGGAAATGTCTGTTGTTCCTAATGCACCCTGCATAAACATTAAAATAATAAATTTTCTTTAGTGAAGTTCTGTGTATTATTATTATCGCTATGATCATTAACAACATATTGTAATATAACAATGATGTCGATGGCTTACAACTGTACGAAAAATGCGTGAGAGTAGAAGTTTCTTACAGCAGTTTATTGTGTCAGGTCATATTTACTCGAACAATACATTTGTATAGTAAAAGTGAACGGAACAGCAGCGTTAAAAACACAGTCGCGCAGCTCTTGACCCGTGCATACATGCATATCCATAGGCTATTAATCATGCGGAAACGAGCTCGCGTTTCACTGCTGCGTGTAGTTTCAACAATACTACTCCCAGCCACAACTGCGCTGCATACCTATTCTTGCGTAATCATATGCGTCCGCAAGTCTCTGTGCCCGCATATCTCTGGACACCGCTTACACTACCACTCACTTTACTAGCGGTCGAGAAAGAGCTCACAAATAGTGCTGCTACTATTCAAACGGAGCATTTTCACAAAAGGCTGCTATTCCTTCAAGATAAGCAGCGGCATAGAAGGTATTGCCGAAAGGTTTATTTGTCAGTCAAATATGGTTTGTAAATCTAGAAAATTCCTAGTAATCATTCATGCGTAATGCTGTGGAATATTTTATTTCAGCTTTCTATTTTAAATCCTTAACACTACAGGCGCTGTAAACCAATCAAATTTTAATATAAAGCGACAGCATACAAGTATGTCTTAGTATATGGCAGCGAAACTAATAGTTCTGTAAGGCTCTTTATTCTATTAACTATGAGATACGGTATGTTATGAAACTTATATGTTGCAATGAGATAGAAATCTTTTAGCTTTACAGTATTGTAAACACAGGATTAGAACTCATATGTAATTTATTTTAATTGTTTCACAGATCTCAGTGTAGGTGACATTGCACGAAAAGCGGGCATTTTGAAATGAAAACAACAATCGACAGACAGAGAAGCAGCTCTTTTTAGTTCTGTTTGGAATCCGGACCGTTATGTGATTATCACGTTAATGTTCGAAACAGTATCTTGGTGCTAAATCAGGGTAAACTCCTACATTTGGTTTTGTAAGAAGTGATCTGCAGGTTTATTTACGTCGTTAATTTATTTCCGTATGGTACTCATACTAAACAGAAACTTTCATGGACGCATGTCACACGATGATTTGAATGAATGTACCCTTTTGAAACACTTGCTAGAAAATTCGATTTGATAAGTTGTTCACAGTTTTGGCATATGAAGTTTTAACGGATGTGTAAAAATACAACTATTTAGTGGGTACTGCCATATTTTTGATAATCATTTTTGAGGCAGTTATTTGTATTTTTCAGCCCTTGGTATCGCTGTTAAATTTTGAATGTATCACCGATCATTGAGGAGCACGTCGTAAAAGCTGAATGACGAAATGCACCGTGTACAGCACGTAGCGTACACGACAGGCAGCGAAGCTGAAATTTTTCGTTGTAGTCGTAGAGTAGGCCCTTCTAATGAGAGCCGTGAGAAACTTTTAACGCCTGCCACTCGTAGCGCGGAGGGTGTGAAGACTTGAGTGTTGTGCCGTAGTCGCGCGTTTCGCGCTCCCCGCCTTTTACGCTCCCGCACGCCTTTGCGGTTGTCCGAAGAACAGCTCGGCGCTTAACGGCACCATCGTCTGAGCAGTGTGAGGGGCGAATAGCGCCTGGGTTGTCGACAGGAGTCAGGTGGCTGGGGGAGGGGAGACCCAGCTGCCACCGCTGTCAGAGGCCCTTGTCTACATCTCTGCCGCAGAAACAGGCGCTATAAGGAGGCTCTCACCGCTTCCACGGTGCCGCACTTGGTGTCCAGGCCACACGAATCAACAGCTTTCATTTATTATTGTCGATGATTCTAATGAGACAGGGGAATGGATGACCGCGGAAATTCTAGCTGTTGTGCGCTTTGGTTTCATAAGAATATGAAACCAGAGAAGTCAGGCATTGGAATTTGATTTTTTTTTTACTGATATGTACATATTCACATGCTTATGTTAACATCGGCGAATCAACTCAAGAATTCCGCATCATGAGGGGTGTCAAGCAAGGCGATCCCATCTCCCCAAAACTGTTCTCTGCTGTATTGGAAATGGCTATGTCAAAGCTGAGCTGGGAAGGTAAGGGAATTAGAATTAATGGAAGAAGGCTTACCAACTTGAGATTTGCTGATGATACTGCCTTACTGGACAAAGACTTCGCAGAGCTCCAAAACTTAGTTACAGATCTTTCATCGGAATGTCGGCTGGTTGGCTTGAACATGAACCTTTCCAAAACAAAAGTAATATCCAACAAATGGGTCCCAGCTGGAGATGTGAAAGTCAATGACAGTCTACTAGAAGAGGTCAGTGAATATGTCTACCTTGGCCAGATTATAAATATGAAGGGAGACATAAGGCCAGAAATCTATCAACGCATCAAGCTTGGCTGGCAAGCATTTGGGAAGAATTCAAAAGTATTCAGATCAAAAATGCCAGTAAATCTGAAGAAAGCAGTATTTGATCAATGCATTCTTCCTGTGATGACGTATGGCTACGAGACATGGACACTGAACTCATTCACAAAAGGGAAACTTAGGACAGCACAGAGAGCCATGGAGAGATCAATGCTGGGCTATACAAGAAAGGACAGGAAAAGGGCAGATGACATCCGGTCTGTGACGAAGGTTAATGACATCTTAGAGAGAGTAGGTTCCTTGAAATGGCAATGGGCTGGCCACGTTGCAAGAAGAAAAGACAACAGATGGATGAAGCTAGTACTGGAGTGGAGTCCGAGAGAGCACCGGAGACCTAGAGGAAGACCACCAGACAGATGGGACAAAGACATCAAGAAGATCGCTGGTAACACCTGGCAGAGAACTGCCCAAGACCGTCCCACTTGGAGAAGACTTCTGAAAGCCTACCTGAATCCACAACTCGAAGAGGCCACATCATCTAATGATTGAATTGGCTGATGATGATGATGATGTACATATTAGAGACGAAAGGTCATTCTGTAAAATGTCTGTAGTTGTTTCCAGTTGTCGGCAAACAAAACACTCATACACTGTATATTCTCCAAAGTGCTTGATTTTGTAAATAGAGTGGGTAGTTGCCACCTGCAGCTGTCAAATTGACTGATCAGTCGTCAATGTTTCCACTCCTGCCCTGGGCCTTGAGAGACGATATGACATTGTACCTTTAATTGGAGCGCAAAGATTAAGTAGGGAATTGCGACCACATAACAGAGTGAATAATTGAATGTAAGGGCTTAATAAAATATATGTCCGACTTTATACTCCGTGGGCGTTGTTTGTGTGTAGGGAGCGGTACCGCAGCTCTCGCAGCCGGCCGCTGTGGCCGAGCGGTTCTAGGCGCTTCAGTCTGGAACCGCGCTGCTGCTACGGTCGCAGGTTCGAGTCCTACCTCGGGCATTGATGTGTGTGATGTCTTTAGGTTAGTTAGGTTTAAGTAATTCTAAGTCTAGGGGACTGATGACCTCAGATGTTAAGTCCCACAGTGCTCAGAGCCATTTGAACCATTTTGAGCAGCTCTCGCGTCTCTCGATTACTGTGTGTTATTCCCTGTGAAGTGATGAAACTACAGGCAGGATATGGCTAGTGGAAGAAAGCTCAGCTCGATGCAAGCCAGTTTACCAAACGAACTGTATACAGGGTGTTACAGAAAGGTACGGACAAACTTTCAGGAAACATTCCTCACACACAAATAAAGAAAATATGTTATGTGGACATGTGTCCGGAAACGCTTAATTTCCATGTTAGAGCTCATTTTAGTTTCGTCATTACTGTACTTCCTCGATTCACCGCCATGATTTCATACGGGATACTCTACCTGTGCTGCTAGAACATGTGCCTTTACAAGTACGACACAACATGTGGTTCATGCACGATGGAGCTGCTGCACATTTCAGTCGAAGTGTTCGTACGCTTCTCAACAACAGATTCGGTGACCGATGGATCGGTAGAGGCGGACCAATTCCGTGGCCTCCACGCTCTCCTGACCTCAACCCTCTTGACTTTCATTTATGGGGGCATTTAGTTTCGTCATTACTGTACTTCCTCGATTCACCGCCATGATTTCATACGGGATACTCTACCTGTGCTGCTAGAACATGTGCCTTTACAAGTACGACACAACATGTGGTTCATGCACGATGGAGCTGCTGCACATTTCAGTCGAAGTGTTCGTACGCTTCTCAACAACAGATTCGGTGACCGATGGATCGGTAGAGGCGGACCAATTCCGTGGCCTCCACGCTCTCCTGACCTCAACCCTCTTGACTTTCATTTATGGGGGCATTTGAAAGCTCTTGTCTACGCAACCCCGGTACCAAATGTAGAGACTCTTCGTGCTCGTATTGTGGACGGCTGTGATAGAATATGCCATTCTCCTGGGCTGCATCAGCGCATCAGGGATTCCATGCGACGGAGGGTGGATGCATGTATCCTCGCTAACGGAGGACATTTTGAACATTTCCTGTAACAAAGTGTTTGAAGTCACGCTGGTACGTTCTGTTGCTGTGTGTTTCCATTCCATGATTAATGTGATTTGAAGAGAAGTAATAAAATGAGCTCTAACATGGAAAGTAAGCGTTTCCAGACACGTGTCCACATAACATATTTTCTTTCTTTGTGTGTGAGGAATGTTTCCTGAAAGTTTGGCCGTACCTTTTTGTAACACCCTGTATTTCATACGTTCGTACGAGATATGGAGAGATTTCATGGCGAGTGGCACTAGGTTCACTTGCTACAAGTCAGCATTCATTACAAGTGCTGGCTTCCTTCAAGCTGATACTGAACTGATGCATCTTTGTCTGGTGGGACAGGATTTGAGTCGGTTGACGAAGATAATTTTTGATCAAGTCTTGAACGCCACGCTACTCTTCAGAGTAAGGCTGCAAAACCTACTGAAAAAAAAAACATTCGAGTCTCCGTCAAAATTTATGTCTTCCGATGACGCTGCTCATGCTTTGTTATGATCTCATAAGGCATTTTAAAGTTACTAATTTTTTAAGAACTGCGCGAAATCTACATTTTTCGTCTCTGCTGCTTAAGACAGAATTACACTTAGAGAATGGGTATTTAAATTGCTTCTTCGCCTCGTTTTCTTGTTTCATATAGTTCTGTCGGGTACTGAGTAGCGATATTAGTACTGGTTTTACAGCTACGGCGGTCGTGAAATAATTGGCGGTTCTCGGCTTTTCCGCCTTCTTGGCCGCTCACGCCATACACCGCCTTGAAACGTCCACTTGCCCGGCGAGTCCATTTGCAGTTACCTATCAGTTATCTGTTGCCCTCGTGACAGCCCCGGTTTACTTCGTGGTCGGCACATCCCGCCAAGCCCTGGCTCGCATGGGTGCGGATTCGCGCCGTCTGTCAAAACTGCGCGCGTCAGCTGCATCTGTCATGTTACAGAATTCAAGACCAGGTTTCCCGTCCTGTTCTCGCTGTTTCCCTGCCTGTCATCCTCTTATAACCACCCTCTGCTTTATAACGCCCATAGTTTCTCACCCCCCTCCCTCCCTCTCTCTCTCTCTCTCTCTCTCTCATTCCTCCTGCTTCCACTCCATCCCTCCCATCCTCCCACTCAACACTACACCCTCCTTTTCCACTGCGCCCTCTGTGCGTTCATCCCTGTCTTCTGCTCCCAGTCGTTCCTCTAGTGGCGGTCACGAACCTTTCACACCATTTCAGTGATAGACTCCGTCTTGATTCGGTTAGTCATGGAAAAAGTTCGAGTAGAAACTTAATGCAGTCTATTTTTGTAAGAAGTGTTTGATACATTTGTTACAAAAATCTTTATAAAACTTCATTTTCGTTTGTTTACGAGGGATAAGAAGTGCGGGAAAGAAGAATTTTTAAAAAGTCACTATTTTTTGAATGCATGGGGATATAACGTCCTAATTCACAGCAGTGAATTATGTATAATCTATCTTTGTATTTTAGTGTTTAAGTAGATTTTGTTTTCTCGAAGGATGAAAGTGATGGGTATGTACACTGAGGTGACAAAAATCATGGGACACGTCCTAATATTGGGCCGGGCCTCCTTTCGCCCGGCGTAGTGCAGAAAATCGACGTGGCATGGAGACAACATTCGTTGGAAGACCCCTTTGCAGATGTTAGATGGGATTCATGTCGGCCGATCAGAGTGGCCAGATCACACGCTCTAACTGTCAATTATGTTCTTCAAAACAATCGCGAACAATTGTGGCCCGGTGACATGACATGATTGTTTGGGAACATGACGTCAATGAATGGCTGCAGATGGTCTCCAAGTAGCCGAACATAATCATTTCCAGGCAATGATTGATTCAGTTGGACCAAAGGACCCAGTCAATTCCATGTAAACACAGCCCACACCGTTGTATAGCCACCGCCAGCTTGCACCTTGCATTGTTGACAACCTGGGTCCATGGCTTCGTGAGGTCTGCGGCACAGTCGAAATCTACCATCAGCTCTTACCATCTGAAATCTGGACTCATTCGACGAGGCCGACTTTGTACGGGCGCTGATGACCGCGCAGTTGGCGCCCCACAAACCAGTCATCATCATCATCATCATCATCCGACGAAGTCACAGTTCTCCAGTCGTCTAGGATAATCGATGTGGTCACGAGCCCAGCTTGGCATTTTCCATGTTAAAAGATCACTGCCAGAGGTGAAAAAAGAGATAAATGACAGTAAAAAATCCCGGGGTCAACATGGGATCGAACCCTAAATCTTTAGAGTTGAAACTTTGGGCCTGGTAGCTAAGCCATAGAAAGAACACCGCTTGCCAAGATCTAAACACAGTGTGTTACATGATTACAAACGCAGCAATGTTCCCATACAAAATTCTGTTGTATGCCACATGTAGAGTGTACCACAGCATACAATGCGGAATTCCATTTGTTCTTATCCGTGAAATGAGATCCACCGTTTTTCAGTTTTGTTCATTGATACCCGTTCGGAACGCACTAAACCACTAACCGGCTGTACTCCGTTTGATCCGGCTGCAGTCGTAGCCTCTCAAGGTTATGGCGCACGTAGCCGGTGGGAAAGCAATAGTCACAAACTCCGAGCTGCCAGCACATTAGCTGGATCCGCCTCCCTCGATTCCTTTCGTCTTTCCCTGTGTCATGCCCTCCTCCCTCGATTCCATTCTTTACCCGTCTTCTCCCTCTCGATACCGTCGTTTCCCTTTCTCGACCCCCTCCCCCTTTTCTCATGTTCACCAGGTAATAAGCAGCTCACCTTTCTCCTTCATATCCACTCAGGACAATGCAAATTCTTTACAAACCACTCTAGCCAATTATTACATGGTAGGCTGAATAACGTAGACATCTCAAATTCAAATAGAATGTGGACTACAGTTGATAAACCTGTAACGGTGCTACACGAAAGCATCAAATATAATATCTACACATTTGTTGACTTAATTATAAATATGTTACAATACTCGAAGTTTCCAAACAGTGATTTAATTAATTTTCTGCCAAAGAAAAGTGTCTGACCTACTGCCGAAGAATGTGCCCACAGGTATCACGGCACCGATGCTCATAGGGTTTACTGTAGCATGCGTGCAGTATTGTATGTGTTTAATAAAAAATAATTTGGTAAAGTGTTTCAGTAATAGGCGATATCGAAGACCGACGTGATTATAGATCACAGCTTTCCAGCTGCTGCCGCAGACCTCTTACTCATGTGTGGTGTGGAAAGCGTAATGCTCTTGTTGAATCAGAATCTACATCTACATTTATACTCCGCAAGCCACCCAGCGGTGTGTGGCGGAGGGCACTTTACGTGCCACTGTCATTACCTCCCTTTCCTGTTCCAGTCGCGTATGGTTCGCGGGAAGAACGACTGCCGGAAAGCCTCCGTGCGCGCTCGAATCTCTCTAATTTTACATTCGTGATCTCCTCGGGAGGTATAAGTAGGGGGAAGCAATATATTCGATACCTCATCCAGAAACGCAACCTCTCGAAACCTGGACAGCAAGCTACACCGCGATGCAGAGCGCCTCTCTTGCGGAGTCTGCCACTTGAGTTTGCTAAACATCTCCGTAACGCTATCACGCTTACCAAATAACCCTGTGACGAAACGCGCCGCTCTTCTTTGAATCTTCTCTATCTCCTCCGTCATTCCGATCTGGTACGGATCCCACACTGATGGGCAATACTCAAGTATAGGTCGAACGAGTGTTACAATACTCGAAATTTCAGAATGATGTAGGATTATGTATGATGACCATCAAAGCTTAAGTGAATGAAGTAAAATATCCACAGATATACTCATCAGCTTATCGTGTTCATAAACGTGGAATTATGTAATGAAGAATTTGGTATCACTGGAAGGATTTGGTATCACTGAAAATTCGAGGATATTAGGTTGCTAGCATACGTTAAGCGCACTGGCTCTCGGCCTGCGAGTAACTAGTTCGTATTTTGCTGGCTGAAAAGTGATTGTACCCTTGTGTCTTCCAGGGGTAAACTGTTAGAGTGTCTGGTGGGGCGAGAAATGCAGCATCAGCTGATCTTACGGTCCGAATTGATTTTTTGTATGTTTTTGGCACGGAGAGCAGTCTCAGTAGTCTTCCATCCTTTTTTCCGTTCTCTTTCATAAAACAAAATACCGTACTACGTTGCACGAACCCTAATTGCAGTTAACAGTGCGACGGAGGTAAACGCTTGACACTCTACGCTGATAAAGGAAGAAAGACATAGTTCAGTTTTTGTTTGTCCCACGAACACGGGAGTTAATGAATCAGAAAGTTAAGAGTTCGATCAAATGAATGGATGGTACGTCTGCATACAGAATATCTCGTTATCAGTACAATTGAAATCAAGAGTATCATATTTGTTTGTAATTATCACTGTCTTGAGATTTTCTTCCTTGCGGCAGACCATATCTTTCACTATTTTGTCTAAAAGAGTATTAGTGCAACGCTTGTTTTTGATCTTATCTGTAGGTGATTCGAGACAATGAAATGATGAGTTTCGTCAACAAATGTTATGTACGGGTGTTGCTCAGATTTAGCAGGAGCCGAATGACAAAGCAGCAATCTTCTTGAAGGATTTTCTTTTGTAGGCAACCTGCAGTTAGTTACGAAAATAGGGAAAATACTGACTGGGACCTGATGCGGAAGTGTTGAACATTTTTTTCTCGTAGTGATAGAGGAAGCTTTTTGTGGAAGTGTGTATGAAATAAAATTCTTTAATGGTCTTGGCACATTATTATTTATGGTCTTCTGCATAATAGAATGGGACACTGCCAAGCGTTGTACGCCATATATCAATAGAAATAAGGTCACATACTCCATAAAAATAAGCTTCTCGTCTTGTAAATCCGATTTGTCGTTTATAGAAGTAGAATGGACGCGAAAGCAGTACAAATTCATTATTACGCAAGTAACGGAAGAAAGATTTCTGAAGGCATGTAAGCGTACGGAATATTGGTTGTAATACCTGATCTCGCATCAACATCTATGGACCAAACAGTGTAAGGTCATTCAGTCTACAACAGTTCCATAGTTCTAATCTTTTGCTATGGCTAGTTTTCACAGGCACCAAACCGTGTCGGCAAACATTAATTGTTGCCTTGCGAGGTGCATATCGGAATAAAACCGGCTTCGTCGGTGTGTGCGTGCAACCTCCTACCTGGCTGTTCATCATACACGTCCACATGGCCTTCCACAAGCGACACACGCTAACGCAGAAACACCAATGTGCTGGGCAACCTTTGTCGTAACCTCTGCTTAACTCACGACATATGTGAAATATAGTTTGATGAAAAAGTGTACAGGCTGAAATATTACAGTTCACAGTTACACATTCACTTCGTGTGAGCGCTTTTATTAAACTTAGCGAAGTACTGCGCGCGCCGGTTTCTAGTCGGGAGAGGAGTCAACGATGTTTCGCCATTTTGATGAAAGATACTACGGCCTTATGTGAAATTTTCCTTAAAATACCATAGGCAGAGTTTTCATTATCATATCCGTTCAATACAGTGTCAGTTTTCGAATTTATGCAAGGAGGACGTATTGACAAGTATTTATTAAAGGAACTTCTGAAGCATTAGTTTTGCTCATAGCTATAAGTTATTTTCTAAATGTAGAAAATCCGTTCTGATGTTAGGAGAGACATGGGAAGGCATGATAAATTAATGTTTAACCTACCATTGACGACGGGGTCAGTAGATATTACGCGTCAGAAGCTCGGAATGGGGAGTGAAGGAAGGGAAATGTGCTGCACCGTTTCAAGGGAACCATTCCAGAAATTACCTCAAGTGAGTTGGGGAAATCGCAAAAAATCTAAATCTGGATGCCGATTGGGAGCAGCTCAAGTGGGCAATTGCTCCTACATATTGTAGATCATCTGCTAGAAAATCACGCAGACTGTACTGAATACGATTACGAGTTTTTAGTAAATACTATATAACACATCTAGTTTGAACTGATGAAACCAAACGAAAGTAAGTAACCGAGCCACATCTGTAGACCATGTTACAAAGATACGAATAAAAAATATAAAGCTGCTGCTTGTAGTACTCTGCTTTTACGGTTAAGAGTTACGCTCTGAATAATCGTAGACTCTTCGAAATAGCAAGCCATCTGTTATCTGTATCACTCCGTCGTATTAAATACTTGAGTTTCGTTTTTAGAATCTGATTCCTGGTTCATACATATAGCCAGAAACTGCCAACTGAAATTCGGTCCCTAAGCATGCAAAAAATTACGTCTGATGTAGTTAGCGAAACTGGAAGCTATAACATCAACGTTCGTCAACGGCGGCGGCCGGACATACGAGAGGCAGTCAAGTGAAAACCGAATATCTACCTCAGTAGGACCATGGAATGGTTCCATCCAAAAGTAATCACCACACATGTTAAGACATTTATCCCATTGGGAGGGAGGACGATCAACCCCTGTTTCGTAGAAAGCGGTCAGATGCTGACGGATCCACAACCGCACCCACCCCTTCGTCCTAGTGAAACTGACTTCCACGCTTGTCTTTGTTCAGGTCACCAACGACGTGAAAATCACACGGTGAAAGATTCCGGCTGTACGAAGGATGTTGCAGTGGTACCCAACGAAACTGCTGAAGTGTAGCCTTCGTCCGATTGGCAGTGTGGGGGCAGCCGTTATGGTTCAACAGGATGATTGCGTCCACAGAATTCTGACAGACCGAGGGCAAACGGAAATTCAGCAGTGGAGACATTCCACATCTCCCCCCCCCCCCCCTCCCTCAAAGAAAGAAAGAAACGAAAACTGTTAACACAAGTTCCGACAAGGTCATGATGACCTCCTCCTTTTGACTGCAGTGACCCTCTGCTCGTCGAGTTCCTTGAACTAGGTACCACAATCAGTGCGCAGCTCTATTGAGATTCTCTGCAGAAATTGCGGCGCGCCATAAAGTCAACATGTCCAGGAATGCTGTCGGGTGGAATCATCCTGTTGCGAGATAACACCCCCCCCCCCCCCCCAACCCACTGGCAGTCAGATGAAGGCTATGTTTCATCCATTTGGTTGGGAAACACTGCAACATCCTCTGTACAGCCCGGATCTTTCAGCGTGTAATTTTCACATCGTTGGCGACCTGAAGGAAGACATGAGTAAACGTCGGTTTCAGTTGGACAAGGAAGTGCAAAAGTCTGTTTGCTTGTGGATCCATCAGCGGCCGACCGCGTTCTACGAAACAGAAATTGATCGTCTCGTCTCCCAGTGGCATAAATGTCTTAACGCGTGTGGTGGTTGCTTTTTGAAATGAACCATTCCATGGTCCCGTTGTGGCGGGTGTTCGGTTTTCATTGGACTGCCCCTTATACTACTCTTCGTACCAGTTGAGAGTTTGACCCAACAAAAAATAAAACTGCACTTGCACGCGACAATATGGTTGTCTAGGACGCTTGTATGGCTGTCGAAGAAAGTGAAGCGCAATGTGTACTTGTATGGTGTGAGTCAGCTGTTGCTTTAGTGAGGAGATCGCATACAGATGCAGCCGTGTAAAACTGTCCGCCACTGACACAATGTGACAACTTCCACTTCGCCAGCTGGTCAGTATTGAACGTTCTTCAGAGAAAACCGTGGAGGATCTGCATCATTTACTGGAGACTCCTCCTTCCGAATCTCGTGTTTTCGAAAGGCGTGCCGTGTGACTCGTTTGGCGGAAATCGCATTGAGCACCAGCCAGCAGCTTTTGCTGCACTTGGTGAGCCGTAGCCACGTGCCCTTTGAGAGGGCGCACAGGGCCGCAGGCCATCGGACTGCATTACCGCAACCCGCCTCCGATTCACTTCAGACGACGCCGTCTGTCTCGGCGCTGTCCCGCGGGAGCCTAGATTGCCTCCGAACACATGTCTGCACGTTGCTCCACTTGGACGACACACGTTGGGAAGACGGTGTCGTCTGTCTGTTCGAGTGAATCTCTGGTCGAAGGGCGAGTCCTGTGTCCCTTCTGCCGTACTACCGTTACGGGGCCGATGAGGGATGAAACACACTAACCGATGGGAAAGCCTGAAGAACCAGTATTTTGAAGCTCCAAGATATTAGCTTAGAACTTTATTGGATAGCTAAATGCAGAGAGTTATTTGCAGTTGATTTCGAAATCTCTTACTGTTTCATCATCAGACACTTAACGTATCAATATAAAGAAAGTTGCAATCTTCAATATAACCATTAAATGTAAAGAAAAAAGAAACGTTATACGGGGTGATTCAGCTGCCTCTAATGATATCGTTTTGTGTAACCCGCAGTGTTATATCTGGACTTCAAAAACCACACTCGACATTTTCATATTCTCTCGCTCGCTGCCCGCCAGCTATTAGTCCTACAGAAATAATGAACAGGACCTTTTTGTAGTAAATTTAGTGTAGTTAAGTTTTGTACATACGTTTTCGTTGGAGGCCATAGTTTTTGAGTCATTCAAGAAAGACATTAAAAAAGTGACCTTCAAACGCAACCCGCTCCCACACTCAGACCCCTCCGGTCAGGATTTCTGGTACGTTATTCATGGCACACCCTCCTACCATTGCACAAAAATTTACGACTGCATGAATTATTTCCCACGTTCGACCTTATTTGCTCTTCATTGAATGTCCTTATTACACCACCAGCTTAGTAGATCACTTAGAAATTGTAAAATTGATGTTACTGTAAATTTTACCCAACAGTTATGTGGATTTGAACATCATGAAATAAACAATTACGTCGTTGTGTTCGTCAGACCTTCTGACTACGAAACTTCTTTGCTTGTAAGGGTTAAGTTTGGATCGAATTATCAACGCAGCTAGTTACATTATCCTCAAACGGACATGTTTCATTAGTAATGTTAACGAAATAGCCGACTACGCTGGTGGCGTAATAGTCCGTTCAATAGATACCATAAAAAGGTCGAATATCTGGAATACTTCGCATAGTCGGAAATTTTTGTACAGTGGTAGAAGGGAGTGCCACGAACAACTTACTAGAAATACTGAATGCTGAGAGACAAGTGTAGGGCAGCTGCATCGAAAGGTCACTTTTGTACGTTTTTCTTGAGCAGCTCGAAAACAGTGACGTCCAACGAAAACGTATCCCTGTACAAAATGTAATGCATTAAATTTACTACAAAACGTCCAGTTAATTTTTTCTGTATGAGTAATAGTTTGCACGTTGCATCAGAGAGAATATGAAAATCTCACGCATGCTATTTGAAGGCCAAGTATGACGTTGCGGGTTGCATAAAATGATATAAGTAGGGGGAACTGAATCGTCCTATATGCAGACATCCCTAAACACATAGCATAAGTCTAAACTGAGTGTTTGAAATTGTCACATCTTAAAAATGGATTATTTGATAGGAATATATTAATATCCTGATGTAAAACTAATGCAGAACGATAGAAGAATGCGATGAGGGAGTAATAAGGAAACATTGCAATGCCAGCATCACCACCTCCTACATAATGCGTATAGCATCTCCCGCTGAACTGGCGCTAACTGTATGCGAGAGATGCGATACAATAATGCTTACTACATCTAAGCATTGATTAGGGTTATAGTCACATTGGTAAAACATCGTATACGTAGAAACGAAGATGATGGTAATATTTAGAGACGGTAAGATAAGAGACAGCATCTGACTTATTTATGGGGATTGGAGTATGTATTCCACGAAACGTGTCGCGGTATAACATTAGCAATTTATCTATTTAGCTTATGGCATGAAACAGCATAAAAGAAAATATACATTATTAAAATATAGGATACAAACATAACAAAATAATGTAAATTGAACATTGGCACATAACAATAAATGTATAACTACATTACAAAACAATAAGATTGCATAAAGTTCAGAATCCAGTATTTTCAGAAATCACAATTCCACACTTAGATTCTGCAGCCACTCCACAGCTTGTAGTGTGGCCGTCAGGAAGTCGTCATCAGTGCCGGTGAACGCCCTCAGTGGACACTCGCTGACGATGTGGTGGATGGTTCTTTGGCACCACAGCCGCACCCAGGGTCAGGTCTCAAGTTCTATCTGTACATCGAGGATTCGCATCGGCCATGATCTGTCCATATTCTGTTCAGTGTTACCCAGGTTTTCCTTGGGAGGTGAAAGCCCGCTGGATGGTTGGGAGTCTCAAATAAAGTATGCCATCTTGGATTGGCTCTGTTTCTCCAGTCCGTTCGCCAGATTTCAACGCCATTGTAGTTTTGGCTCAGAAGTTGCAGTGCAGTCTTCACAGGAGGATTTCTGGGTTTGAGTCTTCTAAATAGAGTAAGGTCCTGGTGGACTGGCAGGGCTGTATTACTGGAGATCTTTTTAAACACTCTTATAAGGCTGTTCGATGTTACTGAGGTTTGGTAGTCAGTAGAGTGGAGTGGTTTTAATAGCTCCAGCAATTATTCGCATCGTCTGATTTAGCTTCACATCCACTTTTCCCACGTGCGGGCTGTTTAGCCACACAGATGCGCAGTATTCAGCTGTTGAATAGACCAAGCTTAGAGCGGTGGTACGGAGTGTCTCTGCAATTTTTGGAAGATGTTGTTTCGGGATTTCAGTTTTGCGGCCAGTTTTGATAGGTGTTTTTTATAAGAGAGAGTGCAATCCAATGTTAAGCCCAGATATTTTGGATGGTAACTGTAAGGAAGCGCAAGACCATTCACAAATATCTGTACAGGTGTTCCAGCCAGCCTATTATTTAGGTGGAAGCATGAGGTCTCCGTTTTAAGTGCGCTTGGGATTAGTCGCCTTTTCCTGAAGTATTCAGCCATCAGATCCAGATCTTGGGTGAGGGTCTGTTCAAGAGCAGTCATAATAGTATGATGGCATGCATGAGTGATATCATCTGAGTAAATAAGTTTTATGGATGCGGTAGTTGGTAGGTCGGCTACATAGGGATTGAACAGCAGAGACGCAAGCACTGATCCTTTCGGGAGACCATTGCTCAGAAGTTTTGATTTGCTGAAAGAGCCACCCATTGAGATTTGCAAGACTCTATTTGACAACATGTTCTCTAAAAGAGACGTCATCGTTTTACATCTAGTAGCTTTTAGGAACTTATATGTTAGACCCTCTCTCCATACAGTATCATATGGTGCTGTCAAATCGAGAAAACCGCACCAGTTTTCAGGCGTTGTTCATAGCCCCGTTCAATGAACGTTGTTAATGCGAGGACCTGAAGCCGGCTTGGTCGACAGGCAGAGATTCCAGTATGATTGGATTCAGTCTGTTGTAAAGGAGACTCTCAAGCAGTTTATATGCTACAGTTAAGAGAGCGATGGACCGGTAACAAAGCACAGTAATCAGGCTAAAATAACTGTTACGTCACTCGCATGGGTGACACGACGCCAGTTATTACCGGAAATATTATTTGATAAAACAAATCGAGTTCTCATTATGCGAAAATATCGTAAATCACGTAGACGTTACTTCAGGTTTTTCATGTTTATGTTTAGGAGGGCGGGAGGGGGGATCAGGAAACTCTGTCTCGTGTTACTGGATGGCTGGAACAACGGTAGATAAAGTTACTTTAGTGGGATGGTAATGGGTTTTGGAAGTTTTCTGTATTGAAGGTTTGGAGAGAGGTAGTCGGCGAATTCTTCAGCTCTATTAATGAAGTGACGCTGTGTGTGTTTAAATCCCTTACAACCTTGTAGAATGTACAAACGGGCCAGATAGACGATCTTAATAGGAATCCACCCCTTCTGATGAACTATTTACCACATATGCTGGGTGAATAAGCGATACTAATTTACAGTGACTTGTTTGCAGCTAGCTAGGAATGAATAGGCTGTTCCTCTCTTTGGTTCACTGTAAATGGGATGTCGGAGGCATTCAGAATGGATGCTGAATGTCATGGTCCGATGTTACTAGGATCACCTACATTGAGGTGACAGAAGTGATGGCATAGCGAGAAATATGCACACATACAGATGGCTGTAGTGAGGGCAGCGCATTGGCCAAAATGTCATTTGTACTCAGGCTATTCATCTGAAAAGGTTTCCGGCGTGATTATGGCCGCATGGCGGGAATTAACGGACTTTGAACGCGGAATGGTAGCTGGAGCTAGACGCATGGGAAATTCAGTGTCGGAAATCGTTAGGAAATCCAATATTCCGAGATCCGCAGTGCCAAGAGCGTGCCGAGAACGTCAGATTTAAATCATTACCTCTCGCCACGGACAACGCAGCGGTCGTAGGCCTTCACTTAACGACCAATAGCAGCGGCGTTTGCCAAGAATTGTCATGCTAACAGACGAGCAACACTGCGTGAAATAACCGCAGAAATCAATGTGAGACATACGACGAACGTATCCGTCAGGACAGTGCGGCGAAATTCGGCGTTAATGAGCTATAGCGGCAGACGACCGAGGCGAGTGTCTATGCAAATAGCACATCGCCTGTAGCACCTCTCCTGGAGCCCTGTTCTGTGTCGTTCATACCGATCGGTGCAGTAGGTTAGCCTCGGTAGTGACGTCATTTTCGGTTCTTTGTCCGAAGTTACTACTCTGACACCTATTACCAGTCGGTCCTTCTGACGATTTTTCGACAACTGTACCGAGAGGTTTTGGATTTTTCCCTCGTTTGGTTCGATGTGCTTTATTTACACCTAGATTTGTTATTTTAAACATATTGAGCGATTTTAGCTTCAGATTTAGTGATTGTGTTATTGAAGAATCACCAGGACACATCTGGGTGGAAAGTGAGTTCATAAGACACTGGTTTCCTTTGTTATAAATATGGTTTGTATTGTTGTTACTGTGAATGATTACAACGTAAAAAAATAATTTCAAAAGCTCGGCTCTGCTTACGTATATCACACGATTGTTAGCTGAAATTACTAGTGACTTCGCGTACTTTTTTCCGCAAATGGTTTTATTATTAATTATCAAAACGCGTTTAAAACTTTTAAGAACCAATGCAAAGGAATTTTGTGAATTCTGATAGGGAAACCTTGAATTCTGATAGGGGAAACCTTCCAAAATTTCATGCATTTATGGCTTACGCCCGCATCACTCTCCGTTTCAATGCGCGTTTCTCTCTACTGTAATTACGTGAAATAAAGTGCAAAATGCAAGCGAGTTGTAGTAGTACAGTGGATAAGGCAACGAACTGCCATGTGAAAGGTCGTATGTTCGTATACTGCTGTGTATCAAAATATTTTTTTTTTCCTCTTCGTGTTTGTAACACATCCTGAGACTTCGTTAATCGTCAAAGTTAAGCATTTTTCTGATATATTCGTTGTTATTTACAGGTAAGAGCGCACTTTCTCAGTAATGAGCATCTTTGATTTCGTGACTTCCATATGTTTAAGAAATAAAAGATGAAATTGCTGTGCGTGAAACAAATGACAGTGACATTTATACTTTTTCTTGTCACAAATAATTCACCATTTTTTTCTGAATACGTAGCGATTTCCGGACAGACAGGAATCTAAGAGCACAACTTAAATTCCTGCGAATGAAACTAGCACCATTCGTCTTTATACTTCGGCTTGTCACAAGTATTTATCTGCGATCGAATCCTTAACAACTGTATACGGAGATGAAAGATTCGCGCCATACTATTTTTAGACTATACCAACATATATGAAACATTTTGATTCATCAGATGCATGTTATAAACTACAACGAACTTCTATAGTTGCACTCGCCACACGCTTTCAAAAAGGCAAAACTTTGTTGGAGTCTACTTAACAAATTTTGCACATCGGTCTAGAGCCAGTTTCTAATTTGGCAAGAATATGTACTCCCCGATAGATGCCAGAACTGTTCTTTAACTGACACAGATTTTTGATGTAGCTAGGCTTTGATTCCGTAGAAATTTGTAAATAGTCATATCCGAGCAGATACTAACTGCACTGTATGGTTACTGTAGCAGTCCAAGTTTTGCACACAATAGAATGTCAGCTCCGTGTTACATTGATTGCACAAACTCATGATAGGTTTATGGAGGTATGTGGCATCGAGAGGTCATTTTGTAGTGTTACTGAAAACTTTAGAACTCACATTGTAAATGTGGCGATGATTTAACGCAATCCTACTGTTCTTCAGTCCGTATTTTAAACTAAAATCAGCCAAAGAGTACTGCATTGGTCTGCTGGTGATGCATATATAAGTGCTGTGTAGACACTAGATGTTTTGCTCACAACGTAGATGGAGTTACTTGTCAGAGAACACTTCCAAGTGACTCCATGTGTCGTTGTTTCTAGATATAATTTTGAAGTGCCATCGTTAAGAATGGTTACCTGTAAGACTTACCTTCTCAGTTAATGAAATTACATCTGTTTGTATAGAAAAATACCATTCAGTGTGTATAAATACTGCCAGTATTACTGCGTTCCACATGTTGGCATAGATCAAGCATACTAGGGAAGCTGTAATACAGCAGATTCCACAGGGATGTGGCATCACATGTTTTACACAAAATGTAACGACAGAAAACAACTAAAACAAGAGGGATGAGGTACGAGAAAGTGTGGAAGATCTAAATATCTGGAGAGTAACTGGGAATAATGCAGTAAGTTCACATGTTTAGTGATACTTCATCTCAACTACAATGTGTTAATGTATTTTGTTGATGATGTACCTTTCAAATCGAGAATGGCATTTCGTCTTAGCTACACAATGTTTACTTGTTTCAAAAACGCTTGTGGTTTTAACAAATGCTTACGGTGAGATGACATTTGTCTCAGTTCGTTATCATTTGACTTAGAAAAATAGGCTGTAAGGTGGAGCAATTTCGTAGAATTTAACATGGGGTAATTTGTTACAATTTCGTTCTAACATTGGACGTTTGTTACAATTTGGCTGTAACATGTCTGTATTGGGTAGAGTGTCAACACTGTCCACGACATGATAGTACAACTTACCATAATTGTTACCTGCATTTATTAGTTTCTCAACACAGTCCCACATTGTGAGTAATTTTTAGTTTAAATGCGAAACGTCCCCTTAGAAAAATTAGTGAATGACTGTGTTGATAAACCTCTTACGTTATTTGATTTTCAAACAGCTGAGCAGAACTGAACGTACTCAGACATTTCTCTCTTTACTTATTCTGATCAACACTAAACTGACACACAATATTTTTAGCGCAACGCAATCTGACTTTCAATAATCCCTACAAAAGAATGGCCCTTGTTTAACATTAACCTATACCTTTCACGAATCACTTACCTCACAAAAATCTTCGTTACTCAAACTATTGCAATACAGCGAGCGCCAATACTGCCAGCTAAATAAAAGATTCTAACTACTGAAGGCACTAACTACTGATAGGCATAGTTAGCAAATGAAAGATTTTGATAGAGAACAAACAATGTATTTACCTTAATAGTGTTCAAAAGTCATAATATATATATCAGTTTGTAACCTCCCCCTCACTTATCGACCTTAATGACAGTGAAAAATTAAACCGCGTGTGCCTAATGGAAATTTGGGAAAAAGCAATAGTCACCGAAGTTAATTTGTCGGTAAAGAGGGAGGAAAGTGTTACATCTAAACGAAAGGAAAAATGCAAATGAAACTGGTGGAAATTAATTTTGAAAAGGGGTAAAGTTAATAAAGAAAGTAAATGTGCGGCCGTTACGTTAACAGTTAACTAGCGGTAATTAGATACTTGAGATTTGGGGGAAATTACGGTCGCCAGTCCTAAGGACAATTACTATAGTAACTGAAAAAGAAAGGTTATTACACATATAATTAGCACTAGAAGCGTGGCAACTGAAGGTTGACACGTGTAGTGTGAAAACTGAAAGTTTGTCAGAAGTAATAAATTTCGCTACACTCTGACTTAATTTAGCAAACGAATTAATAAAACCGGAAAATCGAAAGTTAATTTAGTGACTGAAGTTAATAGTGAGCTTTCTTTCTGAAGCACATCGAAATTCAGTAAAATACGGTTAGTCTTGGACTACCTCAACAATCATTTCAAAAGCTACTTGAATCTACGCAATTTAGAAATAAGAGATTAACTTTGAACTTGAATTAAATGATTCTTTAACAATAGTAAAATTTAGTACGTACCAAGCCGAGCTGTAGTCACAGGTAAGCTAAAATATCGTAACAAAACTCGCACTCATAATTTGTGCTTGTGTAATCTAAATATTGTAGCCAGCTATGAATACTTTAACTGAACTTTGAAATTAAAGCAGTGAAATAGAATAATATTGCTTTAATGCTGGCGTTTGAATTTCAACGACACTCGGGTTCGTTCCGGAAAAGGAAGGGACCCTGCTTGGTAATGCAATTGGGACAATGAGCAACAAAGGTTCATGCTACGTTGCTGTAATTTTGTGATGCAACAATTTTAAAAGCTGAGGTCTGCCATACAGTTCTAAAACTTTACGTGTTTCCAGTCTTCCTTGTTGGTTGATCGAAGGTTTGAAGCCGTCGATCGAGGAGGTGGCGACAGTCACTCATTGTCGGCCGTTGCTGTTGCAGAAGAAATCGAATCAAATCGCTCTGAGCACTATGCGACTTAACTTCTGAGGTCATCAGTCGCCTAGAACTTAGAACTAATTAAACCTAACTAACCTAAGGACATCACACACATCCATGCCGGAGGCAGGATTCGAACCTGCGACCGTAGCGGTCACGCGGTTCCAGACTGAAGCGCCTTTAACCGCACGGCCACACTGGCCGGCGCTGTTGCAGAAGCTGGATGTTGTCGCGCCTCCTTCTCGACACGGTCACCAGGCTAAACGGACTCTTGATGTGCGCCAGCTAATGCTTCCCGTCCGCGACACCGTGTCAGAAACTATCATAGCAAGTCGAGCGCAATTACATGCTGCCAAACCCCGAAAGCGCGGCAACTCGCGGGAGCGTCACACAACACACCTACTCCACTGCGCTACCCCAGCCAGACTCCCTCTGCCCGCGCTCCACGCGACAGAGTTAACACTATACCAAAGATCCTAAACACTTTCGTTCTCCACACGACCTATCGATGTATTCGTTCGATAGTATAGTTTTCCCTAGGCCAGACCCAGCGTATAAATACAAATAATATTCACAAAACAAACCAATTATACATCGACATAAATGCATATATATATATACAAATAGTAAAACAATTACAATATACAAAGACACAGAAATGTCATATCTTGAGGTAACAAAACAAGGAAAAAATTATAGTACAATAGATGGAAATAGGAGGATATGCATTTCCGGCGTTACAAGTTCATGACATCCAGTCTTACAAATGTACTCTTTCTGGCGGACACACGTCCAGATCATCCGCTCTCAAAACTCCGCCATCTCTCTCCCCACATCCACCACAGCTGGCGGATCACCTCCAACTGCACAACGCCAAGTGCTAAACAGCCTACCTACAAATGGTTACTGATCAATACAAAATTATTCAGTTTCCTACATTGCATAAAAAACCCAAAGTCCTAAGTCCGTCTGAAGTACTGCAGAGTAGCATTCATAAAATGAGCCCTTGACCTTAAATAACTTGTAAGTTTGATGGTTGTCAGAAATATTTGAAAGATTTACTACTATCAGACATACTTCGAAGCCCCACAACTTATCAAATTTGCGAAATTTCTCACTTGCTATAATGACAGCCCACAAACTAGTACAGCACAAGGTTTCACACAAACGCCCTTGTTGAAGGAACGACAATTGCATTTGTCAGAAACTATTAAGAAATCCTTTAAAATGTCTGATGCCTATACCATGCGTATAGATGTTCTCCAGCAGACTGGTAAAGCTGTTCCTTTTCAGTTCGAGCTACATTCGCCATAAATGATGTACAAAGTAAAACACACAGTGATGCAAGAATACACATGTGTAATTGTTCTGTGCCTTGATTGCTATCAGTTGCTCTTGTCACTTGGTTGACAGTTATTGCGAAAGATGGATCGTTGTGAGGTAATTTTCTGTTCTGTTCTTGTTCTTAATGTTAGTTCAGTATCAGCAGCAAACTGTTGAGTTCAGACATGAAATGCTTTTTCCCTGCACGTGTCTATTTATCCCAAAGAACTTGCTTTGATCACATTTGCCAATGAGATGCCTATTGATAATGGATTGCTTTTGTAAGTACAGCTGATAACAAACTGTGACAAATGACAAAATGGCAAGTCACTGAAGCGATTTGTTAAAGCCAAAAACATATTCTAAATATATAAACAGTGTGCAGTTAAGATGAAGTACAACTAACACGTGAAATTATAGCATTATTTCCAGTCACTCTCCTAAATATCATTTTTTCCACACTTCCGTGTATATCTTCCCACCTAGGACAGCCGATGTCTGACATCGCTTTGTTGTTAAACTATGTGTAAAAAATATGATGCCACATACCTCTGGAAACCTGGAAGAATCCACTGTAGTACAGCTTTGCTACATGCTTGATCTGCTGACGTCCAGGGTGGCTAATCAAACTTGGAAAAAAAGTCCTGAGAATTCAAGGTGTGAGGAGGAAGATGGTGTCATCAAGAAGCTCCTGATAAATTAGGGGGGGCCGGCCGCGGTGGTCTCGCGGTTCCAGGCGCGCAGTCCGGAACCGTGCGACTGCTACGGTCGCAGGTTCGAATCCTGCCTCGGGCGTGGCTGTGTGTGATGTCCTTAGGTTAGTTAGGTTTAAGTAGTTCTAAGTTCTAGGGGACTGATGACCACAGCAGTTGAGTCCCATAGTGCTCAGAGCCATTTGAACCATTTTTTAAATTAGGGGGGGGGGGGGATAACCACAATAATGACTGTTCTAACCTCTCAGCTGAGATATAGTAGCCATAAGCAGTAGTTTAACTGCGGTTTTTAAACTTAGATAATTGATGTGGAATAATATTCAAATAATTAACACAATTTGTGATTTATAAAACCCAACAAAATTAAATTTCAATGCTAGATTAAAAACACAGTTTTCCCCGATATTTTAGGAAATTCCTGGAATTCCCTGAGATTTCCCTGATTTTTCCAGGTAAAATGTAATTCCCTGAGAATTGCAGGTTTTCCATAAGAATCACCACCCTGTCACCATCTGCGGTGCAGTGTTAAGTAACAGTGGTAGTAGTTCTACCTGTACATATTGAGTGGTATTTTTCCATATAAATGAATGTAATTTCATTAACTGGGAATGTAACTCTTATGCGTACAGATTCTTATTATGGCATCTCACAAGGGTATCTAGGAAGGCCGTCATATGGAGGTCAGTAAGTGTTCTCTGCCTAGTAGCTCCATCTGTGTTGTGAGGAAAACGTCTGTTGTCTACGCAGCAGTTATTTACGCGATTTTACTTTGAAACGCGGACTAAAGAGCAACGGGATTGTGTTAAATGAGCTCCACATTGACGTTGCGAGTTTTGACACACGTTCAGTGCCGCAACAAAATTATCTCTTAGCTCGCATGTCATCTAACTCGGAACCGTTCCCCTTGAGGGTACCCTGCATCCCGTAGGAAAGATGGAAAATCGCAATTGCTGAAATTGAATCTGACATAAAAAGTTGATGCTAGTTGCCTCCATAAACTGGCCAAAAGTTTGTCAAATCGATGTAACACAGGGTGGATGCTGTACTGCATGCGCCGGCCGCTGTGGTCGAGCGGTTCTAGGCGCTTCAGTCCGAAACCACGTGGCTGCTACGGTCGCAGGCTCGAATCCTGCCTCGGGCATGGTTGTGTGTGATATCCTTAGGTTACTTGGGTTTAAGTAGTTCTAAGTCTAGGGGACTGATGACCTCAGATGTTAAGTCCCATGGTGCTTAGAGCCATTTGAACCATTTGTACTGCATGCATAAGTCGTAACTATACAGTGGTATTAGAACTCTACTTGGATATGATTACTGAAAAATTTCTACCTCACCAAAACCTGCGTATGACTCAAATTAGTGTTAGTTACAGAATAATACTGGCATCTATCACGGGGGATATATATACTTTCACTGAATCGAAACTGTCTGTGGCGTTATCAGTAAATTTTATTAACCACACTCCAACAAAGATCGGAAATTGCACTGGAATATGGCATCATACAGCCATAAGGCTGCTGAATATCTTAGGAGCTAAGTGGGCATCTCCTGTGTTGGGATGTTTAGAAATGTTCAGAATATCCCAACTTGCCGCTTGCACGGGGTGAAAGCGGTCTGACGTGAACTGCTTGCGAGCATGAAGCTGGAAGTGGACTTCAGTGACGTCTTGTGGGCTGCACACCTTTTTCCGGGTAGACAGCGAGAGTAGCCCTCTCAAGTGCTACTCACTTATGTCTCATGTGCTGCAGTGGACGAATCAGCGCATGCACGATAGATATCCTGCAGATATGTCAGTTACTGACCCGGCATTGTAAGCATGTGGCGTACGCAGGTGGCAGTGAAGTGTCTGTGATAGGTGCAGGATCATATAGTGGCTGTTGCCTCTGGTATTGCACCTGGCCGGAACAGTACAGTAGCGGTGGAGCTTGTGTAGGGGCATGAGATGAATTCCTGTAAACGAAGATGCAATTGGCGTTTATCTGGTAATAAATATGCAACTAGTCGTAAATCGTAGAAAAAGGAACTGGTTGCATATTTATTACCAGATAAACGCCAATTCATATCGTAGTCGCAGTTCGTCATCCATAGTTGTTCGTCTCCTACCGTACTACACACACACACACACACACACACACACACACACACACACACACACACAATGAAAATGTTTGAACAGCTGCTGAGATACATAATTTTAAGCTTACGGTAACTCGAGGGTTGAGGGAAGTCATTTACTAGTATTAACTTATGGATTTAAGTACACCAATTTGATTAATATTGACAGGTTGTGTAGGGTACGACAAGGACTTCAACATATGTAAACAAGAGGGTGCAATTCTCAACCTTTTTCGAGAAAATGAAGTTTGAAAATTTCAGGCGTGCTTGTATTCTTCGTACGGTCGTTACTAATCAAGCATTCCATAGCCGAGTGAGTAAGTGCATAATTTCATAAGCGCAAGGTTTGTGAATCGAGTCTCAATACCGGTAATCTGCTTCCTCTTTTTTTTCATTCCCACGTGGCGGGAATATATGGGAACAGGCGTGGTTCGCCATAAAATTGTGTGATGACTGAGAACTGTTTACGATTTAATCCAAGTTGGTTTTTCAATAATCACATCGAAAAAACCATATACATGCAAAAATTCGGAGTTCATTGCAAGTGCTGCAGGTGACAGTAATTATTTTTCCATGTTTCTATGATTTGTATCATCTCGATTCGTACTATGCTCCATATGCTACAAATTACAAAAATACAATAATATAAATAAAATGACTATACTGATCTGATTGAAAGTCTTTATATATCCTTTTTTTATTTCGAGTCCCCTTACAAAAAGTTTTCTCATTTTTTTTCAGCATTGAAGATTATGAAAATAATAAATGAATAATTCAATATTGATAATTTGCACAGTTACAGTAAATCTGTTGTTAGAATTACATGGGAATAAAAAAAAAAGAAGTACTGACAGGAAGATTCAGAAACTAAGCGCTGATACGCTTGATTCTAGCGACCATACAAAATACAGGGTGAAGAAAAATTCGCGCACCCGGACATCGCAGCACGCTTCCTCAAATACCAGCAATACAAAAATGTCTTTCACGAAATTTCGTCCTCCTCATATATTTTCCTCGCCCTGTATATCAGTACATGTAAAATTTCCAAACTCGAAGCCGACCGTTGTGGCTGAGCGGTTCTAATGCTTCAGTCTGGAACCGCGTGACTGCTACGGTCACAGGTTCGAATCCTGCCTCGGGCTTGGATGTGTGTGATGTCCTTAGGTTAGTTAGGTTTAAGTAGTTCTAAGTTCTAGGGGACTGATGACCTCAGATGTTAAGTCCGATAGTGCTCAGAGCCAGTCCTCTTTGATGTCAGAGTGGTGGGGGAGGAGTGAAGAAGAAATCCTTCAATGCGGCGTGGTAACTCTTTGAATGTCATCAGAAGTCTGGCAACCATGCAGCGTTTCCTCAAAAGTGTTTAGACCCACCACTAGTGCCCACCACGAATATACTTGTTTTGCGTCGAGACATATACAGTTTCAAGCCAAGTTGGGTAGATAGGTCTCATCGGATTAGGGAAGGATAGGGAAGGAAGTCGGCCGTGTCCTGTCAGAGGAGCCATCCCGGCATTTGCGTGAAGCGATTTAGGGAAATCACGGAAAACCTAAATCAGAATGGTCGTCCTCCCGAACGTGAGACCAGTGTGGTAACCACTGCGTCACCCCGTTCGGCCAAAAGTATGGTATGGTGTGTGGGAGCAACAACAATTGATTTTAGTTTTTCCCAGAGTTCCAGATCGTCCATCAGTACATACACGCAATATTTATGTTATACTGAAAGAACTTAATAAGCTGCATATGGAACATAAGGTTCAAATGGCTCTGAGCACTATGGGACTTAACATCTGTGGTCATCAGTCCCCTAGAACTTAGAGCTACTTAAACCTAACTAACCTAAGGACATCACACCTCCATGCCCGAGGCAGGATTCGAACCTGCGACCGTGGCAGTCGCGCGGTTCCGGACTGAGCGCCTAGAACCGATAGACCACCGCGGCCGGCGAACATAAGGTAAAGCTACTTATAAATAAAGCACTTTTCTCGGACGTAGTTTGTCAGCTTTCTTCCTGTAGCTTGTTTTTAATTGGGGAAAGTGCATAAGGTGAACCGAATTCAAAGAGGTCTACTTTTACGTTTTAAATAGACTACATTCTAGGCAAAGAAAGTCAGACAAAAAAAATCGTTAAGTTAACACCTTATTTGTTTTGTTTAAGTGTTTAGACTGCAAACAGAGGGTACAGACCTCTCCGCTTTTTCTGTCATGTAACTGGTTCTCAGGGCGAGAGAAGTCAGTATAATACCCGCGTGTTGATTCCTGTGAAGTTGGCGAGCAATGTGCTAGGACGGATCTTGTCCTTCTGCCGCGGCTCCGAAAAGTTTGCACGTCTTTATTACCTTACACCTGGGCGCATGTAACGGCTGCGGCTGGGTACAGAAAGAGCAAGTACGTCCGTCTGGCAAGTTTCTGAGCTGAGCGCAGGCGAGCAAGTTCCTCACACCGCATTCCATAGAGCGCCTCTCTCCTCTCAAATTAACGCCTGTACTTCGCAGCGTTTGACGCGCACGTAAAACGTTATCTGCGAGCATGCAGTACAGCCCACTGCATGTATCTCCCGCTCGTCCTTTATTCGTAACACGAGCTGCTACCTGTTTTGGGAGATAATTTCAAGCTTCAAGCTGCACAATAGGGAAATTAAAAGAGAACGTTCCCCGAGAGAGTAATTTACACAGAGGCTATATTTTCAAAACTGAATATGTACGTCATCTATTATAAATGCAAAAAAACGTTCTTGATTATGGTGGTAGAAAATATGGATCCTTTCATTTCTTAAAAGCAGACCCAGAATGTCAATGCAATCAAAGTAAGATCATCTCAATTGTTGTATATCTGGCTTGACGTAGATAATAATTAGTTTTCACAGCAGATTTCAGATTGCTTTCAGAACTGTTGATTGGAGAATTCGTCGCTTGTTTAGAGGCGCTGTCGGATGAATATCCTGTTTCTGTAACAGCTGGTAGTCTAATACGAGCTAGAATCGATTGCAGGAATACTGAGCTAAATCCCATCTGCAACACAGTGATAATGTAACAACAATGATGTTATAACATACTTTCGTGTATGCCCACGACTAGATCTGCCAATAGTTCAAGGAAGTTTTAAATTTTTACTCCATTTAACTAGACTTCCAACTCGAACGGTGCTTTGTGAATGTGTAGAAATGAAGTTCCACCATCATTACTCTAATACCGCATTAAATTTCTTTTTCTATTTTAGGCGTTATTCTTTTTTAAGTAAGCATATCTGCCGATTTTATGCCCAACAGAAGTAGTTCGCATGTGCTACGTTCGCACACAGACTGAAACGCAACATAGTTTTGTTGTGACAGATCAGTTTTGTGCTTAGTGGATTAAAAAAGTTCAGTTACGACTTTAACCTTTAATGAAGTATAACCCAGGCTGCCTCCAGGACAAATATTTTTTTTTAATTTTGTAAAACAACAGGCACTCTCAGAAACTTTCTCCCTTTCTTAGGCGATAGCTACTTTATAGCAGATAACATCGTATTTTGCATTGGTATCCTGTTATTCCATCGTCAAGTGACCATTTTGCTAACTGCAACATTCATGTTGCTGGGATCATTCTGTACGTTTTTAAGTCCGACGATTACTGTACAGTATATCGGTTGCAAGCGGCAGGACATTAAGGTGAAATAATTAATGTTTGAGAACGAAACTGTTCTTATCGTTTGTAATTCAGCAAGTTTGTTAGACAACTGTCACCATCAGCAAGAGGCACAGAACGAATTTGTAGAGAACAGTATAACTATCTGGTCCTCTAAGTCAGTCTTCCGCAACTTTTTATAGCTTACGGTAGGTACTTTCAGACGGGCCCAATCTCAGCAAGGCACATCAAAATGTCTGTCGCTTCAAAATCGTGTGAATTTGAGTGAAATTACGAATTTTTATGTCATTGTGTAATGTATTATTATTATTATTGCTATTCCAAAGACCCGTGCTTTTGTTGACAACTCATTAACCTTAGTTCTGACACGAATTTTAAAGTAAATATTTCTTCTCGTACCTTCAGTGTGATACTTCAGCTCGTTAGCTGCGCACAGACGGCTGATTCGTGGTGGAATCGTCAAATCATGTCTCATTTTTTGAGTCTCTCTTTGATGTTTGAATTTCAGCGTCGAGAACCCCAGTTAAAATATATACGTCGTTGAAAAAATGGCAATAACATACGAACTGCCGTCTCGGAGATATCCATATATTAAGTGCTTATTGACAACCAAAAAGTATCCAGAGGCACTTCGAAAAATTCTGATTGCAAAGTTCTGTCTGCTAACAAATCTGACAGTTTCTCTTGTAAGCCTAAACCTAAATTCTTTGGAAGATATTTCGAATCCATGAATGGCTCATGAATACACTCAAAATCTTCAATATTCTCCCCAAAATAGTTTTGGGAATATTGCTGCAAGCGTGCTAAATGTCCTTTAATTTGGTCCATTGACACCTTATTATCGTCATTAAGAGGGCACACAGTTGGGAACATCTCACTTCAATTGTGTCTATCCTCAAATTTGACTTATTAATAAAGCCTTCAACATTACCTGTACTAGTCAGAATATTTTCTTTTCTCCGTTGCATATTTTTTGTTTTTGTTTAGTACATTTAACCCATAACTGCAGACGTGAATTAGGGTCACGTAACAACAGACCTGGAGTCACATTGATTCCGTATATTTCGTTTGTCTTTTGCTTTCTAACCTCTCTACTTTCTTTATTTTATTTGTAATTGGGGAAGGTTAGAAGAAGTAGGGAAGGAAATTACCATATTTAGTTAATGAAAGTCTTATTTAAGTCAGAAGTATTTCTAAAACATAAACCATATTTCTTGAATTACAACATTACTCAGTTTTCAGAGAGGAATTTGAAGTACTGACTTATTCATGGCTTAGAAATTAATGAACATTCTTCTCTACAACGTCAGATATAACTAATATAAAATAGCACTCTCTTTTAGAAAAAAATGTGTAAAATCAAATTGTGATACACAGCTGATGAGCACTGCCAATAGATTAGACGATTACAACATTTGCGTATTGCGGAGGTTTTCCTTTTCAGTTTTTTGGGACATATAGAGTAATATTTTATAGCTGCGGGCTTATCTCCTCCAGATACAGTACACTTCCCATCATTACCAAAACCCTTCCTGATTGATGGTCCCACTTCCTCGCGAATGTAAGGTTTAAAGAGATTTTGTTGCGATTAAATAATTAAAATCTTTTCCCAAGTTCATAAATTACGGCATGAGGCTTAACAATTTTTTCACACGCAGTCACAGTTGTGGAGTCAGACAGACACCTCAAAGAGTACCTCTAAATTCAGCAACAAATAAGTCACTAAGAAACAGATGCCAGGTCTCGACGCTGCCCATGGAGAGTGACGAAAGATTAGTTTGAAGATACTCATAGTGCGGTGTGGTTAACGTACGTGCAAGAATGTGAAACCGCTGATTATCCAACAGTGTGGAGTCAGTCTGACTCCCGCCCGTAGTTACGGGTTAAGGGTACGAAAATATCGGAAAGATATACGGCCTTATATTCCCAATCATCACATGCAAATGAATCCGCATACTCATGCTTCTCGAGTAGTCAAAAAACCAAGTACATCATCTTTACGTTCAAACATCGGCGTTAACTCTTTACCTCGAGGTAACCATCATATTGCTGTATATAGCGGAGGTGTAGTGTGCTGTGATCCCATTTTGTGACACAAAACGTTAAAAAAAAGCCTCTCGTTAGAGACCGCAATTTAATGTAGTTTACGCTTTTTACCACTTCGTCCATCATAGTTTTCAGGGGAGATGGCAAAGACTTAGCAACAATTGCTTCGCGGTGAATGAGACATTGGTCGGTTCGTAATTTAGGATTTACTTCGCGTACTTCACCCACGAAACCTATCACTCGGCCTCTGATGGAAGCTGCTTTGTCTGTTGAAATACTAATGCAATCGTCACACGTTAAGTCATTACGGACCAAATATTCTTTAGCCGCACTAAATATTGCTTCACCGAATGCTCGTTCGGGTAGTTCTTTACAATAAAAGAAATTACTTGCAATTACATCCCCATCAACATACCTTATGTAGGAAGGAACTTGTGCGTGATCTCTAATATACATGAGTTCATCGATCTGAAGGGAGAACTTACGGCTGCTCTTTATTTTTTCCTTTAAAATGTCGACGATGTCACTGGACATGCCACTAACTCGTCGGCTGATTGTTTCAACAAAGGAGGGAGTTCTTGAAATTGCAGTAGCAGCTTCTGAACCGAAGACTATTTTTACCATTTTTTTTTACATGTAAGCATTAACAACGTTTCTGCTAAAAGTGTGGTTTGTTGTCCTTTTTGCGAAACGCATACCGACGTAGTCACGAACTTCAGTTTTTTCTGTTTTGTACCAACAATAGACGAAAATAATCCACATCTTTAATTAACGAAAAGGAATGTTTTGTTGACAAGCGTCGTTTCAGTTTACTGGGAACCACGGCACCATTTCTGAGCTCTTTGCCACAAACAACACATTTGGTGATTGTGCCTGTTTCGTCATCACGCCAAAAAACCGGTAGTGGTAGGAGGATGAGAAGTTCAGCGTTTATATTCCCGCCTACAACAAGGCGGTCATTGGAGACGGAGCACAAGCATGGATTAGGGGAGGATGGGGAAACATCTCAGCATTCGCCCAAAGTGATTTAGGGAAATGGCAAAACCTAAACCAGAACGGGGCTGGCCTGGGTTTGAACCGTCGTCCTGAATTAAGTGTCCAATGCGCAAGCCACTGCGCCACCTCGCGCGGTAAAAAAAAAAAGGAAAAAATTGTTCAAAGGTAATATAGTGATAATTATTTAAAAAACCGGAGTATTGCCTTTGAACAATTTGTTTTGGGGCGGACCACTCAGTGCTATGAAGTTATCCATGCCCAAACAAAGGTGTAAAAACAATGTAATAGTTTTTTTAAAATAATGTTTTTACCGCTTTATTAGTGGATTGCAAAGCTAGACTAAAAGTAATTCTTAGTTTATAAAACTGAACTGACCTGTAAAATCCCTGAAAATCGTCATATGAACTTTCTTCTTCTTCTTCTTCGTTCTCGGCGTCGTCATCGTTGTCCTCTTCATATATAATATGGTCTTCATCACTGCCATCGAGAGCTTTACTTATGCTGCACTTTTTTGAAAGATTTACGTCTTCTCTCATTCTAGACCACGACTGTTTTATCCACCGACACACTTGTTTGATTGTATTCTGACAGTACTATTTAAAAGAAACAAACAAAATTATGTGCTTTTGTGTGATAAATAGTAAAATGCTACAGGTTTTGTTTAGTGCAATAAAATAAACTAGAAGCATTTAAACAACACTTAAATAATTGTAAAAATAAATACTGTTGTTGTTGTTGTGGTCTTCAGTCCTGCGACTGGTTTGATGCAGCTCTCCATGCTACTCTATCCTGTGCAAGCTTCATCTCCCAGTACCTACTGCAACCTACATCCTTCTGAATCTGCTTAGTGTATTGATCTCTTGGTCTCCCTCTACGATTTTTACCCTCCACACTGCCCTCCAATGCTAAATTTGTGATCCCTTGATGCCTCAAAACATGTCCTACCAACCGATCCCTTCTTCTAGTCAAGTTGTGCCACAAACTTCTCTTCTCCCCAATCCTATTCAATACCTCCTCATTAGTTACGTGATCTACCCACCTTATCTTCAGCATTCTTCTGTAGCACCACATTTCGAAAGCTTCTATTCTCTTCTTGTCCAAACTGGTTATCGTCCATGTTTCACTTCCATACATGGCTACACTCCATACAAATACTTTCAGAAACGACTTCCTGACACTTAAATCTATACTCGATGTTAACAAATTTCTCTTCTTCAGAAACGCTTTCCTTGCCATTGCCAGTCTACATTTTATATCCTCTCTACTTCGACCATCATCAGTTATTTTACTCCCTAAATAGCAAAACTCCTTTACTACTTTAAGTGTCTCATTTCCTAATCTAATTCCCTCAGCATCACCCGATTTAATTTGACTACATTCCATTATCGTCGTTTTGTTTTTGTTGATGTTCATCTTATATCCTCCTTTCAAGACACTGTCCATTCCGTTCAACTGCTCTTCCAAGTCCTTTGCTGTCTCTGACAGAATTACAATGTCATCGGCGAACCTCAAAGTTTTTACTTCTTCTCCATGAATTTTAATACCTACTCCGAATTTTTCTTTTGTTTCCTTTACTGCTTGCTCAATATACAGATTGAATAACATCGGGGAGAGGCTACAACCCTGTCTCACTCCTTTCCCAACCACTGCTTCCCTTTCATGCCCCTCGACTCTTATAACTGCCATCTGGTTTCTGTACAAATTGTAAATAGCCTTTCGCTCCCTGTATTTTACCCCTGCCACCTTCAGAATTTGAAAGAGAGTATTCCAGTTAACGTTGTCAAAAGCTTTCTCTAAGTCTACAAATGCTAGAAACGTAGGTTTGCCTTTTCTTGATCTTTCTTCTAAGATTAGTCGTACGGTTAGTATTGCGTCACGTGTTCCAACATTTCTACGGAATCCAAACTGATCTTCCCCGAGGTCCGCTTCTACCAGTTTTTCCATTCGTCTGTAAAGAATTCGCGTTAGTATTTTGCAGCTGTGACTTATTAAACTGATAGTTCGGTAATTTTCACATCTGTCAACACCTGCTTTCTTTGGTATTGGAATTATTATATTCTTCTTGAAGTCTGTGGGTATTTCGCCTGTCTCATACATCTTGCTCACCAGATGGTAGAGTTTTGTCATGACTGGCTCTCCCAAGGCCATCAGTAGTTCTAATGGAATGTTGTCTACTCCCGGGGCCTTGTTTCGACTCAGGTCTTTCAGTGCTCTGTCAAACTCTTCACGCAGTATCTTATCTCCTATTTCATCTTCATCTACATCCTCTTCCATTTCCATAATACTGTCCTCAAGTACATCGCCCTTGTATAAACCCTCTATATACTCCTTCCACCTTTCTGCCTTCCCTTCTTTGCTTAGAACTGGGTTGCCATCTGAGCTCTTGATATTCATACAAGTGGTTCTCTTCTCTCCAAAGGTCTCTTTAATTTTCCTGTAGGCAGTATCTATCTTACCCCTAGTGAGACAAGCCTCTACATCCTTACATTTGTCCTCTAGCCATCCCTGCTTAGCCATTTTGCACTTTCTGTCGATCTCATTTTTGAGACGTTTGTATTCCCTTTTGCCTGCTTCATTTACTGCATTTTTATATTTTCTCCTTTCATCAATTAAATTCAATATTTCTTCTGTTACCCAAGGATTTCTATTAGCCCTCGTCTTTTTACCTACTTGATCCTCTGCTGCCTTCACTACTTCATCCCTCAGAGCTACCCATTCTTCTTCTACTGTATTTCTTTCCCCCATTCCTGTCAATTGTTCCCATATGCTCTCCCTGAACCTCTCTACAACCTCTGGTTCTTTCAGTTTATCCAGGTCCCATCTCCTTAAATTCCCACCTTTTTGCAGTTTCTTCAGTTTCAATCTGCAGTTCATAACCAATAGATTGTGGTCAGAATCCACATCTGCCCCTGGAAATGTCTTACAATTTAAAACCTGGTTCCTAAATCTCTGTCTTACCATTATATAATCTATCTGATACCTATTAGTATCTCCAGGATTCTTCCAGGTATACAACCTTCTTTTAAGATTCTTGAACCAAGTGTTAGCTATGATTAAGTTATGCTCTGTGCAAAATTCTACAAGGCGGCTTCCTCTTTCATTTCTTCCCCCCAATCCATATTCACCTACTATGTTTCCTTCTCTCCCTTTTCCTACAGACGAATTCCAGTCAAATAGCACAAATTATTTTTGCTTTAAATGTCGGTTTAAACATAGGGATCGCAGAGACCGCACGTTACAGAAAACTCACCTCGCGAATTAAGGGTTAAAAAGTTAGTTTATCGAGACATCAGGAAGTTGCAATTGTGAAGCACGTCCTCCCGGAATAACTGCAAGCTCTGTATTTCCCTGTCTCAATTTCTCTTTCGCAGAATTTTTCGAATGATTACTAAACTGGTTGAGCACAAGAAGAGAACTCTTCTTCAATAATGCATCTTTCCTCCTCTCCCACACTGTTAATCCATAATTTCATACCAGCCTCGTTCATTCAACCCTTGTCATTTACGTGAACGGCAACACTTGGCGGCTTTTCAGAAGATTTTGGCATTGTTTTGCGCTTGAAAATGATCACAATTCAATTTAGTACCGTCAGCGCAACATGAAAAGACAACATTGTAGTGTATCTTTTTCATGTCTCTTGTTTTTATAGTAATCGTTTTAACAGATTTCATGGCAACAACTCTGTTATTCGGTACATCAGATGTCAGAGGAGTTTTGCCCACATTCGCAATTTGGCTTAGTTTCACTCTGATTTTCTTTTGATATTGAATAATAAAGCGATGGAAAAATAATATTTTCTCTTCATAATCCTGGGGCATTTTCAGAGATATTTTAGTTTTGGTTCGCATGCTAAACCTATGATGCTTCATAAACCTGTAGAACCAACATCCTTAAAACGTGTGTAAAGTTTCACTGTAGCGCTGTCTGACGAGCATGTATTTGTATCATATTTGTATTAATTCTACTGCCATTTTGACGGTGTCCTTGAATCCATTTCAATACGTCGTCTTCTAGTTTCAGACATTTTGCGTTCAGTCTTCTATTTGCACATTTAAATTTCCTCAGTTTTTTCACCTTGTTTTTACTAGCCCATCAACCGCGAATGGTTTTTTTCTGTTGATGGAGGGCCGAAATGCCGCTCAGCTGCTCTGTTTCCATGTTCTTCTGCAGATGCTATTACTTTTAACTTAGAACCTGCATCATACACCCTTTAGTTCTTTATGAAACTAGCTGCTAACAAAAATATTGTACTGTTATACCGATAATACTTTCAATTCAAGTTCATTGGCACCGTAGACTGCAATGACGCATCATAGGCTAGACAGTGTTCTAGGTTTGTGATGGCGGGATGGGTGGGAGACAGTGTTAGTAAGCGTGTGAATCCCGGCAACTCATGTTCCTCGCATAGACACACTGCTGCTGCCAGTTAAATCCAGTGTTGCCAAGTAGAGATAGGTTTCCCGCCGCATCGAATATATGGTCATTTTTAAGACTGGCGGGAATTTTAACCCGAAGGCTGTACATTTTTATATAATTTCTGGAAGAAGACGCACCTAAATTTTGGAGGCAATTTTTCGAAGAAAAAAGTGCGTTTTATAGTTCGTATAATACGGTAATCGAAATATAACAACAATACTGAGTAAATAAATTATGTTTAATTTCTACGAAAATATAATCGTCATCAGAATGTACACCGAGGTGACAAAAGTCATGGGATACCTCCTAACACCGTGCCGCACCTCCTTTTGCTCGCCATAGTGCAGCAACTCGACGTGGCATGGACTCAACAAGTCGTTGGAAGTCCTCTGCGTAAATATTGAACCATGCTGCATCTATAGCCGTCCATAATTGCGAAAGTGTTGCCAGTGCAGGATTTTGTGCACGAACTGACGCATCGATTACGACACGTCAATGTTCGATAGGATTCATTCGGGCGATCTGGCTAGCCAAACCATTTGCTCGAATTGTCCAGAATCTTCTTCAAACCAATCGCGAACAGTTGTGGCCGGGCGACATGGTTCAGTTTCATCCATAAAAATGGCATCGTTGTTTGGGAATATAACGTCCGTGAACGGCTGCAAATGGTCTCCCAGTAGCCGAACATGAAGAGGACACAGCACACACCATTATGGAACCACCACCAGCTAGCACAGAGCCTGGTTGACAGCTTGGGTCCATGGCTTCGTAGACTCTGCGCCACACTCGAACCATCCCATCAGGTATTTCCAACTGACATCGGATCTCATCTGAAGAGCCCACGGGTTTTCCAGGCTTCAGTCGCATCGGAATCCTTTTCACGTGAATCACCCGAGTATAAATGACTGCTCCGCTAATGCATTACCCTTTTAAACCTTCTGTTCGCGATACTACCGTCATCTGTAAATGTGCATATCGGTGTCCCATGACGAAGACTGAAGACCATAACAACAAGAACTAATCTACATCATTCAAATAACTTCCGGGAATTCAGCCAGGTAACACTTTCAGTTGCAGTTTGCCTTGAAAATGGCGGGGTGTTCTCCCGCCGAAATATCGGCGGTCGCTGAAAGTGTTACCTGGCTGAATTCCCGGAAGTTATTTGAAAGTTGTATACGCCAGGAGAAACTCAGGTCTCATAATCTACATCAGTACTAACTCCGCAAGTCACAGTACAGTGCATGGCGGAGGGTTGTTGTAAATTCAGCAGAACACTCATTTTTTGCAGATTACAATACGTTAACGTTACAAATAATTATTAAATAATTAAAGAATATACGATCACCTTCTTACTTAAAATCGAAGGAAATAAATTAAATTTAGCTTCTTTAAAAAATAAACATCTGCGGTATGTCTAAAATCGAAATACCTTCATTACAGTTACACTGAAATGTTGGCGTCACATCCTTAACTTCTCCGCACAGGGGTTTCGCAACACTGCCGTGAGTGAGTGTCGCATCAGCCAGTATCTGAAACTGTTGTCCACTAGTACTAAGATTCCACACTGAACTGTTTTTTATATGTTTTCTTTCTGAGGTACTTGTCACACCAGATGAAGAAGGAAGGGACATGATACCTGAGAGATGTAAGCATACATGTATTTTTCACCTCCACGATTTGGGTGATGGCTAGTTTATTGATGTTTCTAAAACATACGGCATAGGAGATATTGTCAGATATTAAATAATTTCAGAGAGATATTGTATTATCTTGATAAGACAGAAAAGTCACATGTCCGATATGCCGAGCACACGACCGTAGAGTCGATGCTGAGTGTGTGGTCCAAAGATTTTTTTAAACGTACGTCATTTCATGTCAAACTTTCACCTACTAGCTAAAAGGGGTCGCACTATCTCTAAACATATCTACTTGATAAACACTGTAGCTTCTACTGATACTCACTACGTCAGGTTCGTAATCAGGAAAGTAACAAACCAATATCCAATGTACAGCGCTTCCTACTATACATAGCGATCAAAGCTAAGTATTCGATCCCGGGTAGGGTTGTGAAATGTTCTTAAATGAAGTCATAGTTATGTAGTTTGAAGATAGCGAGGATTACCTTCAACCAGATACCATCTTTTGGCTACTCCTCTGATATTTATCAATAGATGGACGTTCCACTGTATAGTCATCTTAGCTCTCTTGACCTTCTCTTCCGATGTAGAAGAGAAGGGCATGCGCTGTTTTATGCTATTCGGCCAGGCCGTGCAAGACGGACAACATACCATCTCTGTCGGTACGATGCCTGTTGTGGATGTCATCAGGCCACCAGTTCATCGACTGGAGCACAGCATTGCCCATCAACCTATTTCAGATAGTTATTTAGCATCGGATATTCACCCTGAGCATTCTCTGAGAATTTACCTGGTAACATGATAAGAATTTTTCATTTGTCTTTATCGTTTAGCAACTTATTGCAGTCTTTAGTTCGAAGTTGAACCTCTGCGTACATGCAGCATTCGAACACTATGTTGTCAGGTGCCCCTCTCTCTCTTGCACCCCAATCCCATTCGACGTTCGGCCTACGCGAGGTAACTAACTTTGGAAGATCTGAATTTCATTTTCAATATGCCTCTTTTTTTTAATATTAGTGTCAAAGCTAAAAACCCACTTGCCCGTTTCAGCTGTGTTCCATTCTTTCTGTCATTTCGCAAGGATTCGGTTTTTCATCGTCTCGATTGTTAAATATATGCTACCCATTATTTTTATTTGTCCTTCTTTTTCAGCTAGTAAATGACTTTACTGTGGCAAAATATTAGATCGAGCGGACATACTCCAATTTCAATGAATAAACCACTAGACGATGATGTGCCGAAGGCACCAGTTACGCATCAGTATATTTCTTTGTACCCTTCTTACTCCCTAGGATGACTTCATCAAGCTTAATCTCTGGGTACAACACTCGACCCTTATCCGACCATTGACACTAGGATGACTTCATCAAGCTTAATCTCTGGGTACAACACTCGACCCTTATCCGACCATTGACACTGTTAAAGTGTTATGATACAGTTTGATGACTTTATCCAACACTTCATCTATGAGCATCAACGCTCCCTTACTTAATTTTCTGTTGCAAGCGATTGATCAAGCTCTGGTCAAGGTGGTTATCCAAGTATGTCGCCACAATTTTGCACCATAAATTTTGTTCTATTACATTTATAGTTCCACCTCTAGCTTTCTTTTAATGTACATGTCGCTTGATTTGTTAAACCTCGCTTTTTATTGTATACCTACATAGCCAGCCGCATGCAGAACGACTGCCTTTCTTGCACTGTGTACAGCAGCGACCGAAAAAACTGGGCCACATTCCGACCCTTCAGAGCAAATCATACTGAACTTCCTAGAAGATTTGTAGCTGCACGAAGTTTGACAGCTTTATATCATTATAAATCTGTGAGAGGTTGACTATTTAATACGATGAGAGCTGACACTGGCCAGCAAACTTGACACTAAGCCAGACACTGAACTACACGCTTCAGATTAACAATAATGTAGCTGATATTCCATACAATTTGAAGGTGCCAGCTTTTGCATTTCCTGTCACTATCCACGTAGTAAGTGGATAGCTAGCTAGTAAATAGACGTCCATTGTAACGTCCTGGCTTCCGGCTCTCTCCGAAGATAGATGAACAGTTTACATCCGAAATATTAGCAGCAGACAACGTTTGGTTACAGCAGAAATCCCGCAGATTTATAGATCAAGATGAAAACTGTGTGCCTGAGTGGGACTGGAATCCGGAACTTTGCCGGTATGCAAGAGAACTACTGTGAAATTTGAGTGGTAGGGAAGAGGTACAACCCGACGACGAGGTGGGGGTAGGGGTCAAAATACTCGGGGCGGAGCCTTACGGCGAGTGGGGAAGGTGGGGGGAGGGGGGAGTCTCTCAAGGGTTCGGATCCTCCTGGGTGCTCAGTAGGCAAGTATCAGACTGCTACTGTAAAATAAACTATTTATTGCGTTTTAAGTAAAAGAACATTACTACAACGCCAGCATAGTCAATCTAGCTCTTGCTTTCCACTTCAGTTTATACCTTTTATTATTCTTACAGTCCTTATGCATAAAATACTATTTCGTGTTTAATCCTGAATAGATACATGTTTCAAAGTTTTACTGACCTTCAGAGTAGTCACCAGCATTGTGTCTAACCCGTTGCCAGCGATGCGGAAGTCTTAGGATACCCTTAACAGTGCCAGTTGTGTTGACAGTTTGAGCGGTGCGGTCTATTGCCCGACGAATTTGTATCAGTTCTGAAGCGAATGCCGTGAAGTGTTTCCTTCAGTTTAGAAATCGAGTTGAACTCACGGGGGCGTAAGTCAGCGGAGTGCAGTATGTGGTATAGCTCTTAGCAGCCCCATCAGTCAAACAAATCAGTGACAGCTTGCACTGTACATGTTTAGCATTGTCCTGCAAAATGATGGTCAGGTCCTGCATAAAGTGTCATCACTTCTGTCTCTAAGCTGGTCGTAGTTCGTGTTCCAAAAATGAACAGCATAGAGAAAGAAGTGATGACACTTTCTGCAGGACCTGATCATCATTTGTCAGGACAATGCTCAAGAACGTACAGTGCGAGCTGTTATTGATTATTTCACTGATGGGGCTGCTAAGTGCTATACCACCTACTGCACTCCCGTGGCTTAAGCCCTCGTGAGTTCAACTCGATTTCTAAACTGAAGGTAACAGTCCACGGCATTCGCTTCAGAACTGCTACAAATTCGTCGGGCAATAGACCGCACCGTTCGAACTGTTAACACAACTGGCACTGCGAAGAGTATCCTACGAGTTCCGCATCGCTGGCAACGGGTTATACACAATGCTGGTGACTACTTTAAAGGTCAGTAAAACTTTGAAACACGTATCTATTTTGTACGAGCTATAAATAAATAGTTGCCACTATTAAAGTTCCAACCCTCGTATAATGAAAATTGCAAATATAGTTTTAAATATTATTTAAATGTGTATCTAACGCAATCTGTTCCTATTCTGATAGAAAATGTACGTGGAAAATAAAAATTTGAATGCAAAAAAAATATGCTCGGAAAAAATTACCTGCTGGAGGCAGGAAAATTCACTTTTAGCGTCAGTTCTGTAATTAGGAAACCTGTCTTTCGCACTTTCTTTGAAAAACGATCTTACTTACTTTAATACCAGAAAGTAAGTGAACAAATTTCAGAGAAGATAACAAACTAACTTCAGTAACTCCTTGTTTGCATGGTAAGAACAAGAGCTGAAACAAAAGCATCTGAAATGTGAGTGATGAACTTGGCTTTCGTATAGAAAACGGAGCATTTGCCGACGCTGTATTATTGATAAATATTGTTCATTTTTATGTCCTGTACATCAGAAAATTACGAACAGTCGCGCTGATACACCTATCTACAAACTTTCTGCTCTCCCAGAACACTTCACGCAGTTTCATCTGAGGGATTTTCTTCTTAAATAGGGTGCCTTGACACGTCACAGTCTTTATAATTTCCTCGAATGTTCACAGGCTCTGTGACAGAGGATAAAACTGCATCCAACATGCAACCGAACTTTGTGTAGGTAATAGTGTCGCGATGATACACGTATCTATACGACCGTGTGGTCTGATTCAATGTATTGCGCCATGAGTAACTGTTAGTTCTCTCGAATTCCGCCGGCATTATATATATATATATATATATATATATATATATATATATATATATATATATATATATAGGGCAGTTGTATGAACTGCGTTTGTGAAGATATGCTTGGTGTTTAGTAAGAAATTGTATTTATTCTCTATTTCATCCCAAAGAGTATTTTTGTGTGTCTCCAATATTCCTTGAACTGTGTTATGTCATATCATGTTAAAACTTCTTTAATACTAGATTACTAAATCCTCGTGAAATCTATGATTGCAGTTGGTGCCAATTTGCGTTTCCCGTCAATCTGGTATTGTCAATAGACGATTTAAAACAGGACGATTTGTACTTATTTAATGTGTGACATACCATTGGGAAGCCTTATAATTGTAAGTTACTAATGCTTGAACTATAAAATTATGACTCCCGTTGGATGAAATATGGAGTATTGAAATTTAAAATGGTTTAGTAACAATGTAACATTTCCCCTGTGGGTGTAGTGTACTAGTGTTCATATATTTATAAAACTGGATTTCTGTATTTGGAGATAGTTTAGTAACAATGTAACATTTCCCCTATGGGGGTAGTGTTCTAGGGTTCAAATATTTATAAAATTGGATTTCTGTATTTGGAGATTGAGCCCAATCATACATCCTGTCCCGGGCGAAGTCCTGCCTCTCAGCGGCTCCGCAGAGGTGCTGACGGGACGTGAAACCTTGTCGGCCGGTTGTAACTCGTGTGTGGATGTCTCAGTCGTAAGAGCATTGCTCGCAGGATAGGGCTGCTGGAACCTCGTCGGGACACACTGAGATAGGGGTGTACTAATGAAGTAAAAAATTTATTTAATATACTTACTTTTGTTTAGAACACAATTACATGGGACTTTTTCGGCATAAGTAATTGGTGCACCATATTTTTCGGAAGATTTCACCTTTTTCAGCTATTTTTTTTTCCCTTCGACATATTTATAAAACTCCATGCTAGTCAGCCTGTAGTTGAACTGGCACTCTAAGATCGATTCTGCCTTTCCTGGCAGCAGTCGATTTCTTTCATCAGTCCACTGGGCCAATGCCAGCGAAAATACTCTTTCCACAGTGGCGTTGTGTGCGAGAATAGAAAACAAACACTCGCATAATTGTAGCAGTTGGCATTTGCGTTCAAAATTTTGGGTTTCCTTAAGAAAGTGAATGCATCTTTCTTCCACGGAGTGTTTAGACTTCCATTCTTCCAAGTATCGCTTAGTTTCTAAGAAGCTCTTCAGATACGTACATTCCTGAAAGCAATTGTCGCCTGAAATCTTCACACCATTTTTAGTCTGGTATGTAATAGTGTTTCCAGTCATCACCCAGTCTGGGATTTCAGGTACCGTCATCCAATCAAATACTTGATATTTGTTAATTATTATTTATTTCTCTAAATAATCAAATGCTATGGTATGGAAAGCAATTCTCTATTCCTCAAATTTCGAAATCAAATTAATTATTTGTTGTATCATTGTTTAATTTGTTCAAATTGATTTTGGTTTGCATGCGAATAAAATTTACAGTCTTTCTTTCATTCAGACATCTTTGAGTGTCGATTAATATATTTCTTATTTCTTCTCCACAGAACCAAGTTTGACTGCAGAACTTGAAGTAAATTTCACTGATCGAACTACTGAAAAAATATGAGATTGTTAGAGGTCAAAAAATTGTTTTCATGGAATTCAAAGCTTAAGAATTCTCTCAGCTGCAGGCATTAAACGACAGCCATCCTATTTTTGAATGATATAGAAGAATTTGATGACTGACATCAACGTATGAGCAGAACTCTCAGTTTCTTGTCCTTAACGTGCATATTAAAAAAAATGAAATGTTTTCATGACGATTATTTCAATGTCGATAGGTAAGACTCCAGCAGCGCTTGATATAGTATTCTGGAGAATACGGGCAGTGCATCCAATTACTTCTACATTTTCCAAGTTCTTCTTTAATTTCGTGAAACACATTCCGCTGGCCGTGCCAATGAAGCCCTCCGAAGTTGTCATTGGTATTGTCACCACAAAAAGTGATTAATTCATGTAATGGAATTTGCAGTTGTCTTAAATTATCTATACAGACCTTTTCAGTTCTCTCCGATGTTTCGTAATTCAGCGAATCGAACTTCCGCTGGCCGTGCCAATGAAGCCCTCCGAAGTTGCCATTGGTATTGTCACCACAAAAAGTGATTAATTCATGTAATGGAATTTGTTAGTTGTCTTAAATTATCTATACAGAACTATTCTCACCGATGTTTCGTAATGCAGCGAGTCAAACTTCAACTGTTTGTGTTGGATTCCGTCAGTTTCAGTCAAGTATTGAACTATTAAAGGAAACAAGTTTTCAGCCTTTTGGTTCGACATATCAGTGTCTGGGCCGTAAAATGAAACTTCTTGCAATTGTTGTATGCTCTGAAACACGGCGTGTGGTGCGAGAATATTTTTAACAATCGCTGTAGCTTTGGTCCTGGCTGTAGACTGCTTTTCAGCGACTTTGGAGTCAGGACACATTGCAGCATTCAGTTTTACGGTACATTCAAGAGAACTGAAGGACTGATGATGCTTCAGCAACAACGAGGGAATCTTCCTGGGTATCTTCTTTAATCATGAATGTAATGTGATGTAGATGCTACCGCGAATCTATTTGAATGTTTATTAGCAGAAATACGATGTCTCACATCTGTCTTACCTCCGTGAGTTACTGAGATGAAACTGTTACACATCTCACATGCTTCTTCATCTGTATGTCCTTTCTTGACAAAAGACCACTCTTTAGTGCAGTCATCCGAAAAGTGACAGTTTCTATCATTAGGCATTTCGTAAGCTATGATAAGTTTATTAGATGATAAACAGTCCACAAATACAATTTAGTCTTCGAAGTACACGTCACTATACGCTCCACTCCATATATACCCGCAGTAAACACTTCAGCCATTACTAATTTGCACTCATTGTTCGTATTACGTTGAGAAAGAATCGTCTTATCAGGTTGCTATTGAATTGGGGACTACCCGATTCTACCGCATGGCGCTGCTCCCAGACCCTTACTACTGGAGAAGGCTGGTATTTTCTCGAAAGATGGCGCTAAGTGGAAGGTGCTGGCATCGTCGATAAAGTATACGCAACATGCAGCTCCATCTGTGAGACTTCATTGTCAACATAAACTTATTGACATACGTAAAACTAACTGAGGCTGCTTTTACATTTTGCGCCAACAGATGGCGTAACTTCAGTGTTTGAGCCAAGGTCGCAACAGTTTTGCAAAATCGGGACAAAATTGGGTCGCGTCGGGACAAGAAGGACCATAACGGTGACGGTCCCGATATATCGAAGTGGATGGCAACCCTAGGGCAGGAGTCAGGCTCCTGTTTGAGTCCCAAATCGGCACAAAATTTTAGTCCACCAGGACGTTTCAGAACATTGTGCACTCCGCTGCAGAGTGAAAGTTTCCTTCGGGTGTTCCACTGCTTTACACGGAGGCAGAGGACAATGACGGTCTTAAATTTAGTAGGTTCATTTTGGATTTTGCTCTGCAAATAATGGATTGTAATTGTTGTGGCAATAATGGTTGATGAGGTATTAACTCCTGACGACTGTGTACAAGTGAATTTGCTGTTAACTTTGTCTGTTTAAGTTCCGTGTAGACTGCCTTGCACGAGGTTTCATGTCTGGGACGACCCAAGTTTCCCTCTAGAGTATGTGGCCCCAGCGCGTTTAGTTCCGTGGATTAACCTAGCGTGGCTATTAACGCCACAGCAGCGGAACACTAAGCTACTAGATAACTGCGAATTGTTTCTCTATGTACCGTAGTCCCTTAATTCTTCATTAGCGCTACGGAGAGCCAGCGCGGAGGCTTATTGCTCGCAGTAAGTGCTGCGTGTTTGCAGTTGGCTGCGTCGTGGCGGGGCGCGGCCCCGCTCGGCCCGGCCCTGCTCGCTGTTTGTTTGCCAAACTTTATGTTCCAGTTAATCCCGTGTTCGCCGGGCGCAGATACATTTATTCCTAACATGCGTCTCTTGGCAGGGTTTCAGCGGAGCGTCTAGCGGCCACGGGACGTAAACATGCCGCGCGCTATTTTTCCGGCGGTCGATGTGCGAGTGGCGTCCGGCGGCGTTCGTGCGCCCCGCCCGTATCCACGGCCCGCTGTGGCAGCACTCCGTTTTAGGTCGGCCTGGCCCACCCCGCTCGCCGCGATATTGTTCCCCATATCTGATGGCCAGAGAATCGGCGCTCTGCGGCTACAGTAAATGTGCCCTTGTTTCCCGCCGCGTAATGTTTAGAGCTGCAAATAATTTTCATAAAAGTAAACTGGGCTGCTTCGAGTAAGGGAACCGATTCCTGTCGCTATAAAAGTATCAGACACAGGCAGATTTTATCTTCACCAAACTAGGTAGAAGTCATATATTGATTTGTACAGTGAAAATGCGAAATGATGTCAATGAAACATACTTTGTTTTGAGGCTTTCATCGATTTGTTCCGTTTCGCGCCGTTAGATCGCAGTCCAGCTCGAGGCGGGGTGAGATCTGCCACTTGTTCATGAGCTAGCAGCAATATTATACATGGATGATTGATATTTTTTGCACAAAGGCGACAAATCAATTTTTTGCTCTTCGCAACGTTAACGTATTGAAATCTGTGAAAAATGAATGTTCTGCAGAAGTTACAACAAATCTCGGCAGTGCATCGTACTATGACGTTCGGGGGCAAGTATCCTGATGTACATTTGTTTTTCTTGTCTGTCCGAGGACTAGTTTGATTCAGATCTCCATGCCGTTCTACACCGAGGTAACACAAGTCATGGGAAAGCGATATGCACATATACAGATGGCGGTAGTATCGCGTACGCAAGGTATAAAGGGGAAGTGCAGTGGCAGAGGTGTCATTTGTACTCAGATGGTTCGTGTGCAAAGGTTTCCGACGTGATTATGTACGCACGACGGGAATCAACAGACTCTGAACGCGGAATGGTACTTGCAGCTAGAAGCATGGGACGTTCTTTCTCAGAAATCGCTGGGGAATTCAGCATACCGAAATCCACAGTGTCCATAGTGTGCGGAGAATACCACATTTCATAGCATTAACTCTCACCACGAACAACGCAGTGGCCGATGGCCTCACTTAATGACCCAGAGAGGGCGTTTGCATAGAGTTGCTAACAAACAAGCCTCACTGCGGCAAATAACGGCAGAAATCAATGTGGGACGTACGACAGTCGTCTCAGTTAAGACACTGCGGCGACGTTTGGCGTTAAAAGGCTATTGCAGCAGACGACCGGCGCGAGTACCTTTGCTAACAGCACGACATCACATGCAGCGCCTCTCCTGGACTCGCGACCATGTCGGTTACCCTAGACGACTGGGAAACGGTGGTGTGGTCGGTTGAGCCCGACTTCAGTTGGTAAGCGCTGACGGTAGGGTTCGATTGCGGCGCAGACCCCACGAATCCACGGATGCAAGTTGTCAACAAAACACTGTGCGAGCTGGTGGTGGCTCCATAATGGCGTGGACTATGTGTACATGGAATGGACTGGGTCCAGTGGTCAAAATAAACCGATCATTGACTGTAAATGGTTATGTTCGGCTTCTTGGAGACTGTTTGTAGCCATCATGGACTTCATGTTCCCAATCAACGTTGGAATTTTTGTGCATGCCACGAATGGTTTGAAGAATATTCTGGATAGTTCCAGCGAATAATTTGGCCAGCCAGTGCGTGTGACATGGATCACATTGAACATTTACCGGGCATAGTCGAGAGGTCAGTTCGTGCACAAAATCCTACACCGGTAACATTCACGAAATTATGCACGGCTATAGAGGTAGCATTGCTCGGTATTTCTACAGGAGACGTCCAACGACATGTTGAGTCCATGTCACGTCGAGTTGCTGCTACGCCGTGCAAAAGAAGGTACGACACGGTATTAGTAGGTACCCCTTGACTTTTATTGCCTCTTTGTATCCTGGACAAGCCACATTATCTCTGTATCCACTTGAACCTGTTTACTGTAATCAAGCCGTGGTCTTCCTTTACAATTTAGACCCACAGACTTATCTCCTTATTTATCTCTTCAGTACCTTCATTGTGTTAACACAATTTTATAAGAAAGATTGGAAGATTAAGATGTAAAGGACAACAAGGTCAAACAGCAGACTGCACAAGCTCGAACTGAACAGTGAGGGGAAAGTACAGGGTGGTGCACGAATAGTTGACAAATTTTAATATTGTCACTTTATTTCTAAAATGAAAGTTTTCAAAGTTTACACACAGGTAGGATGGTCATTGTAAATGAAATTTTCTCCGTAACGTGAGCAATATGCGCTACATTGTAGCGGACAACTTTGCGAAGGCTAGTACAAATAGTACTTACACTCATTTATCTCTTTGATCAATTGCAGTATCCGTCCACGCATTTCTGTAATATTCTATGGTCTCAAAGGGTACAGTTTGTGTTTCAAATATCACCACAAAAAATCACTTGGAGTTAAATCTGGTCTTGGTGGAAGCCAAAAGAATCCCTGCTGGTAACTATGGGATACCGTATGATTGCCAAATATTTCCTGTAGAAAATCGAGTACAGCATTAGCCGTAAGATGTGTTGCGCCATCTTGCATAAACCACTGTTGTCTCTTGAAGATTGGTAGCAAGACTTGTGACACAAAGTCATTTTCCAACATCTCGTATTGGTCAACCTTAACAGTTTCATTGAAAACAGTTTCTTTAGGCTATGACAGGATAGAGCTGCCTGCACTGTCACTCTTTCCCTATGCGTCCTTTTTTCATGAACATTAACATTTTGCGGTTTTTCTCTACCTCAAAATCGATCGTTTTGTTTGTTCACTGTTCCATTGCGGTAGAAATAAGCTACGTCAGAGGACAAAGTCGGGAGCATTATTTCATCTTTTCCTTCTGCCCATAATGTGTACTCCAGTCTCCTCTGTTCGTTCTGCTCAGTCAGCTTCTGTAAAACAGCCATTTTGTAAGGGAAGAGATTGAGATCACTCTGTAAAATTCTTTGTACAGAACGACGTGCTATCCCATTTTCCATGCTGTTCGGGTTTGGTTGAACGGCGACCCGCAGCGCTGCGATGTTTCCCGGAGCACGGTGCCCATTGTCGTTTCCATCCCGACAAACTGCCTTCTTCAGATATTCTCGTTAATCTGAGTATTTTGGGCCATGATGGAGCGTGTGAAATTGTGGAATATTGCTGTAAATCTTCTTTGCGTTGCTGTGATATTATTCAATTCGGTATAAAGAACTGCCTCAACACACTGCTGAACAGATAAACGTCGATGCTCGACATGGCGAAACACAGACTGCGAAACAAGGCACTGGCGACACTGCAGCAACCCGACCTCTACCGACTTTTCCGTGAAGCAAAACACATTGGAGCAAAATTTGAATGAAATACAAGCAGAGGTACAATTTTTATTCAATGTTGGAATGGGTCTACTATTTGTGCGCACCTTGTGTATCGCCCGTGACCTCTTCACAGGAGCTGCAACATCATTCCGTCAGAAGCGGTTTAGGATAACACAGAAGGCACACATTTTAATACCCATGCAGGAATTTCATTACTGCTCCTTCCGAACGCGAGTCTGAGTTTTAATCGTAGTACAACCCCACTTGTACCCACATCCTTGTGTGGTAAAAAAAAAGCCTATATATAGCTTGAAACTAAGCACAGTCAGTATTTCAGTGTATATAAAATGTACGTAATTATGTGAATTCAGTAACAAAATAAAACGGACGCTACGAACAGAATATCCTTATTAGCCTCCAAATTAAGCTACCGTGCGCTTATGGCATCGTTCACAAAAAAGCTGAAAACTGTCACCGAAAGCTTATTTTATACTGAGCACGGAATTTATGGCATATCCGTGTGAATGTCCATCGAAATTTGATGAAGACAGCTATGCTGCTGTGTTGACCGAATTTACTTGATTTTATATTCCATCATTACGTATCCAAAACTCTATCGTTTTGGTGTTCGTGCAACTATTGTGAAGAGCGAAACAGTGTCGTGACACTGATTCAGAGAAACTTGCCTTTACTGATAAATACTGACTAGTCTTGGTACAGGTAAGCGGGAAAGAAGTTGAGGGAATTAGCTTTTTCAGCCCTGTGTAGTTGCGGCAGGTACTGTACAGAAGACGAATCTTGTTCACCTGCATGCTGTGGAATCTTGTAATCAGTAAGGCGCGACACGATGTTATCGCTCCAGAATGCGTTGACAAGTTTAAAGCACATTTCATGGAAATGAGAGTCTTTTCCTCACACTGTGCAAGCTGGATGTGAGTCCTTTTGGGCATATCTGGGTCACTGGCGAGACGAATGTGATCGCTTTATGGTCTGGTGCGACCATTCTCAATGAGTTGTGAAGACTATCGAGCGGTCATGTATAAGCGATCCTCTCAAACGTGTCTGCCACCTCGTGCAATGCACACCACGAGCAGTTACCGCATGTGGAGTTTTTTTTTTTAATGAATGACATGTCTTGCGGGAGTTTGAAACTGGCATACACATATTAACGTCACCTTGCGACAACGGACCACGTTTCGGAGAGAATTTGCATCTAACCCAAGAGAACAGCTTAAGTTTCATTATTGAAGCCCTGCGTCACTGCCTCTCCTTCTCCTGCCTCCTAAATGAAAACTTCTTCCACAACCGGCATTTGAACATCATACCTCTGGATCGAAAATCTTTGCACCAACAGACGTCGGCGACTTTGGTTACGATGACAAATAATTGGTTCAAATGGCTCTGAACACTATGCGACTTAACATCTGTGGTCATCAGTCCCCTAGAACTTAGAACTACTTAAACCTAACGAACCTAAGGACATCACACACATCCATGCCCGAGGCAGGATTCGAACCTGCGACCGTAGCACTCGCGCGGTTCCGGACTGAGCGCCTAGAACCGCTAGACCACCGCGGCCGGCAAATAATTGGTCACAAGTGTAATATGCTGGATAATATTACAAGATCCGGTACGCAAAAAAGGTTACGCATCCTTGTCTGACAATGGTTCTTCCTGCACGCAAAGTAATGTCATTGTTTTGTTGCCGAATATCATTGTTTTGTTGCTGAGTGCCGTCTACATAGAGTAAGTGCACTACCTACTTCAGGAATCAACATACTGTAAGATTGGTGAAGTCCTAACTGCCCGTGTTTAAAGGGATGCTGTTTTGTCTCTGAACTCCCAGGGTCAACAAAGTGAAACAGAAATAAAAATTGTGTCAGAAGAAAATGAAAAACATTAACCATGCGTGGATGAGATCATAGAGTTGATATTTTTAAACAAATAATGTGCAATACAGACGGACCTTGTTTTGGAGGACTACATATTTAGTTTCGTTGGCGGTAAGATCTTCTGTGTTGTTAGGTCGCATCATATTTCCCTCGGCATTTCTACTCGTTTGTTGGAACTACCAGGATTCTGTTGACGTCAACAGGTGACTGAACGCTGTCGAAAGTGTCGCAACCACTTGTATATTTAGTTTCGTTATGGAGATCTTGTCTAGGGAAATGTGAACGGTAAATCCGTAATTCAATACATTTTATTATTTAACTGAAAACGTTGATGCTCTGATTTATTAGCTAGCCTTCAAGTTGCCTTCTTGTGTACTGAAGTACCTGCTGTTAATCCTTCATCAGTGATTGGCGCCAGTGTTAGTGGAACATTAGAGCATTAGTTAAACATGCGCTGACTTCGACTTTTAGTCGAGAACCAATGTTTTGAACAAATTGTTTCAAATGGTTCAAATGGCTCTGAGCACTATGGGACTTAACTTCTGAGGTCATTAGTCTCCTAGAACTTAGAACTACTTAAACTTAACTAACCCAAAGACAGCACACACATCCATGCCCGAGGCAGGATTCGAACCTGCGACCGTAGCGGTCGCGCGGTTCCAGACTGTAGCGCCTAGAACCGCTCGGTCACCCCAGCCGGCAACAAATTGGTGTTGTTACCATGGATAGCCATCTGTCACACTGGTGTCTAATTTATTCACGGAGGGTTTTGAAAAATAAGCCCTCTATTCTTCAATTTTGTAGATACGTTGATGATACATTCATCCTGTGGCCCAACAGTGAAAACGAGTTGATGCTGTTTTTGGAATAACTGAATTCTGTTCATGAAAACGTAGGAGTGTCTGCAGATTTGGGATGTACTGGTTCGATGTAAGGAGGATTGGTTTGTTTGGCAATGCGTGGACCGTAGGCCCAGGCATACTGATTTGTACTTGCTGATATTACGCTGTCACCATCCGTCGCAAACAGTGGACATACTTCAAGTTGTAAGTTCACACGTATGTGTAGTGCTTTACGGTGTCAGGCTGTAGAATGAAGTGGAACATGTGGAGTATTCAGAAAAAGTGGATGTACACAATAGCGAAATACCGGACCAACGGCAGAAAGAGGAAAAGGAAAGAGATTTCGTCTTGCGTATGTTGGAAATGTTTCTTCAAAAATTGACTGTATCTTATAGAAGCATAAAACGAAGGTGGTCTTCCCGCCGGCGGCCAAGAAGGCAGCTCTTATGAAATATGCGAAATTTGATCTGGTTTTACGGAAGGCGAGGATCTAGGAAATCCCTTGCCAGTGTGTAAGCTATGTAGGGCAACATGTGATTTACATGGGGTGTGCGGGAACGGCGCGTCAAACAACAGTGGTTACCCAACAAATCTGCACTGGCTAAACCTCTTATTTTCTGTTGCCATCTCACGGACTGCGAAAAAATCGAGATACTGTCGACAGCTTCATTCTATTGATTCAGGGCCTTCATTCTATTGATTCAGGGGTCGAGAAGCTGTGGAAATATAGCTGCCCGACAACCTGATAAACCGAGACAAGCGCTTCCATCTGGATAATTCATGAAAACTTCCAGTTTCATTTCTTCGCACACCAAGGAATTTTTGTTCTAAATCTTCGCTTCCTGGCGTTACGACCAAATTTAGTGGTTAATCACCTGATTTAAAAGTACTGTGGATCTTTAGCTACTCTGGGTAGATTCGGCGCTTGCAACATTTCCATCGTTGATGCATATGTCTAACCTGTGACAGGGGTTGTGCGTACTATGTTAAATGGCTCTAAGCACTATGGAACTTAACATCTGAGGTCATCAGTCCCCTAGCCTTAGAACTACTTAAACCTAACTAACCTAAAGACATCACACACTTCCATGCCCCAGGCAGGATTCGAACCTGCGACTGCGACCGCAGCAGCAGCGCGGCTCCGGCCTGAAGCGCCTAGAAACGCTCGGAGCCAGTGTAGGATGTGTGATTGGGCACCATTTCCGATTATAGCAACCCAATTTTATTGTTGTTTTAAACACGATTTGACGTAATTTAAATATAACACAATTCGGGGGATATTGGAAATAAACAATTTATTCTGACTGGGATGGAATAAATACACTTTCTTATTAAACATTAAACATATGTTCATAATGCAGTACTATACGTTGCACGAGATAATACCATTTGAATTTAACCGAACTAACAGTTGTTCACGGTGCAGTAGGTTGAATGAGAGCGCGCTGTAGTTTACACATGTGTATCATCGAGCCAGTGTTAACTGCATTAAGTTCGGTTGCATGTTGGATGCAGTGTTGTCTTGTAGTGCAGGGCCGTAAACATTCGAGGAAATTGTACGAACTGCGACATTCATTGCACTGTATTTAGAAAACGGATGCCCTCGAAGAAATAGCTCAAATTTTTGCAAAGCAGAGCACAAAATGTATATAAAAGTGTATCAGAGTAACTGTTCCTTATTTTCTGATGTCGTAGAGACAATGAACATAAACATTACTTATCAGTAATACAGTGTCTGCAAATGCTTCCTTTTCTGTACAAAAGCCAGTACTAATCTTTCAGATTTTAGATTCTTTTGTTTCAGCTCTTATTCTTGCCATGGAAACAATGAATTGCTGAAGTTAGTTTGTTATTGTAAGTCACAGAATATCTTTAGCGAAATTTGTTTACTTAGTTTCGGGTATTAAAATCCGTAACATTGTTTTGTTACGTAAGTGCGGAAAGACAAGTTTGCTAATTACAGAACTGACATAGAAAGTTAAATTTCCTGTCTCCGGAAGGGAATTTTTTCCGAGCACATTTCTTGCGTTCACATTTCTAATTTCCACGCACATTTTCCATCGGAATTAGAATGTATTGCGGTAGCTACTTTTTTTAAAATTTTAAATATATTTGCACTTTTCGTTATATTTAATTATAAAAATTTCGCACAGAGAAAGCCATTGAGTCGTTAAGGACGATGATTTCGGGTTTATGTGGCTCAAGTGTTGAAGATTAACAATTGCTTGTGCATTGTAATTCTCCTATAAGAGGTTTCATCTAAATCTTAGTAATTTTCATGAGAAAATTTCCAGAATGGCACTAATCAGAGTAAGAGTATAAGAAGCATAAGAGTATAAGAAGCAGTCAGGTGGAAACGGGCCAGATGGAAAAAATTAAACTGATTATTACGCACCACAACTATTTTTAGGAAAAAAGTAAGCTGTTTATTATTTCAAAAGTAATCGCCACCAATATTCATATCTTTACTCATTATGAGGCAAGGCAGTCAATGCCTTCGTGGAACAATGTCTGCAATGTGTCAGGTCTTCCCAGCGAACCCTCTGGAGCGTAGTCGAGACAACGTTGGCAGCCTGTGGGCTGGCCTACTACCTGGTGCCGAGAAGCTCTTACATATCTCCCATATAGACACGATCTGTCCCGCATCTTTACTATTTTTGAAGCTCTGGAGAAAGACAATCGTGTCTCAGGACGAAGAGGTGCACGCCTGGGCACAATCATGATTGCATTGGCAACCGCGAACTTTTTCCCAAAAAGTTATTGACCGTCTTGTCTCACAGTCGGATAAATGCATGAACATTTATGACAACTACTTTTGAAATAATAAACAGTACTTCCTTACAAACTGTCTTGTTTTCATTTGATTGCCCCTTATACTAATGTAAAACAGTCAAGATTGTGAATCCTCACAGAAGCTAACTAGGGTTGAAATTTTTGTGTAATAAACAGTGACCATAATTACAAGTACTCTTTCTTAATAACTGAATATATACCACGCACATCCCATTATTTATTAAAATGAATTTGAAACCGGAATACGGGATTGTTACAAGGTACACTGTTTCAACTCTTAGCCTCGCATTGTTTGTGACTATGTTCTTCCTCACCTCCATCTAATAACTTCCGATACTCTTTAATTACATTTGAGATCTATGGCATTCATTGAAATATCGTAGAGAAAGAGTGAAAGCCTTACAGAACTCGCCTTGAAGATGGTTGGAAAGTTCACTGCCGAAATAATAGCACGAGAAGGTGTTGTACCCACGAAAATCGATGGAGTATACTGAATAATACTCGCCGCATTATAACGGGATACACACTTGACTGCCCAGCTAACAGAATAAAAGTTAGTTCGACGTCTGCAAGTAAGTACGTCCAATACATTGGACTGTACAAGAAAGTATACAGACGAAAAAAAAAATCGCAACACGTAAGCAATTAATGTAGAGTAATGAAATTTCGGGAATAAATTTGTGTAGCTAACGTATTTAAGTGATTAACATTGCAAGATCACAGGTTAATAAAGGCACGAGATAGACCATTGCAAATGTGAAGTGCTGGTACGTTAGTAACCGATGTAACGGCCAGTATGTTGAATGCAAACGTGCGAGCATTTTGGTGTGCAGGCCCCGGATGTCAGTTTGTGGGATGGATTCACATACCTGTTGCATTTGGTTCCTCAGTACAGGTACAGTTTATGCTGGTTGTGGATGAAGCTGGCGTCGTCATCCGATGACGTCTGATATATGCTCTATTGGAGACAGATCTGGTGATCGACCAGGCCAAGGCAACATGTTTCACACTGTGCAGTATGTTGCCTTACAGTGGTATGTGGGCGAGTGTTATTCCATTGGAAAACAGCCGCTGGAATGCCGTTCATGAACGGTAGCACAAGAGGTCGAATCACAGGTTGACGTACAAATTTGCAGTCAGGATGCGTGGGATAACCACGAGAATGCTCCTGATGTCATACGAAATCGCACTCGAGACCGTAACTCCAAGTGTGTCAAGCATGCAGACAGGTTGGCTGCAGGCTCTCAACTGGCCTCTTTATAACCAAGACACACAGCCATTACTGGCGCCGAGGTAGCACCAGCTTTCAACAGAAAACACAACGGACTTTCACCCTGTCCTGCAATGGACTCTCACGGGAAACCACTGAAGTCGCAAATGGCGGTGGTTTGGGTCAGCGGAATGCACGCTATAGGGCATGTGGTTGAGAGCTGTCCTTGAAGTAACCGATTTGCAACCGTTCGTTGTGTCACTGTGGTGCTAACTGCTGCTCAGATTGCTGCTGCAACTGCAGTACGATGCGTCATATCAAAATTGCCAAACACTATAGTCTTCCCTTTTGGTAGTGCCACGCGGCCGCCCAGAGTCTGGTCTTCTTGCGACTGCTCATTCTTGTGACCACCGCTGCCAGCAGTCATATACAGTGGCTTCATTCCGGCCAAATCTTTCTGAACTATCGCAGAAGGAACATCCAGCTACTCGTAGTCCTATTACACGACTCCATTCAAAGTCAGTAAGGGGTTGATTTTGGCGTCTTTGTCACTTTAAATGCATTCTTGACTAACATCAACTCACCACGTCCAGTCTCAAAGGTAAGTAATGCTCACGACCGTTGCAACGTGTATTTAAAGCAAACCTGACCTGCATCCTCATAGTGGCGCTGCTAGCGTCTCTCTTAAGCGAATGGCTCGAAATTTCAATAGACATCATCTTTTAGCCGTAGAAATATACCTACCAACTTTCCTTTGTGTGGCGCAACTCCTCTTTGTTGTTGAGATTTTTTTGCGTCGGTTTATTTAGGACTCACAGTTAATTGTATTAATATTTCTTTTTCACGGAGGAGGATGAACTCATTCCAGGGACCACTGAGTGAGTGAGGTGCTGACATGTCGGTGTGCAGTGCCTCTTATGCACATACGGTAGCGTTTAGTTTGCTGTTGTCTGTGGAGCTGAGGCGCCGAGTTTCCATGCCATTTGTTAGGCGGGGCCTTTGTGCTGGCTGCTGGGGGTCGCTCCACCCCCTTTAATGAGTTCGGTCCCGGCGGTGTCGTAATATCGGGGCCACCCGTCAAAGCTAACGAACTGCGCCGGCGAGGAGAGCGCGGGCGGGGCTGGGCGAGGCGCTCGCCACGCGCGCGCGCACCGACGGCCGAACAGCGCTCCGCAGGGCTGTCCGAATAATCAGGCGTCAATTAGTGGTCGCGTTATGTATGTGATTGTAGCGTGCGTCAATAGAGGATAATATACTCGATGTTTCCTTCTCTGGCGTCGATGTCAGTGAAAGAAGGGACATTAGACTGCAACGTCCCGTCTTCACTGAGACGAGTAGAGACGGACTATAATAAATTTCGTAGGAAATGTAGATGGAAAGTGACCGCTACCTATTTAAAACAATCAACCGAAAGGTGGAAGAAGGCGCTTTGATAATGCTTCGGAATTACAAACTCGTACTTGACTTCAGCTGTTGAACGCTCAAGTTCTACTTTCAGATCGTCTCTAATTTCCTCTCCGTCCATTAATAGCTCATGGAACATATACTGAGGTGACAAAAGCCGTGGCATAGCGATATGCACATATAAAGATGGCGGTGGTATCGCGTACGCAAGATATAAAAGGGCAGTGCATTGACGAAGCTGTCATTTATACTCAGGTGATTCGTGTGAAAAGGTTTCCGATTTGATTATGTACGCACGACGGGAATCAACAGGCCTTAGAACTCGGAATGGCAGGAGCTAGACAAAATGGGACATTCCACTTCGGAAATAGTTAGGGACTTCAGTATTCCGAGATCCACAGTGTCAAGAGTGTACCGAGAAATGTCAGGCATTACCTCTCACCACGGACACGAAGTGGCCGACAGCTGTCGCGTAACGACCGAGAGAGCGGCGTTTGCATAGTGTTGTCAGTGTTAACAGACAAGCAACACTACCTGAAATAAGCGCAGAAATCAATGTGGGATCCGTTAGGTCAGTAAGGCGAAAATTTGCGTTAAGGGTTATGGCAGCAGATGATAGACGCGAGTGCCTTTGCTAACAGCGCGACAGCGCCTGCAGCGCCTCTCCTGAACTGTTGACGTATCGGTTGGTTTCTAAATGACTGGAAAAGCGTGGCCTGGTCCGATGAGTCACGGTTTCAGTTGGTAAGAGCTGACGGTGGGGTTCGGGTCTGTCGCAGACCCCACGAAGCCACGGACCCAGATTGTCAACATGACATTGTGCAAGCTGGTGATGGCTCCATAACGATGTGGGCTGTGTTTATATGGAATTGATTGGGTTCTTTGGTCCAACTGAACCGATCATTGACTGTAAATGGTTACACTTGGGTACTTGGAGACCAAACAACGGTGGAAGTTTTATGGATGACAATGCAGCATGTCACTGGGCCACATTTGTTCGCGACTGGTTTGAAGAACATTCTGGACAATTCGAGTAAATGATTTAGTCATCCAGATCGTCCGACGTGAATCCCATCGAACATTTATGGTACGTAATCCAGTGGTCAGTTCGTGCACAATATCCTGCACCAGCACACTTTCGCAGTTAAGGACGGTTATAGATGCAGAATGACTAAATATTTTTGAAGGTGTGTTCCAACGACATGTTGAGTCCATGCCACGCCGAATTGCTGCGCGACATGATGTTAGGTGTCCCATGAGTTTTGTCACCTTAGTCTACTTTAGATAGTGAATACTTAGTCAGGAAGACGGCACAGCGAGGAACGTCTATTTTCCGACTCCAGCTGCTCGTAGGGATCCTATCGGAAGGATATCAAGCAGTTAAAATCACGCCTTTCCCTTCTGTACAGGAACATGCGTAATACACCTAAATCAAGAGATAAATGCCCACAAATTTAAACTCTCCTGAGTGGCGTTTTCTATATTTCCGTGGATTACACCAGGCAGATCACACAATGTTTTGATCATTACGTTTTGTCTAAAGTGGATGGTGTGTGCTTACCCAATACAATGTACAAAGTGTTCTGTTTTTTATTGTTTTCTGCTTGTACATTTTCGTATTATTTGTGTTTTATTCCACAACAGAGAGAAGAAGGTACTTGCATAATGTACGTGTCTGTGTCGTTTGCGACAATACATTTGAAAAACGCGGTATCTGGAATGCGACAACCTTGTTCTAAGTACTACAACTACCAGAGTCTTGCTATCTTGCTGTTCCCCTGATGAATCACTCCTTAAACGTTTGTGGGACATAGGCGGTCAGTCACTCGTTCATCACGGACTTGTAGGAAGTAGTGTCGTCGCTTTGTGGGCGCCCGTACAAATAACGTGTAGAAAACTCTTCTGGAAGCATTTCCATTGCGTAATGAAGGACATATAGAGGCTCTGACTACAGTACGTGAGAGTTAATACAATTCTGAAATCTCATAGTCAGAGATAATGTCCAGCTCCATACCCGACTGTTACCTATTCTGTGATATGATGTTCGTTCCAGTTATATGTATTCTTTCTGGCGTTTGCAAGTTCTTCAAATGTCAGTGCTTGTGGATCATTTGAGGTGCTTATTCCACAGCATAGTGAGAATATCTAGGTTCTGTATTAAAACCAGCTGAAGAAGGTTGCGATTGGGCTGATATGGCCTCGGTGACACAAACAGTTTTATATTCTATGTTTTTTTTGTGTCGCGCTAAATTTACAGTATTGCTTGTGCAAAATTAAGTGCTATAATACTGTCAATTTTGTGTTTAACAGTAGAGCAGTGTATCGATTACAACATCCGTCTGGGTCGCTTCTATGCCGCTAGGACGTAGAGATTAAATTACATCCACGGTTTTCTTGTACTATTTTCCAGCCTCTGTAGACAAAGCACCTGTAATCTGAAGCACGACAGGGCGCTGATGGGGATGCAGTGGGAGCGCAGGTGACCTTTTCTCACGATATCTTAACCAGACGAGACACCAATTCCCGATATCTTTCCCGGCGTCGTTGGCCCACAGACTGACTTTGTATGTAGGGCATGCAGTCGATTGTATCGCTTGGATAATTCGCGGTCCCTGTACGGCTGGCCTTGGCGTGTCGCTCGTATCTGCTAGCAACACTATCTCACGCTCGCACATGCGGACGCGCAAGACCACTGAAACACCAGAAGGATGTCAGGCAGCCGCCTCGTAACGACCGCGTCGCGTCTTGGCTGCCGCGCGGTGCCACACCTGCCTCACGAGACGTCGCAGGTGGCACACCACGCGAGCTGACGCCTATACCGGAGATTTGCGGATGAATTCCATTTCCCGCGATCGACCGCAAGTCGTCAGGTGGCGCGGGAAATTGGGCTATTCATCAACCAATCAGCGAGGTCCCTCCGCCACCAGCCGCTCCTCGTCGCCCTGCTCCCGCCATACCGATCCAGAGGAATCGTCCTTTCAGACACGTCCAGTTTTACTAATCATGGGCGCACATCTCAGCCTCTCACAAGCAGAACTTAAGGTTGTCAACAATTGGATCTTGTAGAAGCTGCTTGAAAGCGCTTACCCATTTAAGATGACTGCACAATATTTTTATGTTTCTAGTTGAGTTGAGGAGGGACAAAAAAAAATAGGACAGTATTATGAAATTTGTTATCTAATCTTTGTACTGTGTGTGGAACTGCAGAACAAGGATTGGAAGCCACTTTCAGTTACCATGGATCAGTGGAGCGGGCAGCATCGTGATTTCGCCATAAAATTATTTTACAATGATATTAACAGTTTGGAAGTTAGACTGACGGAGCTACAATGCTGCTTCTACGCACAGCGGCAGGGTCGAATTTGTTATAAAAGCGCCGGCCGAAGTGGCCGAGCGGTTGTAGGCGCTTCAGTCTGGAACCGCGCGACCGCTACGGTCGCAGGTTCGAATCCTGCCTCGGCATGGATGTGTGTGATGTTCTTAGGTTAGTACTAAATTCTAGGGGACTGATGACCTTAGAAGTTAAGTCCCTTAGTGCTCAGAGCCATTTGAATTTTTGTTATAAAAGCTTGGGTAACAAACTTCGGAGAGGTTGGATCGGCTCTGAAATAGGAACTGCAGAAATACGTTTACACTGCTTGGTGTCACGGCTGTATCTAGAGGATGGTTTGAAAAGTAAGGCCACAAGTCGTCTGCAAGACGAAGCTCATTCAGGAGAGAAGAGATAAATAATGGAACTGAGATACTACTGGATATTGCTTTACCAAATAGCCACTAATGTTGTCTAAGCATTTATCCCACGGGTAAACCAATCCGTAAAAACCGACATAAAACAGATCAGGGTCCAGGTCTTGGGGCCACTTAACATCAGCCTCCTAAACGCTGGCATCTGTTCTGAAGTGACGACCGGGTAGGTGTTTCTTTGTCCGTCCGAAAACGTGAAAACCGCTTGGTGCGAGACACAAGCCCTGTCAGACGCACACTCCATCTGAAACGCCAGACCAAATCACGCGTAACCGAGGCCGTGTTGCGGCTGGCCGTTGACGTGCTGTAGCACTAAACCTTTCGAAAGCAATCCCGGTCGCTTCCTCCTACTAGTTCTCTGCAACCATGCCAGCGTGATACAGTAACTGATAGCATTCATCGTCTTTCCATCGATGACAAAATCATTCAGCAGCACACGCTGCCTTTCCCAGAAGACTGTGGCCATAACTTTCTTCGTAATTACCGTTGTTTTGCAATGATGGAAGTCTCCATGGCATTTATGGTTTCTTCGCTCAGTCGTGACATGATACATCCACGTTTCCTCCTCAGTGACAATATGATGCAGCAATGACACACTGGAGGGGCAACGCCATTCATTTGGTTTTTGTCTTCTTGAGAGTTGCCGCGGCACTCCGTGAGAACACGTCTTAAGGTAGTCTATATCCACTGTGTTGGGCACGATACTCTCTACACTGGCATTGGAGGTGTTCAGTTCGTGTATATCTGTCTCACAAGAACGCAACGATCGACTTGAATCGGCCCATTGACACGGCAGACGTCATCTGAGGTGGATGTGATTAGTCGACAATGACTTCGCTCGTCTTGACATCTGTTCTGTCTTTATTACATGAATAGCACTAAAACCGCTCCTGTTTTCATAAAATTGAATTCCGTCCGTAAATTTCCACTATTTTCGATGACTTGCAACTACGGTCGCCTTCTTTAATACTAAATACACTTCGTACATCAGTCGCCGTCCATGTATCCGTAAACATCTCCATCTTGAATGTAATGTGCACAACGTGTTTATACATCCGAGAGAGCGCTTGTTATCCTACTTATTGACTCATTTGTCGTAGTTCAGTCTCACGGAGGTCACGGCAGTAGAGCTGTAGGTAAGGGCCAGTCTGTCTCTCCATAAAGAAGTTTTGCCTAATCTTCTTCTTTGTAGATCGTGCAAGACCTAAAGAAAATAAATCATAAATAAATCAAATAAATCTCCCCCCCCCCCCCAGAGTTTTCACCGTCGTACGGAATCGATGTTTATCATGATATCAGATGTACTTCATTTTAACTTAGTGGTGGATGATGATAATGATGATGATCGGTGTGTGGTAACGCTTAACTGCGTGGTCGTCAGCGCCCGTACAAAGTCCCAATTTTGACACAATCCAGTTTTTACACAGTCCAATCTAGCCCTTGTCACGAATGATGATTATGATGATGATGATGATGAAATGATGAGGACAACACAAGCACCCAGTCCCCGGGCAGAAACAAATCCCCAACCCGGCCGGGAATCGAACCCGGGACCCCGTGATGCAGAGGCAGCAATGCTAGCCACTAGACTATGAACTGCGGACTTAGTGGTTGGATACCATCCCTTTTGCCACAATTGCCACTTAAGATAAGGTAGACGTTTGCTCCGTGTGTCAGTGAATCGTGTAAATTTGTTCGGAGAACTACAGAATTTAAATGTTCGTTCATAGCTTTCTCTGAGATTCTCCTCCATGTTTCGCAGGCCAGTGCGCTGCATGTTAGGCTTTCTGCCTTCCGGTAAAGCAGATAATGGATTCTTAACAACCTACGCATTTAAATGAAATGAGCTACGTGAACAATTAGAACTACGTATCGTCGCTTTTGTTCCAGTAACGTAGTATTATTTTTAATGACGTCTTGTTTCGAAGTTATGGCGTGACGTTGTTTCCTGTGAGAAATCAATTATACCTGTGAGACAACTATTTGGTAACTGCGTTCTATCAAGGCTCAAATGTGTGTGTGAATTCCTAAGGGACCAAACTGCTTAGGTCATCGGTCCCTAGACTTACACACTACTTAAACTGACTTATACTAAGAACAACACACACACCCATGCCCGAGGGAGGACTCGAACCTCCGGCGGGAGGGGCCGCGCAGTTCGTGACATGACGCCTCAAACCGCGCCGCCACTCCGTATCAAGGTTCGGTAACATCCCATTATCCCCAAGAGACTTTGTATATAATATTGGAACGAATATCCATTAAGAGTAGAACTTCTATGACTCAGCCTAGACACGCGATAAATAATTGAAACTAGGCGTTCAAGGAATTTCCTTATATCCAAGCTGAGATGATGCAGCTAGATACGTAAAACCTCGCTAGTCTCTATTTCTAAATCATACTCCGCAAGCCACGTAATGGTGTGTGACAGAGGATATTTCTGGTCTCGCTAACTGATCTCTTCTCCCCTGTTCCACTTGCAAATGGCGCGTGAGAAGAATGATGGTCGGTAACCCACTGTATTGGCTGTAGTTCCTCGAAATTTTTTTCTTCGTGGTCATTAGGGGGGGGGGGGGTGTGTATGTGGGAGGATGTAATACGTTGTCCGACTATTTCCGGAAAGTAATCTGTGGAAATTTCAACTGTTAACCGTGATGCACAGCGTCTCTTGTAACGTCCGCCCATGAAATTTTGTGCATCTCTGTAGCGCTCTCACACCAAATAAACGATCCCATGACGAATCGCGCCGCTCGTCGTTGGATCTTCTCTATCTCGTCTATCAGTCCTGCATGGTAAGGATCCTAGGTTGATGAACAGTACTCAAGAATCGGTCGAACAAGACCCTTATAATCACTACCTTCGTGGATGAGTTACATTTCCTTAAGATTCTTCCTATGGATCTCAGTCTGGAATCTGCTTTTCCTTCTATGTGTTTTATATTGAGTAGACGAATCCATACTTGGAGAACGCCATCTGCGGTACGTAATTTTTGAACGATTAAATGGTAGATATCTCTTTTTTGATGAAAGAGATGCAATTACACCAATAAAATTTTGTTCATGATTTAAGATTTTTATTTACACCATGTGCGAGTGAATATAAAAGATAAGCTGGATGCATTTCCTAATCGCAAAAGACTAACCAGTAGCACACATAAAGAGCTATAAATTTTTCATTGCTTTCTATCGAACAAGATGATGTAGTGTTTAACGTCCTGGACTTTTGTTCGATAGGTTAGTGACCCATTTCGTCTCGTGCATGCATCCCCCACACGGTACTACCTCTCAAATATTCCTGAATCGTATCCTGTTAGCAAACCGTCTGCACCAACAACTGTGCTTTTTGAAGCACTTATATCCTGCCAGTGACATTTACGAGGGGTAGTCAAAGTTTTTACATTGAGACTGGACATTACATGAAATAGCCCGTGACCACACTGTATTTGTACTGACTCTGGAGTTTTGGTTACAGACCTTCTATAGCATGTTGCATAATTAAATCTCCTACAGTGATATTAAGAAGCTATATTACTTGAGACATTAGCAAAGAAGGTAACTGGGAGACTTAGACTTGTTGGGAAGAGTTGTTGAAAAGTGCGGTGTATCTGTAGAGGCAGCCGAATACAAGATGCCTCTGAAATTAGTACTGGAGTACTGCGCAAGATGATCCTTACCAAACTAGCACAACATCAGACACCGATATGCGCTGCGGTAGTCGTAACAGATTAGTGTAGGAACCGGTAGAGGAAACTTGACCCTGTGCTTACGGATTCCTTTTGTGGATCTTTAGAGAACCAGTATTAGAGGATAACTATGGAACAACCTACGTCGTATATCGGGCTTAGGGAACGCGAGAACAACATGAGAAGAGGGCAATAAGCGTACAGAGTCATGATGACAGCCAGTTCTTCCCGGCTCCGCAGACGAGTGGAATAAACGGCCGGATTCTGTATGTACTCGAAATGCGTAAGTAGTACAAACGAAACTAAAATATATACAGAAACAGCTGATCTAAAGATTCTGGGTAGGTGTGATCGTTGTATATGTGTTACAAGTGGTACAAGCGATGTGTGACGCTCTACAACACTAATATCATGCTGCAGGTTGCCAAATAATTGTACACTCAGCGCTTCCATTCACAGTTAACCAGTACAGCAAACAAACTGAATGAGAAGAAAAGACGTGATTCCCGACGAGTTTGAATGGAATGTTATTTCCAGAAACGTTGCATTGTTCTTCACACAGTAACCGGAATCAGTGTACAATAAAGCATTCAGATCATTTTCATAAAATAACGGGTTATGTAATCAGCCCGAACGGCCCACAACAAAGCTCTGTTGGCGATTTATTTTGCATGCTGCACGGTGCTTTATTCGCACAGTGGTTTATCAAAAGGAGTGTTTGTACAAGGCTTCGTTGTTGACTGACCGCAGTGATTCTGCGTGCGGTAGCTGAATGCTGATTAAAGTCAGTGTCCATTAGGGAATAAATTTAGGAATATTATTGTAGATCAACGTCGTTCGTGGCGGTGGTAACATATGTTTTCGATGACAATGGAAGAGAATAAAAAATAACAAAGTAATATGTCGGCGTCGGCTAACGCTCAGAGGAACTAGCACCCTGTGTCCTTGTTCTTGCCTCTTTTTATTGTCGTGTGCGAAGAGTACCACTCGTCCTAGTTTTTGTCTCTGTTCTATTTCCGTGAGCAAATTTTTCTTACTGTTTTCACAACACAGCTTTTTGTTAAGAGCGGACAGTGTATAGTGTATTGCCTCTGTCCTTCACGCAAATATATTTCTTTTTTCGGATTTGTATTATTTATGTGTGCTCTTTCGGAACAGATGAGGAATCAGTCAGGAATTTGCAAAGACGGACGTGGAAAACGTGTAAAACGTGTAAAAATATTACTCAGCTTCACCTATGTGCCAGATCAACGGTCAGAAACATAGTGCAGAGATTCGATTCGTACATACTAACGACTAACGGATTCAGCCACTTCATCAGCAAGTTCTCTGTGTTCGAGAGTTTGGAATCTGTCGTTCGAGAAATTTTAAAGTGGTGTCCTAAGTGTAGCACTGCTTACTTTTCGATAATTGTGCAATCAATTTTATGTTCGTTGATTGGTGAGAAGAAAACTATGTATTTTAGATAACAGCTGATAATTGAAACGTAAGCTGCTTCAGAAGATGAGTTGATAAGTGTTGGAAAAGCTTGGTAATTCAGGTCTTTCGCAAAATCAAAAACGAAACTATTCAGTATACTCTCCACCGAGCTTAATGCATTTAGTTAGTTGAAACTGCAATATTTACTCCCCCCAAAACAAAAATTATTCCTGTTTTCCATGCTAGTTCACAAAAAATGATGAATTCCTTAATAGATGATGTTATGTTCTATCTTTTTATAATTTTAGTGAAGAAAAATATGGGAATAGAACTGGTAAACATGGAGCAAGAGTATCGCCGTGGTGCAAGTACACTTTCACGGGCGTTAGCCTTTCTCGCTTCTGCTTCAACCTACGGTCAGGGAAGCTACGTGATGAGAGTAGTAATGTACTTTTTCAAATAATCGTTAGAGTTCCCTGTGAGTCCAGTAAACAGTTGCCATTGATTTTTTCGTCTACAAAACTTTTAGTTTTTTCTGTTGCTTTTTCGCCTCTGTCAGCACACTGATTTGAATAGCAGGTCTTTCTCCGTTCTGTAATGACGGAACCAAAATCAACATTCAGTCAGAACGACGGTAGAAATCATTCGGAATTTGAAATAGTTTTGGTATGGAGTGAACAAAAGCGTTACCCATCGATTAGCCAATTTATTCTCATGCTGAATTTTAAGTAAAATATTATATAAGGGTTCATACGACATGGATACTAACAAGCTTAAAAAGACCGGTCTCATATTGCGAAAAGTAGATTTATCGACTATTTCTTCAGAAGATACCCAAATCGAAAGTTCGCGATGTGGCAGATGGGCAGCTGTGGTACAATCTTGTTCAAGTGTAAAAACTTCCGAATACTGTTATAGAGTCTTCTTGAGTTTCCTTCGAGTCAGCTGCTATCAGGGTAGTTGGCACCTGTTTCGAATAAGACATATTTTCACTCCACAATACTGGTCTTAATCCATTTATATGAAACATCCGGCATGCCTAGTAACCAACAAGTGTGCATTACATCTATTTTAAATTTCGAACCAAATCAATATTTGCCAGCAGTCGTGATGAGTAATCACCATTTTGCTGTTTTATACCACAAATAGTTCAGGATTTTCCCTGTATCTTTAACCGAAATGCGATGTCATATTTCAGTACTACACATAGTTTCACTTTTAGTTTCAAACGGTAATCAATGTGATGAATGTGCCATAATTCCAAATGCAAAGCCAATTAGTAACACTAAAAGGAAAGCAAAAAGGGGGCCTTGACGAACTGAATGGAACTTGTAATGTACTCCTTGTAAATGTATGTGCATGTAACTGCAAAATAACGCTACATTCGTCGAGTTAGTAAGGTCTGCTGGAAAATGTAGGGACACTTGTGGAAAAAGGGAAGGTCGGTAAAAAGAGTAGTGCAAAACTGTGAAAGCAGTTGCGGTGCATAAAAAGACGGAGAGAGAAATCCATTAAGTGTGCTTATTCGCTCTAACGACTCAGAAATGAAAAGCTGCAGTCTGCGACGAAAATGAGCCTTGAGGGACTGGTTTGTACACAAGCTACAAGTGCCCTTCAAACTTCTGAGGATTTTGCAAATTAGTGGAACTACTACAGAGAGACGTGCTTAGAACGCTATTATTTCGTTGTCGTTAGTAAACTGTTGTTTTCCCTCTGCATGTCTTATATTAAATACCTAGATGCTTTCAAGTTATAAGCAGAATTTCATTTATTTCAGATACATGTGCATTGTGAGAGAATTAAAAAAATATTAGTTTGCCCAGGGTTCCGTAAAATGCTACCCTGGTTTACTTAAAAGAACCAAGTATTTACAAAAGTTGAGACTAAAATACTGACATTTCCTCAGTGGCTATCTGTTGCCTGTCAAGACCAACTTCGATCTCTGCTAGAGTCGCAGTGTTCCGGAGAGAGCGCTAGCACTGTCTTGTTTAAGTCCCAGAAACAAAAGGAGACGTACAGTCTATCGTTAATCCCGCGCCACAGTCGCGAGTATCGTGAAATGGGAAAATGGTCGAGCTGCACGTAGTACCTTCCACCACAGTCCGTGAAGTGAGTTGCAGATTATCAATGTATGTGAAGAAAGAGCAGCGAACTAGCTTCGCTGATGTATCGTTAGAAGCAGACCTCTGTCGCGTGTAGGTGATCACTGCAATGACCGACAAATTTCCACGGCAATACATTTACGTTTGGCTTTCGCTGCAGCTAACGACATTTCGCTGGCGATGTTTGCACAGTTATTTTGTTTGCTTATGTTCGGCAACGGCAACAAATGGGCGGGCTAATGCACTCCCGGATGCTGCTGAAGACGAACGTGCGGTGGTCTGTCACTGCTGTATCTTCATCATCATCGTCCTTCACAATATGAGACGTGCAATAATCACAACAGATACTTTCAACATAATCTACTACTTTTCCCGTCACGTAATGAACCGTAGATGTAGCGAACGCAGCAGTTGCTAATTTGTATTTCATTTCTTCACTTGAGCCGATCAGTATTGTCTTTTTTATTCTAGTAACTAAGATTAATTACTGTTACGACCGAAATTACGCTTACCTTAACCAGACAGGAAATGCACGTACGAAGGATAATGAAGAAAGTCAGCCACACCCCTTCAAAAAGCGTTGAAGTTAAGCGATTTATGGAAATCACGGAAACATCTGAATGTCCGAACGGGTTCCCTTAATGCCGGAATCGCTGATCTGAATCGACGAAGTCAACTTCCTTTCACAGTCCGAGCCTCCCTATTGACTTCTACGCCTACAGGACGTTAATGCGTAATCTTCTGTATCTTTTTCTGTTTTTTTTTGTTTTTTTTTTTTTCGCAGCCATCAAATGGCACTACGTGCGACATTCTGTTCTGAGGCAACCTCGCACGGACTGTGGTCGGCCTTTAAGCTGACAGTCACCCGTCCACATGTCATACAGATGTGTTAGCTGTATCATTCTGCTTGTCTATGATTCCAATACTATGTATCAGATGGATTCACCATATAGTGAGAACCACTGTACCCAATACCTCTTTTTGCACATGCTATTGGAGGCGGTACTTTATTTGCTGCGCATAGTTCCGCCACATTTACTGCGCACAATGTTTCGACGAGATAATGCTAACTCGTTAATCCATAAGCACTTCTAATGTCGTTACGTGCACCGTATCCCAGCCGCGCGGTCTGAAGCGTCTTTTCACGGTCCGCGCGGCTCCCTCCGTCGGAGGTTCGAGTCCTCCCTCGGGCATGTGTGTGTGTGTGTGTGTGTGTGTGTGTGTGTGTGTGTGTGTGTGTCGTCGTTAGCGTAAATTAGTTTAAGATAGATTAAGTAAGGTGTAAGCTTAGGGACCGATGACCTCAGCAGTTTGGTCCCATAAGACCTTACCACAATTTTCCAAAAATTGCAGCATTTCCCCGTTAGCGAATTGGTGCGAAATGCAGAAAGAGCTACAGATAATTCTGAAGAAAACATGTGGTATTCTGATATTCATTGGAAGAGTGCTGCTGTTATTGTTATTATAGTCTTCGGTCCGAAGACTGGTTTGACGCAGCTCTCCACGCTACCGATCTTGTGCAATCTCATCATCTCTGCTTACCTACTGGAACCTACGTCCATTTGAACCTCGTTACTGTATTGATCCCTTGAACTCCGTTGGAAATTTTCACCTCCTTCACTTCCTACCATTACCAAACCCACTGTTCCATGATGCTTCAGTATGTGTCCTATCAACCGATCTCTTCTTTTAATGGAGTTGTGCCACAAATGTCTTTTTTCACATTTCGATTCAGTAGTTCCTCATAGGTATTCGATGTGTGCATCTCATCATTAATAATCTTCCTTACACCGTATTTCGAAAGCATCTATTCCCTTCTTGTGTGATATGCGTATCGTCCATGTTTCAGTTTCGTAAAAAGTAACACTCTAGATAAATACCTGCAGAAACGACTTCGTAAGACTTAAATTTACGGAGTTATTTAAAAGTGTCTCCAGGGTTTCAGAAGACGACAGTTCGAAAACTGCTCATCCTACTGGATAGATCATCTCTGTATGTTATTAACTCAAGTGACCGATGTTCAATTCGGCAACCATTTGTAATGCGGCAAACGTCAGTACGTGCGTGCAACTAATTGAATAACACCAGCTGCCGCCCGGCAGTCGCAACGACAGCAGCCCATTTTGGAAATCTGTTCATGGGTTTGCCTGTCTGCAGGTGCAAATTAATTCGATGCTAAATGTGGAGCAGATGATTTGTCTTGATGTTTTGACACGTTTGTTCGTGTTGCAACTATTAGGTTCGTGCGTAAGTTCGTAGCTCTTTTTCTTTTGCATGTTGATATTCCGGTTGCTATCGGTTTATTTATCGATTTTAATTTGTTATTTGTAGTTCTCTGTTGCTATTTGAGTTTACATATTGTTATTTTGCCATTTGGATATAGTGAGTGTCGCGAGGACGGTAGAAAATCGAAACATTTCGAAAAATGGTTCGAATGGCTCTGAGCACTATGGGACTTAACATATGTGGTCATCAGTCCCCTAGAGCTTAGAACTACTTAAACCTAACTATCCTAAGGACATCACACACATCCATGCCCGAGGCAGGATTCGAACCTGCGACCGTAGCGGTCACGCGGTTCCAGACTGAAGCGCCTAGAACCGCAAGGCCACACCGGCCTGCGAAACATTTCGACATATTCTTTTGTTTGAGTTCAGTAGAGCGGTGACAGCAGCAGAGGCAGCCAGAAACATCTGCGCCGCGTATAGGGATAATGCCAATGGGCAAAGCACGACAGTAAAATGGGTTTCTCGTTTCAAGGAGGATCCTTTTGATAGTAGTGACTCTTCACGTTCAGGAAGAGCTTCGGTATGCGATGGCGATCGTTTAAACGCAGTAATCCACAATGATCCATGTCAGCGTACTCGAGAACCGGTAAATGTGATGAACTGTAATCATTCCGCCATCGTGCGACATTTTTATGCAGTGGTGAAGGTTCAAGAATCGGGTGTATGGGTACCGGCTACTGTAAGCCAAAATCACAAAAATCAGTGTGGGTGACCCGATGTGCATCGGTTCTTGCTCGTCATCAATCGGCTCCTGAACAACACCGACCATTTGTATCCTGTACCGTTATTGGTGACGGGAAATAGTGTCTTTATGCTAAAATTCGATGAATTCTTCGCCTCAAAACCACGTGATTTCTACAGTCGTGGAATCGATAAGTTACCCCAACGTTGGCAGGCTCTTGTAAATTATGAAGGATACTTATTGATAACTGAAGTCTCTATTATATGCGTCTGTTCTGTTTATTAACTGATGATGTACGCCACGAACTAAGGCACCAAATCAATACGTTTTATTTTTCTATGTGTCTCGCAGTTTTCACGTAGTCGTCCTCTGAAACTCCAGAGGTTCTTACGAATGTATTTTTCATGTTAACAAATTCCTATTTTCCTGGAACGTTTTATTTGTAGTTGCTACTCTGCAGTTAACATCCTCACATCATCTGCCATCGTCACTTATTTTCTTGCTAAAGTAGCGGAACAAGTCTACAGCTTTAAATGTCTTATTTCCTAATCTAATTCCCTCAGCATTAACTGATTTAATTCGCCTCCATTCCATTAACCTTATTTTACTTTTGTTGATATTCATGAAGTAATCTGTTTTCAAGACACTATTGATTCAGTACAACTGCTGTTGCAAGTCTTATGCCGACCCTGGCAGACTTGCAATTCCATTTCTTCCCCCTGACTTCAGTTCTCTTTCTGAATTTGTCCTTGGTTTCTTTAACTGCTTGCTCAATGTACAGATTCAATAGCTTCGGGAAAGGCCGGCCGGAGTGGCCGTGCGGTTCTAGGCGCTACAGTCTGGAGCCGAGCGACCGCTATGGTCGCAGGTTCGAATCCTGCCTCGGGCATGGATGTGTGTGATGTCCTTAGGTTAGTTAGGTTTAATTAGTTCTAAGTTCTAGGCGACTGATGACCTCAGACGTTAAGTCACATAGTGCTCAGAGCCATTTGAACCATTTGAGCCTTCGGGAAAGGCTACAACCCTGTCACACTCCCTTCTCAGCCAAGCTTTCCTTTCACGTCAGTTTGACGTGTCTGGTTTCTATTCATGTTGTAAATAACCATTCGCACGGTGTATTAAATGTCTGCTACCTTCCGATTTTCAATGAGTGTATTTCAACATTGTCAAAAACTAACTTTAGAATCAGTATTGTCTCACGTTCATACGTTATTCCGTAACGCGGAAGAGTATTTAAGAGTGTAATTCGCGTGCATATGGGTCCGCTTGAAATTCATTCGCCTTGCCTATTACTGAATATTCTTAGTTGTGAACCTTACCGAGCTGGATGAAACAGACTGAGGATTCAGAGAAAAGTTGCGCAATTGTTCGCTTTCTTTATCTAAGTATTTACTTCGCCAGCCCTACCGTGTGTTGTCGAGTTGTTATGACATTGTGTGTCACTACACAGTTCCCATGTCCTATCTGATATGCGGATTGTACGCGTGAAGGAAGGGTGTTGGTAACCCTATGTGTAGCCTAAATTTATGTTATTTTTACTGCTGTTATCACTACGTACGATATGTGTTAGAATACGAATCACGTGGGCTGGCCGAATCCTGAGAGAAAGGGTCTCGGCTGTCGTAATAAGGCTACTGGACAGTGGATACCTTTTATCTGGGATTGCTGTTTCCGCGTACTCAGGTGGAAAATCATACTTGAGGTTGATAGAAGAGGCTGTACAGATCCTGAGATAGCTCCTATAAATCATTCTATGAGATGTACCTTGAGTGGCTTAGTTTACTTCAGAGAACACTACTCACGACAGGTAGAGGTACGAGTTCAGTTTCCGCTTTTGCCCATTTTTTTAAAATACTGTTGCGAATGATCCACCAATGTTGATATCTTTCGTCTTACGCCTCATGTTTGTAATATGCTGGTTTCGCAGCATCACTGACACTCTGGTTCTCAGAAAAAAGCCTCAGTTCTCCCTCGGTAAATGATACGGCTAAATTTCTATGTATCGTAGGTTAACGCTCTGTTCCTTTGAAAAGGACGTTAAATAGGACACCGACGGTAACAGCTGTGCACTGTTACGCTGCAGGCAGGTCGCCTTTAGCAGTTTACGCTCTTGGGCACGTCATCTCGAGGGTGAAATGAATTTTTGAGTTTGATATCGTATATTGATGCCTGGGAGGCCAAAATAGCGTTGCTTCTGGCTGAGAGGAAGGCCCCGCGCGCCAGGGTAATCTGAGACGGCAAATATTGAAGGCTGGCGGCTCGCCGCCTGCTGCGCCCCCATCTTCTACTCCCGCCCAGTCCTTCGCGATTCGCTGGCTGGTTTGCTCCCTCGCGCCCCTAAGGAAGCCATCATAAATCCAGAGATGCGCCGCGGAGTCATATCTTAATTCTCGTTAGGAATTGCTCTCTTAGTGCTCTGTGTTTTAGGAGTTTGGAACTACGGATCTACGGACGTGTCCGTCCTGTCGAATTTCTTTTCTTCTGTTGGGACTAGGTGGCTCAAATCCTGTTCCTGATATAAATTTTCTGTGGTTCTGAACAAGCTAATGTCAGGATGGTTGCTTTGTGCTGTTTCCTCCTCTTTCCGTTATGCTTAAACGACCTCTTTCAGTTTCTCCAGACACTTAAATGTGACATGCAGGGTATCCATGTAGATGTAGAATATACTAGCATGCGATTTCGCTACGTGACGTGATTCCCGCACCGTCGACACAGTCCCTAACAACTATGTCTGTTGCTGAGATCCTTCACGCTTAATGAATCCGGATAGCAAGTTTCATAGTTCGCTGTATATACTGTAGCAGTTTTGGCTAGCTGGAAATTTTGGTTGAAAGCTGCCGAAATCACTGTCCTTATCTTTCACTCTCGTATCACAGCTGCTCGTTACAACCTCATCGTCATGGAGCGCCGATTGGAAGTGTTTGATGCTAATTCGGACAGGAACTGTACAATAAATTGATAGATGCATTTTTTTTATCATGTTGAGCCCACAGCTGACATTCATGATTAATTAAAACCACCTCAGCTGTATTTTTACACATTTTGTGTTACGACTGCTTTCGTTTCTTTGAACATCTTCAAGTTGCTGAATTGTGCTGAAGTCAAGACATAGATGGTGTAGTTGTCATTTGTAATATTTACTCTGTGCCTGGGCTGCGCTGCTACGTGTTTCTACCCGTGAAATTATTACCGTGCCTCGCGGCTTTTTCTTGCAGTGTTGCGTAATATGCCACGATTCGGTGCACATTCTTCAAATCAAGTGATTGTTGTGACTGTGCGCGGTTCTGGCGCTGCAGTCTGGAACCGCGAGACCGCTACGGTCGCAGGTTCGAATCCTGGTTCGGGCATGGATGTGTGTGATGTCCTTAGGTTAGTTAGGTTTAACTAGTTCTAAGTTCTAGGGGACTAATGACCTCAGCAGTTGAGTCCCATAGTGCTCAGAGCCATTTGAACTTTTTTTGACTGTAAGTTGTCAACAGTTCGAAGCTTTTGGCAGCAAGAATGTGTGCCACGAAAATAAGCACGTTAGAATTGATTTATTTTGACTGTCTCACGAAGTTTTTTTTCTGGAGGAGTGAACACATACACAATGCTTCTCGGAAAACAGAGGCTTCAAGAATTTCATAAATTTCAGAATTGCGTTTCTGAACTATGCCTTGTAGGAATAACATTGCGAACGACGAATAGAAATCTCAGTTTTTGGTTGGCACCCATGCGTACACAGTCAGTCGTTGTTTCAAATGGTTCAGATGGCTCTGAGCACTATGGGACTTAACATCGGAGGTCATCAGTACCCTAGAACTTAGAACTACTTAAACCTAACTAACCTAAGGACAGCACACAACACCCAGTCATCACGAGGCAGGATTCGAAACTGCGACCGTAGCAGTCGCGCGGTGCCGGACTGAAGCGCCTAGAACCGCCCGGCCACAGCGGCCGGCAGTCATTGTTTCGGTGTACCGAATTGTGACCCTACAAACTATTCGGCATATTTGTGTGTCTCATTAATTATTGATGTTAACAACCTATCGTCAAAAACGAATATGAAAATATCAAGTGGACCGTTGCGGCTGATGCGAAACTCTGAATACACTTTGTAGAGCCCCTGCAGACCCGAGCGGCGTTGGTCGAGCACGCAGTGCAGCTCCGCCAGGCAGCCCGAACTCTGCTCGTTAAGCACGGTCTAGTCGGTGAAGCGTCCAAGAACGCTGATTGTTAACATTCTGCCGACCACTTGGCTGAAATATAGCGAGCCGATGCGGCATGGACTCCACAGAGGCCAAATACTACACTCCTGGAAATGGAAAAAAGAACACATTGACACCGGTGTGTCAGACCCACCATACTAGCTCCGGACACTGCGAGAGGGCTGTACAAGCAATGATCACACGCACGGCACAGCGGACACACCAGGAACCGCGGTGTTGGCCGTCGAATGGCGCTAGCTGCGCAGCATTTGTGCACCGCCGCCGTCAGTGTCAGCCAGTTTGCCGTGGCATACGGAGCTCCATCGCAGTCTTTAACACTGGTAGCATGCCGCGACAGCGTGGACGTGAACCGTATGTGCAGTTGACGGACTTTGAGCGAGGGCGTATAGTGGGCATGCGGGAGGCCGGGTGGACGTACTGCCGAATTGCTCAACACGTGTGGCGTGAGGTCTCCACAGTACATCGATGTTGTCGCCAGTGGTCGGCGGAAGGTGCACGTGCCCGTCGACCTGGGACCGGACCGCAGCGACGCACGGATGCACGCCAAGACCGTAGGATCCTACGCAGTGCCGTAGGGGACCGCACCGCCACTTCCCAGCAAATTAGGGACACTGTTGCTCCTGGGGTATCGGCGAGGACCATTCGCAACCGTCTCCATGAAGCTGGGCTACGGTCCCGCACACCGTTAGGCCGTCTTCCGCTCACGCCCCAACATCGTGCAGCCCGCCTCCAGTGGTGTCGCGACAGGCGTGAATGGAGGGACGAATGGAGACGTGTCGTCTTCAGCGATGAGAGTCGCTTCTGCCTTGGTGCCAATGATGGTCGTATGCGTGTTTGGCACCGTGCAGGTGAGCGCCACAATCAGGACTGCATACGACCGAGGCACACAGGGCCAACACCCGGCATCATGGTGTGGGGAGCGATCTCCTACACTGGCCGTACACCACTGGTGATCGTCGAGGGGACACTGAATAGTGCACGGTACATCCAAACCGTCATCGAACCCATCGTTCTACCATTCCTAGACCGGCAAGGGAACTTGCTGTTCCAACAGGACAATGCACGTCCATATGTATCCCGTGCCACCCAACGTGCTCTAGAAGGTGTAAGTCAACTACCCTGGCCAGCAAGATCTCCGGATTTGTCCCCCATTGAGCATGTTTGGGACTGGATGAAGCGTCGTCTCACGCGGTCTGCACGTCCAGCACGAACGCTGGTCCAACTGAGGCGCCAGGTGGAAATGGCATGGCAAGCCGTTCCACAGGACTACAGCCAGCATCTCTACGATCGTCTCCATGGGAGAATAGCAGCCTGCATTGCTGCGAAAGGTGGATATACACTGTACTAGTGCCGACATTGTGCATGCTCTGTTGCCTGTGTCTATGTGCCTGTGGTTCTGTCAGTGTGATCATGTGATGTATCTGACCCCAGGAATGTGTCAATAAAGTTTCCCCTTCCTGGGACAATGAATTCACAGTGTTCTTATTTCAATTTCCAGGAGTGTATGTTTACCTCTGACGAGGAGCGGCCCTGTCTAGGCAGTGTGCTACCCGACCACTGCACTTGCACTTGGCCTCCCGTGGTCGTTATCGGAAACACGCGATGAGTTCAATATAGTGCACATTTGTGAATGATTTCAACACAGTTGTGCATGTATTGTCAAGTGGTTCAGCGTCTCCTGGTGAAATATCACGATAAAAACTCACGATAAGCCGACCGAAGCACACTCACTTCTAGGTGCAATAATATTGTGGTTGACTGTTCGCAGCATGCTATATCGGCTCACCATACTCCCGCCAAGCGGTCGGTAGAATGTTTACAATCAGTGCTCTTGAATGTTGTCTTTAACATTACTTACACCAATCAGACCATCTATGTCTTCACTTTAGCACAACTCGGGAACCTGAAGATGTTAAAAAAAACTGGTCGTGACGCAATAAATGTGTAAAAATTGATCATTCACAGATGCAGTTATATTAACTTCTTTTATTATTCAGTAAAATACATTCATTAACCCACGTTCAAGCCTACTGCTTACATTTGTTTGAGTAAGTTGAAGACAATGCAGTATCTGAAAGTAAGGCCCGGCCGCTGTGGCCGAGCGTTCTAGACGCTTCAGTCTGGAACCGCGCTGCTGCTACGGTCGCAGGTTCGAATCCTGCCTCGGGCATGGATGAGTGTGATGTCCTTAGGTTATTTAGGTTTAAGTAGTTCTAAGTCTAGGGAGCTGATGACCTCAGATGTTAAGTCCCATAGTGGTTAAAGCCATTTGATCCATTTTGAAATTAAGGATTCATAGTGTAAGGGAATCAGCGTGACGAAGTAGCATTGATACACCAGTGAACCAAAACATTATGACCACTCGTAATAGCGTGTTGGTCCAGCTTACATTTGGGACACAGTAGAGCAACGATTGTGCATGACACGAGTTCGACAAGCCCTGCTAGCTTTCCGGGGACTATACCATACGTCTACGCACAGGTCACCCACTACCGTAAATACTGGCCGCTGGTTTGTGGGTAAAGGACTGGCACCCGGCGGCGTACCATATGGGTTTCATCGACTATGTATCAAGCGAATTTTCTGGCTAACACATAAACATGAGTCCACTGTAATGCTCCTCAAACAACTGTAGCAACATTCCTAGTGACGCGGAAACTTATATTGTTGGAAGATGCTGTCGCCATGAAGGAAGACACCAAGCATAAAGAGACGCAGGGGGTCCGCAGTAATCTGCACGTAGTCCACAGCTGTAATGGTGCCTCAGAAGCCCAAGTGGATGCCCCCGTAGCATAATGCTGCCCCCACCAGCCTGTGTGACGAAGTTTATGTTTCAAGCAGCCGTTCGCCTAGATGATACAGTATGCCTAGATGATACAGTGTCCAGATACGGCTACCGACTTGATTCATCCGACCAGGCGACACATTTCCAATGATAAACGGTCTAGTCTCGACGATCCCGTACCCACTACAGTAGATTTGACGATATCATTGCATTAACATGGGGACACGTATGGGTCATCTGCTGCGGAGGTCGACGTTAATCAGGTTGCGCTGAACGGTTGTCTCCGAATCACTTGGTTGTGCACCAGCATTGTGCTCTATCGTCATATCTGTCACAGATCGCTGCCTTATCCTGCTTTACAGTGCCGGGAAGCCTCCGACATCTACGTTGGTGATCAGGCGTGGACGTCCAACACTTCGTCAACCACTCCCCATAGTTGCTCACGACAGCAGCGCGCAGACTAGCTTTGCCGTTTTGGAGATCCTCAGCTTACGTCAGTGTGTTTCACCACTTGGAGCCTGTATCATATGACAGTGATTCGTCTTTTGTTCCGCTTATATATTTTTCTTATCACGCCATGTGCAGGCAACGCTACCAGGCGGAATTCAGTCTTGCAGCGAGCAGTGGCCATAATTTTTTGGCTCGTCATTGTAGGAGGGGTGCTCAATAAGTAAAGCAACACCGCTTTTTCTCTGAAGGTTGACTTTATTGAGGATTCCAATATAGCATATTATTTGCCACTATTTTGACTACAAAACCCTATCTTTCAGCATAATCACCGTTATTTTGACTACAAAACCCTATCTTTCAGCATAATCACCGTCCATTGGGACGGCCTTACGCCAGTTTACTGTCAGAGCCTATATGGTCGCATGGTACAACACTCCTGGTTTACGTCGGAGCTAATGTCTTGCTCGATCAATAACTTCTACTCATCCACGTACTGCTTCCCGCGAAGTGCATCCTTCATTGGGCCAAACAGATGGAGTCGGATGGTGCGAGATCCGGGCTGTAGGGTGGATGAGAAAGAACAGTCCAGTGAAGTTTTGTAAGGTCCTGTCCAACGGAGACGTACAGTTGGGCAGCGAGGTGTTTGATTGTGATCCGTTGATCACATCGAATGAGAGTGTCCGCACGTTCCAGCATGGCAGGAGGGAGAGCTGTGTGCTGCCCCGCCGACGCGCGGGAGATCTGACAGATTTGCTCGATCTTGTTGCGGTGATGACGAACGCCTCGCTTAAGGACTCACCGTGCCAGGTCTCCGTAGACGTTCTTCAAGCGCCTATGAATATATGTAATGCTGTGGTTTTCCACCAAAAGAAACTCAGTGATAACTCTCTGCTTGGAACATACCTGCGTTACAGATGCCGTTTTGAAGGCTACATATAGCGCCGCCACCTATCGGAATTTCATGAAACTATAGGGGCTGTAGCAGGAATGTTCTAACGACGCCCCACAACAAATTCCGCATTTTTTCAACTGAAATCGGTCGAGGAAAGAAGTGTTGGGTTACTTATTGAATGTCCTTCGTATTTACAAGATTAGTACTAGCGATTCTGCTACAAATATATAAGCACCGTATAAATGGCACTACAATTAATTTCTCTAAGGATAATGATGTCTCCGAATCTAGGATGTTCGCTGATAAACTCAGTAATCCTCAAACTGGATATTGGTTACATTTTTTAACATTTTCATTTATTTCTGGTGACCGAGTACACTTAAACCGACTGCAGACTAAAATGTAATGTAGGCTGTAGACAGCAGTAATATAGTAGGACCCACACTATATCAGGCACCAGTCGGCTGTATATAACAACAGCTTGAACGTATCGGCATAGGTTATGTGCGGAGTAACTCACTGTCATTCCACATTAGCAGAGTCGTGAGGAATGAAAAGCATGGTGTGCTGTTACAAAACAGCTGGCGACGTGGCGCTTGTCTGCCTGGGTGGTTCCGTTTGGTTCGCAATACGCCCGCTCAGAGGACCGCTGAGCTGGAGACTCCGGAGGCGCCGGCACGTTGTCCGGATCGGTGCGGGTGGGTCGCCAGGTCGCGGCTGTCGGCCGCCCGCTGCGCGCCGCTCCTTCCGCCCCCGGCGGCAATCAATACGGGCCGCACGATTGGCTGCCCGGCTGGTCCAGATGACGCCCCCGCACACTCGGCCCGCGGCCGCGTGCCCACGCTCTGCACGTGCTCCCTGTCGCGTGGCCGGCGCATCTGGGTAACATCGCACCTCCTGATCACCGTCGGAGGAGGCGACGATCGTTTAATCGTTAGCGTCGCTGCCCACCAACTTGCACGGTCGATCCCTGATGACCTACTCTTGGGTAGGAAGATCTGATTTGTAGCAGCTTGAGGAAATTAGCAGCACAGCGAACAAGCAACGGCAGACTGAGTGACTTACATCAGGCTGGGAGCCGTAAGTCAGTAATTTATTTTTCTTTAGGAAGAAATGGGTGATAGTTATAACGATGATTAGAGAAACATTTTCCATTAATGATGATGCCAAATAGAAAATATTCTTGTCAGACTGACTCCAGTAGGTGGGCATATGTGGCCACAAATACAATTAGTCGAAGGCTATACACAGTGTGTTCAGAAACTGATATTAGAAGACAAAAAAATGGTTCAAATGGCTCTGAGCACTATGGGACTCAACTGCTGAGGTCATAAGTCCCCTAGAACTTAGAACTACTTAAACCTAACTAACCTAAGGACAACACACACATCCATGCCCGAGGCAGGATTCGAACCTGCGACCGTAGCGGTCGCGCGGTTCCAGACTGTAGCGCCAGAACCGCTCGGCCACCAGCGGCCGGCTATTAGAAGACACGAAGGACATGAAAGAGAACCCGTGATTAAGAAATGAGGGATGTAGACTATCCCCGATGTTACTCAATCGGTAATTGAGCAGGCTCTGTAGGAGACCAAACAAAACTTTCGAAACGAAATTAAAGTTAAGGGGAGGGGGGGGGGGGGTGAATACAATCTTTGGAGTTTGTCGACGGTATTTTGATTGTTAGAACGACAACGGACTTGGAGCAGTAGTTGAACGGAACTGACAGTGTCTTGAAAAGAGGTGTGATGACATCAGCAACAGTAAAACAAGGGTAATGATAATATACACTACTAGCGATTAAAATTGCTACACGAAGAAGAAATGCAGATGGTAAACGGGTATTGATTGGACAAATATATTATAGTAGAACTGACATGTGATTACATTTTCACGCAATTTGGATGCATAGATCCTGAGAAATCAGTACCCAGAACAACCATCTCTGGCCGTAATAACGACCTTGATACGCCTGGGCATTGAGTCAAACAGAGCCTTGATGGCGTGCACAGGTACAGCTGCCCATGCAGCTTCAACACGATACCACAGTGCATCAAGAGTAGTCACTGGCGTATTGTGACGAGCCAGTTGCTCGGCCACCATTGACCAGTCGTTTTCAATTGGTGAGAGATCTGGAGAATGTGCTGGCCGGGGCAGCAGTCGAACATTTTCTGTATCCAGAAAGGCCCGTACAGGACCTGCAACATGCGGTCGTGCATTATCCTGCTGAAATGTAGGGTTTCGCAGGGATCGAATGAAGGGTAGAGCCACGGGTCGTAACACATCTGAAATGTAATGTCCACTGTTCAAAGTGCCGTCAATGCGAACAAGAGGTGACCGAGACGAGTAACCAATGGCACCCCATACCATCACGCCGGGTGATACGCCAGTATGGCGATGACGAGTACACGCTTCCAATGTGCGTTCACCGCGATGTCGCCAAACACGGATGCGACCATCATGATGCTGTAAACAGAACTTGGATTCATCCGAAAAAATGACGTTTTGCCATTCGTGCACCCAGGATCGTCGTTGAGTGCACCATCGCAGGCGCTCCTGTCTGTGATGCAGCGTCAAGGGTAACCGCAGCCATGGTCTCCGAGCTGATAGTCCATGCTGCAAACGTCGTCGAACTGTTCGTGCAGATGGTTGTTGTCTTGCGAACGTCCCCATCTGTTGACTCCTTACACGAGGCATCACAACAAAGTTTCACCAGGCAACGCCGGTCAATTACTGTTTCTGTATGAGAAATCGGTTGGAAACTTTCCTCATGTCAGCACGATGTAGGTGTCGCCACCGGCGCCAACCTTGTGTGACTGCTCTGAAAAGGTAATCATTTGCATGTCACAGCTTTTTCTTCCCGTCGATTAAATTTCGCGTCTGTATCACGTCATGTTCGTGGTGTAGCAATTTTAATGGCCAGTAGTGTAGAAGAATACTGAAGCTCAGATGGGTAGATCGGATCGCTAATAAGGAGTTACTGAATTGTATTTGGGAGGAAGCAAATTTATGGGTTAACTTGAGTATAAAAGAGGTAGGTAGACAGGCCACGAACTGAGGCATCAAGGAATTGCCACTTTGGTAATGGAAGAACGTGTGATGAGTAAAAACTGTAGAGCTGACTATAGCTTGACTACAGTAACCAGATTCAAAGAGTTGTAGATTGCAGTAGTTATGCAGAGATGGTGGAAGAATGTACAGTGGAGGCAGCGTGGAGAGTTGCACCAAACTAATTTTCGGACTGAAGAAACAAACAATAATACGTGGACATAGAATCAAGGAAATTTAATTGTCTTACTTGTTTACTACTCACGTTTCGTGTCTTTCTTTTCCTTTTCTAGTCGGTGTTGGCAGTTCGTATCGCCTTGTACTCATTTGGCAGATACGTCAGGTACTTTTGCAAACATTATCGAAAATGTGCTCATTATTTCAGAGGCTGAAAAGACAATTGTCTTTCTCACAGATTTGATTCTCCTGGAAAAATTACTTCATCAGCTTTATCCAATGGGCATTTCTCTCCGCAGTTACGATATTTTTCGTTAAAATGTGCTATCAGTCTGTGTGATGCCGATTCGCAGTAGCGGAACTGAAGTTTGTTGCGTAACGTTTTCTACAGGCGCCGCGCCACCACTGTTGTCTTTGTATTGCCACATAATAATAATGACACCATCTGATTACTTCAGCGGCCACGTAAGCGCGTTCCCGGCAGTCTACTCAGCATCGTTCATGGCGATGTTAAACGACAGCACCTTGAGAGATTTGACGAATTAGATTTTTGGCCTCTCTCAAGCGGCACTGCCTGAACGTTCAGTAGTAGCTTATTTTTTATGAATGTGTGGACAGTCTTTTACGACCTTCTCCTGCCGAATTTTTTATGCTACGTAGATACCACTGTTTCCTATCGACTTTGCTGTTAACAACGTTGCGGGTTAAGCTTGTCTCGTCGATGAGTTACTGGTAGCGATAACCGCACACCTCTCAACTTTACCCGTAGAAGTACACTGTCTGAAAGAGCTCGATTAAAATTTTAGGAGCTGACTTAAGTTTTAGAAACAAAATTTTATGTACTATTCGTTTTTGTTCACCCATTCCCTTCAGGCTCATTAACTTGGCATCTGCTTGTGATCTCGCCTGAACCTGGTTCTAAATATTGTGAATATATCCTGTTAAAAGAACGTAAATGTATGGCATTGTTGGCTCTTATGCCCCACGGGGTGGGCTCAGCCTCTTGTCGGAAGAGGGAAGAATTGTCCGTCCTTCGCGCACGTTGCACGCTGCTTTTTGCGGATATGTGAGAGTTGTATCATATTTGTGGTCGCCGAGTGTAGGTGACCGTAGTGGATACGTATATAGTGTAGTGTTACGTTCATATGAGGATGAGAGTAGGGAGAGGGTGAAAACTCTGTGCCGACACGGAGACTACTACTCTCGAATAGCACAAAGAAGACCACCGAGCTTAACTTCGCCATACAAGAAAGACTTACCATCATCAAAAGTGTCACATTCGTTCATTTAATGAGACGGGCGGAGAGCTTTGGAATTTAACCCAGGACATTGGCGCAAAGACTGGTGATCAGAAGCTTAACGCCACCACCTCTCCTCCCCTAGCCGGCCAAACACTGGCAGTCAAAACTTCATCTGCTATCAGGATTCGAACCGGCTTACCTGCAAGACGAGCGCTAGCGGTTTCGACTACGGATGCAGGTGTGTGCTCTATTCTTTATCTGTGACCTGACGAGGATTTCTGGCAGATTTTGTGCACTTTTTGTGTTAGTGCTTCCATCTATTGTGAAATCTTGGGAGGCAAGTACGCCAATTATTGTAATTGGGTTCACTGCTACGGTCGCAGGTTCGAATCCTGCCTCGGGCATGGATGTGTGTGATGTACTTAGGTTAGTTAGGTTTAAGTAGTTCTAAGTTCTAGGGGACTGATGACCACAGATGTCAAGTCCCATAGTGCTCAGAGCCATTTTTTTGTAATTGGGTTCAAGTTACATTGATAGTACTGAGGCCAATGTTTGCTGTAATGTGACGTAGTGCATATATTTTACGTTTGTAGACTTATTTACTTTCTGGTTTTTAAAAAGATTTTCGAGTATCCTTATACGCAGCTGTTACTTCTGCATTGATCTTAAAACGTTTTCGAAACGCACTTTTTTTTTGTATTTGAGAAAAATTAAGTCACGCGTTGCCGTATCTCGTGAAGACGATTGACGTTCCATGAACTATTACCTCAGTAACTATTATCTCAAGTCCTTCCCTTTTCTTATTGCATAAAGATTTGAATGGACGTAATGAATTTACCATGCCGTGCTCCTTTTTTTCCAATATGCGTATGGCTTCAGTTATTTCAAGTGTATTCAAGTGCGGATTGTCCAATACTATCTACGCATATTTGCGATGTTTTCACGCGTGGGTGGCTTTGGGACGTCCTTGAGGCGAATCATATTGAAGAGAAAAATGGTTCGGATGGCTGTGAGCACTGTGGGACTTAACATCAGAGGTCATCAGTCCCCTAGAACTTAGAACTACTTAAACCTTACTAACCTAAGGACCTCACACACAGTCATGCCCGGGGCAGGATTCGAACGTGCGACCGTAGCAGTCGCGTGGTTCCGGACTGAAGCGTATAGAACCGCTCGGCCACCGTGGCCGGCTATTGAAGAGAAATATGACCACATTTCTCCACAGAAGGTCGTTCCTTACCGCGTATTTAAAATGAAGGACCCGACTCCTTTATAAACCTTCACCAGTTGTGTATGAAGTTCATGGCGTTAAACAGTTAATAGGAAAAAACTGATGACGGCATGGTTTTCAGTTTTATCTGTTTGAGTGAACGACATTGTTCCTTAGATCAAGGTGACACCAATCTAAGTCAAGTGCCACAAAAATAAGAAAAATAAATCTCTTTTGCCGCCGCCCGTCTCCGTGCTAATTCGAGAATTTTTAATCTTGTTCGCGTATTCTCGAGGAGAAACAGTCGCCTGTTGTTCACGTCATTGTACGGGGCGGTGTGGCGTGTTGGCCGGTGAAATCTGACCGGCAGTGCTTGCGCTAAGAGCGGCTCTGTTTGAGTGCAGTGCAGCAGAGGCAGGCGGTGATAGTGCCGGCTCTAGCAGCCAGTCGTTCGCCGGAAGCCCAGCGGCTACTCGCGCTAAACGTGTGGGCGACCGCGTGGCGGAAATCGCTAGCGGTAACGGCAGCGGCAGCGGCAGAAGCAGCGGCAGAAGCGATACCCGGCGCGGCTTAGTGGCGCTGCGGGCCCGAGAGCTCTCGCTGTCGCCGCCCCCAGCCGTTAGCTCGCTTCCTGCAGCACGCGGGGGCGCCTAGGCATCATTTGCTTCTCCCAACGGCACGATGTTAATATTTGTTGCATTCTTCCTCAGTTGCTGCTTCCGTTAAGTTTGGCATGTAGATAAATTGCGAACGACATCCTTTTTTTTATTTATAAGATAAACGTAATAAGTTATATACATTATTCACATTTCTGAGCCCTACTGAAACAAGCGATGTACAGCAGAAGGCATTTTCAGGATTTTATTTAGCTTTTTTGTGCGTCCATATTACATTCATTCTTTCCTGTAGTCAGACCAAATAGTACCAGTCTCTTTGGGTTTTGCCGCCAGGCCAATAGACCAGTCGTGAATTTTCTGCCTAAAATTTCTTGTGTTCGTTATATCAATTTGTGTTATTCTTGCTTCCTTCTTGACATGTTTTGGTGCACCGATCCATGTTGCTGTTTGAATTTTATCTTTATTGCTACTTGTGTATGATTCCGCAACCTGGCTAATTACTAATTAATCCGGTTGGTTTCATTCTTTTAATATGTTCGGAGACTTTTTCTCCTGTGTTTTTTCATGCCTTAATAAATGATACTATATTTTCAATTTCCTTATTTCCTCTTGAAATGAGTCTTCAAAAAATGGTTCAAATGGCTCTGAGCACTATGGGACTTAACTTAGAACTATTTAACCCTAACCAACCTAAAAACATCACACATATCGATGCCCGAGGCAGGATTCGAACCTGCGTCCGTAGCGGTCGCGCGGTTCCAGACTGGAGCGCCTAGAACCGCTCGGCTACTCCGGCCGGCGAAATGAGTCTCCATACTTCAATATAATTTGAGCATTGAAATGACAAATTCTCGTTTTCTCTTTTGGAGTTTTTAACGCCTCTCTTGCTGTTTAAATGAGTGTTCATATAAAATCTCTAAACCTCTTTACCTCTCCAAATATCTTCTGTCTGCTATCTTCCCTGCATAACTTCCACAATTCCTGCATTCCAGTCCGTCCTTCGTGTACATCTTACCCGCCTTTCTGGATGTCTCCATGACTGCACTTCACCCGTACGCCACGTTTGGCCATACCATTACTGTTGTTCAATCTGTTTCTGTCATTCGCTTAAGGTTTTTACTCTGTGCGTTATCATTTCCATTGTGTGAAACCTTCCTTTCATTTTATTTGTCAGTGACCACATATCGACATAATATAGCAGTCCTCTCCACAAAACACTTGTACAATCGCTTCCCTCTAGCTTTGTAGCCGCTTATTTATGGCCTTTACTTTCATTATTTTGTTCTATACCTCTTGAATATTCGTTCTACGTATAAGCTGTCAATGTGACGCTCAAGTCGTATATGAGATTGTGTGTGTTTTTTTTAAATAATTCCCTTTTTGCTTTCCACGTTACAGATTTTCGCTACTGTAACCATATACTGCGTTTTTCCAACTTTGTCTCCATAATCTGCTCCTCTTAATCCTCCGTTAATTTTCTAAACATGTGACTTACACCTTCGTCATCCTCGACTGTTGGTCACACATAAACAGTTGACATACGTATTCTCATTTTCTACTAGCAGACAATTTCTTTTGAGATTTTCTCTCCTAGTTTTTAAAGAACTTATCAATATATGTCTCTAAACAAATTAAGAGAATTAGAACGATATTCTCAACCTCTTTCTAACTGTAAACTCTTTCGATATACAGTTATCTATGTTGGCTCAGTAAGTTGTTTTACTTTTCAATTTCCTCTCCATTCTGAGCATCTGTTATCGTTTTCGGCCACAGATATTTTTTCTCACATGTTTCTAGGACGTGAACACATTTTTTGGCGTATGTCTAAAGTACTTAAGGTGCCGAGTAACGCAATTCCTCCTCTGAGTCTTCACGTATATAAGGAAGTAAAGTTACGAAGAGTAAGACGAGAGCTGTTGGAAGGGTACTTAAAACTCTAAAGGTCTCTCTCTCTCTCTCTCTCTCTCTCTCTCTCTCTCTCTCTCTCTCTCTCTCCCCCTCCTCTCCCTCTCCCTCTCCCTCTCCCTCTCCCTCTCCCTCCCCCTCCCCCCCTCTCTCTCTCACTTTCACTCTCACTCTCCCCTCCCTCCTCTTCTCCCCCCTCCCCCTCCACTCGTTCAGCACAGGGCAGAACTGTCTGTTGTTTGGAAGTAGCAGCTGCATTGCAGTTTTACTAGGCACCTCCACTATCAATCGCACAGTAGGCATCCAGATAACATGTTTGCCAACAAGACCTAAGTGAATGCAGCAAGAACAAAGCAGTGCTATTTACTTGGCAGTCAGTGGAGAGAGGCGGGCGGCATTTGAGAAGGGCGGTGAGGCAAAGTTGCAGCCTTTCCGAACTGTTATTCTAGCTAGGAAGGAAACCAATGCCAAATATGAAAAGAGAATTATAGTTCACTGTGCAGAAATTAAAAATTTGACGTTTGCAGATGACATGACAATGAACTTGGAAGATAAGTTGAACAGAATGGATAATGTCTTGGAATGGGTTATAAGATAAAACATCAACAAAAGCAAAGAAAGGGTAATTGAATGTAGTCGAATTACCTGGGCGATGCTGAGGAAATTAGATAAGGGAAAGAGGCAATAAGTGTGGTAGATGAGTTTTGTTATTTGGACAGAAATGTGACTATAGCTGAGGTAGAGAGGATATAAAATGTAGACTGCCAATAGTAATGAAATCTTTTCCGAAATAACGAAAGGTGTTTGGAGTGTAGCCTTTTAAGGAAATGGAACTTGGACGATAAATTCTTCTAACGAGCCGCGTTGGGTAGCCGCGTGGTCTATGGCGCCTTGTCACGGTTCGCGAGGCTCCCCCCGTCGGAGGTTCGAATCCTGCCTCGGGCATGGGTGTGGTTGTGTGTGTGTTGTCCTCACCGTAAGTTAGTTTAAGTTAGATTAAGTAGTGTGTAAGCTTAGGGACCGATGACCTCAGCAGTTTGGTCCCATAGGATCTTACCACAAAAATCTTCTAACGAGATGAGAATGGAAATGCTGCAGAAGAATACTGAATGTTTGAATGTTATAAAGGGTAGATCGTAATACTGATGGGGAAATACTGAATCGAATTGGGGAGGAAACCAATTCATGGAACAACGTGACTATAAGAATGGAATCGGTTGATGGGACATGTACTGACATCAAGGGAGTGCCTATTTGGTAATGGGGGAAGTGGAGGGCAAGGCTTGAGAGCCAATGCTCGACAACAGTTCAAATAAATGAAGGCTGTAGTAGTTACGCAGCGATAAAGAGGCTTGACAGGATCGGCTTGCGTGGAGACCTGCAGCTCACGAATCTTGAGAGTGAAGACCACAATAGCAGCTATTATCCATTTCTATATGACATACTGTGTTGGCAAAGTCCAAGGTATCTTCAGGAGTTTACAGCAGCAGAACTGGTTTACCTGATTATCTCGTAACACAACAAGAACTCGTCGGCGCTCCCCTATGTCGTGGCTGCCTGTACTTAGTCCGACAGCAGGAACCGCTCATCAGCGTCGCCTGATCGATTTGACATCGCCTGCTTAACACTGACTACGCCCGCGGCGGTCATATATGTACCGTGTCAGTGCACCAAAGTACGAGGGCTATTCCGAAAGTAAGGTCCGATCGGTCACGAAATGGAAACGACTATGAAAATCCGATAAAACTTTGCACAGATGTGTTGGGTAGTGTCTCTAGTATAACCCCAGTTAGCATCACGTCGCTCTTCTCATTTCTGAGCTCGCAGTGAGTGCGTAAAGATGTCTAGAAAATAGTGTCTGCCGCCAAGTACGGGGGCCTGGTGAGAAATTTCCCCTGAAGCTATGCAGCTAACATTACATAACTGTCGTGCTGTTTCGTCTTCAAGACAATTCTCAGCCGCATTCTGCAGGGGCAATGAAGATGCTCCTGCATCGTTTTCAAATGGAAATGTGAGATTACCCACAATACAGCCCGTAATTGTCTCCCTCTGAGTTTCAGCTCAGGTCACATGAACCGCTGGTTATGAAGACAACATTTCGGCACAAGACAACGAGCCGTAGGCCAGCGTAGAGAATTGGCGGAGAGCACTGGCGGCTGCCTTCTATAGCGAGGGTATGGGAAAGTTGGTACAACGCTACGATACACGTCTAAGTCGGGTCGGCGACTATGGAGATAAGTAGCTGCAAGGTGTATCTAACTGTTGCAAATAAAACATTTTTGATTTTTACTGTGGTTTCCATTTCGCGACCTATCGGACCTTACTTTCGGAATAGCCCTCGTAGATGCATGCCGCGAGCTACCGCCCAACACTGCAATTGACAGCACAGTGCAGGGTCCTGTCTGACTGCCCCTCGCCCGTATCTCTGTGTCTGTCTGTCTGTGACACACAAACTCCCATCGCACCAGACCAACCTCGGTTTTGAGGCGTTACTTCGGTTTTCGGGGTCTGCGTGTGATGTGCAGTTGTCCGTACTGCAAGCAGCAATTATTATTTTCCGTGGAGTCTTGCCATTAATGTCGCCACGTCATCATTTACTCTAAGATGGACGGGAGTATCGTGTACGCCATTTGTCTGCGGACCATGTAAATTTTGTACTGTATATTTTCGTATATCGTGCTCTGTAGGTGGAAATGAGAAGTCAACTTGACATTTACATGGAAAGGTTGCAAAAAATCGCCTAAACAGCCACACTGTAAACGAGCAGTGTATCACGCCCACCAACGTTCGTTGTTTCTACGCATAGTTGCGATCCGCATATGTCGCACCACTCTGTCTTGACAGCCGGCGATCTAAAAGTTGTTGTATAACAACAGGTATAAGAATTCTGAGACCTAACGCAAAATAGCTTGCACAAATTTTCGACCGACGTGCTGGAGAGATCCGGACGTCGACTTCTTGTTTTTCTCCTTTCTTCTGGGTAGTATTCGTTTCATTTCCCTTTGTCATGAACAAGCAGCTACCATCTTTACCACATTAGTTTTTCTTCAGGATGCATCATGTGCACTCTTACTTCCGAACTTCGTCCTCTTGCTGTGCTACTTGGTAGGTACATTATAGCTATAAAATCACATTTACTCTCGTATAAAAATATCACATCAGAAGCACCAAATACTTTTCTAAAATTTTCGTTGCTGCACGAAAGGCCAAACGGATACGGTCCTTCGTACATGATGGATGCTTACCGAATTTACTAATATAACATGCGGATCGTTAGAATTTTGTCTATTCCGTGTAAATATGGAATGTGCTTCGCAGGACTTCATTACTACCTTTAAAATCGCCTTATAACTATGAAGTACATATGCAGACTGAATCGACGAATGAAAACTTGTACCAAGGCCGGGATTTGGACATGTCTCCTCCTCACTAGGTAAAAGCGCTAACCACAATGCCACCCAGGCACTGTGGCTTTGCACAGCTGCATGAATTACCTTAGTACGCATCCCTCCTCAGTCCAAATTCCCATTCACGCCTCAACACACTTGACATTTCTGTTAAACTTGATCAAATGGAAATTTGGACTGAGGAGGGAGGCATGCTAGGGTAGCCCGTGCAGTTGTGCAAAGCCACTGTGCCTGGGTGGCATTGTGGTTAGCGCATCTGCCTAATGAGGAGGAGACATTCAAATCCCGGCCTTGGTACAAGTTTTCATTCGTCGATTCAGTCTGCATATATGCATCGTGTTATTAGTTCTTCCTGCATGATAATGGTTTTTCCGCTGCGGCCATGATCTACAATGACAAAACGCTCTTAATTTCGTATATTTGGAGATAAAATTTTAAAATAATGCAGTTTTTGAGGGCTCAGTTCTGTGTGTTCAACTATTCTATGGCCACTTTCAGATTTCAAGCACAGCTGGAAGTAACTTGGACCTGCTTGTGGAAGCTCAATGCCTAAATTACTGCTCAAGAACATGGTCCAAACTCTTGGGATCTGCGGGTCGAAGTATAGCCGCTCGGTTTCTAGTATGGTTTTTAGGCCCATCAAGTTGCTCCTCTGTACCTCTGAACAAAACATGCGAAGAATTAAAACACGAAAAAAGGTGGAAAAGCCGCAGACAGGTGACATATATATGATTTATCCTTCTGCGTGCAGTTTAAAGGTAGTTACCGCATATGGATGCATGAAATGATTGCTTGCATCCAGGATATACGAATGCTCATTTACTGTGGACGCCGACAACGGTACTAATCCATCAAAATTGCAGTGCAAGTTTCCTGTGTACATTGTTGTTTTTGCAGCATTAGTCAACTTTTTGGTCAATTGTTTTTCTTAGAAACAAGAGTTTACGTGTCTGCCCTGTTTGTAAAATATAGAAATTATCTAATATTAGTAATTACTCCAGTAACCCATTTGGATTCGTAGACTCAACACTTTTGGGGATATATACGACGGTTGAATTTTAAATAGTGGCACTATTTATTCACGACCGATACGAAAGAGTTACATGTTCGCACTTGTAACTGTCCTTCAAAGTAGTCTCCAGCGTTATGTAGAACCCGTTGCCAGCGATGTGGAAGGCTTAGTATACCGTTAGCAGAGCCTGTTCTGTTGATGGTGCGAATAGAGTTGTCTAAAGTTATGGTGATTCTCGTGTATGACTGTGATGGTGTTATCCTAACGCATTAGTTCCTCCACGGCAGACCGTCAGTGCGCAGTATTACTTTGAAGGACAGTAACAGGTGCTAACACGTAACTCTTTTGTACCGTTGTGAATAAATACTTGCCACTATTTAAGTTCCAACCCAAAAAATGAGAGCCTCGAAATGAACCGTAGCAGCTCTCCTAAGATTTTGAATATTGTGTAGGAAAGCTACAGATATTGAGCCTACGAATTCTAATGGCTTACTGGAGTAATTAATAGTACTAGATGATTATTCTTAGAGCCTACTAAAACGGTTAATTTTCTCTACGTCGAGCGCAAAGAGTGTGTGTGCTAAGATCTCCTGAGCTCTCCCAACGAGGCGGATGCGTTCTCCCTTGACGCTCTGCTTGTACTCAGAACAACGCTTTTGGATGGCTTTCAATTGGAGCTGCGCCCGTTTTGGCTTATTTCTTTATGGCGTTCACCATGGTTTGTTGAAAGTCGGTAAAGGCGCCAGACTTATGCGAGGGCGAAGACTGCCAGGGAATTCCTGGACGCGCGAGTGTTTGCCTGTCCTGTGACCGAGGTTGTTACGTTGCGAGAACACGACGTAGGCTGTTAAAATCATGACAGCTGGAGACTTTTTCATCGCGAGAATTTCACAGCAAAGGAAGAAATCGCTTAAGCATGGCGCTGATCATCAAGTTGTGGGCCAATATCCTGGACTGAATTGCACATATTTCTCCATCTCCGTCAAAAGTATTATATGGTATTTCTGTTCGGCAGCGTAGCTCATCGGAGCTGTGCGCTTTTCCATTTACTAGCTTATCGCATCCAGTGTATAGTGTTGTTTGCATTTGTGATGGTTGCGGGAATCAGTGCGCGTATGCACCATGAAAGCTTCTGTCCATCATATGTCTGTTAGTATCGGCATGTGTCGAAAATGAAAACGTGTGTGATCCTAGAGATCTTTCTTACACGATATAGGATTATTAAGGTGTAAACTGTATCATTGGTACTACTGATCTTAGGGATCAGCCTGACATTCTGAGTTCTGTCTCTGATTTTGTCTTGTTTGTCCTGTTCCATGAGATGCTTAATAACCACACGTAAGCTCTGGACAATCACCATTAAGATCGTGTGAAGACCAGACTTCATTGATTGTCGGAAGTCGCAGCGACTAAAAACCCACGCCAAGCTCCTGAGATACTGTAATGAATGCTGCAGTGTCTGATGCTTTTCTGTACGGTACGACTGATTTCTAACTGAATTCTGGAACGTATACCGTGTTCCAACATTATTAAATATCTAGATTAAAACGGTCTATTGACATATAATCAGCACGGATTCAGGAAATATCGCTCTTGCGAAAGACGACTGGCGCTTTATTCCCACGAAATAAGGAGTGCTCACATGTATTCCATAGTGCTAGATTTCCAGAAGACTTTTGATATTGATCCTCACAAGCAGCTTCTTTTCAGATTAAATGTCTGTGGAGTATCGTCCTAGCAGTGCGACATGGTCTTTGATTTCCTATCACAAAAATCACTGCTCATAATAATTGACGGGAAGTAATTTATTGAAACAGAAGTGGTATCTAGATTCTCCTCGGCTGTTCTTAATCTGTATAAACAATTTAGGAGGCAACCTTCATAGCCCTTTTAGACTGTTTGCATATGATGCTATCGTTTACCGTCTAGTAATGTCATCAGAATATCAAAATGAATTGTTAAATGATTTTTAGAGGACATTTGCGTGGTGTGGAAAGTGACTACCGACCATTAATAACAAAAATTGTGAGGTCCTCCACAAGAATTCTAAAAAAATTCCATTCAATTTTTATTGCATGATGAATCACACAACTTGAAGTCGCGTTGGTTCAACTAAATACCTAGAGATTACAATTGGTAGCGACTTAAACGGACCCACCACAGAAAACGTTCTGTGGAAGACAAACCAAAGACTGCATTTTAGTGGCAGAATACTCAGTACATGCAATGTAGCTTTACGCTTGTCTATTCTTCAGAAGTAGTGCTACGCGATATAGGACCCTTACTAGATAGGACTGGCGGAGAACATCGAGAAAGTTCAGAGAAGGGCAGCGAGTTCTGTACGATCTCGAAAAATATAGGATGGAGTGTCACGGTATGATAAGAGAGTTGGCATGACAATCACTGAAACAAAAGCATATTTCGCTGCGGCGAGATCTTTTCACTAAATTACAGTCACCAACTTACTTCTGCGAATAGTAAAACGTTTTGTTGAGTCCCTCCTGCGTAGGGAGAAACGAGCGTAGTGTTAAAATAAGAGAAATCAGATCACGCGCGAGTGTAGATTTAGCTGTCAGTTTTTCCTACGTGCTATTCAGGAGTGCAAAGGAGGGGAGAGCGAGCCTGAAATTGGTTCTGTGAATCTCCTCCTATCACTCGAAGTGTGAACTGCAGAGTAATCATGCAGATGAAGATAGTCTGTTGTGATCACGGCGCTCTATGCTTTGAACAGGTGCATGAAACATACTGTTCTCTATAGCAACTGATCTTATCTTTAACACTGTAGTAGTAGTAATAGTAACATACATGAATATAAATTTGTGAATTTTGATATTTTGTTGAAATTATATGTAGAGGGTTTTTTTTTTAATTTCGTAAAGGCCTGTCCAAGTCTCAGAGATAATAAACCTCCTGCACATCAGCATGTAGTCAGTCAGTGGCGAACCACTGAGGACCATGGGTTTCTCACGACAGCCTGCTCACAGAACATCCCAGTAGCTAAGAGTTCCGCCGGTCGGACTGCTTGAAAACAGTTCCGCCGCTTGTTCGTTCATCCGTTGACAAGCGATGGCGACGCACTGCTACTCCTTGACTTGCGTTGGAGCGACACGGCGTCAACAGTAGACTGTAGTGTAAGTTCCTTGCAGCGACATCAAGACAGAGTCTGTCAGTAAATCCTTCGAACACGAGGACTCGTTTTTTCTGTACATTTTATTCTCTATTTGGTAAACTATTGTTATTAGGATCGAGTGAGCTGGTACGATGACTAGTAAAGAAACGTTGAAGATTTATTAAATACGGCAGATGTTTATATATGTGAAGACAAAGACGTAAGAAGGGTGGCACAATACAATACAATAAAAAGTCGCTGCAGCTTAAATTCTGCGCCTGAATGATTATTGTGGTCAACATCAGTGGAGAATATAGAGATTCGATCGTTTCCACTGAGATAAGATGCCCGCTATATTTTCGAAAAGAGCTACAGACAATCACAGCAAATTTAGGTGTCGCCCACTTATTTCAGAGGAACCAAATACTGGTGTAGGAAAGAGAAACACAACGAAGAACATCCATTACTTTACTTACGTTTGAAAGTGCGAGAGAACATAATAGTCACACAACTAGGAAGAATGTTTTAATGGAAAGATTGAGAAATCGTGAAGCGATCGAAGAAAAATAAATAAAAAGGAATTTAGGTTAACCAGTGAGACAAGAAGAATAATAAATCTAAAAAGAGTGTTCATAGTAACGAATATACAAGATACACATTGTTCTGGGCTTCCTATAATAATCATATTTAATTCCGTGAATAAAATGGTTATAAGTAATGGCGATTAAATCAGTTGTAGGAGCACTGACGTGAAAAATACACTGAAAAGCTTGGAGATACTGAGCCCGAATGTAACTGATATGCTGTGATTAATGAAAACTAGCGCCTCGTGTGTTTGTTTAGGAGTGCAAGTAATAGAAGCAGAAACTGTGAATCAAAATTTAAATCAGGCCGGAAGGCTTGCTGAAATAACCTAATCCCAAATGTTAGAGGGAACTGCTCGCGATACGCAGATAATCCGACTACGAGTCGCAGTTTGGAACAAATTTCATTAGTCACGACGTACTCTTTAAATGATTTCACTCGAAGCTACGTGCGGAACTCCGGCTGGCATACGACGGTATGAGTACGGCTGCTGGTGAGCGGCAGGTATCTCGGGGGCGAGATCTAGCTCCTGTCGGGAAGTCCTAGGTAAGGAACGCCACGAGCTATTCCCGCCACGGGCATTGCACGCCACGTGTCGCCTAGGTCTAGGTCTGGGTCAGTGGGTCAATCGCCAGCCATGACGTCACCCGAAGATTCTAGACGCCACGAGACTCCAGAGACGGAAGCGTTTCTGCACATCGTGCGCTGCCAGCTAGTTGCGTATTTGACTTCCGTAATGTCACATACTCTCTCCCTCAGTACATTCTCAAAATACCCGCCGTTTGCTCTATCAGGCAACGCCTTAGACATAACATGCTTCACAGTAAGCCCATCTTGTCGCCTGTTGGAACCGAGATTTACCGCATCACTAAGTCTTAACCAATCTACCGTTCTACGGGCCGGTTCAAGTCAGTTTGCTTCAATTCAGTTAAAATCTTCGTCCTCATGACTTACAAGGAACCCCTGAGTGCGAGCTCACAAAAGGTCGGTGATGTTTACGGCATTCGACGCTCCACATAGTGTCTACCATTCAGCTACATATTGGCTGCCAATGGCAACACGGGGTGGAACTGAAGGTATCCAATGGTGAGCACAGCATTAGGCTGTGGAGCTTAGTTGAACCACTTAGTCGGCGAGTACAACACTGTACAGTGCTAGTGACATTAATACAGATCAAAGCAATGGCATAGATAAATAAAGAAAACATTGCATTACATATACAGCAATAGTTCCCGATGTTAACATTTTGTCACAAAGGAATACAAGGAATTTCGCAGAGTGAGGAATAAGTGGCAGATGAAATATTAGCGTTTCTGCAAGGTGAGTCAGTGGATTGACTGTGCAAACAATGAAGATGAGGAATACACTGATGACAATACGTGCTTAACAAGTGAAGGTGATATTGATACAGGTGTCGAGCCATGTAGTTCATCATTCTTGTCGGACAGGGAGCTACAGATGTCGTCTCCAGTGAAACGAAGTAAAGGACAATAGTTTCAACGAGCGGGTACTGAACATAATTACGCACAAGGAAGACAATCCGCAGTTTAGTAAACAAAATAAAATTGTGAACAGGTTTCGAATAAGTTGGCAGCAGTATGACCGTTTAGTGTGTAAGAAAAACTACGGACAATCAAATTGTGCGCGACATAGATTACAGTGATTTCAAGGGAAGTAGTGGATGGTAGTGCTTTAGGGCAAACTATCCCTCCTGAAAAGTATGTGATGTTGCATGTCATACCACCTGGAACCACTGGACAAATTCAGCGTCTGGTTTTTTTTCCGTGCCTATAAAACATATTATCGCACTGTCTGCAGCTACGCCTTAAAGGATGACCAGTTTCACGATAAGCTCCACGACACCCTGTTTCGCATTCGGTTACATGCCACGACATTCCATCAGTTCTTATCTTCCAATCGCACCAATGTAGTTCCACACTGAAGAGCGAAAGACACTGGTACATCCGCCTAATATCGTGTGGGGCCACCGCGACCACGCAGAAATGCCGCAACACGACAAGGCATGGATTCGACTAGCGACTGGTGGAGGCAACTGACAGATCGTTGCAAGGCATCCCAGATATGCTCAACAATGTCCATGACTGGGGAATTTGGTGGCCAGCGTAAGTGTTTAAGCTCGGAGGAGTGTTCCTGGAGCCTCTTTGTATCAATTCTGGACATGTCGGGTGTTGCATTGTCCTGCTGGAATTGGCCAAGTCCGTTGTAATGCACAATGGACATGAATGGATGCAGGTGATCAGACAGGATGCTTACGTACGTGTCACGTGTCAGACTCGTGTCTAGACGTATCAGGGGTCCCATAGCACTCCAACTGCAGACGCCACACACTATTAACAGAGCCTCCACCAGCTTGAACAGTCCCCTACTCAGATGCAGAGCCCATGGGTTCATGAAGTTGTCTCCATAACCGTACACGTCCATCCACTCGATACAATTTGAAACAAGACTCGTCCGACCAGGCAACATATTCCCAGTCGTCAACAGTCCAGTGTCGGTGTTGACGGGCCCAGGCAAGGCGTAAAGCTTTGTTTGGTGCAGTCATCAGGGGTACACGGGTGGGTCTTCGGCTGCGAAAGCTCATATTGATGATGTTTCTTTGATGGCCCAGCATTGAAATGTGCAGCAGTTTGCGGAAGGGTTACAAGTCTGTCACGTTGAACTATTCTCTTCAGTCGTCGTTGGTCTCGTTCTTGTAGGATCTTTTTCCGGCCACAGCGATGTCGAACATCTGATGTTTTACCGGATTTCTGGTATTTACGTACACTCGTGAAATGGTCGTACGGGAAAATCCCCAGATCATCGCTACCTCGGAGATCGTGAGTCCCATCGCTCGTGCGCCGGCTATAACACCACGCTCAAATTCACTTAAATCTTAATAACCTGCCATTGTAGCAGCAGTAACCGATCTAACAACTGCGCCAGACATTTGTTGTCTTATGTATGCGTTGCCGACCGCAGCGCCTTATTCTGCCTGTTTACATATCTCTGCATTTGAATACGCATGCCTTTACCAGTTTCTTTGGCGCTTCAGTGTATATCATGCATTCCTTAAGAATGAATACCTAGCTGACCATCCTGCACGGTTTGTAACTCCTAAGGAGTTCGCCTTCGATCGTGATAATGCGAACCTTTGTATTGACTGTGGAGCGCCGCTGTACATTCGGTGTTCATGGTGCGAGTTAGTGGTTTGTTTCGAACTTTTCTTGAATATCGACGATGTCCATTTTGTGAAGTGTAATACATACATCCAATAGAAGGTTGGTCTCTGCACCTCCCGGACACTCATTTTCTGTCGCTCTCCTGATGCACATGGTGAGTCATTAGCAGCTAATGTTTTCCTGTTAAAATTGTTAACACTTTCAAATGAGCCTTACTTGCGACCTCGGCCCCAAAAAATCTCAAAATCAAGTGTATGATATATTCTCCAGAATGTTCTGAAGAGAAGTGTGTTCAAAGTTTGTACCGCACACCGTCAGTCCCGAATAATATCAACGAGACGTGGACGCTGCCACGACTTGATTGAAATGCGAAACGACGGCAGTTCTTTCTGGGAAAAATCGTCACTGGTGGCGAGTCTTGGCGTTATTAACACGAACCGAGTTGAACATCATTTCAAAGAAGTACTTTTCTGGCAGTTTCACATGGTTGTCTGAAAGGTCTATGCGGTGTACTCAAGTGTGGGGAGGCTATGTAGAACATCTGAAGCGTTAAAACCATCAGCTTAACGGTTCTGTGTTTTACATTAATACAGTCTCGAAAGTTTTTGGCCGACGAGGGTAGTCATTGTGACCCTGATTTGTTTATATACATGGGAACATTTACAATTGTAGTTCAGTTTTGTTATGTGCTGCACCCGGTAATGCTTGCCGGTAAGGTGTATGGGAGGGTTTCTGTGGACTTGGAAAAGTGGGAGAGAGGTACTGGCAGAGTGGAAGCTGTGAGGACGAGTTGTCAGTCGTTCCTGGGCAGCTCAGTCCACAAAAGCAAGCCCACGAAAGGCAAGGGCCAGGGGTCCATCCCTTTGTGGCAGAAAGTTTTAAATTATCAAGAGGTGTAACTATAGCGCACACTGCAGAGTGAAACACATTCTGGCAGATGTTCAGTATTTAAAAGTTATTCTAGTTCACATTTAACTATGTCCACTGATTGTGAGAACGTGTTATTGAAAAATGTTGTAGTTTTGGTTTTGCCTACAGCCTTTCGCACTTCGCGGTTGAAAACTGACAACAACTACTTGAGGTGTCAGGGACTTTCTCTGCCACATTTTAGAGTAATCGGGTGAGAACCATTGCGAACTGTGTGGCGAATAAGACCATCACAACTAATGCGAATTTATAGTATATGGAAATGACGCTATTCTAAAGGATTAATAGCATTAGCTAAATGCTGACTCGATTCAGTGAACTGGAGTAATGTATAAATATTTCACACCAGCGCAAACGAAAGTTTAATTCTACAGTGTGCTTTATTGTGACACTTCCTGACAAATTTAGATGTTGCGCCTCAGCGGGACTTGAACCCAGACTCCTGCCCTCCGCGCGCACTGCTCTTACCGGCCGAGCCGCCCAGTTCGTCCTGACAGTTTCACTTCTATATATATGAGTGGTCCGACAGAACAGACTCCACTCGTGATGAAGCAGCTAGGTTGTATATATGAATAGTTAAGGTGAAGGGGATGGAAAGGAAACGGGATGGTAAACAGATAGGAAGGAAATAATGACTATCAATCGCACAGGGCACTGCGGCAGTGCAACGTCGAGAGTAAAAAATTTGTACCGGATCGGTACTCGAACTCGGATGCTCCACTTGTCTAGAACGGTTGCCTAATAAATAAATAAATAAATAAATAAACACTTGGGCACACTTTCCGTCAGACTCAAACTCTTTCCGTCAAACTCCCGGCTTCCCTCGGACGGAACGGACACCACTCATCTCTATAGTCTAATTCTTTAGGCGCGACGGCTGCTTGATGACAAAGTTTCAGCGCGGATGCGCAACCAAAGTTCGAACTCCTGCGAGGATCAGAAATCTGCGAGTAGGAGGTTAATGGGCGGAGGTCATCGCGGTGCGGTGATCAAGAAGTTGGGAATTTGGATCGGATGGCGAAGCTGGTTAAGGCACCTGTTAGAGTCCCAGTCCAGCACAAATTTTCGACTCATGCCGTTGCATTGCCTCAATGTCCTGTGCGGCTGGAAGTCATTATTTCCTTCTTTTCTCTTTCCCATTCCGTTTCTTTTCCGTTCCTTTGACCCCAATTATTCAGTTTTGCTTCTGGTAAACCTCTTTTCTACTTCCCAAACTCCACAGAAACTCTCACCCTCCCAGTGCCTCGAGTCCTAGAAGAAATGGGACACACTTCACTTGAAAGGAAGAGACCTTCATTCTCGGAATATAATATATGGCGTATAGTGGCAGGCTAGTCAGTTATGCCTCTCAGTCGGCCAGAAAACCGGTGGCCTATTGCACTGAATAGACCATACTCCACCAGTTGAGCCTGAGCTGGTAGGCACTCTAGATCATTCATCATAGCGTACCCCAGTGATAAAGATGCGCTTGCAGTTGTCCCTGTACCTTTCCTAATTTTTACCAGTAGTTACTTCACAAATTGTTAATTCTCTTAGAACTGACTGTTTCGTACAAGTTCGTTCATTTCTCTTCCGTTTTTACACCAGTCGGGCGTATGCAACGGCCTTCAGCACTCGATCGTGATATTCGAGTGGATTCAATTCCCACACGCAACATTAACTTTGGTGTAAGCTAATAAACTCTCTCAGACACTGGTTTTCTTTCTCATGTGAGACTGTTAGAGAACTAGTGGAATGGCCACACTAAGCATAGCGACTCAATTGTAAACTCGTAGTGAAAACCAGAAACCGACCTGCCTTCTCCCCCCAGTCAGACTCCGGCGCACCCGCACGTCCTCCGGTCCGGCCGATGGACGAGGGAGTCCGCCATATCAGGCGCACCTGACAGTCCGCTAGGATCCCACTTACGTTCCGGCCGCCTGTCTCCAGAGCACTGTTCATGACGTGTATGGCCGCCTACACAGTTATTGGTCAGCTAACTGAGAGCGAGCCATGTAGAGCGGACGTCTGTCCTAAGTGTCGACAGGCGCATTATCTGTTCTTTTTACACAGATATTTGCAATACATATTACTTATCACGTAAGTCTTGCGACGCTGAATGTTGACGGAAATGTCGATACTCTTCTCAGTAAAAACATACATAATCTTTTATCCTCAAGAGGGGAACGCTGCAAAGGTCTCTCTCTGACACAAGCGAAACTTAGGAGGGTGAAAGTAAAGGAACAGCTATTTTAGCTTTGGTGCCAACACTCTGTTTCTGACGAAATGGCTGTGAAAGTTTCAACGCTGATTTAACAGTGGATTAGACAATATCAGAGTAAACCCGTCGGTAGTACAGTGGTTAGGGGCACATGTTCGCATTTTTACGCTCCTTATTCAAATTCTATCTTACGTTGTTTCTTTTTTTTTCCTTTTCTTTATCTTTTGTTGTTGCGGATACGTCAATATGTTTTGTGATAACGTAAAACCATATTTCTTGGGATACAGTAAAACCAATGGAATTATTGACAAGAGAAGTAAGTTTATCAAATCTTATTGAAATAGATTATGATCAGAAAACTACTAACCTCTTAGTTCAATTAACAGTAACTGAAAATGAAAAACACATAAATTTCAATAATTCAATTCTTACTTGCATTTGTTCTTTTCTATTTGAAGAAAGCCAGTGAATTATTCACCACGACGACATCAAACAGAAAAATGTTCAAAGCGTAAAAATTTGGAGAACCACGAGCAAAGTGCGAAGGCAGATGTGCCGCAGTCACATTTTATAGTGCGAATATCATTAGGAAAAGCAACGTCGTAAACGTTGGTAAATACTTCGCTATCTGGCGATAATTTCGTGACAAACCACCATGCACCTCGAAGCATTTTCTCGAAAGTTGGAGCCTGCAACCGATTATGGATCAAAGCGTGTATTTTAATTGCATCGCTCCTGCTTGTGGTTTCCCTTTGCTGTGCGATGAGATAGGGCACTTATTACAAGGAAATGTATTGCTTCACCTGTCTGTAAGAAGTGTACGTCGTACCGTTGACAGAAGATCGTACACTGTAGCAGAATTACTTTTAATGACCACGTCAATATTCAGATTTCATCGACAAACAAACCATCGTATAGGAAATCAACATCTATAATTGATGTGTTTCCCTAATTATTGTTAATAAAATAAAGTTATATAAGATTTGTGATGATAAAACCTATTTAAAGAGGTTTGAATTCCATTATTTATTTGTTTCGTCGATAAAAAATATTGATGACACTTACTTCCACAATAACAAAAGATAGAAAAAAAAAGTATAAAAACTGATTTGAACACGGTCACATAAATTCGAACATGCACTGATAAGCACAACGCTGTCACCACATACACATCTTGCGTTCGTAAGGAGACTGATCAACTCGCGTCGAAATTTTAACTTTTTTTCGGAAACTGTTAAATGTTGGCACCTAAGCCAAAATAGGAAACCCTTTATTCCATCCCTTTTTTCCACCCAACGAGCGGGCCGCTGTGGCCGAACGGTTCTAGGCGCTTCAGTCCGGAACCGCGCGCCTGCTACGGTCGCAGGTTCGAATCCTGCCTCGGACATGGATGTGTGTGATGTCCTTAGGTTAGTTACGTTTAAGTAGTTCTAAGTCTAGGGGACTGATGACCTCAGATGTTAAGTCCCATAGTGCTTAGTGCCATTTGAACCCTCACCCAACGAAGTTTCGTCTGCCTCAGAGAACGACTTACGGGGGGATTCCCCTTGTCATAGCGCCGCTTCACTGTCGGCTGTTCTTCCTGTTTTGCTGTCCACGTTAAAACACTCGTTAAACCGAATATCGCACCGGACAAATTTTTGACCGCACTATCGAATAGGCACTTCAAATTCCAGTATAAAAAAATTCTGTTAGTATCGCGATACACATCGTGTTTCTTTTTGTTAACAATGGGCGTTGCATGAAGCACGATAGGCCTAAGCGATATTTGTTTAGACTGAATCTGTCGGCACATCGCAAACATGAAACTGCAAATATCTGCTGAAGCAACAGAGAAAATGTGCGTGATACACCTACAAATATTTGGCCCTTCAGGTTGACTGTGTGTGGGTGCAATATAATACTCTCACCGGTCACTTTTATGCAGTCTACTCTTTCTTCCTAAATCAAATTTAACGCCAAAAATTATGTATCGCACGAGACATTAATGTATGGAAATATGCAAAATATATGAACATGTTGTTTTGTTAGTTTTCAAAAGACAGCAAGTTGCCAAATTTAGATGTTTAAATCGCTGTGTAATATGTTATTTTCAGTGCAACTTCTCATTAATACATGGATAAAAAATTGGCCTCATTCTACTCTAATAAGTGACACCTATTCATTTGCTCCGTTAATTGTTGGCGTTATTCAGTTTGTTCAATGGAAATCAGTATACTGTTTGTATTTCGAAATTTAGAGGGACTGCATTTATGGAGAACCTCTTAGTATTTCTTTGATAACATTACTAAAAATCCGCCCTGTCTAATCATTTTGGCACAATTGATTGTAATATTTACAATGTCTGCAGAAAGTACGACGTGTTTTTCTTGCAGTACATGTGGTACACAGCATCGTCCGACCTATAACGCACCAAACGTAAACTGGCCAGCGACTATATTTTTTACTTCAAACTTTTCAAAATATGCTCTGTGTTTTAATTAATTTCAGAGTATTACAATAACTATGGACAACAGCTAAAAGAAAACCAGTTCATTATCAAGCTGTGATATCAGCCTACAAGATGCAAAAAAGAAAAAAAAGACAATTTTTTTACCGAGTAGTTTCGTCAATACTGAATGAGAAAGACTGTATAGCGGAGAACGCGCGCGAATCGCTAAGTTATTATTTTTAATATTTACACGAAATTTAAAAATGTTACTGAGAAATCTTATACAGAAGTAGATGTAGCATTGCTTCATATAGATAAAACAATTTTTTTAAGGCACTACCAGCCACCACGCTGTGTTGCACTGGAGATACGAGTGCACTGGAGACACGCAGTGTTCCATCGCTGTCGTCGCAGAATGGACCGGCTAGCCTAGTCAACCTTTAAGACCATAAAGATCGATTTGGGGGGGAAAAAAATTGTGTGGTTCCAAATTCTTGCACAGTCACACAAGAATACTACAGCTGCCGTACAGGAAGACTAAGAATCAATTTCTCTCATAGCAGTACAGGACAGTGTGCAAAGATTTACATACTGTAGAATCTGTCCATACGCATTACCCGCCTAGCGTTATTACTAACTGCATTCAGTGTAGTATTAACGCATTTTGTGCAAAATAGACTCTTCCCGGGCATGACTGCGCGCTGCGTCGCCAGTGATTCATAAGGCGCATTGAAGGCACGTATAAATTTCGGAAACAGCCTTTGGGTGCTACTCCTGACTTAGATAGTGGGAGGAATCACGTACTCGACCTTCAGTTCGCAGATAAATGAAGGAGGGAAGTGTATGAGTACAAACAAGCAACCTACCCTCCCTTGCGGGCCTACCCCACACTTCATGATTCATAAGGCGCATTGTAGAAGGCACGTATAAATTTCGGAAACAGCCTTTGGGTGCTACTCCTGGCTTAGATAGTGGGAGGAATCACGTACTCGACCTTCAGTTCGCAGATAAATGAAGGAGGGAAGTGTATGAGTACAAACAAGCAACCTACCCTCCCTTGCGGGCCTACCCCACACTTCATGATTCATAAGGCGCATTGTAGAAGGCACGTATAAATTTCGGAAACAGCCTTTGGGTGCTACTCCTGGCTTAGATAGTGGGAGGAATCACGTACTCGACCTTCAGTTCGCAGATAAATGAAGGAGGGAAGTGTATGAGTACAAACAAGCAACCTACCCTCCCTTGCGGGCCTACCCCACACTTCATGATTCATAAGGCGCATTGTAGAAGGCACGTATAAATTTCGGAAACAGCCTTTGGGTGCTACTCCTGGCTTAGATAGTGGGAGGAATCACGTACTCGACCTTCAGTTCGCAGATAAATGAAGGAGGGAAGTGTATGAGTACAAACAAGCAACCTACCCTCCCTTGCGGGCCTACCCCACACTTCATGATTCATAAGGCGCATTGTAGAAGGCACGTATAAATTTCGGAAACAGCCTTTGGGTGCTACTCCTGGCTTAGATAGTGGGAGGAATCACGTACTCGACCTTCAGTTCGCAGATAAATGAAGGAGGGAAGTGTATGAGTACAAACAAGCAACCTACCCTCCCTTGCGGGCCTACCCCACACTTCCCCCCCCCCCCCCCCCCATCCTATTTCACCTCCGCAGCACAATGTATCCTTTAATACGGCTCTACGGGGCATACACATTTAATATTAGTTTTTAACCCACTTAATTAAAGATAAACGTTAATTTTACACCGTTAGAACGCCTTTATAATAATGTCGGATTTTTTCCATCCTCTGAGCGCGAAATCTTTTAGTCCTGGAGAAAAAAAGTGAATAGGACCTTTTGTGTAGGAAATTTAATGTAGTTTAATTTTGTGCTGGGAAACATTTTCGCTACATGCCGCGAATTTCGAGTTATTCTAGAAAAAACATAAAAAAGTGACCTTTAAATCCACCCCCACCTCAACGATCACACCACTCAAATCAGTATTTTTAGTATGTTGTTCAGGACACTCCATCCTAGCACTGTGCAAAATTTCAAGGCGAAAGGAGTTTTTCCCCTTTCCCTTCTCTGACTGGACTAAAGTTGCTTCAACTAAATTTGTTTACGGCCCGCCAATGCGGGTTGCTTCTGGCATCCCGTATCGTATCGCCTCATTGAGAACCGCGCCTGTTCCTGATTTACTCACCTCAGAACGTAGTTTCAACTATCCACCATCATTATTTTCGTTGGCTTGAACATCATTAATTTCATAAAACGAAAGATTTCATATGACATTGGCTTTGGGCACTATGGGACTTAACATCTATGGTCATCAGTCCCCTAGAACTTAGAACTACTTAAGCCTAACTAACCTAAGGACATCACACAACACCCAGTCATCACGAGGCAGAGAAAATCCCTGACCCCGCCGGGAACCGAACCCGGGTGCGCGAAGCGAGAACGCTACCGCACGACCACGAGCTGCGGACTCATAAGACATTGTCAAGACGAACACAGTCAGATGTTTCTTACAGGTCACAAAATGCCAGTTGGTGATATTTTAATGTTGCAATATTTGGGACAACTTGACAGGAAGTTGAGAACAACTTTGTATTATTCGTTACGTAAATGACGCACACACACAGCACTACTGTAAAATTTATTAAACACATTGTCTCAAATTTTCCTATCGAGTGCTTGGAGGAAAACTGGTCAGAAGACCGATGCTTTATGTCCGATTCGGATTTTGAGCAGTTTACAGGATAATTAGAAATTTCGTGTAGAGTTTTATTTTCTCTTATTCTGATAGTTCGTGTCCTTTAAATTCGACGTCGTGAGTAATGCAAGCAACAGAGCTTACTTTCTAAAACTGATTTACTATAATTGTGAAACAATTTCGTTGCAGATGTTTCCCCTTGCCTGTGGCCAATATGAGTGATCCCCGGTGGTGCAATAATTTCGTATTATTAGAAATAAATCTCTCTTTTCAGCTCTCACATTAACAAAAACGGCTAATAACGGTTCCTGGTCTGAATATAATAACGTCGCAATTAGCTGAAGTGCTTTTGTGCGGCGGAAGGTAATTACGCCTCGTGAGTATGCAGTGCTCGTTTCCCGTTATTGCATTAGGATAATTAATTGGAGTTAATCACGATTTCTGTCCCTTGTCTGTCAGCAGCCGCAAAATCAGTTTTGAATTTATTGTGTGTAATAATGACGGCGTGCAGTTGTTTGCGGTTTCGTGTAGCTGGTTTCGCACCATATTCTGTGAAGAAAGATAGGCGAACAATTTGGCTCCATCGCTGGGAATGCAGTGTTGTGTTAACGGTGTGCGCTCGCAACCCAATATAACGCGCTGGTTCCCTACCTCAGCCCGCTCGTGGTGCATCGCTTAATGCCCAGACAAAAACATTTTACTCCTATTGTGCTGTAACTGCAACCTGAAAATGGCTCAGAGCACTATGGGACTTAACATCTATGGTCATCAGTCCCCTAGAACTTAGAACTACTTAAACCTAACTAACCTAAGGACATGACACAACACCCAGTCATCACGAGGCAGAGAAAATCCCTGACCCCGCCGGGATAACTGCAACCTGACTTTTGTCGCTTACTTCCAATTTTGTCGTGAAATTAATGTTTCCTTTATTTGCCCATTTTCAGTCGCTCTGCATAGCATAGCTGCAGGATGTTCCGAATTTCGTTACAAACTTCTAGGACTTCTGTAGGGAAGTGATTACATAATATTCTGAATATGAACCCCCGTCCGGGTTTCCATTCTACGACGGTTCAGGTTAAGAGGCTTAACTCATCCACTTCTGCTTGAGGAACTGAGTTAGAATCGACGCATTATAATTACTAGGTAACAGTTAGAAAAGAAAAATAACGAAACATCCATTTATCATTTAAGTGACTCGATGTGGCGACCACCACCGTTAATACAGACATCGTACCTACGAAACATGTTTTGGTACACAGTCTCCATCGCACTTGGTGTCTCATCAGTTTCCAGTACAGCGGCCAGAACTCGCGCAAGCAGATCTTCCTCTGTTTCTACAGGAGTCTAGTAAATTAAACTTTGCATATGACCCCACAAGAATTAGTCCATAGGAGTTAAGCCCGGCGATCGCGGCGGCCACGCGGTTGGACCACCTCGGCCTATACGTCTTCCACCATATCGTCTGTTGAGATGTCTCCGTACCGGACGTGAGAAGTTAGGTGGTGCACCATCGTCCTGAAACCACGTTTCCTGACGGAAATTCTTGGCACAGCTTCCAAGAACAGGCCCAATACGCTTTATAGGATAGTCAGTATGCAGGACTAGTTGGCTTGAGTGGAAGGAGTTATGACCCAGTCAGTCGATCGTCCAAGTCTCGCAGCAAGGCAGACTAACAAGTGACATCCGGTGACCGTACACGACATCCTGTCTACCCTGTTACATACGAGGACAAGCAGCTCTGATACTTAAAGAAATCCCTCAGCAGGCGTGGATGCATTAAACATCTGAATTGAAACCTTCGTATAACGGAAGCGGTACGTTTCCGGACAAGGGTTCTTATTCAAAATGTTATGTACTCTGTCCTCTCTACAAGTCCTAGTAGTCCTTGAAGCATTCTCTGGAACGACAACTTAACTGAAATCTTACATATTGCGCTATAACGACATATATTCTGAAACAACAATATTTAATTTATATTTGTTTCAAATTTACGTCATGTATGAGAATTTCAAATGAATAAAAACAGTATTTAAAATGTCTGATGCTTTGTATCTCGAACTCTATATATTTCGCCTCAGTCGCTTCATAGAACGCCTCAATTGTGGCATTAGGCCCTGAGTTTAGCCACATGTCCACCTCTTCATTAAATCTCCTCCTCCATTTCCTTCCTCCCCGGTCCCCCTTTTTTTACTGAAATGATGTAGTTGGTTCGTTGCGTTATCATCCTTTTTATGACCAACTTATAGTAATAGTAATTTTATGATTCTATTACGAAGTGTATTAAATACAGAGCGTAGTATGTTAAATACAGTGTCTTTCAGCACGCAAATGCTGAAGAGAGGTATTGAACTGAGAATTAAAGCCTGATGAAACAACGTAGATCACCTATATTTCTACCCGACTAAGGGACTAACGATATACCAACGTGTTTTACTGTCGTTAAATGTTTATTTTGAGAAACCACTCTTGCATCACGTTTGTCAAATTTTGCTCATCCAGGGTCCTTTCGTAATTATCACTTAGGAACTAAAATCTGGTATTGACGGCAGGTATCTGTTAGGTGAAAAGTTTCTGTACTATTGGCAGCAGTCTCACCCGTCGTTGTTGTTTTGTCACTGCTATGACAATTTTTTTGATCAGTTTGGCGATCAGACAGGCTTGAATAGACGTTGCCACTCTGGTAATGGAGAGTGTTATTCAGACGACAAAGCGTTAGCACGTCCTCTAGTATTAACGTATTCTGCACCGAACGAAGAGCATTTAGATTAGTTCATCGGTATGCGAGATTGATGACAACAGAAAACTCGAAATATTACACTGAATGTTTATCTCTGTATTTTTCATCGCGAGGACCATTTTGTGATCGAAATTTGAATACATACGAACAGGTTGATCCCTCTCGCTCTTTCACAGAGTGTTGACAGAGATTAAAATATGATAAGTGAACTATATGACTTTCACATTTTTGATACATGTAAATAATTTATCGCACAGACTGAACATCATGCCAAGACTATTCGCTGACATAAAACATCGCCCTTTGATAAGTCTTACGAAATACAGAACCATTTAGACCAAATTTTCATCGGAGTAGAGAATTGCAGTTTAGTTCAGACTCGATAAATACAAAATAATGGAGATAAACTGAAGGTAATAGTACCCTTTATACTGGATAATACAGTTAGTGGCGGTAATCTGACGTCGCAATGTATAGCGAAACCAGACCTATTCTAGCAGTGATGTAACTAATCCGTTTACTCTATACGAAAGCCTTACAAAGATAGATAGGAAAAATTAATGGGAATCCTTGGAAGAAGAGGGAAATCCCTCTTGTGCAACGCTGTTGAGTTACTGGAGAAGCATTATGTCGTGTATTTTAAGGCGCATTATGTGTGGTTTTGACCGACCGATTAGAGGGGGATGAGAGCTCGTCATTGTTCCAAGCGAGTGGAAGGGAAGCGACTGGTAAAAGCTACCCCTTGCATACTGTGTAGACTCATTAGAGCGACCTCAAAATAACTTGTGCTTTACTTTCACATATGTAGTTTTTTACGTACATGTTCGTAGTCCACGATTTAGTATTGTTTGCTTAAAGAAACTAGTGGTGCATGAAGGAACCTGAAGGCCCACATTCGTCCATCGAATTATCAGTCTCGGAATTTGTACACCTCTTTAGTGGCTAAAATGCAACAAAAATAACTATTTCACGTAATTAATTACGTAATAACTAAAATTCAACTTCAGAGAGTATAATGTAGAAAAAGATAAACGAGTGTTTCAGTTGTTAAGGAAAGCGCATGGATGAGTTCGTTCTTTCATTTCTCTGCGCCTCCGATAGTTTGTTCTGGCTTCTACTGGTATGAGGAACAGAAGAGCTGAATAAAAGTACATCCAGTATCGCATCAGTACTGCATGAAGAGCATATGTCCTAGCTAGACCGAACATTTTCCATAAATCAGATACTTCAGTAAGTAAATGTCAGGCCCATCACAGAGTGTACAACAACGATGTGGGGTTCCTGACCTGTTGTAATTGTAAGAACAAAAAAACTACTCGGTGTCTGGTTTATGTTCTGAAAATGGTTTATAAAGCCTCTACCAGGAATCTGAACTGACACAGCGATCTATTAAAGAAGTATACCACTGGGAAATATTAGTCCGATATGGTTTATGATCTGGCACAATGACTAATCTCCCTTGCAGTCATAGCGGATACTCTTTTCTCATTACTACATCGGTTACACAAGCGCAAACAGCTAAAGAGCAATAAATCACTTAGGAAATACCCTGTATGATAGATGCACAGGCTGTGCCACTTGGCATTCATGAAAACTGAATGGACAACTCTTTTGAGAACAGCGATCTGCAGTGTTAAACAAGAAAATCGGAAGGAACACTGAAGGCGAATTCCATTGTTCAAAATTATTTGAACCAAAGATACAGCTCTCTTTAAAGGGCGCGTTTCGCGACTGCAATTCATAAACGCTATTTCCAGGGACTGAGATGTTACACGTTGGTAACATTGAATTTTTGATAAGTTATTCCCTATGGATTTTAGAAGACATTGTTTCAGTGTGACGTCAGCAGGTTTCTTATTTCGGAAGGGAAATAATGATGAATGTTTCAGGAAGGATTGTCAGCATCTCGATCAGAATCTGCACGCGATACAATACATGAATTAGAGCTCTGACACTCAAATTCTTGATGTATGAGAGTATGTGATTTGTAAATGTGAAATTCTGCACTTTTTTAATGCTTGGAAACGATAAAATAGCGCAGGTTTAATAAATATTGATACTTTCCCACCATTATAGTTTTTAACTTGGCACAAGTTTGCTTTTTCAGCTGTATAGCAATTTTTACGAACATTTTTATAGTTGACAGAATGCTTTAGAATTTCATGTCATTCTGACGTCATGAATTTTTGCCCTAATTTTCCAAATGGTTCAAATGGCTCTGAGCACTATGGGACTCAACTGCTGAGGTCATTAGTCCCCTAGAACTTAGAACTAGTTAAACCTAACTAACCTAAGGACATCACAAACATCCATGCCCGAGGCAGGATTCGAACCTGCGACCGTAGCGGTCTTGCGTTTCCAGACTGCAGCGCCTTTAACCGCACGGCCACTTCGGCCGGCCCTAATTTTCCAATAAAATGTGGATATCCCTCAATTTCAAGTAAGAGCAGATGGTATTTGCGGCATTTTGTATTTCTTCATCAGTTTCTACTGGGAGTGACATCATGGAGGATAAGGTGAGGCCGTTATCGAAGGTGCATCGCAAGTAACATGAGCGGTGAAAATCTGAACTACTGCGCTTTACTACTCTGTTAATAGTTGCCGCTTAGGAGCGAGCACATAGCATGACTTAGTTTCAATTTACTGTACAGTTATTGGTTCAGAGCTGAATGTGTCCATTCTGACAGACGTGAAAGGAGCACTAAGACTGCTGGTGACAAGGGATACCGGTTGATAGTTTCTTTGAAAGCCAAGGAAATGAAGAACGTAAACAAAATTCCGTCTCACTGACTATCAGTCCCGAGAGGGTCCTCCAGGATGCCCTCAAGAGGGTGGAGGCACGCGGTATCGGACGAATAAAGTCCTATGGGATGCTGGGACACAAATTGTTAAGTCGTGGGCGTAGTCGTCATCATTAGGCTAGTAACTCGCAGAGTCGCGAATTAGTCAGCTAAATAGCCACAGAGTTAATTAGTTTGTTTAACGAAGTCTACGCTTTGGTGAAACAGTGTAAAACATACAGTGTTCGCGGAAGATATGGATGTGGCACAGTAATGAACTTCTTGTAGAATCATTCCTGTCTTAGCCTGCTATGGGTGGATCCATCGAGTTTGGTTTACTGTGCCCACTTGTAGCCTCCTGCGCCAGAATGTGGTACGCCTGTTATATAGGACATTGAGACGACGTGTTCTTATTAAAGTTCTCTTTGATGCCGATCTCCGCAGTCATGTTTTATCTAGTTCTTTGATCAGTACGCCTTAACCTGATGCCCGTTGCAACAATTAATAAATTGGAGTGTTTGGTTTGGGGGAAGAGACCAAACAGCGTGGTCATCGGTCTCATCGCATTAAGGAAGGACGGGGAAGGAAGTCGGCCGTGCCCTTTCAAAGGAACCATCCCGGCATTTGCCTGGAGCGATTTAGGGAAATCACGGAAAACCTAAATCAGGATGGCCGGACGCGGGATTGAACCGTCGTCCTCCCGAATGCTAGTAATTAATAAATTATCAACCCCTTTGATTACCGTCGTCATGACGTCTAATATGACGATCGTGGAAGTCAACCACGCAACAGAACTACTATAGGACGAGTCGGACAACAAAAACCAATTCTGCCACCCATTAAAGAGGTATTGGAAATTGGAGATATCAATTGCAACTGAGGTAGTGCCGCCAAAAAGAAAAAAATGATCTCTGCTATGTCTCTCTGTCATAAAAGAACACAAGCACAGCTTGGCGTCATGGTCCAGACGGGCCAAACGGGACTGACCGACCGCCATGTTATCCTCTGCCTAGGGTGTTATTCGGGTGTGGTATGGTGGAGCGAGAGATCAGCACACCGCTCTCCCGGCCGCTGTCGGCTTTCTTGACCTTGGAGCCGCTACTGCTCACTCAAGTAGCTCCTTATCAAGAGGCTGGACGCACCCCGTTCCAGTCCTCCCGCGGAGGAAAACTCGCTGGCAGTGTGAGGAATCCAACCCGGGTCCCCCACACAGCAGCCAGACACACTGACAACTGATCTATGGAGGCGGACGTAAAATATGCAATGTCATGTAATTCCCTGACTGACTGTGTGTTGGGGCGTGGATTTGAAGATCGACTGTTCTTAGAAGTGATGTACGTAACAATGACACAGAATCTGCATTCGCAGCTCCCAAGTTGCCAGTATCTCTCTGGTGCTCAGTAAGCCATGACATATGGTCTGGGGCACACTGCTGATTAGTCGGGAGTCTTTTACGCATAGTACACTCTGCTGCTGAGTGAAAGATTCGTTGTGGGTGTCATAATGTGTCAGAACACACTTTTAATGCCTAGGCGTCCTGTTGGAGGAAGCCAAGGCGTTGGTAGAAGCTACGACAGATAGAAAAATAATAAGTACACGTAGTGTTTGATAAATTTGTTTTACTTAACTTGAATGCCAAATGCAAGTCCAAACCAGTATCCAATGCAAGTCCGTGGGATAGGTATTGTCCGATATCCACAGTAGTTACAGAGTCAGTCTCACCAGGAGAGGTCCCCATGGGTGGGATAGAGTTTGTTCAAATGTGTGTGAAATCTTATGGGACTTAACTGCTAAGGTCATCAGTCCCTAAGCTTACATACTACTTAACCTAAATTATCCTAAAAACAAACACACACACCCATGCCCGAGGGAGGACTCGAGCCTCCGGCGGGACCAGCCACTCAGTCCATGACTGCAGCGCCTTAGACCGCGCGGCGGGATAGAGTTTCTGAAACCCTCTATATGGTGATGAGGTTAGGGTCCCAGGTATCACACACCCTGCAGCCATTCACCCTGGTGAGCCCTCATTTGCGAGTAATCGGAAAAATAAAAAAAAAACATAAAAACTGGGAATTTTTCTCTCAATAGCATTAAAATAAGAGTATTGTATGGAGTGTATATGTAGCTTAATGGACGCAGTCACCTTACGGCACGCTAGAGACACGGACGGCTTGTTACGTCCTCGCCGCGCAGCTCGCTTGCAGAGTTGTTTACGTGATTCTGCCGTCTTAGTGCGCTATATTTCCTTCGAAAGAGAATGACTTACGCCCACAGAAAATGGACACTGATGATAATCTTTGCGCCGTAATATACCCGTCCAAAAGCACTTGAAATCGAACAGTTTATCAGAGATGAAGTCAAGATTGATTGCAACGATTGTTGGCATCCACCTGTCTGTATTGAGCAGTGTGGTATACGTGAAAATTGTTAACGAAGACATACGTAACAAAATTCTAAGGGCAACTCCAAGTGGTCTAAGTTCCGTCATTCTGATGGACATATCGGTGACGTAACTGTGGAACATGCGAGACTTGAACTGCGGACGATACGTGTATTTGAACTCCCATTCGAGTTGCCTTCAGAGGTAGTGGTTCAAATGGCTCTGAGCACTATGGGACTCAACATCTGAGGTCATCAGTCCCCTAGAACTTAGAACTACTTAAACCTAACTAACCTAAGGATATCAAACACATCCATGCCTGAGGTAGGATTCGAACCTGCGACCGTAGCAGTCGCGCATTTCCGGACTCAAGCGCCTAGAACCGCTCGGTCACAATGGGCGGCTCAGAGGTAGTGGTATCTGCATTCCGCCCATATGGAAAGGTGATTAGTCATAGAGCTGAAAAGTGGGTTCAGTTCACTACATACCTTGTTCTCAATGGAGTACGACAGATCCGCATAGAGCTAACCAGACATGTGCCGTCCTACTTATATATTGGTGGCTGCCGTGCAATTATTATTTATGATGGCCATCCGAAGACATGCTCGGGATGTGGCAAAGAAAGACACCTCCGTTCCAGCTGCCTGAAACGCAGAATCACACAGTTGCCGCCTGGGGACCCTCCAGCCACGACTGCACCGACGACGCTACCGCTGACGTTTGTCGAAGTTCTCCATAACGACCCCCGACCGCGATCACCAAGGGCTCCTACTACTGCCACATCGTCGTCTCCGGTAGTACCTCAGGCTGTAGCGGAGGGCCAATGCCCTTGCCTCCTCCTCCCGACATGTGCAGTGAGGAGCAATCTCTAGGACAGGGGACGGCCTTTGACTCCACGGTTGTGCCTACCGATGCCTTTGTGCCTGACCATCTGGATTCCCAGACGTCTTCGGACACTGAAGATCACGTGAGCAAGCAACGGTCGCCGAAGAGACGTCGGAAACGGCGGATCGTCCCGTCTGTCACGCAGTCTCAAGACGATGAGGATCACAACCATCAAGATGGTCCCCCGATGGACGATTCCGTGGTGGAAGCACCAGTCTGCACCCCGTCAGAGGTACAACCATCTTTGCATGCACCAGACGCTATACCTATGGACGTTGAACAGCAGTGGAGCCAACACCACTCTTCCACCGCCGACGTGACGCCGCCTTCGGACTCCACAGGTACTCCACTGGACGCACACCATCCATGCACCTTTACGTGATCTGACGATGTAGACGACGAAACACCCACCGCTGAGACAACAGCGAATGCTGCTGCTCCAACCCACGACTGCTAATCGACAGGGTTACGAGATGGGGATGTGCAGCCTACTGGGACAACGTTCCTGTTCGCTGCTGCTCTTCGTGCCTCCATGAGCGTCCCAGTTGTCCCAATTTCACGACAAGCTTACAGGATTGGCTCCATCAATGTCAACACCATTGGCACCCCTGTCAAACTACAATTGCTCCGTGAAATGTTGAGAGCGTCGGACCGTGATGTTGCCCTACTGCAGGAAGTTCGCCTGGCGACGTTTCCTAATACCTGTGGCTATGTTTCCTACCTCACGCCATGTGCTGACGGTAGCAGTGCGACAGCTGTTCTTCTAAAGGAAGGCATTGAGTTCGACGACGTGATTTACCTACCATCGGCTAGAGGTCTTGCTGTGACTTTCCACGGTGTCCGAATCATCAATGTTTACGCACCCTCGGGCACGGCCAAGCTGTGGGAACGGTCGCGATTCTATTCAGAACAGGTCGCTCCTTTGTTTATAGGCCGCTACGATCATATTGTTCAAGGCGGCGACTTCAGTTGTGTGTTATCCCAGAAGGTCCCAGAAGGACCAACATCTAAATTTCACCACATGCCAGGAACTCAAGCTGCTCTTGCATGAACTGAACCTCACCGATACTTGGGACCGCGTGCACGGTGATCGACGTGGATATACGTACGTCAACAGCCATTGAGCAAATCGTCTTGACCGTGTCTAGGTTTTCCAAGGAATCGTAACTGCCACGCTTGACACTAAGTTATGGCCTACCGCCTTCTCCCACCATATCGCCTACCATATCGCCTACATTTGCACTGGTTCGCTCCAGAGGCAGAAGGTATGGCGCGGTCGAGGCCTGTAGAAGTTAAATGTCGCCCACCTCAAGGATCCGGAATGCAGACAGGTCGTGGAGTCGACGTGGAACAACTGTGTGAGACCCCTTCCAGTGTACCCTTCAACACTCCGGTGGTGGATCGACTGCACCAAGCCTGCTTTACGTCGTTCGATGAGGAATTACGGTCGCAACAAAATGCTGTGTCAACGACATACCATGGAATACCGTTTCACAATTCTCTGGGAACTCACAAACCATGATCCCTCTGTTCAACGACAGGTTGAAATTCAACGGATTAAGGCGAAGATAATCTCTCTTGTGCGTCACCGCCTTGAAGGCACAATAGTACTCGCAAGATGTCACGTTTGTGTACTAGGAGAGCCCCTATCCATGCATCATATTATCCGAGAGAAGGAGCAGTGTCGGAGAAAGCTGGTCAACGCCCTCGACATGCCAGATGGTCGTCGATTGACGTCCCAGAATAACGTCGTAAAAGCCTTTGTTATCACTACAACCAATTCTATGCAGCAGAGGACCAGAACGTGGCGGTAACGACTGATGTCATCCGTTCCTTGACAGTTACCCCTGACAAGGCTGCTGCGGAGATTCTCACAGCGACAATACCGCTGATGACGTCGCTGATGATCTTCATAAGGGCGTGGCGAACAAAGCCCCAGGTCCCGACTGGTATCTGCTGGTGTTTTACCACACATTTCACGACATCAAAGGCTCACGCTCGACTGCGATGAATGAAGAACTGATGAACCCTGACCTTCCCCTCCCACCCGAATTCGTAGAAGGCTTGCTTATCTTGGTCTCCAAGCCATCCGGAGGTCGGGGAGTTGGACATTGTCGGCCGTTGACCATGTTAAACTGTGACTTCAAGATTTTTACCCAGATTTTTGCCGCTCGCCTTCGGCGCGTCATCTCTCAAGTCATTTCTCTGGCTCAAACGTGCTTTGGTGGTGACACTAATATTCAGACGGCACTTAGCGGTTACCGTGACATCATAGGCCTGGCCACTACCTGCCGCAGTAGCGGTGCCTTAGTAACAGTGGACTTCGACCACGCCTTTGATAGAGTGAGTCATGACTTTCTAGAAAACGTACTCCGACGGATGGCCTTTCCCCACAGGTTTATACACATCGTGTTGCGGCTCCAAGGTAACACGTCGCGAGTGCTGGTCAATGGCCGTGTGGTGGGTTCTATCAATGTCATGCGGTTGGTCTGTCAAGGATGTCCGCTGTCGATGCTGCTTTTCGCCATCGCCCTTGAGCCACTGTTACACGGGTTGAGGAGCCGGTTGACAGGGATAACAATGAGGGGCATGCTTTCATCTGCTGTGCCTGTGCAGATGACGTGGTGTTCTTGGTTCTATCGGAGGATGAAGTGCGAGAGGCACTGGCATGGATCAACCAATACAGGACTGCTGCGGGCAGCCATGAGAATCTGATGAAATCTAGTGCTACGTCCGTCGGTAGAGGTCTTCCAGAAGAGAGTGTGGCTTCATTGCCGTTAGTGGACAAGCTCAAATGTTTGGGGATCACCTCCACGCGTGATGTACAACACACGATCTCATTTAACTATAAACGCCTGCTTCAAGCTATCCGCACGAACGTTTGTGGCAACCTCCTGAGAGCATTGGACATGTTACAAAGGGTGGATTTTTTTTAACACTCATCTAGTCTCGCGTCTACCCCATTTAACACAGATTTTACCGATGCCAAAGGCAACGGCACACAGATTTCAGGCGGCGTTCGGCTACTTTGTAAGCGCGGATCTTATATTCAAAGTCCACTACGAAACGCTGACACTTCCTGCTCGAGATGGCGGCGTCGGCCTTGTCAACGTCCAAGCAAGAGCTGCTGCCCTTTATTTAAGTTCGATGGTTAAATCGTGGACCCGCCGCCGAACTGGATTATCGGGAAACCTGATTGACCAACTGGCCCTTCCCTCTCGATTGGTACCCGTTGCAGTAGCCCATGTTTCTACCTTTCTCACACATGTCTCGACCTTTTTCATCGAATACAGTTATGTCCATGCCGACTTTCCAAGTACAAGGAACCCTACGGCATGTGATATTTACCACCTCATGATGAGAAATCTTACCCGGAATGTTGTGAAAAGCCGATATCCTACGATCGCATGTCCCGTGGTTTGGCGTTCTGTGTAGCGTGTCCTCCTCGACACCGAGCGCTCGTGTTACCTGGTATCTTCTCGTTAATGGAAAATACATGACAGAACTTTGTCTACATGCCAGGTTCGCCGCTGTGTCCTCGTTGTCACACGCTTGATATGGGCGAACATCGACTGATGTGTGGATCTTCTGCAGAGGTGTGGCAGCTTATTCTGAAGATGCTTGCCTTTCTTCTACGTACAGCTCCCCATGCCATTACACCGAAATCACTTCTGTTCCCAGATGAGACTTATTTCCCACGTACGAAGATCAACGCTGTGATCTGGATAAAAGGCCTCTCGATCTCTTATTGTTCCATGAAGGCGATAAGAGTGTTCTTGAGTTTTGGACGTTCCTGCAAGATTGCTTTACTTTTCTCGTGCACCATCCGCGATACCGTCAGTACTATGCGCGCTTTTTGGGTAGTGCCTTGTTCGATTCCCCCTGCATCTGGGGTGTCCCAGGTATGAGAAGGTGATTTCAGTGAGACTGTGTAATACCAGGACTCGATCCAGTATATCGGCAAATGCAATATTCTTCGTGAAGACGTGCCTGGAACATGCCTGACTGCCTTGAGATTCAGAGTGCGTCTGCCCACAAGATGGCGGGACGCGGATGCCATTTTGTCTGTTCTGCCAGGAGGGCGTTTTCTTTAATTTCTTTAATTCCCTTTATATTTTGTTTGTTATCGATGGTAATTACACATCATTATTTTTCGCCTGGAGGGAGTCGTATGTGATCTCAACAAATATAAAAAATAAAAATAATTTGAAAAAACCCTGATATCGAAAAAGGAGACTTATTTACATTTTCAAGTAATATTTATTTTTTATTTTATGAAGAAGGTTGTCAATTATTTTAGAACACCAGAGATTTTTATTTGCTTTCGCATTATCGAAGACATTAAAAAATAGAAAAACAGAGTTCAAATCCACCCACCTCCTATTAATTTTGTTTTGTATTTCTTATTTCTGTAGAGTTCTTGAAACTTCTCGTGCAGGAAAATACGTAAAAAAATGGACAGGGCAGTGGCCTGATATAAAGAAGATTCTGGGTTCTAATCTTGTCAGGTGCCTTAATTATACGTTTTCAAATCTCAATTGTAATGATTTTGTTCATTATTGTTATTCAATTAATTGGTTTCATTGTAATTTTTTATTTCTATTCGTTTGTCACATTATCGTATCATCTTTTTCATTTGCTGTCATTTTTCTTTCTATCATTGTTTTTCCACTTGGAATATTTGTTCATATTAATTTAATTAACTTCATCTATTAATTTCGATTTAATTCCCTTCATTTTACCATCCTGTATTTTTATCCATGTTATTCCACTGATTCTATTACTCATTTTGCTTGAATATCTTTTTACTTACAATCCCTCCTTCCGTTTAAATCTTCATCTCCGTTATTTTATGTACACTGTAGAAGGAATTTGTGTTTTAAATGTTTGTGTGACGATTGTCATCAAAAAACATGCACATCTTGTAATGAAAAATACATTTTGACAACATTGCACAGTCAACATATATTATGTAGTCTTTTGTTGGTTAATCGCTAGATCGACATTTCAAATGTTATAATATTATATCAGATACATAAGTATAATTAAATTCATATTCGCAAAAATTCCGAGTGGAAAAATAATGGTAGGAAGAAAAATGATAGCAAATGAAAGCGTTGATGCGATGATTAAAATAATATGACGAAGGAATAGAAATAAAAAATACCTTTAACCCAATTAATTGAATAAAAGTAATGATCACAGTCATCATGATGAAGATTTGAATACAAAAGAATTTGAAGCACCTAACATGATTAGAACAACAACGTTCTACATGTCAGACAATTACCTTATCCATTGTACCGCACAACCACTCCGCACAAGATCGGCGTTTTAAAGCTGTTAAGCGGCAAGAGAAATTCCGATTTTTTTTCGCTCGTTACTAGCAGCAAGGATGAATGACTGCAGAGTGTGACACGGTGACACCGCTGGGGACCTCTCGTGAGGTGAGACAGGCACAGACAGAGCTGAACTGACAGCCTAGACTGCAGAGATGACGTGCTGCGTGTTCTCAGCGTGCTCCGTGGCGGCCGCATATAGGCGGTGCAGTCATGTGGTTGCTGCCAACTTGTAGACGTGACATCGTTAGCACACGATACCAAGTTTTAAAAAATCATCAAATAGAAAAGCCAGATTTTTAATTTGAAAATGAAAATAATAATAATAATAATAATAATAATAATTATAATAATCTTCTTCTGGCTCACCAGGTTTAGGTAGCGGCGTTTTTGTCCTGTGTAAGGAGAGTACTGGGTATGCAGCCATTATCATAAAAAAAACATCTAGGACAAGATTTATCCGAAGGAACGTGTTGCGAATGTAGGATACAGGAAACTGTAATAAGGGTAGTAATAGTGATGATGATGATGTAAATTTATGCAAGGATTATTATTGTTATTATTATTTTCATTTTACGGATCTTAATGATGAGCAAGAAAAAAGGGCAACGTATTGCTTGTTTTCTCACATAATACACAGAAATAGCAACACAATAAACGGAAGACAGAGTTGAACAACGTTTCTGTGGCTGGTGTTGCTGTACTATAATATTGCTTCTCCAGCAAGATATTAGAAATACTGTTATTCAGACCCACATGGTTCCTGCCTGTTATGGAGGTAGACTACGTAAACGATTTTGTGGTCGCCGTTACTTATCTATAGTAACTGTTTGATTTTACCGAGATTGTTATACCTTGACGCCGCAGACTCATTTCTCGAAGATGCTAACCCCTAACCAGCTGTAAATCTCAAACACCAGTAACCACAAAATAAACCCAGGTGCTGCTTCTTTATCGTGTATGTCTTTCACCTCCGTTATATACATTGCATACTACATTTTAATACAGCATACGACTTTAACAAAGTTCGCAATACATTTAGCCTTTATCGTTTGCACTCCGTACGTTCTCTCTGAGTTCCTCTTGACAAGTCATGTTCTAACGTTATGACGACTTAAAGTGTGAGTGTGGGTGTGGGTTATACTGATTTATTTCCCCAAACCATGTTCCACTTCTTTACGAGGTGACTTCCTTGGAATTTTTGCAGCCTCTCTTCTTTACGGAATAGTCGGTTGCTGGAAAATCTCTTGACTTCTTCTCCGCCGAATAGCCCTAGGTACAGGAACTCTTAAGCCACTTTCTACTTATAAAATGAGTAGACATACCAACTTTCCTTTTCGTCAGTTAACGATGTATTTGACTTTCATGGACAATATAATTCACACTTTCAACATACATGTTTAACTTTCCGTAAGTACCTCGTACCGTCGAACAATAGAAACAAAATGAGTTACATTCGAAAGAAAATCTGCTTAGACACCATAACTTTCAAAACAAGAGACTGAAAAAACGTCTTTCCTCTCACAAGGCTGAGTCAAGGGTCCACAAGAGTACATTTTCAAATGTTGCTGTTTCACATAACAATAGTCAGTGACACAATAAGCACAGAGCGGCATAAAAACTCTATGGTTCTTCCTTACACACGCACTAAAACCTCCTGTGGATTGCCCGACAGGTACTTGTCGGTGCCGTTCGACCGCCGCGTCCATTTTCTTCCCGCGCCTGATTTTAAACCTGCACACACAAACATGTGATGCGCGGTAGGTAGGATTCTACCACCCCACACTCATATCTAGAATATCGTGTGTTCGAGACGGTAGAAGGCTGAGTGGTTCTACAATTTACACAGAAATTCTCGAATCACTACAATGTCACGAAAATCGTCATACTCGGCGAAATTCCGTGGTCCGAAATGAATCTCCGACGTGGGACGTCGTTTTCATGGAATGACTGCCCCGACAAGTGAGTGTCTCCGTGTGCAGGAATCGAGGTGCCAATCGACCTTGGTTTGTATGATAGATATTGGGTCCACTTTTGGTCTCACGACAAGCGCTAAAGAAACAGAAAATATCCCGCACGATATGTGGTCCAAAAACAAACTCTTACTCACTAAAATAACAAGATGCTCGCTCAGGGTGACGACCATCCTTCGTCGGTTACAGATGCAGAGGGAATAACACATCACTTTGTCCAAATCGATATGTTACCCACAATACACATTTGATTTTTATTTTCAGAAGGCCTTGTTTTGTCCCAGTGTGTATCTAGAAATTTAAAGCCCGTAGAGGAGGGGAGTTTTTTCCAGTTGACTTTAGGAACTGACAATCTACTACCGTGGGTAACTATGCGAGGATGGTGCCATCGAATCATGCGTGAGTAATTGAGGATTCAGCGTCTGAATGAAGCAGATCCGGCCATTGTCCAGCGCAGATTACCCAAGGTTCGGAGCCAGTTTCCATGAAACATATGGTATTCATTGTATAGTACTCTCGTTTCCAGTATTAGCTCACAGGTACGCACACACACACACACACACACACACACACACACACACACACACACACAGGCTTTTGTGGTGGTGGAGGTGGGGGATGAGAAGAACAATGTACGTTCAAAGATTTTTGTAGTCTGATGTTACTTTATAAGCCAAATACCGACTGTACGAACTGCTGCTCCAAATACCGACTGTACGAACGGCTGCTGCAAACTCTTTTTGTTATATGTTACGTTGTTGTTAACTGGGTGGTGACACTGAGAGTTTACTGTGCAGTGGTCCGGTGTTTCCACTGGCGAGGGCGGGGCACGCGGCTGTAACTTTCGCAGTTATTGCTGCTCCCGTCAATGGTGTCGCGCTTCTAATTTGTGAAATGAACAAACGAACGCGCGTGTGCCGGCAGCAGCAGCAGCAGCAGCAGCAGGTGAGGCGGACACCGTTACCTGGCGACCGGCGCAACCGCTCCCACTGCCTCTGTGCGGCCTCGTGCAGCTCGATCCGTTGCGCGCCCACCTTTTCGCTTCATAGGTACTAACGCATGATTTATGGCCGCCGGAGGGACCTGCGATGCGCCTCATCCCCGCCACCCTCGGCGTCAGCGGCCCCCGGAGCGTGAAATTGTCGCCGCTGCCCTGTAACTGCTGCATAAATATTCAGTTCCCCTCACTCGTCGTATTCACTTGAGCCTGTCCGTGATTTACATTTAATTGCACGTGACTTATGAGTCCAAGTGACATTTAGCCGTTAGCAGAATTATTCTGGAACGATAACGGCAAAAATGGATTGCCGTCGTCTGTGCCATCGGCGTTCTATTTTTTTCTCCTCAGTGTTTGACACAACTATATTTTGGCCGTACATATCGTACTTTAATTATACCGAAGGCAATCACGACTCGGTAAAGGTAGTTTAATGTCAGGTATAAAATGTAACATGGCTGCCACTTAGTCCACGATTAACTTTCTTGGGCATGATACTTGGTATGTATCTCGCGCCTTATCTAGCACGGGTAACCTATGGTAGAGTTTTAATAGTCAGTGAGAATCCAGCTCTTAATTTTTCAACGTTACTCTCGCTTTTATAGTAGCACAGCAGGTAAGCTGAGTTTCCTTTTAATGGAAAAATAGATTTTTCCTTTGTTTAAAAAATTCCCTGTGAATATTTCACGCAATCCTATTACCTGACGGTACACAGTGTTTGGGACGATGGCTTTTAATATGCAACAACTCCTCGTAGTGACTATAGCAATAAAAGAAACAGAAGCTGTAGGCATAGAAACTGTCGAGTCTTGTTATGTTGTGAACACTATTTAACAAAAGTGCACCCAAGATCTAAGCTGGAGAGGGAGGGGACACAGTAACTCAAATAACTTTTGTGGGATGGGAGATAGAGGTGGACGACAAAAGAACTATTTCTTAGAAATTAAAACTGAAAACTATTGAAAAGCTGTGTGTTGTGTACATAGTTCCGCGTAGTCAGCGCGTACACAACTTTCCCACTAGAGCGCGCCCCGCTGAGCGCAACAGCGCAGGCGCAGCGCTCGTCCGTCTCCGCACTACGAGATGGCGCTGTCTTAGAGACGGACCAAATTCTGCTTCCGCCGATCCGCGTATTAATATGTAACGCAGCCAATGAGATTGCTGCTAACGTAGAACCTTTTCTCCTCGCGGATCACACTCGCGCAGTGATACCTGAACGCGCGAGGTATTATAACGAGTGTACAGACCTCCGATTAGTCAGTCTGCATTTGTCTGCAACAGTCTGTACGAGTTCTACATTTGTCTGTACCAGTCTATAGTCAAGTTTCAGTCTGCGCCCAATAAGATTACCATATTCCTGTACATAGCCATGAAGATAAATGTATAGACACTTTTGTCAAGTATCAGCGATATATGTGAGAATAAGATTAACGTACCGATACTAAAGGAACTTCGCCAGCCGCGGTGGTCTCGCGGTTCTCGGCGCGCAGTCCGGAACCGTGCGACTGCTACGGTCGCAGGTTCGAATCCTGCCTCGGGCATGGATGTGTGTGATGTCCTTAGGTTAGTTAGGTTTAAGTAGTTCTAAGTTCTAGGGGACTGATAACCACAGCAGTTGAGTCCCATAGTGCTCAGAGCCATTTGAACCAAAGGAACTTCAGATTGTCAATTGTAAATAGCATCCAGAACCAAGTTAAGTAATTTTTATGCTTGTTCTTATTTTAATAAATGTGTGTGAAAATTAATCAAGTTCTGTTTAAAGTTGGTCACCGTCAATCTACTCTAGGAGTGCAAGAGGCATTTCTATCGTCTGACCCAACGGCAGAAGATAAACACGCCACGATAAGACCACGAGACATACTGCTGACACTCGCCTACTTCGTTAGACCGACAAGTCAAATAATCTGATGGTGTGTGTACTGAAGGTCTTACAGTACGCACACCAAACTGTGTTTATCAATCACCAAGATGTACTAATGCTACAACATTATAGTATACACTGAGGTGACAAAACTCATTGGATACCTCCTAACATCATGTCAGACCACCTTTTGCCCGGCGTAGTGCAGCAACTCGACGTGGCATGAACTCAACACGTCGTTGGAAGACCCCTTCAGAAATACACTCCTGGAAATTGAAATAAGAACACCGTGAATTCATTGTCCCAGGAAGGGGAAACTTTATTCACACATTCCTGGGGTCAGATACATCACATGATCACACTGACAGAACCACAAGCACATAGACACAGGCAACAGAGCATGCACAATGTCGGCACTAGTACAGTGTATATCCACCTTTCGCAGCAATGCAGGCTGCTATTCTCCCATGGAGACGATCGTAGAGATGCTGGATGTAGTCCTGTGGAACGGCTTGCCATGCCATTTCCACCTGGCGCCTCAGTTGGACCAGCGTTCGTGCTGGACGTGCAGACCGCGTGAGACGACGCTTCATCCAGTCCCAAACATGCTCAATGGGGGACAGATCCGGAGATCTTGCTGGCCAGGGTAGTTGACTTACACCTTCTAGAGCACGTTGGGTGGCACGGGATACATGCGGACGTGCATTGTCCTGTTGGAACAGCAAGTTCCCTTGCCGGTCTAGGAATGGTAGAACGATGGGTTCGATGACGGTTTGGATGTACTGTGCACTATTCAGTGTCCCCTCGACGATCACCAGTGGTGTACGGCCAGTGTAGGAGATCGCTCCCCACACCATAATGCCGGGTGTTGGCCCTGTGTGCCTCGGTCGTATGCAGTCCTGATTGTGGCGCTCACCTGCACGGCGCCAAACACGCATACAACCATCATTGGCACCAAGGCAGAAGCGACTCTCATCGCTGAAGACGACACGTCTCCATTCGTCCCTCCATTCACGCCTGTCGCGACACCACTGGAGGCGGGCTGCACGATGTTGGGGCGTGAGCGGAAGACGGCCTAACGGTGTGCGGGACCGTAGCCCAGCTTCATGGAGACGGTTGCGAATGGTCCTCGCCGATACCCCAGGAGCAACAGTGTCCCTAATTTGCTGGGAAGTGGCGGTGCGGTCCCCTACGGCACTGCGTAGGATCCTACGGTCTTGGCGTGCATCCGTGCGTCGCTGCGGTCCGGTCCCAGGTCGACGGGCACGTGCACCTTCCGCCGACCACTGGCGACAACATCGATGTACTGTGGAGACCTCACGCCCCACGTGTTGAGCAATTCGGCGGTACGTCCACCCTGTCTCCCGCATGCCCACTATACGCCCTCGCTCAAAGTCCGTCAACTGCACATACGGTTCACGTCCACGCTGTCGCGGCATGCTACCAGTGTTAAAGACTGCGATGGAGCTCCGTATGCCACGGCAAACTGGCTGACACTGACGGCGGCTGTGCACAAATGGTGCGCAGCTAGCGCCATTCGACGGCCAACACCGCGGTTCCTGGTGTGTCCGCTGTGCCGTGCGTGTGATCATTGCTTGTACAGCCCTCTCGCAGTGTCCGGAGCAAGTATGGTGGGTCTGACACACCGGTGTCAATGTGTTCTTTTTTCCATTTCCAGGAGTGTATTAAGCCATGCTGCGACTATAGCCGTCCATAACTGCGAAAGTGTTGCTGGTGCACGATATTGTGCACGAACTAACCACTCGATTATGTCCCATAAATTTTCGATGGAATCATGTCGGGCGATCAGGGTGGCCAAATCATTTACTCGAACTGTCCAGTATGTTCTTCAAAGCAGTCACGGAAAACTGTGATCCGGTGGCATGGCGCATCGTTGTTTACGAGTATGAAGTCCATGAATGGGAGAAAATGATCTCCAAGTAGCCGAATAGTGTTGCTTGTCTGCTAGCAATGACAATGTATGCGAACACCGCTGTTCTCGTAAAATGAAGGCGCCTGCCACTGCGTTGTCCGTGGTGAGAGGTAATGCCTGAAATTTCGTATTCTCGGCACACTCTTGGCACTGTGGACCTCGGAGAATTGATTTCCTTAACGGTTATGATACTAGACTGTTGCATGGAGGGTCGTGAGTTCAAAATTCACCTGAACTGTAAAATTTTAATATCTATATTCGGTTCGAGTACATTCTAGAAGTATCCAAAAAGTCAAGAATCACTGTACTGGAATGTTCTGTAACTGTATATATACCGTATGTGTTCTGGCCGGAGGAAGTTCGCTCCGTGCTCTTGTATGTGGAAGTGCTGAATTCACCTTCGTTAAGTGAAGTTAGTATTCGTCATTCATCTAATTACAGCTTCTTCTGCGTGACAATATGAGATTTGTACAGGTAACAACAATTGAACTTTATGAGTAACTTCTCAGCGGTTTGCGTTAGGACGTTCAAATTGCACGGTTGGTCGCGGGGCATCATGGGAATTAGTATGCGCTGTATGGTTAGGTTTAGTGATAACGTCCACTTTCATTTGGATGGGTTCGTCAATAAGCAAAACTGGCGCATTTGGGGGACAGAGAATCTGCATTACGCGATCGAGAACTGTCTTCACCCTCAACGGGTGACTGTGTGATGTGCAATGTCCAGTCACGGAATAATCTGTTCGATATTCCTTGATGGCACTGAGACCACCCAACGGTACGGTTTGAAAGATGATTTCATCTCCATTATCCAAAGTGACCCTGATTTCGACAAGATGTGGGGCATGCAGACAGAACTCGACACCATCGAAGCAGGAGAGTGTTTGATGTCCCGGAGGAGCACACTGGGGACCGCATTCTGGCTCTGGGGCACCCAGGGACCACTGGGTTGAACCTCGATTGGCCGCCATATTCTCCGGATCTGAACATACGTGACTCATTTTCGTGGGGCTGCTTGAAGACAAACTGTACAGCAATAGCCCCAAAACCATTGCGGAGCTGAAATGTACCGGCACTTCCGCGGGTCATGGAGAATTTCGCTGTTCGTCAGCGCCACATCATCGCTAATGATGGCAGGCATATGGAACACGTCATAACCTAAATCCGAATAGCTATAGTGACGTTTATATGTTGAATAAAGTGTCTGCACCCCATAGTTTGTAATTACGTTTTCTTTCATATAGTTCAATAATTGTCACCATGTACATACTTAGTATTTTGCTCAGTTACAAGTGAATATCTTTTGTCTTTACATTACAGTGTTTTTTTTCTTTACCTTTTAACAAGAGATAAACATTGACAGAAGAGGCTACAATCCCACTAGAAGCTTTTAGAACCCTGAGCCATCCGACATTTTCAGTTTGAAGAAGAATAGCGGCGAATAGCGGGTCATTTTTGAGATTTCGCGACAAATGGCAGTGGAGGCACTTCTTACAGTACCTATTATCCTTTTTTTTTTTGGAAGGGGGTTGGGGGAGTTTAGCTTGCCTCCTCGGTGTGTACGCCCTTGCTGTTTGAGTGCTTTTACTGAGCGAGGCGTTGCAGTAATTTAGGCACTAGATTTATGTTCGAGAGAAACGGGTCGCAAGTTACCATCCGGCCATATAGATTTTAACTTGTCGCGGTTGGCACCTAATGCCCGAACAGTTTCTGCGAAAAGCAGATGACCGGTTTCCTTCACTATCCATGGCCAGTCCGATCTTGTGTCCTAATCTGTTTTTATTGAATAGTTGTCTGAACTAAGAAGCAGGCTCATCGACTCCAAAGGCGCTGGCGTGGCGGCACCTCGGGAAAACTGGCATCAAAATTTATTAGTCTAATGCGTGCTATTCAGTAACTTTTGGTTCTTCTCGTTGTCAGAAGTTTAATTTCTGTATGAAATTTAACAAGGTTAGTAGAGGAGCATACCATATCCACATAATGCAGAAAAGTTCTCAATATATGCAGATCGCAGCAGTTGTTAGGAGGCAGCAGTTTCAGCCACTTTATGCGGTCATCTTCAGGTCACGCAATACCTGCTACAAAAACTCATCACATATGTCTGTAACATGTAGTGTGTCAGGTTGTGGTTAGGAATCTGTGACGAGCTGCTGCTTTAACCATTGTTTAGCCTGAAGGTTACCGCCTGATACAGTTGAAACCGGTCTCCTTTTAATAAAGATAGTGATCTAGACTTATTAGAAAGTTTTAAGCATTCATTTCTGCGCTCTATATTGTGCTTAAAGCTGATTTTGTGGGCACCCAATATTCACTTCAGTGAAGATTTATAAAAGTGTGATCTTTTTTCCAGACTGGTCGTGTAGTTGGTAAGTTGTGAACGGTAGAAAGAATGTTGGGTTATCTGCGAAAATTTACGCCATCAGTAAGTGGGCACGGAACGGAAGTGCAGAAGAGGAAAATTACGATTTTTGAAAGGTGCAGCTTATAATTCGGCCGGGAATCGATGTGGTGACCGCGTGCTCCTCTATACTGCATCCAAATGACGACATTGGCAGAGGATGACACTGAAGCCTATCATTACTGAATAGTGTCCGACGGGTCCAGTAGACGGACCTTTGGTTTTATCAGTTTGTGATTCTGGTCGAAAGATTTCATAAAAGTAATGTCAGATTGCAATAAGTTTCAGAATTAAAATACATTTTTTACTTTCTTTTAATCGTGATATATATTTAGATACCAACCTAGCCACTGAATACCAACATTGTTAGTCTGAGTCCTTTCGTCGTAGTAACTGCTTCATCGCTTCACGGGCGTTGCCTGGGATGACGTGGAAGTTGCACAATATTGAGCAAGGTGTCTTGAAACTTCCGAGTGAGACTGCTGAAGAAATAAGGCGAGAGGCTTGCAGGGCCATTACCAGGATGCTCGCACCGAAGCAGAACATCAACATGCAGAACGGAAAGATTCCCGTTACTTAAGAGAAGACACAGAAATAGTGATATTACCCACGGACAAGGGAAACGCTACTGTTCTTTTGCCTGCAACATCTTATTTCGGCAAGATGACGGATTTACTGCAGGACTCAGCATATCGTCTTCTCCAGAAACATCCAACTGACGCAGTACAACGAATGACATCCGCACTCCTCAAATCCAGCCAGTTTCCTGAACATCTTAAAAAGAGCTTAAGAGTACAAGCGCCAGTTGCACTAAGACTTTATGGGCTGCATAAGATCTATCATGAGCATTATAGGAGCTCCAATATATTATCTAGCTAAACATCTGCCTTGTCTTCCAAGCCCACTGGTAGGAAAATGTGAACATCACGTTCAAAACTCAGAAGATTTTATACAACGACTGAAAACTGTGCATCTCGACCCAGCTGACATACACTGAAGTGCCGGAGAAACTGATATAGGCATGCGTATTCAAATACAGAGATAAAGGTATGTAAACAGGCAGAATACGGCGTTGCGGCCGGCAACGCCTATATAAGAAAACAAATGTTTAGCGCAGTTGTTAGATCGGTTGCTGCTGCTACAATGGCAGGTTGTCAAGATGTGAGCGAGTTTGAATGTGGTGTTATAATCGGCGCACGAGCGATGGGACACAGCATCTCTGAGGTAGCGATAAAGTGGGGATTTTCCCGTACAATCATTTCACGAGTGCACCGTGAATATCAGGAATCCGGTAAAACATCAAATTTCTGTGTCATCGCCGTGGCCGGAAATAGATCCTGCAAGAACGAGACCAACGACGACAGAAGAGAATTTTTATACGTGACAGAGATGCAACCCTTCCGCAAATTGCTGCAGATTTCATTGCTGGGCCATCAGCAAGTGTCAACGTGCGAAGCATTGAACGAAACATCATCGATATGGCTTTCGGAGCCGAAGGCCCACTCGTGTACCCTTGATGACTCCACGACACAAGACTTTACGCTTCGCCTGGGCCCGTCAACACCGACATTGGACTGTTGATGACTGGAAACATGTTGCCTGGACGGACGAGTCTCGTTTCAAATTGTATCGAGCGGATGGACGTGTACGGGTGTGGAACAACCTCATAAATCCATGGACCATGCATGTCAGCATCGTGTCTCATTACCTGCATACATTCTTGTCTATTGTGCATTCTTACGGGCAACTGCAACAGGGGAATGCAGCACCCCACAAGTCCAGAAACGCTACAGAGTGGCTTCAGGAACACTCTTCTGAGTTTAAACACTTCAAGTGGCCACCAACTCCCGAGACCCGAACATTATCGAGCATATCTTGGATGCCTTGCAACGTGCTGTTTAAAAGAGATCTTCAGCCACTCGTACTCCTACGGATTTATGGACAGCCCTGCAGGATTCATGGTGTCAGTTCCCTCCAGCACTGCTTCGGACATTAGTTTACCCCACGCCACGTCGTGTTGCGACACTTCTGAGAGCGTGCCGGGGCCCTACACGATATTAGGCAGGTATACCAGTTTCTTTGGCTCTTCAGTGTACTAGTGAGGTTCGATGCGGTTTCTTTGTTAACAGGAGTACGTATGGTGGATTCATTACAGCTTACAGCAACTAAATTGGAGGAGGACATATTACATCTGTTGAGACATGCGCTTAGATTTGCTTACTTTTTATTTATTGAACAATATTTTGAGCAGACTGGCGGTGTTGCTGTGGGTAGATCTTCGTCTCCCGTAGTTGCTAACCTTGTGTTATGGAAGACTTCGAAGAAAAAGCACGCCAGTCAGCGGTGTTGATACCTAAAGGTTTCTGGAGATCTGTGGACGACACTTTCGTAGTTTGGCCACGTGAAGCAGCAACGCTTCCTGCATTTCTGGAACACCTTACTTCCCTCCAGCCCATTGCTTCGCCATGGAAGTGGAGAAAAATGGGGACCTCCCGTTCTTAGACGTCTTCGTCCGCAGAAAAGAAGATGGTTCCTTGAGTCACAGTCTGTTTCGTAAACCTACTCATACTGACCTATATCTAGGAGCTACGAGCTGCCATCGCTCATCTCATCGCAGTAGCGTGTTACGAACTCTCGTTCATAGGGCTAGAATCATCTCAGGTGCAGGAAGCTTATTAGCAGAGCTTACCCATTTCGGTCTGTGTTTGTACAAAATGGATACCCTGATAAACAGATCCGTAATGTATTTAAACCTGCACTCACTTAAGCTCAAGAACAGCAAGAAGAAGCGGAGAACTCCACGGGGTTGGGTTTTCTGTCTTACGTTAGTGGCGTGTCCTTTAAGATGGGCTGGGTGTTCAAAAAGACATCAAATAAAATGTGTACCGCCCTCCACCGCGAGTGCAAATTGTCCTGGGTTCTGTTAAAGATGACTAAGGAAACCATGGATATACAAAATTCCGTGCCAGTATGGGGAATCGTACGTTGGCGAGACCTGTCACACTGTTAAGGATAGATGTGTTGAACATAAGCTTCACACAAGACTGGGTCAGCTAGAAAAGTTTGTTGTAGCTGAACACTGTCTTGAGGACACAGCATGAACTACGGAGAGACAAAGATCCTTTCGTCCTCCTTCACGTACTGGGACTCCATCATTAAAGAATGCGTTTAAGTAACGACCTGGTTAATAGAGACATGGGATTTTGACTCAGCAAGGCATAGGAACCTGCATTAGCTACTAAGGCATCGTCGGCCGCAGACGAACGAATCCGAGTCAACACAGACGGGGAATCGGAGTTCGCACACTTAAACTGGTCGCCAACTCTGCCCGCGCGCGTACTGGGCCGCCATCTGCGGTCGCGCTTTTCCCGCGTCGCGAATGCGAAGACCGTGGCACGTTTCTTCGGCAGGGGGCACTGGATGTCGCCGTGCTCTATGATTCGTTCACGATGACGTTATAGCCCCACCCCTTGGCACCTGCGCTTTTCTCGCGAGTGAGAGTATATATTGGCGAGCCACTGCAACAGCAGGTCAGTAAGCACCTGAAGATGACGAGCAGCTGTCTCATTGAAATATTGTCCAGCTTCCAGAACATTATCCGACGCGACGCCCGTGAACCAGTGAAGCACCAACATTTTTAGTTTGTAATCCCGATTGAAAGATTTCACGAACGTTAGATCACAGTACGTTTTAGAACTAAACAAGTTTTTATACGTTTAAATCGTGATATATTTTGGTACCAACCTACCCATTAAACACCAACCTCGCTACTAGATTAACTCCTATCTCTCTTGGACGAAGTTTAGTGAAGAGCGCAGGAAGAGTTAAATGTGCTTTTGGCATAGAGCTCTCATTGGGATCGATGTTATTAGTGACAGAAGGCTAATCCGGTTGGGTAGTGACACAAAGAAAAAGAAATACTGGCATTAGCCTTGTAGTTGCTACTCCAGTTGTGCATCGTTTGATAGTGAAAGATAGGCCCCTAAGCAGCTGACCTTTGTCTGTATAATCAACCACCGAACTTAGTCGTAGTGATGTCTCGCTTCTTGTAGCGATGATGGAAGCTCAGTGCAGTATTTTAGCTGATCCATTAGAATGCTGTTACATTAGCGCATAAACTGTTTCTCCAGCAGTTACACTGGGAAAAGTTTGCCAAACTATTACATATACAATCGATGCACGAATATAACTGTTAACTCACCAGTTTAGCCTTTTGCAGAACAAATGTTCTGTGAGTGCTCCTCTGGGCACACGACACACGTCCAAGCAGTAGCCAAGTTCGTTCCATAACTTATGTGGCAACATCCTATCAATGGTCACCATAGCAGCATTGGTACGTTATCTGAAAAAAAAAAGTTCAAATGTGTGTGAAATCTTGTGGGACTTAACTTCTAAGGTCATCAGTCCCTAAGCTTACACACTACTTAGCCTAAATTATCCTAAGGACAAACACACCCATGCCTGAGGGAGGACTCGAACCTCCGCCGGGACCAGCTTCACAGTCTATGACTGCAGCGCCTAGACCGCTCGGCTAATCCCATGCGGCTTATCTGACCTGATCCAATGTTTTGCAGTGGGAGTACGCCAACACGGTACTTAACGTGCCCCTCTCCCTCAAAGGAAAAAGTCACTAGGCGATATGTCAGGTGACCTGGGGGCCCAAGGAAACAGTCACATCTTAACTGCTACGCACAAGCCAGTTATGCGGAAGATCGTCGTGTAGGTGGCGGCGAACTTCGATGCTGCAATGAGGGGGTGCCTCGTCTCATTGCAATATGAAATTCTCGAAATAAGCAATCAGCTGTAGAAACAATAACAACAAACACAAGAACGTGTGACGTTACAGTCACATATATTTGATTATTTTCTATTTCTTTATTGTTATTAACTGCGATTGACCAGATTACGCGGCTTGTTAGCTCAGCAATAAGCTTCAGATTGTCCTGAAGGAGACGAGCAAATCCAGGTGTGCATTTCTGTTCTTTGTGGCCGGTTACAGTGGATTCTGTGTACGAAAGCCGCGCGGAGTGGCCATGCGGTTCGAGTCGCCATGTCACGGATTGCGCGGCCCCTCCCGTCGGAGGTTCGAGTCCTCCCTCGGGCATGGGTGTATGTGTTGCTCTTAGCATAAGTTAGTTTAAGTAGTGCTTAAGTGTAGGGACCGATGACGTCAGCAGTTTGGTCCCTTAGGAATTCACACACATTTGAACATTTGTGTACGAAAATAGCTTCCCAAGGGAGCGGTTTGCCGAAGTCGACGAGGCCAGGCTAACCGTATGCTTTTGTCAACATACGCGGCGTTCGCCTGTGCTCACAGTCTCTGCCTAAGCCGCTGCGAGACCCTAAGAGAATCGCTGAGCGTTACTAAAGGCTGCCACAGTAATTCCGTGCAACGCGGAGAACTGGTGTCTCTCTTTCCAGACGTTGTCATCAAGTCAAATAAGTCGGTTTGCCTGTGCGCCTCAGTGCGTGGGGCACGACGAATTTGTGGGATACTGCTATCAGCCAGTACCAACCTCTTACATGTTAAGTCACATTGTGTAAGCTATGGATTGGCAAATTCGGCAGGGTTCCTCTGCAATTAAGTGAATGTAGGAAAATTCTCACTGGTCACTGTGATGAAAAGTGGGTGTCCTTCCCTATTTGTAATGATTGTCTTTTGGATAGAAAAGGAGCGAAGTTTTAAGGACACATTCGGTGTGACCGAGGCGTATTCGTTTCACTAATGACGGATTATCAGTTTCTTGGCTGTGTTTCATGTCCAACTTTGCGTCAGTAAATCAGTATTCTTAAACGCAGGATTGATTCGCATTTCCAAAGCTAATCGTCCTACAGCTGACCCTGACTGGGCGACTCTTAAATAATAAATATAATTAGTCATTTGCTCATCTAATTTGACATCGTGACGGTGTTTCCGTTGCAGAACAGGTGTCCAGATTTAAGAACGTTCAGGTTTTGTGGCACAGATTAAAATTAATTTGTTTGATTTCTGTCTAATGAGCATTACACTCGTTCATACAGCATCTCAATGCTGAGTTCGCAAACCGATTTATTTGCGGTTGTCATTATTACTTTGTTTGTTTAATGTCTAACGAGCATTGCACTCGTACGTATAGTATGTCAATGTTGAGTTCGTAAGTATGAAAGCCAGGCAGCATACTCATCTGCCCAGCCACAGCACAACACGAAGCATAAACATTTCATGCTCATTTGTTGCTTTGTCGCCGTTTTGTCAAGGTACTGCATTCGTAACATCAACTGGTGGGCACAATGCAAACTCGGTGAGTTTACGATTCTAGTAATGCATCAGTCATATTTGTACATGTAATACTTTGTAAAATACAGAGCTTTGAAAACGAATCAGTCATGTATAATACCTCCATATATTGAATGTCACCAGATGTGCGAACTCCTATCAGGCTAGACCATCCCATAATCCTGATCTTGTTCCCACCACTTGCAAATTTCCAGTATTGGCAACATTTTCACAACGGCAGAAACATGCAGACTGTTGTCACACACAGGTTTCAGTCCCGGGCTACAGAAATCTCGTACAAATGGTCACAAAAGTTGATCCCACGTTGTAACAAGTGTATCAGTTTCGGGAATGAATGTTTTGAGAAATAACGTAGGAATTATTTTGAATGCTGTCAGGTAACTAGTTTGCTTCCTGTTGACGGCCACGACTTACTTTTCGTACGAGCCTAGTGACGACCAGTATAGGGTGTTCATGTGGCATGTTTGAGGATTGTCGCACGAAGTGCAGCTGCGTCTGTTGCTCTCTTTGCTGCGGAGCGAAGATAAGCTGGGCGTCGGAGGCGGGGGCGAAGGCGTGGGCAGGCCAGGCCCCAGCTGCGCCGTCGCTACGGCCCCCGGGGGGCGCGCCGCCCCCGGACTTATTCATGGCTCGCGCCGCCGCCTTCTTAAATGCGAACCTTGCGCGGCACGCAGAGTCGCTGCAGCGTATCGGAAATACTAAAGCTGTGCCCGAACGAAGGCGAGCGACTTCTAGCACGTGGCCTTGTCAAAACATGCACATTTGTCGTGTACTTAACAGATTTACGGGTTGTCCCTCGTCATAATGTGCTGTCGGTGTAGTATCCTTCACGTGAGTAATGTAGCGCAGTTCTAAGAGCACTGGCCCCGCAGTCAGGAAAGTGTTTGTCAGTAGGACTTAGGTAAGGTCCCTAATTTACTTCAGGTGAATACGGTGATGATCCATTTGGAAAGGCCACGACCAAATTCCTACCTAATCGTTGTCCATTCCGAGTTTGTGCGCTGTCTCTATACGTTGGCGGCAGAATGTTTACCCTAATATTCTTCCTTCTTTAGCCCAGTACAGATGTATACTGCCGACTAAAGAACTGCAGGACCGGAAACTATACCTTAGCACGTGAAGTAATAACATTTGGTAGCGATGCTTCAAGGAATTTTCCATTGTTCAAGACTGACGTTAATAATATATTCAAGGGAGATGTCACGTTAATTTCCCGTTTACATTTTAAAGTTTTTGTAGTTACCCCATTATTTTCTTACAAAATATTAGCCAGTTTGATAGATACATACATGGATGTAAACGAGTGCAACCAGAAGATCTCTTCCCTACAACACTACACACTAGACAAATACACTATACGTGATCAAAAGTATCCGGACACCTGGCTGAAAGTGACTAGTTCGTGGCGCCCTCCATCGGTAATGCTGGAATTCAGTATGGTGTTGGCCCACCCTTAGCCTTGGTGACATCTTCCACTCTCGCAATCATACGTTCAGTCAGGTGCAGGAAGAGTTCCTGGGGAATGTCAGCCCGTTCTTCACGGAGTGCTGCTCTGAGGAGACGTATCGATGTCGGTCGGTGAGGCCTGGCACGAAGTCGGCGTTCCAAAATATCCCAAAGGTGTGTTGTAGGATTCAGGTCGGGACTGTCTGCAGGCCAGTCCATGTTATTGTCGTGTAACCACTCCGCCACAGGCCCTACATTATGAGCAGATGCTTGATCGTGTTGAAAGATGCAATCGCCATCCCCGAATCGCTCTTCAACAGTGCGAAGCAAGAAGGTGCTTAAAACATCAATTTAGGCCTGTGCTGTGATATTGCCACGCAAAACAACAAGGGGTGCAAGCCCCCTCCATGAAAAATACGATCAGACCATAACACCACCGCCTCCGAATTTCACTGTTGGCACTACACACGCTGGCAGATGACGTTCACCGGGCATTCCCCATACCCACGCCCTGCCATCGGATCGCCACATTGGGTACCGTGATTCATCACTCCACACAACTGTTCAATCGTCCAATGTTTACGCTCCTTACACCAAGCGAGGCGTCGTTTGGCATTTTCCAGCGTGATGTATGGCTTATGAGCAGCAGCTCGAACATGAAATCCAAGTTTTCTCATCTCCCGCCTAACTGTCATAATACTTGCAGTGGATCCTGATGCAGTTTGGAATTTCAATGTGATGGTCTGGATAGATGTCTGCCTATTACACATTACGACTCTCTTCAACTGTCTGCCGTCTCTTTTAGTCAACAGCCGAGGTCGGTTTGTACGCTTTTGTGCTATACGTGTCCCTTCACGTTTCCGCTTCAATATCACATCGGAAACAGTGGACCCAGGGATGTTTCGAAGTGTGGAAATCTAGCGTATAGACAAGTGACACCCAGTCACCTGATCTCGTTCGAAGTCCGTAGTTCAGCGGAGCGCCCCATTCTGCTGTCTCACGATGGCTAATGACTACTGAGGTCGCTGATATGGAGTACCTGCAGCAGGTGGCAGCATAACGCACCTAATTTGTAAAACATATGTTTTTGGGTGTGTCCGGATACTTTTGATCACATGGTGTACTATCAGAAAAGACTTCGTAACGTTTAAATTTATGTACGAAATTAACAAATTTCATTCAGAAATACTTTTCTTCTATTGTCATTCTCCATTTAATATTCCCCGTACTTTGCGCATGTTCATTTTCCTGCCGAAGTAAAAAAAGTGATTTACTACTTTTAATCTCTCATTTCTTGATCTCATTCCCTAATCCTCGACTGATTTAATTCTGCTACATCCCATTTAAGGGCAACACTGGCCTAGGAGTTGGTTTTCCCAGTTCAGACTGGTTGTAACACCTCCGCTTAATTTTAGCGTCGATGCCGCATTAATCAATCTCTCCGTTTCTCGATTATTATTTCACAATTGCTCGGGCGTGATTAAGAATTCCAGGTGATTAGTGCAATAAAGATTTAAGATAGATGTTTGTACATATCATAATGGTTGTAATTGGCAACAAGTAATTGTGAATCATAAATGTATCGTTTATTTTTGCAGTTGTCCTTTGCACAAGATATTCGAGCTGAACTTTGTTTCAGAGAAATCCCATAGCTACAGTGCATAATGAATAGCTTTAACCTCAAAGCTAAGAAGTATTGCCTACGACTTGGTACATAATGGTAAGGAAAACTAGGCTACAGAATGATGCAGCAACTGTCGTCGTAGGAAGGCTGGATAGAAACAGAAACGATTAGTGAACAAGTAACACAGCAAACAGAAGGTTGACTTAACTTTTATTTTTCCAAACTTACGAAGACTCATTACAAATGATGCGACAAGAAATAGAGTCCAGCTATCTCAGTGTCCACAAGGAAAAGTATCTGAAGCAGGAACGATGAAGACGGAGCCGCGACCAGATGGCATGTGCGTAGCATCACGTTGTGAAGTGGCTCAGAGCACGAGTGGACTGAGTCACTACTGCCGTCGGCCGTCCTATATTGCGGCGGCAGAGAGCGCTCGTGGCAGCGAGGCGCTAGAGGTGTGGCACAGTGCGCGTGCTCCATTGGCTCCGCCAGATCGCGCACGACCGCTTTCAGCATTGGACGGAAACTTTGCAATTCCGTTGAAAATTCTTATTATGAAAATATTGAAGGGCGATCTGTTGTAATTGTAAAAACCATTCAAAAGCCAAGTTGTATCTTGTGTGCCGTTTAACGTGGATTTGTGTTGTTTAGTAAGTGTCCAGCATATGTAAACTAATGTGCTATTGTGTACCATCATGCAACTAGCATCTGTGAGCAATATGTATATGGACATGGCCTCTTGGACAAGGCGCTGTGTGTTTTTTAAATATTTTAGCGATGACAAACGTTTATAAAATGCTGAGTTTTATCCACCTGGCGTCTTGTGTACGAGGTTCAGCCTAAAATGAAGACGTTTTACTACCAAAAAAAAAATGTTTACGACCTGAAGATGACAGCTAAGTCTGTTGAAACCGATTGTCTTGAATAAAAAATATTTTGCGCGATCTTGGCTTTTGAATGGTTTTTACTTGCAATTCCGTTACCATCTGTGATAGGTGATAGATTGGCACTGATACGTGATACTACGAGATGCACTGTAACCCAATTGATTTTACTGAATCAAATTTATAGAGCGGTGAAATTTTGCTCTTGTTATTGCTAGCTACAGGCGTCAATCCGTCTGCACCTCATGAGCCCTGCTGACTAACTGCTTGTAATTCAAACGTTATGCCCAGCACGATCACAGTGCGAATGACAGTAATGCTTCATAAAACGTTGTCCAGCAGACGATGTTTAATCGCTGGGTGCAGTTAACCAATTTTTACTACGTTATTAGTGATAGGTGAAGGCCCAGTATGCAACTATATGAATGAATAAGCTTAATATAGTATCGTAAAATAGAAAATAATAGTGACATGGGGAGATATAGGCCGCGTACATGTTCCAAGCTTCTTTTGGCTCGTCTTATGTGTTCAGAAAGGATTCAGAACTGTAATGCTGTGTTTGCTGTACCAACCCTCAAATTCAAATGGCTCTGAGCACTATGGGACTCAGTATCTGGGGTCATCAGTCCTCTAGAACTTAGAACTACTTAAACCTAACTAACCTAAGGACATCAGACACGTCCATGACCGAGGCAGGATTCGAACCTGCGACCTTAGCGGTCACGCGGTTCCAGACTGACGCGCCTAGAACCGCACGGCCACACCGGCCGGCTACCAACCCTCTCCGACATGTAAAACCTGCCCTCTTTGAGACATATCGTGTTTTAATGCGAGAGTCAACACACTGAGAAACATTAATCGTGCTTTGACACCTTTCCCACAGATTTTCTGACGTTTCTACTTTGACGTAGCCTTATTGTTTGATAAGCACGTCCCGCTGGTAATCATTCATCCATCATCAAATCAAATGGCTCTAAGCACTATGGGACTTAACAACTGAGGTCATGGTCCCCTAGACTTAGAACTACGTAAACCTAACTAACCTAAGGACATCACACACATCCATGCCCAAGGCAGGATTCGAACCTGCGACCGTAGCAGCCGCTTGGTTCCGGACTGAAACGCCTAGAACCGCTCAGTCACAGCGGCCGCCCATCTGTCATCTGTTTTAAAATAACCTCCCAGCAACACGGCTTCTAAATGATAGAAATTTGTTTCGTCTTGAATACCTTTTCTATCGCGAAGAACCCCTTTTTTGCTGATTAGATAGATTAAGTTGAATCACGTATTCAGCAGTCAGCGTTGTGTGCTCTAAAGCTGGGTTCTCCAAGGAGCAGGTGTTTTGCGCGGCATCCGTACTAAGTTATACGCCCGGCGCAGTGCGTCGTCTCCTCAGGAGTGACAAAATGACGTGTTTTCCGACAGAACGCAAGCCGTAATGCGCCAGAGCTTTGCGTTAGGTGTGAGAGGCGAACTGGTTCTGGACGAGTCTGATGCGTTGTACGCTACGTCCTAGTGAATTAATTGCTGCAAATCAGGTACAAAGCGTTCTAAAAAGCTGCAAGTGCGTTTCACTGTCGAGGAATGTAATTGTTCGTAGATCTAGTGTCAAAAACGGATTGCTGACTGTTTCGCGTAAGTACGGAGTAACTAATCCTCATAATCATAATACGTTGGCTTTCACGACCGGCGTCTTCATTAATTAAAACTTCCAGGCTAAGAGGCCGTGGTCGAACAGTAGAAATTCTCCCTCCTGACGTATTGTTGCCAACTGCGGGCAACATCTTCCGAGGTGAGTCAACAACTGGATTCTGGGCCGTGGGGGTCCCGTTTGTATAGAGTGCATACAGGGTGCCACCACGCGTCAAGTGCTGTCGACAGTAAAATTATCTCGGACTGACGTCATTACTCTCCATCAAAGGTAATCGATTGTCACATCGTTTGGTACAAAGTCGACCGCACTATCTTATTTAACTTTAAGCCTTCTTCTTTTCTGTTAAAATTATTGTAGTGTTTATCAATCTGTACGGTTCTCTGTACATACGTGCATAATAATGCCATTTCTTTTTTAGAACGCATGTCTCACAAAATTTCATTTCATGATCATCGTGTTCAAAAACATGTGCTGCTACAGCCGATTCGTCGATGTGTTCCAGACGACAGTTCCTTTTGTGTTCAATTAGCCGCGAATTAACACATCTTTTCGTTGTTCCACTATAAACCTTACCACAGCTACAGAGAAAATCTGATCATAATATTAAAAATTCTATTCGCTTTATCAAAAAATTGAAGGGTATTACTGTTAGCCCAGTGATATCCTTGTCAGTTTTGATATGGTGTCCCTTTTCACCATGGTTTGGATTATCAAAGCTCCTTCTTACATAGCTAATTGTTTCCCACTAATGAAAATTAGATACGATATGGCGGTCGGCTTTGTACCAACGACGTGACAATCGATTATCTTTGATTGAGAGTAATGACGTTAGTCATTAGAGTTTTACTGTCGACAGCACGTGACTAGTGGTGCCGCTCTCTATGCACTCTATACAAACGGGACCTCCACGGCCCAGCAGCCAGTCATTGACTCACCTCGGAAGATGTTGCCCGCAGTTGGCAACGAAACGTCAGGAGGGAGAATTTCTACTGTTCCACCACGGCCTCTGTCCAGAAGTTTTAATTAATGAATAATCCTCCTTTGCATCATCCATATTAGCTACTAAAAACCCAGTAGATCCCTTTTCCTTTTTCCCACGCGATCCATCAGTACTGTATAGTGTATAGGACTTCGGTTAAAGTAACAACATACTGCTTGATAACTCTTCCCAGACAACACGTATGGACCGAATAGTTAATGCGCTTGCGGTTTCATGTTTTGGGAAACGTATTTAACTTTAACGTCCGGGCAAAAACGCCAGGTCCTGTTTGTGCAGTGCAAAACATATGCTTCTATGAAAACCCGGCTTAATGTTGCTTAACATTTATTAGTGCTCATCCGATGTCAAAATCGACACGTTCAAATTTAGAACAGCACTAGTTTACATTGGAAGAACGGGTGTTTGAGGTTTGTTGCCGTCGTAAAATATTTGCAGAACGATTGTACATCGTTTTCTGCTGATGGACGTAATAAATTGGAGAATTTTAATAACTTTCGCATGTTGGTCACATTACAGTACGTAAGGAAACAGGATACATCTTGTGATAGTGACATATTATTTTATGTTTGTAAAATTGTGCTGTACACATTTTGCAAGAAATCTAAGCAATTTCATATTTTTCTATAAAAGTGTGCTGTTCATTTACAATAACGAAAACAACATAGGCAACAATGAGATGTCAGTACTTTTTGGCGTATTATTTATTGTTAGTAAGATAAAAATATTCACAATTTGTAGAATACTGAAGTGGCTAAGTTGCTCTATTGAGTACGTGCTGTATAATCTGTTTGAGTATTTGCAAATGTGTTCATGTAATTGTGGTAAAACGTTCTAATAGATTCAGTTGCGTCAAAAAGCTGTGGAAAGATATGGTTGGTGCGTTTTAAAAATATCTGATGAATCCCACTAAGATAAATTACTTCATCAATTTCACCATTATTGTGAAAGTTATATTTCCTTAGATGTGAAGCAGGTGGGAAGTAGCCCATATAAGGAAGTTGTGTAGTTCTTCTGTAGTCACGTCTTAGCATTGTCTGTTGTCTCTGTTACACGTCTTTCCTGTTGAGTGGTGTGGAAAATGATCCTTAGACGCGGCGTCAGTACTTTAGCGAATAATATATTGCCAAGCTTATTTTTGCAGGCGTGTCGTATTTTCTGCGGCTCGCTGTTTCTACAGCGAGGGTTCTTTGGAATAAAATGTACGGCGACTGCGTGGGCGCATTTTTATTACTGCGACATCATCTCCTGTTTTCGCCGCATTAAAGTCCCATGTTATTTTCCTCTCCGTCGTTTAAACATTACATCCAGAGCTCGGAGAAACACCTTTTAGCTGTTACCACGATATTTACTCTGATTACGTTTTATGGATGGTATATTTTGTCCACCTTACAGTGATATTGCAAGTTTTATCGCTCTTTCCAACTTATGATGCATGACACTTACGAGAAAGAACTGCCAATTTTACTGCTGGTTTGGCTACCATACCGGCGGGAGTTACCGCGATTAAATCTTATTCAGTGAAGATTATAGGATGGTTTTCTGGCGATTACTTAACAAGTCATAAAGTGTTTACGCTTGGGGACGCGCGCGGGCCGTTAAAGTAGTCGGTGTTTATGAGAGAGTGCTTAAGGGCTGCCAGCCGGTTACCGGTTTAAGACGCCGCCGCCGTCGCGGACCATCGCTGGGCGCGTTATCGCGGCTCGGGCCACAAATCAAAAGCCGGCCGGCCGCGACGCCGCCTGCCCCGCCCCCGCCCTCGCCGCCTCTGCCACGGCGCCTCGCAGATGGCAGCCGGCGAGGCCAAGTTGGTCCTCCAACTTGCGTCCAAAGTGCCCGCCGACCCCAACTCCCGCTCGTGCGGTCCCCCGGCCTTGCCTGCTCCTCGCCTGATACGCTCCACTTGCCAGTCTCAGCCTCTTTCAGCGCTGCCAACTTTTGTACGGACGTGTGTTCGTGTTCAGCTTGCTACTTCACGTCTTCTGTAATCACATATCTACTCTTTATTTATCCAGAGGCGAATGGAAAAAAAGTTATTTCTTTCTGTTTCATTGGCCCTAACGATACAGTTACCGAAAGAAAAGCTCACCTGAGCCAAAAATATTTAGCGCTACGTTCCTTAGTGAGTTATAGTTTATAGTGCCTGGAAAATTAAGGCCTGTCTCGCGTCTTCTGCCGTTGGAGACGGCATCAGTGGCTGCGGGGATAAAGGCTTAAGTTCTGCGATGTTATCTACTTCCAAAACTGTACCACTAGCAGTGGAAGAGCAACAAAACTGTTTCGTCGTATCCGTACTACGGTCATCGCGTCGAAATGTCGTCGGAATACCGACAAACCGTGGTTGAAGAGGGCGCTAACTTTTTGTGGCCTATGAATGAACAGTAGGTGCTCCATTTGTGCAGATATGGCTTTATACTTCAATTTTCCTTGTTACAATAGTACTAATATAAGGATCAACTAAAGTATGCATTTGTATCCGCACCAGTAAAACAAGTATTGCTCATTCATAGGCTAGGCGGTGGTTCCCAACGTGGGGTAATTACCCCATGAGAGGTAAAATGAAATCTTTTGAGCGGTAAAAACTAAACGATTCAATTCTGTTTTAGTCACGAACATAAAGGTTATTACTATTATCACAATTTGTAAGACTCTGATTTTGATTATATAAATTATTAATAATTACTTTGCCGGCTGAAGGGGCAGAGCGGTTCTAGGCGCTAAAGTCTGGAACCGCGCGCCCGCTACGGTCGCAGGTTCGAATCCTGCCTCGGGCATGGTTATCTGTCATGTTCTTAGGTTAGTTAGGTTTAAGTAGATCTAAATTCTAGGGGACTGATGACCTCAGAAGTTAAGTCCCATAGTGCTCAGAGCCATTTGAGCCAATAATTACTTTTTCTCAGTTGATAGCATTAATGCGATGGAGGTTACAGGTTCATCACATTGTCCACCCACTACACACAAATGCTGTGCTTTGTCCCGTACGTCGCTGATTTTAAAAGTGAGACATATACGTAACAAACGCTAAATATCTCAAGAAAATGTCTTCTCCAAGCTGTAGATAGTACCTGCAGTAGTCCAGATATTGCTTCAGTACTCGCTTCGAAATAGATTAATGAATTAATTGGTAGCACGACACAGAGTTAACTACATATGGGCTACTATAGTGCTTTACACAGTTTTATTATTATTGTTATTATTATTACTAGAGTGGGTAGACACAAAGCAATAACAGCCTGAAGTCCAATTTCTGCCAGTTCAGAAGTAAGGAGTGATTTACGAACGGTAAGTATAGTGCGCACATATAGAGCTGTTTGATTTTTAACAGGGGTGCAGTGTGCAGGTGGATCAAGTGCCGCAATGAAGAGGAGTAATACAGGGGAAGTAAGTTTTGTAACAAGTGTGTACCCTCACTTGGATATTAGCTTTCTTTACTAAGAAGGAGCTGTGAGTAGCACTTGAGATGCACCACAAATTCCTTCGTCATTCGTTCTAAAACACACACACACACACACACACACACACACACACACACAAACACAAACACACACACACACACACACACACACACACACACACACACACACACACACACACACAAACGCGCAAACTAAATATCAGTCATCTTGCATCATTCAAAAAAATCGAAACTTGTTCCAAGATAAATGTTTCATTCTGCAGTTTAGTGTTTGCTGCTAAAGTGGGGGATGGAGATGGAGGATGAACAGATTGCTGGTTGGGGGGGGGGGGGGGGGAGGATGCGCGCAGGTACTAGCTATGTCTGATTGCCCTTAGGGGTAATGGTCTAAGAAAGGCTGGGAACCACTGGGCTAACTGAACTTTGCGGCCTGTGTTCTCGTGCTGTTGTGTACACCAGAGCCAATTCCGGTTTCTACGAGAAAGCTTTCACTATTCTGGATGTGACTGGCTAGTCTGTACCTGATCCTCCTAGATGGTTTGTGGTGGAGGCCTATGACGTTGACTCAAGGGCAGGGTGGCAGCTGTTTTTTCAGCACCTGTTGCATAAAATGCCGGCCGAAGTGGCCGTGCGGTTAAAGGCGCTGCAGTCTGGAACCGCAAGACCGCTACGGTCGCAGGTTCGAATCCTGCCTCGGGCATGGATGTTTGTGATGTCCTTAGGTTAGTTAGGTTTAACTAGTTCTAAGTTCTAGGGGACTAATAACCTCAGCAGTTGAGTCCCATAGTGCTCAGAGCCATCTGAACCATTTTTTTTTGTTGTTGCATAAAAGCTTTTGAAAAGCTTTAGAGGGAAGCAGCATTCTGCATTGGAGTGTTATTAATGTACACTGGAAATGTCCAGCGAAATTGCCTCCTTGCTGCTACTCAGTGTCTATATTGTAAGGAGCGATCAACAAGTTTCCGTTGTCAGGCCGTACAGTCCAGAATCGGTATGGCAATCAGGCAGAATCATAGTGAACGTTAAGGCAATTATCCGACCGACGCACGAGGTTGAAGATCCCCGTTTGGTAAAACACGGTGTCCTGCTGCGGAAAAAAATTCGTTACTGCCTACTGCGCGTCCCTGTCCGACAGGGATCGTCGACCCTTCAAGGCCTTTTCTAAGGGAGCGGGGGCGTGATAATTGCAAGGGGAGAGATCAGGACTATAGGGCAAGGGCTGCAGTATATCCCTCTTGACTTGGCGTAACTTCTGCGTTACAACATTAGCGATGTGAGGATCACCATTCCACAACGGTGAATTCCGATAGACGTGCTGTCCCATACACATAGTCCATTCTTCGATGGATGTCTATCGGCGTTGCCTTTCGGTAGTCAAGAAAAGAGTAACAGCGTAATGTATATACGCGTTTGGTAATAATGCCGCTATAGTTTACGCTTCCGCATTTTCCGCACGCACTCCGGGGTGACACTAATCCCTTGCCTACACATCGGTGATTATATACCCGGAAAAGAGGAGCGCTGCATTGCATTTACGCCGCAGAAACAATCTCAAATTGAAGCTTTTTGATCTCCCCCTTACACTATGCGACCATTGCTGAAATGGAACCCGATTTCAGTTGCAGAATGCCTACCTACCGACTTTCAGGTGCAACAGAAGTTTGATTTTCTGTATTTCGTTCAATTATTGACCAATTTAAAAATTTAAAAAGATGTCATAGTCCATTAATTAATAGGTTTAATATTATAGTAAAAGTTTTACACAGTAAGACAAGTATTCTGCTTTGCTTGTGCTTGTCTTGAAGCAGGGGAATTCACGGCGCATAATAGAAGACTGAACACAGTCTTCCAGTATTCGACTATGAGAATACTTAGCGAGTTCCAACACACTTCACACATAATTTCAAACCTTTTCGAAACTTTTTCTCCCTGTGATCCTCACAAAAGAAAAAAGATTATGGTTTCCTAAATTTTCGCTGTTCGTTCAGTAACACTTCAACATAAGACATGACGTTATAATTTATTACTTCTTTACTAACTACTCTATTCATAATATAGTTTTCAGGCAGTAACCGCATATATCCTTATCCGCATATACCCCTGAACGTACCTACAAAATTACACTACAAAATTACATCATTGTACGACACATAATTCAGGAGATGTGACGTCATAAACATTGGCATGCGTGAAAAGCTTGGTTTTGCTCAAAATGGATCGCAAATTACCCAGACTGTATTCATCCAGTGTTTCACAATGAGAGCACTTAGCGACTTCCAACAGAATTGTAATTATAGTTTCATACCTTTTCTAAATTTTTTCTCGCTTACATGCTTAACGTCATATATTTAACACGATAACTCATTTGTAAAGTAATTAGAGATTTAAATGTGTTTTATGCACGGCAGTCCGATTCTTTAAAGAATTGGGGTTTACAGGTGGTAGCTAAAAGGGCAAGCATGTTAAAAGAATATCGTGGAACCGTTTTTGAGTTCGCCAGCATCTCTAACGGGGCCAGAAAGTGTACCTTGCACCCTCTGGAACAGAGGGATTGTTTAAAAGTACTGAACACAGTTCGGAAGCGAGCTACCTCTGTTTCCATTGGTTGGCATAGAACTACGACTGAGTTATTTCCGGTTATCTAGGCGATTGTTGCTGTTATGTGGGCGTGTACGTGCTCGGTTGGCTGAGGTTTCTCATCTCCAAGGAACAAAGCGGACTTGGCGAGATCTAATGAAAGACAATGAAATTTATTTCTTCCAGGGAACACTTTACGTGTAGTGTTCTTGAATGTGTTCGTTCCATTTTTGGCATTAAACTGTTCTGTGGTTATGGTTGGAAGTTACTGGGAGCCAGCTGGATATTTGTATCTACTGTGGCTGGTGTTACATATTTCAAGGCACTTGTCGTGTACGGGAATGTTCCGGGAAGCAATTTAAAACTTTATCACGAGTGAAAGCGAGGCTGGAGATCAGTACTTGGACTGCTTTTATAGGTGTAGCAGTGAAAGAATCAAATCCGGTCCACCAATAAACGTTTTCGAGTAGATCTACGGTGCAACTCGTTTCATAATGATTTGTCTCCCGCCCCGCACTGCATTGAGAGTGCGTGGATTCTGTCCGCGGGCGCGCGAGGTACTTCGTGTTACGCCACAGACGTCAGGACGAACCAGAATGATCGTTTCTGTGATTGGATTGGTGATGCTGATAGTGGTGGTGGTGGTGCAGTGAACCAAGTATTAATTTTTCGTAGCATTGAAGTAGGAGGATTTAAACCTCTGATATGGTCTTCTGGAGCTGGGGAAAAGATGCGTATTCTCACGGCGTAATAATTCCCCAAAAATACACATAATCAAGGAGGTAAACACAGGCCTTGGAGGATGGAGTGCAGTTGGTCCATGGAAACGTTTCCTGAAGATGCGCCTTTACGTGCGGCTGAAGGTTGTAGCAGTTCGTGAGCTGCATTCTGAGGAACTTGGTATTTAGCCGCGGAGCATCTTACGTCTTTAACATAAGGCTCGAAGTCCTGTGATTTGGCATGGCGACCAATTTCTTCACCTTGAACCCTAATCTTCTTTCTTCTCCCTCTATCTTGGAAGATGGCGTGGTTATGAGGGAATAACGTCTCTTCCAATAAGGGGCAGTCAAACGAAAACAAGACAGATGGAAAAAAGTAAGTAAATTGTTTATTATTTCAAAAGTAATCGCCATAATTGTTAAGAAATCTGTCCCACTGTGAGACAAGACGGTCAATGCCTTCATAGAAAAATCTTCGTGGTTGCCTAAGGAAACATTGTACCCACACGTGGACTTCTTCGTCCGAAGTAAATCGACGGCTACGAATTCTTCAGGTGTCCAAAAATACTGAAATCGCACTGGGAGAGATCGGAACTGTTTATGTATAAGGGGTTGCCAACGAAACTTGAGCTGAGTAGTCGAAAAGACCTTGGCAACATCTGGGCGGGCATTATCCTGCATCAGAATGATGCCGTCCGTCAGCGTTCCTGGGCGGTTGCACTTGATGCCGCGCTTCAATTTTTCCAAAGTGTTCACCTACCATTATGCGTTAATTACGGTGCCGTGTTCCAGAAAGTCAATGACCAGTGGGCCATTGAATTTAAAGAAAAAGGCAGTCGTGAGTTTCTCGTTCTTTATACCACGCTGCAGAAGTTCGACTGGGAATCCCATACACATCGCCCGTACCGTTCCGGTATCTCCCTATGAGATTTCACTATTTTTGGAGCCCTGAAGAAAGACATTCATGGCCGTCGATTTGCTTTGGACAAAGAGGTGCACGCCTGGTTACATTCATGCTTCCATAGGCAACCGCAAACATTTCTCCGTAATATCATTGACCGTCTTGTCTCACAGTGGGATAAATGATCAACAGTTAGGGCTATTACTTTCGAAATAAGTTTCCTGTAATTTACGTCTATGGTCACAAACTTTTTGTTAACAGATTACCGGTTTCGGTCTATAATGACCATCATCAGATCTGTTTTATAAGAACTAAGTCCTAATGTACTTTCGAAATATTAAACAGTTTACTTAATCTATTCCCATCAGCCTCGTTTTCATTTGACTGCCCCTTGTAGAATACGACCAGTTGAGCAAATTCAAGCACTGCTCGTGATTGGAACTTACAGAATAATAGCGGGGCCAGCAGGATACCGTCAAACTGCCTGATCATCACCACACGCCGAGCGGGGTAGGGCGCCTTGTCACGGTCCGCGCGGCTCCCCCCGTTGGAGGTTCGAGTCCTCTCTCGGGCATGACTGCGTGCGTGTTATCCTTAGCGTAAGTTAGATTAAGTAGTGTGTAAGGTTAGGGACCGATGACCTCAACAGTTTGGTCCCGTAAGACCTTACCAAAATTTTTCCATCACCACACAGTAGGCCAGTAATCTACCACACTGGCTGTCGTAATTTGATTTAGAATATTCTTTTGTTTTGTCGTTTTCGCTGTTGTGCAGTTTCAGTTAGCAATGTGGCTACGTTCTGTCAGACAGACGTAGATCATACATTGTTAAAATCCCGTTAGGTGGCCAAACCTTAAAATAAACACGATATATTGTGCTATTTTACTGCGAAGTACCATTTGCAAGTGCCATATTGTTTATTTTAAAGAGATATATTTCGTTCAAGAAGCTGTTAGTGTCATGATGTTTATTTTAACGTCCTGCCACACAACAGCTTATTGGCCTAATAAGCTACCACTATTTCGTGAGGAGCAGGCTACGTACCGGAACCAGATTTCACCCTCGTCCCTTCCCTTTGTCCATAACAACGCAAATTTGACTGGCCTTTTTTTACACTACTGTGCATTTAAAATGAGTCATGGACATTATTTTTTTTTACTATCATACAAGGAGAGAGAGAGCTCGTCGGGTAAGTATTTATCACTGAATAGTTGACTTGCATGTGATGCAACCGCTAAGATTGGCGGAAGATAACCTAAAACCTGTGTCAAAATATTGGATGAAAAACCAGTGTGGTTGCAGTACAACGTAAATGCTGAAGATAATCCTTCTAAATGAGCAATGTACTCACTAAAACTGTCTGCAGTCATCAACATTTCTGACGCACAACTCGCTGCCCACGTTTTTCACTCCAACTCCTCTCGTAGATTCATAGACTGCGCAGCTAGGCTGCAACACTGCTGCTGGCCATTATTCGTCAGACGAACTGTACGCATTCTTGACTGGCACTCTTGTCTCAGACTCAAGGGAATTAGAGACATTGGCAGCGAGTGGGCATTGATTTAAATCAATGAGGAACTTTGAAAATTTGTGCCGGAATGGCAGTCGAACCCGGCTCTCCTGCATGCTAGGCGGGTGCACTGACCACTAAGCGATCCGGACACAGTGGCCATTGCACCTGCACGGACTACCCTAGCACGCCTCCCGTCAGACCCAAATTCTCAACTTACGCACACACTACTAATGTAGTGCCCCTTGCAGGAGTAGGCTTGAACTCCTCGGGAATCGGCGACATGCCACGGGTAATTAGGATAATGGTCAAGGGACGCTGGATTTGTAATGTGTGGATAAGTTGAGAATTTGGGGCTCACGGAGGGCGTGCTGGGGTAGTCCGCGAAGTTGCAATGACCACTGTGTTTGGATAGCTTAGTGGTCAGAGCATCGCCCAGTAAGCAGGAGACGAGAGTTTCGAATCCCAGTCGGCCCAAATTTTAAATCTTCCCCATTGATTTTATCGACGCCTTTTCGCACCCAATGTCTATATTTACTTTGTGTCTTAATTCATAATGGATGCTGGAGTACATTGGTTTCTGTTCTTCCGGACCACAGAAACTTCGGACATGTTCGAAAGAACAGACACTACAATTTCTGTTCTTTTGGATAAGTCCGAAAGAACAGACACACATATATAAAACAAAACATTAAACCTCCCGCTTCGAACCATAGTTATCAAGAGACTATGGTTGTAAGGAAAAAAAACCTGAAAATTCCCTCCAATATAGTTCCAAATTGAAGCCTTTTTGCCCAGTCCCAATTCGCAAGATCTAGATATACGTAATAGCATGGTCTTTCCGTTGTGTTAGGGAACGAAATTCATCTGCTTCGCAGGTCATATTCGCTGAAGGCGCACACACACATATACAGACGTGTCTCGATTGCTAACCTCTAGTCTACAGGAGACCAAACAGCAGCGCATACAGTTTAACCCGTTTTGCATCAAGCCTCTGGTGAGCAACTGGAGTAAACGCTGTTGAGGGACCGATATTCCTCTGTGCGCTTGATTCCCTGACTCTCGTTGATTCCGACGTCTTCAGGACGATCACAGTCAGCACATTCCGTGCTTGCATAGCACCGCCTGGCGTTACTGCGGTTCTCGATTTTCGGCCCTTTTAATTTTCGGTTTACGTAATGACTGTTTGTCGAGTAAGTAAATTACGCTTCCCGACCGCGGGACGAATGGCTTTACGAGTAAAATGGATGCTGAATTGTGGAGGCTAGGCGCTCACTGGCAAAATTCGGAATTGCGTGGGCGCGTACTCAGCATATTTCCCGCACCTCAATTGGCGGTTGAGCCGCAATCTCGTATCCAAACAACATCCCTTTCCCGCGGCGCATAACTTTGTTTCCGCGATGAGCCGAGTGCAGCTTAAAAGGCAGGCGGAGCGCGTGGGCCCTGCCGTTCTCTTGTTTTTCTGCCTCTTTCTGCCCTTCCTTCTCTTCCTGGTCAGACTCCGCCTCTATGCAAAGTAGTGGCCGAATTTTTTTTTATCTTTTAATACTGGAAAGAGTTTTGTTGAATACAAAAATACATCAGTTAACATAAGACATTGAACCACTTCAGTTTTTACATACACTTTGCAAGCTTTCCTTCCTCTATAGTGTTTTAGTACGACATGTAAAACATTATCCTGATTCTTCAATATTTTCTTCCTTTTTTTCATTACACTTATCAGGAGTTTTATCCATTCTTGGTGCAGTAAACTTTATTACAACAGCAATTAATGTACGATCAGAAAGTATAACTTTAGACCAAACACCTCCATTTGTTTGGTCTGTTGCCATTACAGCTGTTCTCCTTCTTCTTTCACTTCCCGTTTTAGCAGACCACAGCCACTTACAGAAATTCTATGTTTGAAAAAGGCATAGCTATAGCTCTGGAGTCCTGTGATAAAATACTGGATGTGGTGTATTGAAACCGAGTCCCCACAATGAGGCCAGTGTGTTAATCAAGGTACCTCACACTAAGGAAAAGCAAAGAAAGGCGTATTCAATAGAACGGTGTCTGGTAAAATTTATGTGTTAAAACGAATTTTCAGATGATTACCGATAACTGGTGAATTTCGCAACGTACTTGTGTGCTTAAAGCTTTTTTTAATTTTTTAAAGAACTAGGAAATAAAACAGAAAAAGAGGTGCCCTAAACATAGGAAATACACGTAATGACCGTAAAATAGTCATTTCTGACATCTGCACTTCAATTACTTCTTGAATGTTGAAAGAGTAATATCTTTCACAACCGTAGTCGCTGCTAACAGTTAATGGCTTGACTTTCCTTATGTTCACTTTAAATGTAAATTTGGAGAGCATTTCAAAACCAAGATTATTATATTTTAATAATCATAAGTCTTAGGCAGTGTTTCAGCAGTTCGGTTGCCGGTTGCTTCGTACCAGTCGCAGATCAGTGTGATCTGACTGTCTGACTGGAAGGAGCCGTGAATACTGAAACAGCACAAACAGGTGCGTGTCGAGCAGTTAGACGGGACTGGAGGAATGTGTACTTTCCTCAGGTATTTTTTTCCTGGTTCAATCATTGAAATTTGATCACTTGAGTTTGTTAAGGCTAACACTGGCTGCGCTCGGAAAAATTTTAATTTTATTTTTTTTATTTGATGTGTAAGGTCTCACCTACTTCCTCGTCGTTCTGTGCTCACAGTCGCAGTAGATTAAAACATTTAATTTAGTTGACATATTCCAGATCGGAAAGGAACCTTGTCGTCTGGTTGGAGGAGGGACATCAGCAAAATAGGACATGGTTACTACTGACAGCTTTCACGCTGATGGCAAGTTCTCTAATACAGAATTTATTTGTACATAACACCACAGACTTTGACAGATATACAAACCAAATGAAATGCACCGTGTGCGATTAATGTAATAGCCTTTGGAATTTGATTCTAATTTAAACGATGCACGTGACGAGCGCACAGGCACGTATGTGTGTTATCGATGCGAAAACGAACTCGCCACTCGCTCCTTTTGTGTGTGTGTCTTATACACTTGCAGCCGCTACCGGGATGCATGTTGTTAGACCTAACAATATGATATACCTCACAGACGGTGTTGTCACAACAGTAAACAGAGGTACACTGCTCTGTTCCAACAAAGATTTTCGGGCGTAATTATATAATATTTATTCAAACTGAAGTTTTCGCGTCTCACAGCTCCTGATCAGATTTGTGCATTCTTCAAACTGGTGATCTGGCAGAGAAGAACGAGGCCTGACATGTCCATTTTGGGGAGATTGGTAATGCGCTAATAACAGACTAGATTAAAGAGGCTTCATAGCGGGAGAGACCTATTACATACGCCTGACGTACCAATTAAGCGAGTGATTGATGCACCTGGTCTTTCACGTACATGTGTGACACTGTTACATTTTCGGTGTGGATAGAGGCTGTTGCAGACTTTCTGCTGGACTGAATTCCCACATCTTGCGTATGTAATGTGTCAGATGGTAGCCTATAGAGCTCATAGAGTGTACTGTCGTGCCCAGGAGGGCTGACAGTAGCTGTCGAAATTAGCCGACCGATACATCTCAATCAGTAGTGTCATATGCCCTCCACTAGGCAGAACTGTGTGATTTAACTCAAAGGCGCAAATGTACTGGTCAAGAATTGAACGCTACCAACTGCGGTAACGGATGGGGTGGATTTATCGGACTAACAGATGATCCAGTAATGACTACTGCGATGAAATGTGATCTCATGTAATTTTGATTCGCTGCTTCCCTGTAGTCTTCATCGTATGTCTGCCATTATGTTTCGTTAAATGAAATATCGTTCACCCTTTATTTTTATCAATAACAACACGCACAAGGCATAGTTCAGTAAGTGTTGGTAGGAGAAATGTTGAACGTTGAAGGGAAGGAAATTGGGAAGCGCCGCCTTGGAGTGCCCGGGCACGTGCTAGCCACTCGCCGGGCTGAGGGATGGCGATACTTTTACGGCAAACGCAGGTGTTAACGAGGCGGGCCGCAGCAGTCATTACGTTTACGAGCGCCGAATCTGTCCGCAGGCGAGGTAAACGAGCGCCCGATAACCGGCCGCGGCCGGCATAAGCACCTGCCCGCCAGATAACGCCTTTGCCGCGAAACATGGGCCCGGCCAGGTACAACCGCCCTGTCCACACCACGCCCGGCGGGGCAGCCGCTTTTTAATTATGTCCTGCATGTGCGATCTGATTGGCTGAAGCCAGTAAAGTAGGTTGTCCTGAAGTGATCTGTACGCCACTACCTCAGGGATTCGTCCATTTGCAGTAGGATTTTGGAACATAAACTGAGTTCGGACATAATGAATTAGCTCGATGAAAACGAACTGTTGACACACAGTCATCATGGTTTCATGAATGCTGTCGACAGGTGATCTCAAATTCATTTCATTTTCCTAAATTTCCAAAAGGCTTTTGATACCGTTCCTCACAAGCAAATTCTAATCAAATTGCATACCTATGAAGTATTGTCTTAATGGTGCCACCGGACATATGATTTTCTGTCAGGAAGGACACAGTTCGTAGTAACTGACGGAAAGTCATCGAGTAGAACAGAAGTAATATCTGGCGTCCCCCAAGGAAGTATAATAGGCCATCTGATATGCCGGCCGATGTGGCCGAGCGGTTCTAGGCGCTTCAGTCTGGAACGGCGCGACCGCTACGGTCGCAGGTTCGAATCCTGCCTCGGGCATGGATGTGTGTGATGTTCCTAGCTTAGTTAGGCTTAAGTAGTTCTAAGTTCTAGGGGACTGATGACCTCAGCTGTTAAGTCCCATAGTGCTCAGAGCCATTTTTTCTTCGCCAAAACCAAATAATTGCGTCATCAGCGCTCGGAGGGAAAAGACATGCTCGCTCTCTTCTGTCATGCTAAAGGGGTGATTTTTGAGCAATATGTGGAGAGTAGATTAAGTGTAAACAGTAATTCACAACTCATGCTCATATTTGCACCGAGATCACCTTCGCCCTGCAATCAGGACTATAAGAAGATGATTTCTGACTTCAGTCGTTCTTTGGCAACACTGCAATGTTCGTCTCTGTGCTGCCCGTTCAACCGTAGCAGCAATACGATATATGAAAACTGAATGCCTGCAACACCCACGAGAGACGCCCCGAGTGACTTTGATGTATTCGGACGATTCAAAGCTACACTGGGTTGGGAGAGGGGAGGGTGGTGGTGAGGGCACGAGGGGCGGGGTGGTGGCGAGCATTTCAGAAGTAATGAGCAGGTGAAAACTGCGATGCTGGAACGGCTGCTTTCGCAACTAAAAGAATTCTTTCCAAGGTATATCCAAGCCCTCCTGAAGTGGTGGGATGCATGCATTACACTTCATAGGGACACATGATAAGATATATCTGTAATTTTTCTCTATTAGTTCAGTTACATAGAAATAAATAAGTACGGTTTTCATTTGAATCACCTTCATATTTTTGTTTTATTTAACCTTAAACCTTATAATTATGTATTCATAATCATCATCAGCAGGAGCATCCAGTGCTGGATAAAGGCTGTCTCCAGATCCATCCATGCGCTACGATCATCAGCTGAAGCATCCATGCTGCCCGTGCGTGGCATTCGTCACGTTCAATTCAGACGTCGTTGAATATTTTCTTATGTCTTGTAACCAGTAAAGACCTTACTTGGTCTGTCTACCACCCATTGGGCCGCCAGTAGGAATTCCTCTTGAAAACTCCGCAATTATTAAAAAACTCGGGATAGTTTGTGAAAAGCAGTCGACTTTATTCCTCAATTTCTATTGATAACTATCCATTCGTCATATTCTACTGCCGGGAATAAAAGAACTCATCAATTGGTTCTCTGATATCTTTGATAATTTGTAAAGTTTATTGATGGTTTAGATTCTAGATTATTTAAAGCTCACTATAACTTATTTGAAGGCTTACTTTGAAACTTGCTGTAATCAGTCAGTAAGCTTGTTGTTGAAGTTCTTCTGGACTACAGTCAAACAATACACTGTTATTCGCTAAAAGAATACGATACAAATATCTCAATTAGCACATATTGAAAGGTCTCTGTTGGATTCCTTTCATGTTAATTTCTTAAATCTGTTGTCATTTACGGCATAAATTCCTCTTCTAAATTTATTGTGGTGTTTCTGACTATCTGGGAGGAGACTGAGCAGTGAAACGTGTTACCTTTACACATAAACAAGAACGATCTGTCACACTACTACACTTTAAAACACAGTTTATATGTAATTCAAGTCACACAGTCTCATACGGAACCTACATCCGCTTTCTTTTATATACTGTATATGATAAGATACTGTCATCCCCCTTCCCTTCTGTGTGAGAGGATGAATGAGCAAATGTATTTCTAGTTGCATGCTTGATGGTAGCAGACAAGCCTGTCTGCTAGAGAACAGTAGGACCAACGTCGGAACAGGTAGCTACGCTTTCTAAAAGCAGAGAGGTTTCTATTCTTAGTATGGTCCTGTCCATCCCTTGTCATGTTTGTATAGGAAGCTGCCTCTCTGGTCACTTCCGTTTGTATCTGTTAAGCACGCTCGGTAGGGGCCCAGGGCAGTCTGTCCGCAGCGAGCGTCTGAAGTGATAAGATCTCCGGCTAAGCGTGTGTCTGCTAAGTCTGTAGGACAATGGATTTCTTAAGTTCAGCCTAACTGAAAAATTAATCACCTTTATTTCAGGTTTAGCTCTAAAATATCTAATCTTATCTTAAATTGCAACGCAGCGTAATTCGAGTGTGAAGTTCAGAATATCTTCTGGTAGTTGCTTTGTCACTACTTTGTGAGTAAAGTGGAACCATGTGTCGATCAGTAACTCTAACTAAGATCATCAATCTTAAATGCGAATGTGCGTAAGATTATAACGTCTCGTCTTGACAATATTTTTCAATATAGCAACTTTTCTTTATGTTCAACCCACGTGGGGTGTACTTTGTGAGACCAGTACCACGTGCTTATACAATTGTTTGACCCATCAGGTTAATAGTAAGACGATAGTAACCAGTTCGAGGTTTTTCTTTTGTAAATTGCGTTTCGATGTAATTTATTTTAATTATCAAAATTATTGTGGAGTTACACTCTTTGTGTAAATCAAGTTGACCACGTGAAGCATGTAGTGTAATCATCAAAGTAGCCCTCAGCTATTCTTTTCGGGAAGATTTCACAGAGAGTTAGTATGAATTTAGTATACCAGTGTGTGGTAATTACATGACGGACAGGATTGCGCTACAAACGTAACTTCTTTGGGTGAAAATTGAATCGGTTGGTTGTCGTTAATTTCCTCTTCCATATGTTTCAACGTTCTTCGTGCGTTATTTTATGAATGCAGTGTTGTATGTAGTCTCCCAATCTTGGCTCCTTATTTGATGTGTTCCGTAAGATTAACTCACATTTACACAATCCTAAATAAGGCACCAGTTTAGTTATGAATCAAGTTTGATATGCTGAAATATTAACGGAACAATGATCAATGTTAAAATAAATGTCCAAATATAAACTGATTTATTTCTTTTTATTTAAATTGTCTTATATATGTCGGGCCATCACGATCAGAGTTCTCAAGCAAACTTCGTCCCAAGGTTCCCATGTACATTGGTACCTTTAACATTCAGACCCTAATTCAACCTGGAAAATTACACAACTTAGTAACAGAGCTAGACCAACAAAAAATTAAGATCTTAGCGTTACAAGAAACTAGATTCACGGATGAAAATACAATAGACTATGGAAACTATCGCATCTTCAAGAGCAAGACTGACAAACGAATTGCCAATGGTACGCCACTCCTGGGCATGGCATTTGCGGTGCACAGAAATATATTAGGCTCAATTAGAGAGGTCTCTTCCATAAATAATCGCCTCATGACCATGCGTATCCAGTGCGCCAACAAGAAATACACATTGATAAATGTTCATGCACCCACAAACATAGACAACAAAAAACGCCAACTACAAACTGAAAAATTCTGGACTAAACTTGAAGATGTCATGGCCAAAATTCCCCGGGATGATATCAAAATCTTAATGGGAGATTTCAATTCACAAATTGGCAGAGAGAAAGAACACCAAAAAACTGTAGGAAAATATCCAGCACACAATTCACCAACAGAAACGGACTGAGATTTATTGAACTATGCCAACAAAATAATCTAAAAATAATGTCTACATCTTTGAGAAAAAAACCTAGAAAACAAAAGACCTGGAGGTCCCCCATACAAGAGATCGGCGAATATCAGATTGACCACATTGCCATCTCCTATTTCGTACAGAAAGAGATCCATGATGTCCAAGTCCGCAGAGGGGCGAACATTGACTCAGACCACTACTTAACACGCATTAAAGTGAAATTCACCCCAAAAAAATTCTATCCGAAGAAAACACACATGATGAAATTTGACACACGAACAATCAAAGAAACCAATCTGAAGGAGGAGTGGGAAACGGAACCAGCTGACTCTTGGGAAAAATTTCGAACAAAAATTACAAAGAAGGCAAAAGAACTGATCCCATTGAAAAAGAACACAAAACACCCCTGGTGGGACTCTGGATGTGAAAAAGCGCTGGAAGAAAGAAAGAAAGCCTTTCTGAAGTATAACAGTAAAAAAATCCCCAGAAAATCTAGATCACTTCCACACCACCAGAAGACAAGTGGCAAAAACAATCAGACAAGTCAAGAGGAAGTACCTCAAGGAACAGTGTGAGTCTATTGAAGAAAATTACCGTAACTATAATGTACGAGACTTCTATAAGACCTTTGCTGGGAGAATCAATTGATACGGCTCACGAAATCTATGTTTCAGAAAACCAGATGGAAAACTAGCGCTCACAAATCTGGAAAATTGTGAGGAGCTGGCAAGATACTTTTCCGGACTCCTCAATTGCCCTGAACCTTCTTCAAGATTCCCTCAAGAAACTGCTGTCTACACAAATCCAGAATCCCCACCACCTATACTAGAGGAGATCCAAAGACATATTCATAGACTGAAAAACAACAAGGCATCCGGAGAAGATAATATCACTGCAGAACTACTTAAAAATCTTGGACCAAATTCCCTCAAAGAACTCACTCAAATCATCACAGACATTTGGCAGACAGAAAAACTACCAGAAGATTGGAAATGCGCCCTAATTCATCCACTGCATAAAAAGGGAGACATGGCAGATATAAACAACTATCGAGGAATCTCCCTTCTCCAAGTCACTTATAAAATCCTCTCAGCTTGTCTTCTTCAACGAACACAAGAACAACTCGAACACAGTATTGGTGAATACCAAGCTGGCTTTCGCCCTCACCGATCCTGTGCAGAACAAATTTTCAATTTGAAGACAACACTAAAATACAAAGCAGTCAGAAACAGTCCGATCATTTGTTCCTTTGTTGATTTCGCAAAGGCTTATGATTCAATCGATAGGCAATCTCTCTTTATTATCCTTGAGGAGCTAGGACTCGATCCGAAAACCCTAAACCTTATCAAAGAAACGCTCACAAACACAACTTCTAAGATAAAATTCCTGGGTGAAATATCAGAGCCCTTCCTGATCAAAACCGGCGTCAGACAAGGTGACGGCTTGTCTCCACTCCTCTTCAACCTTGTCTTAGACAAAGTCATCCGAGAATGGGAAAAAGAACTGAAGAATCAAAATTACTGGAAGCCTATACAACTAGGAAGATCTAAAGATGGTATTAAAATTTCATGCTTGGCATTTGCAGATGACGTGGCCATTCTAGCAGAAAACGAGACCACAGCAATTAAACAGATAGACATTCTCAAAGAATGCGCCGAAAAAGTTGGGCTACAAATTTCCTTCCAAAAAACCAAATTCATCTGCTCAAAATTTGAAACTCAAAAACTGACTACAAAATATGGACAAATTGAGAGAGTTCCATTCTTTAAATACTTAGGCGAGGTCCTAGAACCCACAGGGGGAGAGAAAACTGCACAAAAAGTTCGACTGCAAAAACTGAAAAGAGCATACTGGAAAACCCACAACATCTACAATAAAAAGTGTCTCTCCATTCACTCAAAAATACGACACTACAATACAGTAATCAAGCCCGAAGCACTATATGCCAGCGAAACACTCACACTCCATAGAAAAGGCGACCTGGAAGGCGTCCTGAAAGAGGAACGCAAAATTATCAGAAAGATTCTTGGCCCAAAAAGAACTGAAGATGGATACAGGTTACAGTCTCGGAAAACTACAGAAAAATTATCTAACCTCGCCGCAGACATCCGGAAAAGAAGACTAAAATTTTACGGTCATATCCACAGACTCCCAACACCCAGACTCTCCCACAAAATTTTAATATACATTGAAAAATTGAAAACCATACCCTGGATACAAGAAACCAAAACAGATCTAGCAAATGCACAAATAAATTCTTCAGAAGTTATAAACAGAAATGTATACAGGCAAAAAATCAATAGTTGGAAAGTACAACCCGAGAATGAAGTTTGCAAGAGACAGGGGACAAAATGGACAGAGGAAAGAAAGAGAATTCGTGGGGAAAGAATGAGAGAATTTTGGAGAATTAAAAAATTGAATCGGAAAAGCTTTGCGTGATCCGTATGGGTCCAATCGCACATAATCACCGGTTATCGTAAAATGAGTACTAAAAGATTATAATTAATGTTAGTCTGGTTGGGAATTTGGTAAGCTAGACTGGATACCTGGTGAAACAGTTGCGCAGTAATCCAAGGTTAACTTCCTCAGATAGCTCACAGCTTTTAACCCACTTTTATGGTCTTGAATATCAGCACCGCTTTCAGAACAAATTAATGCAACAACATTACAGTGTTCCTGTATTGTTTTGCCAGTTTATGAATCTAAAAGATTAATTCATATAAAGTGTGCTAAATGCTTTGAATTTTAGTGTCAGCCAGTTGAAAATTCTCTGGAGTTCAGACTTCTTAACGTCGCATGTTGTGTTCCGTACTAAAATTCGGCGCAGGTGGAGTTAATGACTTGCGTTGGATTCCCCGTAATGAGCTCGGCCGATTTGCTTTTGTCTGTGGTAGGATGACTGCATGTGTTTAATGAAAATCTGTTCTTTTTGCTGGGTCGTCCAGGTCAAGACCTGAACCACATACCACTCCCTATGCGCATTGTTTGTAATTTACACCGTGCTGCGTAACTTTTTTTTATATCTATTACGTCCTTTTTTTCTGCAGGCGTTATAGATTACGAGACAGATGAAATGAAAAGCTCCGTCGTTAATCTTCGTAGGTCTGACATTTTAATGACTTTCCTTAAAACATTAAAATATTTTTTAGTGAATGCTGATTATGTTGTATCCTGAATTATTCTGGCCTTTTACTTTTGCATTTCATTTTAATCCCCTTTGTTGTCCACAGCTTGCTTTTTTCTTAGTGCACTTTCTGGATTAATTCTTAAGAACGCTAATTTCGATTATTGACACAAATGTACAATGGAATGTATTTAATTTCCCGTCAGTATCTCTTGCTGTATATACCACCTCATTTCAATTCATGTAACTTATTTTTGAAACATTGCATCCCGTTATTATTAATAACCGTCACTATTGTGTATGAACATGCCTCAGACCTATAGCATTGTTTATTTCTATTAATTTTGCATAATGACCAAATAGTCGATTAACAAATGATTTACACGTTAATGGTTTCAGGCTTAGCACTGTCTACAAAACTGTTATCATTTAGAGTTCTGTGAGCGAGTTGAGAAATTTACAACTTATCAAATCGAAAGAGGCAAATGATGATTCCAGTTCGTTTTTTTTAATCTTTTAAGAAATGTACGATGAAATGTCCACGAACTACTAACTGTTTCTTCTTGTTTTACAGGAAGCTCAATAATACATGTAGATTTAACTTAAATTCTGAAAGGTTCCTAGAGGGAATCTAATGACTGTTAAAATTAGAAGAGAAGTATTCTGCAGCATCAATTCACAAGCAGATGCTTCTAGTTTCTGATAGCCGCAAAAACGGCTTGTAACAATATTGTTGACGTTGTGTCTGACTTTTACAGATGCTGAATGGGATCGATGACCTCGCTGTTTGGTCCTGTCTTTCGAATCGACCAACCAACCAACCGTTGCTGCAACTCCGCCTTTTTCCACATTCAGTTTACACGATAATCACGCTCTGAACATCAGCCTCTTCCGTGTTTTCCCCATCTTCTAGACATACAAGAAGCTCTCTTACCTTGTTTTCCAAACCCGTAATGAAACAAAATAGTTTTACTTTTCTGGAAACTGTTACGAATCTTTTCGTCCTGTTCTGATCTTCACAGTTCAGTCTGAGTCTGTGATCTGTCACCAATGATCTCATAATTCACAGGGCACTAATCCCTACTATTGCTTTCTTCCTATCTGAAACAGACATAGAAGAGACTACTGTTATTTATTGTAGTGTTCTCGTTTCATTGATTTAGCTATCACACAGATGTTTTTTGCTCTGTTATACCGTGACTCATCGGTTCTTCACTCATCATCATGAGGTGGGGCTGTGGTTTCGACGGTTGTGGCAACACTTAGCTATTGTTGTTAAAAGTTATTGTAATAAGGTTAACGATCCCGGCGGTTAACGCCTAGGCCTACAACCACGAATGAGACTCGTGATAAGGAAGTTGGGCCATAAACGATAACCATGAGCCTGCCTCGTGATACTTTGTGCGTAACACACGTAAACAAAACGAGCGTGGCCCTTGGTACGTCAGGCGGGACAAGCGACAACAACACGAGTCTGACTCGTTGTTCAAGAGTTCTCGTTAGTCTCTTACTTCAGTTTCGTGTCCTCCTTCGTTGCGTTTACACGTGTCAGTTCTAATTCCCTGGGAGAATTAAACAACCCATTTACCTATCATGTCAGAAAAAAGAACATTTAATAGTGATGATAGAAGTGATAAGTGTGTTTTTATTACAGATATGCCAATAAAACTACCCGCGCAATATTGGGATCACTTTCCGTAACATATAGATCCCACAACATTGAAAAATCGTCTAACAAATGCGTGCAAAGTATATACAAGAAATAAGAAACGGAGTGTGACTGTAAAAACTGTCGAGATGTGTTATACGTGTCTCATTGTTTCGAAAATTATCACACGGCTGAAGATTGTTAATTGTCTACGAGTGCTCTCAAAACATAATTAATTTACACTAAGTATTAATTTACAATTTGTTACTGACAAATTATCCATTTGCATTGTTCAATGATGAATCGATCAGATTTACTTCCCAGACATCTTAAAATTAACGTTGTGCCCAAACATTGTTTAGTATTCCACAATTCCTAACATTGCGCCGAATATACATGTCATATGACGCATACATTTTGCGCAGGTTCGAGCACCCGGCTAAACAGCTCGATGCGCGACCGTCCTTCTTGCTTACTGTGGTCCGAGCAGTTGGGAGACAGAAGTTACGTCAAGGGGGTTAACGTTGACTTTTATACTTACGCCTTTCTCTGCCTCTAATGCATGAAATAGGATTCCCGTAAACATCGTGTAATGGTGTGACGAAGTTTCAGATAGAATACCTGGGATGTGACGAGCGTGATGTTAGTGGCGATGGGGATCAACGCGCGCCCTCGAAGCTTCATGGCCTAGAGTCGCCGCCGCCACGGCGATCGATTTGCTGAGCCGTTAATCGTAACTATAGCTGTCGCCATTGTCCTCAATTAGCCGTGAGGATGGAGGCGCTTCGCGTGTGACGGAGTGCCTCTAGAGGAACACCCGTGACGGAGCGGGGGAGGAGACTTCACCTACCCAGGAACCGAAACCCAAGTTGATACCGACTACCGCTTCTTATTCGTAGATGAGCTCTCACAAGTGGCCGTGAATCAGCAGACGCGACTGGAAAAAATTATAACAGTTATGATGACCGGGTATCTATTTCCGAAGCTGTACAACGACAAAATTAGGAATTTGGATAAGTATCGTTATGTGCCTTTGAAAGGGCACGGCCAACTTCCTTCCCCATCCTTCCCTAATCCGATGGGACCGATGACCTCGATGTTTTATATATTCTTGTTTGCTAAAGCTTTTAATTACACACAATATCTTTAGATTTTACTTACTTGCGGAAAAGTTTTGCTTTATACGCAGCAGTTTAAGGGTCTGCAGCATCGATAAGTGACAAGCTGAACTTCAGCTACACTAGAGTCAAAATGGCGGACGCATGTGGTTACTTACGTCACTCCAACAGTGATTTGACTGGAATGAGATTTTCACTCTGCAGCGGAGTCTGCGCTGATATGAAACTTCCTGGCAGATTACAACTGTGTGCCGGACCGAGACTCGAACTCGGGACCTTTGCCTGTCGCGGGCAAGTGCTCTACCAACTGAGCTACCCAAGCACGACTCACGCCCCCGGAGTAGACAACATTCCATTAGAACTACTGCCAGCCTTGGGAGAGCCAGTCCTGACAAAACTCTACCATCTGGTGAGCAAGATGTATGAGACAGGCGAAATACCCTCAGACTTCAAGAGGAATATAATAATTGCAATCCCAAAGAAAGCAGGTGTTGACAGATGTGAAAATTACCGAACTATCAGTTTAATAAGTCACAGCTGCAAAATACTAACGCAAATTCTTTACAGACGAATGGAAAAACTGGTAGAAGCGGACCTCGGGGAAGATCAGTTTGGATTCCGTAGAAATGCTGGAACACGTGAGGCAATACTGACCCTACGACTTATCTTAGAAGAAAGATTCAGGAAAGGCAAACCTACATTTCTAGCATTTGTAGACTTAGAGAAAGCTTTTGACAATGTTGACTGGAATACTCTACTTCAAATTCTGAAGGTGGCAGGGGTAAAATACAGGGAGCGAAAGGCTATTTACAATTTGTACAGAAACCAGATGGCATTTGTAAGAGTTGAGGGACATGAAAGGGAAGCAGTGGTTGGGAAAGGAGTGAGACAGGGTTGTAGCCTGTCCCCGATGTTATTTAATCTGTATATTGAGCAAGCAGTAAAGGAAACAAAAGAAAAGTTCGGAGTAGGTATTAAAATCCATGGAGAAGAAATTAAAACTTTGAGGTTCGCCGATGACATTGTAATTCTGTCAGAGACAGCAAAGGACTTGGAAGAGCAACTGAACGGAATGGACAGTGTCTTGAAAGGAGGGTATAAGACGAACATCAACAAAAGGAAAACGAGGATAATGGAATGTAGTCGAATTAAGTCGGGTGATGCTGAGGGAATTAGATTAGGAAATGAGACACTTAAAGTAGTAAAGGAGTTTTGTTATTTGGGGAGCAAAATAACTGATGATGGTCGAAGTAGAGAGGATATAAAATGTAGAATGGCAATTGGAAGGAAAGCGTTTCTGAAGAAGAAAAATTTGTTAACATCGAGTATAGATTTAAATGTCAGGAAGTCGTTTCTGAAAGTATTTGTATGGAGTGTAGCCATGTATGGAAGTGAAACATGGACGATAAATGGTTTAGACAAGAACAGAATAGAAGCTTTCGAAATGTGGTGCTACAGAAGAATGATGAAGATTAGATGGATAGATCATATAACTAATGAGGAGGTATTGAATAGAATTGGGGAGAAGAGGAGCTTGTGGCACAACTTGACTAGAAGAAGGGATCTGTTGGTAGGACATGTTCTGAGACATCGAGGGGTCACCAATTTAGTATTGGAGGGCAGCGTGGAGGGTAAAAATCGTAGAAGGAGACCAAGAGATGAATACACTAAGCAGATTCAGAAGGATGTAGGCTGCAGTAGGTACTGGGAGATGAAGAAGCTTGCGCAGGATAGAGTAGCATGGATAGCTGCATCAAACCAGTCTCAGGATTGAAGACCACAACAACAACAACAACAACAGTGTATGTGGCAGAGTTGGTTTGGATGGGATGGGATAACCCAGTTACAGTGCTGTTTGTTACCGTTATGGAGCTGTCATTAGTATTATATTTGGTTTTAATGCTGCTGTAAAGCTTTTTGATGATGGAAAATTTATAACCATTATTGTGTGCTACCATTTTCATCGTCTAATGTTCTTGTAATTTTTCTTCGGCTTCATGAATATTCCGTTATATGACATAAACGTAAAATTTTCTATGAGAGATATTCGCTGTTGTCTGACGATAGAATTAGTTACGGTGAAACAAATCATTTATTCAAACAGTGTAGGTGGTGGCTTCAACTTTTCCACAGTGATCTTAGAATCGTCATGGAGAAAATAATGAATTTTGCTACAAGGCGGTTGCTGTGACAGTACGTGTAGTCGGTGCAAATTCGTAATTAATTTCATAAACAGTGAAAATGAGCTTCCTGATGTACTCCCCGATAGTGTGCTTTCCGCGGTCGTGCCGCCTCGACTTTCATCACTGCTATCATTCCAGTAATCGCGTGCCACCTTGATGCCAGTAAAAGGCCGTAATTTAGCGTCATTGTTCCGAAGTAGACATACTGCCTCAGGGGAATAAATTGCTGATATGCAGATACGATTAATCACGAGTTGTGAAATGTCAATAATCATTGCACAACTTACGCCTGAGTTCTTTTGTAAAATTTTTTTACTTGTCACAAGTCGTGATTAATCACATTTGTAGATGATAATTAAGTAATCGAAGCTAGTTAGCATTTCTGGCAACTGAGATTGATGTAATACATATTTTTCAAGTCAAAAGCAGTAATCATTCGATTTGTGCGACCAGATGCTGAAAAATATATTAAAATTCCTCAGCACCTAGTATTATCTTTTATTAATTTTTACATTTGAGGTATTACGAAGTAATATTGTTTTAATCACTTTCATTTTGTCTCATGCATATGCCACAAAACTTGACATTGCTAATATATTACCCAGTTGAACTAAATTAATGCCGTAAAAAGTAGTAAAACCTACTTAGAATAGTCATTTGCTGTAGTAACTGCATGCATATTCGTTTACTAACAAAATGTGTTGTGCAAAAGGCAGTCTGTTTATAAACGAATAGTATAAATATTATTTTGTAACCTCCACAAATATACGAATGACTTTGTCATTAGAAACAACAAACTGTGAGCAGGCATTTGATTCATCCTGTACATTAAACAAAGTCAACGTTTGTGGCGTGAATACAAATATGGGCGTTTTTCAACTATGTGACCACAAAAATTCACTGGCAGAACCATCTGATGTCCTTCATTTCCCATTACATATGGCTTGTGATGTTTTCTTGTGTCTTCAGTCTAGCGAAGAACTTCGTTCATTCAACCATCATCCATTTTCCTGACCACACAGATTCGTTGTGGAAACTCTGTTTAGTTTATCTGAAGCACACTGACACATTTACTCTACTTTCTCCTTCTTTTGGTGTCAATTGGGGAGGACGTTTCACCATCGTAGGTTTAGTTTTCCCATTTGTGCAGTCGATGCCGGAAAACAAGACCTCATTTCTTTATCGTAAGCAGTTTACTAAAGTCTACTTTCCCTTCAGAAGCACCCCAGAGTTGTTTCGGAACTTCATTAGAGGATCAAGGGCTTTTTCTGCACTAGGCTGACTTCAGCAGAAGACAATGAATGACTCAATTAATTGTCAGTATTTGATTGTATAATTGTAAATAAGATGTACATTTAGTTAGAGTAATCTCTGGACGACGTGTATTATCTTTGATGATAATTAGTATACGCATAGAGTTTAGCTTTGGTAACTACCGCTGAAATTTCACAACAACGAAGTCGCGACAATTGGGGAACTTTCTTACTACCAGATATGAACTATCTCTTAACTAGTAATACTGCAGTAGCCGGTTGTCGTGCTACATTTCATTTGCATCGTATTGATGATACTGGAAATTCTTCATAGTCGCCTGCAGAAGTCATAGATCCCACAGAAGGCCCGACATTTTGTTTTGCAAATTGTAGGTAGCTTCGTCTTGTAGCAGCTACAAGATAGAAAAGTGTTGGTGAATGAAGGATAACATACGTCTATTTTTTGAAACACTATTTCGTTTAATAATGTTTTGTTGTATAGTCAGTGTCCGTATCTTTTGTAACAGTATTAGTGTTCAAGTTAGGTCATACATTTCATGGATTATCACTACACCTGTGGCGAGATTTCCTTCATAATACTAGGTTTTTACTCATTCCTTACTACTAAAGATTTTAGGTGTTACGTGTTAAAAGTGTGAGTGTAAACTCAGTGCTGGCAGTTTCTGAACTAACAAAATTAGCTATGGACGTGCAGTACAGCAGTTAAATGAAGTAAAAGTATTATTGTAATTAATCAGTCGTACATAGTTTTTGTTTATTTCGTTATCTAGCTCTGAAATATAATAAACTTTCGATGTGCAGGAAGAACGTTAATTACATATTTGACGTCAGTAACGAACATAAATGTTTTTGCATATTGAATGGTGCTGTATATAGAAGACAGCTAAATGTGCGTGACAGTTATTGCTGTTTGTTTTGGAAAAGAGAGAACAACTATTGCATCTGTTAAACGCTAGCAAAATTTCTACGATTTCATGGTGCTGGCGTTATTAGCAACGTCATCTGATCCGCTTTGTTCCTGTGACTGATATATTAACGGTTGTCTTGTTTCCCCGAGATTTTAATTACTTTCTAAGTTATACATGTATAGAATGCCTTTGGTAATTACAGAGCCAAGCGGGTAACGGCTATGTGAAACGATTTATGGGTAGAATAATGGGATGCTAACTGTCGCCTAACGCCAAGATTTCGAAGTTCACAAAAGAAACTGCAGCATAAAATCGTTTCAATAAAAGTTCAAATTGCCCTAAAATATTAGTCTTTGTCACGTTACTGCTTTCCGAATAGGCCTATGTGTGTTTCCATTTTTCATTCAGTTTCTTGTGTATGGTTTGTTTATGACTGTAAATTCTGATTTTTGCGTGAAACTTGGACGACACTGAGAATAATGACTAGTAATGGATGGTCGTGGTAACACTGGGCGAAGCTTCAGGTTTTTCGTTTTTCTCTTCACGTGTGTGGCGTTTCCCTTCGAGAATATTAACAGCTCTATGGCCAAACAGCCACACTTATTGACGATATTTTACAAGCGTATCCCGTGTAAGTGGGTCGATGTTGGGTTATCTTCATTTTATGTTTAGCTAATTCTTTTCCCGCCTCAATACATCTATATCTATATTCCGCAAGCCACCTTACGGTGAGTGGCGGGAGGATAATTTGTGTACCAGTGTCAGTTACCCATTTTCTGTTCCAGTTGCGTGTGGTTGGCGGGAAATACGGTTGCTAGTGAACCTCCGCATGGGCTCGAATCTCTTTGAGTTCATGTTAATGGTCTTTTCGCGAGGTATACATAGGACGAAGCAATATAAGAATCAATATATAGGCTGACTCTTCTAGGAACGTATGCTTTCGGAACTTTAACAATAAACCACACCCTGGATGCAGAACGCCTCTCTTGCCCTCTCCCACTGTAGTCGGCTGAGCATCTCCGTGACGCATTTGCACTTACTAAATGAACGTGTAACGAAACGCACTGTTCTCCTTTGGATCTTCTATATTTTCTGTATCAACCCTACATGGTACGGATCCCAGACGGACGAGCTGTATTCAAATATAGGTCGAACAAGGGTTTTGTAAGGTATTTACTTTCTTGATGGACAACTTATCCTAAGGATTCTTCCACTAAATATCAGTCTTACATCTGCCTTACTCGCGATTAATTTTCTGTGGCCGCATACTTATAGATATTTTATGGGAGTAACTGCTTGCAGTGATTGTTCTGAGATTGTGTAATCATACAATATAGACCATTCTGTCCATGTATTCGCTGCACTTTCCATTTGTTTATGTTGAGGATCAGTTGCCACTACCTGCAACAAGCGTCGATCCTCTGCTGGTGGTGCTGCATTTCACTGCGCTTTTCTAGCATCATCACTTCACTGTATACAATGGCATCATCCGCGAAAAGCCTCATGGTACTTCCGACGTTATCTTGTAGCTCAGATATTGCGGAAATGGAAAGTGCTACTGATGAGCGGTTTTCACAGAGAGGGTTGCTGGTCAGGACTCCTGCTGTTAGCCAATAAACAGGTTGTAATAATTCTTAGAAAGTGTATTTTTTGTGCAAACATACACTTTTTAAATGGAACAGGCCTATTGACACTAGCATACTAAAAATAGCGTAAAAAGGAATGTCGGTGGCGTTTGTTGCAGGAGTCTAGTGCGATTCGTTTACGAGATGTCTTATTTTGAAAAGTTCCCACGCCGTCACTTCTTTCTGCCACTCAACCTGCGTAGTTGCTAAGTACGATGTTGTTAGGTTTGCTTACAATGTGCTTGTGTGTTTCTTGAGTGTACTGCGACGTACTATTGAGTTAGTGTGTGACAGTCTAGGCAGTAACCGTAAGTGGACAATGGGATTTACCAGTGCAGAAAAAGCCGACGTCTTCATGATGGCCGGCCGCGGTGGCCGTGCGGTTCTAGGCGCTCCAGTTCGGAACCGCGCTGCTGCTACGGTCGCAGGTTCGAATCCTGCCTCGGGCATGGATGTGTGTGATGTCTTTAGGTTTAAGTAGTTCTAAGTCTAGGGGACTGATGACCTCAGATGTTGAGTCCCATAGTGGTCAGAGGCATTTGAACCATTTTTTCTTCATGATGTGTAGAGAGTATAGGAAGAATGCAGCTCGTTCTTGCACAATGTATGCGCCAACATATCCCAATAGAAGTCAGCCATCTCGGCAATTACATCCATGCTCAGAAAAAACAACACTTTGAACGACTAGAGATAGGAAGTCCATATTCACAGAACATGTACATTAGTATGTTCTGCAGAAATGATTATCACTTGAACCATGTCGGCCCAGCGGATTCGAGGACAGCATCGATATCGCGGCGCAACACTTCCGGTAAAATGTGCCTGCGGCTCTTGTTGTCGCTGTGAACGGAAGTTACTGGATCAGTGTGACTTGAGCAGAGTGCAGGACGAGTTAACAGGTGTAGAAACGTGGGTTGTTTGCTGAGTTGAGTGATCGAGCGAGCGCAGGCCTACCTTCGTGACGTATGCGCTGCGGCCTGTCTTTCTCGTAGGCCTCGCGCGAACCGTACCGTCAAATCAGTGAGTCTCAAAGAGGGCGCGTTATTGGGATGAGCGAATGTGACGCATCCATCCAGGGAACTGCTGCTCGCATGGGACGAAGTGTTTCGGCAGTGCAACGGGTGTGTGCAGAATGGTTCACGGAAGGCTGTAGAACACTACGAGATGGGTCAGGTCACACCACCCAGACCAACCCCCGAGAAGATCGACACCTTGCTCGAATGGCATTGCAGGACAGATTTACGTCCTCCTCGACGCTGGCGCAATAGTGGAACAGGTTAACACTTCGTACAATATCAGGAGTGACAGTCCGTCACTATTTATTACAGCGTGGGCTACGTGCGCGTAATCCACTTCTCCGCCTACTTTTGACGAATGTGCAGAAAGATGCTAGGCGGCAATGGTGTATGGTACGACGTCACTGGGGACAGGAATGGTATCAGATACTGCTTTCGGACGAATCCAGGTTCTGTTTGTTTGAAAATCATGGTCACATTTTGGTTCGCCGCAGTCAGGGGGAGCGGCATGACGTGACTGCAATCGCACAAGCCATATAGCGCCAAATCACGGCCTTAACGTGTGGGGTGCTACTGGGTACAACCGCAAATCGCAGGTATAGGTGCGTGACCCACGTGAATGACATCCTACGATCCGTAGTAGCCATACCCTTTCTGCACAACACCCCAGACAATGCACGACCACATTGCTGCACGAACACGTGCCACCTTGACTTCACAGGGTGTCAGTCTTTTGCCCTGGCCCGTCAGATCACCAGACTTGTCGCCAATCGAAAATGTGTAGGATATGGCGAAACGGCGGATGCGCCGTTGTGACCGAGTGCCAACCACCACAGATGAGCTTTGGAACCAGGTGAACACAGCATGGATGGCTATACCACAGGACGCCATTCGCGCCATTTACCCGTCAGTGCCATCACGCAGGGAACAAGTAATCAGCCACATGCTGAACCGAGGTGACTGAAATGCTAATCATTTCTGCAGAACATACTGATGTACATGTCCTATGGATATGAACATCTATCTCTACTCGTTCAAGGTGTCTTTTCTGATCATGAGTGTATTTATCAACCTCTTGAACCAGTTAGTTGAAAGTGATAGTGTAACATCTAGACAACGCACAAAAGAAAACAAGTGACGATAGAAGAGGCGGAAATTAATGTTCTTGCTGCTGCTGTTGCAGTTGATCCGCACGTTAGATCCCGCGCTATCGCCATAAGGCTGGAGTGGGGTGCTGACCCTATTTGAGGACACAAAAATTTATTTTCACCACGTTAATTAAAACAGAGCACTGGTAACAACACGATGATTAATTATTATTTGCAAATTGAGGTGATCTACACTGATTATTCAATTCTATGAAGGCAATGAGAATAATTCAAAGAATTTTAAAAGAAAAACAGCCTTATGGCCCCAAATTTAAATTAATATAAAATTACGGTACACAAATATAACCTTAACGTAACTACAGATATGAGCTCTCTAGTCAGTTATCTGGACTCGGAAATATGAAAAATAACAATTTGTGAAAGCTATTAGGTTTCAAAAAATACTCAAATAGCAATATCTCATAAATACGTGAATTACTATTATGGAAAACATTCGACACTATGATGTTATGGTAGCCTGAAAGATCTACACAGCAATCAGCACATTCTCGACATATGGCGTTCACATCGGCCGCGCGCCAGAAATTCCGTGCTCGAGAGCTCAAGTGACAACAACGGGCAGGAGGGCCTGCGCACATTAATAACGGCTTCTAGAACACACAAACCTAGTATTAATACACAGTTCACTGAAATACTGAAACTAACAGCCAAACACTGGGTAGCACCAAATGCAGGAAGAGATGTGAAACGTCTGATTTGACCCATTCGGGTTTTTGAAAGCCTGCGACTGTGAAAACAATAGGTTTATTTATAAATAAATATTCTTCTACCAGTCACGATTATTTTATTTACTTTTCGCACGACCCGTTTCGGGAAATGATTCCCATTTTAGAGTGCGTTTTTTTGTGTGCATTAAGCCATTTCTATTGATGTTGTCAATATGTGAGAGTCTGCTTCATTTCGTTGACTTTTACTGCAATATATAAGAAACATGCGATTTTTTAGAAGTTTATCGATTCTTTTGTGAAGTTAGTGGCGAAATTTAGAAGAATTCTTACTTAATGTTTTCTAATGGTCCATTTGTGCAGAGTCTCACACACACTAAACATCACACACAGCTTGTTGTACACTTTACACATCGAAAATATCTTATACAAACAAAATAGTTACAGAAATCTCTTTATGAGTAGTCCACAGAGATAACATTATAGGTCTTCCACAGATTATGATATGCTTTTGTACAGAGGTTATTTATCTTAAAATTTGGCTCATAAATTACTTATATCGATTTTACAATTGTGCTTATTTCTGTGTTTTACTATTTTTATTTAAGTATACTGTCGAAACGTCTGAAGAAATTCACTGATTCACTTTCAAGCTTTTCGTTTAATATTTTATCTTCACATTTTCTGCAATGTGAATATATATCCAGTTCTTGCAGCGAATCCATTTTATGTCCTTTATTTACTCGGTGGAGTACTTAGAGCAAAATGTCAATTTTTCCAAATGGGTGTCCTCATCTACATCACTCCTATAAAATTCTATTTTCTTTAGGCAAGGTCAAAAGTTATAGTGTGACAACCGCAGTTGCTAAAGCAACAGTTCATTACACAATCTCCAGTGATGTGAAATTTCACTTCATAAATTTATAAATCACAACTAGCTCAAGGTGATAATGACCAGACAACCCGCACACAACCTTAAATACCAAAGCACCGTTTGACGGCGCAAAATTGTTACTATTATAGTTGTCAACAAAAAGGAAGTTGACAATTTCAATTTAAATTAGCGGTTGAAGTTTTATACAGAGTATAAACTTTGATTCATAAAATTGACCACTTAACATATTAACAATAATAACCAAAAAAGGAATTGCCGAATATCGGCCACACTTGCAATGTTACAAAACCAGGGCACAACGCCGTTGCATGGACTTGCAATACGGAGTATCCCGGACGCACGTCCAAGTGGTTTAAGGAACGACTAGAAAAAATCAAAGCGGCTACACGGGGAAATGACATCCAAAATTCCACCACAGAATGGCTCACCATTTAAAGCTAGTCCAGGAGCTCGCCGTTAACATGCACGCCAGGGCAAACTCCCGCGCTCTCCTCAGGATTCGAGATAGACACTACTTTTAAACAGAGCCTATGTTGACCGGCGACTGTTTCCGCACTCCAGTTCCGCTCGCCGCCAGACCCAGACTCCGCAATGTCAACACCGTGCGTCCTCGCAGTAGACCAAGCGCCGACTGACTACTCGCGATGCTCCGTGCGCTGTCCTCCCTCTGTCACTGCCCCGACCGAGGCTCCTCAAGCTCGCGAACCGCGGCCGTCTTAAATAGAGGGCGCTAGCCAACCAGGACGCCGTAAAGCGCGTAACTTCGACAGAGAACTATCCTGCCAAGAGCATCGCAGGAAGTCACGGCTCAGTAAGTATCCTACGTATTCTAGCTGCATGGAAACGATTATGAGACTCGTGTTAACATCAGTACATGGACAGTAAGACAGGATACTCCAGATGTATCATGTATGTTGTTTAGTGAGGAAGCCACATTTACCAGTCATGGCCAGGTAAACCGCCGAAACATGCACTATTCGTCTGTTGGACAATCCTCGTTGGTTTCGTCTGGTGGAACTTCAGCGCCCATGGATTGTGAACGTGTGGTGTGGAATAGTGAACCATCAGCTCATAGGCCAGTTTTTCGTAGACGGAACACTGAACGCGCACAATTATCGCAGCATCCCAGCAGACTTCTACGGATGCTAGAAAACGTCCCTCTGCAGATTTGGAGAAACCTGTGGTATCGAATGAATCAACAAGTTTACTGTTAAAAGTAAGTGTTTATTTATAGCCAAGCTCGTTTCGAAGGTTTAAACCTCCATCATCACGTGTATTTACTTGCCTTAATGTGACATATTTGTGTTTTGTGTTACGATTTTGGGGTAACTTGTGGTACTGTCGTTACACATCACATATTTTGTCAAAAAGACAATTTTGTGAACAAGACCATCTTTAGAATGAGATTTTCACCCTGCAACGGAGTTTGCGCTGTTATGAAACTTCCTGGCAGATTAAAACTGTGTGCTGGACCGAGACTCGAACTCGGGACCTTTGCCTTCCGCGGGCAAGTGCTCTACCATCTGAGCTACTCAAGCACGACTCACGCCCCGTCCTCACACCTTTACTTCCGCCAGTACCTCGTCTCCTACTTTCCAAACTTTACAGAAGCTCTCCTGCGAACCTTGCAGAACTAGCACTCCTGGAAGAATGGATATTGCGGAGGCATGGCTTAGCCACACATGTTTCCAGAATGAGATTGTCTCTCTGCAGCGGAGTGTGCGCTGATTTTTAAGACCATCTTTGTTTACAAAATATGACACCCATGAACCATGGACCTTGCCGTTGGTGGGGAGGCTTGCGTGCCTCAGCGATACAGATGGCCGTACCGTAGGTGCAACCACAACGGAGGGGTATCTGTTGAGAGGCCAGACAAACATGTGGTTCCTGAAGAGGGGCAGCAGCCTTTTCAGTAGTTGCAGGGGCAACAGTCTGGATGATTGACTGATCTGGCCTTGTAACATTAACCAAAACGGCCTTGCTGTGCTGGTACTGCGAACGGCTGAAAATAGGGGGAAACTACAGCCGTAATTTTTCCCGAGGACATGCAGCTTTACTGTATGATTAAATGATGATGGCGTCCTCTTGGGTAAAATATTCCGGAGGTAAAATAGTCCCCCATTCGGATCTCCGGGCGGGGACTACTCAAGAGGACGTCGTTATCAGGAGAAAGAAAACTGGCATTCTACGGATCGGAGCGTGGAATGTCAGATCCCTTAATCGGGCAGGTAGGTTAGAAAATTTAAAATGGGAAATGGATAGGTTAAAGTTAGATATAGTGGGAATTAGTGAAGTTGGGTGGCAGGAGGAACAAGACTTTTGGTCAGGTGATTACAGGGTTATAAATACAAAATCAAATAGGGGTAATGCAGGAGTAGGTTTAATAATGAATAAAAAAATAGGAGTGCGGGTTAGCTACTACAAACAGCATAGTGAACGCATTATTGTGGCCAAGATAGACACAAAGCCCATGCCTACTACAGTAGTACAAGTTTATATGCCAACTAGCTCTGCAGATGATGAAGAAATTGATGAAATGTATGACGAGATAAAAGAAATTATTCAGGTAGTGAAGGGAGACGAAAATTTAATAGTCATGGGTGACTGGAATTCGTCTGTAGGAAAAGGGAGAGAAGGAAACATAGTAGGTGAATATGGATTGGGGGGAAGAAATGAAAGAGGAAGCCGCCTTGTAGAATTTTGCACAGAGCATAACTTAATCATAGCTAACACTTGGTTCAAGAATCATAAAAGAAGGTTGTATACGTGGAAGAATCCTGGAGATACTAATAGGTATCAGATAGATTATATAATGGTAAGACAGAGATTTAGGAACCAGGTTTTAAATTGTAAGACATTTCCAGGGGCAGATGTGGATTCTGACCACAATCTATTGATTATGAACTGCAGATTGAAACTGAAGAAACTGCAAAAAGGTGGGAATTTAAGGAGATGGGACCTGGATAAACTGAAAGAACCAGAGGTTGTAGAGAGTTTCAGGGAGAGCATAAGGGAACAATTGACAGGAATGGGGGAAAGAAATACAGTAGAAGAAGAATGGGTAGCTCTGAGGGATGAAGTAGTGAAGGCAGCAGAGGATCAAGTAGGTAAAAAGACGAGGGCTAATAGAAATCCTTGGGTAACAGAAGCAATATTGAATTTAATTGATGAAAGGAGAAAATATAAAAATGCAGTAAATGAAGTAGGCCAAAGGGAATACAAACGTCTCAAAAATGAGATCGACAGAAAGTGCAAAATGGCTAAGCAGGGATGGCTAGAGGACAAATGTAAGGATGTAGAGGCTTGTCTCACTAGGGGTAAGATAGATACTTCCTACAGGAAAATTAAAGAGACCTTTGGAGAGAAGAGAACCACTTGTATGAATATCAAGAGCTCAGATGGGAACCCAGTTCTAAGCAAAGAAGGGAAGGCAGAAAGGTGGAAGGAGTATATAGAGGGTTTATACAAGGGCGATGTACTTGAGGACAGTATTATGGAAATGGAAGAGGATGTAGATGAAGATGAAATAGGAGATAAGATACTGCGTGAAGAGTTTGACAGAGCACTGAAAGACCTGAATCGAAACAAGGCCCCGGGAGTAGACAACATTCCATTAGAACTACTGATGGCCTTGGGAGAGCCAGTCATGACAAAACTCTACCATCTGGTGAGCAAGATGTATGAGACAGCCGAAATACCCACAGACTTCAAGAAGAATATAATAATTCCAATCCCAAAGAAAACAGGTGTTGACAGATGTGAAAATTACCGAACTATCAGTTTAATAAGTCACAGCTGCAAAATACTAACGCGAATTCTTTACAGACGAATGGAAAAACTGGTAGAAGCGGACCTCGGGGAAGATCAGTTTGGATTCCGTAGAAATGTTGGAACACGTGAGGCAATACTAACCGTACGACTTATCTTAGAAGAAAGATTAAGAAAAGGCAAACCTACGTTTCTAGCATTTGTAGACTTAGAGAAAGCTTTTGACAATGTTGACTGGAATACTCTCTTTCAAATTCTGAAGGTGGCAGGGGTAAAATACAGGGAGCGAAAGGCTATTTACAATTTGTACAGAAACCAGACGGCAGTTATAAGAGTCGAGGGGCATGAAAGGGAAGCAGTGGTTGGGAAAGGAGTGAGACAGGGTTGTAGCCTCTCCCCGATGTTATTCAATCTGTATATTGAGCAAGCAGTAAAGGAAACAAAAGAAAAATTCGGAGGAGGTATTAAAATTCATGGAGAAGAAGTAAAAACTTTGAGGTTCGCCGATGACATTGTAATTCTGTCAGAGACAGCAAAGGACTTGGAAGAGCAGTTGAACGGAATGGACAGTGTCTTGAAAGGAGGATATAAGATGAACATCAACAAAAACAAAACGAGGATAATGGAATGTAGTCAAATTAAATCGGGTGATGCTGAGGGGATTAGATTAGGAAATGAGACACTTAAAGTAGTAAAGGAGTTTTGCTATTTAGGGAGTAAAATAACTGATGATGGTCGAAGTAGAGAGGATATAAAATGTAGACTGGCAATGGCAAGGAAATCGTTTCTGAAGAAGAGAAATTTGTTAACATCGAGTATAGATTTAAGTGTCAGGAAGTCGTTTCTGAAAGTATTTGTATGGAGTGTAGCCATGTATGGAAGTGAAACATGGACGATAACCAGTTTGGACAAGAAAAGAATAGAAGCTTTCGAAATGTGGTGCTACAGAAGAATGCTGAAGATAAGGTGGGTAGATCACGTAACTAATGAGGAGGTATTGAATAGGATTGGGGAGAAGAGTTGTGGCACAACTTGACTAGAAGAAGGGATCGGTTGGTAGGACATGTTTTGAGGCATCAAGGGATCACAAATTTAGCATTGGAGGGCAGCGTGGAGGGTAAAAATCGTAGAGGGAGACCAAGAGATCAATACACTAAGCAGATTCAGAAGGATGTAGGTTGCAGTAGGTACTGGGAGATGAAGAAGCTTGCACAGGATAGAGTAGCATGGAGAGCTGCATCAAACCAGTCTCAGGACTGAAGACCACAACAACAACAACATATTACGATGGTGAAAGGAGCCTGTGACCACTGAAGACAGTGCTGTAAGTTACTCCGAAGTCGTTACAAAGTACATAAATATGTCCCATTAAAACATGTAAAAACACCAGATGATGGAAGTTTAAACCTTCCAAACGCGCTGTGGATATAAATAAACACTGACTTGTAACAGTAGACGTGTCGTTTCATTTGATACCAATAATACTTAAGATAATGCCTAACCGAAAACGTTCGTACTTAAAGGAACCTGTGGTAACAATATGATGGGTGGCCAACCCATAGTGCACGAAGTACTACAGCATATCTTCATGAATTGTTTCCATATCGTTAGACTGGACGCAGTTCCTGTACCTTGGCCGGCCCGTTCCCCGGATTTGACGCATGTAGACTTTTTTTCCTGTGGGGAAAGCTGGAAACTATACCGGTGATACGCAACGACGTTTTACTGCAGCCTGCCCGGGAATCTCCACTGAAATACTAGCACGTGTGCAGAAGTCGTAATATACCAGACTGGCAGCGCGTTTGTCTTGTTACTGGTCAGAATCCGCGTATCTAGTGTACTAACTAGTGTATGCACTTTTCTTTAGTGTGTGCTACCACAGGTATTGTACAAGGGTCGGTTGTGGAACTTTTCAAAATGCAATATCTCGTAAACGACTCGCGCTAGAATCATGCAACAAACACTACTGATATTCTAATTTACTCTACTTTTAGTTTTGTAATGTAAGCATTGTTTCGTTTAAAAAGTGTACACTTGCGCAAAAAATATTCTTTCGAAGTATTATTACAATCTGTTTATTCTCTAACAACATGAGCCACTGAATACCAGTCCATTCTGCGAACACAACATCAGTAGCACTTTCCATTTGCGCAATATTTGCGGCACAAGTTTTAGGTGACTCACCCTGTATATGTGTTGTTAAAAGTAATGACGTGCGAAGTTACTTCTATGTCTGAAAACTTCTCTGCATTGAGAACGACGTTTTGTGTTGTTTGCTATAAACTCTTCAGTCAGACAGTTGGTCTGATTTTGCGTACGCCCATATTTTGTTCGTTAGGTGGCAGTGCGGGACGGTATCGAATGCCTTCCGGAAGTCAAGGAACACGGCATCTACCTACTTTCTGGGTCTCGTGGACGAACGGACCTAACTGGCTTTCAGACGATCATTGTTTACGGAACCGACGTTTTTCCCTACAGAGGAGATTTTCGCCCTCCAGAAATGTCATAAACGCGAGCATAAAACATGTTCCAAAACTCTGCAACTGACCAAAGCGACGTCAGAGGTATATATATGTCTATAGTTTGTGCGTCTCTTAGAAGATTCTTCGTGAAAACTGGAATGACCTGTGCTTTTTTTCTAATCTTAAGGATCACTTCGCTACTCAAAAGACCTACGGTATACTGCAGCTAGAAGAGGGACAAGTTGTATCGCAATAGTGTTGATATCCCGCCAGGTCCAATTGCCTTTCCTCTGTTGAGAGATTTCAGTTGCTTTTGTATCTGTTGGTCACTTATTTCGATATCTGTAATTTTATTGTTCGTGCGACGATTTAAAGGAGGGATTACGGTGTGATATTGCTCTATGAAACAGTTTTGGAAAAAGACGTTTAGAATTTTGACCTTTTTTGTTCAAAATGTTCAAATGTGTGTGAAATCTTATGGGACTTAACTGCTAAGGTCATCAGTCCCTAAGCTTACACACTAGTTAACCTAAATTATCCTAAGGACAAACACACACACCCATGCCCGAGGGAGGACTCGAACCTCCGCCGGCACCAGCCGCACAGTCCATGACTGCAGCGCCCTAGACCGCTCGGCGACCTTTTTGTGTCATTCTCTGTATCACTGCCATTATGGTCACCGACTGTCAAGGAACATGAATTAGATTGGTTCCAAAAAAAGTGAATTCAGTATACTGTCGATGTGTACTCGTTCTGTCTAGTGTGAAGGCAACGAGGAAATAGCTCTTATCGCTAAAACATGAAAATATACAATGGAGATGCACTTTAAACTTTGTAAGTGGTGGTGGTGGGTAGTGTTTAACGTCCCGTCGACAACGAGGTCATTAGAGACGGAGCGCAAGCTCGGGTTAGGGAAGGATTGGGAAGGAAATCGGCCGTGCCCTTTCAAAGGAACCATCCCGGCATTTGCCTGAAACGATTTAGGGAAATCACGGAAAACCTAAATCAGGATGGCCGGAGACGGGATTGAACCGTCGTCCTCCCGAATGCGAGTCCAGTGTAAACTTTGTAAGTGCATCTCATTTTGTTGCAATAATGTTGTTGCGTTTATTATGACATTCGTGGCTCTTTGTTATTTCACGTGTATCGAGATATATAAATGAATTTATCAATGAACGCAGGGTCTGTGGCACAAAATAATGTTTCGGATTCGCACGCTGTATGAGTGCACTGAATATAACGGCAGCATATTATTGAATTAAGCGAGAAGCACTGATTTTCGTGATGAAAAACTCTCGGGTTTCCAACATGGTAGATCGTTAATTGGTATATTTTTTATCTTTAAAACTGAAGAACTAATAAATAATGTATGTTATTCCAAAAGGTATTTTTTTTAAAAAAAATTGATTTATTAATCAGCACGAATAGCAAAAATATGTTCGGCCACTAATATAAGGCAACTGGAAACAGTATGACAACATTTTGAAATCGTATTTAATTATAATCAGACATTAATACAGTGTACACTTCTGCTAATTATTATAACTTATGGAAGGTAACCGGTGCGTAGTACAGGTGTTCAAGTGGTCGGTATGGATTGGCTTTCGGTTTATGAGAGTTAGGGCGTGTAATTCCGCAATTTATATTCGAACGCGACCGTGCTACTGCCAGTGTAATCATTTTTATGCACGTTTCGTTTTTCTGAACGTAGGATATCGGGATTATGGTTTTAATTTTTTGTTTTTCCACTTCCGTTGAAAAAGTGTCTTTGAGCCTCATTTATGTACATGTAATACTCCAGCGAATCCGGCAAAGATTTGAAGTTGTTAAATATGTATGGGAATTGGATATATACCCTAATCTTCTCTCCCCCCCCCCCCCCTTTCTCTGTCAGTCTCCTTCTCCCCGTCTCTTTGTCGATCTCCTCTTTCTTCCTCCCCCTCTCTCTTCATCATCTCCTCCCCCTCTCTGTGTCCATCTCCTCGTCACCCTCCCTCTGACGTTATTCTCACTGCCAAATTCAGATTCTGTAGTAGTTTTCTAATTAAAGACCTATAAGCCCTAAATACAAAAATGGCTCTGAGCACAATGGGACTCAACTGCTGAGGTCATTAGTCCCCTAGAACTTAGAACTAGTTAAACCTAACTAACCTAAGGACATCACAAACATCCATGCCCGAGGCAGGATTCGAACCTGCGACCGTAGTGGTCTTGCGGTTCCAGACTGCAGCGCCTTTAACCGCACGGCTACTTCGGCCGGCCCCTAAATACAACTTTCATGTTTTCTGTGAAAGCCGACTGCGAAGTAGAAAACAAAACACGACATTGTTGTGCATAAAATCATTGATTAAAAAAAAATTATGAATGAGAAAGAAAATAGGAAAAACAGTTTGTGTAATGGTTTAAATGCTCTTCTATCGTAGCTGAATGTAGTTAGTTACATTTGTTTTCGACACATGTTTTTGACATTCTTCTATGCTCTGGTTTCGTATCACAGCTTTATGGTCCGTGTAGGACTTTTAAAAGTTCCTAAATTTTTCTACATATTGTAAGCCATGATAGTAGCGTTACAAGACGTACGATTTTACTGTATTTTTTATGCGAAAGGGTGGCACTCAGAAGCAACGCATGTAACACTCACGATATATCTCTGACACAGGAAACGAAAACTCACGTTGACTAGTCTACTGAGTTGTATTGAAGTAAACAATAACACGTTGTGCTGCTGAACAGCTTACAGTCATAAACATGTATTGGGAAGCAGATGCGCTACGTTCGCAGGTTCGAATCCTGCCTCGAGCACGGATGTGTGTGCTGTCCTTAGGTTAGTTAGGTGTAAGTAGTTCTACGTTCTAGGGGCTGATGACCTTAAGATGTTAAGTCCCATAGTGCTCAGAGCCATTTGAACCATTTGGAAGCAAATCTTACACAGGGATCACAAAACGAAGTAACTCTAGACAAATTTTAACAAGAATTACAGACAAGTTTCCTTACTTCAGGTAAGTACTTGTTTTTATGCAAGATGTGAAGGAAGCTTCGGATGAGTTGCAGAAAATTTAAGAATGGGTACAATGATGATATCAGAAGCTTGAAATATCAAAAACAACCATTAGTTTTGGACTTACAGAGAAGATCTGTAAAATTACAGCCCTATATGAACGTATAGAGAGTATGAGATTGATAAAAACAACGAACCTCAAAACCCCAAGGTGATTGTAAATGACGTCACTCACACATTCACTGAAAAAGTTCTGTTAGAAAATCACACAAAAAAGTCATGTACCCTGCACTCCTCACTAATGACAATTCTGCTCCAGTGAATGAGATTCCAGGCCGAAGATATGTCTAGAGACCCCACATGTAGCAGTGGGATACCAATCTGATTGTTGCCCTCAGTACGGCCCGATAAGCAAGACTGATGGTCTAGGGTTCCAGTTCATTTCATAACAGGATCCCTTTGATTGCCATCCGCGACACCCTTACGAAAAAATGTTCAAATGTGTCTGGAATCTTATGGGACTTAACTGCTGAGGTCATCAGTCCCTAAGCTCACACACTACTTAACCTAAATTATCCTAAGGACAAACACACACACCCATGCCCGAGGGAGGACTCGAACCTCCGCCGGGACCAGCCGCACAGTCCAAGACTGCAGCGCCTTAGACCGCTCGGCTAATCCCGCGCGGCCGACACCCTTACAGCACAGCGGTACGTCGACAACATTCTACGCTCCGTCTTGTCGCCCTTCAGATCAAGTCATCCTGGGCTTACATTTCAGCAAGATAATACCTGCCCGCACAGGTCAAGAGTCTCTGCTGTTTGTCTTAGTGGTTGCAGAACCTTACCTTGGGCAGCAAAGTCGCCAGATATCTCTCCGATTGAGAACGTTTCGAGCATTATGGGCGGGGCTTCAACTATCCCGGGAATTAAACGATCTGACGGGCCATAAGGACAGATTCTGGTACGATATCCGTAGTAGGACATCTAACAACTCTGACCATCAATGCCATGGTGAGCCAAGGCGTTACTGAGTTCATGGATCTGAGAAGCTCTTTCTGTTGAATGAATCATCCAATTTTTTTTTCTGAAATTGTAGTCATTTGTTTGTCTGTACCTGTGCGTCACATCTGCCGATTTCCGTACCATTCTGATCCGTGGTACGTGCTTTTTTTCCTTAGAGTGACTTGCCACTGAGCAGTGTGTGATGTATTTTTATATAATGTTCTGTCGTGTACTCCGCTGTGTGACTTAACAGCGATGGAATAAGAGGAACCTTCATTAGCGGGATCCGAAAACATTTTTATAGTAAGCATGATAACCGTAGCTCTAAAAATGGCTCTGAGCACTATGGGACTCAACTGCTGTGGTCATTAGTCCCCTAGAACTTAGAACTACTTAAATCTAACTAACCTAAGGACATCACACACATCCATGCCCGAGGCAGGATTCGAACCTGCGACCGTAGCAGTCGCACGGTTCCGGACTGCGCGCCTAGAACCGCGAGACCACCGCGGCCGGCCCGTAGCTCTAAGGCAAAACGCCTCGTAAATTGAGGACTTGAGCGGACTGCCGTTCCTTTCAGTGCGTCCTGTTCGGAACAACCGATGTCATCGTTTTCATTTTTGCCACTAATAACGGATTAGTGTCCAAACCAAAACCCACAGTCTGTTGCTACTATTTGATGAGCTTTGTTGATTTTCTGCTCTCATAACTTCAGAGCGACACATTCTCATATTGCTATTATAAAGAAACACTTATTTTCAATTAAAACTAGGCTACATTGGCCGCCACGGCTCTTTATGTGAAGCGAAACGTTTCAGGCGCACTTGTTATTACTTTATGTCATCGTTTGCTGAAGAAAACAAAGTCGAAGTATTGAATGTGAATTTTTTGGATCTGATATTTATTGAAGTTGCACAAACGTCCTATTCCTATTCCATTAATTGGTTCATGCGTATGATGACCATGACGAAGATCGTATCTGTTCGATACCAACTAAATTACATACATGTTTACAGATGTTTGACATCAATCACTTTCCAGATATCAGAATAGCCTGTGGGTGAAGACATAAGCTGCCATTATCCGGCAGCATATCTGTGTGTAGGATGTCATGTAATATAGCCGCTCCACAGTCTTACTTCCCATCAGACTTCGAAGCACTCGCTCTCAGTCATAGAGAATCTTTTCGAGTGCTGTTCAAAACACAATTTAACAGATTCAGTACTGAAAGTTGTCGACTTCGATCTCATAACAGGTGTACACAGGCTCCTAAATGCTGTTGCTATCTAAGCTATATTTTTAAACTTTCTGCAGACTAAATGTACACTTTACACTGTTTTAAATGGCGGTTTGAATTTAATGTTAAGTGTGCTGACGTAAGACAAACGCGAGGGATCTCATAATGTCGATATATTCTTATGATGCTAGCCATGTGATAGTCTGAAGTGACAGCATACGAAATAGTCCATATTATGCGTGAGTTTGATGCTGCTGGTGAAAGAGAGGCTGCTTATTAACAGCAGGTGAGGGAGATACGTCAGCTTTATACGTGTCTTGGTAACATGGTTTCATTTGGTTATGCTACACAGCCTCTCATACCTATTAATATATTAGTCTGTGGGAGCGTGTCAACCTGACCTGCAACATATTACACCATCGTAGATTCCTTATGTTGACCACAGTCGTCTGCAATGATGGTGAGGAGAAGGTAGGGGAGACGAGCAGTTGCCCTTCTTCTCCTCTTGGAATCTGCAGTACAGACGTTACGCGCATTGCTGAATTCTCGTAAATTTGTAGGCCTGATTGTCTTAACTCTAGTAATACAGCAGATTAGCATTACGTTTCAGAGCGTGATCGGAAACACTAAGGCTTTAGTAATTGACATGTTACTTAGATTTGTTTGGTTGTGATTCTGTTTACAGTAAAATATGCCGCTTCCTATGGCTGAGGTGCTTTGGTGCTGTCTCATATCAAAAGAGATGCGGTTCTTTCCAGAGTGTGCCATAATTGAATCCCCAGACTATTCACTGTCGCACGATCCATCACGAAGCTGATTATTGATGTTTACTCGAAACTGCTCTATTATAAATTTATTTTGCAAATAAACATGATTAACAGATTCATTTGATATGAGAGACATGTAAACACTTTCGATTTTCAAGTTTAATTGGGCCTTCCTTTAAGTTCAGTTGAAATTAGTGGCATTTTCAGGGGTTTTACGAATACTAAAGCTCAGAAAGTATATATCCTGTAAATGCTTTTAATTTTTAAATTTGAATGCCCATGTGTTTGAGTGTTGTAGGTGTGACAACAAATGAAGTTTCTACAAAATGTGTTTCTGCGTAACTACTAAAGCACTCCGTCTTTAGGCCACAAGTTGCCCATCGGGACCATCCGACCGCCCTGTCATGCTCAGCTGAGGATGCGGATAAGAGGGCCGTGTGGTCAGCACACCGCTTTCCCGGTCGTTATGACGGTATTCTTTGACCGGAGCCGCCACTATTCGGTCGAGTAGTTCCTCAGTTGGCACCATAAGGCTGAGTGCACCCCGAAAAATGGCAACAGCACATGGCGGCCCGGATGATCACCCATCCAGTTGTCGGCCACGTCCGACAGCGCCTAACTTCGGTGATCTGACGGGAACCAGTGTATCCACTGCGGCAAGGCCGTTGCCGCGTAACTACTAAAACAAAATTAATATCCCATACATCATCTAGGAATGCCAAGACTGCTCCAACGCTGGCGATCGGTAGTGAAGGGCGGTCTCTGTGGAAGAACCTATATGGACCTATCAGACAGTTGCCTACATTTCCAGCACATATGTTAAAACGGAAAGCAGCTGTAGCGTACTATCTGCTCTACAATTCCGTATCACCTGACATCTTCATAATTGTCTTTTGTTGGTCGAATGTCACATAAAATAAATCACGTCTCTTCCATACATTTTAAACTAGTTTGATCTAAGAAAGATACCGACGAGTATATTAGAGTAGAAAAAAAGTGTGATTGTGCTATGTTAATACTTCTCGGGGGGGAGGGGGGGGGGACAGCAAACATTTCCACTGATTAGACGGGAGAATCGTTAAAAAACAACCAGATTAAAAGATTTTATGAATCACTAATATCACTCTTCAAAGAGTAGTTATTATTGTTTTATTTAATTATTACAGGGCTCCACAGTGACATACTGACAACATTCTAGTCAGTTTGATTTGGGAAAGAACATGAAAAGTTGTGTAATTTTTCTGTGGGGGATCTATATAGTATTATTGTTTTGAACTCACAGACTAGAAGAATCTGTGAATTAGGAGTAGGCAGTTCATTAAACATTAAATTTCATTACTGTTCCGTGCTAGACGGTTAATCCCGCTTTTATTAAGATCTGTTAATAGAAGTGAATTGTTTAGTTTCGTGTATTGTAAAACGTGGTACGCAATTCGATGCAGCTACGCAATTCGTTCCCAGAATCCTGAGCTACTGCCCAGACGCACTGAACAGCCCAAAAAAGAAAAATTCAGAAGAACATAGAATTAGCCAGTAATTATGAATTTAATCCAAAGAAGGTGCTATGTGGAGGATATTACCTGTCGCTGCCGTGCATGGGTGGTTACGCGCCATATGAAACGAGGTAGAGTGCAAGACTTGGCCGTACTCACTTTTAAACTGCGAGCCGTGATTTGTTACTGTACTCCCTTGGCAACATCCAATGCTGATGAAGATATACATCAACCACCGTTAACATCAGTCAGTAATTGAGCCATATATTTTGTTATGGCAGCTTCATTACCCCCATTAACGAAGGCATTGACTTTTATTCTGGAGTATAATTACCACGCCAACAGCACGTGTTTTTTTGGTGAGAGAATGGCTTTGTTAAAAAATGTCAGAGGAATTATTAGCATTATGGTTTGTGTGTGGAAATTCAAATAAGCCTAAAGCTAAGGTCAATGAATTCTGATTAGAATTTTATTATGCATGTAAACGATTTATTATCCTCGTACGTCTCAATGCAGCCCTCGCCACTATTCTTCACACAAAAAATTCCCTGTTTTTGAAGTGTAGCAGTTTAAAAAAGCACTCCACACTCTTAAGCAGTTGTGCTAAACTATTCTTAAGATCTTCTGATGGGTCCAAAATCCAAAAGTTTGAAATTTTCGATCTGTGTTAGGCAATTCCGAAACTCTCGATGACACCTTCCGTTTTCGTCCTGAGCTTTTAACAGTGAAAAATTTGTTCTTGTGAATGTTTCTTTGTGCGCGCTTCTTGGTCTTTGTTAGTGATTGATACTATCAATTGCTGTTAAGTATTTACACTTAAATAATGTAAGTCTACTACTTATTCCTAAAACGTCTTGCATCACTGTCTCGATTTTATATGTGCAGTGTCCTAATCCACAGTTTTTATATATCAGGTGACTATGTGACGAATACTTTAAAAACGTGCTTTGGTGGCCTGAATTTTACTTACGAAGTTAAGTACGTGTGTATAGTTAATTGATTTCAGTTTGAAATAACCATATAAATATAAAATGTGCGAGGTGCCGGGGCAAGCAGTGTATTTAACACTAAATTCTTCTAGAATCTACATATGTAAATGATGCTCTAAGCCCCCCTATTCTAACTCCGACTTTTGCTGTTGCACATGGATTAAAAAATATACGCGAACTGACTGTAATCAACCCTGCAAGTGGAGTAGAAAAGAGTTTGGCACCTGCAATAATTTATTTTGATAAATAAGTTAAATAAAGGAAGGTTTCATTAACTTAGTGAGAAATGATGGGTTGCTCTACCGATTAACAGAATGAAAGTTCTGTCCAAAATAACAATATGATTTATTAAGACTAAACACAAAATAATAAACAAAAACACATGAAACATTTACAATACAACAAATTGGCTCAAATTGGATACTCATACAAACACTGTGAAGGTGAAGTTGTCCCTAAACTAGATTGTGAGGTTTAAGACGAAGTGGTATGTGGAGCCAATTCCTTGCCACTCAAATCTTAAGAGAGACACACAGCTAACCCAACATTAATTGCTGCTACTCAAGACAGAACAAAGTTAGAAAAAGACGAACAGGCGCGCTCTGCTGAGCTCTGATTATCACCTAGGAAAATCCCTATCTGCCGGTGCTGCGGACATACATTACCAAACTGTCTTCTTAACTGCCAGAACACGATCTGGCGTACCGGAGGCGATGGCTGGTTGCTTCGACGTCCTCGACCGAAAAGCGAGAGCCGACTACCCCTGAGCACCCGTACAGGCCGAACACAGAACATTCCCGCCCCCACGACAGTGGCCGTGGTTAAACGTTCCAATCAGCAACTCGAAAACCGGCGGAAAATTCCACTCCATTACCGGAGCACTACCGTTCCACCAATGGAGATTCTTGGCGCCAATTTCTGCGCTGATTTTGCTACGTCACGGAGCTATGCCCTGAGCAAGCCAATCACAGTTACTATTTTGCAGAAAGCGCGGGAATTTTCCCGCCACAACTGCCTGGGTACACAAGTCATTCCCACGCCTCGCTGGTAGCCCGCCAGAAAGTGTTTTCGCTAAGTTTCTGCGAAGTAACGGAACCTCTAGCCCAGCCGCTACTTCAGGCCCCGCCGGGCGTGTCTTTTGACAATGTCGGCGTCTGGAAAGCATTCACTCGACTCCCTCACAACCGTCGGCTTAACCCTCTCGAGATCAGCGGAGCCCGCCTGTCACCGGACCACCTGGGTGACGAGAGACGCTGCGTGGGAAGTCCGCGTGTGAAGGAATAGCGACTTTTCACTGCATGCAATTAGAGAGGAGAATCGTAAGATAGAAATATGAGAGGGGGCTCATGCCACCTCTCAAATGTTCTGCCTAAAACAACAGCGTAAGAATCTTAGATTGTTTTGAATTCAACTTATAAGGAAGTATTCAAGTTCGTGTATCGTCGATAAGCGCTACAATGTCTAAATAAAGTGACTTGTCTCAGTTTAGGAGCTACAATGAGAGTGTTACTGCGATAACCAATAACAAGCTGAAATGTATTCGTATTTTGATAAACTGAAACATAACACTGCGAAAGTAATAACAAGACAAATTGAATGGAAATTAAATAACTTGAAGATGTATACATACCTGGACAAAATCAAAAGGTGCCACCAAAACTGTCATTTCTTTCACTTTACTTAAGCTCCCTTGACAACTTGACGATTGGTAAGTGAGAGCACTCACCTGACATCTTATTAACAGAAGTACTATACGGTCGTTACAGTGAAATAGTATGTAATTTCATTTCAGTGCTTGGACTCCATGCAATAAGAATCTCTTTGCTAGACTCAGTGTTATGCGAAGTGTCACTGGTTTCTTGCCACTGGCTATTTTGTGTTAACAAGCAGTACTATTTTTGTTTCATTGTTTGTTTCTCCAATACGCAATCATTGGCATAAATATTCTAACATCAAGAAGCATTTTGTATCACTTTTGTTTTCCTGTCTCCAAGGGATGCGCTGCAACTTTTAAGACAATGGTTCACAATGAGACCACTATACAACCAACTTTGGCCCAGACCCGAAACGTAATAAATCATTTTTATACTTATATCGCAATTGTGTTTTCGTCTGTTTGGTTACATTGATATCCGACAATATCGTATTGCTGTGTACTGTATGAAAATAATGTCATTAATTGTTGTCATCTTGTGTTGTGGACTTCCGTCCAAAGTAGATGAAATATCTGAAAAAGTATTGTTTTCTGGTTGCAACCTGAAGAATGATGGATTACTGTACCGCTAAACAGCGTCTTTGCTGTACGCCTGTCTGTGGAGACAGCATTTGTACGTCAGACGTTAACGGTTATCTATAAAAGTGGCCGTCCCAATACATCTGAGCATCTTTGTGTCTTTCCTCACTATCGGTGCTCTGTTTGATAAGTCAGTTCCGTAGAATTCTGTAATCTCCAGTGTTTCACCTAGCAAGTCTTTAATGTAAAAGTAGTCACTCCATTCTCAACCTGAGAAATTGCTTGCTCCTCGAAATCTTCTCCGTTGTTCCCACAGATAAAATGCAGTGTTGACTTTTCGTAGAGCTCCGTTGCTTTCCTGATACCCACACTGTATGCGTATTCCATTTCACTCTTATGCCTTTTGATTAGGTCTCGCATCCTTCTTCCCTTCTTTTCCTATTTCTGCCTTTCCAGCCCTATCAATATTTATATCAGTATGTTATCACTAAGCTACAATATAGCAGGTCAGCAACTGGAAGCAGTTAATTCCATAAATTATATGGGAGTACGCATTAGGAGTGATTTAAAATGGAATGACCATATAAAATTCATCGCCGATAAAGCAGATGCCAGACTGAGATTCATTGGTAGAATCCTAAGGAAATGCAGTCCGGAAACAAAGGAAGTAGGTTACAGTACACTTGTTCGCCCACTGCTTGAATACTGCTCACCGGTGTGGGATCCGTACTAGATAGGGTTGATAGAAGAGATAGAGAAGATCCAACGGAGAGCAGCGCGCTCCGTTACAGGATCATTTAGTAATCGCGAAAGCGTTACGGAGATGATAGATAAATTCCAGTGGAAGACTCTGCAAGAGAGACGCTTTGTAGCTCGGTATGGGCTTTTGTTGAAGTTTCGAGAACATACCTTCACCGAGGATTCAAGCAGTATATTGCTCCCTCCTACGTATATCTCGCGAAGAGACCAAGAGGATAAAATCAGAGAGATTAGAGCCCACACAGAGGCCTACCGACAATCTTTCTTTCCACGAACAATGTGAGACTGGAATAGAAGGGAGAAACGATACAGGTACTCAAAGTACCCTCCGCCACACACCGTCAGGTGGCTTGCTGAGTATGGATGTAGATGTAGATGTCCACTCCCCAAATACAAGGTGATTTAGCTGCCACTCCTGATAGATTTTGTGCAAGTTGCAACGCCTTAAAAAACTATCCGCGGAATTTTCATTTTCTCTCGCTCGCTGCGCTCAAACTATTAGTCCTACAGGAAAGATGAACAGTACTTTTTTGTAGGAAATTTAATGTAGTTATATTTGCTACTCGGATACGTTTTCACTGGAGGCCACGGTTTTCGAGTTATTCAAGAAAAAGGCGTTTGAAGGTAACTTTTGTACTTTTTTTTAATAATTCAAAACTATGGCCTCTAACAAAAACGTATCCCAGTACAAAATTTAACAACATTAAATTTCCAACAAAAATGTCCTGTTCATTTTTTCTATACTACTAATAGTTCGCGCATAGTGAACGAGAGAATATGAGAATATTGCACGTCGTATTTGAAGTCGTAGCAGATTGCGTAAAATCCATGGGTAGGGACAGCCGAATCACCCTGTGTAGCTTCAGCATCAGGATGAAAAAATTCGTGAAGGGGGGACTTGTCCATGGAGCATCTGCGATTGCACTAGCAAGAGGATCGTAGGATTCGCGTGTGTCAGTTGTTCTCTGTCAAATACTTAATCTGTTGCTTGTGGAATACAATCGCATCGATTGACAAGTGCCGACGCCGACTGCCGTTATTTCGGCAAACTTGGAGATTCGTACTGGTTAATGTTGCTTTTTTTCAATTCAGATTTAATTTTGACAAGTGAAATAAATTTTCGTCCTTTGTTATTATTTTGCGTGCAGGAAATGTAACGTAGACAAAATTGTAGTTCAGAAGAGCAATATGAAAATTTTTGTCAGTATTCAGGGAAATTTTTGCTTGAGCGGCCCCGTTAGGACATTGAAATTAATCATTGACGTGAGTTTGAAAATTTGTGACGGGCCAGGATTCAAACCCAGATGCTCCGCTTCTTTAGAGCACTTGCCTTAACCGCCTCGGCCCTCTGGACACGCTTTCCTGATAGCCCACATTTCCATCTCCTCGCATGCCAATGGGGCGTCCCTATGCAAGTACCCCTCGCTCACGAGTTGACCTGCGTTCCTGCGAGGGGAAACGAAACCTGATGTGAATCCGCACTGAAGTAATCATATTTGGCTGCAAGTCTGTAGAAATGAAATTAAATGAGTGTATGGCATCGTTGGCCCGGAGGCCCCATCCCGGTTCGGCCGCCAATCTTGAGAAATATTACATATGTATTGAATAAAGAAATTTTTTATACGAAATATTTATTCATTGTCGTCCATATTCTCTAGATGTTTTTGCGCCTTACATATTTTATTCTCGTTCGTTCTGTGGGAAGTAACTTAATACTGGTTCTGATGCTACTCTCAGCATCTTAAATTTGACTGAAAGTCTTGGCAGAGGTGTGCGACCATTATTATCACAACAATTACAAAAAAAACTAAAGTCTTCCCGCACAAGCCATGAAGGATACCGACCGGCCGCCATGTCATCCTCAACGACAGGCGTCACTGGATGCGGATATGGAGGGGCATTTGGCCACCACACCGCGCTCCCGGCCGTACGTCAGTATCCGAGACCGGAGCCGCTACTTCTCAATCAAGTAGCTCCTCAGTTTGCCTCACAAGGGCTGAGTGCACCCCGCTTGCCAACAGCGCTCGGTAGACCGGATGGTCACCCATCCAAGTGCTAGCCCGGCCCGACAGCGCTTAACTTCGATGATCTGACGGGAACCGGTGTTGCCACTGCGCCAAGGCCATTGGCGTCACGAAAATTATAAGGAATTTAAAAAAAGCTGGATGATCGTGGAGAAACAGGTACTAAATTTTTACACCCATTTATTTTATTCGTCATTAGGCATTTCGTTCGCTGCCCATCTTCAGACAACCTGATGAAAATACAGCAACAAATGTAAAGTTACATAATTTGCATAAAACACACGTGTCTTAAATAAGCAATGTAGGTGCAACATATTTGCACAACAAATATTTTTGACGGTCGAATACATACCACTTTACGCTAGTGTTAAATATAACTTTGGCAATTACTCAAAAATCGTTAGGAAAACGATGAAGTTCGACGAAATATCAGCAGTAAGTACCGGGTGACCAAAAAGTCAGTATAAATTTGAAAACTGAATAAATCACGGAATAATATAGATAGAGAGGTACAAATTGACACTCATGCTTGGAATGACATGGGGTTTTATTAGAACCAGAAAAATACAAAAGTTCAAAAACTGTCCGACAGATGGCTTCATCTGATCAGAATAGCAATAATTAGCATAAAAAAGTAAGAAAAGCAAAGATGATGTTCTTTACAGGAAATGCTCAATATGTCCATCACCATTCCTCAACAATAGCTGTAGTCGAGGAATAATGTTGTGAACAGCACTGTAAAGCATGTCCGGAGTTATGGTTAGGCATTGGCGTCGGATGTTGTCTTTCAGCATCCCTAGAGATGTTGGTCGATCACGATACACTTGCGACTTCAGGTAACCCCAAAGCCAATAATCGCACGGACTGAGGTCTGGGGACCTGGGAGGCCAAACATGAGGAAAGTGGCGGCTGAGCACACGATCATCACCAAACGACGCGCGCAAGAGATCTTTCACGCGTCTAGCAATATGGAGTGGTTCTAATGAAACCGCATGTCATTCCAAGCATATGTGTCAATTTTTACCTCTCTGTCTACATTATTCTGTGGTTTATTACGTTTTCAAATTTGTACTGACTTTTTGATCACCCGGTAATACGGTGATGTTAATATGAACAAAACTTACAGTGGAATGACTAGATGGAGTTGCAATCATAGCACTGTAAGTTGCTACTCTGAACCTCAGACACACACTTCGCTTGGGTTTGCTGACGTTTCAGATTGGCGAGAGTTCACAACTGTAAAACAATCGTTCCTCCAGTCACATACGCTTGCCGCATCCGTTAACTCACTTCACATACAGGGGCGAAACGGTCTCCCAGTGGCAATACACTTCCTGCTGCCGTATGCCGTCCGAAGGCGGACTACATCTGTCCGGAGAACAGCTGAGCACGTGCGCACGTCGCTCCGGCGGCAGTCGGCCTGACAAGTCTGAGGGGCTTTATGAGGGATCCCGGAGGCCGGAAGCTGCACGCGCCGGAGTCCCGCGACTGGCGCGATGCCCGGCCGCGGCCGCGAGCTGCACCCGGGGCGGAGCGCCGGCCGGAGCCGCTCGATATCTGCCAGGCCAGGCCTTGACCTCGCTAATGGTCGCGCGTGCGGCGGGGGCGGAACTGGGTTACCGGCGTGCGGACCGGGCGCTGGCGCGGGGGTGGCTCGCTCCGGGGGAGCCCCCACTCACCCCCCACCCCACCCCCCGGCTCTCCCCTCGGTCACTGACGCGCACTGCCCACCTGACGCCAAACCCTATTGCGTAACTGCTCCAGCTCCTTACGTAGCGGAGGTCGTTAACACAAGCCAGTGCGGTGCCATTCTGTCCGAAGGCGGACGATTGCAATAGTGGATGTCGAAGAAAATTTAGTCACCAGTAGTCCATCGTCAGGGGCATCAGGGGTGCCCGGTATATAGTAGCAGACCAGGTTCCGTATTTCTCCTTTGAAGGTAATCCGCCAATGGGTAGGGAACAGTTGGCTTGTGAACAATTAGGATGTCATTCGACAGGAATACTCTGTGTCCCATCTTAGGATTTCACCTGTAAGGGTGCAGATGTCGATCCTATAATGTAGAGATGGGAAAACCCGACCAGTTCAAACTGGTACCAGTATTTTAGTTCTAAATAAGCGGTATTTTTCGATATTTCTTAGTCTCGGCTATAACAGTTTTTATTTTTTGCAAAGACCAGGGTAAAAATCCCGAAATATTAATTAGCCATAGCGGCAGTGCTAAAATTTTTGTTTTTAAATGAACTTTCTTAAAGAACCACTAATTTTATTCGTAAAATTTGCGTTGCTTTGAAATATTGCGTTATTGTAGATTATAGGGAAAAGAGACCACAGCTATTTTCATAACAATGCCGACAAACGAACAACAAAAACATGGCATAAGAAGTAGCACAGCATTGCCCAGACAATTTTGTAACTGTTACCAAGTCGCGTGGCCTATTGGACCGTCTGCGTGTACATGCAGTGTGGAACACTTGTCTAATCTCGTCTATATGGTAGTTTCTCGCTGTCGTCGTCGGACATCAGTTGTATTACAGACTGGCACCATCCCTAGTCTGCAACTATTTTACGAAGTACGGTATCAATGAAGTAGTATGCTCCATTTGCTTTAAAAGATGAAAAACGAGAGGAACCACAACAAATTTTCGACATAATATAAGAAGAAAACTAAAAACTTAACAGTACATAGCGACGCGGGGTAGCCGAGTGGTCTATGGCGCCTTGTCACGGTTCGTGCGGCTCCGCCCGTCAGAGGTTCGAATCCTCCCTCGGGCATGGGTGTGTATGTTGTCCATGACGTAAGTTAGTTTAAGTTGGATTAAGTAGTGTGTAGGCTTAGGGACCGATGACCTCAGCAGTATGGTCCCATATGACCTTACCACAAATTTTAAAATTTAACTGTACATTCGTAGTTTAGAATAGGAATAGAAAGCAGCTGATCTGCTGCCTGCGTCTACACTGCACGCCTTTATATGCTTTTAGCCCTTTAAAACGGACAAATTAACACGAAAAACACAGTTCTTGAACCTCACTTTTCGCCCTTCAGTACTAACTACTCGTAATGACCGTCGGCCGGTGTGGCCGTGCGGCTCTAGGCGCTGCAGTCTGGAACCGCGTGACCGCTACGGTCGCAGGTTCGAATCCTGCCTCGGGCATGGATGTGTGTGATGTCCTTAGATTAGTTAGGTTTAAGTAGTTCTAAGTTCTAGGGGACTGATGACCACAGATGTTAAGTCCCATAGTGCTCAGAGCCATTCGTAATGACCAAACAGTGGCATGATTCCCTATTACAACACGATTTCTGAGCAGAGTTTCAAAAAATGCGAATCAGTAGGAGAACACTGGTGATTTTTTTATAGTAGTCAACGACTTGTCACTATTCGAGAAAAGTAGCGAATGGTGCACAGACTAAGTTATCTTTTATTTGACTATGTAACTTAATATTTTGATTCTGTGTCTCTTGAAACTGAGAGAATCAAAATTTTTCAGTCTTTGTTCGGTTTCTGCGTTCATTACAGAAACTAATACGAATAAAAAACCGAAAATTGGTTATTTCAGAAACTGGTCATTTTGAACCCTTTTAATTGTCGAGTGAAACTGGCGTTGATAAAAACCGATATAACCGAAAACCGGTCGCTTAAGCGATAACCGCCGTCCCTACTATACTGGAAGGATCGAATCTGCCGTTACGCTCATCTGCTACAGCGCAGCAGCATCGCTGATGGGGATGTCTCCTCGTAGTTCTAGCAGAGAGAGACTGACGCCTGGAGATCTTTGGCGCGTAGGAGTGAGTCAGTCGAGTCTGAGCAAGGCTGCACGGAGTTCGTGCTCTGCACTTCGCAAGTAAAAAGTGAATTACTTTTGTGATCTTGTGGAATGTTTTCAGTCGAGTCGGAGCATGCTTCTCGCGATCGTAGATTAAAGGTAAAAGATTTTACTGATAGTTGCACCAAAGTTAAAAAGTGAGTAGTATGTATGTGAGCGAAGTTAGGATTTTGAAGCTCAGAATTATATTTCGTAACCGGGAGAATTGGTATGTAATGAAAAGGCGACCGTACAGTAATGAACCGGCAGTGGTAAACTCTTGCGAGCGCTTGATAAATGTGTGACTGCAGTCATAGTTTGAATGCAATCTGAATCAGTAGAGACGTATTACTTGAATTGATAGTGGGGTGGAGTAACATAACTGCATCGTACAAAAGTGTTCACGTATTAAAATCTCTTCATTACTAACAGATTATTTTTGAAGGAACAGAATCGTAAAACTGTCGGAGAGTAGATAGGGCATGCGTCGTTGACTCACCGTCAGGACGTTCTTTATCGCCGCATGTACCTTGGCAGTAAGTTCGCTTTCTGTAACTGGCTACTTATTAATGTCCGTTGACTAATTTTTTTAACCAGCCAGGGTACACCAAGTATTGATCACCTACATTCATGTAAAAAAGCAGTGAAATAGTAGGGGAGGCAGACGGGCCTTACACACCCCCGTGTTGTTCGTACGAGTAGATTGCTGTATGGATGGTGCCATGAAAAGGTTTTTCAAAGACTGCTACCAGTCACAAATTTTCGTTGATTTACTTGAATTATTTAACAAAGCGGCACGTTTTGAGGCACAAACCTCATCTTCTGGCTACAATATCAACACCAAAACTTTTAACGTAAGTATGCAGAGAAACTAACGTTGCCATGTGCAGTGGACATCGTACGGAGAAAGAGAAGGATAACCTACTACGCAGAATATTTCTTTGTTAGTCTGCTGTTCACATATTTAATAAAAATAGTCACATTGTTCATTGATTACCGACATTTTTTGTGTGAACAGCATACTAACAAACGAAGTTATTATGCCCTAATATTAGATTGTACTTATCTTCCTCCGCAGAATGACCACATGACAAGACTCCATAGAACAGCTTTAATACCTGTGTGTTTTTGTATTGCTACTCTGTCCTGCAGATGAGGTTTGTGCCTGGGAACATGTTGGTTTATTAAAGATTTCAAGTGAATGAACACAAATTTGTGACTGGTAGGCGGTCTCTCAAAAATATGAAAATATTTTTCCAGGCAGTCATGGTCGATTAACAGCGAACATGTCTTTAAAGAGATCCATAACAACGAAACAGGAAGCTGTGCCGCATCAGTGATCGTACCTCATTATTCCACTGGCCACGTTAAAGGCCTGTCCGCGTATTTTTCCTCGTGTTTCTAACTGTCACTCTTCGTTCTCTTATTGGCCACACAGGGCTAGAAGCGTACTCAAAGAGACTGACAAACAGTGATCTGAGACAGCCAGTGGTTGGTTCCCATTTGAGGTGATCGTATAAAGGTGTCTGTCAGACTTCCCCGCACTAGCTTTACCAGAAGTTGTTCCATAAAAATACGTGAGAACTGCCGGATATCAGTAACTTCCTGCCACGATATTTCGGCGCAGAGTCTTCTGGCCATCTTCAGGTGAATGCCACTGTAGTAGTACTGGCGAGTACGTGCTGAGCTCCGCTATTTAAAGCCTTCTGAGGTGACATTGCGCATGCGCCGCTCAGCGTGCGCGTTCATAACGGCTCGTGCGCTGCGCCTCGCGCCCTCCACTGTGAAATCCTGGCGTATCGGTGTCAGGTCGATTTCCATCTTTATGCAGATAACTACGTCGACTACGAAGTTTCTCTATAACAGGATTCCAAGCAGAGTTCAGCTGATAACCGCTATCTCGATTGATGAGAGTCTCGTTGTCAGACAATGTTATTTCCACAGATTCATTGATAATCGAGCTCCAAAAGTTTGATGTATGGGCCAAAATTTTTGTGTCGTTGTAATTCATGGAATGGTCTGTGGAAATACAATGTTCGGCGATTGCGGACTTGGTGGGTTGGAGAAGGCGAGTATGCCGTTGGTGTTCCACAATGCGTTCCTGCACAGTTCGTGTTGTTTGCCCTATATATGATTTGCCGCATTCACATGGAATTTTGTAAACACCTGGTTTACGCAGGCCCAGGTCGTCTTTAACGGATCCCACCAGTGATGAAATTTTGGAAGGAGGGCGAAAGATGACTCTCACTTGATACTTTCTCAATATTCTGCCTATCTGTGAAGAAATATTCCCAATAAATGGTAGATAAACAGTCGACCTGAAGGCCTCTTCCTCTTCCTTGTTCCGTCGTTTGTAGGTCTTCATCACTCTGTTCACTTGCCTAGGTGAAAAGCCATTCTTCAAAAATACTTTTTGCAGGTGTTCCAGTTCCGCTTGAAGACTGTCGGCGTCAGAGATAGTATGGGCACGGCGCACCAAGGTTTTGAGAACGCCCATTGTTTGTGCTGGATGGTGGCAACTAGTAGCTTGTAGATACAGGTCTTTATGAGTGGGCTTTCTGTACACCGAGTGACCAAGGGTGCCGTCACTCTTCCGTCGCACCAAGACGTCTAAAAATGGCAGACAACCAACTCTCTCTATCTCCATGGTAAACTTTATGTTTTCATGTATGGAGTTCATGTTGTTGTTGTTGTTGTGGTCTTCAGTCCTGAGACTGGTTTGATGCAGCTCTCCATGCTACTCTATCCTGTGAAAGCTTCTTCATCTCCCAGTACCTACTGCAACCTACCTCCTTCTGAATCTGCTTAGTGTATTGATCTCTTGGTCTCCCTCTACGATTTTTACCCTCCACGCTGCCCTCCAATGCTAAATTTGTGATCCCTTGATGCCTCAAAACATGTCCTACCAACCGATCCCTTCTTCTAGTCAAGTTGTGCCACAAACTTCTCTTCTCCCCAATCCTATTCAATACCTCCTCATTAGTTACGTGATCTACCCACCTTATCTTCAGCATTCTTCTGTAGCACCACATTTCGAAAGCTTCTATTCTCTTCTTGTCCAAACTGGTTATCGTCCATGTTTCACTTCCATACATGGCTACACTCCATACAAATACTTTCAGAAACGTCTTCCTGACACTTAAATCTATACTCGATGTTAACAAATTTCTCTTCTTCAGAAACGATTTCCTTGCCATTGCCAGTCTACATTTTATATCCTCTCTACTTCGACCATCATCAGTTATTTTACTCCCTAAATAGCAAAACTCCTTTACTACTTTAAGTGTCTCATTTCCTAATCTAATCCCCTCAGCATCACCCGATTTAATTTGACTACATTCCATTATCCTCGTTTTGCTTTTGTTGATGTTCATCTTATATCCTCCTTTCAAGACACTGTCCATTCCGTTCAACTGCTCTTCCAAGTCCTTTGCTGTCTCTGACAGAATTACAATGTCATCGGCGAACCTCAAAGTTTTTACTCCTTCTCCATGAATTTTAATACCTACTCCGAATTTTTCTTTTGTTTCCTTTACTGCTTGCTCAATATACAGGTTGAATAACATCGGGGAGAGGCTACAACCCTGTCTCACTCCTTTCCCAACCACTGCTTCCCTTTCATGCCCCTCGACTCTTATAACTGCCATCTGGTTTCTGTACAAATTGTAAATAGCCTTTCGCTCCCTGTATTTTACCCCTGCCACCTTCAGAATTTGAAAGAGAGTATTCCATGGAGTTCATGTGACGTAAAAATTCTTGGAGACGGTCCAGACCATGAGGCCACACTATAAAAGTGTCGTCAACGTACCGCCAAAATACTGTCGGTTTAAAAGTGGCAGAGTCGAGTGCTCTCTCCTCAAAATCCTCCATAAAAAGATTGGCCACCAGGGGAGACAAAGGACTCCCCATGACGACACCATCAGATTGTTCGTAAAATTCGTTGTTAAATATAAAATATGTAGAGGAGAGAGTGTGCTCAAACAACGCTGTAATGCCTGCACCAAACATATTGCCAATGAGGTGTAGTGAGTCCACCAGAGGCACCTTTGTGAACAGTGAAACCACATCAAAACTGACCAATAAAGTTTACCAGAAGTTGCCAGAAAAGCCGGCAACACTGCTTATTCATTTGTTGTCTCTGCTGTCAGATCAGAATACTCAGTGAAATGATGAAAACTCACAGGAAGAAAAATAAGGAAAAATATTTTTTTTAGATTCATCTTCACAGAATATTTGAATTGACGCAACCAAGGGGCACACTCGCTGTTGTAAGTTATTTTATTTACAGTGAACAAATACGGCTCTGCGGATCGGATTAATAGCGGTTGAAATGACTGTCTAATACTTTGGTATTTTCATCTTATTTCTGTGATTAAAACATAAAACTCGATAACAGATTAGCAAACTGACGCGATCAAATTTGTCGTACGTTGTCTCGATTAAAAATAGTGAAAAATATTCTCTCCGTACATATAGTTTTCCTTGCAACAGTAAAACTGTGAAAAAGTGTGACAGAAGGAAGAAATTAATTGGTAATTTTTATCCTCACTTGCGACTACAGATCTACAGCAACAGAACTTCCCGTTTGTCAACTATTTGAGGTGGAAATTAACTTTCAGTATGAGTGTTTGTGCTCAAACACACTGAGAACAATGCTTTGAATTTTTCCTCCACCATCAGCTAAAGGTCCTCGTGCACGCCGTATATGCACGCGGACGTACTGAGAAACAGTGTGTAAGGTTTGCAGCTTTCAGACAGTGTGAGTGTGAGTGTGAATGTGTGTGTGTGTGTGTGTGTGTGTGTGTGTGTGTGTGTGTGTGTGTGTGTGTGTGTGTGTATGTGTGTGTGTGTGTGGAGAGAGAGGGGAAAGGCGAGATGTAATTCCCTCTTCGGTCGGTGAAATAGTGTGGTTTTGCTTCGATTCCTGACGTCACGCATACACTGGGTCAGACGTACGTGGTTTTCGCTATCGCACCTTACTTGTTGTCGACGCTGTTAACTAAGATTCGCCCATTTTCAACATCCTTTTCTGTCATCCTGGTTTCATTTTTCTAGGCTCCCATGAATACAAAGTTAGCACACTGGACTCGCATTCGCGAGGACGATGGTTCAAACCCGAGTCCGGCCATCCAGATTTAGGTTTTGCGTGATTTTCCTAAATTGCTCCATGCAAAGGCATGGATGGTTCTTTTGAAAGGGCACGGCCGATTTCCATTCCCGTCCTTGACATATTCAAGCTCATTTTCCGACTCTAGTGACCTCCATATCGACGGATTCATTCTTGCTAAACATGAATGTCAAATTTTCTATAATAGTCCACAGTCCGTTCTATTCCCATCCTTCTCCACCAAGTTTAGTGTTCGTCTCCAGTGATCGACGGGACGTTGCATTTTATACGACTTTTAAAAAGCCTCATCGCTCTTGTTCATTAGCGAGGCAGTTCTAAGTAGTTACTATTCATTTTAAAGAAGTCGTCTTCATCTTCCATAGAAAAGAACGTGTCTCGCCATATTTGCCTTGATCGAAAGGGGTTGGAAGACGTGTGTGGAGTAACAATTCTACGGAGAGACGTGTCTGCGGACACGAGGGCTATTTATGGGATAAGCTGCTTTCAGCAGATACTGGCACACGAATAAGTATAGCACAGCGTGCCATAGTTCATGACACATATTACTAGGAATTTGTTTAAACATACACTGAGGCAGGTTGGCGATAAGCGATCTGTGAATGTTAAAACTTACTGGATTCTTATAATGAATCCTTTACTAGTTCAGATCGAAAAAAATATATGTAATCCTTGACAAACTAGTTTCGGCTCCAACAGCTAGCCATCATCAGATCAAGTAATCGCCAGGCCGTTAGGAGAAACATTTTCATCCCTAAAATACATAGTTGTGAATAACAGCATTCGTAGCTCAACCTTTTTGTACATGTATATCTCGATGAACATTTATGTAAGTATTAACCAAATATATGAGATCGTCTTAAACGTTGTATAATAGCATTGTATCACCTAGTATCCAATTAACTCTAACGATCGCATAGGTAAAGATGTGGGAAAGGCGAACCAAAGACTGCGTTTTATTGGCAGACGCAACAGGTCTACTAAAGAGAGTGCCTACGATATGCTTGTTCGTCCTCTTTTAGAATATTGCTGTGCGGTATGGGATCCTGGCCAGGTAGGATTGACGGAGGACACCGAAAAAGTCCAGAGAAGAGCAGTTCGTTTTGTATTATCGCTAAATAGTGGAGAAAGTGTCAAGGATATGATAAGCGAGTGGAGGAGGCAGTCCTTAAAACAAAGGCGTTTCACGTTGCGGCGAGATTTTTCGACGAAATTTGAGTCATCAACTTTCTCCTCTGAGTGTGAGAACATTATACTATCGGCAACCTACGTAATAATCATCGTCTTAAAATAAATCAGAGCTCCCACAGAAAGATTAATGTGCTCTTCTTTCCCACGCGCCGATATAAGTGTGGAACGGTAGGGAAATAGTATGAAGATGGTTCGAAGGACGCTCTTCCGGGTACTTAAATGTGAACTACACACTAGAGATGTACGAGGGTCGTTCAATAAGCAATGCCCCACTTTTTTTTTTTAAAAAAAAAAGAGATTAATATACATTGACAAACGTCCTTGTTGGTGCTTCACATTTGACGTTTGTTCTATGCGCCGGTGAAGTTTCGAACTGTTCTGGCAGATGGCAGAGCCTAGTACAGCGTCCAAACTGCATCTACATACGACTCACTTTACAAGCAGCGTACGGTTATTGAATTCCTGTGTGCAGTGTATGGCGATGATGCAGTTGTTACGAGTACAGTTGGGCGATGGGTAAAGAAAGTTACAACCTCAGGAAATGTAGAAACAGAGCTCCCTGATCAGCCACGCTAGGGACGGCCTGTCACAGCCATGGCTCCAGACATGCTGAATCGTGCAGATGCCATTATTAGTGGCGACCGGCTCATCACATCTCGACAACTGGCTCTACAGTTGTCGGTCAGCATTAGAAGGGCTTCTGCAGTGATCGAGACTCAGATATTCAAAGAGGTGCTCGCGATGGGTTCCACGAATACTCACAGTGGACCACAAGGTTCAAAGAAAGACCATTTCATCCGAATTGTTGAAGCGTTTTGACACCGACAGAGAGGCCTTTCTGTCACTTTCAAGGTGACCAGAGTGTAAGTCGTTCAGTGAAAACATGGCAACGCGTACACGACAAGAGATTTTACCAGCAGTGAAAGCATGCTCTTCCACAACGTTGGCATATGGCCATAAAATAATATGGAGACTACGTAGAGAAACAGGGCATGGACAAGACACGTTGATGTGTATTGTCACCAAATTCTGACTCTTAACAATAAATGTTGTTGTGATCTTCAGTCCAGAGACTGGTTTGATGCAGCTCTTCATGCTACTCTATCCTCTGCAAGCATCTTCATCTCCCAGTACCTACTGCAACCGACATCATTCTGAATCTGTTTAGTGTATTCATGGCTTGGTCTCACTCTACTATTTTTACCCTCCGCGATTTCCTCCAATACTAAATTGATGATCCCTTGACCCCTCGGAACGTGTCCTATCAACCGATCCCTTCTTCTAGTCAAGTTGTACCACAAATTACTCTTTTCCCCAATTCTATTCAGTACCTCCTCGTTAGTTACGTGATCTACCCATCTAATCTTCGGCATTCTTCTGTAGCACCACATTTCGAAAGCTTCTATTCTCTTCTTGTCTAAACTCTTTATCGTCCATGTTTCAATTCCGGACATGGCTACACTCCATACAAATACTTTCAGAAACGACTTCCTGACGCTTAAATCTATACTCGATGTCAACAAATTTCTCTTCTTCAGAAACGCCTTCCGTGCCATTGCCAGTCTACATTTTATATCCTCTCTACTTCGACCATCATGTTATTTTGCTCCCCAACTAGCAAAACTCATCTACTACTTTAAGTATCTAATTTCCTCAGCATCAGCTGATTGTATTCCACTACATTCCATTATCCTCGTTTTGCTTTTGTTGATGTTCATCTTATATACTCCTTTCAAGACACTGTCCATTCCGTTCAACTGCTCTTCCAGGCCCTTTGCTGTCTCTGACAGAATTACTATGTCGTAGGCAAATCTCAAAGTTTTTATTTCTTCTTCATGGATTTTAATTCCTATTCCAAATTTTTCTTTTGTTTCCTTTACTGCTCGCTAAACATCGGAGATAGGCTACAACCCTGTCTCACTCTCTTCTCAACCACTGCTTCCCTTTCGTGCCCCTCGACTCTTATAATTGCCATCTGTTTTCTATTTGACCCCTGCCACCTTCAGAATTTGAAAGAGAGTATTCCAGTCAACAATGTCAAAAGCTTTCTCTAAGTAAAAGTAACAAATGCTAGAAAAGTAGGTTTGTCTTTCCTTAATCTATCTTCTAAGATAAGTCATAGGGTCAGTATTGCCTCACGTGTTCTAACATTTCTACGGAATCGAAAGTGATCTTCCCCGATGTCGGCTTCTACCAGTTTTTCCATTCGTCTGTAAAGAATTCGTGTTAGTATTTTGCAGTCGTGACTTATTAAACTGATAGTTCGGTAATTTTCACACCTGTCAACCGTTGCTTTCTTTGGGATTGGGATTATTATATTCTTCTTGAAGTCTGAGGGTATTTCGCCTGTCTCGTACATCTTGCTCACCAGATGGTAGAGTTTTGTCAGGACTGGCTCTCCCAAGGCCGTCAGTAGTTCTAATGGAATGTTGTCTACTCCCGGGGCCTTGTTTCGACTCAGGTCTTTCAGTGCTCTGTCAAACTCTTCACGCAGTTTCGTATCTCCCCTTTCATCTTCATCTCCGTCCTCTTCCATTTCAAAATATTGCCCTCAACTACATCGTCCTTGTATAACCCTCTATATACTTCCTCTAACTTCCTGCCTTCCCCAGTTTGCTTAGAACTGGTTTTCCATATGAGCTCTTGATATTCATAAAAGTGGTGCTTTTCTCTCCAAAGGTCTCTCTATCTCAGTATCTGTCGTGCCCCTAGTGATATTTGCCTCTAGATCCTTACATTTGCCCTATAGCCATCCCTGCTTAGCTATTTTGTACTTCCTGTGGATCTCATTTTTGAGACGTTTGTATTCCTTTTTGCCTGCTTCATTTACTGCATTTTTATGTTTCCTCGTTTCATCAGTTAAATTCAGCTGTCTTCACTATTTCATCTCTCAAAGCTACCCATTCTTTTCTACTGTATTTCTTTCCCCCATTCCTGTCAATCGTTCCTTAATGTTCTCTCTTAAACTCTTTACAACCTCTGGTTCTTTCGGTTTATCTGGCTCCCATCTCCTTAAGCTCCCACCTTTTTGCGGTTTTTTCAGTTTTAATCTACAGTTCATAACCGATAGATTGTGGTCAGAGTCCTCACCTGCCCGTGGAAAGTCTTACAATTTAAAACCTGGTTCCTAAATCGTAGTCTTACCATTGTACAGGTTGAGGCAGCTAAGTCATAACACCCCTTGTATCTCCCCAACCGTAATAGATACAAAGATGCCGTTTGGACAGTGAATTGCAGGGACAGGGGCTACTTGAATACATCACATTTCATGTTTGTGCTATTTTTTATTACAGAGATATGAGGCCATTTTTGGTTTTTTAAATGGAACCCTGTGTTAAATTTTAGCGTAACATGGTGGGATTAAAAAGACGGTTTCAGATATGTGTATATCATAATATTTAGGCGAATAGTTTTTGAGGCACAGATATGTTCTCATATCGTGATCGTCCTTCGAAGCGGCGTTGTCCAATGCGACTTTTCCTGTTGTGTAGAGTAAATGCTAAACGTCACGAGTCCGTCCTGACACAAACACGCCCATTTACCCGACAATAGTTATACATACTGCGATATTTTGCGCAAAAATTAACTAATGATGTCGCGCAGACATTATTCCGTTATTTGACAACTGTGATACCAAAATAGTAGACAACATACAGTATTAAAATACTATAAGATGTTAATACATTTTAAGTAACAGAAATACAAATGTAAATGAGGAGGCCCTTATCGGTCACAATTATTTCGTATGTATTTGTTTTTTATTTGAAAATATTTTCTATTTATCACAATACGAAGCAAATACACAATGGTTCAAAAGGCTCTAAGCACTATGGGACTTAACATCTGAGGTCGTCAGTCCCCTAGACTTAGAACTACTTAAACCTAACTAACCTAAGGACATCACACACATCCATGCCCGAGGCAGGAGTCGAACCTGCGACCGTGGCAGCAGTGCGGTACCGGATTGAAGCGCCTAGAACCGCTTGTCCACAGCGGCCGGTGCAAATACACACAAAGATGCGAAGTACATACTGTACATGATACAAAACTTTACTGAAGCATGTGCTCAAAATGCTTCCCCTCTGCTACAATGCACATTTGTAGTCGCCGTTCGAATGATTTGTGAACGGCTGCGAGGGTGTCACGTGAGATATCAGCGCAGGCTTCGATGATACGTTGCTCATATCGTCTGGCGTATTTGGTATTTGAGCATACACTTTTATGTTTGATTGCTCGCCACACAAAAAAATCAATAGGGGTCAAATCTGGAGACTGGGCTGGCCACGCTACAGCGCCCTCTTCATATACCTCGCCAGTTGCAGTTTTCTGCCTTGTCCTCTGAATGGCGATCCATGATCCCGATTCAAGTAGTTTGTTGCAAATACGTGCAAGAAGCTGGCGCGTAGGACGCTCACGATAAGGATACAGCTCTCCATATCGCTTTATTGCTCTAACAGCATTTCTTCAGCTTTCACCATACACTAGTAGCATATCTAAATTTTCTTCGTTGGTGTACGTGTCTGCTGTGGCTGTGACGGAAATGGGATGTCTCATTACCCCAGCAGCACATTTATACCCTTCTCTCCAGCTACCTCGAGCGTCACCTTGCGCCAGCCGGTGTGGCCGAGCGGTTCTAGGCGCTTCAGTCTGGAACCGCGCGACCGCTACGGTCGCAGGTTCGAATCCTGCCTCGGGCATGGATGTGTGTGATGTCCTTAGGTTAGTTAGGTTTAAGTAGTTCTAAGTTCTAGGGGACTGATGACCTCAGATGTTAAGTCCCATGGTGCTCTGAGCCATTTTTTGAGCGTCACCTTGCGGCGTTATCGAGAAGCAGGAAAACAACACCTTCCCTGGTAAGTTCCTCAGTGGTCAACAGGAAAGGTCGCATTGGACGACGCCGCTTCGAAGGACGAACACGATACGAGAACATATGTGTCTCAAAAACTATTCGCCTGAATATCATGCTATACACATACTTGAAACCGTCTTCTTAAGCCCATCACGTTACGATAAAATTTAACATAGGGTTCCATTTAAAAAAAGGGCCTCATATCTCTGTAATAAAGAATAGCACAAACATGAAATGTGATGTATTCAAGTAGCCCCTGTCCCTGCAATTCACTGTCCAAACGGCAACTTTGTATCTATTACGGATGGGGAGATACAAGGGTATGACTTAACTGCCTCACCCTGTATAATCTATCTAAATCCTTCCAGTGTCTCCAGGTCTCTTCCAGGTATACAACCTTCTTTCATGATTCTTAAACCAAGTGTTAGCTATGATTAACTTCTGATCTGTGCAAAACTCTACCAGGCGGTTTCCTCTTTTATTCCATACCCTCATTCCTTATCACCTACTACTTTTCCTTCTCTTCCTTTTCCTACAATCTAATTCCAGTCTCCCATGAGTATTAAATTTTCGTCTCCCTTGGCAATATGAATAATTTATTTTATTTCATCGTAAATTTCTTCAATCTCTTCGTATCTTCGGAGCTAGTTGGCATATAAACTTGTACTATTGTGGTAGGCGTGGGCTTCGTGTCTATCTTTGCTATAATAATGCGGTCACTATCCCGTTAGTATTAGTTTACCCGCGCTCCTATCTTTTTATTCATTATTAAACCTACTCTTGCATTACCCCTATTTGATATTTTATTTATAACCCTGTATTCACCTGACCAGAAGTCTTGTTCCTCCTGCCACCGAACTTCACTAATTCCCACTATATCTAGCTTTAACCTATCCATTTCCCTTTTTAAATTTTCTAACCTACCTGCCCGGTTAAGGGATCTGACATTCCACGCTCCGATCCGTAGAACGCCAGTTTTCTTTCTCCTGATAACGATGTCCTCTTGAGTAGTCCCCGCCCGGAGATCCGAGTGGGGGACTATTTTACGTCCGGAATATTTTACCCAAGAGGACGCCATCATCATTTAACCATACAGTAAAGCTGCATGCCCTTGGAAAAAAAATTATGGCTGTAGTTTCCCCTTCATTTCAGCCGTTCACAGTAACAGCACAGGAAGGCCGTTTTGGTTAATGTTACAAGGCCAGATCAGTCAATCATTCACGTCTGTCTGGCCTCTCAACAGATACCCCTCCGTTGTGGTTGCACCTGCGGTACGGCTGTCTGTATCGCTGAGGCAAGCCAGCCACCCACCAACGGCAAGGTCCATGGTTCATGGGAGGTAACAATAAATATGTTCTGAGAAAAAAGGTGGGACATTACTTATTGAACGATTGTCGTAGATATTCTTTACTTAAATAAGGCGTTAAAATACGTGTTAAGATGGAAGAAATGTAAGATCAATAACTGCAAAAAAATCTTCTGCTTCTTTGTGTAGCTGGTTGTAACGATGCTTACGCTGCTTCCATGATATTACGTACAAAGACCGGGGCGTTGCTGCGCGATTATTCGGACGTTGAGTTTGATCTGCTGCCCGCTGTGTATGTTTCTGTAGTTCCCCATGGAACGTTGCTGTCGCCCACCTACGCCCGTTCCACATACAGAACAAACACACGCATGTCCTGTTTACACAGCATCACCATTGTAATCTTCGGCTGCCGATTGCTTTTCTGCTGTGTCAGCCATTTAAAAATTACGTATTTGCCACATAACGTACCTGTTGTGTGGGGCGGTGCCTGTTTTCAAATGAAGTTCCAGTTCGATGAAAGCAGTGGTGGATTTCCGCAGTGTCTGTGCACTCTGGGCGGAAAGCGAAACGATGGTGTGTGGGTGGGTGCGCTGCCCGTTGGTACGCCCCCGAACAGCGTAAACAGAGATGTGTGCGCCAACGACGCGTCAACAGCCAGAGAATTACGGATACCAGTGACGGAGCAGAGATCGCGCCCGCTTTCTCTTCATTCGTACGCATGCGTGCACGTTCAAAGCGCACCTGGATTAGCAGTACTCAGCACAGTCAACTAGCGACTGCTAACTGCGAACGTTACTGAATGGCAGCATTTCATCTGTAGATTAAATTTGTACACAGCAGTCAGGATGGTGCAGAAGTGCCAATCGCAGAGTGAATTTTATAATAAATAAAAAATTTTCTCATAGTGTGGGATATTTGAAAGAAATTAAATTTAACTAAGCTACTGATGTTAACCTGCAAAGATCTATCGACTGGAATTACAGGAAAATTGAGCTAGGAGTCAGTCCATGAGGCGCGCACATATAGTGCGACTACGTGCAAAAGGCGTCAAAGTGCTTTCTAATCTCCGTGTGGGACACTGTTTAAACTTGCTGCAAATATTCATCACAGTACATATCCCACTAAAAGTAGAACTACGCCATTTCAGTGAACCAAATAATTCGGTCTGGAAAAAAAAAAGGAAACCGTTGCGTAAATTTAAATGCGTCTACAAATTGTTTCTAAGGTAGTTTGTATGTTAGTCGTAGCTGCGACAACGTCCCTGCGTTTAGCAGTGTAGTCAGCAACTAAACATTTGTAGTCTACGAGTGCCGTAAACGCGAGACAACGAATAACATTGACCTTCATATTCACACCCTACCAGGTCCGGGAGTGTGTTAACAAATTGAGATGCTTGGATTATATGCTTCGCTTTTAATTAGGAAGGTAGTACCGAACGCGTCATACACTAAACCGACACTCAATGAAAATTACCGTTGTTGGTGTATACACTGTGGCCTCTTCACATAACGTACAAGGTTATTCTTATTAGCTTTTTAAAAACCCACGAAGCGGCGTAGGTAAGGGAAACCCCAAAAGTGGATGACGAATATTGAACATTCGACGTCACCAGATGACGTTCCTCACCACACATGCAGCAGCTGGGATTGTCGATTCTACGCTAGACAGTAGGGGACAGTGCTGCACATTGCACCGCTCAGCTACTCTTTTTTTCGAACACCTTTTGTAAATGTGACCTGTCGTAAACGTAGATGTTGCAAAATTATTATCGTCACTGTAACTAAGCAAATCCTCTTCTTATTTTGAGTTTTTTCCTTTTGTCCCTTCGCTTTTTGTTATGAACTTTTTTAGAAAAGAAAACGTAGACGCAGTTCGGCAGCTTATGGTCATTTACTTCTGACGCAATACACTATGTTTTTGTTGTGTAAACACACAGTGCAAAAAAATACTGCCTGTCATACGCAAGACTCGAACCCTGAACCCCGCGCTCTAAAGTCGAGCTCGTAGTCCCACGGCTACACCGTCGTGAATACTGGACTGGGGTTGGGATGATTAGATGCGACAGACCGATAGCCTCAATCGCTGCACGTGCGACAAAGTACGCCGTCTGGTGACGTCACGTGTTCAACATTTGCCATTCATTTTTGGGATATTTCCCGACATTTGCCGCCCCAAGTGTCTTATATTAAATTACTTGTCCCATCGTCATCTGCGACGCTTCTGCGGTTACTAAACGTTAATAAGAACCATCCTGTACATCACTGACAGTGAGAAAGGACTTAAATTGACTGTTGTTAAATAACCAGGTTCACTATTGCTTAAGAAGACATGACGTATACGCCTTACTCATGTGAAAAACTGCAAGGCAGCGCCGTCTGGCGGGTTGCCGTACAATGCCGTACTGGTAGGTTGTAGGCGTACTGATTCAGTTGCCGAACGGTGCATTGTTCAGTAAAACATGATTACCACTCACATAATAACTTTATTAATAAAACTTTGTCGTATAAACTACGTTCAGTTTTTCACATCACAGATTCTGCAAGTTCTTCATATGTGACCAGAGGTAGATGGCATCGTCTGTCCCGGTAAAGATCCGCGTTTTCTGTGAGTTAACAGAAGATGCCTTGCGAACGCGTAGAAAACACTGTGTGCGCTTAGACGACTGCAGCCCATATGTGTCCGAAGTATTTAATTGTAGGAAATAGGAAAGAAGAACGTCAGCCTAACTGTTCAGTTGTGCAGTTGTCTTGAAATTTAAAATTTATCTTTCTTTTCTGTCTTGTCATTAGTGTATCAATCCTGTTTTGCAGCATGTCCAAATACGACTTTCCTTCGCGTAACTTAAAAATTTTTTAAAAACATTTAAAAAATGTCCCAAACAAGAATAGTGGTGACATTTCGCAGTGTATCATAAAATGAAACAGATTCATTTCCAACTCGTGCACACAATGGGGATTTTTATCAGACAAAAGGACCACATTTGTTCTGTATGAACTCCAATGCGTAGCACATTCATCAGAAAAAAAAAAGAAACACTCTTGGACGAGAGAGAGCATTTAGAAATTGTGTCAGCAATGCATGGCAGGCTGCATGTCACTAATCTTGATTATTGGCAATTCATTCAGAAACGTCGGTGCACAGCCTCTCATTTTGACTTTTTTTTAAAATGGTGTGCAGTCACCGACTGCAGTACCAGAAATTCAGCGGCCCTTTTTCGAATGTACTTCGGTGGAGACTGCTCCATTGATTGAGCGACCGCGGCAGACGTTTCCGCTTAGTTCTACGATGCGGCCTGTATTTGTCATATCTGAAAGGAAGTGTGTTTCTCCTAATCGAGTCGGCATGCTGCACGAGTTGGGACCATGCCAACGCGTACTCATTTCCTCTGCAATTGTTTTCCCTGTGTGTGAACGGTCGTACACACACACACACACACACACACACACACACACACACACACACACACACACACACACTACGAATCAAGCGTCAACAGTGTAATTTGGCCGATCACATAAGTTACGCCTTCACAACTGAAACGAAATATACAAAAACAGTAAAATAAAGACAGCAATGCCTATCGTCAGCTTCAAAGCAGGGAACTACGAGAATAAAACAACTATTTATTTTCGCTGTTGTACAGATTCAAGAAGAGTACAGCGACTTATCGGATGCACTGTACATTGGGAAACTTACAGAAAGTTAACCAGAGCGCGAGTGGCGACTGTAACGTAATCACAGGATGGGTTAGTCGCCTGAAGTAGCTCGGCGGCGTCCTGGGTCGGCAGCTGGGCCATCACCCGGCCTCCGAGGTCGTAAAGACTGGGCGCCCGACCCACTACGTAATCTGTGTGGACGCCCCGTGCCTCCATTAGGCCTCGGGCCGCCGTAATTCTAATGGCGCGATAACAGACGTGGGGGACGACGTGTTTGTCAGCAGCGCCAGCGCCAGCGTCGCGGTCCCGCTGCCCGCCTGCCGTCGCTACATTGTCATCCGGGTCCGATTTTATTGCTCGCCCCTAATGAATCTCGTCAGCCAACACCACCGGCCGGAGCGAATCCGTGTATGCCAGAGTGCACAACGCCCCGCCGTGATGCAGAATAATTAATGCGAGCGGGCGTTTCATTTCGTGTCGCCGGTGTTTCGGAATGCGAGCTGGCCCGCTAGTCGGCGCCTCGTTATCGTTCCTGACGCTGTATTCGTTTAAGTGTAGTTGGATTACGAACCTGATCTGCGAGCCGTTTCGACATAATGACAGGTACTTTCGTTGATTGTGCGAATATGTGCTCTCGCGTGATTTGCTCTCTCCACTTGGTAGTACATCGACGGTTTTCATTCAGTTTTATTAGCTTTGTTATTAAATACCTGATGTGCTGCAGCATTGCAACTTTTTCTTGTTTTGATTCTGAGACTATTTAGTTCGACAGATGCGCTAGATTCTTCATTGCTCTCTGCAGGTACAGGATACGCTGTAAAACTCCCCGAAATACCCAATTTCCTGAACCGGCGTGTTCCTAACGCTCTTTGCACTTGATGAATTTTCCCTGTGTCACCCATTACATTCCAAACGTCCACGGGGAGACACCACAGATGCAGCGGAGCGGCACTTAGCTACACGCGTGTCAAAGTCTCTGCACAGGTACATTTTTAAATTACTCAACAAAGATGCGCGGATGGCATCGATGGGGATGCTGAACTGGGGGTCGCAGAGGGACCCTTTGCCATTTTATTGACGCACGTGTCAATGTTACCACTCCCCCCCACCATCCACCCCACCGGCACGATGTCCTTAGAGAAGGGATGTATCGTCCGGGGGGTTTCAGCAGTGTCGAACTTTGGCAAGAACGTTGTCTAGTTGCTCATCATACTGCAGTCTGTTGTTTCCGACCGCGAAATGTGTGGGATGATTTCATTGATGCTTCTTACTCCAATTCCTGAGGGCTTTCGTGTGTATTATAAGCGGCAGTCAGTCTGTTTTCCTAGTCCACCCATAAGATAAACACGTGGTTTCAACGTTGGGCGTAGTGGTTCTGACCTGGGCTGAGACGTGGGTAATAACGGGTGTGGCGACCTTCGCATAGTGTGACATGTCGCGGTGGCGTTGAGCAGAATTGTGGTACCACCGTGACATCATTTACTTATCTTATACCATACATGAAAATCCTAGTGCCGGCCGTTTTTCGCTTGTTTCGATACTTTGCTGTTTGAAGCGGCGCTGAGCCGGAGGGCGGTGTCGTATGACTCCTTCTTTTGCACTATTACAGAGGAAGGTTGGAGGCACTTTTGGCCCAAATTACAAACTTCTGCGTCGCATCGGGAAACAATTACGCGATTTTAAAAACGTGACCCTTTAATTTAGTTGCGCCTTGTAAATGACTTCTTTTGGTGTTTTCTTGTTACGAATGTAACTGAAACAAATATACGAAAGACAAAGGCTGATACCTGTTGCTGCCATATAACTCATCAGGTACAAGGTGGCCACCGATCTTAACTTTGTCCATGCGCTATTGCTGGTTGGAACGCATAATGCCAAGGGCGCACGCTACGAGGGTGTGCTGAAAAGTAATGTCTCCTTATTTTTATGTGAAAACTCTTGAACCTTTTTAAATAACACAAACGCAGTTAACGTTCTCCACCTTTATTCTTCAGGTCTACATATTTATTTTGCTACATTGTAACCCTAACGACTAACGCATTACACGCAAGAAGAGAACAGTTTGTTGATACCGTCACTGGAGAATGAGTCACCCACAACCTCGCCTCTGCTTGCACCGCTTCATCACTATCAAAATGAAGTCCTCGAAGGTCTTCTTTATGTTTTGTAAACTGATGAAGGTCGGATGAGGTCAAGTCGAGACGGTATGGAGAATGATGGGTGATTGCAGATTTCGCGGCGCTCGTGTATGGTGTCGCATTGTCGTGCTGAAGGAGAGGGTTCTCCATGTGTGGATGATCTCGTCAAATTCGAAACTCGATTACAGCATGTTGTTTCTCAAGCACTGACGTACTCGTAGTTACATTCAACACCGCCATGTTACACGCTACCATTCGGAACTCTCTAGCGACAGATGGCTGCAAATATATAGACATGAAAATTAAAGATGTAAAATGTTAATAACGTTTATTTTATTTAAAAATCTTTAAGATTTTTCACATAAAAGATTCGAAGGCATTACTTTTCAGTACGTCATCGTATCTATGAATGTGCACTTATTTCAAGGTGAGAAACGAGACTGAGATGCGACAGAACCAGATTTTGAAGCTGAAGTTTCCTTAAAACCTCGTGATAAAATCCACGTATTAGAGAGAGTGTCTGATTCCAAAAATAACGGGGTTCATATAATGAAACCAGGATTCATCTCTTAACTAATCTCTCTATCGGTAATGATCTTGTTCATACAAAATATCTAACAAATTGTGATTGATTTGTTAAATAAAAGTGATGTCGGGCAAATAACGTCAAAGAATGGGGAATAAACCTGATTTCTTACGAAAGAAACGAGTAAAAGTCAGTTGTATTCAACACGCTGGCTGCCACGAGGCCACTGGCGGCCACAGCAGAGCCTCACGCCGTGCATTGGCGGCCTGGCCGTGAAACATAATCACTATGCAGGAGGCAGTCAACGTATTAGTGCTGGAGGACTACAAATATTTATAAAATTTGTCTGTACCTAGAATTTTCTATATAGTAGCCTCACTTTAGTAAATAATGATTAATATTCATGAACACAGCTGTCAAGTTCCATCAGTGGCTCTGGAATACTGCAACATTCTAAGTTGTATAAAAACAAACTGTACTCAGCACGAACCTATCCAGTTTAAGGCTTTCTCTCTGTCTTAGCTCTTTACCAATGAAAATCTCGCTGCTGTGCTGTGATTGGTCAAAGTTAACTGTTTTAACGGCGCCCACTTGACGACGTACATGTTTCAGTAGCGCTTGCAATAAAAATATTGCATAATCACCAGGAAATACAAAAGGGAGACCAAAACATATAAACATTACTAATATCAATTTAAATACGTTTTTTTTCTTGTGTCATTGTCCACATCAGCGCAGGGTCGACATGATTGTTTACGAATTTAGCAAGATTAGTTTAAGTGGTGGCTGGATGCCGCTCCAATCACCACTCCGTTTCCCTCCCGCCCTCCGTTTCCCCCCGTCCCGTGCATGGGAAAATGGCGCTATCCATGGACCGTAGACGACTCGGGTGAACGACTGCTGCGGAGATCTGTACCGGCGAATAGACGTGCAACTGTTGAGCAAGTTACCACCTAGATGAACCAAGGGGCTACCATCAGAGTCTCCTCAACGACCATTCAGCTTACGTTGCTTGCTTATGGAGGTCAGCAACAGGCGCCTGGTTCAGGCACCCAAACAGACTTCTGTTCGACGACGAGGAAGGCTGGAAATGGCAAGGCACTACCGCAATCGAACGTCCATTGAGCACAGGAGGACTTTTGAGATGAATCAGGTTTTATGCTCCATCGGACGAATGGCCGTTGGCGTGTACGGCGTAAGACGTTTGAAAGCAAGCACCCAACAACAATCGTTGGAAGGGTCCAGGCCATTGGGCATTCCCTGAGTGATATCGTTTTTCTGGAAGGTACAGTGGGTCGACACAAGTATGCAGCTATTCTTGGGGACCATGTCCACCCCTACGTGCAGCTTATTTTTCCTCTCCACGATGGCATCCATCAGCAGGACAATGCAACATGTCGCGCAGCTCGCAATGAACGTACGTGGTTCAAAGAGCACCACGACGAGTTTAACGTAGTCTCCCCGCCACCAGACTCCAAGCATCCAAACCCAATCGAGAATATGTAGATCACCTCAGTCGCGCTGTTCGCGCCATGGATCCTGAACCGTGAAACATAGTGCAGCTGGCAGTATTCGTGACGGTATTTGTTTATTTATTTTTTATTTATTTACACGTCAACTTGCGTAGGACCAAATTGAGAAGCAAATCTCCAAGGTTATGGAACATGTCAGTACATGAAATTACAACATAAAAAGTAATAACAGAGAAAAATAAAATGTTTATGAACACGAAAAAAGTCAATCCATAAGTTTCAGTAAACGCAATCAACAATACAACAAGGATTTTTCAGCGAACTCCTCGACAGAATAAGAGTAGTGATCCATGAGGAAAATCTTCAGTTTCGATTTGAAAGCGCATGGATTACTGCTAAGATTTCTTGATGCGAGCGGTAGCTTATTGAAAATGGATGCAGCGGTATACTGCACACCTCTCTGCACAAGAGTTAAGGAAGTCCGATCCAAATGCAGGTTTGATTTCTGCCGGGTATTAACTGAGTGAAAGCTGCTTATTCTTGGGAATAAGCTAATATTGTTATCAAGAACTGACAGTAAGGAATATATATATTGAGAGGCCAATGTCAAAATACCCAGACTCGTGAATAGGGGTCGGTAAGAGGTTCGTGAACACTTACACCACTTATTGGCCGAACCGCCCGTTTCTGAGCCAAAAATATCCTTTTAGAATGAGAAGATTTACCCCAAAATATAATACCATATGATATAAGTGAATGAAAATAAGCAAAGTAGACTAATTTTCGTGTCCAAAGATCACTTACTTCAGATATCGTTTGAACAGTAGAAATGGCAGCATTAAGTCTTTGAACAAGATCCTGAATGTGTGCTTTCAACGACAGTTTACTATCTATCTGAACACCTAGAAATCTGAACTGTTCAGTTTCACTAATCATATGCCCATTCTTTGAAATTAAAACGTCAAGTTTTGTTGAACTGTGTGTTAGAAACTGTAAAAACTGAGTCTTACTGTGATCTAGCGTTAGTTTATTTTCTATAAGCCATGAACTTAGGTCATGAACTGCACTATTTGAAACCGAGCCAGTGTTGCACACAACATCCCTTACTACCAAACTAGTGTCATCAGCAAACAGAAATATTTTAGAGTTACGTGTAATACTAGAGGGCATATCATTTATATAAATATGGAACAGAAGTGGCCCCAACACTGATCCCTGGGGCACCCCCCAATTGACCGTACCCCACTCAGACCCCCCATCACAGCCATTCTCAACATTGTGAATAATGATCCTTGGTGTCTCTTGCTAAAGTAAGAGGTGAACCAATTGTGAGCTACTCCCCATATTCCACAATTATCCAACTTCTGGTGCAATATTTTGTGATCAACACAATCAAACGCCTTAGTTAAATAAAAAAAACTGCCTAGCGTTCGAAACCTTTTGTTTAACCCATCCAGTACCTCACAGAGAAAAGAGAATATAGCATTTTCAGGTGTTAAACGACTTCTAAAGCCGGACTGTACATGTGATAGCAAATCGTGTGATGCAAAATGATCAATTACCCTTGCACACACGGCCTTTTCAATAACTTCAGCAAACATTGATGGCATAGAAATAGGTCTAAAATTGCCTACATTATCTCTTTCTCCCTTTTTATATAGTGGCTTTACTACTAAGTACTTTAATCGCTCAGGAAACTGACCATTCCTAAAGGAAAAATTACAAATATGGCTAAATACAGGGCTAACATGTGCAGCATTCCATCATATCCATGAGAATCCTTAGTCTTCAGGATTTTGATTATTGAGTCAATCTCCCCCTTGTCTGTATCTTGAGCGGAAATGCTCTGAAGTCTGAGTTAGGGGACCTATAAACAACAAAAGTTAGAAGTTTAGTTTCGCTAAATTCAACTTCCCCTGCACGACATTCAAATATCTGTTCAGTGCAGTGCCGTGATACGTCTATAGACTCAAATGGAATGTTGTTTTTTACGTACATAGCCACTCCCCCACCCCACTAGGAACTCCTTGAAAAACAGACAGCTAGTCTGTATCCCGGTAAATTGTCAAATTATTTAAGTGGTGCTATGATATACCAATAATTTCAGAGTCAACATCTATAAGCAGTTCACTAACTTTATCTATAATACCTCTTATATTTTGATGAAATATGCTAATTCCTTCTCTACTTGGAAACATGACGTCCCTTAGTTGAAGGGACTTCCTTTAAGCAGGTATACGTATCAGCTGACTTCAGTCTTAAAAAGGTGCAGCTCTAATACCAACTACTACACGAATTTTTCCATGAGTGAACCCACCACCACCCACTGTCACCTTTAAGCTTTGCCAGCCTCCCCTTCTCATACCTATTGAGGTGCAGGCATTGCCTAGTGAAACCCGATATACTGATACACCCAACTGGCACCACTGAAATGTGACCCATGCCGTTTTCCATCAGTGCCTTCTCCAGCCCCATGTTAACGCGCCTAGCAGCCGCATTAAGACGAGGCCGATCATGACACTGAAACAGTTGCGCGAACTGCACATTAGTGCCACCAGTTTGAGTAGCTATCTTTACCAGGTCACCGACTACATCATACCTTCCAGAACCTCACTGATTTTCTTTCTGAACGTCCGTGGTGCAAAACGTGGTTACTCAAGCTTTTACCAGGTGCTCACATTAAAGTGGCGGGATCGTGAGTAACTCGATACATTGGACTTTGAGTAGACGGCATTCCGTTAGGAATGTTAATATACTTGGGAGAACCAACAACGAGAAAACTGGTTTGAGACAGGCGAAATACACATGGTCGTTCCGTGTTGCGACAGTGTCCACAAGTGCGGCAGCCCAAAGAGAACTATCGGACTTAAGTGGAGTTATACACCCAGCTAACCATATGAGTGCGCGCGATAAGTTTAAAACGCCCAAAACTAGGTCACCACTTGGGGATTTAAACCGCTGTCTTCCATAATGTGCATTTAGAGTCTTAAGCAGTGCGCTGCCTCAGTCGTTTACTGTAATTTATTAGTTCACTGGTATGTTGCTTGTTGTGTGTCACACAGTGGTTGAGGGCGACGTTCATACACGGTGTGATGTCACTTTCCAGGTATAATAGTACATGATGTTTCAGGAGGAGTGGTGAATATTGTATGAGGTAGTATTGTAGACTGAGTCGAATAAAACGTTACGGCACGTCCTTTTTTGATTGGCTGAGAGATTCAGCTGTTAGAATGTTACCCAAATAAAAACTCACGATTCAAAAGCAAATGATTAAGATCAACGTTGATTTTCATAAATTCCACCTTCGTCTTAATGCACTTTTGAATTCACTATCAGGTCGTCCTGACATTCTTTTATGGAGGTAGACGTATTCATAATTAAAGCAAAGAAATTCATCTTTTGTGTTTCCCTTTTCGTAGACCTCACTTGTAAACCATTCCCACAGGCCCAAACCTGCTGGTGTAATGTGCGGGACCCTTCATATTGCCAAGAAACCTGACCATTTCTGCCAGTCCATCTTCCGAAGAATGTTAGGTTAGGTGACGCGTCACCTGAAGGTATGGAATGTGCGTGGGAATGTTGGAAAAATATACCTATCCTTGTACCCAAAGGGACCTCTTGAGAAACTGTTAGACGTTCTTTTTCAAGAAAGTGAAGGTAACGGGCGTCATATAAGACGATGAGATAACACAACACGTAAGTTGATTATCGTACCAGACCAAACTCTTACAGAAAAGCGTTCTTAGAAATGTCTCTCGACAAAGGCGGATGGGTTTTCGAAGAACCATCAATATGAATTACGAGTTTTGTTGATTCCGCTTCGGCGGTATTAATTGGAAATGAAGCTGCAATCGTCCATCATTATCTCCTCTCGAAGGTAATAAATCCGTTTTAAATGATGAAGGTAAAAATCGTACAAACGTAGTGCCCGCCATATTGTTGTGCGTGAAATTTGCGAGTGGTTGTTGAAAGACTAATCTTCAACCAACTGAGTAACATATTCTATTTCATGCACAATCTGTTCATTTGCGTATTTAGATGAAATATAACTGCTGGCCACGGCTCCAGTCTCACACAGTTTAGCGAAAACACGAGTATAGACGCTTGATGTGGTCGTCTGCGGTTAGGAAATCGTTCACCGTATTCTCTACAAGCAGCAGCGTTGCCGGTACAAAACTCGTACACAAACGCCGTTTCGGCATACTCAGAATTTGTAAATATGTGCGGCATGTTTAAAGGATACATTAGTATTGACCAATAGATAACACTCACAGTCGGAAAATTCTGTTCTGTAAACACAGTGACGGCTTCGAACTTCAACTTACAGAAAATAAGACACTCGATAAATAAACCCTTAGCAACTGGCGTACCAAAGCACGATATCAAAACGTATCTCTGTAACAAGCTGTATTTGTTTCACCAATGAACATTGGATACATGTTATATGGAATATTTTATTCGAATTAATCGTACTACTACCTTATAAAATGTTTAGTATTTCTTCTCAAACACCCTGTAGAAAGCCACAGTGGTTGAAGATTGGCAATTTTAGGCTGTCGATAGTTTTCCTCTTGGTGTATGGAGGGAAATAATTGTGTATTTTGTAAGAAATGAAGCTATACTTATATCATCCTGCGCGTAGATGCTACATATTCAATCCAGTTTAAGTATGCGTCGTATATTGCAGCAACTGCAGGGGATTTCTGTCTTACGTACAACCAAAGCTTGGAAGGATTTCGTGCAAATGTACGCTGATATGTCTTTGACGAGTCACGAGGAAGGGTTGCGGTCCAGCACAAATCCTAAGGGTGCAGCAAGTAAGCAATTTTCTGTGACGCTGAAGACGAGGGATGCAGATATACTGTGTTTGATCAAAAAGTAAAGGCTATTTATTTTTTTAGTTTCACGAGCTTTATACATCAGATTCTCAGAGTTTTTATGCTGTTCGTACAAACGTTCCTGATGTATGTATTCATTTTGAGCTATTTTAAATTATTGTTGACAGTCGAAAAGGCTAGTCTTTTCGAGTACTTTACCAATTTCTACTTTCGAAAATGATGGATCATAGAATTTGTGGTAAATTTTGCTTGAAAGTGGAATAAAATTCAGGACCACATTCGAAATGTTGACTGTGGGTTTTGGCGAATCTGCTAGGAGTAAAACAAGAGTTAATGAGGGTAGAGAAGATGCAGCAGGCGACTTCCGCCGTGGACTCCCTAACACACAAATTTTTGACGACAGTATGGACCAGGTAAAGAAAATTGTTCTGAAAAGTCCCCGATCACAATCATCACAATCAGAGATGTTGCTGATGGTGTGCCGACATATCCTTTGGCTCATGCCAAGCAATTTTTTCAGATGTTTTGGACATGAAACGTGTAGCAGCAAAGTTCGTTCCGAAATAGTTGAATTTCGACCGAAAACAACAGGACGTAGACACCTCTCAGGAATCGCTGATTGAAGTCGACAGCCTTCCAGAACTTCTAAAGAAGGTTGTAATAGGTGATGAAACATGGGTATACGGATATGACGTCGAAACCAAAGCCCAGTTATCCCAATAGAAACGGCCTGAAGAACCAAGACCGAAAAAAAATTCGACAAGTTCGACCAGATGGCAAAGTTCTTTCCACTGTTCTCTTCAATTACAATGGGAGAGTAACTCATGAGTTCCTGTCTGATGCTCAAACGGTCAGTACGGAATACTACGCGCTAATTACGCGCTTTTTGCGCGAAGCAGTCCGATAATTTTTTGGCAAAAAATAAAGCCAGTATGTTTCCTCAGCCACCGTGTTCGCCTAACATGACCCCTGCGGCTTCTTTCTATTCCCGAAAGTGAAGAACCATGAAAGGACATCGTTTTGCCATTGTTGATGAGAAAAAAAGAATCACTTAAGGAGCTGAACACCATAACGAAGTACGAGTTCCGGAAGCGCTTCCAAGATTGGTAAAAGCTCTGGAACAAATTTATTGTTTCTGAGGGACATTACGTTCAGGGGGACAAAGTTAGTGTCGATGAATAAATAAAGATTCTTTGGGGAAAACAAAAGTTCCCGTTAGTTATTGACCACACGTCGTACACATGGTTACTGTATCTCCCATCAAGTCATCACACAGTGGCAGCTGTAGGGTAATAGATCTTGCACCTTATAACGCAGCTGCCACTGGGGACCGTTGGCACATAGCAGCATCTTTGTCTGTGCCGTCGCGCAGCTCTGAAGCATTGTCCTCTTTTAAAGGTTCGCTGGCGTCAGATTAATGCTCATCTGGTGAAGCGTATCGCAGCGGTGCGGCGACGCGAACAAAGCTGGGCTGACCGCATACCGGCGATAGCGTGCCGGCACCCGCCGTGCCGCATCGCGCCGCGCCGCACCGTCTGCAGCGGATGCCACGGGCAACAATACTCATTACGGGCGAGCGCGGTAAATCAGGGGCCGTATCGGCCAGCCATCGCGTGCCGGCCCTCTGGAGGCTGCTCCCGTCAGCCGACCCCCGCTGGAACGGCCCACCCTGTGGTGCGACATGTCCTCAAGAAACTGCCCTTCCTCCAGCAAAGCGGAAGACACCGTCACTTCTCCGAGGCAGCGCGTTCCTTCCTACTCCGCTTGCCTTTACGAAGCCTTTTCCTCGGCTCCTAAATCTAACCACACGCTGATGCTACAATTTTACCCCCCCCCCCCCCCCAAGGCCACCGCCCACAAAGCGTAAAAAAAGATATAGACACTATCAAACACACGACTAGCACTATACACTCAGCTGACAAAAGTCATGGGATAGCGATAAGCAGATGGCGGTAATATTGCGTACTCAAGGTATAAAAGGCAGTGCACTGGAGGAAATGTCATTGATTCGTCTGAAAAGGTTTTCTACATGATTATAGCCGCAAGACGGGAACTAACGTACTTTGAATGGGGAATGGTAGTATGAGCTAGATACATGGGACATTCCATTTCGGACGTCGTTACGCAATTCAGTGTTCTGAGATCCACAGGATAAAGAGCGTGCCAACAATACTAACTTTCAAGCATTAACTCATTAACTCTCATGGCGGACAACGCAGTTGCCGACGCCCCTCGCTGAACGATCGAGAGCAGCGGCGTGTGCGTAGAATTGTCAGTGCTAATAGACAAGCAACACTTCGTGAAATAACCGGAGATATTAATCTGGGAGGTAACTGTACATATCCGTTAGGACAGTGCAGCGAAATTTGGCGTTAATGCGCTGTGGCAGCAGACGACCGACGCGAATGACCTTGCTAACAGCACGACATCGTATGCAGCGCCTCTCCTGGGCTCGTGCCCATATCGGTTTGAGCCTAGACGATAGGAAAACAGCGGTCTGGCCAGATGAGTTGCGATTTCAATTTGTAAGAGCTGATGGCAGGGTTCAAGTGTAAGTTGTCAACTAGGCAGAGTGCAAGATGGTGGTGGCTCCACAATGGTGTCGGCTGTGTTAACATGGAGTGGACTGGGTCCTCTGGTCCAGCTGAACCGATCAGTGACTGGAAATGGTTATGTTCGGCTACTTGGAGATCATTTGCAACTATTCATGGACTTTATGTCTCCAAACAGCGGTTTGCCGTATCACCGGGCCACAATTGTTTGCGATTTGTTTGAAGAATATTCTGAACAATTAGTGCGAATCATTTGCCACCCACATCGCCTGACATGAATCCCATCGGACATTTACGGGACATAGTCGAGAAGTCAGTTCATGTATAAAATTCTGCACTGACAGCACCTTCGCAATTATGGACAGCTGCAGAAACAGCATGGCTCAATATTTTTGCAGAGCACTTCCAACGACTTGTTGAGTCTATTCCACGTCGAACTGCTGCATCAGTCGGGCAAAAAGAGGTCCGGCACGACATTGGAGGAGATATCCCTTGACTTTTGTCACATTGGTCTATTGTTTCTATGTATATGTCTGCATTCATATTCTGCAAACCATTGTAAAGTGCATGGCAAAGGGTACTCAGCGTGGCATTACATGTTAGGGTTTCTCGCCGTCCAACCGCCTATCGGGTGCATGAAGAACGACAACTTAAATGCCTATTAGTGTGGCAGTTAATCTAAAATGCGTACATTACTACGTGACAAAAATCCAGTACTTCCAACCAGAAGCGACCAGGAGAATGATGTATATGAAGGCCTGTGGGGATGTATTCTGCTCTTTCGTCGTAGATCTTAGTTACGACAGTGTAAACTTTCCTTTGTAATACAGCAGCAGCTCGGACGGATGGTATTGTCACCTGGAAATTACTGAAAAAGAACAGTGACTCCGATTGTTTCCCTACATGCAGGCTGGTTCAGTGTTTTCCCTCAAAAAACATCTACAACAGTGAGCTTCCTTCACTGTTGTCATTCAAATCGCACACCCGTCAAAAGTGACAGAGTAATTGCAAGTTACCTCTGTAAAATTCATTTAACGGCTCGCCTTAATTTCTGTCCTTGTAAACGTAAAGTTCAATTAAAATTCTTTAATATGAAAAGAATCCACTCGCCACGCGGAGGTATACGTTGAGCTTACAGTACAGAAAGTTTATAATATCAACAATACTTCAGCTACTGCGCAAAATTTTAGAGTCTGAAGTCGAGTAGATTCTACCTAAGTCCGCCGTCTAACATGACGAATCTTCTAAGGTCACACACTACATGGTTTACAACGCAGGACGCAGACCGACGGAGTGACGGCGTCCTCGTTCACGACTTTCCTCCGTCCGATGAGAGGCGCAGCTTTCATCTGACGAAACGGATGGCGGCCGGGACATGTGCCTTCAACTTGCTAGTGGCTGCTTTCACCCCGAGCAAATGTTGTCCACCTGACCAACAACATCGCTCGTAGAGGACCCGTTTGGACCTAGCTCTGATTTGATTATTTTTTGATATTCGGGAATTTTTTAGTGGGTGAAATCCGGTGAAAAGTATCAGCCTAGTTTGCAAAATAACGATAAAGTAATTTTTTTAAACATGCTAAATGGTCGGCTGTGGGTTCTGAACTTCATTTCGTCTGTAATAATGACTTAACACTGCTTTAAAAGCACACATCTCTACGAATTCCTGTATTATATAAGGTATCGAAATATCTATACTGAAGGCTTGATACGAGGTATAGAATATTGAATGATATTTCTAAATGGGCAATTATGCTTGATGTATTTGAAACACACATCTGAATTACAACTCTCTAATGGTCATAAGCCCGCCGAAAGAACACAAAAATCTCCAAAAGTATGTGTTTCATTTTGGAGGAAATTTGGAAACATGCTTACTTGCTGCGCTCTACGGACTGACAAATTTACATTTATTGGATAAAATTTCTTTAGCCGCTCTAAAATGAGTGCACAACAGGCGGCGACGTCACTGCTAAGCTCACGGCGCGGACGACGCACAAAGTCATTTGCTGTGTGTCTTAAAAACTGGTGGCACTTTGCACAAATATAAAGTTGTCGCACGCAGACGAAAGGAACCCAATCAGGGTCAACAATAATGGAGTCTCGACTGATATTGTCGCTCTCATGTTTACTATTGACGTCAAGGGTAAACTGTGATACCAAATATACAATTAGCACGGTTACTATGGTACTACTTACTTTAAATGACGAAGACATCATCATTTCAGTATCAAAAGACAACAAATTCAACTTAGTCACACTCTGATATCTGTAGAAAAAACAAAATCTAAATTAACCCTGACGAGACCACAGCGATATACGTCAGCAATAATGTCCGAACCTGTAAAGAAATATAAATATCTAATCCACATCTGGAGCAAGGTTATCGAATACTTGAGAGCAGCATTAGACAACCAATTATTTTTCCATTGACGTGTACAAGACCTAAAAAATAAAGCATGTTGACTGGCGAGGGAACTTAACGCCACTGTTCCAAAGTCAAGAATTCAACGTCGCAAGGAAGTGATACCCCAAACAACAATTCTAGCGAAAATTCCTTATGGGAGTACCTCATGGGGCCGAGCTAGCAATACCCAAATTCAAGATAGGCAAGTCTTACAAAACAAGAACCTCCGATTGATACTGAGGGCGTCAAGATATACGAGAATGCAACAGTGCACAAGAAGCCAAATATAAAAGCTATTATGGAAACAAGCAAACACGGTCGACAAAAATACACGAGAATCAGAACCAACAAAACATGACCTCAGACACATTCGCGAATTAGGTACAACCAAGGAAGAAACCTGGCATTAGTACAGAGCCCCGAAGGCTTTTTTAGAACAGGATACCTGAAATGTTACAGTGCAAATAATAAATTAAAACAACCACTGGAGCAGAGAATTAGAGATGTGACGGTTCTTACAAGTCCTCCCCATGAGTTCAAATGAAGAGTAACTTGAAACCTTACTTTGCCACCGAGTAGCGGAGACCACCGAAAAAGGGCTTCGGAAAAAAGAACACAAATAACAGACGCTATAATGAGCGGAATAAGCGCAAGTTGCTGAGAAGAATACACACAAGGAACACATCATAAAAAACAATATCAGGGGAAAGTGCCCTATTATCGGGTACTGTTTCTAAATTGAAGATTAGCGGTAAATTAGCAGTGTTTAAATTACGGAAAATGTGCTGTACTGTTGCTAGAGAATACTGAAATATTACTGTTGCAAAAAATCTTCTGAATATGTTCTCATTCTGTAATAGCAGGACAAAAAATTAAAACGTGTCTTTTTACCTCCGCAAAATACGGTTCCCAATTTCTGTTTCCTAATTATGTGTTGTACATAAACACCAAAATTTAATGAATTAGTAACATCATCATTAGTCGTACTAAATGTTTGTTTCAGAAGTAAAGAGTGCTGCATAATTGTCTGTTTCTCTGCAGACTTTTCAGCCATAACGAGAAAAATGTTAAATTTTGGTGGTTTTTGGTGCAGAATCACTTCTGAAATCTTTCCAAGCATCATCGTCGGCACCTGCACGGAGCTCATAACACCTACGAAAACAGGCGATGCACTTGATCACAGTAAATGCATCCTTTGTCCTCTTCGTATGCAAATGATGAGTCATTCAACATGGTTTCATCAACGCTGAAGTCGGAGTTTTCCTCATCATAATCCTCCTGTTTGGCGACTCTCGATTATTTCTTACGATGCGCTTTCTTTTTTTAGCCCTATAAGTTGAAGGTCTTGTCAGATTCATCACATGAAGCCACTGGAGTAGGTTTTGTTGAAGGTGGTGTCTTTCTTGTAGTCTTGCTACTTGGTTTATTTCTCCTTTTAGTCAGGGACTGCCTTTTGCGAAAGGAGATGACGCTGACACTGCTCTTGGTGTTGGAAATCAGATGAGGTGAACTGATTTCAAAAGTAGAAACAGCTGTGATGTCAAAAGTTTCTTCCATTCCAGTAACTGCAGTCGACAATGGCCCTACTGTTGCTTCTGAAGTCTTACCAGCATATGCTGCAGATTGCTGAGGAGGAAAATCCATAGACGTAAAAACCAGGGATCACGAGGATAGTTACCACATATTTTAAAAAACATTCGCAGCCACTTCTGTTGCTTGACTCTGCAGTATGCCCAACCCGTGAATGGCCCAACGTCTCTCAAACACTGTAAAGATGGCTTCTGGAATGAAATTCAGAACATTTGTTTGTATAAACTGATGACAAATTTCGGGTACCCGAAATAGAGCGACCCATCTATTCCGGACCAGCCCTTACTTCTATTCAGGCACAATCTAGCCCTTAAGTGAGCGGTAGACGGCACTTTCCTCAATTACATACGAAAGATCATGCTTCAGACTGCTGTCTGATATGAAATACTATGAAAGTAAGTCTTATCTGGATTGAGGAAGGCCTAGTAACTATAATCTGCAGAACATGTTTATCTTGACCACAGTCCAAAAATAACTGAAGAATGAAATGTAAACAGCACCGGTACGAAACTCACAATAGCCTATTAGAATGACCTTCGCGACTTGTTTTCAGAGGGAGCTACGAAGTGCTGCACGAAGCAAGTTAGATACTCAGTTGCTGGGAATTAGACAGCTACCCGAAATGTGCCCACTTTACTCTACCGTTACTACAAATGATAGACACTGACGGAAAAAAATCCCAACACCAAAAAAAGTTGTGTGGCTTGAACGAAAGTTGGTAAACTGTTTCTACATCTGAAAGACGATGTATATTCAAATTTCGCGTCAGTCGCGTAAGAGTGGCTCTTGTAGCGTGACTGTGAGGATGTAAATAATGTTTACTTTAAATAGACGCTGCAAGTATCGTGAGCATAAGTTATCTTTGTGATAAGACGTGGTGAATTGATATTAGTCACGAATGCATTTTAGACGACGAAGACACCAATATCAACATCTTCTCACTGAGATTAAATGGAGTCGTGTGATAGGGCGACGAAAAGATGGACGTTCCTTCTGCAGTACTGTAGAAAGACTCGGCAGGAATGTAGCCGCTGTACATGATTGCTGGCAGCGATAGTCACGAGAATGTACAGTCATAAGAAGACCGGGTTTCGGACGGCCACGTGGCACTACCGAGAGGGAAGACCGTCGATTTCGGCATATGGTTCTGGTGCATCGTACTGCATCTGCAGCAGCAATCTGAGAATCAATTGGCACAACAGTGGCACAACGAACTGTTACAAATCGAGTCTTTTAGTGACATCTCCGAGCTGGACGCCCTGTAACATGCATACCACTGATCCCAAACCACCGCCATGTGCGACTCATTGGAGGCCAGGGTGGAGGTGTGTTGTGTTTTCTGATGAAAGCTGGTTCTGCCTCGGTGCCAGTGATGGCCGCGTGTTGGTTAGGAGGAAGCCAGTTGAGGACCTGCAACCAACCGGTCTGCGTGCTGGACACACTGGACTTACGGCCTGGGATGCGATTTTGTACGACAGCAGCAGCGCTGTTGTGGTTATGTCACGCACCCTGACTACAAATTTGTACGTCAGTCTGCTAATTTGACCTTTTGTGCTGCCATTCATGAACAGAATTCCAACACGCTCTACAGAGTGTCACCATGTTGCTTTGGCCTGCTAGATCACCAGATCTGTCTCCAATCGAGCACATATGGGGAATCATCCGACGACAACTCCAGCGCCTTCCACATTCAGCACTAACCGTCCGTGTGTTGACCGACCAAATGCAACAGGTATGGAACTCGATCCACAAACTGTTGTCCGGCACCTGTCCAACACAATGCATGCACGTTTGAATTTTTACGTTCTACATTGCGGCAGTTAAAAAATGGTTCAAATGGCTCTGAGCACTATGGGACTTAACATCTGAGGTCATCAGTCCCTAGAACTTAGAAGTAATTAAACCTAACTAACCTAAGGACATCACACACATCCATGCCCGAGCCAGGATTCGAACCTGCGACCGTAGCGGTCGCGCGGTTCCAGACTGTAGCGCCTAGAACCGCTCAGCCACTCCGGCCGGCTGCGGCAGTTACACCGATTATTAATGTACCAGCACTTACACTAACCTGTGATCTTGCAACGTTAATCTGTTAAATGTGTCACCTAGACAAATGTATTCCCGAAATTTCATTACTCTACATTAATAAGTTTTTGGTCTTGCGATATTTTTCTGTTAGTTTATAAATCCTGTTTGAGTAAAGAAACGACACCAAAATCATATAGAAAGAGGAAAATAATAATGCTGACAAAACCAGACAAACCGTAAGTGAAAACCAACTCATAAAGCCCAATAACACTACTGAATATCATCGGGAAGACGGTCGAAAGAAACCTGATATGTCGCTTAAGCAAATACGTCTTAAAATTCAACTAATTCCCAACATAAAAGCATGGTTTACGAAGAATCACACTACCAGTGGTCCACTCCTGAAACTTTCCAGTGACATCATGAATGCCTGTAACCACATTTAAGTGTACACTTGCCTTATTCCTGGATACTGAACGATCGTTGGATGAGATATGACACTGTGGTCTCCTGATGAAACTCGTAAACATGGGTATACCCGTGAAAATGATAAGGATAGCAGGATAAATTAATGAGAGACGATCCAAGGTGCATGTAGGAAAAGAACCATCAGAGTGCTTCACTTCTCAGGGCGGAGTGTCACAGAGAGGTTTCCATCTCCACTGCTGCCTCCTTTTTCTTGTGCCCTTGTCGCAGGGTTGGCGTGATTAAATGGATTTGGCATAGTTCGTTTAAGAGGTGGTCGGATGCCCTTCCTGTCGCCAACCCGTTCGTATTTCGGTTATTTTCGTGTAAATGTCAGATTTACTTACCTATTACCTGCGTTCGTAATGCCTTAAGCCCTTTGTGATTTTAGAAATAAGATGAATTACAAACCCGAATGGCGAGACTTCGAAAAATTGGGAGGGATCCGCGGTACGGTACTTCTAGTCAGAGGTCGACAAAGTGAAAACGACGTTTTATGTGAATCAGTTTTTATCTTCAAGTTGAAGTAGGTCTCGCACATTAACAAGTTGCGAAGGAGATCGTCTGCGCAAAATTCGTCGTAATTTTCCCGATCAAACTAGCGTGCACGACGGTGCACGGTACCAGTATGCCGCTACGGTCGCAGGTTCGAATCCTGCCTCGGGCATGGATGTGTGTGATGTCCTTAGGTTAGTTAGCCTTAAGTAGTTCTAAGCTCTAGGGGACTGACGACCTCAGATGTTAAGTCCCATAGTGCTCAGAGCCATTTGAACCATTTTTTGGTACCAGTATGTTCCAAAAAGGCGCGCGCGAAAATGCGATTTTTCTGGGTTCGCATGTCGGGTTCTGTTGATCACAGAGATAAGGGGTCAAATGATTGGATAATCGTTGACCTAGCTGTAGCTATCCTACAGTACGAGATCCAAATTTAAAAATTACGCACCTCCTCCAGTGCAAACAAATTAGGCAAATCGGTTTGTTCTTTTGCATCTCTTATGATCCAAGATCGGCCTTAGGCAGTTTATAAAAGAACCATTTGTTCAAGAGCGGTTCCTGAGGAAAGCACGAAAATCAATGATTTTCGAGTACGAAAAGTACCATTAATCAATGAAATGGCGGACATACGATTTGTTCGCCGCAACTGGTCAGACCGAATAATCGGAAACATAAACTGCATGTAACGCAAGGAAAATACAAATGAGTACTCGAGCTAGGAGCACTAGCCCACTAAAGTTAACAACTGAAAGTCAATTAAGAGCGCTTGCTCACTTGAATTAACAAATTTAAAAGGCAATTTTTAAAGCAGCAACTTGTAATCAACAAAATCATGGACCTAGTCCGCCGCAATTAATTAGGGAGGTTTAATAGGTAACAGCAATCAGATTTGGTACTACTAGAAGAAAGCATAAGGCGTTGAAGCCAAGTGGCCTAGCCCGCTGAAATTGGCAAATAGAAAAATGACAATTTTAAACACAGTAAGCTCAGATCTAGAGAATAGCGAACGAAGTCCTTAGCAACAAATTAGGCCACTCTGGCAGGTAACACCAGCCAGATTTAGTAATAGCAAAATATTTAAATAGCTGCCCAAGCTAATGGCGATAGCCCACTCAGATGAAAAATTAAAAATAACGCCTTTTCGCCTTTTTAAGGAAAACAGTAACATTAAGTGCAAAGGAAAAGCACTAGCTTGCGTAAATTAACCAATTCAAGAGACAGCTGGCAGAGAGTGACATCTAACCAAGATAATAGTGCACGTAGGCCTTAACCACTAGTTACAGCAATCTGAGACCGCGTGGGATTAGCCGAGCGGTCTCAGGCGCTGCAGTCATGGACTGTGCGGCTGGTCCCGGCGGAGGTTCGAGTCTACCTCGGGCATGGGTGTGTGTGTTTGGCCTTAGGATAATTTAGGTTAAGTAGTGTGTAAGCTTAGGGACATGACCTTAGCAGTTAAGTCCCATAAGATTTCACACACATTTGAACATTTGAGCAATCTGACAAGTCATTCTAGCCCGTTTTGCTGTAGCAAAATTTTTAAACAGTTTCGCAGACAAATGGCACTAGCCCATTGAAATTAACAAATTGAAATAATTTTTTTTCTTTTTAAACACTGATAAATTAGTTACTGCCGGACTTAGTACGAAACGACTAACAAGACAATCTTGGCAACAAATACCTTAACCAGAAATAACGACAAAATCCGTCGTGCTGAACCAATAGTTCGTAGCAAATAAACGTTGCAATAAGCATATTCTTCACGTGCCGAGGATTCTGAGACAGGATGCATCGTCTTATTACAGTAAGTACACGCAACTGACAGCTTACTGCACCATCAGGCACACCGAGCGGTGGGAATAATAAACGGCCGTTACATAAGCATTCTTCCATCGGCAGAGCAATGAGCGGCGTGAGCGCATGTTCAATAAAAATTTGATACGTCAGCTAGTACATTGCGACACTCAAGTCCAAAACTGATCTTACACAGCCGTTGAACCGTAGGTTTCTGTAACATAAAGCAAGTTCATTAGTTCACAGAAGTGAAACCAAGTCCCAACGTATGCAAAGCACGCTCTGAACAAGGTAACTGACAGACAACCAAATCAGCCGGCGAGCACCAATTCGCACACATGAAACGGTTACTATACGAACTCTTCTCATGCTCATTGCCCACAGCTCGCTTTGGCCACTTGCGTCCACATCCCGATTTCACGCTTTCGCTAGCCTTGGCGCAGCGCAGACTAGAGTGCTGCAGCGCTCATCGTTTGACCGGTCACGGCTCGCCTGTTGACTGGGGGATCGAGCCGCTCGTGTCCGGCCCTCACACACACACACACACACACACACACACACACAATGTATTTATCTCTGTCTCTCTCTCTCTCTCTCTCTCTCTCTCTCTTTTAATACAAAAGTAACGTTTCCAAGAACGGGTACGTGACAGCTAAATTCGTAAAGCACGTGGAAAGTAAAATGATATTTCAATACAATCGAGGATGGAAGACGAGTCTCATTTCCAAACAGAAGATATATCTTTCCTTTCATTTATAGGAAACATTAAATAAGTGCTGTTTCTGTAATCTAGTAGACAACCATCTTCATAAAGAAAGCATACAAAGAACATTAAAACATTTACAGACGTAACTTGTCATACTTTTCACTTTTTTGCAACATAAACAAAATTATAGTTGTTGTTGATCAGCAGTAAATCACTAACGCGTTCCGGATTTAATTGGCTTGCGACGATTTGTTAGTAACGTGCTGGCTTTACTAAAGCATTTTTCACTAGGAGCGCTTGTTGCTGGGATACATAAAATTCATCTTGCAACTGCAGCCAGGCCTGGCAGATCTGTTTCATGTCCGCTCCACCACTTTAAGATGTCATCGTCATCTCCGCGGTGTGTTAAAACGTAGAGATCTACTTCATCTGCTGCGTATGATCTGTTGTTCAAATGGTTCAAATGGCTCTGAGCACTATGGGACTTAACATCTATGGTCATCAGTCCCCTAGAACATAGAACTACTTAAACCTAACTAACCTAAGGACATCACACAACACCCAGTCAGATCTGTTGTTCCTCCATTACTTGAAACGATCTCTCTTTCTGGATAGTGATGACACAGTACTTGAAGGATCTATGATAATAAACAAAAGAGACAAGTAATACAGAACTGATGTGGAAATCATCGAAACGTTCCCGTAAAAACGAGGCGTTTTACGTTAATGAAATATTATACTTATTATAACATTCCCGTTTCTCTATAATACACTATCCAGTAACTATGCAAAAACGATTATGTTAATGATTGCATGTTGTACCTACATAAGTAGCACACATTTGTTGCACATTGCTAAGAATTTCCTGTTTTTCATTTATTTCAAGCATATTAAGATCACGGAAATACGGCCACAGAAACGTAGCAATTTTATGTCTGGAAGTGACCATAATCTTCTCACAAACGAAAGTGAAGGCTCGATTTTTAATCCTTCGTACCTCCTGTTAAAAAATACGTATCTGTTAGTATACATCATTTACACTAGTTAATTATAAATCTATCGCGTATCGTAATAGAACAGTGCTTTTAACTGCAGCAATTACTCACCTCCAGTTTGTGAAACCAAAGAAGAACTATAAATTGTCTCAGAAAATGCGCAATTTTTCCTGCAAACTCATTATCATAACCTTGCTATCTGTAAGCGGAGTCCTTTTCCGTCAGCAAAGCAGCAACTTCGTTATAATGAGTGTGTAAGGATTCCAGCATAGTGTACAAGCTGTTCCAGCGTGTACAGACCTCTTGTTTCAACGATGATTTCAAAGACGAGCAGAGGCCACTTTTCTTAATGTATCTTACAATGCATTTTGCAGTATTTATTGTTGGTGCGATTTTCGGGGCATGATTTAACAAGAAGTTATCTTCATCGAAAGTATGGCTAAGTGCTGTGTTTATACAATCAACAGCACAAGGAATCCTTCCGTGATTTTCCAAAGCCTTACTTGGCAAAAACAAAACTGTGCAAAATGTCCGGCGAAATGTTCCAATCAGCCATCCTCTCTTCAATTTCTTTCATAAAATTACTCCCGTCTTCTTAACGCCCGGGAATATTGTTGTAAATAAAACATTGTTCACAAGAGACCAATCTTTGTTAATGTAACGTGTTGTAAGCGTGAAATAGTGCACCTGATTATGCGAATCAGTCCACATATCAACTGTCGCAGCACATGTTTTATTAATAACTTCCGCAATAACAGAAGGCATGATGCTGTTTCGTATTGCATCAACTTGTTCTTTGACATGATATGTTCTGCTTGTAGTAGAGGGATGTGGCATGACATCTGCGACGTTAACTTCTCCACAATGTGTACCTAGATGTATTAATTCTTCGCCTAGTTCTCTGAACCTTCACCGGAAACAGCATTAAAATGTCTCATACCTTTAGCACACATTGCAACAGACTTTACTGTAATACTATTTTTTATTACTGCCGGTATCCCTAAAGGAGCTCTATCTTCTTGAGGTTTCTTGCAACTTTGATTCCATAATGAGTGGTTCCCAACTGGAAACACAATAATGTGGAGCAGTTTGTGCACGATACTTACCTAGTAGACGCACTGTTTTCGTCTACAACCAACAGAAATGTACTCCGTACTTGGCTTTTTAGACCTTCCCGTTTCTCCAATGTGTAAACATTGGTTTCAATGTTAATATCTTACTGCACTGGCTATCTCGCGCTGCATGATGACAGAGAGAGACACACCACAAATGAGAAGCCCGTACTGCCTGCAATCTCACACGGGTAATGAGACGTGTAATGTGTTTGAAGTTACGTGCTACGTATTCGGTCACGGTTTCTATGCTCAGTCACTAGAATTAGTGCTCGTCCCATGTCGTATTATGTGCTCGCTTACTCGGTCATGCAGGACACTACCGCAGACAAACACTTCCCGGACGGACGTGTTCGCAGCACATGATTCCGACTAGAGCGCTGTCCACGGGGTCCACTTCTCTCGCCCACGGCGCGGAGTCGATACACGTGTACCAGAGCCTTCAAACAAATTAAAACTAAATTTTGTAGCAGGGTACAGATGACGAGACTAGTTATTCTGTCAGAGAAAGGTAGTGTGGAGAAAATTTTCTCACTTCACGGTCACAAAGTTCTAGAAAGTAATGCAGAGTCGGCTTAATGGCACCGTCGGGGTCGAGACTACTATAGCTCAACCGGATACAAATTTCTTAAGAACTGAGAAGCTTCATAGTGTGTGTTCCCAGTGATGGGCAGGATAGGCCTACTGCAACCCCGTCCCCTTCCCCTAGAAAAAATTATGATCTGACCAACAGCATCTGAAGATCGCCATTGTAGGCCGAAATCGGTTATGAGAAAACATTCACGTGTATCTGAGTGTTACCTGCCTGGCAAAATTGTGTGTAAGAATCAAAAACAAACTACACGAGCATCTTTCCTTAAGTTTTTACAACTGATCACTATACGCCGCTAATGAAACGTGATATTACTGTTGTATCATATGCCACTGACATTGTTAAAACAGTGTCAGCTCAGAAACTGGCCTGGTGCTTTGTTTATAGTTCGAATTTAAAGAAAGAGTGTTGTGAAAAAATAGACATTTCGCGTGAAGGTTTTCCTTGGATGATTTCTTTACGATTAGCGCAAAGGGCTAACTCAACAACAGTGCCACGAATCGCTTCGTTCAACTTCGGTTATGAATCACTTGCAGAAAAAGGCAGTTTACAAGTGATTATCACAATTTCGTCATGGTCGTGCTTACGTGAGCAAAGGATTACGTAAAGATCGACCAAAATCAGTCATTGTCCCAAAACATATCATCGCCGCGTGCAAAATGAGTGAACAGGATCTGCGGGTGGCTTATCGTGAGACAAGCATTTATAGGAACACGTAGGCTGCATTATATTCTGCATGGATGTTGTTTAGCTCAGACAAAGATCTGTTCGCGATGGATTTCACACAATTTTACCGAAGCTCAGAAAGTGTGGATAGCGGATTTGAGATTCTCAAGAAGTTGCTGAATCATTCCAAAACCGTGTTTTTGAGATAACGTCAGAATGGGAAAAAAGTTTCCAGAGTAGGTTTGAAAACATGTAAGTGTGCAAAATTTGAAAACGAAGGTACTGAGAAGCAATAAAATTATTTGTTCCAAGGATTTTTTTGCTCTGTGTGTTTGTAAACACTTAAAAGCGGCACGGTACACACTCTTTTAAGTTAGTAGTATAGCAGGTACCTATTATGTAGTGATAGCAGTCATATGTTTAGAGATTAATAAACACATTTTTAAAATTTTAAATCTTACTTTTAACTAATTGAAGGAACCCCTCTTCCCCCTCCTGCTGTAATCCAAGATACAGTTTGGAGTTCTATAAAATTATTCCACTGCACGATATACTTCATTTATTTTAAGATGTAGTGCCATAGCCCATAGACGAAAGAAATGCAGAAAGGGTGGTGAAATATGAAAGCGGAAGTCAAAACTATCATGAAGAAAGTAAATAGCGTAGTAGAGAAAACAAGAGAATTCGCTTTAAAGCCGTCGGATCGGAGAGCACTCTCGCTCTTCGACAGTGAAAACAACTTCACGGACGTCGATGATTATATGGACGAAGCAAAAAGCTCCTCCGCTCCCCGTAATGGCAGGTGCACTTCTCCAAGGCAGAGAGAAAGGGGGAGACGAAAAACCTCATTGATAAACGGTTCCCATCCTTCTGAGGAATATGAAGAATACAGAACTCCCGTTGAAGAGCTTCAAACATATCTCAGGATGGACCATTTGGCGTATGCGTACAGGACACGTATGATAGGAGGCTGTGCCCTATGAAGAAAGAACAATCTTGGTGGTAGAGCAAAGAGACGTGCCACTTTAGCCCCAACATCCTTTAAGGTTACTGTTGTCGCAGCTCGCTCGGTTTACGATATTAAGGGTACGGACCTTTCAAGGAAATAGCGTCATGAAGCTACGAGAACACCAAAATATGCCTTTCTAGACGCAAGAATGGATTTTGTGCTCGTCGTGTTGGAATGCAGTCAGTGGGATTTTGCTTCTAGCTGCAGTCGTGAAGGGATGTTAAGATACGTACTGATGCGAAATTTTTGTTTCGTGTATAGAAATTAGAATTGATTTCATGATTGAGAAGAAGTCTCACAAATTCATGGGCCAAGGCAGAGAAAGGACGATTTTGATAGGAAGTTTACTTAAATGTTGTGGGATATTAAAAAATGCACTTTTGTCGTTTGCGAAGGAGCACCAACATATTTTAATATTCCAGGCTTTGCAGCCATCATATTAAGGTACAAGAAGTACTGTTCTAAGATCTTAGAACAGTTGAGAAGGCAGCAGTGGGAAGATGACGCGATGTGGATTGAGATACCGATGACAGATGGTTTGTTCGGTATGGGTGTCGTGAGAAAGATCGCCTAAATTGTGGTCCTGCTCCGCGATTGGCTGCTGCGTTCGGAAGGTGCGCGCCAAAATGATAATCTTCTGTTATTAATATTAGAAAAACTAAAGCCGGCCGTTATGGCCGAGCTGTTCTAGGCGCTTCAGTCCGGAACCGCGATGCTGCTACGGTCGCAGGTTCGAATCTTGCCTCGGGCATGGATGTGTGTGACGTCCTTAGGTTAGTTCGGTTTAAGTAGTTCTAAGTTCTAGGGGACTGATGACCTCAGATGTTAAGTCTCATAGTGCTCAAAGCCATTTGAACCATTTTTTGAAAAACACAGCGTATTTACTCACTTCTCATATTGAAGCATCTCTCAGTAGCGTGCTATCATTCCACTATTTCACAAGTATTAATAACCAACAGAACAAAAAATAACTGCTAAACGAAAAGGCAGACGAAGAACTTCGGTGGTTTTTGGTTCGCGCCTAACATGGATGGCGGCGAAGTGCTTCGGCTGTAAGATCGGAGCTAGTTCGGCAGTGTCGGAGGACAGAAATGTTGTCTACAGTGGTCGTTATCAGTTATACTTAATTTAGTAATGTCTAGTTTGCAAATGTGAGAGCTGTAATTACTGAAATACGCTGTTCATTATTTTGTTGAAGAATGGAAATTATTTGTGACTCCAAAGTGGAATGTAACTGTGCACTTTCTTGTGTTCTGCTAATAAAAAGCGAATGGCATCCCGTATAAACAAACTAATGCAAAATTTAATTGTTCACATAATATCAGTTCCTCGCTAAGAGTTTCTTACAGTCTCAAGATAACGGATTCACGACCTACGCGCTGTTCGCTGCGCAGGGCACAACGACTGTAGAGGACTGCAGGTTGGTGAACATTAATTAGAACTTACGCATCCACTCAGGACGGTGGAAGCAAATAGGCACATCGCCTGTGCTGCACTCTTAGTACAAATGAGATCAGTGACAGGTCATCTATGGTAATACAGAGGAGGTATGAAGAAGTGAAATTTTCGAAGGAAGGGGTTTATCTCTCTTTTCCAACTTGCCATAGTATTAACAGTAAATTCGGTAGCATGTTGTGAATTTATATTCCGTTAATGGAGTTCATCTTCAAGCACTGCTTTTCCTGAATTACGAGAAATTAGCTGCGAGGAGGAAAGATTTAAATTGTAAGCAAGAACAGCTAGGAGCTTTCCATCTCTCACCACCCACTTGCGGCTCTTATTGCAGATATTCCTGCGCCGCGCCTAAGACCACATTATTCCAGGTGTGCCTATCTTCATACGGATCACGTAATAGAGATTAAGAAACTTATTTATTTGTTTACGGTGATACTGGCGGAAAGCAGCAGCGAATTCATTTCTTTTAGTAGTAATTCAGGAACACCCGTAAATTTTCAGTGGCTAAATCTGCTTCGACTGAGGATGTAGGAAGTCACAATTTGTGAATGTTCGTACCAGAATCTCAAGAGAGTTAATTAATAATCACCCTTCCTCGTTCCTCCTCCTCTGGGACTTTAATGCCCAAGTCATCTCTGGGATCCGCTTTCCGTTCGAGTGACCGCTTTATAATATTTTTGCACCTGTTAGAAACGGCTCTCCTCGAAAGGAAGCCGCCAGAATTGTTACTCACCACAGCGAACTGGACGCTTCAGTCAGCTAGCGTTATTTGAACACCGAGAAAGCACCCATGGCCACATCAGAAGTGTGATTAATTGCGCTGCAGAAGCATGAATCTCACAGACCTCAGGATGGCAACAGCGGAAGCCTGTGCACTTATTAGAAATTTGAATGCCACTCCTTTATCAGGGACAGATGGATGGCACAGCGAAGGGTCACGTCCAGACCATCAGGAGATAACCTAGCAGCCTTTCAGATAGCTAGGGCAAATGCTTGGCGAACACTTGAAGAACGTGCAGAGAGAGCGTGGCAAGGTTATCAGACTTCGGTAAATCGTTCTACTTTGGCCTCAAGAATATGGGAGGCAGTCGGGAAAGTTTATGGAAGGATATATCTACAGTAGTAGCTGTGCTGCGAAATTGTTTTCTTACGACGTCAGCATACCTTATTGCGAAGACATTGGGAGATTATTTTTACATTGTAAGATCTAGTGCGAAACAAGACTTCACATCCAAACACCGGAGTACCCGTGAAGAACAGAATTCTGAATTTCGAGTCTGCTATATAACACAGAGACCCAGAACCGCCCATATCCAATGTAAAAGTTGCAATCTGCCTTCTCGTAAGCAACGGACACAGCTACTGGCCCTGACACAGCTGAACCGACAATAAAAGAATCATCCTGAAACATTTAAAAAAAATCTGGATAGATGCGTAGTTTACAAAGCTCGCGCATCTCGAAACAGATCTACTGCAGAAATTCTTGAATATATGCCTGTCAGCAGTGTTTATGTACTCTGGAAAAATCAATCTCATAAATCGCCTCCAGTGTGGATTGATTAGGCCTCATTCTACTGTAGGCAACTGTACAGAACAGGAAGCGGCATTGCACGAGTTTTTGCTACGTTCGCTACATCTTGCATATTTTATCGGTGTAAAAACTGTTTTCGAAAAACAATTACAGTGATATAACGCTATTTAATGTTGGGACAGAAACGTTTTGCAAAAGTATCCCATAAATGTGCTGATGGACTATAGCGGTGTAAGCTCCACCAAGAGGGGCTGTCATATGAGTCTCCGTTGCTACATGCAGCGAAAAGATCATGCAGCAACACAAAAATGAAACGTATTACCTCTTGTCTGTACTTTATGCAACTTAGATACAGGGCCGGCTGAAATTTTTGTAAATGGAACCGTATACCAATTTTTAGCATATCAAAGGGCATTAGGAAACAGTTTCGAATATAGAGGGTGGTCCATTGATCGAGACCGGGCCAAATACCTCACGAAATAAGCGTCAAACGAAAAAACTACAAAGAACGAAACTTGCCTAGCTTGAAGGGGGAAACCAGATGGCGCTATGGTTGGCCCGCTAGATGGCGCTGCCGTAGGTCAAACGGATATCAACTGCGTTTTTTTTAAAATACGAACCCCTATTTTTTATTACATATTCGTGTAGTACGTAAAGAAATATGAATATTTTAGTTGGACCACTTTTTTCGCTTTATGATAGATGGCGCTGTAATAGTCACAAACGTATAAGTACGTGGTATCATGTAACATTCCGCCAGTGCGGACGGTATTTGCTTCGTGATACATTACCCGTGTTAAAATGGACCGTTTACCAATTGCGGAAAAGGTCGATATCGTGTTGATGTATCCCTATTGTGATCAAAATGCCCAACGGGCGTGTTCTATGTATGCTGCTCGGTATCCTAGAGGACATCATCCAAGTGTCCGGACCGTTCGCCGGATAGTTACGTTATTTAAGGAAACACGAAGTGTTCAGCCACATGTGAAACGTCAACCACGACCTGCAACAAATGATGATGCCCAAGTAGGTGTTTTAGCAGCTGTCGCAGCTAATCCGCACGTCAGTAACAGACAAATTGCGCGAGAATCGGGAATCTCAAAAACGTCGGTGTTGAGAATGCTGCATCAACATCGATTGCACCCGTACCATATTTCTATGCACCAGGAATTGCATGGCGACGACTTTGAACGTGGTGTACAGTTCTGCCACTGGGCACAAGAGAAATTACGGGACGATGACAGATTTTTTGCACGCGTTCTATTTAGCGACGAAACGTCATTCACCAACAGCGGCAACGTAAACCGGCATAATATACACTATTGGGCAACGGAAAATCCACGATGGCTGTGACAAGTGGAACATCAGCGACCTTGGCGGGATAATGTATGGTGTGGCATTTTGGGAGGAAGGATAATTGGCCCACGTTTTATCGATGGCAATCTAAATGGTGCAATGTATGCTTATTTCCTACATAATGTTCTACCGATGTTACTACAAGAAGTTTCACTGCATGACAGAATGGCGATGTACTTCCAACTTGATGGATGTCCGGCACATAGCTCGCGTACGGTTGAAGCGGTGTTGAACAGCATATTTCATGACGGGTGGATTGATCGTCGAAGCACCATACATGGCACGCACGTTCACCGGATCTGACGTCCTCGGATTTCTTTCTGTGGGGAAAGTTGAAGGATATTTGCTATCGTGATCCACCGACAACGCCTGACAACATACGTCAGCGCATTGTCAATGCATGTGCGGACATTACGGAAAGCGAAATACTTGCTGTTGAGAGCAATGTCGTTACACGTATTGCCAAATGCATTGAGGTTGACAGACATCATTTTGAGCATTTATTGCATTACTGTGGTATTTACAGGTAATCACGCTGTAACAGCGTGCGTTCTCAGAAATTATAAGTTCACAAAAGTACATGTATCACATTGGAACAAACGAAATACAATGTTCAAACGTACCTACGTTCTGAATTTTAATTTAAAAACCTACCTGTTACCAACAGTTTCTCTAAAATTGTGAGCCATATGTTTGTGACTATTAGGCCTACAGCGCCATCTATCACAAAGCGAAAAAAGTGGTCCAACTAAAACTTTCATATTTCTTTGCGTACTACACGAATATGTAATATAAAATTGAGGTTCCTATTTAAAAAACGGCAGTTGATATCCGTTTGACCTACGGCAGCGCCATCTAGCGGGCCAACCATAGCGCCATCTGGTTTCCCCCTTCAAGCTAGACAAGTTTCGTTCTTTGTAGTTATTTCGTTTGACGCTTATTTCGTGAGGTATTTGGCCCGGTCACGATCAATGGACCACCCTGTATATACTTCCTCATTCTTTTAGTGAACAGCTTTCATGAAAATTACTGCAATTTCGTCATATAGATGCTTACATGTCACCGCTGAAATAGAGATGTCGCCCGTCCATGCCTCGTAATGAAAAATACGGAAAATAAAAGTGCTGTAGTAAATTCCGAATTTACGAGAAAATTATCAGACTTCTCTTTGCGCAGACGCCTCGAATACTGTTTTTGGGTGACACACCTGTTGTATGACATTTGTTGCTACTCAAAATTATTATTAAATCGAGTGGACAAGTGAATGAACTAAACATTTTACTCAGTCTTTTGGTGACTACCCTTCATTTTCAAAATAAATATTTTTCTAAACATAACGTATGCTTCTGAGTCACCTAGGCATGGGATCAAACTGCTTATTATTGATATGATATGACTGACACAAGTGTCGAATCTTTAATATGGTTGGGAAAGCATACCGCGCTTTTACGATTCGTGAAGTGAACAGCTTTGCATTTCATTACAATAAGGCCTAGTTTCCAGTCGTTGCACGAGGTGGATTTTGTGCTGAGTGTATCTAGATACTACTGCAGTTTATACTGAATAGATTTTCATCACAGGCAAGTGCATGATCTACGTAAAGCCTAGGATAGCAATTAATACTAGTCGTTCTTGTTACTGGTGTTTGTCCTGTTGTCTATAGGTATTACCAGGTTGATATTTATGCTAGTGCCTTTGCTTACGTTAATTTTCAATTTCAAATAAACGTTATGTGCAGTTAGTGGACCGAAACATTATCTGTAGGCAGTCCTCAATGGTTAGTCTTAACTTCAACTGAGTGCGATCCAATTTTTTTTGTAGAAGTGGCATAGCCACCAGACTTCACACGGTCCATCGCATATAAAATCAATAATATTATGGCTGACAGAAGTTAACAAATTTTATCATGGTGTACTGGACACTTGCTGGTGATCACTTGTCAGTTTAACGCTGAGAAGCAACATTATGTAAGCAATCATCTCATCACGAAACATCTTCTCCTTATAGTCATAAGTCACTGGTACTCCCCACCGGCATAAAACTACCGCTTTTGTTAACATGTTAAGAGGTCATTACGACTCACGCATCGTGATGCATATAGTTACAAATAGTGATTCATATGAATACACCTAAAACGAGACGATGGATCTCTCTTTCCAGGAGACTATTGCTCTGGCTAGAAATCGTTCCTTCGTACTAGGGATATTTGTGTTTCAGTCCGGCGTTGTTGCAACTTTCCATGCCACTGTATCCTGTGCAAGCCTCATCATCTCCGAATAACAACTACAACCTACATCCGTTTGAACCTGCTTACTATTATACATCTGTTTTTGTCCCTCTGCAATTTTTATCCCGAGCACTTCCCCTCCATTACTAAATTTATGATTCCTTGATGTCTCAGAATCTGTTCTATCAACCGATCTCTTCTGTTAGTGACACATTAATTACGCTATATGGCTATATAACCCTCCAGTCTTCAGCATTTTTTTTGTAGCTCCATATTTCAAAAGCTTATATTCCCTTCTTGTCTGAACCGCTCATGCGATGCAATAGAGGCGTGTTTTTCATTTGTATCGTAGCGTACATTTACAGGTTGGCCAGAAACGGTCTGAAAAACTTCTAACGGGTGTTGCAGGGTAGTTTATTCTGAGAAATAATTGGTGAGAATGGAATTCAGTACGTTGCGCGTTTATTATTGTCAGTTGTTCTCACAACGTAGATGATATCGCACGAGATTGCTCCGCCTTTGGTTCGGGTTCGATCCTTACTACCTTCTAGCCAAACGAAGAACGCGTTTGGCGACATCGTTTCTAGTGGGCCGCTTGAATTTGCGCGCACTACGTCCTGATTGGCAAAGTACAACGCTAATTAACTCAGAAACGCCGCAACGTATCGAATTTTTTTCGTAACAGTTATTTCTTGACATAGCATACCGTGCAACACCCTTACAAGCTTTTCAGACTGTTTCTAGCCAACCCGTACACCGTACGTCCAACGAATTGCAAGTCATTTTATTACGTTCATTCTGTTACGTGTTTATTTCCATGACCATGCGTGTCACTATGGAATCTAAACTGCCATTATGAATATGACCTCCTATGAGACTTGAAGCTTCATGAAATAACTTTCCTTCACTTCATAGTGACTTTTGCTAATATGAGATGCGGAGTGCTTGAATGCTGGAATCCAATTAAGGACGTACGCAGGAAAGTTTCATGTGTTTTCGGATTGAACTGAATAAATACTTGATTGGGTGTAAGATCCTTTTTCAGGTAAAATTTATAAATGCACTCGAACTTTCCTTCCGTAACTACTTTATTGACTTAGGCTGGCTTTTAAAGCATTCACATTTATTTCTTCAACCTACTGAAAAATAAATAATCAGCGTTCCCTGAGGCTTACAGACAATTTCCAAAGCTACTACTTGGTAAGCGCACTATGAGTTCCTTCCACATTGAAACGGTTATCACGACCGTCGTGCAAAGTTCGTGCTATTCATTGCTGTCGCTGAAGATTAATTTCAATTTTGCTGCTTCAAAGGGTCCCGAAGTTGGCAAAGAGAGCGAAACTTCCGCGCCGGTACCAGCATAGTAGAATGTAATCGAGCCTGATCAAGTTATTATATTGAGAGAGATGTTTTGTAGGTAGTACGCGGAATTAATTCAGTGCGATGAGCACAATTTGTTAATTTGCGCAGCCACTGTAGATATGCTGTGTGCCTTTATTTTAGTTAGAATTGTTCCACTGTCCACCATTCTTAGTTTAGTTAATTGTTTGGTTGTTCTCCCGATCACCCCGTATTTCTTTCCCGAGGAGTGGGCTGCGTAGTGTTCTTGATACTACGTGGCGCAAGCGTGTCTCCTTCTCGTTAAATACGTAAGAACGGAAGATTTGGTAGCTGATGTTCCTCTAATAACGCCTCTGCGCTGAAATATGTATTTTGTTAATTTTTTCGTTGGAAAATGCCCGGAAAAAATGGCTGTGAGCACTATGGGACTTAACTTCTGAGGTCATCACTCCCCTAGAACTTAGAACTACTTAAACCTAACTAACCTAAGGACATCACACACATCCATGCCCGAGGCAGGATTCGAACCTGCGACCGTAACGGTCGCGCGGTTCCAGACTGTAGCGCCTAGAACCGCTCGGCCACGCCGGCCGGCTGTTGAACAGGGTGTTTTATCAGCAAATGCTAACCTCCACAGAAAGATTTCATGTGACAAGTAAACAGTGAAACACCTCTTCAACACTGGATCTAAGGTGATTTAGAGAGAGTCAGGCAAAGCAAGAGAAAGAAACGTGAAATGTGTTATTCAGCTATAAATGGGGAGCCGCTTGGGTAAAGCTACGGCAATTTGTGTACCGGCAGTCAGAAGTCACATTACTCCACAGCGCCATGTTACGAACACTTCAGTCCATACGTTAAGCGGAGGTTTGCACCATAAAATTCCTTATAACTCTGTAACCGTGGACGTGGAAGCTGTGTACAAAAATAAAACAGGTAATTTTCGTAGCAAGTGCTGATCCTGTCCGGTAATGCCGACGTCCCAGTTTTTAGTTGGAAAGGGAATTTATTTTTGCCTGTGAGTTCTGGCCGCAGTCTTGACATTCTAATTGTTCGCTGTAACAACTGTAACAAGGGAAAGTCCCCATCGCACTCCCCCCCCCCCCCCCTTCTGATTTAGTGGTGAGATGGCCCAGTGGACATCCCGTCAAAAAATGAACACATATCAAGCTTGAAAACTGGAGGAAGGTGTACTCAATCGTGAAAGAAGAAGCAAAACATACACTGAATGGTGCAAGCTCAAAATGTGCAACTTCGAGCAAATTGCAAGAATCACGGCGTCGTGTTTTTGTGGCCACGGTATTGGACTGAGAAGAGGGAAATCCGTGCTCAAATCTCCCACGTGCGCCATTGTTTTATCCTCACAGAATTATGAACATTCGGTCATTGACGTGTCTGTTCACTGTATTCATATTTGTGGCTGTGTCGTGATGTAACGTTCATTTGCAACAGCGATGTGTAAGGTAGGGTCCTCCAGACAGACGTTCCTCCTGTTTGTTCTACACAGGTACCACGTGTTATGACTCATGCCTTCCGTTTTGGAAGTTTTGACTCCTGCATTCCTTTGTTGTAACATAGTTCACACCCGTTTATTTGTTGTTTTTATTTCTGTGAGAGGTCTACGCGGCATCTCGCCTCCTCTCACTATTCATCACATTTACTTGCGACGGTAATATATTCTTACTACATAACTCATATTCTGTAACCAGAGTATAGTATGACAACAACCAAGATTACAGAAAGAGAACAGACACGTCATTGACCGTACGGAAAATTTACAATTTTGTGGGGGAAAAAATAGGCACGAGGTAGATCTGCACATGGATCTCCAACTTTGCAATCCAACAGCGTGACCACACCACTACGGCGCCATGACCCTTGCATTTCGCTCGATGTTGCGCATCTTCAGCTTGCACCGATCAGTTTCTGTTTTGCTTCTATTTTCACAGTTCAGTGCACCTTCTTCCTGTTTTCGTACTTAATCTGTGTTCAGTTTTTGTCGGGCTGTCCACTGGGCATTTTTACGTTAAATCTGGGGGGGGGGGGGGGCGATGGGAATTTTCCGTTGTAAGAAGACTCAGTACAGTGGCTGATGGGAATAACAGTATCGATAGAAACTGAGTGATCTCGATCGGTATCGACTGCTTCCTCGATTCAGCCAACCTGATAAACTTTAACTAGCACACGAAACTACTACAAAGAGTATGTTCTCTGCATATGATCACATTCAGAAGCCAACGTTTATAGGAAAGCAATACAGCTACGACAATGGGTGTTAGCAAACAATATTGAAACCGCACCAGTCTTGTTACAATGAACGAGTAAGACTTGTCATATGCACTGATATTCTGTCAGTCTATACCACTCATTGTGTAGGAGACACAATAAATTGGCAATCTAATTCACTCTTTAGTGCAAATGCTAGAAATTAATCTGTAAAGGAACGGTAGTTGAATGTGAGATTAACAGAAATACTGCACGGGGAAAATATATTGGTCTCTTAGCATGGAATCTATGCATTTTTCAACGTATGTTTATTAGGCTTTATTTATTCCTTAACTTCTCAGGAATTTTTTCTGGCAAGTCGCCCCAACTGTTCAAAATAAATCGGTGTAAAGAGATAAATTCAGTAACAGTGTTGAGTTATTTCACTCATATTTACCACTCCTAGCGGCACGTAGAGCTGAATTTCAGCAACTGGCCAGGCAGATCAGTCCAGTATAATCAGCTAATTATTCCCGTCAATAAAGCTGTTTTTCTAGTAACGTCACAGGCAGTTTGTGAACAATTGTTCCATCTTCTTAAGTCGTAATATGTAGCAGGCTTCAAACAGCACGCTGCTCGTTTCCAACAGGTGGAAGAGCGGGTCTACTAAAAAATGTAAATCTTTATCACCAATGTGGCATAATGCTCGCATGCTATGATTGTCAGTAACCTCCTTCCACATATGGCGGATGCATCGGTTCAGATGGTTTGCGGCCATCATGCTATGCTGACTCGCAGATGACGGTTGAAGAAGCTGTTCTTGGAACGTACCGGTATCGTATACTGGATGCTGCTTGATATAAATAAAGCTTCATGTAGAATGTAAACTATTAATTGTGGACATACCGTATCTCTACTGACGTTGAAGTCCTCCCACGGGACGTGAAAGCGTTCGTAGACGTGGTGCTGATTGAGTTTTTTGACGTCACAGTGTAGAGTTTCACGTCCAAAGTGTGAAAGGAACAATCTGCAAAGTCAGATGTTTGCCTTGTGGAGAGGAACGCAGCCTGTGGGATGCAACATGTCAGAGGCAGAACTTAAAAGCTGCCATATTAGATTAAGTCTACAGAGCTGAACTCCGTATTTGGTGGTTTTTATAATACGGCGTTTATGCTATGAATATAAGTTGCATCAGAGCATCAGCATATTGAAGATCTCTCGAGAATGTGTCGTCTTTGGTACGATATGTTACAAAAAAATCAGTAGGTAACAATAGTGAATCAAGGGCATCGTCGGTGCATTTGTTAGTGCAGGTTGCCTACATACATCAGGGGCAGGTATGCGCGTAGGGGCAAACCTATTCTCCTTTGACTGACAGGTACTTAACCTATTGTTCTGCTAAAAGGATCCTCCCTTTTGATTGACATAAACTTAACCTGTTGTCCCCCCCCCCCCCAGGAAGCTTCCCCCTTCACTGCTACAGGTACACTTTCAGGAATAGCCCCTCTCACTCTTATCGATTTGATTGACTACTTAATTAAATTTATCAATTAATTATCTGTCCCCTTATGGTAGACCCCCCTCTACTCCCACCCACCATCCCGGAAATTGGCAGGAAAAAGACTCAGTTGATCAGTCATTTGGAGGGAAACCAGTTGCAGTGTGTGGGATATTGTTTAAACACTTCAAGCAATTTAGGGGATTGAAGGCAGTGTATGGGATATAATGAAATTGATAACTCTGAAGGATTTCATAACAGGAAATTCAAGGGTATATTGTTTATTTGTAAAAAACTCAGTTTGTGGGAGTAGGATTTCTCTTGCTCATCATTCTCTGCTGTTTGGAAAAATGAAGGCCTTGTAAGAAGTAATTACATGGGGCGAACGTGTTGCATAACCTAATATTTGGCACTGTACTCTGGGTGTCTTAGCCTAAGGTTGGGCCCTTTATCGGCACTTAACCTGTTGTTCTGTTAAGTGGTTTTCCATGTCACCCCCCATTTCCATAAACTAATGTACCGCCTTTGATACCAAATTAAGTAATTAGTTATGTCCTCCCACAGTTTTCTGGTACACTTTTCGAATTTCACGTGCTTTTGAACGCCATTTCTGGCGCATTCTTCTTTGTCATCCACGCCCTTAAACTATTGTACTGCGTTTAAATAATAATTATGCAAATTAACGTAGTGTTCTGCACTTAACCTGCTGTTCTGCTCCATGTCACCCACTCACGCACACCTTCCCCTTAACTATTGTACCGCTAACACCATGGTGATATAAAAAATTTATGCATATTAATTAAATCGATATTTTTCACATGTATGGGGTAGTTTTTTTTAAATTCATAGCATCCTATCGGTCAGTGAAATCGATGGAATATAGTTTAAACAAAAGTCACTAATAAAAACACATCCTGACACCCAACGGCCGACGCCGCCGACTCCGCATGCACCCCCAGAAGTTGAGGAGTACCGGCGGCCCCGCGAAGTGATGACGTGGCCGTCACTTGCTGAGCCATGTACAGGTGTCCATTCAGGTCCCGCAAGCATGAGGCAGCGGTATCCCTTTCATGCTTGACACCTGAGAAATTCCTGTTGAAATACGTGTTCACCTAGGCACCGTTGTTGACGTGATGACACATAGCTGCGGTGCAGGTACAGCACTATAGAAATCTGTCCCAATGCTTCCCAGAATAGCACAGGGTGCATTGTTGCTATCGATCCTCATAGGACATGAGAGATGCGTCGGCCGCAGGCATGTCACAAGGTGTGTGTGTAGTGTGGCTGGAATTTTCGGGGTCTTACAGCTACTGGTCTGGAAATGTCCTAATACTACAATGTCGGATGAGCGACAGCATCGCGCCAGAGATGGATGGTCTGCTTCAACTTGTCTTTGAACACATGTACAAAGAATACATCACCTTACACTCAGAACTTTCCATTGATAAACCCCACAAAAGTTGTCTACAGATCATCAAATACAAACAAGACTCACAAGAATATTGGGAACGAGGAACATAACCAGCGTAACTACAGTTAAATATAACGATTGCTGCTGCAGTCTGACACCAATCGATGTGAGGGTAATGTCTCCTCTTGACGGCTGTGGTTCTGGAACGAATCTCAGTATCTATAGACCACATAATTTGCCACATAAAAATCTCTCTCATACCCTCATGGTTATCTATGCACACTGAATCTATACATAGCTCACCATAGGACACACGCTAATTTTTTCTGGTCATGCCACAACATCAGCCACAGTAACATTACAACGCAAACAGTGCAGTTACCTTTTATATCTGTATAGCACCCAAAAAAAATTATGGTATGCCTACCTCACACCGGCAGTATGTCTCGATTCTCTTCAGTCCTGGGAAATTATCTGACAAAGTCTTCGAATCAGCGCTTCTGGAAGGTGCTGCATCCTGCCAAGATTCTCTCAAACAAGTGTTATGAAGGACAGGCGTCCGGCACTATGCGATATGCAGTTTCAGTGCTACAACGCATTGTTTATTTAACAAAAGTGTTTCGTTTTTGATATGCTTTGTTACCGGTAAATGGCAAATAATAACATCTTTGATTACAACCCTCAGATGTTTATGTAGATTGTATATGGTAATTCAGACATTCGTGATATATTAGAACTGTTGATAGAGTTGTGAACAACGAAAGGAACAGTAGCAGGTTCGTGTCCAACTATATGTTCAGTTTTCCACCTTATGTTTTCTGAAAGATTCTAGGGTTTCTTATTAATTTAATAGAAGTGTGATATAGAATTATATAATAAGTTAATAAGCAACCAGTTTCATATTAAAAATATAAATTCTTGACCGGTTTCTTCAGAAGGCGAAAATCTGGAAAAAAATATTTACAGTATTCTGCCTTTGGAACCCACACATGTTTATTGCTATCAGTATCATACTATTTTGTAAGAAATCAAATTTCTTACATGCAACTGGTTACTTATTATTTCATTATTGCGACTACAGTTGCTGGAGATGGACAAAACTCTAAATATAGATTCCCTTGCAGTTCAGTACAGGTTAAACTACAAAGCGGACAACATTACTAGCGTGTGGTCATGGGAATAAATATGTGGCTTAATAGACTCAAAGAGAGAACAGTGGTTATACAGGGTGAGTCACCTAACATTACCGCTGGATATATTTCGTAAACCACATCAAATACTGACGAATCGATTCCACAGACCGAACGTGAGGAGAGGGGCTAGTGTAATTGGTTAATACAAACCATAAAAAAAGGACGGAAGTATGAAACTTCCTGGCAGATTAAAACTGTGTGCCCGACCGAGACTCGAACTCGGGACCTTTGCCTTTCGCGGGCAAGTGCTCTACCATCTGAGCTACCGAAGCACGACTCACGCCCGGTCCTCACAGTTTTACTTCTGCCAGTATCTCGTCTCCTACCTTCCAAACTTTACAGAAGCTCTCCTGTGAACCATGCAGAACTAGCACTCCAGCGCACACTCCGCTGCAGAGTGAAAATCTCATTCTGGAAACATCCCCCAGGCTGTGGCTAAGCCATGTCTCCGCAGTATCCTTTCTTTCGGGAGTGCTAGTTCTGCATGGTTCGCAGGAGAGCTTCTGTAAAGTTTGGAAGGTAGGAGACGAGATACTGGCAGAAGTAAAGCTGTGAGGACCGGGCGTGAGTCATGCTTCGGTAGCTCAGATGGTAGAGCACTTGCCCGCGAAAGGCAAAGGTCCCGAGTTCGAGTCTCGGTCGGGCACACAGTTTTAATCTGCCAGGAAGTTTCATATCAGCGCACACTCCGCTGCAGAGTGAAAATCTCATTCTGCACGGAAGTATGTTTTTTAACACAAACCTACGTTTTTTTAAATGGAACCCCGTTAGTTTTGTTAGCACATCTGAACATATAAACAAATACGTAATCAGTGCCGTTTGTTGCATTGTAAAATGTTAATTACATCCGGAGATATTGTAACCTAAAGTTGACGCTAGAGTACCACTCCTCCGCTGTTCGATCGTGTGTATCGGAGAGCACCGAATTACGTAGGGATCCAATGGGAACGGTGATGGACCTTAGGTACAGAAGAGACTGGAACAGCACATTACGTCCACATGATAACACCCTTATTGGTCTTTTTCACTGACGCACATGCAAATTACCATGAGGGGTGAGATACACGTACACAGGTGGTTTCCGTTTTCAATTACGGGGTGGAATAGAGTGTGTCCCGACATGCCAGGCCAATAGATGTTCAATGTGGTGGCCATCATTTGCTGCACACAATTACAATCTCTGGCGTAATGAATGTCGTACACGCCGCAGTACATCTGGTGTAATGTCGCCGCAGGCTGCCACAATACGTTGTTTCATATCCTCTGGGGTTGTAGGCACATCACGGTACACATTTTCCTTTGACGTACCCCACAGAAAGAAGTCCAGAGGTGTAAAATCAGGAGAACGGGTGGCCAATTTATGCGTCCTCCACGTCCTATGAAACGCCCGTCGAACATCCTGTCAAGGGTCAGCCTAGTGTTAATTGCGGAATGTGCAGGTGCACCATCATGCTGATACCACATATGTCGACGCGTTTCCAGTGGGACATTTTCGAGCAACGTTGGCAGATCATTCTGCGATGTATGTTCCAGTGTTCTCCGATACACACGATCGAACAGCGGAGGAGTGGTACTCAAGCGTCAACTTTAGGTTACAATATCTCCGGATGTAATTAACATTTTACAATGCAACAAACGGCACTGATTGCGTATTTGTTTATATGTTCAGATGTGCTAACAAAACTAACGTGGTTCCATTTAAAAAAAAAACGTAGGTTTGTGTTAAAATACATACTTCCGTGCATTTTTGTATGGTTTGTATTAAACAATTACACTAGCCCCTCTCCTCACGTTCGGTCTGTGGAATCGGTTCATCAGTATTTGATGTGGTTTACGAAATATATCCGGCGGTAACGTTAGGTGACTCACCCTGTATAACCTTAAAAATAAGAATTATTACAGAAAACATTGTTCCACCGAGGCACCAAGTGAAACGCATCAGGCCGACTTGAAAGGAACGCCAAACAAAATTTTTAAATATGGAGAACTTGTGCCACAAGGAAAGTAGAAAAACTGAAGAGAGCAGAGCATTGGAGGCGGGGAAGAAAATTAAGTATTTTAGTATTAATAGCGTATTTAATTCTATAATTTTTACCAGAAAGTCATTTTTAGTACATTGCCTTTGTCATTGTCAACTGCAGCATACTCTGAGGTGACAAAAGTCACGGGAAAGCGATATGCCCATATACAGATGGCGTTCACATCACGCACACATGCTATAAAAGAGCGTTATTTTGTCGCAGCTGTCATTTGTACTCGGGTGATTCATGCACATATACAGATGGCTGTAGTAGCGCGTATACAAGGTATAAAAGAGAGTTACACTGTTGGAGCTGTCATTTGTACTCAGGTGACTCATGTGACTCATGTGAAAAGATTACCGACGTGATTATGGCCGCATGACGGGAATTAACTAGAGATGGGCAAAACTGTTCTTTTCAGAGATTGGATCAGAACTGTTCACTCCCTGAAATGAATTAGCTCTTTTTCATGACTCACCACTCATTTACAAAAGAAAATAAATGAAAGGCACATTGCCCTTTAAACTTGGTTTATTCCAGTACTATACCTGTATTTTGATCTTATTTGATCCTATTTTGAAGTAACACAGATAATGAGTAAGAATTTTGTATTGTTTATTGAAATTTCCATGATATGACAAAGTTTTTGATTACTGATTTATTTTGCACTAGCGTGGTTTTTTGGGTGATCGGAAAATGTTGTAACTTGAGATTTACATTAACAATATATTTGGCTATAATGTATTAAAATTTCATTAACCTCATACATATACATCGCAAGCCATATATTTTTCCTTTCGAAGACGCCTAGCTGCAGTCTGGAACCGCAAGACCGCTACGGTCGCAGGTTCGAATCCTGCCTCGGGCATGGATGTGTGTGATGTCCTTAGGTTAGTTAGGTTTAACTAGTTCTAAGTTCTAGGGGACTAATGACCTCAGCAGTTGAGTCCCATAGTGCTCAGAGCCATTTTTGAATTTGAAGACGCCTAAAATCGCAAAATCCGTACCAGAATAAGAAAAAATATATAAATTTGACTGTAAAACGAAAGTGCTGCATATAGCCTTACGCAGAATAAAACAAGGAAAATATTGGTGTATCACATTTTGCGATACGTTTATCGGTTCGCTCGTAATTAAAGCGTAAATTCGAGTGTCCATAATAAAAATCCTATAGTAAGAGGAGTCATCAGGAACCTAATCTAATCAGTTTAAACAAATAAAAATAAAATAAAAACAATTGATGTATACATAACATAATAATGTAATATAAATAGCGGTATTACTACGAAGAACAATATCCAGTGGGGACAAACTCCGATGCAGAGGCGCTGAGTCGAGCAGGTCGAGCCGCGAGCTTTATTACTGCGTGAGCTGAGACCGCAGAGACCAGAGTGACACCAGAGTCGCTTTGCTCGACGCTCTGGCTAGAGTCGAGACGGTGGGGTGAGCGTTGAGCGGGCGAGTTCCGAGGGTGGGGGAAGCGGTGAACTCACCCGCTCGGAGCCAAATTGTCCGTTCCCTTGCGAGCAGGTTTTTGCAAGTAGTTCCTATGTTATCCGCTAGGTGGCTCTCTGTCCTGTTGCTCGCATCAACTGCCCAGAGGGCAGGACGTGCGACTGAAACGATCGCCGACAGAGTGCGATGCGAAGTTAAGCCCGGCATATGTGAAACACAAAATCCAATGGGGCACTGCACAATGCAGGCAGCCAAGGTAGAAGCAGGGCAGAGGCCGGCGCTGGCTGTGTTGTGTGGCGTGCACTGTGCTCTGACCAGCAGAGGCGCTGCTGATATGCTCCGTCTCTCTTTCTCTCTCTCTCTCTCTCTCTCTCTCTCTGCCGTGGGAAACGTTTGGAGCTACCGTTCTTTTTTTCTGAATCACTGATTGTTCACTCCTTTGAAAGATTGAACTCTATGAATTAGTTCAAGAGCGGATCCCCCATCTCTAGAATTAACAGACGTTTAACGTGGAATTTCAGTTGGCGCTAGGAACATAGGACACTCCATTTAGAACATCGTTCGGGAATTCAGTATTCCGAGGTACACAGTGCAAGTGTGTGCCGAGAATATCAAGTTTCAGGCGTTACCTCTCACCACGGACATCACAGTGGCCGACAGCGTCCAATTACCGACGGAGAGCAGCGGCGTTTGCGTAGAGTTGTCTGTGGTAACAGACATGCAGCACTGCGTGAAATAACCGCAGAAATCAATGTGGGACGTACGACGTACGACTCCGTTAGGGCAGTGCGGCGAAATTTGGCGTTAATGGGTTATGACAGCAGACGACCGACGCGAGAGCCTTTGCTAACGGCATGACGTCGCCTGCGGCGCCTCTCCTGGTCTCTGGACCATATCGGCTGGTTTCGGTTGGACCTCAGATGAGTGCAAACCGCGGCCTGCTCAGATGACTCCAGATTTCAGTTGGTAAGAGCTGATTATAGGGTTCGAGTGTGGCGCAGACTCCACGAAGCTATGGACCTAAGTTGTCAACAAGGAACTGTGCAAGTTGGTGGTGGCTCCATAATGGCGTTGGTTGTGTTTACACGGGATGTACTTGGTCTATAACTGCGGATGATTATCTGCAACCATTCATGGAATTCATGTTCCCAAACAACAATGGAATTTTTATGGATAGAATGTCCCATGTCATTGGCCCACAATCGTTCGCTCGCCGGCCAGGGTGGCCGAGCGGTTCTAGGCGCTACAGTCTGCAACGGCGCGACCGCTATGGTCGCAGGTTCGAATCCTGCCTCGGGCATGGATGTGTGTGATGTCCTTAGGTTAGTTAGGTTTAAGTAGTTCTAAGTTCTAGGGGATTGATCACCTCAGATGTTAAGTCCCATAGTGCTCAGAGCCATTTGAAGAGTCGTTCGTGATTGGTTTGAAGAACATTGTGGATAGTTCGAGCGAATGATTTGGCCACCCAGGCTGCCTAATATAAATACCTTGGAACATATTGTGACATAATCGAGAGGCCAGTTCGTGCGCAAAATCTTGCACCGGCAAGACTTTGGCACTTATGGACTACTATAGAGGCAGTATGGCTTATTATTTCTGCAGAGGGCTTCCCACACTTGTTTAGTCTATGCCACGTCGCGCTGCTGCACTGCGACGGGAAAAGAAGGTCCGACACGGTATTAGGATGTATTCCATGGCTTTTGTCACCTCAGTGTATGTGTAGTGTTGCTGTAACAGTAATTCTCTGTTCAAGCTGTTGACGAATCCGGAATCTTCTCCTCGATTTGCTCCGCTGTTCGTCGACGATCGCTGACAGAGTTAACGCTATTACCAGAATGAGATTTTTACTCTGCAGCGGAGTGTGGGCTGATAGGAAAGTTACTGGCAGATTAAAACTGTGTGCCGGACCGAGACTCGAACTCGGGACATTTCCTCGCGAAAGACAAAGGTCCCGAGTTCGAGTCTCGGTCCGGCACACAGTTTTAATCAGCCAGGAACTTTCTTAAGGCTATTACTTTACGCTCGTCTACTTTTTGTAAACATACTGTGTGTCATTTCCGCCCAGATGCAGCGGACAACTGCCGCTGGAGAGCGTAGTGGTCACATATCATGACGAGTAGCAAGTTGTGTTAGATGCAGCAGGTCGTTTCAGAGCGTGCAGCAACCACGGCGAAAACTACCTCCAGCGTCCTTTGCGATTAAAAACACGTCCCGTGTGAGGACGGCTATCTACTTAAGGCTCTTATCTTTTCTTTTATCTCCAGCGCTTTTGTCTCTCTGTTTTACGTCGGGATCGCATTGATGATTGGATTGGTGATGTTGCAGGAGTTGGCAGCGACGGTGTGGGCGAGCTGGTGGGCACGGGTGGGACCGAGGCGGGGGCGGCGGGCAGCGTGTTCTTGGTGAGCACGCGCCGCCCCCAGCCCGTGGCTGCGACCTCCGCCGCCATTGCCGCCGTCACCGCTGTTCAGGCCCCGGGGGCCGTAGCAGCCGCCGCCCCTTCAACTCGTGCTATCACGTCCGCCGCTGCCGCCGCCACGCAGGTCGACGCCGTTACAGGTCAGTCCCTCTTCTCTCTATCTCCGTGTCTCTTTGGTTCGCAGGATGTCTCTCGCTACAGACCACAGCTGTTACTAGGACCCTTCATGAGGATGATAAGCCTGGACGAAATCTCGAAGCAGTTCCGTGCTAACTAAAAGTTTGGGAAAGCGAGATGGTAGATACTAGGAAGACACTTCGAAAAAAATTATCGAGACAGAGAGTGTAAAACCTGGACATGGAAGTAAATTATTTGCGTCGAGAGGAGAACCAATAGAGTAAAAGAAACAGCTACACAACAGAACTCCTCGATAAAAGTAAGGTGATATCTGATGATGATTGCGGCGAGACAATGATAAAGAAATACTCGTCGTTCTTATATCACTAAACGACCTGTTATGTCAATGCACAATCGCTGAAATTGATACAAGATATGTGTAACACAGTACGAACTATTAGATAAAATTGTTGGTAAGTTCATCAACCGACAGAATTTGGCTTTTTTTCAGTGTTAATCTGATGTAATTACATTTCTCTGGAGACATATTGAGTCTCAACTTCATCTTTGATAAGCATAGATGCTGAAGTAAGGAATTACAATTTGTCCCAAGGGTGGAACATGAACCCGGTCTCCTTCTTAATAGCCAGATGTGCTATCCACTGCATCACCCTGGCATTGTGGCTAACAGCTGCACGGAGTACCCTAGCCCAATGCCCTCCCTAACACAGACTTCAATTCACACCTCAGCCCATCTTGATTTTTCCCTTTTTAAATCTTCATTATTTCCAAGGACATCCTTCCAGCTTTGTACATAATGGGAAAATCTTGCCTGTACATCAGATGCAGGTGAACTATTGATCTGATGGAATTACATTTTACTGTAGGCATATGAGTCTCTCAGCAGTGACACAAATTTTAATTGATTGCTTCAACTTCTATCCTTATCGAAGATATTCAGTGTTAATGATAGAAGATTTTCAAGCAAGGAACTCGTGGTATGGTGGCAGGTAAGTAATTCCATATCACTCATCTCTCCCTCCTATCTGTCTGATTATACAACTGTATTACATTGATAGGGCATTTGTTTCGATGATGAAGCTTAACAACATTTTTAAATGCAGTTGCAATATAAATGGCTTAGGTGCACTTCGTTAGGGAACAGATTCACGCAGTATTTAATGAGAGACGTATTGATCTTCAAAGTACTGAGTCAAGTCTGAACCGGTAACCACATATGGCTCCGACAGAATATTTTAGGTAGTTCCATGTCCTGAGCTTATTTTGAGAGAATAATATTAAATACCAGCTGTCATAAGTCTATTCATATGGAATAATGTGAATTACTTATGTGCCTAATCGCAAAGGAAAAAACTGAAAAAATGAGTATCATTACAACGAAAACGACTGGGCGCTTTGAACTCAGCGTTACTCTGCTTAATGTTCCACTGGAAGGTAAGTCACAGAACTGCTCTTCCTTTTTAAAAAGTACGTGTATACGGAGAGAAGCGCATTCGTCTTTCCATCCTGACTTTGGTTATCATGCCATATTAACTTTATATGTGTCTGAACATGTATTTTTTAATTCCGAAAAGGTTTATATGAAGCCATGTATAACACACAAAAAGAATTTCATCGTGTATTGTCGAAGAAGGCAAAAAAGTTTTTTTACCATTGACTGTCGAAGGAAGTGTGCCGTTTGTCCATATATATTGTCGCGAAAGAAATCATATAATTCCGTGCAGATTTCCGTGTATAATGCTGTACATTATTTTCTGTGTCTTTGTCGTGTAACTTAGCAGACGATCAAAAGAAAAACCTGTTCTGATGTTCGTGTAATATGTTGTTGTGTTAGCTATTCGGTACAGTTTTTTCCTTCCTTGAATTTATTACAGTTTTTGGTAATTTGTGCATCTATATTCTCTGGCTATGCGGCTAGTTTGATTTCGGTGTAACGTGCTATTTGGCTTTAAATTCGTATGCCCTGAGATCATATTGAAGGCAGCAAGCTTCACGTACTGAAAAATTGTACCGTGTTTTACTGCGTTCCCTGTTCCCCGTAAAGTGCCTGAATGCCCTCAGAATGTCACAAGTATGAATGGGTAGCGTCACACGTTATTTGTAAATAGTCAAAAGTCATTATCTGAAAAAGTCAACTGATGCACCGAATTGCGTGTATTGTTGATCACCCTGCTTTTATGAAAACATGGGCATCTTATGCTTCATATTATCTGATTTGGACGACTTTCCTTCAGCACGATACTCTCCCGCGCCGAAAACGACGGTGTTAGTATCCAATCAGTGTATTTCGTTTAGAGGTTATGTTTACCTTCTGGAAGGAGCCATAATATGTCACTTGGCCAGCAAACTATTTCTACAAATCAAGTTGTAGAGAGGGGGTAAGAGCAAAAACTGCTTTGTTGGCAAAGATAAATTTTGTCTAGTTCTTATGTTAATAATTTCTTTCAGGAGAGCAGACGTTCTTGTAACTCTGGTCCTAGGAAGGAAGAAAATCTGAAGAAATAGTTTGAGGCATTTATTAAATGTCATTGAAATACACACTGATTAAAAAGTCCTTGCTTTGCTGAAGCCTTCCGGATATTTCTAGAATATGGATTCCCTAATTTTTACTATTGCAGAGCATGTTTTCAACCGTAATTACATAATCAGAGACAGAAATGACCGACGTTATGTCCTTTCCTCTTGTTTGCGTATTCTACAAGAATGAGCAGCGTATTGCAAACAAAGCTTGAAATCGAAGAAAATACCTCTTAAAACAGAGTACATTGCCTGTTCTTGCTGAGCCTTATTGATGTAACGTTTCATGGTTTGGAGGAAAGTCAGCTTGATGAGCATTTCGTTCCGATCCACAGCCAGTATCTCCGAGTTGCAATTCGGCCCGTGGATGGTGGCACAGAGGCCAGTAGCGGCAGGGTTTTGGCGTCGCTCGGCCACTTGATGCCGGCCACCCGCCCAGTTAACCTAATCACTGAGCGGCTGCTTCTGCTGGTACTCCAAATGCGGTTACCGGCCGTTCCATTAGGCGGCAGCTTTTTGCGCCGTGCATATTACAGCGCACTGCATTCCCCTTCCCGGGTCAAGTGTGCACGTTGCTGCCGGCTGGAGAATCACGGCTACGTGTTAACTGCCATTTCGGAGATATTCTGAACTGTCAGCAATCATTTAAAATTTGCTGTGTACTGGAACACATTATGACATTAGGTACATTTGTCGTAGTTGTTCGGCTGTAGTTACACTGTGTGACCGTGGCAGCAGATGTACGGCTGATTATTTAAGATTTGTCCGCAGAAGCTGTGAAGCGAGCTAAGAGTCCGTAAGAGCATAGACCGCGAAAGGCCACGTCCGGGTTCCAGTCTCGTGCCAGCAAAGATGTAACCGTGAAGAGGCTTAACATTTGTTACTCATGAAAATATGCCACTCTTTTCAGTTCTCAAACTGCTAATAACGCGTAACGCAGGCGCATTTCAGGAATTCTAGACGTCTCGTGGAAAGTGTTGGTGCTGTCACAGGTGGCAAGCTCTTTGCTTTCAATATTTAGGGAGGAGATAGTATGTCTAAAACAAGAAAATGTTGTCTAGTAAACATGGGCTCAAAATTACTTATTGAGAGCTATGAACACATGTTCAGTAGAAGAGATGGGTTGCGCAGTAGCCAAGGTGGACAAGTGCTCATAGCTTTTAAGGTATGCACTTTACAATCCATTTCAACTAGACATTTTTCCTTGTTTTGGTCCATACTACCACGTCTCAAAATATGAAAAGCAACGAGCTTCCAGCAGAAGATATTTGTTCCACAGTATCGGAGATAAGAACTACTCGTGGCTTTCAAATTATGCGTTTTAGAACCTATGTGTACTAGACTTTTGTGCTTCGAATGATGGTTTCTGTCGTGAACAGATTATCTGTATACTTGATAAAAGTAATTATTACGCAGTTTGAGTGCTAACAAAACGCCAACACTATTTCTGCGCATATTATACAGCCTGATGATCGTTGTGCGTGTCCCCTTCTCTGTATAATAAGATAAAAAATATACTTCTCATAAAATGCTAACGGAAATTGAGAGAAATGGGCGCATCATACAAGAGACAGCTTGAGCTTTTCAGTGTTAACTGTACTTGGTGGGGGAAGCTGCACTGGCTAACCATAGTTTCAAGAGGCGCTAATGCAACGAGGGGTTTTTCAGAAAAGAGTGTGATGTTCTGTGCCTCTCTGAACACCATGTTACCACAGTGACAGGAGTTAAATGGCAGGTAGCATCATTTTACGAGTTGTTACTCCAGAATACCTCCAGTAACTGTAACGGTATGTGTATTTCCATGAGGTAACATCCAGCTACTAATGAGCTACATAGAAGTGCCATTGAGCTACCTGTCAGACAAGAAGAAAGGAATAGTAGTTTGTGGAGATGTAAATCTATATTTCTTAAAAGATTCTGACAGGAAAAATGAACTTTTATTTGTTTGGATGCCTCAAACTGATTTCAGTAGTGATTTTCCATCTCACGTGTAGCAAAATTACAGAATCTTGTTTCATAACATTCTTATCGACAGTGCTCAGGCTTAAGTAGTTAAAACGTAGCATCAGTGATAGGATTAGATGGTTTAGTTGAAGAAACAAAAGAATATACTATAAACATCTTTCCACAAAACCTTAAATCAACTAGAAATAGTGCCAGCATTATTAATTGAAATTATGAGAATTGTAAAAATGCTAAAAAAGGAAATGTCTTATGATGTTGGTGGAATTTCAGACAGAGTCCTGAAGACTTGTTCTAATTTAATAAGAAATGTTCTTAGAGATAAAGTAATATGTCACTGGTAAAGGGAATGTTTTCATATAAATTAAATGTGCCATTTTTAAACCTCTTTATAAGAATGGTGATAAACAACAGTTAAATAATTAGCATACAGTTTCCACTTGTATTCTCTGTATATGTGCATTACATTCTACTTCACGTTCCTCTCTCAGAATTAGAAATTTTAGCAGATGATATTAGAGTTATAATAAATATCATTACAAGAAAGCAACAGAACAATTGTTAATTATATTTTTTAAAGAGATATTAAGTGGTTGTCTGAAAACAGGCTTTAATTCTGAGAAATTACACTATATACAGTTCCGTGCCAGAGACATAATATGCCAACAATTGATGTAACACATGAACATGAGACATTAATTAAGGTGGAATAGTTCATATTTTAGTGTTTGCATACTGATGAAAACTTGAAGTAGAAGAAACATAATACTGAGCTATTCGAACAATTAATTTTGGTACTTCTCCTCTTCCTATAACTGGTAATCTTGGAAAAGAATCAATTAACCTCATGACATAGTTTGTATATTTCCACTCAATAATGTATCATGAAATAATTTTTGGGCTCGCTCATCACTTTGAACTGCACTTTCACAAGAGCGGAGATGCTAAGTTGCAGATAGGCACAACAAAAACGCTGTCAGAAAGTGAGCTTTCAGACAACAAGCCTTTAGACAACACACACACACACACACACACACACACACACAGGCTCATGCACATGTAAATGCAACTCACGTACTGGAAGTGTAGCCTCAGCAGCCAGAGACAGCAATCAAGTGTGTGCAAGTTTTGTGTGTGTGTGTGGTTTTTGTCTATTTCTGATGAAGGGCTTGTTGGTGGAAAGCTTAATTTCTGACAGTCTTTTTGTTGTGCCTATCTGTGACTCATCATCTCCACTATGTGGTGAGTAGCAACTATCCTTTTCATAATGTCTCACATTCCATATATATATATATATATATATATATATATATATATATATATATATATATATATATATTCTCTAATGAAATTCATCATAAATAATCCATCACAATTTGAGAAAAATACAACACTAGATGAAAAAATGACCTCTATTGCTCTTTATTGCACCCATATCTCAGAAAGGAACTGAATGTCTATAAACAAACATTTTTCATTTTTCCAATAACAAAGTGTATCTAATAAGCTTCAAATCCAAACTGACATCAATTCTTCTCATCAGTTCCTATTATGTAAACAAATTTTTATTTAAAAACTGGTAGGCTGTAAAACCCAATTTTAACTTAAGTTGTATGAGGAATATTTTGTTCATTAATGTTAAATTTAGAGCAGTGTGCCATTGAGCAACTTATCATTGACCAGCACATAGCCATTCACTGAAAGTAATCGTGTATGCATACCATGTGAACTCACAAGTTCCTTATCATTTCGATAAAAATTGTTTAAATGATATCCACATATGAAACTAATTAATTAATCAACAACACATAACATCATCATTACATACAACCAATAATATATACTCTCATAACTGTGAAGCAATAGTCAGTGAAATACTTTGCAAAAATGATAATTAGTGTAAGTTTTAAATTTCTTATGAACAGCTTTTGTATCATATGAACTTGGTATGTATAATAATTAATAGTTTATTTTTACAAGAATAAAAAAACGTATTTGTATGTAAAAATTATAATTGTGGAATAAATTTTTGCTGTATATTGTGTATTGTGAACTGTGCAAAATTACAAATGTACCTTGTGAAAATAAATGCCAGCTGTCCATATGGTATTCTATAGTATTTGCTAGCATGCCAGCTTAAACTGTTTGTTGACATGGTGTGTCATTTATTTTCAAGATAGCTGTTAATTTTTAAGTTACAGTTGTTATTGTAATAAGCTATTGATTTTGTAATAAACTACTGATTTTTATGCAGTGGTGCAGCAGTGACTATTATTACATATTTCTTGCATTTTGTCAATGTTTGTGGTTATAAACAATGCAGAAGATCAGAAAGCGATCAGACATATTGAAATTGATTTTTGTTATGCTTTAAGTTGAGGTTTGTCCTAAAAAAAATGTAATGTAATGTGGGTAGGTATGTATAATGACACAAAGATCATAGTTGTAGCTTGTCACAGTCAGTGGTGCAACAAGTGTAACAGATACACTAACTGTCAGTAATTAATAATTTGCTTGTAATCATAGAGGGAACACAGTGATGTATCTATAAGAGATTTTGCACATGCCAATAATTTCATCCAATTAATAAGAGTAAAAACCGGTTTGTAAAGGCCATCAGACTACAGGTTCATGAAAGACCTCTTACAAAACATGAAATACACGATTTTTAAAAATTATTGTTTAACTGTAGGTGTAGGTACTGTGGAAAAAGAATAAGTAGGAGAACAATTTTCAAAATCCTCTACAAAGTTGAAATGAATTTTGAACTGACATTTCCAGAAAAATCCTCATCAGTAGGAGTATTCAATATCAAATAGATAACTTTAGGCATTTAAAGTTCTTCACAATATATAAATGTGTTAGCTCTGTAGAAAGGCTGTATAAATCATAATTCCTAAACTTTTACTTGTTTTAACAAAAAATGCAGCGAGAGAGGAAGATACTAATCAATGGTAAAAAGTCGTCAAATGACACAAAGCAACCTGGTCATCACACAGGGAAAAATGAATAGAAGTGGAAAGAGTTGCAGCTATGGAACAGGGATAAGGCAAGGAATGATCCAGAGGAACTAATGTATTACAGGACTTCATATTTTTCCATTTCTGCCGAGTAAATTCTCTCTGTAGCTTCTGTAAAGAACAATATGCAGTAAGGAAAATGTAGGTGTTATCCACCACAGAGCATAATGTCTGGTAAATAGAACAAAAGAATTAAAAACCAGCTGGCATATATCAAGTGCCAGTCTGTACACTGACGAAAGGTATATACAGCATTGTAACTTGCTTAACTGAAAGTAATTAAATATTTGAACTCTGATAAATTTAAAACATATCGGAAGCAGAAAAGTGTCTACTATCTGCTAAAGGAAAGTAATGTAGGGAAATTGCCGGATTGTCTCCCCACTGTCATTGATTTAAAAAAAAAATTAGGTATGCCAGATGATAGCTTCTTAGAAAACTATTGTTTCTGATAAATATGAGTGACTTTCCAGACATTGGTGACATGGGTCAAAATTCTTTGCTGATGGCAGTCACATTGTAATCAAAGATAAAACTAAAGAACTCATGTTAGTGAAAGGTATTGGAACTGTCAGAGATGTTTATAATTTATCAACATGCTACACACTAATATTGATCTTAAAGGTAACAAACACCATCAGCTTTAGCTTAAAGACAGAAAAATAATGGTGCAAAATTAAATGTAGATGATAATTTCATATTCTTGTGTAACAAACACAAAACTTCTAAGGATTAAATTAAGTTGAATTTGGTTACCTGAATATCATCAGCATACTACACCCTTTCGCCTGTGTAGAGCAATTGTATTATAACTGTGTGAGATTCTTACTTTCAATTAGTTATTAGCTGTGACAAAAAGCAGATTACAGAGTACCTGACGGCTCAACACAAAAGTTTTGTCTCAAGTACAGATAGTGTTGAGGATCAGTGGACAAAGTTCAAAACCATCATACAATATGCGTTAGATGAGTATGTGCCAAGCAAGATCGTAAGAGATGGAAGAGAGCCACCGTGGTACAACAACCGAGTTAGGAAGCTGCTGCGGAAGCAAAGGGAACTTCACAGCAAACATAAACATAGCCAAAGCCTTGCAGACAAACAAAAATTACACGAAGCGAAATACAGTATGAGGAGGGCTATGCGAGAGGCGTTCAATGAATTCGAAAGTAAAGTTCTATGTACTGACTTGGCAGAAAATCCTAAGAAATTTTGGTCTTATGTCAAAGCGGTAGGTGGATCAAAACAAAATGTCCAGACACTCTGTGACCAAAATGGTACTGAAACAGAGGATGACAGACTAAAGACCGAAATACTAAATGTCTTTTTTAAAAGCTATTTCACATAGGAAGACTGCACTGTAGTTCCTTCTCTAGATTGTCGCACAGATGACAAAATGGTAGATATCGAAATAGACAACAGAGGGATAGAGAAACAATTAAAATCGCTCAAAAGAGGAAGACCGCTGGACCTGATGGGATACCAGTTCGATTTTACACAGAGTACGCGAAGGAACTTGCCCCCCTTCTTGCAGCGGTGTACCGTAGGTCTCTAGAAGAGCGTAGCGTTCCAAAGGATTGGAAAAGGGCACAGGTCATCCCCGTTTTCAAGAAGGGACGTCGAACAGATGTGCAGAACTATAGGCCTATATCTCTAACGTCGATCAGTTGTATAATTTTGGAACACGTATTATGTTCGAGTATAATGACTTTTCTGGAGACTAGAAATCTACTGTGTAGGAATCAGCATGGGTTTCGAAAAAGACAGTCGTGTGAAACCAAGCTCGCGCTATTCGTCCACGAGACTCAGAGGGCCATAGACACGGGTTCACAGGTAGATGCCGTGTTTCTTGACTTACGCAAGGCGTTCGATACAGTTCCCCACAGTCGTTTAATGAACAAAGTAAGAGCATATGGACTATCAGACGAATTGTGTGATTGGATTGAAGAGTTCCTAGATAACAGAACGCAGCATGTCATTCTCAATGGAGAGAAATCTTCCGAAGTAGGAGTGAATTCAGGTGTGCCGCAGGGGAGTGTCATAGGACCGTTGCTATTCACAATATACATAAATGACCTAGTGGATGACATCGGAAGTTCACTGAGGCTTTTTGCGGATGATGCTGTGGTGTATCGAGAGGTTGTAACAATGGAAAATTGTACTGAAATGCAGGAGGATCTGCAGCGAATTGACGCATGGTGCAGGGAATGGCAATTGAATCTCAATGTAGACAAGTGTAATGTGCTGCGAATACGTAGAAAGACAGTTCCCTTATCATTTAGCTACAAAATAGCAGGTCAGCAACTGGAAGCAGTTAATTCCATAAATTATCTGGGAGTACGCATTAGGAGTGATTTAAAATGGAATGGTCGGTAAAGCAGATGCCAGACTAAGATTCATTGGAAGAATCCTGATGAAATGCAATCCGAAAACAAAGGAAGTAGGTTACAGTACGCTTGTTCGCCCACTGCTTGAATACTGCTCAGCAGTGTGGGATCCGTACCAGATAGGGTTGATAGAAGAGATAGAGAAGATCCAACGGAGAGCAGCGCGTTTCGTTACAGGATCATTTAGTAATCGCGAAAGCGTTACGGAGATGATAGATAAACTCCAGTGGAAGACTCTGCGGGAGAGACGCTCAGTAGCTCGGTACAGGCTTTTGTTAAAGTTTCGAGAACATACCTTCACCGAAGAGTCAAGCAGTATATTGCTCCCTCCTACGTATATCTCGCGAAGAGACCATGCGGATAAAATCAGAGAGATTAGAGCCCACACAGAAACATACAGACAATCCTTCTTTCCACGAACAATACGAGACTGGAATAGAAGGGAGAACCGATAGAGGTACTCAGGGTACCCTCCGCCACACACCGTCAGGTGGCTTGCGGAGTATGGATGTAGATGTTTAATTTTTTGCGAGCAAATACATAAAATAATGACGTATTATGCAAATTGCAAAAAAGTACCATAAGAGCAGTCACTTAAAATGATGTTCAGGATCATTGAAAAAAGCTTTTTTGGTGCGTATATCTGCAATCATTATACACATTAAAAATATTAATAACAATTGCACTAACTTTCCTGTCTAAAAATAATGGAACAAGAACCATACTTAACTTGTTATGAACAATAGTTAAAAGCTAAAACTAAATTTTTTATTTGTATCAAAGAACAAAACTGTACGAAATTATTACTGAGGGGTCAAAGAGATAAGTAATAGAAACATATTTAGAAAGCCGTTTAAAGAAGACATCTCCAATACTGTAAAAGATTAGTTATAGTCAACAGAAGGAATGAGGTTTATAAAAGTAATACAAATTAATAATATTTCTCGCACTCACATTACACTTAACATATAGAAAATGTTATCACCAGATTTCTGATGCATAATATTTATCTTTTCCCATCTTCCTGAGATCAGAATTTCATTCTTTGTGGAGTGATGCTGGGTTAGATTTTTGCAGAGACAATGGGAAAATATTTGAATGTAATGTACATCAAAGGTTTCTATCACAGTGTGCTGTCAGTTTGTGCGTGACGAGTGCATGCCTGTATACAATGTGTGCAGTGACTAGCGATGTGGATGAATAGTATCTCCTCAGTTTGGGCATTAACAACTAACTTGTTTGTAAATGTTGTTTATACTTGGAAAAACATATAGCTAGTTGTATGACTGTATGTTCTCAAAATTATATCAGTCGGTATTCGTCATTTTCTCACTGTTTGCTTGTTCCTTAGCTTGAGATTGGGATAATACGTTTAATGTTTTGTCATAGTTGTGGTTATTTCGAAACTGGTACTATTTCAGAGTAATAATTTCTGATCCCTAGCAGTGCAACAGGACTCACCTAAAGTTGTGGGTGCATTTTTCAGCAATATATTAAGCATGAAGAGTTGACAGTATGAAAGGAGTTGCTGAAAGGCACGCAGACCATCTGTGATCAAACAGTCTCATTTTCAAAAAAGGATATACATGGGAAAATGAGGATGAACTATAAAGTGCTGTAGCGTCAACATGACGCGACGTCCGGGGGGAACAGGAATTACGAAGTTCGTACAGTCTGTGAATGTTAAGACTTCCGCTGCAGTTTCCGTTTTACTTTAGACAAAGAACTAAGCGCAACACTCATATCACTTTAAACTGGTCGGGTACTGATTGACGTCTCATTCATGTGAGCATTCACTGCATCTTCCAAGTTAGGAATGTGTATAGGTGTGTCGCCTTCGTTCGTTTTTTTCCGGTACCGTTTCTCGTTTCCCTAAATCATTTCAAGAATCATGCGAACAGGTCTTGCTTTGAATGCATTTGACAGGATACATCGTATCTGCTAACTCCGCAAGCGGGTTAACGCCATTTTACTAGCGCAGTTCGACAGTACACTTCAGCTTGTAAACAGTTTTCCAGGCATTTAGATCGGGGTTGAACGTGTCAGCGTAGACATCACGGTATGTGCAATGCATTAGTGAACATTAATGTCCCTTGTCCACAATGATTACACCCATCTGACAAAACGCATTTTTATCGATGTGAAGGTCAGTGGATATCCACTCGAAATACATTTACATGTATACTCTGCAAGCCTCATTACTGTGTGTGCTACCACCATCATTTACATTTGCGAATGATGCGCGGGAAGAATGACTGTCGGTTAACCACCATAGGAACTCTCATATCTGTGATTTTCCCCTCGTGGTCGTTTCTCGAGATGTCTGTTGTAGGAAGTAACATTGTGCCGTTGTTTTCTTTGAACGCTCTCCTAATGGTGCCGTGACAATAATACTCTCCGTGACGCACAACTCCACCACTGTAGCGCCTCCACTGATATTAATTCATCATCTCCGTAACACACTCCCCCCCCCCCCCCCCCCACAAAACGAACCCGTGACGCAGTTTGTATTGTGGTCTTGTATATTCCACTCTGTTGTTATTGATCATACATGATAAGGGTCCAATGCTGAAGAGCAGAATTCGAGAATTCGTCGAACGAGTAATTCATATTTCACTGTGTGTAAAAGTGCAAGCGTTTTCCCAGCTGCGTGGCTTGGAAACAAGCACCTAGTGTCTCACTCCCTGCCCTGATCGTGCTAAAGCATCCATTTCATCTCCTACTACGGGCGAGATTCATCCTTGTCCGCATAGTCACAGTAGAGTGGATTAGGCGAGACGATAGATTAAGGATGGAAGGGAGCAGCACAACTCCGCTTAAATAAGGGTCGACTACACACTCATTTAAATGTGTACATTTTCGTTAATACCCACAAGCGCATTTACAGTGAAGCTCACAGACTGATGAAGGCAAAAGGCCACGGTGGGAAAAATGACTGGATACAGAAACGTTGTTACTGGAACAGATAGATAACGCTCAGTCAATCAAGAAGTGCCATGCACTTAAGTAATCAGTAACACAAAATTAAAAAATAAGCATGTAATTGAGGGCAAACGAGAGAGATACTGTCCAATGATGGCGCATGGCCTGAAAACATGGCAAGTTACATAGCGGCTGCATGGAGAGTCGGAGTACCGGATGCGATCGCAGTTACGAGTTGACATCGTAATTGGGGATGAAGTGCAATTAGCGACCAGTTAGATCATGAACTGTTTCTCCGCTTGACGGACTTCTTTATCGACCCTTCAGATGTTTGTAGCACTGACAGTAAGGTGTCTCAACGTGGCGCCTAAACGGTAGGTCCATGTGGTTTGGAGACTTATTGTACTAACCACGCTAAAACATGTTGACAAGTTGGGTTGCAGTGAGGGTTACTTAACACCTCGGATTTCTAAAAAAAACGGATGATTGCGCAGAGGGCAGTACGTCTGATATCCAACCTAACTGTGCTCATTTTCACAGTTTTGGAAAACCTGATTGGATGCGTTAGATCGCCAAACATATGAAAGCTTATAGCGGCCAGAACCGCTCCTCTGGTACCTCTTTGGTATATTGATGCTGGAAAGACCGTTCAAACTTGGCGCAAAGGGCTCACTTATAACGTAAATGACTAACTTTTGAATTAAGTGAAATTGCGAACGGCAAAAATTGTGGACCAGATTTCTATAACGGGGCATCATTACTGTCTGATATCACTCATTTGCTCTCCAAAACAAATTATACTAAAAATTCATTAATATCATCGCTAGCCCAAAGGCTTGTTAATCTAATTAACATAATTATCACGATGCTGTAATTGGTTGCCACTCTTGGAGAGTGTATCATCACAACTTCTTCTATATATTCGTTCTAAATATCGTTAACAGTAATGGTTCGTTAACACTCTCTTCGTGTACACCCGTAATTCCTTTTTCATCTGACAGTTTCAGCCCTTTGAGGACAATATGTTGAATTCTGTCTTCCAGGAAGAGCCAGTCACGAAGCTAGTTCGATATGCGGTAAGTTGGTATGCTGTTTCCTAACCGATAGTGTGGAATTGTTCCGAATGGTTTGCAGAAGTCAAAGAAGAAGGTATCAGCCTACACACAATTATCTGCGGTCATCCGGATCTCTCATGTTGCCTTTTGAGAACACGTCATAATGCATGAGCATGTGAAGTGTTTAGTGATTCCGAAACTGATTACATCCATCGATGTCGCTTTCTGAAAGCGTAAATGACGACACCTTTTTCTAGTGGCTTGAAAAATTTCATTGTTGCACCCAGCTACGATAAACTGTCGCTAGAAATGGAGCAACAACTTTTTCACATCATATTTATTAAACCGTTAAAGTATCTTTTCGAGTATGGAAGTCTTTGCTCTGCAACGCGATTTTAGTTGATTTTTTTCATCCCGCCACTGTTTATTCCAATATCCCCTGTTTATCCCAATATCTACCCTATTGTTGTTCGTGCAATGTTTTGAAAAAAGGACCAGTATTGCGACCTTTAGCGGTGAAGCAATTTCAGGAGACTCGATTCAGTATTTTGGCCTTCTCTCTACCGTTTCTTATTTCTCTATCAGTGCTATCACTGAGAGACTGAGTAGATGATTTTGACCCATTTAATAAATTTAGCTCATTTCGACTTCGTTCGATTTTAGTTTGTCGATAAGGATTTTTCTTCCCTCTAATTCTGAGAGGATTCCCTCGTGGTTTTCTTACCAATTAATGGCTTTTATATAGAAAAAGACAGAACGCAAAACTGAAGGGTTGATGTTTTTATAACAGCTAAGGTTATTCTAGTTGTTACTATCGCCCTTGCTTGCAATGGCGTGTTTAAAAGCTTTCCAGGAGCTTCATGCAATATTTTATCTTAAACCCTGGTGTGGTTATATGTATGCAATTCTTTACTTATGACTTACGCCTTTCATTACTTTCTGTGGACATTCTATCGCTTAAGAGTACCGCCTGACTGAAGGTCCTCATCTTGTAAAATTGCGCAGCTGCTGTTTTTCACTTATCGAACTTGAGAGGGCGTCGACTGTTACTCTTTATCGAAGAGCTACATCGTTGCCGAGCAGCCGTATCGATATCGGGCGCCGAATTTTAATATCGGCGCACCGTTCCGTGGCGCCTTATGGAAATTCACGGCGCTATCACAGCATGCCGTGTTATTTATGCCTGTAATTACAGAGCCGGATCGCATTTCAAGGCACTGGCTGGGTCACGTGACTATGGCGGTCGGGCGAGGCTGGTGTGTTAGCGTGATCTGTCGCGGTGTCTTGCGCTCCCGTATTACCTGGATTGAAAGATCGGGCGCCGGGAACTGTACGTGTTCGCTGTCGCCGACACGAGCCATGGCCGTTATCAGTTAAGACCACGAGCACACGGCACCTGCAAGTTAGATATACAGTATAGACACTGTTCATCTTTGAGGAGGCGTACGTGGTTGTAAATGACCAGTGCCTCCCGTGCGTGTACGAGTTGCAGTGTGTTACGAAAACAAAAAGAATGCTTATTTCACATGTAACTACGAAATATCTGTGGCTCTTTCTTTTTTTTTTTTTTTTTCGCTGGTACGTGATTTCTCGTTAACATTTTTCTGCGATGATAGTTCTATTAATGCATCTTTAATGTACATTTTAGTGACGTTAGAGAGCTCTTGATGAACGGGAAACATTTACTTAATGACTTAAAATTTGCCGTGAAACTTTTCACAAAAAGCTGATAAATTAAGTGGATGAATGGGACAAAGTTGTCGGCCCCTTTAATAGAAGTAAGCGAGGCAATATAGGTAAAACTGCGTTATGTTGGCCTGCTTGTATAAGGGGAACAAGAAATTTCTGTTTGAGGGTGTTACTGCAGCATATATGAAACGTAGCTCGACATCGACGCGGGTATATAAGCACTAACATGCAGGTAATGGACTAATGTTGCATTCGTGTGCTTCCGACGTGCGTGTGGTAAATGGGTAACGTGAACTCTCGCGACTTTACCAAATGCATCCAAATTTGAATTCACTTGTGAAATTAAATTTTATAACTTGGATTTCGTGATCAACATTCTTGTGCGCGAAACTATCGAATTTGAATAGTTTCAAGTATGTATTACGACAAAGTAAATGTATTTGTAGGTTTTTTAAAAGTTCACCAATTGTAAAAAGCTAAAGCTATGTCATTTCTTTGAAAGATATTTCTGTTATGGAGTCCAAAAATTATGTTATGTTCATCGCATGTAGCGGATGATTTTAACGTACATGGGGATCATCAGACATCCACAGAGATTGTCATGAATTTCAGAAATGCTATATAGGGAGCTGTCCTGAGTACCTGGTTAGCGGCTTTTCATGTGACGGCCCCTCGTTTCCGAGGAAATGGATGTTGAAGATACATGCTTACGTCAGATATCTGTAACGTTAGTCACATTTCGGCCAGCGAGGTTAGTGCAGTGTCTAAAGTACACGGCTACGAAGCTAGTGTTTGGGATTCAAACCCTGCCAGGGTACTTTTTTCAGTTTCATCACACAGAATATCATTAAATAATACATGGGATGCAAAATTATTGAAAAATAGACGCTAATAAATCACTAATTGCAGAAAACTTGTGTATTCCGTTTGTTACAGGATATATACGTCTAATAAATCATTCACAATGATGCTTCGTATTTCGACCAATAGATACTCTACTACTCTGGAGATTGCGTCTCCAGTTGGAATCGAATTATCATAAATCATGTTTGACGGTTTATTTGTAAGAAGATTCAAATCGTGTAGCAATCTTTCGTTGTATATGATAGCGTTAGTGAGTTTATCCTTCGATTTCTCACCACACAGTTCTACTTCTGAAGGATTTTTCACTGGCTGTCCTTCCGTAGAAGCGCTTGCTTCTCCGATTTCACTGTATTGTTATGACACACACTGCACTGAGACTACTTGCAAACAACTGATGCTGGCGAGAAATGCCAGCTGGCTGTTTTCAGGGCCTGTGAATCCCTTAACGATCCGTGAGCGAGAGGGGACAGGAGGCAAGGTCACGTCTAAGAAACGCAGGAAACGAACCTTGCCCAAATATTTGGAATTTTAACTACGAACCACAAACTGAATATACATATGAAGAAAGTTTGTCGTAATTATTGATTTATTAATGAATTTCCTTTGGCGGAAATAAGTTTCCGAATAATTTTGCATAATATATACTATTTAGTGATAATTTGTTCGATAAAATTGGAACAAAATTGACAGTTAGAATTTGAAACCGGACCACCAAGGTGGTAGCCTTGGGTCTTAGTCTCTGCACTCAGCTCACTGACCAAAACGTATCTAAAGTTACTAGTTTAGGAGGTAAGAACAAAATTTCAACTTTGATTGTCTCGGAAACTAGGCGCCGACGCCTAAAAGACCGTTAGCCAAGAACTCATGACGGGCCCCTCTACAACACACTTGAGACTCATTAAAACTCGCGATTAACATGTCTGATGATCCACTTGTAAGAGATTTCATGGTAGTGCTGTGAATGTTCTCACGTAACAATAGAGACTTCATTCCTGGAACGTGATTTCTTGCACTACATTGAGACCAATCATATCTCAGAAAACCGTAACGTGTACTGTCAAAGCTACGTGTCTGCCCAGTTGTAATATTACTCCTGCCGCATATAACCTCTACACAAAAATCTCTTTGATATGAATTCTCGTGTGGCGCCTTGGAACCTCGGTGCACAGACGTGGTATAGTAACTGAAAGGTTTTTGACTTCTGGAAAGAGTTTTGTACATTAAATTACAGTGACAGAATATATTATTATTTTCCAATTTAGTTCGTTTTAGTTTCAATGGATATTTTTTTTCAGAAATATAATAATGAATGCCTCTGCAAAAGAAAACTGTTATCTTTGCATCTCATTTTCGACTTTCCCCAGCAACGGACCTTTCATTACACTATGCATAAACTGTTCAGATACAGAAAAAGAAATACAACTGCCTTTCCACACACGTAATATACGCTGTTCCAGGTGGACACATTCAAAGGGCCCGTGGATGAAATTTTCTTTGCAAAAAAGTATTTTGAGTCTTTTGATAACCGTTTGGCGTGTAAACGTAGATTCATTGCGACAAATTTTAGTCTGTTGTTGTTGCACACGCGATCGGATTCTCATTAGGAAGCTGGTTGTCCAATCTTGTGTATTTGGACACATTATCTGGAAGTAGTCGCTTTGTCATTATGTTATACGTATTGGAAAGATAGTTCCTTCAAAGCGTCTTCCAGTCTCTGACATTCAGATGTTTTTAGTGATAGTCTTTTATATTAATAGATGTGAAATGTAAAAATTTTCTGTGAATACTTGATTTTCGAAATATACGATTGATTTTCACTTTTTGCACCCCCCCCCCCCCCTCCCGATCCCTTCCTCCTCACCTCCACGTTTTCTGTTTCTGTGTAGTAATGTGTTTTCAAAAAATCAACATTTTGTGCTGACTGAATGTTAAAAATGTATGAGTTGGATACGTTTGATGTCCTAGTTGGTACACATTCTAAAACTTACTTGCGTTCAGTTTCTCACATTCCTAGTTGAAGAAAAATTCGAATCTTGTATATGGAATGTCATTGAAATACAAATTACATAAGAAGGAGCTGTATTGCCAGAAAGTACCATAAGTGATCAAATACTAGAAGTTACACAAGCATCAAGTTTCTTTGTGTCTTTAATCATAGCAGTTTTTTTCTGATTTGCCTACATTGTACATACACTTGAGTACACCGATGGTAGGGAGTTTTTTTTTTTTTACAGAACAATCTGAATTCACATTTGCGTTTGACAATAAAATGTTGATTCCATTTCAGTTTTGTAAAAGTCCTGGTCGTCGGGAGCGCCATCGAGCATTGTTTTCTGGCCGCTTGTTTGGTTATTTGTCATGCGTTATTGGACGACCCGTTGTTGACCGCTGGTCCGCTCCCGCTGGTATACTGTGTCCCGCGATGTCCAGCCCGCAGCATTGTGAAAACACGCCCTAACATCCGATCGCTTTCATATTTCATTGCTTTTACATTTCATCGCTTTTACGTTTCATTGCTTATATAAGAGAACAGGCGCAGGCGCGCGGAAACAGCGTCCGGCTGCGTGCTCCTCTGTGGGGTCGATAGCTACTATTCGCGTGTAAAAGCTACCGCCTACGCAGTTAAATGTTGTAGCTTTTGTCGGCTGTAACCTATCTACGATCTATGGGTTGGTGATGTATGTGACGCGGTGCACCGCTTTTGAGTGACTGTTCGTAGTTTGTATTAAACCGTGTGTCGCTCTCCCCATATGCGCCCTCTTTCGAAGTTCCGCGTATTAATCTCTAAACAAAAATCCCGAATGCGCTACTCTGATAATCAAACACCACACACGCTGTTTTCCTTCTCCTACAACCTTTGATTCTTCCATGGTTCACAAAGCTTTGTAACATAAGGGACGTTCAAAAAGAAACGAACAGAAGCCAGTACACGTATGTTAGAAGAATTTTCCCTGGCTTTTGAGACACTGGTCCCCCTGTGGCACAAGGTGGTGTATGGCTATCTCATAAATTCCTGGGGCTGCGATGTTAACCAGTTCCGCACTTACAGTTGGACGAAGTCGTCCGAGGTGAATCGTTTGCCTCTACGCTGACGTTCTTCTTCGACCAAGATGGCCCCCTTCTGATTCACTTCCTGCAGCACGGGACAACAGTGAATGCCCAGCGCTACTCGCAAACCTTGACCACTCTCCGCCAAACTATCAAATCAAAACGACCAGGCAATCTCACCCGTGGGGTCATTCTGCTCCACGACAATGCAAAGCCTCATACGGCCAACACAGTCGCGGCACTCCTGCAGAAATTCAAATGGGAGGTTCTCGGCCACCCTCCGTACAGTCCGGACCTCTCTCCCTGTGATTACGCCATTTTTGGTCCCCTTGAAAAGGCTCTGAGGGGCAAATGGTCCAACTGGGGCGACGACGTCCAGCTGTATGCATGGAACTGGTTAACATCGCAGCCTCGGGAATTTTATGAGACATCCATTCACCGCCATGTGTCACAGAGGGACAAGTGTCTCAGCAGCCAGGGTCAGTACTTCTAACATACAGGTACTGGTTTCTGTAATTATGCCTCCGGCTCGTTTCTTTTTGAACGCCCCTTATATAAGTCAGTATATGCCAGTAGTGGCATGATTCGAACAGTACTTCAAATTGTATGTCTCTCTGTAACTAAATAAGTTTCTTCATAGGCCATACGAATACAGAGCAGACTATAGTAATCAATCAGTGATCCACACAACAGAAATACACGTGTGTGACGCACTGCATAAATAAAATAGTATTTTAGTATATCTGATGAATAAAAATGAAAATGCCGTTATTTTATCCACTTTGGTTAGAGAACAACACAGCTGTTTTCGTACTTTACGCTGTAGGATATACTGCAACCAGCCACTTGAATAGATCAGAACGTTCAGAAATAAATTAATTCCGAGTTTTACTGCCTCTGTTAGGCGATGAAGGCAAGTCGGTGTATTTTGATCTTTTTAAAATAAACATTTTCCACATTTCCTTAAAGGGAGGTTCTAGGCGCTCAGTCCGGAACAGCGCGACCGCTACGGTCGCAGGTTCGAATCCTGCCTCGGACATGGATGTGTGTGATGTCCTTAGGTTAGTTAGGTTTAAGTAGTTCTAAGTTCTAGGGGACTGATGACCACAGATGTTAAGTCCCATAGTGCTCAGAGCCATTTGAACCATTTTTTTTAAGGGAGTGATGGGACCAAGAAAGTATGAATCGCTTTGAATTGACTGGAAACCGGGTTCCTTCGGTATAGAAGCACAAATAGCAATAACCAGTTGCGATAATATGGTATGTAAGTGTATGATTATTGCACTACCGACAGAGCTTTCATGTTACCGTTTGAACATTCAGCTCGACCTTTTCACCGTTCAGCGGAGTATGCGGTGTTGACGAACTTACTGACAGATGAAATCTGTCTTTCGGATTGGGACACGAAATTAGGTCTTGCCTTGGGTGGAGAATGAACTATCCGGGCAAGACTCTCGCTCTATCTTCACTGGTTCAGTTTTTCCAGTATATGCCTCCTCCTCTCTAAATTTCACGTTGCTGGACTAACATGCATAACAGAAAGGACGTACGTTTGACTCCAGGGTAGGTATACAGGTTTTAATTCGTTAAGAAGCTTCAGGCTAAAACATAATTGTAATTAAATGGTACGAATTTTAATGAGAGGATAAACGAAATTTCAGAATAGGGGCATTGTTTTGTTAATGAGAGACGAAAATGAGATACGAAGAAAATGTTACGTTTCCGAAACGAGCTGTTGTACAGTGTCAATCAGTGTGAAGAAAAACTGAACTAATGGTAGCTATAAATGAAAATAAAACGAAGTGGAGATTGTAAGTCAGTCAAAATTATCATTTAAAAGCTGCCACGACTTATTATTTTTATTTGAATGCTGACGTTATTGGTATGGACTTTTGTAATTTTGCAACAACAGTTAATGAGTACCGTCGGCTGAATTTATGTTATGCTGAGCACAGAACAGAAAAAGGTGAAACTCGCCAATATAAAGCATACTCCTGTCGAATAACATCTGGGAGACAACACAGTGTGACGTCCACACAAAGACGGGTCAGAGACCTCGACTACAGAGACGGGAGAGGCGTTGTTGTGCGGAAATCTGAAGAAATATTGACTTTTGGCTGTAATTCGGTTGCTAACTAAATGCCAGTACCGGAAATTTTCCTTATATTTAATAGTGAAACATATGCTTTTCAGAAGAATCTTTTCGTGCTAATAACACAATGCTTCAGTCCATAAGGACATTTGCTGTGACAAGAGACGCATCAAAGCTTTGCAAACAGTGCGTGTTAGCGACGAAGCTAATAGCGGTGGATGATGTATAAGGTGTGTGAACAGAGCGAACATCTGTGAGGCACCCTTGTAAGCTCTAACCGCTACTTAGGTACGACATAACCCCCAGTGCCTCGTGAAGCAGATTTATCACACTACTATTATCTGAGACCCTTCTACGAAAACATCACCGTGTTTTTAATGACACAATCTAGACTGTCATCACAAGTTTATACATTGTGCGAGCAACTCTTGGAAAATAACTGATGACTGTAATTCATCTGCGCACATGTACATGGAAGAGACAAAGTGTTAAATTTTCCTTCTATCATCTTTGAGGCCGGTGAGCGAAAATCGAATTAGTACGCTATCATTCTTGATTTTCCAATATCGTTGTGTAATCTGGTGATAAATGTGTAATTGTAGGGCGTGATTGCAACCAAAATTCGTATCCCGGCGACCAATCTTTCTCTCTAATTTTTCTAGCAGCCTAAGCCAGGTCCCACCTCCTAAAATCAGTAAACTGAATATTCATGCAGAGTTCGTGGTTTCGGGTCTGAGGCAGCGCAGAATTGTATTCACTATGCGGCGTAGTGCCTGGAAGACTTAGTTATGTTTCACGATGGGCTGTTCATGTAGTGGTTATAACGAACTCATGATTATTATTTTCGTTATTTGTTTTTTATGCAGGTGGACGAATGAGACGAGAAGTATGGGAAATGAATGTTTCTGTGACCAAAGAAGTCAGTTTTCTGTACCTTGCAGAATTATAAATACAGTTGTTCGTGTACATTTCGCATTGAGACAATTACACGGTCAATGCCGACTGATGCTTGGCTCGTAAGGCTATCCAGATAACTGGATGAGGACCTCTCTAGGAGTCTCCTATTCGTCCTCATCCAAGCAAATTGGCGAAATTTCAACTCTCCTTCAGTTCACGAAATATGAGAAAATCGCTCGCAGAAAAGCAAGCCAGAGTGATTCGATGACAAAAATTCAGTAGACCAGGAAGGAAGGGTAGAGTTCTTCTGTTCAGAAATAACGTTATTACACGAGGCTACGCCTGTTAAAAAAGGTCGGCGCGAGGGTTCTACCGTGGAGTTGTTGAAGGAACTGTCTGTGGTTAATTTAAGGAATCCATGGAAGGTCTGTGTCAAGATCTCCAGATGACAGATGAAGACATTCCGCAGCAATTAAAGTCCACTCTATTAGCTATTGCCGGTGCGGAAAAAAAAAAAAATTGGATTCTTTGATAGAGAATGATTGAAGCGTGGTCTGCTCGTCGTAGCACGTGAAGTTAAAAATATTTGAGTAATAAGGATGTCATCATTTGGGGGTGCGTGTGCCCGTGTGCCATGTTACAGTGCAAACGATACTTCCAGTGCACAATTTAAAACAATTCAGGCGTGTTATAAAGTTACACTACTGTGTGGAGAAAGTGAAATACCAAGACCGAGAGATTTGATCACAGTGAAATTATTTGACACTACACGAATGATTAGAATTACAGACCTGTACATGCAGTGTGACTGTGGAAATTCAATACGTAGTAGCGCCACCACTTGCTGCAATCACGAGCCGTTAGACGTCGTGGCATGCAATCAAAGAGCGCCGTAAATGTGCTGCTGGGAAATACCCTGCAACGTGGTTTGCAGGTGCATCCACAAGTCATCGACGATGGCCGCAGGAGGACCTGAACGAACAAGTGCCGAGCAACCATACCCCAAACATGTTCGTTGCGTGACATGTCAGGCGAACGGGCGGGCCAGGGAAGCAGTGGTACTCGTCGTTCTTCGAAGAAGGCTTGCACATTTCTCGCCACATACGGCAGGGCGTTGTCTCGCTGAAATACGGCATGTAGGAGGGCAGTGCTTCTGGCTGTAAAACACTCCTGATGTAGCGGTAGCTGTTGAGATTGCGCTCAAGACGTAGGAGACGAGATCGCGTGTTACAGGCAATGGTGCCCCAAACCATCACACTTGGAGGTTGTTCGCTATGCCGCTCAACAATGCAATCTGCTTCATTGCGTTCACCACGGCGGCGTCGCACGCTCATGCCGCCTCACTGTAGGACAAGTTGAAGCGGGACGCGTCTGGAAACACTGCAATTTGCCACTCAACGCCAGTGTCGGCGTTCGCGCGCCCATTGAAGTCTGCAGCATTGGTCGGTTCTGCCAGTGGAAGCCAACGCAGTGGCATGCTTGCCACGATTCCATCGCCCAGAAGGCGGCATCGAACCTTCGACGTAGACATGCTCAAGCCCGTTTGCAGTGCTCCAGAGGCACACCAACACAGTGGACGATGCTCTTCTGTCCGTAACGGCCACGCGAACAAGATGGCGGCCATCTCGCGCTTTGGTCACGTTCCGCAATCCACTACCCTGTCAGCCCTCTTCTCTCCTCTAGTTCCATGTACACGTCTCTGTTGAAGCAATTTGGCCAGTACGAGCTGTAATGACACGGAGCGACAGACACGCCTTCCACCAAACACTCAGCCCCGTTCGAAATACACTGACATGACGATATTTTACCCTGTGATGGCAGCGGTGCGAAATGGCACTTTATTACAAGTTTCCACTTCGTATGACGGCTCCGCACCGACTGAGCGTTACGTAACACTGTGCTGTCCGGTAATACAAAAGAGAGCGCTGTCGGGCCTACGTGCACATCACCTCTCTTCCGTTTACATCACTTATTATGATGCCACTGTTCTGCACGTCCTCCTATTGTGCCGTGTTGCAGGTCTTTGCTTCTGAGCGTTTCACTTTTCGCAAACAGTAATTTATATTTTGGGAATTTGTGGAAAGTTCTTGTGGGACCAAACTGCTGAGGTCATCGGTCCCTAGGCTTACACACTACGTAATGTAACCTAAAATAACTTCCACTAAGGACAACACACACACACACACACACCCATGTCTGAGGGAGGACTCGAACCTCCGACGGGGCGAGCCGCGCGAACCGTGCAAGGCGTCTTTGGCGCGGTGAAATGTTGCGATGAGAGAGAAAGTTGTTGGACGCATCGTGGACCGGAGCTTCCACGCTGGTCCTGTAGCCGTGGGCCGCGGTCTTGTAACGAGGTAAGGCGCCTGCGGCCGCGGCCAGTGCCATTGTCGAGCTCCGCCCCCTCGCCCTCGCCTCGCCTTTTAATTGCCGGGCCCGCTGACGTCACGGCAGGCCCCGCGGGCGCCCGGCGTTGGGGTGCGCCCGGCCGCGGCATTACGCGACGCCCGACTGACCGCCAAAAAGCGAAAAACGCATCATATCTTTTCGGAACTGACCCGTTCTCTAAATGGTCGACTCATCAAAGAAAAACACTTTTATACGCGTTCGTTATACACTGCAATGACTTAAGTCGTGGAATATCCATATGCACTTATACAGATGGCGGTACTATCGCATGCAAAACATATAAAAGGACAATGCATTGGCGGAGCTGTCATTTGTACTCGCATGATTCATGTGAAAAGGTGTCTGACGTGATTACGACCTCACGATGGCAATTAACGCGGAATGGTAGTTGGAGGTAGATGCATGGGACATTCCGTTTCGGAAATCGTTAGAGAATTCAATATTTCGAGATCCACAGTGTTAAGAGTGTGCCGAGTATATGAAGTTTCAGGCATTACCTCTCACCGCCGACAACGCAGTGGCGTTCGCTTAACGACCGAGAGCAGCAGCGTTTGCGTTCTGTTGTCAATCCTTCGAGACAAGTAACCGCAAAAATCAGTGTGTGACGTACGACGAACGTATCCGTCACGACAGTGTGGCGATATTGGCGTTAATGGACTGTGTCAGCATAGTGACGCGAGCGCCTTTGCTAGCAGCACAACATCGCTTACAGTGACTCCTCTGAGCTAGCAACCGATCGTTTGGACCCTAGACGACTGAAAACTGTGGCCTGCTCAGAAGAGTCCCGATTTCAGTTGGTAAGAGCTGGTGTGATTGTAGGATTCGAGTGTGTTGCATACGCCACTCGAGTTGTCAACATGGCACAGTGCAAACTGATGATGGATCCATAATGGTATGCGTTGTGTTTACATGGAATGGACTGGGTGCTCTGGTCCGTCTAAACGGATTAGTGACTGGTAATGGTTAAGTTCGGCTACTGGATCATCTCTGGTCCATCTGAGCGGATCATTGACTGGTAATGGTTACGTTCGCCTTCCTAGAGACCATTTGCAGCCATTCATGGACGTCATGTTCCCAAACAACGATGGAATTTCTGTGGATGACAGTTTGCCATGTCACTCGGTCACAATTGTTCGGGATTGGTTTGAAGAACATTGTGGCCAGTTCGAAGCGAATGATTTGGCCACACAGATCGCCCGACGTGGGACATAATCAAGAGGTCAGTTCGTGCAACACTTTCGCAATTATGGACGGCTATAGAGTCAGCATGGTTTAATATTTGTGCAGGGGACTTCCAGCGACTTGTGGAGTCCATACTACGTCGAGTTGCTGTACTACGCCGAACAAAATGATGTGCGGCGCGATATTAGGAGGTAACACATGACTTTTGTCACCTCAGTGTATGTCGCTGTTAGGAAAAGTAAACTCTCATACTCCGTTTACAACAAATAGCAGGCAACGATACACAAAATTCAGCGCTGCCCTACTACATCAGCATTTGTTAAAATGCCAACACACAGAGAAAACGGCCTAAAATGCACAAAAAATAAGCGATAGCAACAGCAGAGGTACGTTGTTGGATGAGTGGTCTTCAGCACCTCTAACCTGGCCGTCAGTATTGTGCGCGATTTGCTGTCACTGGGGCAAGTTACGTTGTAGCGATCGAGGTACCAGGAGACCATCCTGTCCCCACAGATAAAGATGTATTCTCGATTGTCTAGTCACAACGGTAGCCGCTCGTCAGGTAATGCCGCGCTACGTTGAACGGTGTGAATAGTAGAAAATCGGCAACATCCAGGGTGTGTTATATTGATCGTTGACAGTACCAGTTGAGCTACTGTAGAAACAGGTACAACGATGGAATTGAAATTTCTAGTTTAAAAGGGCTAAGTGATCCGACGTTGACTATGGGGATATTCACCTTTTGAGATTGTTAGTTATCTTGATATGAAACTAATGTCTGTCAAACGAAAACTGATACAGTGAGCCGTGAGTTATCAGTGCATGGTTCTTCTCAAAGTAATAATCTAACAATAAATATCTGCGATGCACTAACTTAATTCGCCGCCAAATGTAATATACAGCTAGTTGGTCATTAACTCACAAGTACCTAAAATAGAGTCACACAAAACAGCATACAGTAGGATTAATAAATCATAATAACACATATTTACATTTATAGATTTGCAGTGTATATGTGTGTCCGGTACAGTTCCTGCGTACTGAAGCGTTATGAATCTGATTGTTGTAATTACGGGTAAGTTGTGTGAGGTGCAGAAATTACGAGCGCACTGCCAGAACGGCAATGTTAAAATCTTTGGGAATGCCGTAACTATATGCCTGTCCTCAGTTAATTATAAGTAGGTTTACTTCATTGCGCCAAATGTAAGCTACACGAGAACTTATTAATAAATGAAATTAATTTCCCCTATTTGCCAGAGATCAGTGGGAACCTTTTATGTGTACAACAGTCTACATCATTTATTAAAATTTCTTCATTTATCCGACGTTTCTGGTATGGCCATCATCGTATCTAAAAAATTAAGAACTTATAAAAGAAGATTGGGTGTCAGTATTGACACAGAATTTCTTTTATAAGTGTTCTAAGCTTTTTGATACCCCATGATGACAGTAGCCGGAACGTCTCAATAAATAAAGAAATTTTAATAAGCGACCTAGACGGTTTTATTCCTAAAAGACACGAGAACTCGTGGTTAAGCATTTACTGGAATATTGTGTATCAAAAAATTATGTTCTTGGTACAGTGTCTATTGGCAAGTCAGTATATACTTTAGGTGTATTTAGATTTAATGTGCGTCATACATACTGCGCAACACAATTAAAGTTAATTTTTTCCAAACACCGTAACTGACTCCCTTTGAGACGCAGAAGTTTGAAATTTGGCTCAAAGGTGCCTACAATCTTCCTCTGCAAGGGTGCAAAATAGTGGCACTCTACGTCGTCACCATCAGGCTCAGCGACGCTTCAGACAGCAAGGAGTCGACACATGGAGAGCTCAGAAGTTCATGTACGGTGTAAGGTGGGTGAATGACATCACGTTGGCAACAAATTTCACCACAGTTCTGCCTAGGACCACCGTGGTCATGTGACACGATAGGAAGTTCGTCACAGTACCTATTACCCAAATTTCACTCCTTTTCTTGACGCCTCTGCGACGATGGTCAGAACCGCGACACCCAGTGTCGAAATCACACAGTTTTCTTTTTGGGTGACCGAGAAAAACGTTTCAGAAATACAGACACTCAAAATCGACACAGAAAGGTATCAGGGAGTGGCATAAAGGTCCGTTCCCTTGTGACGTTGATTCCCTCCACTTCGAGGTCGGAAACGGCAGTTCGCAGCGCGATTAGCAACTGGAGGACGTTCTCGAAGACCTTTGTCACTGCTGGCAACCCCGGACGATTCAACTCTTCTCTAATGACACCGTGGACCTGCAACCCCATTTAACGTGGAATGTAGCGTGACTGTAGTTTTTGCTGTAGTGTACAGGATAAAACCACTAGTGACCCTTAAAAACCATTCTACAAAATCTGAAGGTGATCCGAACCAGGAAAGGGTGTTTATACTTCTTCAGACCTCCTATTTTGTGCCCGTCTGTGGCGTGATCACTAGGGTGTGCGACATTGACACGTGAGTGGATCAAACGGCAAAGGGTTCAAAATGGCTCTGAGCACTATGGGACTTAACATCTGAGGTCATCAGTCCCCTAGAACTTAGAACTACTTAAACCTAACTAACCTAAGTACATCACACACATCCATGCCCAAGGCAGGATTCGAACCTGCGACCGTAGCAGTCGCGCGGTTCCAGACTGAAGCGCCTAGAACCGCTCGGCCACTCCGACCGGCAAACGGCAAAGGGGCTCTAAGACACACCTCCAACCCTCTCTCCCTCCCCTCCCCCCATTTCGGCAATACCCTTCGTGCCACCTTTGGTAGGCACTTAAATGATGTCCCTGTACAGAGACAGCAACTCACTATTTTGTAGGTGACGGAATTGTCACCTGCTGGCGGCATGCGCCGTCTAAGAGGTGTCAAAACGGATGTCTTTCACGCGAGCGCCTAGTAATCAGTGAACGGCTTTCTCTGTACAGGGACTACCTCTCAGAAAGGTGCGCAGGTGGCACCGAAGTTGTTGACGAACTGGGAGGGTCTTGGAGGACATTTTCCCGATTTACGAATGTGTCCGTGTCGCAACCCGACCCGACCCCCCCCCCCCCCCCAGATTTTGTAGAATGGTTTCGAACAGCTCTTAGTGGTTCCACCGGAACAAAACGGACGGACCACAGTCCCAAGCGGTGCAATCACATTCAGAGGGGTTGTAGGCCCACGATGCCCTTAGAGAAGGGTTGACTCGTCTGAGAGGGTGTCATCAGTGTCAATGGTTGTCATGAACGTCGTCCTGTTACTCTTCCCAGTGCGTAGTGTCATTTCCGACCGCGAAATGAACACCACAAAGGAAGGCTTGGTTTCATTACCACCTTTATGCCATCTCCTGAGGCCTTTTCGACTCTATTTTGATCGGCGATGTGTCTCAAATGTTTTCCTCGGCTACCCATAAGAAAACATCGTGATTTCAACGCTGGCCGTCACGGTTCTGATATCGATCGCAGGGGCATCAAGAGAAGGGGTGAAATGTGGGTAACAGAAGGTGTGACGACGTTGCCGCGGCGTGTCAGGTCCACTATAGCGTAGGGCAGTATTGCGGTGAAATCTGGTGCCAACGTGACATCATAAACCCAGTTCACCCGTCACATGAATTTCCGAGGTCTGGCTTTTTTTCACATGTGCCGATGTGTTGCTGTTTTAAGCATCGCTGAGCCCTAGGGCGATGTCGCAGGGCACCACGCATTTGCCCCAGTACAGAGGAATGTTATAGGCACCTTCGAGCCAAATTTCAAACTTCTGCGTTGCAGTGGGAGACCAAGTGACTCTTTAATTGTTTCGCAGCGTAGTTTAAATGTACAGAAATACTTGCTTAATGATACAGTGCGGGGGTTGAGCGAGACGTTGAGTAGTGTGAATAGCGCCTGGTTACCTGGAGGAAGATAGTACAGACCAATCTTCTGAGTGTAATAAAGAGGAACTTATGTTAGTGTGGGCAGCAGTGGAACCTTACCTGGTAAGTAGAACCATGAAGTCTTTTGTTGACTGTAAAGACATTTTAGTCAAAAAGTGTTTCCTGTAATTCGTGAAATTGAGCGAGAAAGTCACATGACAGGGAATTCGTTGCAGTTCGCAGCAGTTTGTTGTATCGTATAGATTTGAAATATGTTAGTGGACATAGAATTTGCACCGCGTGAAACTGCTGGATTTAGTTGAGAAGCTGATTGCGTTAAACGTTAATTTGGAATTTGTGAATCTGAGTCTGAGAACTGCTACATTTTTACGCAAACTTGTAACTGTTTGTCGCTGTGCCCACGATTAAACACTCAGAATTTGTAATTTACGAACTTATGTTGTCTGGAAACACTGTTATATTGGAGTTAAATTTGATATGATTCACCGGAATTCAGTTCAACAACGGCCTGCGTCTCCATAACTTTAACTACGTTTTACGTAGCAGAAGATAGTGAATTTCAGGAACATCTTGCGACGGTGTATGGTCACCTCTTGACAGTCTGTGTATCACAGCTAATCACATTGACGATGAATTTTTCCACTAATCTCTTGGCAAATTGTCAGGTAATTGAATGATAAAAGTCGTAAGGTACTAGTATATTTAGACCGTGTCGCCATATTGTTTGCTGTCCTTTCTTGTTGACAGTATCAGCTTATTCCCAAGAATTAGCAGTTTTCACTCGGTTAATACCAGACAAGAAATCGAATCTGCATTTGGATCGCACGTTCTTGACTCTTGTGCAGAAGGGTGTGCAGTATACCGCTGCATCAATTTTCAGTAAGCTACCACCCGAATTCAAAAATCTTATCACTAATCCACGTGTTTTCAAATCGAAACTGAAGAGTTTCCTCGTGGATCACTCCTTCTATTCTGTCGAGGAGTTCCTTGAAAAATTAAGCTGATTCTTGTTGTATTGTTGATTGCGTTTACTTAAACTTATGGACTGACTGTTTTCGGGTTCATAAACATTTTATTTTATGTGTTATTACTTTTATGTTGTAATTTCATGTGACGACACGTTCCATGAGTTTGGAGATTTGCTCCAGAGTTTGGTTCTACGGAACTAGACGAGTAAAATAAAATAAATTAATAAATATTGTGGGTGTCACACCATGTTCATTCAGTAAAGAGCAGACAAATGAGGTGTAAACGTGAAATTAACGCCTAGGATGCCTCTTCAACGTCAGAGGGAGCAGTACATGTATGTGAAGGATTTCACGTGGAACGTAGTATACTGCTATCACAGTGACTGTAACCACACCATGTGACCACAGTACAGGATGATCAGCATGTGACCACGTCGCCGGTCGTGAACGTTTCGGCGTCGAGGATTGGACGCTGTTTTCAGCGGGCTGGACTGCTGCCAAGAATATCATCTCATTGAATTTCACTGTACAGAAGCCACAAACGCCTCAGGCTGCATAGTTATTAGATGTTAGTTTGGTGATCGCAAACTGTGTGCTTTATTTCACGACTTAGGGGAAATTGCCAAATGTTGTAGTTTGGTGTGCCACAAGATGCGACATGCAGTCTGAATTCTTGTAGTGACGGCAAGCTGAGTAGAAGCTGCTAGATAGCAAAGTTTTAGAGCTCTAGTTTGCCTGTCTCCTTCGAACAACAGAAGGTTCCGTGTTTTAGAAGGACGTCAGATCACATAAATTCCAGCACTGTTGAACCAAAACTCGAGTGCTTACGGGAAAACACGTGACTAAATACGAGAAGCAGCTCCCACTTTTGTTGCCAACAAGACCATGCACCAAGGCTTTCCTTCAGTAAGAGAAGACCAAATTGATCATGCGCAGCTCTGTTCTGGCCACACTTCAATAACGCAAGATGACCTCGTCTTGCACTATGTGCAATGATTGTGTCGCATGCCTTCCAATTAAACATGTATCAGCTGATCTGTTTACGACTTTGACTGAAGAGCGGCGTTTGATTCAAATTAGCACGTACCATCTTTAATCGCGTGTTTCTCAAACTTTTGTGTATCGTGAGAATATCTACCTAAAATAGTAGATATGGTTGGTAATCAGTAGGAGGATTTGTGGTTGCACGGACAACCAGCAACACACTTCTGCACCTTTACATTTTACTCGTTGTCTTCGTGGGAAAATTTGGCCAACCTCGAAACACTGACAAATGTACTATTAGAGATGGTGTTTTGAGTAAAGCAAATTAGTGTTTTTTTTTACTATTTCTGTAACATACATACCGCATTGGCCCGAAAAAAACAGCACTTTTCCCCGAAGTTAGATCGCGGGAAATAAGGGCGTTACGTTTTCGCTTCATAGAAATTTCATCTGTAGTGACCGTGCTTTTGTTCCAAACGGAGCAACAATATTGCTAGCATCCATGTGTTTTTCTGAAGCCTAAGACTTTGCTCAAGCATTGTTTCCTAATGCTTCAGTCAGTCCTTGCCAAGAAAAGGCTGCATGACAACAGAAATAAGTACGGACTGGCTAATTACACTTTGGAATCATAGACCTTGGCTCGCTGCTCGATAAGAGATCTATGCTACTGTTGGATGGCGTCAGAGATAACCTCACACTTGAATTAATAATAAAATTACAGCACTGAACGCTGACCTCGTCGCTACACACTCTCCTGTCTCATTAATGTAACTACCAGTCAAAAGTCTAAGTAAACACCTTTTGCAGCGCGGACTGCTGCGAGACGTGCTGGAAGACAGTCATTGAGGTTATGGAAGGTACCGATAGGGATGTGGAATCATGCCGACCCTAGTACTGTGGCCAAGTGCGCTAGAGTTTTTGGTTGAGGATGCATGGCGCGAACATCCGATCGACGTAGTCGCACAGATTCTCGATTGTATTTACTTCCGGGGAGTTTGGTGGCTAGTGGGGTACGGTAAACTCGTCGTGGTGCTCTTCGAACCACGCACGTGCGCTGCTAGACGTGCGGCGCTTTGCATTGTCATGCTCATAAAGTCAGTTGTGCAGCTGAAAATCAAACTCTGATTTGGAGTGGACGTGATCCCCCAAGGATACATGCACACTTACGTTGATCCGTAGTCCCATCGAGCCCAGGGTTGGCACGAAGTTTTCACCAGACCATGACGCCCCCTCCTTGCTTGCTTTTGGACGTTTCACGCCGTAAGCTCCAGCGGCCATCTGGCCGATGCAGTATAAAACGTGGTCCAGATGAAAGGCCACCTATCGCCGCTGAGTGGACGCCCAGTTGCGATATTGGCGTGCAAATTCCAGCCTTCGTCGCCGACGAACAGTTTTCAGCTTGGTGCGTGAACAAGGCGCCTGCTGCTGCGGAGGCCCGAACGCAGCCACGTTGATTGAACGGTTGTTGAGAAGACACTGTTGGTAGCCCCTAGGCTGATGTGTTGTACGTCTTTTCGCCCGTACACATCTCCGTAGCCGTCGTTCACCCCTGTGATTTACGGCCGTGGTGCATCACAGTTCCCTAGTCGCCAATTTTGGTTAGCCTATTTTGCCATGCACAGTATACTTTAACCGCCGCGGCATGAGAACAGTTTACAAATGCAGCCGTTTCGGAAATGTTTCCACCCTCACCTCAAGCGACAATAAACAAGCCTTTTTGGACGTGAGGTAAATCGCGTCGTTTCCCCATTACGACAATGACTGCACTGTTTTACGCATCCCTGTGACACGCTTTATATACCCTCCATCTGTTGTCTGTGAGTGGCTATTGCACATTGACATCGAGTATAGACTGTGGTCACATTAATGTGACTGGACTAGGTACCTGGAGGTTCGACTTCAAAATTGTAGGTGAGTTATGTTGTCGTAAAGAAGCCTTATAAAGACGATTTGTGAAAACTCGATTCCTATTAGCTTTTACAAGTGGACTGCACAGTCACTTCGTTGTGGCAAGATTAAAATGCCGTCAATCAACCTCACGTAAGAATGCATTGCTTCTTCATGGCGCACAATTCACAAGATTCTGTCGTCAAAAGGTTGAAGAAGTGCCGTGTATGCAGTGCCCTGGATGGCAGCGTGGATATTGTACTTAGGAAAATACTGACAGTGATGAAACAAATACCTTTAGTGACGTTAAAACTAACATCAGTCATGACTTCGATATGAGGAAGGGTAATACTGTGTAATTCATCTAATTACAAGATGAAAAATGTGATTAAGAGGGACGATATTGTGAACATAAATTTTTCTCCATATAATGTCTCTCTTACCCCACCCATCGCTCCGTCTCCGTCAAGATTGAGACTGCGCCTGAAATGTGGGCGCGGCTAATATTCGGGCCAATGCGATGTTATTTCAGCTAAACTCGTCAATAAATTTGGAATGGACACTGATGAGCGGCACAAGACGCAACAAACACGTAAAAGAGCTCCGGTTGGCTCATTACACGTGCTGGCCCCGCACTAAGGTCGTGTGACTGGGTGACAGGGTGCGACAGAGGTGCGGTCGCGGAGTGTGAGAGACAGTGACACGTGTCGAGAGGTGTGCCCGAGCAGTAGCAGTGGCAGCAGCGGCCGGGAGGAGGTGCCTTATCGGGCGGATGGAAATGAGGCACCGCAGATGGACGGCGCCGCGCCGCGCCGCGCCCGTCGCCTGCCCCGGTGCACGGCGCTCACAGGGCCGGGCCTAAGTGCTCCATTAGCGGCGGAAGCAGCCGCCGTTTTCTCCCGCGTCTGCTATTGACACATCATAGTGAAAGCTGACGGATGTACCTGCGACCGAAAGTGGCTATTTGCTCGTTGGCGGTAGCTCGTACCACTCGTACAGACCGGCCGGCCGAAGTGGCCGTTGCGGTTAAAGGCGCTGCAGTCTGGAACCGCAAGACCGCTACGGTCGCAGGTTCGAATCCTGCTGCGGGCATGGATGTTTGTGATGTCTTTAGGTTAGTTAGGTTTAACTAGTTCTAAGTTCTAGGGGACTAATGACCTCAGCAGTTGAGTCCCATAGTGCTCAGAGCCATTTGAACCATTTGAACTCGTACAGACCGTTTAGCTTGTGACGTGTAAAGAGTGTTACAAGCCCTTGTTCAGTAGCTTCAGCAGTTCCGCGCCGAGTAATAACCGAGCCCTAAGACTGTTAATGTTAGGTAAGACCAGTAACCCCACTCCCAATTCCTTAACGAATCGAACTCCCATGTATAAAACAGCTTCAAACGTGTGAGTATTTTACAGGTGAGGTAATATGTTAAGATATAGATTTGTAAAACTACCGTAGGCTACCATAAGTAAACGTAGACTGCAGTAGCTTTCCTTGTAACTTTGGTCACTTAATATCGTTTCCGCTTTACCTGTGCCTTTGGTGTTTTGCATACCTCTCGCACATTACCTCATTTCACCGCTTTGCTTGCGTATGCGATCAGCCTCTTACTAGGTTCCCCCAGAAATCGGCAGCAGCGAATCGTCTAAAACAAGTATGCCCGACTGTTAACTTACGTGGGCCACAGTGGAAGGGGCAAGTATTTTTGGAGCGCACAGAATATACTTGATACTACTAACACTAACAGCTAAGAGAGAGAGAGAGAGAGAGAATAGGACCGTGTGGCGGGAGTTTCAGATTGGAAACATTCCAGTTTATCATAACTGTACATAATCAGAATTTTATGGATAATTTCTTTTTCTTTTATCGATCCTTTGGTGGATCCACACTTCTTGGACTGCATGCAGTCCGCGAGTTGGACAACTTTAGTCTAGAACATGACTGAGGACGTATAAAGAGCCGCGTAACCTACGAAACGTTTTTGTTGTGTATAGTTATCCTCCTGTCTGTTGCTTAAAAATAAGCAGTATTTGTAGCAAAATTGAAACTATCAGTGTTTAATTCTGGTTTTATTCGAAAATTGTGAAACAGTGGGCTGTTGTAAGAATAAAAAAAAAATAAAAAAAAACAGATTTATCATGTAGCGCTAATAAACGCAGTTTCCTCATATAATAGGTAAAATTAAAAGAAAAAAACCACAGAACAAAAGCATATCAAACATCGCTGCAATACGTCGTTGCGCTTTTAAAACATGTTTCTGTTAATCATGGAATCGAAATGAGCGTTTGGCGTCATTGGCCGGGAGGCCCCTGATGGGGCAGGTCCGGCCCCCTTGGTGCAGGTCTTATTACATTCGAGACCATATTGGGCGACCTGCGGGCCGGAAGGGGATGAAATGATAACACAACACCTAGTCCCTGAGCGGAGAAAATCCCTGAACATTGAACGATGTGCGGTTCTAATTATATATAAAATAAACAGAAAACCAAGAGGAATCATCGGTTCGCAGTTTATATCTCACACATTCATGTATGTTTCTTTCTCTACGAAAGGTATCGGTAATCGTAACATTTACTACGTCATTTTTGCCCAGTACCAAAACTACCGAACCGTAGTTTTGGTAGAGAGCAACTCTAGTTAAATACGTAGGTTGGAACTTAAATAGTGGCAACACTGTTTTGGAGACACTATGCAATGGAATCTACTATTGTCGCTGATAGCACGTGTTGTTGACATCACCTCCGAGCAAATGGACTCGCCCGTCTCACGTCACCGGCGTGCACACAATCGAGGGAAACACAATCACTTGTGAGCAAGTGCTCTAACGTAACGGTGTCACTATGTTTTCGAAACAAGAACAACGGAGTGGGATTAAGATTGAATGTGCTAGAGGTCGTACATCACGACGGTGTCATCAAGGTCTTCAAGTGGCGTGCGGGGAATCGACATTGTCCTACAGAACAGTGCCTCGTTGGGTAAAAGCCTTCACGAAGGTCGGCAAACTGTAGCAGACATGCATCGGGCATGTCGTCCTAGCGTTTCTGAAGAAGAAGTGCATGCTGTTGCCGCGTTAGTGGACAGTGATCGACGCCATACGATTCTTGAGCTCGCCCTCGAAGCCGCATTGGCGCATACGACTGTGCTTCGCATCCTGAAAGAACGCCAGGGAATGCAAAAAAATTGCATCACGATAGGTTCCGGATGACTTGACGCAAATGCAGAAATGGATGCGTTAGGACGCTGCTCAGACGCACTTTGAGCACTATGACCGTGAAGGAGAGGCTTTCTTACACTGGATGAGACATGGGCCACATCGTACGAGCCAAAACTGAAACGCCAATCCAACGAATAGCGTCATTATGGGTCGCTGCGAAAGACGAAAGTGCGTCAGAGCCCCAGTATGATGAAAATTATTGTGATTCTCGTGTACGACTGTGATGGTGTTATCCTAATGCATTACGTCCCTCCACGGTAGACTGTCGAGGCACAGTATTACTGTTCGTTTTTGGAGAATCACCTGCGACCAGCTTTGCGAAAGAAGCGGCGACACTTTCTGCGGAACCCACCCATCATTTTACATGACAATGCGCAGGCGCATACAATGCAAGCTGTTGCTGCTCTGTTCGGTCGATGGGACTGGGAAGTACTGTACCATCCACCATACTCCCCGGACTTAAGTCCTTGTGAGTTTGATTCGATTCCGAAGATGAAGGAACCACTTCGTGGCATTCGTTTCAGAACTGTTCCAGAGATTCGACAGGCAGTAGACCGCTCCATTCGCACCATCAACAGCACGGGCTGTGCTAACGGTATACTACGCCTTCCACATCGCAGGCAAACGGGTTGTACACATCGCTGGTGACTACTTTGAAGGACAGTAACAGGTGCAAACATGTAACTCTTTTGTAACGGTTGTGACTAAACAGTTGCCACTATTTTAAGCTCCAACCCTCGTACGTTACGTTAAGAATGTGAAACGTTTTCCATGAAACGGGGGATGTTTAGCCATTTTGTAATACAGTAAACCAAAAAACTGTTAATTCATGTATACGTCACGTAAGATCTTTGAGATATGTGGAAAAGGTATGCACTATTTGCATAAAAGTTTATGACGTCATATCTCAAGAACTGTGTGTCGTACAGTGATATAATTTTGCAGGTACTTTATCACATATAACATGGCGACAGTTGTCCTCAGTTTATTTGAAAAGGATTTTATGTAGCTGTTAAACAGAAGATGGTGGAAAGAAATTCATGATTTTTCACGAGTGTCCATTACAATGGACACTCGTTCTTGGTAGCATATAAAGGAATATTAAAAAGAAAGTGATAAATGTAAAAGAAATAAATACTTTATTGGTAGGTTGCTTAACAAAATACATACTTATTTGACCGATATCACTTGTGTCATCCATTGATTATAAATTTAAAAAAGACACAAATTGTGATAGTCTTATTATTGATGATTCTCAGAGAAACAGTTGTTCTGTGATGATACAACAGCTGAACGGCCATGGTACTTTATTTTGGTTTTCTCCGTGCAGGCCAGTGTTCTTAGACCTCGTGCCATTTTTCAATCCGTCTTCTATGGCAAATGGAGTACAGCAAGGGAGCGTGATTGTGAAGGCAATAGTCTTCGCCTTTCAGGAAGTGAGTCGTCATCCTCTTCTTCAGAATGTTGTTTCTCTTGGCCACTTAACACACGGAGTTCAAGATGCTGCAGGATACTGTTGTTTGGCTCATCATTCTTAATTCGGCTGATCGTGCACTGAATCCAGCTATTTGCAGATACCAGAGCTATAAAGTGAAAAATCTATCCACATTCTGGTTCTTGTGCACATCCTGTAATAACTCATTTTACTGTCAATTAGACCCTGCCACCCATATTTATATTGTAGAAGCCGATTACTGCTGGACGGGGAACCTGAATATATCTCCCATCATTGTTCAACCATCTTTTACGTTGATCCATAGCCTGCTTCCCAATCCTGGTCGAAGAAGTTAGGGCTGGCTACTGATCCTACTGTTTTACAATAGAATTTGATTTGTCTTCTCTCAATATCGTCTTTTGTAAACATAATTAAAGAAACACGCAGTACTACCAAAACTATGCCGGCCGCGGTGGTCTAGCGGTTCCAGGCGCGCAGTCTGGAACCGCGCGACTGCTACGGTCGCAGGTTCGAATCCTGCCTCGGGCATGGATGTGTGTGATGTCCTTAGGTTAGTTAGGTTTAAGTAGTTCTAAGTTCTAGGGGACTAATGACCACAGATGTTAAGTCCCATAGTGCTCTGAACCATTTTTTGAACCAAAACTATTTACACCCCAAAGCCTGTAAAAAAAAAAACACTTACCGATATTGCTTACAAAAGTACAAATTTTCATGAAATAAGTTTCGAAAAATACACAGTAAAAAAAGAGTTCTCGTGTACCCTGGTAACAAATCGTCAACAGTGCGTAAAATGTAGAATCTTTGAAAGCAGGAGAAAAACTCTGTGCTCATTATAACGGCCATCGGCTATCAGGAGGATATGTGAACGTATTACGAACAGTGTTAGCAGTAAAGAATTAGTAAATTAAAACGTCATGCATTAACACTGAAAATACAGTAATCTATAAACTTTTTTCCATTTATTACTTTATTTGGAAGGGGGGAGGGGGTGTCAGAGAGCAAAAATTTCGAAAAGATTTGTAATTATATGTAAAGTTTTTTGGAAGACCAAGTAGTCGTAGTCTCATGTAGTGGATGGACATTTGTTAATTTGTGCGGCATGACTCAAGACACAGTAACTTTAATAATTGACTTAGTGTGTTAAACATTCAGCGTAAGTTTATACCCTTTAATGAATACATTATGACAGCAAATTTTTAAATTGGGACAGTAATTTTATGGAATCAAATTTTTGTTGTCCCTGAAAACTGATAGGCAATGTGCAACTGGATATGAGGGATTGTAACCGTTTAGTAATACAGATCTGGCTAACGTATGGAAGCGGCACGAGCCAAGTCCAATGAATCACATGTTCGCCTCAATCTGTGCTGGGGTGGATTTCAACGTCTGAAATTTAATGTTGTCTGCATGACACAAGTAATGAACAGTTAGTGCCACTGTACATATCTCCGCTGCTTGTTGAGTAAAACAGTTGCCCTTAGATAGCGGTTAAGCAGGAACGAACTTATTAATTCAAACAGATTGCGAGATCTGTACGATGAAGTGCAGCACAGTACACATTCGAATTTTTGTTATGACATAGTAGATCATATGTGAATAGGTTTCCATGGAGGCTTGGTGTAAGGATGTCTAAAGTGATGAACACGATTATCTGAACTGTCACAGTTTTTGGGATGTGGAGATTTACCGTTGTAGTTTCATTATTGCACCTACGATAAACATCCCTTACATTACGGATTAACTTTTTACACACTCATCCGTTTTCGCTACTCGGCTAAATTCTTTCAAGCATTGCGTGCAGACATTATATCAGTATGCCCTCAAGTACGTTCAACTACTTCGCTGGAGCACATACTAAAATTACGTCACACCTACGATCAATAGGCTTCACGAATATTGAAGATGGCGGTGATAAAGGTACCAAGCAATAGAGTACATCTTGCGTGTGATCAAGATGCTTTCGGGCAGTAGTTTTACGTCTCTGTGCTTGACCTAATTTCATGAACAACTGTATTGGTTTCACCTTCCTAATAGCACGTATCTCGCACTTTCGCCGTGGGGGTAGTGGCGACGTTTCATGGCTTTTATTCCACGAGACGCGAAAACTGATTTTCAGTCATAACCTATCAGCCAACGCCCACAAACTCATGGAAATCGGGGTCTCGATCTCGATAGATGGTTCAGTAAGATATACTTTTGGCGGGGGGTCTGGCACAATAATATTCTCTTATCGACAGATAGTACGTGAGACCAATCCCACAAATTCGGAACCGATACCGATGGTTTGGTACGTTGTCGTGCCAAAGATACAGGTCTCCTTCGGTTGCTGTAAGCAAAGAAATGGATGCACATGAACGAAGGGTAGATTGTTGTATAGTTTGCCGGATAGAGACGATGGCACATGCGTCGGGAGTCCCACGCCATTGCATATATTAGCAAACGAGGTTCATCGAATCACATATTTTTCATCTTACTCTCACCCTGCCATGTGCAGAAAATGTGCTTTGCTACTCACCAGTCCAAGAATCTTTTTTCCAAGCTTTTAGTGTACAGTGCCCATTTTCTGCCATCCAAACTAATTTCCATGCAATCACAGCCTGCCCAACTTTATCACATATTACTTCCTTGGTTAGGGGTTAGTGCCGCTGTCTTACTAAGAGAATAAAAATCCTGCCTCGGTCGTGGGTTTGGATTTCACGTGACTTCTTGCTCCGTATGCCCTCAGAGTACACCAAAAAGTTGTTATATTCGAGAGTAATGTACTTTGTTTCATATAAATGTAGTCCTTAGAATATATGGCTGAGACTGCAAAAAATAACTAATGGGCTACTTGAATGTCAAAGCTGCCAAATGAATTTTTAAATGAGAAAACAGTTTTCAAAACCCATCGACGAGATAAGTGAGGTGCCACATGTCATACGTGGTATTACACTGTTGTCCTGCGTCATTAGCCAATACAAGTGTGTGTGATAATGGTTTGACTCACGCAAAACTGAGCGTGTTACGTACTTGATATGATTGTTTTAACATAACCAGGTGAACGAAGTGACTACGTAATTAATCCTTGTCGAAACTACTTATTCAGTGCAATTGTGTTATGTACAACTTAACATTAGAAATTTACTATCACTCAGTACATAGGGTTAACAGCGTAATTCCACCCTGCGGATGAAAGAACATTTTATCGTAAGAAAATTTCGTTACGAAGATGTACGGCATCGACTCTACTTCGAGCAGTCAGGACAACTAGCAAGGTATCATAGCTAACGGGAAGTAAATTTACGCATCAATTATCCCGGATGACCGTTGCAGACATCACGCGGCGCCAGTTTGAGTGTTATCTCGCTGAAATCTCTCCCACTGGGCCTTGGTAGCACAAGACGACTTGGTCGCAAATTGTGCCTCCCCGCGCCGACCCGACGGCATAATTTTCTCGCATGATAGTGGGCCATAAAGAACGGCCCGCTAAAATTGTCCTCGGAACACTTTCGGCGTGTGCGCTCTGCCACCAGCTCGACGAGACGTAGCGGCGAGGCTCGGGTGGTTCAGAGGGGATTTTTTTTTCCGACTGTGTATCACTACAACAGCCGTCCAGTTACGAGGGAAGAACAAGTGTATGCAATAATTTTTTTAGCGGCTGCGACACATTTTCACATTCGCATGTACAGCATTAGTGAACAGTTTGCGACACAGTCTACATTGCTTGCACTTGTTTCTGCTACCTGCTATCTTTCTGACAGGACAGCGAATTTTAAGGAGGTACACGTGTCAGTTGGATATCACGTAGTAATTTAATTTTTAGTTGCATATGAGTTTTTCATGACAACGTGTGCAGTTCTCTTGTGATTCGTTATGGGAGAATTGCATGCAAATTTCCTCAACACGGAATAGCTTTTCAAAAATGAAGCACGTGTGCTGGAAGATGAAGTTAAAACCTCCTGCTGGCGATGACCCGTGTATTCTGGAAGATGCCTCCTTCACCGCCAGTCGTGAGACGTGTGCAGCCGCAGCATGGAGATACGAGATACGACTCTTTGTGTCCTTATCTCTCCAATTCTAACACTGTAGACTTTACGCGGTGTATGAAGCGGGAAGAATTTGTGTTCCTTGACTGCAAAGTGAACCCAAATTCTAAGAATTTTAATTAATGACGAACGACTTATTTGTTGTTCTTTTGTTCCGCTGTTTAGTTTATTTGTTGTTCTTTTGTTCCGCTGTTTAGTTTATTTGTTGTTCTTTTGTTCCGCTGTTTAGTAGTAATTCCGGGCACGTTATCCGGTCATCAGTTGCGCAACTCTTCTACAACATTTCCGCTTTATGCAACCATATTGCTTGAGAAGAGTTGCAGACAGAAGAGGCGAAAAAAAATTGGTTGAAATGGCTCTGAGCACTATGGGACTCAACTGCTGTGGTCATCAGTCCCCTAGAACTTAGAACTACTTAAACCTAACTAACCTAAGGACATCACACACATCCATGCCCGAGGCAGGATTCGAACCTGCGACCGTAGCAGTCGCACGGCTCCGGACTGCGCGCCTAGAACCGCGAGACCACCGCGGCCGGCAGAAGAGGCGAACTTTTCCAACATGGCCCTCGCGACTGTCCTGTAAACTACATGGCTACGTAGCTGATACGAAAGAAAAGCGACAAACTAAAAACGATTTATCTCTACATATACTGACAATTAAATTGTTACCTTCTGAAACTATATCTTGTCGCGCAATATCCTAAATCTCAACGAAACGTAAAGACGAAAACTAATGCAAAAGAAAGCAAAGCAGTCATACGATGGGACACTGCTTAGCACTCGGAGGGGGGTGGGGGGGGCAAACGAGTTTTATGGCGGGATGACGGTCTGTTCGGACATGCACATCCCATTCCTGGAATCAGGTGTTGCTTCTCGAATGCATGAGTTGTCCTCCAACACCTTTCAAGATAACCTTCCAGTCCGGTGAGGATTTAAACTTCGTGGCGTACTGGTTGCTGTACGAAAGGGGTAGGGTATATTCCGGCACAGGGTTTCACCATTTCACTTTGCTTTACCCAGTGCTAAAACTTATCATTCAGAATGTTGGCAAGTCATCCTTAAGACACAAATGCACAATTCGAAGTAAATCGGAGGAAGGCACCAGCAAAGATTACCTTCGGAATCTGCCAATGAAGCAGTCTTGTTGTTGTTGTGGTCTTCGGTCCTGAGACTGGTTTGATGCAGCTCTCCATGCTACTCTATCCCGTGCAAGCTTCTTCATCTCCCAGTACCTACTGCAACCTACATCCTTCTGAATCTGCTTGGTATATTCATCTCTTGGTCTCCCTCTACGATTTTTACCCTCCACGCTGCCCTCCAATACTAAATTGGTGATCCCTTGATGCCTCAGAACATGTCCTACCAACGGATCCCTTCTTCTAGTCAAGTTGTGCCATAAACTTCTCTTCTCCCCAATCCTATTCAACACCTCCTCATTAGTTATGTGATCTACCCATCTAATCTTCAGGAATTCTTCTGTAGCACCACATTTCGAAAGATTCTATTCTCTTCTTGTCTAAACTATTTATCGTCCATGTTTCACTTCCATACATGGGTACACTCCATACAAATACTTTCAGAAACGACTTCCTGACACTTAAATCAATACTCGATGTTAACAAATTTCTCTTCAGAAACGCTTACCTTGCCATTGCCAGTCTACATTTTATATCCTCTCTACTTCGACCATCATCAGTTATTTTGCTCCCCAAATAGCAAAACTCCTTTACTACTTTAAGTGTCTCATTTCCTAATCTAATACCCTCAGCATCACCCGACGTAATTCGACTACATTCCATTATTCTCGTTTTGATTTTGTTGATGTTCATCTTATATCCTCCTTTCGAGACACTATCAATTACGTTCTTCCAAGTCCTTTGCTGTCTCTGACAGAATTACAATGTCATCGGCGAACCTCAAAGTTTTTATTTCTTCTCCATGGATTTTAATACTTACTCCGAATTTTTCTTTCGTTTCCTTCACTGCTTGCTCAATATACAGATTGAATAACATCGGGGAGAGGCTACAACCCTGTCTCACTCCTTTCCCAACCACTGCTTCCCTTTCATGCCCCTCAACTCTTATAACTGCCATTTGGTTTCTATAAAAATTGTAAATAGCCTTTCGCTCCCTATATTTTACCCCTACCACCTTCAGAATTTGAAAGAGAGTATTCCAGTCAACATTGTCAAAAGCTTTCTCTATGTCTACAAATGCTAGAAACGTAGGTTTGCCTTTCCTTAATCTAGCTTCTAAGGTAAGTCGTAGGGTCAGTCTTGCCTCAGTGTTCCAATATTTCTACGGAATCCAAACTGATCTTCGCCGATGTCGGCTTCTACCAGTTTTTCCATTGGTCTGTAAAGAATTCGCGTTAGTATTTTGCAGCCGTGACTTATTAAACTGATAGTTCGGTAATTTTCACATCTGTCAACACCTGCTTTCTTTGGGATTGGAATTATTATATTCTTCTTGAAGTATGAGGGTGTTTCGCCTATCTCATACATCTTGCTCTTCAGATGGTAGTTTTGTCAGGACTGGCTCTCCCAAGGCCGTCAGTAGTTATAATGGAATGTTGTCTACTCCCGGTGCCTTGTTTCGACTCAGGTCTTTAAGTGCTCTGTCAAACTCTTCACGCAGTATCATATCTCCCATTTCATCTTCATCTACATCCTCTTTCATTTCCATAATATTGTCCCCAAGTACATCGCCCTTGTATAGACCCTCTATATACTCCTTCCACCTTTCTGCTTTCCCTTCTTTGCTTAGAACTGGGTTTCCGTCTGAGGTCTTGACATTCATACAAGTGGTTCTCTTTTCTCCAAAGGTCTCTTTAATTTTCCTGTAGGTAGTATCTATCTTACCCCTCAAGAGATAAGCCTCTACATCCTTACATTTATCCTCTAGCCATCCCTGCTTAGCCATTTTGCACTTCCTGTCGATCTCATTTTTGAGACGTTTGTATTCCTTTTTGCCTGCTTCATTTACTGCATTGGAGTCTTATCCTCTTCAAAACTGTGGTTTGAATGATACACTGATCAGGGCTTATTATATAAAACAATTCCACTTTCTTAAACACTTATTTGGTAACATAAGCACATGAAACTCAATTTTAAATAGTTGCACAAGTTTCTGCACCTTGGAGTTGCATTTCAATACGCCAGAATAATATATCTCCGTTTTTCCCTTCCAGGTTCAGGGTTTACAAATGTGTTTGTTACTGAAAAATCTATTCTACAGTGATACAACATGACCTTGACTGTTAAGATCATAAGCGTACAATGACTGTGTCGGAAAAATGGACATTATAATGAAGACAAATACGACAATTTGCAATGTATGGCTTACTCGTAGAACAGATACCAAGAAAATAATTAGATGAACTCAGAGAAGTCATTACTGACATGAAAGGGCTTTGATACCCTTGAAAAAGTATGCTTGATGTCCTCCTGAGGGACGGGAGAGGGGAAACGAATTATCTGATTTCAGCATCGACTAAGATTTTTAGACTGTTCGCTGCCTCGCAGTTGTAACTTCACTAATGTGCCATGTTTTACATTATAAACGAAAGTAAACGGATAGAAAAGACAAACAATTAGGCGTGACACGGAGACAGTAACTGAAAAACCAAAGCGAATTCAAAAAACCCTTTGAAGCGAATACATCCAGGCGCTATTAGAACCTTAATTATTAGCAGGAACTAGAATTTACAGCGACATCATTAGTAGACAGTAAATCAGCTGTAATTCTCATACTCTCCAGAGCCTCGATAAAATTGCTAAAATGTGTCCTAGCATCTGAAAAGAATTATTTTATCAGTGCGGACAGTATAATATTTCTAAATATTAACTATTGAATTTTGCGCACGGTGTGTTACGATTAAATTCAAAACAGAAGAGAGCAAATGCATGCGTGTTGTCGAGCAGACTCGTAGTCCTGCGGCGCTCTTCACCTTGCACCGAACGCTCCGTCCGTGCAGCGCTTTGTGCTTCATTTCCCTCCCCGGAAATTATTTTTCCTCTCACAGGCTGCACACGAAACTTTGTACCACCAGCTAGCCTCCCCAACTTCATTTATCGCAGCTTACGTCAAAAATACGCTCGGAGGTGCCATAGTACTTCTTCTAGAGACGCCGATGTTACCAGTGTCTAGCAGTGTCTGTCTGCGAGGTCTGCGTGCGCCTTAATGGCAGCGGAAGAGCTTTTTCCGAACAAGTTTAGCTCTCAGCCGTAGCCTCGAGACCCAGTGAAATGTTGAGATGTGACTTGCCCGTGCTTTCTGCGCAGCCGTTAACGGTGCTGTCTGTGTTCGCTTAGGTGTCGGCTAGGCGTGTTAGATCAGTATCTTAGATCGGTATTGTAAAGGAAAACGGATGACTTCTTAAACATGCTTTTATTAGGCTTATATTTTTGTCTGTTGGCTTGTTCGGTACAAATTTTGCAATTTATTTCAAACTAACTTCCCGCTGAGCTTGAGACCTGAAACTTTCAATATGACTCTGAACTGCCGGCCGCGGTGGCCGTGCGGTTCTAGGCGCTCCAGTCCGGAGCTGCGCTGCTGCTACGGTCGCAGGTTCGAATCCTGCCTCGGGCATGGGTGTGTGTGATGTCCTTAGGTTAGTTAGGTTTAAGTAGTTCTAAGTTCTAGGGGACTGATGACCTTAGATGTTAAGTCCCATAGTGCTCAGAGCCATTTGAACCATTTTTGACTCTGAACTGGATGACAAAGTAATAACAACTCTCTTTCTCGTCTGGTGTGTGACGGAAGGTATTTTGTGTATCACTGCTATTTCCTTCTTTTACTGTTCCAAGTCGCAAATATTTCGCGGTAAGAACGATTCCTGATAAGCCTTCGTGTGAGCTCTAAACCCTTTAATTTTTACCTCCACGGTCTTTTCTCGGAGGAGGAAGCAATTTATTGGTTGTCTCAGGTGAAGAGTAATTGAAGTATAACCGAAATTTTCCGCATATTTGTGTTGTAATCTCATCAAAATGTTAAAAATTAATGTAAAAATTCACACACATATAGAAGACGGAAAGGCAGAAAATAATTATTTAAATAAAAAACTTTTTAGTGTAATACGTTTTTCAAACTAATTAAAAAGTATAAAATAATTGTTGTAGCGTCCTGCAGGTTACTAAACCCGTATAGACTATTCAACCAGAACATACGACCACCTGCCTAGTGTAAGTAGGCTGATTAGGTTTTTATGTTGGTAACGCCACGTAGCGCTCTATATGAAAATCACTGTGCTGTGTGAAGGCTGTGGTTAGTTTGCATTGTTGGAGTATATGCTATTGTAGTGCTGGGCAGTTGGATGTTAATAGCGCCTAGCGTTGCGCAGTTGGAGGTGAGCCGCCAGCAGTGGTGGATGTGGGGAGATGTATGGCGGAGCTTTGAGAGCGGATGTTCTGGACGTGTGTCCATCGGAGACAGTAAATTTGTTAAAACTGGGTTTCATGAACTGATATATATATATATATATATATATATAATGACTTTTGAACACTATTAAGGTAAATACATTTTTTGTTCTTTATCAAAATCTTTCATTTGCTAACTATGCCTATCAGTAGTTAGTGACTTCAGTAGTTAGAATCTTTTATTTAGCTGGCAGTATTGGCGCTCGTTGTATTGCAGTAGTTTGAGTAACGAAGATTTTTGTGAGGTAAGTGATTCATGAAAGGTATAGGTTATTGTTAGTCAGGGCCATTCTTTTGTAGGGATTATTAAAAGTCAGATTGCGTTGCGTTAATAATATTGTGTGTCAGTTAAGTGTTGATCAGAATAAGTAAAGAGAGTAATGTCTGAGTATGTTCAGTTTTGCTAAGGTGTTTGAAAAGCAAATAATGTAAGAGGTTTATCAGCACAGTCATTCATAAATTTTTCTAAGGGGACGTTTCACTAGTAGTCGGTACGTCCACATTTGCCACGGATAACAGCGGCGACACATCGTGGATTGGCAGCAATTAGGCCTTAGTTGGGAGTTGGCACCACATCTACACACACAACTCACCTAATTCCGGGGAGGGGGGGGGGGGGGGGGGCACGAGCTCTGAGGCGAAATTCAATCACATCCCAGATGTGTCCGATAGGGCTCAGTTCTGGCAAGTTAGGGAGCCATCACATCAACTGGAATCACTCCATTACACTCCGGGTCTTGTGACATGGCGCATTATCTTTTTGAGAAATGCCGCCGCCGTCGGGAACATGGTCGTCATGAAGGGCTATACGTGGTCTGCAACCATAGTATGATATTCCTTGGCCGTCAATGTGCCTTGTCTCTGCCCCACAGTACAGGTGTCAAGGAGCTGTTCCCCTGGAAGACGAGGATTCGCGCCCTCCCATCGGCCTGATGAAGAAGGTACCGTGATTCATCGGACAGTGCAGCGCTATGCCACTGCCTCAACGTCCATTGCCGACGGTCACGTGCCCATTTCAGTCGTAATTGCAAATGTCGTGGTGTTAACATTGGCTCTTGCATGGATCGTCAGCTGCGATGGCCCATCGTTAGGAGTGTTCGGTGCACTGTGTGTTCAGCCATATTTGTATGCTGTTTAGCAATTAAGTCTGATGTTAGTTCCGCCACAGTTCGCCGCCTATCATGTTTTACCAGTCTGACCAGCCTACGACGTCCGAAATCTGCATTGACGGGTGGCCGCCCAACCCACGATATCTGGACGTAGCTTCATCTTGGTTCCGCCACGTTTTAAAAACAGTCACCACAGCACCCTTTGAGATCCTTACAAGTCGCGCATATTCCTAAATGCTCGTACCGAGCCTCCGGGCCATCATAATCTTTCCTCAGTCTAACTTAGATAGACCGCGCGCCTTCCTCATTCTACACAGGGACAACATGCTCACTGATACTACATGCAACCTGCGTGTGTCCGACAAGCAGTCATTCCTCGTCAGGTGGAGCTGCTATCGTCTGGACGGATTTATATCGGTATAGGTCGGTGATCACAATGTCCTGGCTGATGAGTGTGGATGGTACTGAAAATTTGTGATTGTGAATTTTTAATGGCTTGTAAAATCAAAAATGAAAAACGTGCGGAACATGCTACAGATAATGGTAAGGAATGTGGAGAGTAGCAGTCGTTGAGAAAAATCCCATATTTTATATCTCTTTCAGTGCAATTAAATTGTTAGTTACTTTGGCGAACTGCTAATGCGTCAGTTATCTACTGCATGTGCTTCACCTCTTTAATTTTGCCCGCGGCTCGTTTTCTAGTGGCTAGCGTTGCTGCCTTGGGATCACGGGGTCCCCTGTTCGATTCCCGGCCTGCCTGGTGATTAGGTGTTTGTGTTGTCCCTTCTTTTCACCATCATCATCATCATCATCATTCGTGACAGTGGCTGGATTGGACTGAGTAAAAATTGAGACTTTCTACAAGCGTTGATGACCGCGCAGTTGAGCGTCCCACAAACCTAACATCATCATCATCATCATCACCGTTTTTAATTTTTAATATTGTAAGTATTGTCATCGATTGGCGCAAATGTTCGGGAATTTTCTTATGGGGTTAGAAATCTGTATGGGCATAAGAGAAATTATTATATACGTTTTAGTCCGTCTGTAAGTAGGCTGTTTAGGTTTTTTTATTGGTAACGCCACCTCTGTATGAAAATCACTGGCTGTGCTGTGTGCAGTCTGTGGCTGCTTTGCATTGTTGTAATACTCGCCATTGTAGTGTTAGGCAGCTGGCTGTGAATAGCGTGTAGCGTTGCGCAGTTGGAGGTGAGCCGCCAGCAGTGGTGGATGTGGGGAGAGAGATGGCGGAGTTTTGAAATTTTTAAAATTGGATGTCATGAACTGCTATGTATATTATGAGTTTTCAACATTATTAAGGTAAATACATTGTTTGTTCTCTATTAAAATCTTTCATTTGCTAACTATGCCTATCAGTAGTTAGTGCCTTCAGTAGTTTGAATCTTTTATTTAGCTGGCAGTAGTGGCGCTCGCTGTATTGCAGTAGCTTGAGTAGCGAAGATTTTTTGTGAGGTAAGTGATTTGTGAACGGTATAGGTTAATGTTAGTCAGGGCCATTCTTTTGTAGGGATTTTTGAAAGTCAGATTGCGTTGCGCTAACAAACTATTGTGTGTCAGGATAAGCACAGTCTCGTGTATAATTGTTCAAAAAGGGGACGCGTCTTAAAAACATGTTATGTTAAGAAAATATTTATTGTTTTTTATAAAAAAAGATGAAGAGAGGAAATAAGCTTACTTTTGTATCTTGAAACAGTTAGACACATACAGCTTAGAACTCAGGTGGTACTCGAAGTTCATTTGGGGTGTAGAGCTTGTGGAGTAGTGATTACAACAGAAGCTACACTGCTTCCCTCCTCTTCTTTCCACCCAAATTATTGTGCGGAAGACAGCGCTTCGCCAATTTCTAACTGGAAACTACCTGTTCGGGCTGAATCATATTAATCTGAATTATCTACGCATTACACGGAGGTGGGTATATAAGTAATTACGCGTACATTTCGTCAAATTTCTACGGACTTGTTTCTCTCTTACACTCATTACTGTAGCATTTACAAACTGTTTACGCTATAACTTCGGGAAAAATATACGCTGCGCGAAGTGTATGAATGTAAAAGGAAATCCCTATTTGCTTTCTACGGGAAGAGAGACGGCCAGTTTGTTTTTCACTGTATAACTAGAGAAAAAACCTAACATCACAACTGAACAGTTGTAGCGTGCTGGTAAGAGTAACTCTTACTTCAGCTTATTGTTTTACTTTGTGCTACTCCATCTCTTCAGAATCTGTAAAACGTTCTGAAAAGTGCCTACTGTTGCCTGTTAAGTTATTCTTGTCTCTTTGGTGTTGAACCTTGACGTACGTACGCAGTGCCAAATATTATCTCCTACTTGGGTACTCACCACACAGTTATTATTTTTCTGAATTCTCGTTGTCGTGTTTCATTCTAAAATTACAATGTTGTGCCTCTACGTTCTCACAAATACGGCTTCACTAATACTATAAAGCATGTCCCAAACCCCTAGTGTCAAAATTATGGAATTGCTAGGAAAACTAAATTAGGTGTTTTCAGATAAGGAAGCAGTGAACCGAAATGAATATTTCTGATAGTGGAACTACTTGAATGAGCGTTGCGTGTGATAGGCATGTTTGTTTCTGCAATGAAAAATGAAAGTGGTGTCTGTGATACTTCCATGACGGCTACCGCCCCCCCCCCCTCCTCCCGTGGGATTATAATACGTTGTTGATGTTGATACCGCAGTAAAACCTGAAGAGGAACTAAGTGATAGGGTCCAAGCTGCCAGTTTCGTTGTTCAACAGGAAATAAGTGTATTTCAAGGAGTGTGGAAAACTTTTCTGCGCGGTTTTAAAGCATTCATTGAGGTTGGCGGTCATCATTTTAAATAGCTGATATGAGCCTGAATTGTTCTTATAAGATATAAATTATTTATGCCAATAAGAATTGTACTCCCTGATATCAAAGTGGTACTGGGACAGCTTATAAACGAACACACCACTATGTAATTACACCAACACTTTCATTCATTCAGTCGTCAAATACTCTCTGTTTTGGAGTTAAATTCTTTTTATAATTGAATAAACTGTATGGTAGGAGTCCGCTCGCATCTCCAGGCAGTATATACAAGCTAAATTTCCGCCTTGAATGGGGCCCTAATAGAGTTGGTCTCCTTGTTACTCTGCTCTGGCCTTTTATTAATGTTCAGACAAGTGTTAGTTACGGATCTGCAGGTTAACTCTTAGTTCTTGGCCAGACTTAGAGATTTACGCCCTCTTTTTAATTCGTGTTATAACACTGCAACAGCATTTACGTAGCTTGTACAATCAAATACCAAGTTTGGCTTATTACGTACTATGCCCCAACAGAACAAGTAGTCCTGTCACGGAAAAGCCACGTATAACACTACCGTCAGCTACTGCTACACCATAAGCTCGAAGCTGGAGGCAGGTTGTGAAATAAAACAATGTTATTAAAGCAGTTATGGTATAACGCAACAGAACAGTGTTACCCTCTGAGAGTAATTTTGCTAGGTTGACCGTGTTGTACCTAACGGAAATGGCTTATCGGAAATGAAAGTCAGAATTACGTAAATATTCGAACAGTAACAAACAATATTTTTGCCTAGCTATACTGTTTAAAGAATAAGGAAAACGGTCGCCAGCCTAATTAGGGAAGAGAAAGATTAACGTTCTCTTTTAAGAAAGTAGGTATGAGTAACTTTAACGGATAAACACAACCTATACTTGGCCACACGCGAGTGCAATGAACTCTGACACATACATATGTTTACGGTAAGATTGAAGCCAGCAGCTAGAGCAACACAAACTATTTGCAAAAATATAACAGATAACGAAACACACTATTACTTTCAGGGCTTATTCGAACTGAATGGTCTTTATAACGTTACTATTAATATTCACTGCAGAATCATTAATTGGACATAGGTTCAGTATTATTGTTCAAACATTTTCCTAGCTGACATAAAATTATAAATGTAGTTCACTGCAAAATTATGAACTGATCACAGGGTAAGTCTCTCTCAACTAAATACTTTTCTATTAAGAATGAAGGTTATATGGAATTCATCAACAGGTTACTTCTCACTGTCTTTTGAATAAAGAAATTGTTTTCATAGATAGTGGTCTTCCCATTACTTGTTACCCAGCATTAACACAATAGACAAACTGTGGCTCCCGTTACACTATTAATATGCACTTCCAATACACAAGAGAGACAAACACTTAGCTAGCGAGTATATAACCTTCCATAAGTGCAATTCACAACTTTTACTACAGTGAGACACAATATTGACAAATTTGCAAGATACTGACTCACCTTCTGCGATTTACAACAGGCAGCAATGTGATCATTTACTAAGCAAAACTTTATAAGCCTGAGTCTTAAGAACTTTTAATTTTGAAGTTGGCAACAACACTTTAATAAGCAGTTTTAATAGGAAAATTATTTTCAGTAAGCATCATTTACTTTAACTCACTCTCTTGCCACATTAACTTTAACTCTCGTTTTACTATGTTCAAGAGGCATTAATTAGCAAAACACTGGTCTTTAATGTTCTTTCAGTAGGGACACTCGGTAATCACTTTAGTTCAAACGGAGAGGAACCTGAGATGTGTTGTGATAGGAAAGAAATCAAGGTAGGTACATAAATTCAGTTGTAAGTTACCTTATATTTGTGCACACTAAAACATCCAGTAAGCTGATCCTTCACTGTTCATCATTATAGTATTCCGTTACAGTGATTGCGCAATGTGGTGGCAACTATATGTTCGTAGGTGGATTCGCAGGCGGAATTGGTGGACTCTGGACTTCTTGATGGCGATGATGAATACCAATTCCAGAATCGTTCTATCTATTTATCCATCCATCCGAGGCATTTGATAGTAGCAGAAAAAGCCTCTCTCGGAACCAGCACAATATGCAACATTTACATGGCAGTGCACAGTTTGGTAGCTCGTCCCCGACTGACTCTTGTTCCACCTTTTCCTACCTAGGCCAACCACAATTTGAGCGCGCTACACAGTTCCGTTCCCGAGGGGAACCACAATACCTCTTAAACACAAAATAACTAAGAACCCTAGGTAAGGATCAGCAGTTTACATAACAGCAACCAAATGCATTAAATAAAACAGAACATTTGCACATACTGACATCTCTACAAAAAATTATTCACACAGAAATTATAATTATATATATATATATATATATATATATATATATATATATATATATATATATATATATATATATATATAGTAAGTTTTGTTCCCTACAAATGGGACAAAGAATTTAAATGACAGATACACTACTTTGCATAGAACCAAACCATGACATCAAAGTTTGTACAAAGAAAGGAGTATACAATTTTGTGTTATCTATTCAATCAAACTCATTTACAGAAGCTTAACGACGTAGTATTAAATGAAACAAAAGCAAAATAAATCAGTAAAGCACTAGAGTTATGGTGTTACAGTGTCCTTTCAGTCATTGCACTGGCTTTCCTGTCTAATAACTCGATGGATACAGTACATTCTTTTCCTCGCTGCCCTGTTAAACAAAGCGCTTTAGCGTTGAAGCATATATTACTTCCTAACACACAGTTACTGACGTTCAGTCTGTGGCTTCCCTAGGTCACTTCAAGCAACCGAATGAGTCTTCAAAATATTTATAGTAAGTTCCGATCCACCTCGGCACAAATCCATCAGTTTTTGCTACTGGCAAGACACCTTTCGTTGCCATCAAGTAATATGGCACATTATTATTAAGGCAGTGCACTTGCGTTAGAGGGATGCAGGCTTCTTATTCCGATCCGCACATCCGGAATTAACTTTTCCGTGGCTCTCCTCAAATGGTTATGGAAAATGGCGTAATGTATCCTTGGAAAACGAAGCGGCCAATTTCCTCCCCAATCCTCGTCCTACTCGAGCTTGGGCTCTGTAACAAACGAAATCGTCGTCAATCGGACGCAAACTCGAGTATTCCTGCCTTCTTTTTGTTGTCCCAATGAAATATTATTGTTATTATTAATTGAAGGTTTCTTCTCACTCATTTCTTTTCTGTGTCGAACATAGACCTAGCGCAATATTTGTCAGTAATTGTTTTACATTTTGATTTGTAGTTGTGAGAAGAATGCATTTTGCATCTAAGAATTGCTTTGATTGCCGTTTTGTTTCTGGCATTTAACGATGTACTCGATTTTCCTCCGCAGTGTGAAATCGGCACACGAAATCATTTTTGTTCTTTTTAAAACAGTTAAAACGTCCCAAACATTACTGAAAAATTCGTTTCGCGTTTGCATTTGAGCAATGCTCAGCACAATATTTCTGATAGAAACACAACTTCTTCTGCTCTTCTTGTGTGCCCAACACATCTATTTCGCACATCTTTGTTCCCCCATCGTTCAATACCATATTGTTCATTTCTCTGGTGCTGTACTTTCGGAACGTACTGAAACGAACAGCCATGTTTGAATTAGGCCACCATTTCCTAAATTCAGTATCGACTTTCATCTAAACTTTGAGTGAATGTATGTTGGTGATAAAAGTCGAAAGCGAAGGGGTTAGTCGTGGTATGGCACTCCGCCGGGTGATCCCGAACTCCACTAACAGGCTTTTGTACGTTGTTCACGGCTATGTTTTAAGAATTTTTCCTTAGGGGACCCGCGGTCTTCGGTGGCTCGTTACGGATTAGTAATGTAATTATGGTTTATTCTGTTTGTTACCCAAGTTACTTCGTATCTGTGAAAATACCTTCACAACAGTGGAAAATGTTCAAATGTGTGTGAAATCTTATGGGACTTAACTGCTGAGGTCATCAGTCCCTAAACTTACATACTACTTAACCTAAATTATCCTAAGGACAAATACACACACCAATGCCCGAGGGAGGACTCGAACCTCCGCCGGGACCAGCCTCACAGTCCATGACTGCAGCGCCCTTAGACCGCTCGGCTAATCCCGCGCGGCCCATAACAGTGGAAAAAGGAGTAATATGCGGTCACCACGATACGATAAGATCCGGTTTCTCGTAGGCGCTATGTACAGATGCATAAGGAGTGTGATGTTTTTGGTGTCGCTGCGGGGACAGCATAACTTCATTGTGCTGTTTATCCATGCACAAGATGCATCTAAACTGTAGACTGAAAGACTTTTCACGGAACACTTTTATTTTGAAGATGATGAAAGATGAATGATATTTAGTTTGTCTGTCTGTGTGTGTGTGTGTGTTAGAATGAATGACGAAGGAATTCATGGTGCCTCGAAAGTGCTACCCACAACTCTTTCACAGATAAGAAGGCTAACTACCCACTGTGAGGGTACACACTTGTTACAAAACATACCTCCCATGCATTACTCCTCTCAGTTGCGGCACTTGCTTGACCCTCAACTCCATTTAAAATCAACTAAGTTAAAACGTGTGCACTATTCTTAGTAAATCACATGATTGCTACGCTCCTTACTACTGAACTGGCAGAAATTGGAAGCTTACTTCTGAACTGGCAGAAATTGGGAGACGTCAGGCTGTTAATGCCCACTCATCATCAGTAGACCTATCCACACTGCTGTGTACTGATGTTATCGTGCAGTTAACACTGCCGCAAAGCGAAGGTAGGAGAGAACCGAGCAATACTACAGGCAAGCTTGCGGGCGAAGACTAAAGTGGGCGTTATTGTTGTCAACATTAACTGCCGTTAGTGAATGGAACTAGATTGTTTCCAAACTAGGCACGGAGCTCGTACCGTCGATATCAACACTAGTACAACACGGTTACAAAGATAAGTGAGGACGAAAATCAAACTGAGTGCAATTATTTTTTAATGAACCACCAGAGACCACGGGTTACTCGGATAATATCCCCGAACAATGTTCGAAATTTTGGCGGTGAAGTCCTTGTTAATCCTGTAGTTCAGCCTCTTGGATAGAAACACAAACAACGTGGTTACTCTATGAAGCCATATAACCAAAAGACATTCCGCTTGTAAAACAAATACACGATTTACGTTTTTGCGCAACATCCAAGACGTGAGAGAATGAAAATTCCTTTGATGTTGACGCCATCATCGTGCCAAGGCGGTAAATTTTCATTTTATCCTTGTAGCTGTGCATGTACAATAAGCTTCGCTACAATGGAACGTCTTATCTACTCTACCTTCCGTTTTCTGTATTTGTACCACAGCAAATGCCGGCTGGGTGCAGTATCCACGCTCCAAATTAGCCAAGAGTTTAAATGATACAAGGCAACCGGCAACTACTTGTCCCTCAAGATACGGTTATCGAAGAAAGAGACCGGCTTCGATCAAGAAAACCATCCATGAAAGCAGCCTTGGAACTGCACACGCGGACCGGGGTGGCCGAGCGGTTCTAGGCGCAACAGTCTGGAACCGCGCGACTGCTACGGTCGCAGGTTCGAATCCTGCCTCGGGCATGGATGTGTGTGATGTCCTTAGGTTAGTTAGGTTTAAGTAGTTCTAAGTTCTAGGGGACTGATGACCTCAGTAGTTAAGTCCCATAGTGCTCAGAGCCATTAGAACCATTTTTTTTTTTTTTAACTGCACACGTCTCAGTTCAGTGACTCATGGGAACGAGACTGGACAGGGGCTTGTCCTCCACATTTCCAAGAAGAGTCTTGGCCTGCATAAGAATAAAATCCCCTGCATTCAGCAAACCGCACGGAATATGGACAGCAGAATGGCAGACTCTCTTTGTAGGTGGTGTAAATGTTCCATCCCCAAAATGCGGCTGTGTTCGCCACATTGTTATAGAACAGTGGTTCCCAACTTTTCTTAGACCGTAACACCTGAATGCAATTAGACATTAGCTGGTACCCTCGCCCCCCTTCCCCTCCCATGCTGTTTTTTCCCTCCCCCTCCACCCCTCTCCCCCATACTATCACCAACTTTAGCACCTATCTAAACTGTAGACTGAAAGACTTTTCACGGAACACTTTTATTTTGAAGATGATGAAAGATGAATGATATTTAGTTTGTCTGTCTGTGTGTGTGTTAGAATGAATGACGAAGGAATTCATGGTGCCTCGCAAGTGCTACCCACAACTCTTTCACAGATAGGAAAGCTAACTACCCACTGTGAGGGTACACAATTGTTACAAAACATACCTCCCCTGCATTACTCCTCTCAGTTGCGGCACTTGCTTGACCCTCAACTCCATTTAAAATCAACTAAGTTAAAACGTGTGCACTATTCTTAGTAAATCACGTGATTGCTACGCTCCTTACTTCTGAACTGGCAGAAATTGGAAGCTTACTTCTGAACTGGCAGAAATTGGAAGACGTCAGGCTGTTAATGCTTTGTGCCTGAACACAGACTCTAACAGTAATAATAATAATAATTATAATAATAATAATACTGTGTACAGCACTATATTAGGTGTTATGTAGTTACTGTTGCGTCGTGTTTTCAATTAATTCATTTATCTGTTTGGAAGTGAGTAATGGAGTAATTTGTGGATTACTGCAGGTACTATCTACAACTTGGGGAAGACTTTTCTTGGAATATTTCGTAGTTGTTACTTATATGTCTCACTTTTATCATCAGCGATGTGTGGGAGAAAGCACAACATATTTGCGTAGTGGGTTGACTATGTGACGAACCTGTAACCTCCATCACATCAATGCTACTAATTGAGAAAAGTAATTATTGGTAACTTATGTGATCAGTATTAGAGTCTTACAAAACTGTGATAATAGTAGTGATCTTGTGAAAACAGTTTAGTTTCGTGACTGAAACAGAATCGAATCATTTAGTTTTTACTCCTCCAAAAATTTCGTTTTAGCCCTCAGTGGGAAATTACCTGCAGTTTGGGAACCACTGTTATAGAATGTCCCTGCAAGGCGTGTCGTGGAACTTCCAACGATTTCCTGATGGCAACTAAAGTAGACATTAGCCGAGAGTATGCGTCAATCGAATCTTGAACACGACGAGGTAGCAAGAGCATAGCAGATCGTAGCAACCGCGCTGGGTTTCCAGGCCCCGCTAATGTATGCGGCCCTTAAGTAAGGGCAAGCAGTCAGCGGGAGGACCGAGCGGCGGAGTTTTGGGGTCGCGTGGAATGCGCCGCGCCGCGCCGCGCCGCGCCGCCGCTGCCGACCCGATACCTATCTGCACGCGGGGGCCGGCTTCGTGGTACACGCGAAAACAATCTGGCTGTATCCAGCGGCGGTAAACGCTTTCCGCTATCTGGGGCGCACGCCGCCGCACGCTCCTGTCTAGACGTATCAATCAATGGCAACTGGCCTATGTCGCCAAATAGCCGACTCTCGGTTTGTCGTGCAGGCCGGAATCGATTCGTACCGGGATGTTTTCCCCTCAGGTATTTCAGCCTCTTTAAGGCGTCTCGTGTTACCTGTCCCGATCAGCCTTACGAAGAGGAGAATCGTTATCGTCGTCAAATTAATAGCATTCTGATGGGTGGCATTTAAAATCTCTTTCTGTAGTACTTCAGGTAAGTCAAATTCACTACACGCTTTCATGAAATAACATGTTGGTACTGAGTTGAACTTTGGCTTCCGTCTTCCTGTAAATACGTTCCTGGGTACAAGAGTCCAGAATTGCGTGTGCATGCGTGTGTTTGTGTGTGTGTGTGTGTGTGTGTGTGTGTGTGTGTGTGTGTGTGTTTGTGCGTGTGTTTGTGTGTGTGTTTTCATTTTGGCCGTAGGCGACATTGAGGATACAGCCAGAAATAGTTTCATATTTACATGCTTAAAACAAACACCGAGTTCAGGCTAGCTGACAAAAGCACCTCAGTGTGGTGAGTAGGACAATATATTGAGGAGATTTAATTACACTCGTGATTATACTATGCCCAAGCCCATTTTTAGAAGATTTCATATGGAATATCTTATTCGAGATGGTTTGAGTCTTCATAAAATAAATGTATTTCTATATTATATAATTTCGTAATTTAAGGCAAGTTATAAAGCTATATTCCACCATCCGGTCTGTTATCACAAGATTACTTGAATGAATTGAACTTGCAGAACGAAATTTTAATCAACCCATCACTTATAAGTATTCTGCTGTCATATTGTACTTATTTACATCGAATATACTGTGTACAATAGGAAAATAATCTAGTAGGTATGGGAAAACCTATTGGAACCTGCTTCCTGTACAGTACTTCTTGTGTCTCCTTGTGTATGTCAGTACTATATGACTGAGATCCGTGTGATCAGTTTGAGTCTCATCACAGCTTCCAGAGACTATCATAACTTTTATTAAGTGTAAATCTTAAGAGAACAACAGTGTGTTGGTGTGACTCGCCCGTGACACTTAGTCAACACTTGGCGGGTGATTACTGATAGTTGTATTTCCGGTGGAGCATGTGTTTATTAATACATGCAGGTAACAAAATAGTAGTACTTCAACAACTCATGTATCTTCCAAATATAAATTTGAATGCGATTGCAAGACATTGAAACCGAGTAGAGACGTCACGTATGGCAAATATAAAGTAGTGAAAGTGTTGTAGGATCCGAGTTAAAATTTGCTCATGTATCCATTTTTTACCGCGATGATTACTCCGTTATTAGTCGACATTACGAAGGATACTTGCGATAGGTGATTGAATAGTTATATTGGAACTGTAAAACCGCTTCAGTCGGACCGTTGTTGGTATTTGTAGTCCTGCATAAAAATAGCGATCTCAAAATTAATATAATTTACCAGTCAAGCTTAAATCGACAATCTGAGTTAGTCCTTCAACTACTACTTTATTTGTGTTAAATATTTGGAGTCGAGGGGACCTAGAGAACTTAGCCATCTCCTGTCAACTAGCGCCCCCTCTTTCCTTTCCCCCCTTCCCCTTCCGGCTTATAATTTCCGCATTTGGATGCCGTTCTTCAGACACTTCGTAACCCTACCTCATCCTTTGAAAAACTAGGTAGTCGTGACTGTACAAAGTACTACAACGGCCAGCTGATTAACATGCCTGTTCGGTCGATCCTTAGCATTATGTGTCGGATGTGTGTCTTTTTGTACTAGTGGCTGGCCAGAAAACTCAGTCTCCTCGCCGCTAATAACAGTAGATTTTGGTACGCTCACGATTTCTGAGGAACCACCCCATCTCGAAGCTAGACGATCTCGTAATATCTATCTCACCGCATTTGCATTTCACTCAGATGTTAGAAAGAAGAGATATAATGCAGTATTGAAACAATCTGACAATACTTCTTTCTTCGAAGTTATCTGACTTCCTTCTTATCACAAGAAAAAACAGACCTACCGTCTCAGATCTCAGCCTTTTTTCCCGAAATTTGTTTTAAAAAAAGAGTTACTGCGACAGAAAAAGTCTTAGATAAAGAAAACAGGGCATTTTGTTCGTATGTTATCTTTTTCATTGTTCTTGTTTCATTCGAATCACTTATTGATTGATCTGATTTTCAGCTTCTAAGTTGTGCCATAAGTTTTACCCGTTTCATTTTAGCCATTTTAGTCATTCTAGATTTTGTATCGAAAGTCCGTAACCTGCGTCACGTATCTAACTAGACGTAGTTTCTTAGTGAGCATTTCTAAATGGAGAGAGTTGTTTAATAGGACGACCGGAGATACGAACTGCGGAAAAAGTGAGAAATGTAAAAAAAAGATGTCTGAATGAGAAACGAGTGACACACTGTCAGATTTGTATGTTTCGCTTAGGAACAAATATGTTCAAATGTGTGTGAAATCTTATGGGACTTAACTGCTAAGGTCATCAGTCTCTAAGCTGACACACTACTTAACCTAAATTATCCTAAGGACAAACACACACATGCCCGAGGGAGGACTCGTACCTCCGCCGGGACCAGTCGCACAGTACTTAGGAAGATAACCATTCTACGTGTCCACTCATGGTGCAGTAAACATGAAAGATATGCTCCATCACTGTAAAACGTACGTGCCTACATTGAGACCTTAATAAAAGATCTGTCTTTATTTAAGGAACTTAATCGTGAATGCCTGATAGTATCATTCCTGTAGATTTGTATTGAGTTATTCTTCTGACTCGAATTTCAGAAGAAGGTCGTCAGCTGGACTACTGAGTTCATAGCCTATATTCATCTCCGCGAAGAATTAAGTGACTTTCGTATATCATAGCCTTACATTTCAAAAATTTTAGTGTTCTTCATCTACTAAAGAAAATTAAATTTGTATAATCTGCCTTGGTGTATTTCGGTTTACGAATGGAAGATGCTATTATAATGAGACGTTGCGACCTAGTGTTAGTAAGAAGTGAGTGTGCGTCGGAACTAAAGATGGGAATAACCGACCGGTTAAAACCGATACCGGTATTTTAGTTCTGGATAACTGGTATTTTCCGCATTTGTTTGGTTTCAGTACAGCATTTTTTAATTTTTAGAGAATGACCGAGTAAAAAACCCGAAATGTCACTTAGCCATAGGAGAAGTGCTAAAATTTTTCGTTTGTAAGCAAACATTTTTTAAAAAAATGAGTAATTTTTATTCATAAAATTTGCATTGATTTGAAATACTGTGTTATTATAGAAAATGGAAAAAGCGATCGGTGCTATTTTAAAAACAATGTCGACAGAAACGAGCAACAAACTCATTCCATAAGAATTGGCACAGCGTTGGGAGACAATAATGTTCCTGCTGCCATGTGAGGTGGCTTAAGGTACCCGTGTACAGCGAGGTACCTGGTTTATACCTTAGTCTGTCACTGTCTTCACCGGAAGTCCATTGTATTGCAGAATGGCCGCGACCCTGGTCTGGAAATATTTTTACAAAGTGACGTAGCAGTGAAGCACAATGCTTCATTTGCTTTAAAAGATAAACCATTTGTCTGCCATTTTTGTGAAATACTGAAAGATGAAGCAAATTGTGGTAACAGTAATAAAAACTTAACAACAATTCATCCATGGTATACGACAAAAAGAGAAAGTAGCTGATTTGCTGCCTGTGTCTACATAATTTGCCTTTATCTCCTTGTAGCTCTTGAAAATGGACAAACTAACATGAAAAATAGAGTTCTTCAGCCTCGATTTTGACCCTTTACCACTGACTATTAATAATACACGAATAGTGGTATAATCCCCGGTTACAATCTGATTTTTGATCAGAGTTTGAAAAAATTAGAATCAAAAGGAGAATACTTATGATCTTTGTAGTATTCAACCACTTATCAGCTTTCCCAAAAAGCAGCGGGCGGTGGACAGATTTCATAAATATGCCTGCTTGATTTAATATGTTGATGCTATGTATCTTGAAACTGAGGGAGTCAAAATTTTTCATTCTCCGTTAGATTTCAATGTCTTTATTTTATTTTTATTTTATTTTTTTTTTACAGGAAATAAAAGGAACAAATCTAAAAATCGGTTATTTCATAAACCGTTTATTGTGAGTGGTTTTAACAGTCAAGTTAAACTGGCGTGGAGGAAAAACAGTATTACCGCCATCTGTAGTGGGGACTTGGGGGACGCCGTGGCAGCGCCGGAGACGTACGCGAGAGGGCGCTGGTGGCGAGCGCTCCGCCCGGCCGCGCCGTCCCGTGTGATTTATGCCAGGTCACCGGCGCCGCCGAATCATAATACTGCCGACCTGATTTACGAGATGTACTTCTTGCTCGTGACCCACTGCCCGGCTGACTCTCTTACTTTCTCAACCTCCGCTCTTGTATAGGCACCGTAAAAGAAAATCGAACGAGGACCCTGTCTCGCGTTGCAACGTTCTAGGTAAACAGGGTGTAAAGGATATTTTCGGCAGGCCTTCCATTCTATGAACATCAGATATGGCTGCTTGTTTGCTGCCTGATTAAAAATTGCCTTGCGTGACTCAGCCAAAATGTGGATAAAAGAAAGGGACTGCGTGTACTGCTTAAGGTCTCGGACGGCGACGTGTGTGAAACATTTATTGTCATCCAGTAGTCGTTACTGACATTTCCGATCTTATCCGCTGCTTGATTTAGTTACTTTTCATGAAGTATCTAGTACCAAATTGATAGACACCATAATTCACTAAGTCTACCTCACTGGCAAGCAGTATTTCTCTCTCTGAAGAATACATGAAGATTTTACGTTTGAGCTGAGGGATGCTGTTAGCAATATCTTGTCGTGACAACTTCTGTGGCATAATAACCTCCTAAGTTGTCTTCTTGGAAAATCGTGTTTTCTGCCGCTAATCTGCGTCGTACTTACACGATGTATTGATCGCGAAACTCGGAGTCTTCATCAGGCTACGCGATGGAAATATCGTGCAAGTACGACGCGGATTATCGGCAGAAAACACGATTTTCCAAGACAAAAATGCCTCACCGGGAAAGCCCGGAGACCTATACCTCCTAAGTTTTTCTTCTGTCAGTTGTCTTGACAGTGATAGTGACTGACCAAAAGCTTTCGCATCCGCTCCGTCATCTTTAAGCGACTCTGATTTCTGGAAAGTTTTACTTTCACTGAGGTTCTTTCTTTCCGTTTCCTACCATTTATTTCGTCTAGTGGAAAGCAGTCCAGCATTTGCCAAATCGAGCTTGGGAAGTCGCCTAAAAACCTCAGGCTAGCCGATGCTCCAGCCCGCGATCGTTAAATCGGCCACGTGGGTTCGATATAGGTCTGGTTCACGTCACTCTCTCGTACATTAGAGGGCGCTGCGCGCTACGATATACGAGCGGGTTTTGCTTTCATTAACACACTTTCAAAAACGTGGTAAACATCCAGCATAGTTTATCGAGTCATATTGCTGTGTTTAAACTGGTATTTAATCAGTTTTTTCTGTTTCTTGGTTTTTTTTCTTTTAAACCAAAGAAACCAGAACAACTTTTCTGGGCAGCAATGAATGACTGTAGGAGAAGGAAACAGAACCAGTCTTTCAGTTGAAGGTCGTAAAAGTTACTCTATTCTTTTAAAGAGATCGCGCATGTATGCAAGGGTGTGAGGCAACGAGGATTTGGGGGTGGAGGGATAGTTCAGCGATTTTCAACACATATGACGTACCTGTTGCAGATAGTGTGAAGTGCTGAAATCAAGTGTACGCGTGAGGAATCAGTGGAAAAGTTCCGAAGCAAATAAAATCAACTGGTTCCACAAGGATCATATCGCAGCAGTATGAGCCCTTCAGAGCTGTGCTCCCTCCTTCAAGTTAATGCGTCAGCCAGCGTTGTACCACGAACTCTTGAGTATTGTTTTGTAATATGATGAACGGATTCTACATGTCAAACTTCCTTTCGTAACATCCTTTAATGTTGTGTACCGAAAGTCAACGGTAATTTTGCGCTTTGCAGCACTGTCCTTGCAATGCGGAATGCGTAAGGAGGAGCATCACTACCAAGTTCCTACGCGACAATCGGAGTAACCTTCATACTATTTGTTTGTTTTACTTAGAAATTTCCTGCTTCCGTTGAGCCAGTTTTCTGATAGCCGTTCTCTGAAAGTGCAAGAACCATATGCAGTTCATACAGCTCATGTCATTTTCTACCATTTGTTATTTAACACCTTTCTTTAATGTTACTCCCATCCCATCGGGAGCTAGTTAATTCCTATGATTGTATCTCTTTCACTTATGTTACGTGATTTCACGGAAGAATTTAAACTATCTAATAAAAATGCTAATTTTCGTATGAGACTGAACGCAGTATCATTCCGGGAATTCAGAGTCCTACAACAGAATTTTCTATGAACGGAAGATTAAACAGCCACCGTGTTGAAGTTTACCATTGAATCCAGTCGGAGAATGGTGCACGGGATGCATATGTTGTAGGGTTCCAGTGCCTTAATGCTTGCAATCGGGCTTTTATCTCCACAAACATACTGCACATTGAATTGAAAATAGTCATTTCATCTAGAGATGACTTATTAGTTCATGAGAATATTCGAGCTTCCATATTGATTTTCAATTGTTATAAGTGATTTAGTTTAGTTTTAGAATAGTGCGCTGCATTTGTCTGAACTTCGCGAGATATTCACTGTGTTCCAAACATTCGCTTATCGTCTTAAACAGTCAGTGACACAATATTTTCTATTACGGTTTCGCGGAATATGATTCCCGTTTGATACTAAATTTTGTATGGAATGGTGAACGTTACAATCACGTCGAGGACAGCGTGAAGTAGATGTTCCGTGAGCCCCGACTCTGATACATTTGCTTTCTCCAGACGAACAAGAAACATTATGCATGGAAACGACTTAACAGAGATATTTTGTACATATTTACTGATTCATTCTACTTCATTTACGGAACTTTATACTGCATTTAAACGCGAATGTTTTGTTTCGTGTAATTATCTGTAATTACGGTTCTGTTACGCCTTCATTAATAATTTCATAGCCGAGGGAAATTAATTTTATGGTTCACCCGTTATATTCCCATATATGAATGACCAGACCACTGTACAAAATCAATTGTATGTGCCTTTCCGTTTCTGATTTCGTTATTTGAATGTAGTTTAATGTGAGCGTATCGATTGTGGCCCACTTGTAGTGGTAGGTTGAGCCAAACATGAATTGAAAACAATTGCTGTGCTCACGAAGTTTGGCGGATTGGGTGGCCCTTCAAAATGATACTGCACTATCTTTTAAGCATCTAGTGCTCTCCTTCCATTTCACAAGTACGTGGTAACAAACAGCTACGCTTGCACGTAGAATCACTTTCATTTCTGCTGCATCCAAAACCAGTTATACTTATGTGAGAGTACTGATAATATAATAGCAAGGTATACTTCCGTTTACGAGTCAAAAGACACATTCAGAATATATGCACAGTAATTGTTAATAAAATTCGTCAAATTTTTTTCTCTTATGAATGTACTTGCATTTTCACTCCTTTTCCTGCAATTTTGGTGGATATAAGAGATTGACGTCACATGGATGTTGAAATCATCAAGTGATGGAGGCCGTATTGATGATAAAAACAGCTTTAAACAGTTCAAAGGTGGCTCACGTCAACAATTAAGACAGACAGAAAGTTCTGAGAGTTTCATTTTACTTGTGGCAACGGGCGTGCAGTGTAATCCATATTATCGTTACGTAGTACAACTAAAGTAAGTGAAAATACAAACGCTGCCACAACGAGGAAGTTGACTACTTCTTTCGCAGGAATTCAAATGGTTCAAATCGCTCTAAGTACTGTGGGACTTAGCATCTGAGGTCATCAATCCCCTAGACTTAAAACTGTTTAAAACTAACTAACCTAGGGACATTACACACATCCGTACCCGAGGCAGGATTCGAACCTGCGACCGTAGCAGCGGCGTGGTTCCGGACTGGAGCGCTTAGAACCTCTTGGCCACGACGACCGGCGTCGCAGGAATGATTGCATATTTGTTTTAATTGACTTTTGCGCTTTAATAGTTTGAGGACAAACATTTCATTGAATTAATGGATGTTATAGCACACCAACAATATGTTGCCTGCCCTTAGTTTCGTATGCTGTATCAGTACCGCCAGAAAAATTTCTTGTGAGAGAGTGTAGCAAAATTTTGGCCTACCAAGTCTTTCCAGTTTGTCAAGAATTCCTAAGTCTTCAGATTAATCGCCTTCGATCAAGACTCCAATCTCCCGTACTAGCAGAATACTGAGGAAAGAAAAACTTAACATTAATGATGGTTGGAAGGAGTCGAGGACAGTTCAGTCACTCCAGTACGCTGCATAACACTGGTGGTCCTCTGGGCTTTGATCAACCTGAGACGATACCGTCCCAACAGAACGTGCTAAAAATTAATAATTAACATTAACTGTTGTATAATCATCTATCTGAATAAAATTTATTCAGTATCAGAACAGAGAGTCTGGTATTAAGCATATAAGAAAAAGTATTAAAAATCAAATAGCTGCAATTGAGAGACCTGATAAATTGATGGCTTTGAAGCAACACGGGTTGAAAAGTGGGGTTTTATTGCATGAAATAATATTAGGATCGCAATTAAATAATAACTTGGCTCTATTACAGATAGTCATTTCTACATCTACATACAAACTCTCCAAGCCACCGTAAGGTGTGTGGCGGAGGGTACGCTGTACCACTACTAGCCATTTCCCTTCCTGTTCCTCTTAAACAAAACGAGGAAAAACAACTATCTATATGCCTCCTTTTGAGCCCTAATTTCTTTTATCTTATGTTCATGGCCATTAAGCGAAATGCTTATGGGGGGGGGGGGGGGCAGTAGAATAGTTCTGCAATAAGCTTCAAACGCCGGTTCTCTAAATCTTCTCAACAGCGTTCCTCGAAAGAAACGTCGTGTTCCCTCCAGGGATCCCCATTTGAGTTTTGGGGCATCTCCATAATACTTCAGTTACTCGAACCTATCGGTAACAATTCTAGCAACACGCCTCCGAACTGTTTCGATGTCTTCCTGTAATCCAGCCTAGTGGGGATCCAAAACACCCGAACAGTACTCAAGGATGGGTCGCATGTTTTTTATGCGGTCTCCTTTACAGATGAACCACACTTCCGTAAATCTCTCCCCATACACCAAAGTCGACCATTCGCCTTTCCCACTACAGTTCGTACATGCTCGTTCCATTTCATACATCGAACGAGTTGGCGCAATGGTTAGCACACTGGACTCACATTCGGGAGGACGACGGTTCAAACCCGCGTCCGGCCATCCTGATTTAGGTTTTCCGTGGTTTCCCTAAATCGCTTCAGGTGAATGCCGGGATGGTTCCCTTGAAAGGGCGCGACCGATTTCCTTTCCCATCCTTCCCCTAATCCGATGGGACCGATGACCTCGCTGTTTGGTCCCTTCCCCCCCAAATCGACCAACCAACCATTTCATATCGTGTTGCAATGTACACCTACATATTTAATGGACCTAACTGTGTCGAGTATTTCATACAGTAAACAAATTACTGTGATTGTAATAGCCCCAAGGAAGAAAACGGAATTGTCTTGTAATAAATTTGTGGCTGTGGCACCCGACAGAAAAAAAACTTTTCACTTACGCGTAACTGCAGACATAGCCGCTTCCGATTCACTGCACCTGTGTAACGACTGAGATTTTGAACTCTCGTTTACATTCGCTGTAAATCTTGTCGCTATATTGCTGTAGACTTTAATAGTTATAGCCTTCTGAAATCGCTATAATCATTTTGCGTTGGCCTGAACTGTAGCGGTCAATCTATGAGGAGCAGTGCCATAGGCCCAAAGCTGCGGCCACTGGGAAGCTGGTCATTCTATCCCTGTACAGTCTTTTAGTGAAGCCAGTCTGGTACGGACGAAGGTAGAGTGTAAGCTGTCTTTCACGACGGCCCCCAAGCAGAATCCGTCGTGTACTAGGCTGCCTCGCTGCAGGGAGCGCCAGTTTTCACGTGATAGCTGTGGTGATATTTCCCTTGTAGCCTTCTGTGAATTATAGCTACACTGGCCTACAAAGAGTCCTTTTTGAACTGAAAGGCGACGATCTACCGGGAGTGAGACCACTCTAGGAAGGCGCTAGGCGCTTGGTTGTAACGTAACCGCGGAGAGCCTTTTAAAGTGTCTGTCATTACTGTGACTATCCGCCAGAAGCCGGAATAACTAGCTTTTACATTGCGGGCGTGTACGAAGAAAGTCAGTGAGATTATGGGTGGTACTGACAGGGATGTGGAACCATGCTGGTTCAAGTACCATCGCTAGGTGCACTAAGTTTCTTGGTTGAAGAACCATGGCACGAACAGCCCTATCGAGATGGTCCCAGAGATTCTCGACTGGGTTCAGATCCTGGAAGTTTGGTGGCCACAGGAGTACGGTAAAGTAATCCTGGTGCTCTTCTAACGACGTACGAACATTGCGAACTGTGTGACAAGTTGCGCTGGCCTGGTGGTAGGTGCCATCGTGCTGAGGGAAGTTGTCCAACGGTGCCACGCTTACTTGCCCTTACAAATCTCCGTAGCTGTCGTTCACCCCTTTCACAGTTATCTCGGCGCCATTTTGTCACGCTCGTGTATTTTAATCGCGGCGACACGTGAACAGTTCACAAGCTTAGGCGTTTAGCAAACGCTTCCACTCTTGGCTGTAAAGCCCGATGGTGATGCCCATGTGGCCTTCAGGTAAATTAACAACTGCATTGTTTTCCTCGTCCTCCCCGCCACAACCCCTCACCGCCGCCGCCCCCCCCCCCCCCCCCCCCCGACCCGCATTATATTCCCTCCACTGCTAGAACTTCCACCTGCTCTCTGTTGTCAGTGATTGTCGCACGTTGACGTCGAAATGGGCAGTGGTGACATGAATGTGACTGAACCTTGTACTTACCCCATAAGTCCCCAGAATGGAGCAGAGAATATATTTTGTCTTAATTGATGCATGTCGTTCTCATATGCTGAGAAAACTTACAGTTTTTGTAATAGACACGTGTGCTTGAAGTGAACATTTTGCCACGATGCAGCTGATAGCAGACCTCACAGCTTACGCCTTGTCATACTTCGGGGTGCGTGCTAGCCCTCCCTACTTCCTGCTAGCCAGCAGTCAAGTACTTTACCTAGCAGACGTCGGGGAATCTTACTCCGTGTGAGACAGGCTTAAGAAGGGAGTAGACCGTCCTCTGCAGGCTGTGCGTAGCGGCGCCCTGGCGGCGATATCGCGAGCGGCTGGGTACCGTGCTGCCGCGGTGGGGTGTCTGCGCGGGCCGAATACCGGAGCAGAGTGCGAGACAGCAGCGGAGGTGACGTGCCGGGCGAGTTTTATCAGGCGGTCGCGCCAAGGCCGCAGCCGCTCCACGGCTGGCCATGCTAATGAAGGCGGCCGCTAGTTAGCCGCCTTTCGTGAGGAGTGCCGGGCCCGCCGCCGCCGCCCCCGCCGCCCCACTCCGTGATTGCCCCTCGGCACGCTTTTTCGGGCTATTACCGTACAAATCATATCGCATGCCGGCCCGGGCCCAGACCCCGGCACCGCTGCTTCTTTTTCGATCCTTCCTCTTCTTCCTTACTTCGGCCTTTCGCGCTCCCGCTCCCGCCGAGCTGGAAAAAATAGTAATAGTAATAATAACGGCGGCAGCGCCGGTAATAATAATAACGCCGGAATCGCGCTCCCAAAATAAAGCCAGTCCGACTGGAACTAGTGCTCGTCCTGATAGCGCCCCATTCCTCACCGTGCACTACTTTCTGCTGTGTACTAGTGGCTGTGCCGTGCTTCCCCCACTTCGTCACGGCTTTGGAGGCCTCGCTCTGCTTTTGTTACGAGACAGTTCTACGTGAGTGTTTTTCATGCTGCTCAGTTGCACTCAAGTTCGTGATTATGTCAGTGTCTAGTCTCATAAGCGTAAATAGCGTCTAAAATGTTTTCAGTGGCGCTTCATGTATCAGTGAGAATATGTTTGTACATGTAACAACTACTCGCAGACTGAAGTGACCCGAATGTGACATACAGACTCCTTGCCCCATGAGGACCAACATAAGTGAGTTTAAACACTCTAGCTCTAGTATTGACAGTTGTACAGACATGCTTCTTTTTAACGCCCTACCGTATAGGTGCGTTGTGTGGGAATAGTATCGACCTGCCAGGGAGGGCAGTCTACACGTCAGGGGCAAGAAACGATTTTCCATCCTCCGATGTGTAGGCTGCCTAGCACAACAGGAGTGTTGTGTTGGAGTTGTACTGGGCTGCTTTACGTGGCAACCTGGACATCACGGGAAAAAAAGACTATCGAAGTCCTTAAGACATAGGCTGCGCTGCACGACAGGTGTGTCGTGGGAGTAATACCAGCCTGCTTTATCGACATCTTTTGCAAGGGATACACATACATGGACATGCCAGGGGCAAGGCTGAGATGGACATGGGAGGAGATCGGGAGAAAGGGAGGGCAAGGGGCAGAGAGGGGCAGAAGAGGATGTGGAGGAAGAGAGGTTGCAGGAGAGGATGTTCAGACTGGGGTGGGGGGGGGGGGGGTGGAAATGGACAGACAGAAGAGGTGGAGAAAATAGATAGAAAGAGGGGAGGGCAGAGGATATAGGCTGCGAAGTTGGAGGAGGAGATGGGCAGATACGCAAGGAGGTGATGGGCAGAGAGAGGAGAGGAGGTGATGAACAGACAGGGAGGTGAGGAGGTGATACGCATCAAACCAACACGAATGGAGCTCCACAAAGTGGGAATTGCAGGGCGAGCTAAGATTCCAAAACTACTCATCATTGATGCAAATGCCTGTAACAGGAAAACGTGGTGCCAAAGCCATAAACCGGGACTATGAAGCAATGGAAGAAAATAATTTGGTCTGGTGATTTTCGTTTCACACCGTTTTCAACTTCTTACCGAATCAATGTACCAAGAGTGATGAATGGCAAGGGCTCGGTGGTGATTTGGGCGGCCACATCATGGTAGCCCATTTGCCACGTGTTTATTGTGCAAAGTCGCTGTAACGCCAAGGATTATGTGACCGTCCCATGGTACAATGTTAGTTCCCCATTGCTGATGTTGTGTTCCAAGACGACAGGGCCCCTGTTCACACAGCTCACATCGTCCAGTACTGTTTTGTGAGCACGAGGACGAATTGTCGCATCTCCCTTGACCACCACAGTCACGAGATCTCAGTACTACTGGGCCGATGCGGTCTACTTTGGAGAGAAATGTGCGTGATCACTATCTACTTCCATCATATACCGAGCGAGGTGGCGCAGTGGTTAGACACTGGACTCGCGTTCGGGAGGACGACGGTTCAATCCCGCGTGTGGCCATCCTGATTTAGGTTTTCCGTGATTTCCCTAAATCTCTCCAGGCAAATGCCGGGATGGTTCCTTTCAAAGGGCACGGCCGACTTCCTTCCCCATCCTTCCCTAATCCGATGACACCGATGACCTCGCTGTCTGGTCTCCTTCCCCGAAAGAACCAACCAACCAACTTCCATCATAGTTCTCTGAACGTTTCACTGTTTTGTAGGAAAAATGGTAAAAGAGTCCCGTAAAAACGATGCGGAACCTATATTTATTAATTCCGAGACGACTGGAAGCTGTTAACGAATGTCGACGAGTTTCCTACACCGTATTAGTCAAGGTAATTTCTTGTTGTGATTTTGGTATACAAATGACGTACAATTTGAGAAAAAAAATACTTCCTTGATATCCCTAGGAATGGGTTGAGATGCGCAATAATAATCGAAAACGTAATAGAGTAATGTCGAACCCATAATTTTTGGAGTTTCTGAGGTAATTTGTTGCAGTCCCTACTACATTTAGTCCTTCAGCTAGGGAATAGTTTATCATGCAAAATAATTCTGCGACGCTCGAATCAATTTTAATCAAACTTGGTCAAGCAGTAGAAGTTGTGATACAAAAATCCCCACAGGAAAGGCTATAAATTAATGCTATAAATTAAATAATTTGCTTGTATGTTTCGTGTTACCCACTTTTACCTCAGCTCGTTCCAGAGCGACCGTTCCCTAAACCGACTGTTGTTGAAGCAACTGTTATTGTGGCTGCCCACGACGCGTGTAGCAGGATGTGGCCGTCGTTGCCTGCGCCAGATTTCGCACGCGGTCCGCCGCACTGCACGTCGCTCAATGTTGCATGCGCCCATCTGCATTCCGGCCACTTTATGGCTCCGTCTCCCTGCTTAAAAACTAATGGCCGCCCGCTGCCTTCGCACCTGCCACTCGATTGGCCGTCTTGCGACTGCTACTTCCTCCCGTCCCTTTATACGTCCACCGCAGCCTCTGTTTATTTGGTTACGGCTCGGTGCCGTCGTAAACCTCTCGTTCTATCGTTACATGCGTGCAAAATGAATTTCCCAATCGGTCGTAAAAATGAAAATAAATCCCCAGCGATCGCAACTACTGGAGAACTTCTCAACTTCTTTTGCCGCAGTGGGATGTCACTATAAACGTTCTCGGGTTTCTAACTAGTTACGGCACGTGCGATGTCTACCATATGATAGTACAGGCCAGAGCATCCCCACCTCCGTATACGCCCGAGAAAAAAATAAAACGTGGAGATATCATATGTGATATTCGACGGTATTATATTCCGGGAAACATCGTTCTTCTGTAGTCCGATGGTGCCGGAACATACTTGAAGTGTAATGTGTACGTGATGAAGGTAACGTTTAAATTTAAATTTCTGAAACTGTCATACTGCAACCACTTTCGTGGTGTAACGTTGCTTGAGCTGTTGTGCTGGAGAATCAGGCTTCGACAGTCGTCAGAGTTGAGCTGTTGCTGTGAAGGTGACCCGATTTCTGATTCGGCTGCTACACTTGATAACATTGTGTCGTTTACGCATTGTCACCGTTTGTTTAATGCGCACACCATACGAAGTGGACCATTGACAATATACTGGATTGCGTTCAGGAAGATGATGTTTCTGATCTCCGATGGCCTTCCAAATCTGGGCCGGCCGGGATGGCCGAGCGATTCTAGGCGCTACAGTCTGGAACCGCGCGACCGCTACGGTCCCAGGTTCGAATCCTGCCTCGGACATGGATGTGTGTGATGTCTTTAAGTTAGTTAGGTTTAAGTGGTTCTAAGTTCTAGGGGACTGATGACCTCAGAAGTTAAGTCCCATAGTGCTCAGACCCATTTGAACCATTTTCCAAATCTGAAGTCTACATGACTTCCCTACGCCACTGAAGCAAATACCAGGATGATTGTTTTAAAAAGGACACGATTCATTCACTTTCCGTATCCGAGATTGTGCTATGTCTCTGATAATATTGTCGTTGACCGGACGTTGAACCACAATATTTCTTTTTCTTCTTATTATTTATTTATTTATTTATTTTGTGCGGGAGCCTGACGTTTGGCACGTTGACGTTAGCGATAAGTCTACAAGATCATTTTAATTGGTACAGCCGGTTGTGTTGGTAGTTTAGCACTGGGCAGGGAACAGTTGTTAATCATGCACACTTCGCGGTGGTCTAGCGGTTCTAGGCGCTCAGTCCGGAGCCGCGCGACTGCTACGGTCGCAAGTTCGAATCCTGCCTCGGGCATGGATGTGTGTGATGTCCTTAGGTTGGTTAGGTTTAAGTAGTTCTAAGTTCTAGGGGACTGATGACCATAGATGTTAAGTCTCATAGTGCTCAGAGCCATTTGAACCATGCACACTTCAGACTGCTATTTTTTAGTGAAATTTCAATGGATTCGATGATACAGTGAGAAAGAAACAAAATTTTTGTAATGAAGACTATAATTTTTTACAAAAACTTCACATATGCAGGCTTTCTCGTCAGGAGGAACTTGGCGCAGTTATAGAGTTATACCTGTTTTATTTATATGAATTTTAACATGTACTCTCCAGACATCATTTACTCACCCGCTGTTCAACAGTGGGTGTTCTATTCAGCTTTTACTGCGAGTTACAGTGTAATGTATTCACAGTATGTTATCGATAGGATTGTACTACCGGGTGGCTGTACTCGTAATTAAAGTGCAGCTGCTCACAGAGGTCCAGTGAGGGCTGTAATTATCGTAAGACAGAGAAACTTGATAGATATTCTAATGCGTTAATGCGGAACCAGTTTACGCTCGAAAGAAATTAGTTCCAATTTTGGCCACCAGGTGCAAGTCTGGCGCTTTGAATGCAACAAAGACGTATAGAAATGTTTCTGTATGTAATGGATTAGGAACAGGACGTGAGCAGAAATGGTCAAACAAGTGAGAAAGGCATGATGTTGATTTTGTTATTAACCGCCGCTTACACTGTTCAGTATGAGCACCGAAGACGTCGGCGAGATAGTCTCTGAGTTAATCCCAAATATTTACTTCCGTAGGAAGGATATAGTGATGAGAATGATCTAACAATAAAACAGAAGAAAAGTAAAAGCAAAATGAAATTTTGAGGCTTGATCTGTGGTGACTGAGTTGCAACAACGCTGCTCGCAAAAGGCAGATCCCCATTTTCGTGTGGCAGTCAGTAAACTTGTTAAAAACTTGTTAATCTTTATGTGTGTTCCGGTACCTGAGCACACAAGCCCTAATGGCAGTTGAAACGGATTCTTTCGTTACAGTGCACCGACATTGATTTTCTGAGATTTAAAAGTATGTCGAACCCGTTTCGTAGCTGTTTAATTAATGCACGTGACAGTATTAAACGCAACAGTCTTAAGAAAAAGTATATGCTTTCGTTCTGGATTTCAGTATATAAATATCGCAACCGCCACTCTTTGCTGTGTTTCTCCGAGCATTTCATTATATTCTGCATCGTAATTCAGCGTAGGCAGTGGTGGGCGTGGTGTCTTAGAACAAGAAATCTTTATGACTTTTTATAACAATGTCTGTTCTTTGCGGACATCACGGAAACTTTCGCGCAAAAAAGAAATTAAGTTGGAAATTGCTTGCCATTCTAAGTTTCGACATATGTTGTAGAATTAGTCCCTTACCCTGCGTACTGTCTTGATTGCTTTCCGTCGCCAACTGTAAAGTTCTTGTGGACAGAATGTGAAGTTTTTCGTCACGGAATGCCTATTACATGGCTTCAACTGTGTCCTGTTCTTCTCAACTGGTAAAACAAAGAAAGTAAGTTTGTAGATCCTCTAATTACGTTTTTGTGTCATTGTCTTCGGCGGCATGTTATTAGTTTGCTTAGCGTATTACGCCTCCCGAGTGAAGCCTGTTATTTTTGTGTATTTCATGTTTCCGGCCGCGGGCTCCTTCCCGCCAGGGCACTTCTGGGGCAGCTCGAAACTTTGCGCTAAAAGTTTTGACAGAAAGCGTCGCGCCCGCGCTGCCCCTGGTGGTGGTACCTCGAATTATCGCCGGCGGTGCTGCCGCCTGCTGGCCGGCGGCTAACTAGCCGCCGCATTATTTATAGCCGAGTCCACAGACGCCAGCTCCGGCCTGGTTTTTTAGTCCCGCTTCTGGCAGTGGGATTGTTAAGTTTCCCCGGCAGTAACACTCCGTGCCAGGCAGGCTTGCCAACACAACTGCTCTGCCGACGCCAGCGTGTCCTGGTGCTTGTTGGAGCATAGCTTGCGCTGCGTAGCTCCGTCCAGACAAAGAAACGTATCCAATTCACTTCTGTCTTTCGAATTTTTTAGAATGTCTGAGAATTTTTACATTTATCGCACGTTATGCAAATAGCTGAAGCATTTGTTATAATACACATACACCAAATTTAAGTGGAATTCTTTTACGATGTAACGTAATTCTTAGAAACTTCCCAGTGTGTAATGCAGTGGCTAGTCTGGTCTGGTTAGTTAGGTTTTTTTTCCATTCGTACCTCTTGATTCAGACGAGCAGGATTAAGTCGAATGAACCTTGCCACCCTAACACATTCGACACTGAATGATGTAACCGACAGCCAGTAAGACAAAAAATAAAGCTTAACCGCACGCGTTTCGTCCCCTACAGTGTTTCGTACCGAATCTTTCAAAGACCTTGTTGCAGTGCAAATTATTGTGACCGTAGTACATTCTACCAGATTTTCACTAACCGACGGGAATCGCCGTGAATAATGTAATTTATATTACAGTCTTTAAAGAACTGAAGACATTTTACGCGCGGAAACTCATCCAGCTTATGGTAGTGTTGTGGGAAACTGTTAAACCATTCCGTCGCCATACTTTCAAGCATGGCATTTTCCTCGTAAACTGTGGGAATGGTGCCAACTGACTAGTGTTTTGATCCTGACTCGACTCAATAAACATCCCTTAATACTTACGACGCAGTCCTCCACAATTGGAAGGTTTAAGAAATTTATTTAAAACATACAATAATAAAAACTTGTAAAATATCACTGCGGCTAACCTATGTAATGGTCCTAGGCCAAAAACAAGTATTACGAAACACGATATTGAGCTGCAGCTTTCTCAAGGTGCCAGGGAGGAAATGAAAATCGGCTACTGATTATAAGTGGTGGTTCAATCGTTATGTATGTTAAGCATCTTAAAGTGTCATGAGAAGACGACATGTCATTGTAATTCGAAATACTATGTCTCGTGGATTTAAGCTAAGGTAAACAGAAAATCTGTGGTGAGGTATCTTGAGTTTGTTATTAACATTTACAATGCAGTGGAAAGTGGATCAAAATTTTTAATTCATATGATTTATTTTCACTAATCAGCAAGTTCGCAGAGTAAGGTTATTCAGAACTCTTATATATCCAACAACATGATACTAGTCCGGTGCTAAAAATAAACCATCTCAGCTTAAAGAATAATAACCTCGTTAGGTATAAAATATTCGGTTTTGCCCCACTCGTTGGGTAGTAAGGGGGGGGGGGTACCAATTTAAATGGCTGGAAAACATTTTGAAAACAAGGAAAAAGTTTGATTCTACTGCCAAAAGTTATATGAAAACGTACAGAAATCCTTAAAAACAGTACTAAGAGATACCATAAATGTACTTTAATTACAAAACTGGTCGCTAACAAAGAACTTCAAATTTTCGAAATGTTATTATAATGTGGCCAAATTCTGAATAATAGGCCCTAATGAAAATCAAAAACGCATGTTATTATGAACAGAAATCGTAAAAATCTTCCTCAGCATTGGAACATTGTTCGTAATACCAACCATGGAGAGACAGACACTGGCTCCGTCCCTCTTTCCATAACGAGTCCTAATATACTCTATTAAATTGACGCAAGCTTCGTCTGGGTCATTTTCGCCTGATGAAGTCGAAGGATTTCGTGGCTTTTTTTTTCCGAACTAGTGTTTTCTTTTTCGCCTTCTTTACAGCTTGGCCTTTATGGTTCTTCCTCATAAAAAGTGTTCGTTTGGAGTTTTTCTTTTCGTCTTTTACTTTCCTGCCTCTTTCAAATGGGCTCTGAGCACTATGCGACTTAACTTCTGAGGTCATCAGTCGCCTAGAACTTAGAACTAATTAAACCTAACTAACCTAAGGACATCACACACATCCATGCCCGAGGCAGGATTCGAACCTGCGACCGTAGCGGTCACGCGGTTCCAGACTGAAGCGCCTTTAACCGCACGGCCACACCGGCCGGCCCTGCCTCTTTCGCCAGCTTCATTTTTGTGTAGAGGGGAGGTGCGTGTTAGTATTGTTACCTTTTTCCTGTTGATGATTTTATTTGCACTTTCCTTCAAGCCAACCTTTGAAGGATGACGTTGGCACCCCAGTATTTCGAGTAACCGCAACCAATCCGCCCAACGTCACGTCCGGAATCCCAGGAACAGCAACCATGTGGTTCTGGAGAATTATCGGTTGTTGAAGACTGAGAAACTTTATCTTTGAGCACACTGGCTTGAGGGGGTCATCTTCAAATGGCTCAGCTTCTGTTACTGACCCTTGTGGTACTTTGTCTTGTAATTATGTTTATTTCTTTAAACAGCACATCCGGTTTTGCCCCACAATGCCAAACTGAACATAAAATTGCGTTCGAAAGTTAGCCTTGACATAATCAAAATAATCACTTAACCGTTTCTTATCAGGTGATGTTACATTTCCAAACACTCGTCCAAGAATCGCGGACATCGGAGAAAATTTCAGCAAAAAAGTTAAGGAACGAGAACAGGCGTCCGCTAATGACAACTATCCAGTAATTCGCGAAGTAGCGTCTGCTAGTAGTTTTGAGTGTTTCCAGACCAGTGGCACCACTAGTCAGAGAGATCTTAAGGTACCTGATTTGACCCGCCATCCTGGTTTTACGTAACTCTTCACTAACAGTCTTACGAAACGCTAAGACAAAGAAATCCGATACAGTTTAAGAAGAAAAATTCCTCTTCAGAACTTGGAAATATTTTAATCGAATTTGTAAGTTCGTAACAGCGTAAGCTGAAACTGACAACCTAATTCACGCTCAAGAAACGAACCAGTCTTTGAATCTCTCATACAGCTGTGTCATATCGACAATAGCACACTCAGAAGAGCTAAGATGTGTATACCGGGTCTCACAAATCAATGACAACTAGAAAATAAAAACAAAAAAAACTTAGTGCGCGGGTAGCTACAATATTGAACACACGAGACCACAAAAATTAAAAATGCAAACGGTTCCAGACATTAACTTCTGCCCGAACTTAACTGAAATGTACGTAATTGTTTCTAATTTTATGTAGCTGCTTCTTTATTGTAACTTCGAGTAGCAGTATTTGAAATACAACGAGGTGTTACGATATAAATATTGATTAGTGACCTTCACAGGCAGAGAGGACTGCTATAGGGAAACTGATTCCAGTAAAGTTTGGGTCTGATCAGGAGGACCACTAGCAGCAATACGTTTCCGAGAGTATCCCGAAGATAGTCTCAAGTTTGCAGGCACTGAGATACGAGCCTACTGTCTCTTGCGCTGAGTTATTTGCTGTTGAATATGGTCGCCCACCTTTGCTGTCGAGCGCTGTTATTCTCTAGAATGAAACTGTCATCTGTTGCACAGGCATAAAAACATAAAATATTGCCAAGAATCTTATCTCGGTAGCCCTGTACAATCAATGTTCCAAGTGGAGAGATATGAAGGTTGGCGCGTCAGCCCAGCATCCCACGCGCAGGTATCATCTCGTCGTAAGGCATTCCTGTCAAGGACATCTACTTGATGACATCAGGTCTCGCTTCGTTTCAAAACCAAAACCCGTATGCCTTCGGGACTGCGCAAAGTCTGGTCTGCAGTCCACTGCGCATGTTGGCAAACCGTTGCACACGCTCCCGGCTGCGGCGTACAGCGATCGTTCCGCACGTGAATGGTCGTCCCCCGTACATGCTAAGATCATAAAGATTTTATGTGCGTCGTTCTCGGTGATGAAATCATTCTAGTGGCGGCGGCTGCAGGTTGCCAGTCTGAGGTCATGTTCCTTTGCAGGCGTGCTGTGGGAAGTATAGCCCGAGTTAGAAACTGACTCTCCAGGTGGCCGACATGTATTCCAAATTGTTTACATTTTATGGGACAAATACCACGACGGAACTTCTGCCATCTGACTGCCTCAGTCTGAATTTGACTTACCTTCATTCTACGGATGCCTCTATATCAGAATTTGCTCGGCAATAGACCCACTGGGTGATGCGGCTATACCAACTGTGTTCTATCAATCTCCTGGTGACAACAACCGTCCTTCTGCGAAAGATACAGATGCCTTACGTGAAGACGCAAAGAAAGTGCAGTGTCTCTGAATTACATGCTATTAGTTTCGTTTTACACCGATGTGGTAAACGTCATCTGCACTACACGTGTCAACTGCCTTATATTTTCCCGAATTACTACTTTTCCCTAATTCCTAGAAACCAGTAAACGAACGCTTGGACTTAAATTAAATACCAGAGTTCTAAAACGTGTTGGGGCCTTAGCTGGCAGTTGTAATGCTACCCACTCAAGGAAAAGTAATGAAATTTCATCATTACTCAGAATAAAATGTATGGAGCACTTGAAGCTAAAAGAGTAGTTATTGAAAGTCAGCTTTGCATGTCAATTTTTGTGTGATGTGAGGGTGGCCAAGAGATGTTAATAGATAATGATGAAACGTTAGTAAATAAACTTTTTGCCTGAATTTTGTGAGTCGATACGTAGTTGCATTAAAAAGTTACTTATTATTGGCAAGATGGCGACTTTCGTTAAAACCAAATCCTTGTATGACTGCGAACACCTTTACGCGCGGTATTACAAATACAGGGTGAAGTTGGCCATTAGGATCCTGTACTTCTTGGCAACTTAATATCCCAGAGTGATCCTTTCAAATCTGCCTCAAAAGTTCGTAAAAAGTAGTGCCACATTGGTCTGCCGACTGTTTTCCTTGCGAGCCGGCATTTTAAATAGCACCAAGCTATTGGACGAAGCAGCTAACACACGTTCCCGCAACAGGGGCAGCCAGCCTCCTTCCCACATGTAGCAACAGTTCAGGCGCCATGTTGTAGCAGTGGTCTCATGTTCTGAAGCCTGAGAACTGTACGGGACGCTACCGGTATTCGACGAGCAAAATTTTTTAAATCATATATTTGCTCACCGCGACAACTCTGTTCGTAAATGTTACGATAGTAACTCTCTCTCTCTCTCTCTCTCTCTCTCTCTCTCTCTCTCTGCAGTTTCACCTCTGAGGTTGGTTTGCAGCAATACGTCATTTCCCTCTTCTCTCTACCTTCCTCTACATTTCCGCGTATACAGTGCACTCCACATCATTCATAATCAGCTGTATATATTACATTCTTTATCGTCTCCAGCGATTCCTTTCCTCAACAGCTCCTTCTGCTACTGTTCCAGTGATGTTATTGTGTCTTAAAATGTGTCCTAAGAGTTTCTCTCTTCTTCTTTGGATGTGCCTCGACAGAGATCTGGTATACTATACTCTTCTCAACGCCTCTTCATTGGTAACTCTGTCTCTGCAGCGATAGTAGCTCGAAATAATTGTTGCACCGGTCCTGTGAATCTCTAAAAGCTACTTTTAAGGTAATGGTAAACGTCCTCTTGCCTTTGCAACGTCACGAATAGATCATCTCTATCAGTCGCCTTCATTTTCTCTTGTATTACCATAATTATTGTTTATGGTTTTCTCCCTCTGACCGATTAGTTACTGCTAGTCAAATAACCTCTTAAAAGTCGAACATTTTAAGCACGCTTTGTCACTCATTCCGGTGCTGTCACATTAATTGGCCAAGTGAGCTACTTGTATCTGTATCTGAGGATTGTGTTTAACACGTTGACCCAGGCGTGTATTACCTGTGGCTCACGTTAGGTCCTCTCATCGGACGGCGTGAACCACCGGTCGCTCTCGCTCTATTGTACCAATTACGCTACCTGCAATACACTATCGTATGATATATTACCTGTGAGCCAGACCCAAAGAACAGCCAGAGCTGTGAGATATCACATAATTCGTCATTAATTTAATGGAAAATGATTTTACGCGATCTCTCCTTATTGTAAAAGAATGGAATTAGGTCACTTTCAAAATAAGAGGTCAATATAAAATCGTGGCCTAGGTCGTTTGGATACGATCACCACCCGACGGCGACAAACAGGGAAAGCAGCGCCGCCAGATGAAGGAAAGCAGAAATACGCGCGCCGCCCGACAGCGAGAAACACAATTCTCAGCGCCGGCGTAACCATGTTCATGTACCAGTTTATTTGAGTCTATTTTCGACTCTTATTTATACAGCTTCGTAATCTCCCCAGCTGTACTTGATTTCTATCCGTAGCTTTCTCATAATGACGGTAATGAAGCGAAAAATAGTATTAATTGCGCGTGCAAGTACAAGATGAAGGTGATGCCCGGGTTGTGGGCAGTAGCGGGGGATTAGTCGAGCGGTCTACGGCGCTGCAGTCATGGACTGTGAGGCTGGTTCCGGCGGAGGTTCGAGTCCTCCCTTTGGCATGGGTGTGTGTGTGTGTTTGTCCTTACGATAATTTAGGTTAGGTAGTGTGTAAGCTTAGGGACTGATGACCTTAGCAGTGAAGTCCCATAAGATTTCACACACATTTGAACTTTTTTTTTTTTTTGTGGGCAGTAGAGGATGTGTAAGGAAGGTGCCCAGATTAGAAAGAACCGACAGAAGCTGATGGAGGGCTTTACACAGTGTCTTCATATTTTATGCTTACTACACTTTGAGGAACACTTTAAAGGATATGAACAAGAAGTGGTGGTTTAAGCCCTTCGTGTATGAAACTTAGCAACTGCGCCCTTTGAAACTACTGTCATGCATGATTTCGAAAATTGCTACTTCGGTACAAGTTACTATTCTAGTTAATGTTTTTCCGAATTCCACGTGAGCCATAAAGTGTATTCGTTTACACTTTTCTAAATAAAAACAAGATCTCGATTATGAACTTCTAATAATTTTATTAGAATTACTCTAGAAATGGAAGCATGAAAAGTCATTATTTTTTCATTTAGTTGTAATACTTTTTGTGAATTGTTTCATGCAATCTTAAATCAACTGTAACTTCCGGTTTCAATTAGTTATTAAATATTGTGCTGTAGCCTGAAAACCTTCGTATATGAGACGTACGAATTGTGCAAAACATTTCGCTATTTTGGTAGCCATGATTACAAAAAAGGAAAAGTGTAAGGATTGAGAGCAAATAACTGGACCTTTATTTTGTTTTGCACTATATCTAGAAGTGTATCTTTCACAGATCAATACGATAACACTTACAACCTGTAAAGGTTAATGAGCTATGTCTGTATTGTAGATGCAACGTGCTCTGACAATATGCGTCAGCCGAATACAGTAGTGAGATGCGTTTCTGTGGCATGCCAACGCGGTTTCTGACACTGGAAACAATTTTACCCTTACTCCAGCATTCTCGCTCCTTCTTCCCACTCTGCGTGAGACGTTTGTTGTTCTCTTCGCGCACACTTTTAATGCAGGCTATAGCGTTCGTATTGCTTCCATTGCCTCCTAGGCAAACGTTTTTCTGAGAGCTTGCTTGTTATTTGATATTCCAATCGATACCAGGCAGCGGCATAGGAGCGCCGTCGGAATTTTGCAGCTAGTGATGAATTTCTCTGCGAGGAAACATATTTCTTGAGGAGATGATGATACCCATCGCTGGAGGCATTTCATAGGGTTGTCCCTGATCTTTCTGTCTGTATGTGTGTGTGTGTGTGTGTGTGTGTGTGTGTGTGTGTGTGTGTGAGAGAGAGAGAGAGAGAGAGAGAGAGAGAGAGAGAGAGAGAGAGAGAGTTCATTTACGTCGTTATAGGACGCTCTGAATGAGTTTTTCTCCTTTTATTTTTACACATTGAAATCTACAATAATGCATAAAGGGATGTAACACGAAACGTTAGGGCCTATGTGTACCATCATGTGTCGTTTCCTGTTACTGCCTTATTGGCAAAAATACCTCCGAAACAGGTAGGCCTTTGGCAATCACACTTTCAGTTAATTACAACACAGATGGAGTAAGATATCAGATCTCAATAATAGTGCAATTAAAAAAGGTAGATCTTGGTTAATAAGAGTTTCAGCTAACCCAAATTACGATATAGCTCTTCATTCAATTAAAAGGGAACAGGCAGGGCTTCAATAATAACAACATAAGTTAAGTAACATTACCAAATAGAGAACAGCCAGGCCTCGAATGACAACAGTTTCACTTACGTGAAATTACCAAATAGAAAACAGGCAGGCCTTCAATAATAACGCCTTCAGTTAAGTAAGACTACCAAATAGAAAACAGGTAGGCCTTCGTGAATAACTGCTTCAGTTAAGTAACAAAGAGCTTGAATTGCCTCCTCACAAGGGGCGCACCAGAAGGCTCATACGCAAGGAGCACGAGACTAGACCAAATAGTAAGGCCAAGAAAGGTTACAACGAGCGGACCGGCCTTCCAAGGCCCTTTTCGTTGGGTGCAGACCGGCAAAAGAAGCATTAACACAGCAAGGTTAACTACATGGAAGCAACAATAACCAGCCAAACTGTATATCTTCGTCACTGCAAGATACAGCCTCTAGAACGACGACAAAACGCCCGAAAGAAAACTAGGCTGCTAGACCCAATTACGTAGCCTCAGCATTTGCAAATTTTGAGACGCAGGAACCTCATAAGCCAATATAGTTAACAGAGCGATAAAGTCTGCAATGCCAGAAGGTATCTCGAAAACGCACCCGGCCGTATTACAAGGGAAACGTAGTTACCTTGTCTTCGATGAAGTTTGGCAGGGTCGGCTAAAACCCAACCATCTAGGTACTGCGAGACGACGGGGACGGGGTTCCGGCCACTGCGTAGAAGAAACACAAAACAAATATGCCCAGCAACCACTCACCGGACTCCGTGCCTCAGACGCTTCTGCAAGTTCTCTCCTTGGTCGCTGGGCGGACCTCTCACACCATCTTCCTCGCTCCGCTACCACTCCCCAACTCGCCACGCCACATCACGCCCCGTCCCCCATCAACAACCTCGAGCATTGATCTCAGTGGCCTCGAGGGACATCACACGACAGACCGAGATAGTGGAGCCAGGAATTCGGAAAGCGGCGCCAGCAGCACCGCCACGGCTCACACATCCTTAGGAACTTATATTCATAAATTCTTTTATAAATAATATTTGACGTGTGGTATAGGACTGCCCAACTGATGATTCTATGCCACTTAGTTCCACAATGAAACTAAAGGACGGATAAGCAAATAATTAAAAAGTACAGTGAAAGTATGCTCTGCCTTTAAACCGAGTAACAAAGCGGAGCAGTGGTTAAGGCACTGGACTTAGTAGTCGGCAGGAATGGGATTCAAATATCCATCGAGCTACCTTGGCTAGGTTTCCAGAGCGGATGTCAGGGTAGGTCTTAAATCACATTTATGTCGATGTTGCATCTTTAATGACTTCAGTGTCATCGGGATTTTTAACTGCAATGCATCCTTTGCTGTGGCGAACAAGGCAAAGGACAGAGAGTGTGCTTTAGGTTTGCAGTAATAAAATATTCAGAATAACGAGAAGTGTGGGCTAATGTAAGTGATGCATTAATTTGAAAGTACGATGATCCGACATAAAGACCGACCCAAGAGAATACTCAGCTTTAATCTAAGCTAAGTTCACTGATGTCTCAAGCAGCACTTTGCGTGAAACCGAAGGTCTAACCGTAAGAATTTTAAAAGAAAGATTCCTTGCTCCATGTGGAGACGATTTATAAGTTACTTCAAATCAGTCTATTTTATTTTCCAGACGGAGCCAGTCGTCAGTCTGAGTGTGTCGGTAGATAGTTTCAACAATGAAGTTGACGGTGCTGTGCTAGAGCTATATGCGAGTATGCTTGAGTGTTAGATAGAGGAAGAACTGTCCCGTACTCCTGGGAGCTGATTCGTACCTCCTTCACTATAAAGAGAGCGCGTGATATAATCGGTACGGACAGCTACTGCTCCCGAATAAACGTTCGTACACGCAGAACAGCGCTGTCAGTACTTGCGTAGAAGCTTAGAGGAAAATAAAACCTTACCCGAACTCTTCGTCCGGGTATAAGGTGTTTCCAACTTGCTTATTATTATGTGGCGTGGGCATCTTCTTCAGGGGCCTTGGAAGATGAAGTGGTTTTTGTATACGTCAACATGTTTCTTTCTTCCTCACCATTCGTCCCTAAAATGAGTTACAGACAATTTCCAGCCAAAAAAGTTAGAAGGAACTTGGTTTAGAATCAATTTGGTAGTGTATGCGAGGAAGATGGTGTATTGTGACCTAGTGATACCAGTCCTTTCTGCCCCTTATTGGAAGACATGAGCAGCCTGTGTTAGAGAGGTAAAACTTGATGGAGTAGCAAGACGAGAGGGAAGAAGGTTAAGGGACAACGTCATGTAGTGCGTGTAATTGACGTAATGCTTCGTGACGAAAATATTATCTTTTGATTGTGTATGACAACTCTATTGAATAACGTTCAAAAGACAGTGAGTTATACCGTTTAGGAATGAGACCATCTGGTACTGTTTTCTGGAAAATAAATATGGCTTTTCTTGTAGAACGTCTTTCAACGAACTTCCAACGAAATTGTGATTTCTCTTAGAAAACTGTCAGTTTATCTCGCACTTATCATTGGAGACGAGAACCAGGTCTGGTTGTAAGAAAAATCATGAACGTAGGGCTAATGATGGGAGGCATCACGGAGCGACGTCGACGGGGACCTAGTGGTCATGTATCTGTTAGGAGCGATACCTGAGGAGGATACGTGAAATTCCGTTACATAAATCGCCACATTGGGTCATAACTTTGTATGTACTACAGTAGTATTCAAAACACAAGCATATTTGGGAAAAAGAAGAAAATGGAAAAATAAGAGGTGAGCAGTTACTGCAGACGGCTATCAAGAATTCCCCACAACCCATAAGAATTTCACCTGTAAAGGAGAGTAGTATTCCCTAGTTCGGAAAGGCACGTGACCCACGTGAACGAAGGGTACTGCGTTAAACCAGAAAGTTCAGTCGTCTTTGCAATTTCGTTGTTAGTAGGGTGCAGTCTTTTGGTCAAGATTACAGTGTCATTTGGACATCTACATCTACAGAGCTATTACAAATGATTGAAGCGATTTCATAAATTCACTGTAGCTCCATTCATTGACATATGGTCACGACACACTACAGATACGTAGAAAAACTCATAAAGTTTTGTTCGGCTGAAGCCGCACTTCAGGTTTCTGCTGCCAGAGCGCTCGAGAGCGCAGTGAGACAAAATGGCGACAGGAGCCGAGAAAGCGTATGTCGTGCTTGAAATGCACTCACATCAGTCAGTCATAACAGTGCAACGACACTTCAGGACGAAGTTCAACAAAGATCCACCAACTGCTGACTCCATTCGGCGATGGTATGCGCAGTTTAAAGCTTCTGGATGCCTCTGTAAGGGGAAATCAACGGGTCGGCCTGCAGTGAGCGAAGAAACGGTTGAACGCGTGCGGGCAAGTTTCACGCGTAGCCCGCGGAAGTCGACGAATAAAGCAAGCAGGGAGCTAAACGTACCACAGCCCACGGTTTGGATAATCTTGCGGAAAAGGCTAAAGCAGAAGCCTTACCGTTTACAATTGCTACAAGCCCTGACACCCGATGACAAAGTCAAACGCTTTGAATTGTCGGCGCGGTTGCAACAGCTCATGGAAGAGGATGCGTTCAGTGCGAAACCTGTTTTCAGTGATGAAGCAACATTTTTTCTTAATGGTGAAGTGAACAGACACAATGTGCGAATCTGGGCGGTAGAGAATCCTCACGCGTTCGTGCAGCAAATTCGCAATTCACCAAAAGTTAACGTGTTTTGTGCAATCTCACGCCCGCATCTCGTGGTCGTGCGGTAGCGTTCTCGCTTCCCACGCCCGGGTTCCCGGGTTCGATTCCCGGCGGGGTCAGGGATTTTCTCTGCCTCGTGATGGCTGGGTGTTGTGTGCTGTCCTTAGGTTAGTTAGGTTTAAGTAGTTCTAAGTTCTAGGGGACTTATGACCACAGCAGTTGAGTCCCATAGTGCTCAGAGCCATTTGAACCATTTTTTTGCAATCTCACGGTTTAGAGTTTACGGCCCCTTTTTCTTCTGCGAAAAAAACGTGACAGGACACGTGTATCTGGACATGCTGGAAAATTGGCTCATGCCACAACAGGAGACCGACAGCGCCGACTTCATCTTTCAACAGGATGGTGCTCCACCACACTTCCATCATGATGTTCGGCATTTCTTAAACAGGAGATTGGAAAACCGATGGATCGGTCGTGGTGGAGATCATGATCAGCAATTCATGTCGCGGCCTCCACGCTCTCCCGACTTAACCCCATGCGATTTCTTTCTGTGGGGTTATGTGAAAGATTCAGTGTTTAAACCTCCTCTACCAAGAAACGTGCCAGAACTGCGAGCTCGCATCAACGATGCATTCGAACTCATTGATGGGGACATGCTGCGCCGAGTGTGGGAGGAACTTGATTATCGGCTTGATGTCTGCCGAATCACTAAAGGGGCACATATCGAACATTTGTGAATGCCTAAAAAAACTTTTTGAGTTTTTGTATGTGTGTGCAAAGCATTGTGCCAATATCTCAAATAATAAAGTTATTGTAGAGCTGTGAAATCGCTTCAATCATTTGTAAGAACCCTGTACATTTATACTCTGCAAGCCACCCAACGGTGTGTGGCGGAGGGCACTTTACGTGCCACTGTCATTACCTCCCTTTCCTGTTCCAGTCGCGTATGGTTCGCGGGAAGAACGACTGTCTGAAAGCCTCCGTGCGCGCTCTAATCTCTCTAATTTTACATTCGTGATCTCCACGGGAGGTATAAGTAGGGGGAAGCAATATATTCGATACCTCATCCAGAAACGCACCCTCTCAAAACCTGGCGAGCAAGCTACACCGCGATGCAGAGCGCCTCTCTTGCAGAGCCTGCCACTTGAGTTTATTAAACATCTCCGTAACGCTATCACGGTTACCAAATAACCCTGTGACGAAACGCGCCGCTCTTCTTTGGATCTTCTCTATCTCCTCCGTCAACCCGATCTGGTACGGATCGCACACTGATGAGCAATACTCAAGTATAGGTCGAACGAGTGTTTTGTAAGCCACCTCCTTTGTTGATGGACTACATTTTCTAAGCACTCTCCCAATGAATCTCAACCTGGTACCCGCCTTACCAACAATTAATTTTATATGATCATTCCACTTCAAATCGTTCCGCACGCATACTCCCAGATATTTTACAGAAGTAACTGCTACCAGTGTTTGTTCCGCTATCATATAATCATACAATAAAGGATCCTTCTTTCTATGTATTCGCAATACATTACATTTGTCTATGTTAAGGGACAGTTGCCACTCCCTGCACCAAGTGCCTATTCGCTGCAGATCTTCCTGCATTTCGCTACAATTTTCTAATGCTGCAACTTCTCTGTATACTACAGCATCATCCGCGAAAAGCCGCATGGAACTTCCGACACTATCTACTAGGTCATTTATATATATTGTGAAAAGCAATGGTCCCATAACACTCCCCTGTGGCACGCCAGAGGTTACTTTAACGTCTGTAGACGTCTCTCCATTGATAACAACATGCTGTGTTCTGTTTGCTAAAAACTCTTCAATCCAGCCACACAGCTGGTCTGATATTCCGTAGGCTCTTACTTTGTTTATCAGGCGACAGTGCGGAACTGTATCGAACGCCTTCCGGAAGTCAAGAAAAATAGCATCTACCTGGGAGCCTGTATCTAATATTTTCTGGGTCTCATGAACAAATAAAGCGAGTTGGGTCTCACACGATTGCTGTTTCCGGAATCCATGTTGATTCCTACATAGTAGATTCTGGGTTTCCAAAAACGACATGATACTCGAGCAAAAAACATGTTCTAAAATTCTACAACAGATCGACGTCAGAGATACAGGTCTATAGTTTTGCGCATCTGCTCGACGACCCTTCTTGAAGACTGGGACTACCTGTGCTCTTTTCCAATCATTTGGAACCCTCCGTTCCACTAGAGACCTGCGGTACACGGCTGTTAGAAGGGGGGCAAGTTCTTTCGCGTACTCTGTGTAGAATCGAATTGGTATCCCGTCAGGTCCAGTGGACTTTCCTCTGTTGAGTGATTCCAGTTGCTTTTCTATTCCTTGGACACTTATTTCGATGTCAGCCATTTTTTCGTTTGTGTGAGGATTTAGAGAAGGAACTGCAGTGCGGTCTTCCTCTGTGAAACAGCTTTGGAAAAAGGTGTTTAGTATTTCAGCTTTACGCGTGTCATCCTCTGTTTCAATGCCATCATCATCCCGGAGTGTCTGGATATGCTGTTTCGAGCCACTTACTGATTTAACGTAAGACCAGAACTTCCTAGGATTTTCTGTCAAGTCGGTACATAGAATTTTACTTTCGAATTCACTGAACGCTTCATGCATAGCCCTCCTTACGCTAACTTTGACATCGTTTAGCTTCTGTTTGTCTGAGAGGTTTTGGCTGCGTTTAAACTTGGAGTGAAGCTCTCTTTGCTTTCGCAGTAGTTTCCTAACTTTGTTGTTGTACCACGGTGGGTTTTTCCCGTCCCTCACAGTTTTACTCAGCACGTACCTGTCTAAAACGCATTTTACGATTGCCTTGAACTTTTTCCATAAACACTCAACATTGTCAGTGTCGGAACAGAAATTTTCGTTTTGATCTGTTAGGTAGTCTGAAATCTGCCTTCTATTACTCTTGCTAAACAGATAAACCTTCCGCCCTTTTTTTATATTGCTACTAACTTCCATATTCAGGGATGCTGCAACGGCCTTATGATCACTGATTCCCTGTTCTGCACATACAGAGTCGAAAAGTTCGGGTCTGTTTGTTATCAGTAGGTCCAAGATGTTATCTCCACGAGTCGGTTCTCTGTTTAATTGCTCGAGGTAATTTTCGGATAGTGCACTTAGTATAATGTCACTCGATGCTCTGTCCCTACCACCCGTCCTAAACATCTGAGTGTCCCAGTCTATATCTGGTAAATTGAAATCTCCACCTAAGACTATAACATGCTGAAAAAATTTATGTGAAATGTATTCCAAATTTTCTCTCAGTTCTGCCACTAATGCTGCTGAGTCTGGAGGTCGGTAAAAGGATCCAATTATTAACCTAGCTCGGTTGTTGAATGTAACCTCCACCCATAATAATTCACAGGAACTATCCACTTCTACTTCACTACAGGATAAACTACTACTAACAGCGACGAACACTCCACCACCGGTTGCATGCAATCTATCCTTTCTAAACACCGTCTGTACCTTTGTAAAAATTTCGGCAGAATTTATCTCTGGCTTCAGCCAGCTTTCTGTACCTATAACGATTTCAGCTTCGGTGCTTTCTATCAGCGCTTGAAGTTCCGGTACTTTACCAACGCAGCTTCGACAGTTGACAATTACAATACCGATTGCTGCTTGGTCCCCGCATGCCCTGACTTTGCCCCGCACCCGTTGAGGCTGTTGCCCTTTCTGTACTTGCCCAAGGCCATCTAACCTAAAAAACCGCCCAGCCCACGCCACACAACCCCTGCTACCCGTGTAGCCGCTTGTTGCGTGTAGTGGACTTCTGACCTATCCAGCGGAACCCGAAACCCCTCCACCTACGGCGCAAGTCGAGGAATCTGCAGCCCACATGGTCGCAGAACCGTCTCAGCCTCTGATTCAGACCCTCCACTCGGCTCTGTACCAAAGGTCCGCAATCAGTCCTGTCGACGATGCTGCAGATGGTGAGCTCTGCTTTCATCCCGCTAGCGAGACTGGCAGTCTTCACCAAATCAGATAGCCGCCGGAAGCCAGAGAGGATTTCCTCCAATCCATAGCGACACACATCATTGGTGCCGACATGAGCGACCACCTGCAGATGGGTGCACCCTGTACCCTTCATGGCATCCGGAAGGACCCTTTCCACATCTGGAATGACTCCCCCCGGTATACACACGGAGTGCACATTGGTTTTCTTCCCCTCTCTTGCTGCCATTTCCCTAAGGGGCCCCATTACGCGCCTGACGTTGGAGCTCCCAACTACCAGTAAGCCCACCCTCTGCGACCGCCCGGATCTTGCAGACTGAGGGGCAACCTCTGGAACAGGACAAGCAGCCATGTCAGGCCGAAGATCAGTATCAGCCTGAGACAGAGCCTGAAACCGGTTCGTCAGACAAACTGGAGAGGCCTTCCGTTCAGCCCTCCGGAATGTCTTTCGCCCCCTGCCACACCTTGAGACGACCTCCCACTCTACCGCAGGTGAGGGATCAGCCTCAATGCGGGCACTATCCCGGGCAACCACAGTCGTAGTCCGATCGGGGGATGCGTGGGACGAGCTGGCCGTCCCTGACAAACCCCCATCTGGACCCCCACAGTGATGCCCATTGGCAACAGCCTCAAGCTGTGTGACCAAAGCCAACACTGCCCGAAGCTGGGAGCGAAGGGATGCCAACTCACCCTGCATCCGAACACAGCAGTTGCAGTCCCTATCCATGCTAAAAACTGTTGTGCAAAGAACGTCTGAACTAATCTACAGAGAGCGCAAACAAATCGTCAAAATTTAAACGGTTATTAAAATACAAGATTGCCTAGTAAATGCAGTAATGCTGCTACTTGCGCACTGCTGACACACTGCTCGGCGGCGGAAGGAGACTACGCGATTTTACACTATTCAGGTACAAAAACGCGATGCTACAACTCTCAAATACTATAATACGCCCGAAATTTATGAATTAAACAATGCAAGTACCAAAAACACGCAAAGAAATTAAGAATTAAACTATGTAACAAATGAGTGAGCTAAGAGTATACGACTTGCTGCTGCAGCTGCTTATCCAACGGCGGCAGGGAGCACACTGACTGTGACCAACCGACACTGGCCGTTCAAAACAAAAACAGAAGACAAACGACTACGCGAATTTACACTATTCAGGTACTAAAACGCGATGCTACAACTCTCAAATACTATAATACGCCCGAAATTTATGAATTAAACAATGCAAGTACCAAAAACACGCAAAGAAATTAAGAATAAAAATATCTAACAAATGAGTGAGCTAGGAGTATACGACTTGCTGCTGCAGCTGCTTATCCAACGGACAGTGTTTAGAAGTAGCATGACAGGCCACCTTGAAGCAGGTCAGACACTGGTCAATCTCAGCAGTGTTGAACGTATCACGAAGTCTCATTTCGACGTTATAGCGACCTCTGCAAAGCATTACAAATGTTCACCACAGACTGTAACGTGGTCCACCAAAGTAACCATTCACATGAGGGCCTTAACAGCACAACGAAATTATTTTGAGCAGCGTAATGTGTTTTATGTTTCCTTGTTAGTCGGAGAAATGCTTTTAACGCCCACAAGAGGACCTGGTATAAATTTTCTCGTCATGTCAGATATTGCCAGTCCGCTGTGACGATTCGCTTATTTAGAGGGAGCCGTAACAGAGTTCAGTTAACAACTGACCCAAATTCTCATTCCCGACACTTCACATCTAATATAGTTCCGGCTAGGGTGAACCGTCCATTAAAAATGTGTCTAACGCACAAAATCCCCGATAATGCGTAACGAGTGATGATTTAGAAGTCTTCCTTACCCTAAAATGTACGCTTGACTTCTTACACATTGGTAATTCCGCCCATGGTATGGTTCAAAAGTTAAACATTAACAACTCAATCTTAGAATAATTATCACTCCCCGTGACACATCTCTTGCTATAAATGAGAAATTAACTTCAATTTAATTCCGTCTCTCAGACATACGCATCGCTTCACACCTAAGAAAAGAAAAAGAGGACTGCTGGACAAGCAATCTGGATTACGTTCTGAAAAACAAATCTATACGTGCTATACACCTCGTAATCACTAAGTGTCCTTTAAGTAATTCATTCAGTTGCCATAACAAATCAGTTAATTCTTCTAGACCTGATGCAAGCGATAATATTACGCGCCGACCGTTGTGGCCGAGCGGTTCTAGGCGCTACAGTCGCAGGCTCGAATCCTGCCTCGGACATGGATGTGTGTGCTGTACTTAGGTTAGTTAGGTTTAAGTAGTTCTAAGTCTAGGGGACTGATGACCTCAGATGTTAAGTCCTTTAGTGCTTAGAGCCATTTGAACCATTTTTGAACATTACGCCAGTCTGATAAAAATATAAGCCTGTGAGTGACAGATTACAATATAATCCACTTCTTCATTAATCAGCATCGGATTCCGGATGCTGCTTGCTGGTCGGACCATTGTCAGGTTGCCGCCACTGCTCATGCTGCTCCGACCAAGTACTCCGTTCCCTGGCTGGTTGAAATACTGTGTGGTGATCCATGACGCACTTCAAACAATTTTACAGACGCGTTAATGGATGGGTTATCTGCCGCTTGTAACTTTAACCCCGCCGCTCAGCAAGTATTTTTCCAACATCGCCCTAGCCTCATCAGTTTGTAGGAGGAACCTGGAAAAAAGTTACACTTCCTCCCGATATAGCTTTGAGCAGCTGTCGTGGCAGAGCTATTTGCTGGCCATACGCAGAGGTCAGCGAGCTCTCCGGATCTGAATACTTAAGGGCATACTTAGGACGTGCAGCCCGGTAGCGCCGCCAAAGACTCGTAGACGTCCGTACAGCTCACTTTCCAGAATGCAGTCAAACAGGAAATACGGGGTATCCCAGGAGGAATTGTCGACAATAAGGGATCTGACAGGAATGATCATTAGAAACAAAAACTTTGTATGGACCTTAGCCCTATTCCGAATGGTTTCCGAGATAGAGAACGTTTAAATGTACATTGTTATTTGTTTTCTGCGTTATTCAGTATATTGCCAGGTTTACGCATCTACACGTGCAAAACAGTTTAAACATTACAACATGTGTTTTACAAAGTATTAACACATTCACCTCTGAGCATTATTGTACACATCACATTACAGCTGTTGTACGTTTCACAATAAATGCTCGATTATCCTACCGTGAACTTCGATGCATTTGTGCACTTTTGGGAGAACATGCTGTGTTGCTCGACTGAGTGCCCTTAAACGTTCCAAAATGAGGGCTGCAGCGTCCATGATGCGAACAAGCAGTTCACCTCGCATATTCACCTTCTGCTTGTAAACCTCAGTTTTCATCCAACTCCAAACGTAAAAATCGAATGGCGTAAGGACTGGCGATCTCGGTGGCCAGTTACGTGTACTACCACGATCAATGCAGCGATTATGGTAAGTGCTAATGATATGTTCCCTAGACGTCTTGTAAAATGTGTGGGAGCTCCGTCATGCTGGAAGTACATTGCAGTCCGCGTGGCCAAAGATGTTCAACAAAAGAATTTTCCAAAAAATGCACATAGCTGTGTCCCCGTCACTCGCTTACTAAAAAGACTCGACCTGTCAGCATGTTAGCGATCAAACTTTGATCGAAAAACACATGAGGGAATTGGTTTCCACTATTGCGTGTGGATTTCCCTGTAACCGTAAATGATTGTTTAGTGCTTTGTTGATTCCGTTCCGTGTAAAGGCGGCTTCGTCAGTGAATATTATTAATGGAAGCAAGTGACGCATGTAGTGTAACCAGTGACAAAATATAAGTCGTGTGGCGTTGTCGTCAATGTGAAGATTGTGGGCACGCTGTATGTGAAATGGGTTCAAGTTTTCCGCTTGTAATGTTCGCCATACACTTGTCCGTGGGACATAGGTACGTGCAGAAAGTCACCGTATGCTAGAGATAGGACTATGCTGCACAATTTCAACGATGTAAGCTGTTCCTGCGCAGGTTGTTGAACTACAGGTTCAGAAGAGAGATAGGAACTTGGCAGATTACTTGTTTCACGCAGGGTGCTGAAAATTCTGGTAATCGCTTTAAGATGAGGAATTCGACGTGTCGGATACCGCCAACGGTATTCTTCGACAGTAGCAGGAGTATTACCATTGCGGAAGCCGTAAATGTACTCCATATCGACACATTCTTCATTAATGTAGATATGTGGCATTTTATTCTCTCCGTCCCTTGCAGTACTCCGCTCACAACGTACGGTGTACAACTGCGGTTTCAACGAGCTAGTTTAATGGCAGAAACGCATCCCCATTAAATTAATATCGCCATTTACAGAACTTCTCTAACTTTACGTATGTTTTGGATACTGTTGTACGTGAAATTTCTGATTTCAGAGCCTACGTGGTCTGCAAGTCTCTGACATCTTATTCGGAAAATACTGTCTACGGTAGTGTGGGAAATGAGCAAGAGTCTAAGTAACGGGAAATTAGTTTAGAAGGCACTGCTACTGCAGTAAGCGTAGCTGTGCTGTTTTTCCCTACAGACAGATCGTACTATAGGAAAGATGGGCGGTTTGGTAATCTAGACAATTGGAGGCATCCCCGTAACGACGCCTGGTAGCCAGGGTCGGCTGTGGCGGCAGCGACTGCAACGACGCCGCACGGGCCCTGGAGGAGGGCAGATCTAGTTAACGACCGCAGTGTATTAGGGGCGCTGTCTTTCTCGCTTGGTCAATGTTTAATTAAATCGGCGAAGTTTGCGTTTCGGGTGTGGCGCGCCCGGTGCTAAGGCGTTCACGCGACTGCGCCGCGGGAGACACTGCTGCGCAAACGCCGCCCTGCTCTTCATAAATCATTCCGGCGACGAGTTCCGCGTTTGTCCCGCAACTTTCCAGCGCCGCCGCTGCGCTATTCGCGGCTCGTGAGGCCAATTGTTTCAGTTACGTACGTATTTCACGACTCCTAAACCTTCGCTCTGCTCTGCGAACTCAAGGTATCATCGGTGTAGTCAACAACAAAACGATATTTATGTATACACTACTGGCCATTAAAATTGCTACACCACAAAAATGACGTGCAACAGACGCGAAATTTAACCGACAGGAAGAAGATGCTGTGATATGCAAATGATTAGCTTTTCAGAGCATTCACACGACGTTGGCGCCGGTGGCGACACCTACAACGTGCTGACTTGAGGAAAGTTTCCAACCGATTTCTCATACACAAACAGCCGTTGACCGGCGTTGCCTGGTAAAACGTTGTTCTGATGCCTCGTGTAAGGAGGAGAAATGCGTACCATCACGTTTCAGACTCTGAATAAGGTCGGATTGTAGCCTATCGCGATTGCGGTTTAACGTATCTGGACATTGCTGCTCGCGTCGGTCGAGATCCAATGACTGTTAGCAGAATATGGAATCAGTGGGTTCAGGAGGGTAATACGCAACACCGTGCTGGATCCCAACGGCCTCGTATCACTAGCAGCCGAGATGACAGGCATCTTATCCGCATGGCTGTAACGGATCGTGCAGCCACGCCTCGATCCCTGAGTCAACAGATGCGGACATTTTCAAGACAACAACCATCTGCAAGAACAATTAGACGACGTTTGCAGCAGCATGGACTATCAGCTCGGAGACCATGGCTGCGGTTACCCTTGACGCTGCATCACAGATAGGAGCGCCTGCGATGGTGTACTCAACGACGAACATGGGTGCACGAATGGCAAAACGTCATTTTTTCAGATGAATTCAGGTTCTGTTTACAGCATCATGATGGTCGCATCCGTGTTTGGCGACATCGCGGTGAACGCACATTGGAAGCGTGTATTCGTCATCGCCATACTGACGTATCACCCAGCGTGATGGTATGGGGTGCCATTGGTTAAACGTCTCGGTCACTTCTTGTTCGCATTGACGGCACTTTGAACAGTGGACGCTACGTTTCAGATGTATTACGACCTGTGGCTCTACCCTTCATTCGATCCCTGCAAAACCCTACATTTCATCAGGATAATGCACGACCGCAATTTGCAGATCCTGTACGGGCCTTTCTGGATACAGAAAATGTTCGACTGCTGCCCTGGCCAGCACATTCTCCAAATCTGTCACCAATTGAAAACGTCTGTGGTATCGTGTTGAATCTGCATGGTCAGCTGTACTTGTACACGCCATCCAAGCTCTGTTCGACTCAATGCCCAGGCGTATCAAGGCCGTTATTGCGGCCAGAGGTGGTTGTTCTGGGTACTGATTTCTCAGGATCTATGCACCCAAATTGCGTGAAAAGATAATCATATGTCAGTTCTAGTATAATATGTTTGTCCAATGAATACCCATGTATCATCTGCATTTCTTCTTGGTGTAGCAATTTTAATGGCCAGTAGTGTATATTATAGATGATAAAGTAAGAAGTTACTGGAGTAGAGGAACGCTTGGTCTAGAAACTGTCTGTTGACTTTCAACATAAAGAAAACGACCAGTTGCGCCTGAACAGAAGACATGGACTTTTACTTCGCGATTACAGCATTGGTGATAAATCATTGCAAACAAAAACAACCTGAAATATCTTGCAATATCCATCCGTAGCGAAATAAAGTGGCAGAAGTACATAAAATTAGTCGCAGGGAAGTAACTCCAGACTGAGATTCCTTGGAAGAATTCTAAAGAAATGAAAATTACTCGAGGCAGAGGTAGCTTACTAAACATTCGTTTGACCGGTTCGGGAACATCGTAATAAAGTCCGTGATTGTTATCATGTAGGATAATAGAAGCGAAAATCCAAAGCAAAACTACGCGCAGTCGCTCTTCCCCTGCACTATTCGCGAGCTGAACAAAAGGGTTGTACCAGAAGGACCTTCCGCCTCAAGTAGAGACCTTGCCTTATGGAGAGTAGATTTTGTTTACTGATAAACCCCCATAGTTACTGCTCGTGCGATTGAAACCGCATTCGCGGGCGACTGTCGTTTTCGCCGAGCTGGAATTGGCTCGCATCACTGAATTCGATGTGTCTCCAGTCGTGCCTACAGCTGCGCCTTAAGCCATCCACGGGCCGAGGCAGCTAACGTTGACGTGGACGCGGGTGGGACAGCGGACCTCGCGAGGCACTCGCCGTCGGCACATGGGACTAGATGCTTGACGTGATTTGCGCTCTCAGCGCTCTCCAGCGGCCGCTGTCGGCTTTTTTGGCTCGCTAACCGAACAGCTTCCTTAAATACATGCACGTGAAATAGCGGCATTAACTCTGTCAGCGATTATCGAAGAAGAGCGGAGAAAATCTCGAACAGGATTCGTGGCTCGTTGGTGGCTTGAACAGAGAATTACTGGTATAGGAACACTATATAATGCTGTACAACGATCTCAGACACGCACAAAGTACAAGTTAGTCGCTAACTCTATCGAATTTTCATCCCGTTTCAGTTTTAAATTGAGTATAGTTAAGGTATAATGTGTAATATGTGTTCGCGCATGCATAATAAGTATAGTCTCCATGCATTGTCTCCAACACTACGTACTTCATCACGTAGATTCCGAGATCGAGATTTGTTTCGTAATTTCATTTGAATGGAAGAGGAGATTTTTCTAAGCAGCTCAGTATCATTGGAAAAGATATTTACCGGCAAGATAAAAATATGAGCCAATCCATAAATCCAGAGAGAGAGAGGTATATACAGGGTTATTATAACCGCTGTAGAAATAACACCACTTGTTAGAATGGCATCAAATTGCAACGGAATATCATCGGAGAATAGATGGCGCTGTAAGCATCATCATTTAATAGTGGTCGACTACCAATGACAAATGAATCATACAACAATGCCTAATGTGTACGTTTGGCGTTAAACAAATTGTACTACTCAGTGTGCATGGGTGTACAGGTGTGATACTCTTAGTTTCATAAGCCCATCCACCGCGTCAAGGTCATATCACGTCGGATGGGAAAAAATCGGTTTTTAATTGTCCTGAGGCCAAAAACCGAATATAAAGCATCACTCACATCGGTTTTTAATTGTGCTGAGGCCAAAAACCGCATAAAAAGCATCAATCAAACTCAAATCGGACTATTAATTTCCGTGTAAATGGCGAATAACATGTTCAGTATGCTGTCCACAGTTTTCTGCAACAAGTTGAAATCGAGAAATAGCATGTTCCACAACTGATCGAAGTGTTACCGAGGTCACGTTCAGAATGTTTTGCCAAATGCGTGCCTTCAATGCAGCTAAGTTCGCAATCGGAACACAGCATCTTTGAGGTAGCCCCACACCCAGAAGTCACACGGATTAAGATCAGGTGATCAGGGTGGCCAGGCTATAGGGAAAAGGGGACTGATAATTCTAGCATTTCCCAAATGGCGCTTCAGCAGCTGCTTAACTGGATTTGCAATGTGCGGAGGTGCGCCATCTTGCATAAAAAAATGGCTCTGAGCACTATGGGACTCAACATCTTAGGTCATAAGTCCCCTAGAACTTAGAACTACTTAAACCTAACTAACCTAAGGACATCACACACACCCATGCCCGAGGCAGGATTCGAACCTGCGACCGTAGCAGCCCCGCGGTTCCGGACTGCAGCGCCAGAACCGCACGGCCACCGCGGCCGGCCTCTTGCATAAAAATAACCCCATCCACACATCTACGCTGTTGGAGAGCTGGAATGGCGTAGTTGCGCAAAAGACATTCATAGCGCTTACCTCCTCGGAAAGCTATGACCCTATGATAAATGATGCCGTAAAACCCCACCTTTTCAGGATGAAGTGGTACTGATTGATTTGAGTGTGTGTTTTCTGTTACAATTCTGTGTACTGACATATCCTATCAGATGGCAGTGGGCTTCGTCTGTCCACAAAATCTTCCATGGCCAATCATTGTCCACTTCCATGCAAGCAAGAAATTCTAAAACAAAGGTCTCTCTTGCTGGCAAGTCAACAGGAAGCAACTCGTGTTCATTGGTAATTTTGAATGGATAGCAAAGAAGGATGTTTCGTAGGATTTTACGCACCGTGCTCATGGGTACGCCCATTGTTCGGGCAATTCTCCGTTCACTACACGTTTGCACACAACCACTCGTTTCCTTCTGCATTACAGTAGCCACTGCTTCCACTGACGTCCAATTATTTCGGTTCCTCCCTCTACCAGGTTGCACACCAAAAGAACCCGTCCTTTCGAATTTCCGAATCCTTTTCTCCAGACTCAACGGCAGTCATAGGACCAACTCCTTTTTTCAAACCCTTCAGTGGCCGGAGCTTTCGCATAGCGACGTATGCACAGTCATTATTTACAAGCAGAGCGCGATCCTGCATTGAGACAGTCATGGCGAACGTCGAAGACGCGAAAGGAGGAAAAGCCGTGTACCGTCGTGTTTATGCCAACTTTAATGGGTCGTGCGCATGACAGGTGTTTCCATTTACGTATTCTGGCGCATACAGCGCCATCTATTGATCAATTTTCACACTATTTTTTCTTCTGCCATGAGTTTTCCCCCTTCTCCGATAATATTGGGTGGCAATTTGACGTCATTCTGACCAGTTGTGTTATTTCTACAGCCATTTGAATGTTTAACTTTGATTATAATCACCCTGTATATCTTACAGAAAGTTTCGTAATAGCTGAAACTTCTATTGGTCGACCACGATATTATTTGACATGGGATCAGGGCGCTTCTTTCGGATTACTGCAAGTTTTTATCGTGATATTTGACGAGGACACGTTGAAGCGCTTCATAATATACTCGCACTTGTCTTGAAATCATTCACAATGTTATGTATCTTCCTTACTCACCGCTGTACCTGTTTACTGTAAAGTCGCCGCATGTTTCGATAACAGTCAACGGAGGCCAAGTGCAATAATATCGGGATCGCGTAGTAGCATTAACTTATGTTTACTTTCTGACATAGACTGCCAGTCACGTTAAGATTTCTGGCCACTTAGCCTTTGCAAAAAGAATTTTAGCAGATACATTACTTAAAATTAATAACATAGATTTTTGAGATGATAATTCTATTAAAGTAATAAGAAAGGCCCAAAATCTTTTGTTTTCTACAAGGTGAAAAAAAAGTACGAAGTAGGCAGATGCGAACCTGCTTCCTTTGTCCTCGTAGGTCACGACGCTATCAACGACGCTATGGTTTAAATATAGCAACCAAAGCTCCTTATATGGTACACACTGTGTAAAGACTATATCTGCAAATGTCATTATTTGATCTTAAATATGCAGCTTGCACCAAAAAGACGTGGTTTTGGTTGGTCGTCTTTGTACCATAGTAGCGGAAACGGTATGCTTTCGTAGCACCCAAGTTATAAAAACTTTGCCTACCGATATGTAGGAGGGTTGACTGAAAAGTAATGCCTCCACTTTTGTAACTCTTCAACAGTTGGCAGCATTGGTATGCGGCAGATACTGGCTTCTTCCGTAGCCTCTTCTCCACAGCTCCAGTTGGCGGGAAGCCTTAGCATTGAACTGTTGCGTTGTTACAGTGTAAAGAGTGTAAAGTATGGGACCTGCGCAGACGGTCGGTCAGTGCGATTTAAGCAACGTGCAGTCATTGAATTCTTGACAGCAGAAGGTGCCACCCCAAAGGAGATTCATCAAAGAATGAAAGCAGTTTATGGTGATTGTGTTGATGTGAGTACTGTGCGTCGTTGGGCGAGTAAGTTTAAAGGTGTTCAGGAGGGAACATCTGACCTGCGTGACAAAAAGAGAGCTAGACGTCCTGTGACAGCAACCACCGAGATTCACAAGCAAAATGTTGAAAGACTGATTTAGGACGATGGTCGTATCACTCAGAGACAAATTGCAAGCACAATGAGCATTTCACAAGAACGTTGTGGGTCACATTATTGCTTTGCTTGGCTATCGGAAGATCTGTGCACGATGGGTACCCCGGATGCTGATTCCTGAAATGAAATCACAGACTTGAAATTTGCCGGGAACTCCTCTCGCGTTACGATAGTGAAGGTGACGCCTTTCTCCATTCAATTGTGAAAGGAGACGAAACGTGGGTACACCATTACGACCCGGAGATGAAACGTCAGTCTATGGAATATCGACACAAGGACTCGCCCCAGAAAAAGAAATTGAAGACGTAGCCCTCAGCTGGAAAAATCATGACCACACTGTTGATCTCTTTGACCGTGGTACAACAATAAATTCAGTGCGTTACATCACAACGCTGCGAACTCTGAGACTGAATCTCACCACCATACGGCATCCTGCATATAATCCAGATTTAGCACCGTCTGACTTCCACCTATTCCCGATCATTAAAGGCGATCTGCGAGGACATCGTTATGCTTCTGATGAAGATGTTGAGTGAACTGTGAGACCGTGGTTGCGGAAACAGAGTGTCGACTTCTTTCGTGACGGCTTCAGAAAACTTGTTCATCGATGGCAGAAAAGTATCCAATTATCTGGTGATTATGTGGAAAAATGAAAAGCTAAATTTAGTAATTAAAGATCACATTCTAAAGATCATTTCTGCGTTTGATTTATTAAAATATTCCCCTCCAAATCCAATTAACGAAGATGGAGGGATTACTTTTCATTCACCGCTCGTTGTTTCCTGTCATTTTATTACAATACACCGTAGCTAGAACAATGCGTTTTCGAGAAATCTTCAATTTGCTGTTGATTTGAAGCAGCTTATATTCACACCTCGTGCTCTGTGAGAAAGAAACCCCAACAAATACCATATTTAACGCCATTCAGTATGGCGGCTCATATGCTCTTCATGTGACGTAAAATGATGTCGCGTCTCATTGGCCACGTTCCTGTCCCCGGGGCAAAAATCTGACTTGCCAAATTCTTTACTTCACGCGGCGTAGTGTAATACAACGTGGAATTCCACGCACTAACTTCACCAGATCCTTATCCACGTGAGTTTTCCAGTCCTGTAAGAGGACGGCTTCAGAGTGTATCATCGAAGGCATTTTGTACGGCAGTGAGGAAGCAGGTACATTTTCGAGCAAAGTGTTCCTGATCCATCATAGCTGAATTTCGTTCTCATTTCCGTTACGATCGCCGAGCGATTAGCAACCGCTGCACAATTTCTGCGGCTGTCCGGTTGTTTAATTCCTGTACCGCCATCACCCGAAAGCAGGACGACGATTGTGTGCACGTTTCCCACCTGCCACTACCAGTAGTGTTACACAGCTAGCACCTCAACGATGGTATGCTGAGCAGTTATTCGGAAGGAACATTTTGTCTGTTGCAAGTCCACAATATAACTTGGTTGAAATGCAGTTAACTGCTCGTTAACGACTGTTCTGCCAAGCCTGTAGTGTTTTACCAACCTATTATGATTCCCAAAACGACAAGAACAACGTTTTCGTGCTCAGTAAATGGGCGCTGTACTGTCCATTGCGTCGCCGCAATGAACCATTGCCTGTACTGCAGTCTATCGCTAACCGAAATGCACTGATCAGCCAGAACATTGTGATCACCGATCTACTATCGACATAGCGATAGCTACGTCGCCTGGGGACGAATGACTGCTAGTCAGAGACATGCACGGTGCATGTTACATCAGTCAGCGAACCGTCCGTGTGTAGAATGGGGACGGCACGTGATGTATCTGAGTTTGACAGAGGGCAGATTATGATGGTCCGGAGGTTCGGCATGAGCATTTCGGAAACTGCACGACTTTCCGGGTGATCGAGGTGTGCTGTGGAGTGTCTTCGACATGTGGCGAAACCAAGGTGAAACAACATCCAGACGTCATGGTGTTGGGCGGCCACCCTCATTACATGTATCGGACGGCGTAGGCTGGGAAGACGGGTAAAACAGCACAGGCAGCAAAGTGTGGCGGAACTAACATCAGACTTTGATGCTGGTTGGAGTACAATTGTTTCTGAACACACAATGCACCGCAGACTCCTAACGATGGGTCTCCGCAGCAGACGACCCATGCACGTGCCAGTGTTAACACCACTACATAGGCAACTACAACTGAAATGGATTTATGGCCATAGGCTCTGGACGTTGGCGCAGTGCCAGAGCGTTGCACGGTATGATGATTCCCGATACCTTCTTTATCATGCCGATGGGAGGGCGCGATTTCGTCTTCTTCCAGGGGAAGAGCCCCTTGATACCTGTACTGTGGAACGAAGACAAGCTTGCGGCGGCACCATTATGCTCTGGAAAACATTCATGTGGGCATCCGTGGGTCCAGTGGAGCTCGTGCAAGGCACCATGATGGCCAAAGACTATCAAAATGGCTCTGAGCACTATGCGACTTAACTTATGAGGTCATCAGTCGCCTAGAACTTAGAACTAATTAAACCTAACTAACCTAAGGACATCACACACATCCATGCCCGAGGCAGGATTCGAACCTGCGACCGTAGCGGTCGCACGGCTCCAGACTGTAGCGCCCAGAACCGCACGGCCACTCCGGCCGGCGCCAAAGACTATCGTACACTGGGTGCGGACCACGTATGCTCCTTCATGACGATCGTGTTTCCCGACGGCAGTGTCATTTTTCAACAAGATAATGCGCCATGTCACAAGGCCATGAGTGTGATGGAGTGGTTCGAGGTACACAGAGTTGCAATTGATGTGCTGGCCCCCCATCTCATCAGATCTGAACCAGATCTGAGACATCTGGGATGTGATTGAACGCGGAGTCAGAGCTCATCGCCCCCCCTCCCCCGAATTTACGGGAATTAGGTTGCTTGTACGGGCAGGTGTGGTGCCTACTCCCTCCATCGACTTAGCAGGGCTGCATTGCTTCCATGGCACGACGCGTCGCCGGTGTTATCCGTGCCAAAGGTGGACATACCGGGTATGAGATAGGTGGTTAATGTTCTTACTGATCATCAGTGTTTAAAGGTGTTCTTCCTTCAGCTTTTTCATCAGTATTTTTACATCTGTGCAAGATTCAAAGATTTTTACGAAGCTAATAACTGCGGTTTATTTTCATGAGAACTATAACAGATGGTGAAAGCACATTAAAGCTGAATGAACCACTGTTTTATTTTATTTTATTTTGTTTTACAAGTCTAGTTCAATACTACCAAATTGAGGAGCAGGTCATGGGACATGTAGGTACGTGAAAAACTAATAACAGATGAAATAAAATGTTTATGATCCCAAAAAAAGCACTCCGTTATCAGGCCACATGGGGCACACCGAGACCATTCGACCGCCGTGTCATCCTCAGCTGAAGATTTGGATAGGAGGGGCGTCCGGCCAGCACACCGCTCTCCCGGTCGTTATGATGGTTGTCTTTGACCGGAGCCGCTACTATTCGGCCGAGTAGCTCCTCAATTGGCATGAGGAGGCTTAGTGCCCCCCTGAGAAATGGCAACAGCGAATGGCGGCCCGGATGCCCATCCAAGTGCCGGCCACGCCCGACAGCGCTTAACTCCGGTGATCTGGCGGGAACCGGTGTATCCACTGCGGCAAGGCCGTTGCCTATGATCCCAAAAAAGAAGAGCCATAAGTTTATGTAAACGCAATCAACAATATAACACAGGAATCAGCTTAATTCTTCAAGGAACTCCTCGACAAAATGAGGGAACGCTTCAATTTGGATTTGAAAGCGCGTGATTTACTGCTGAGATTTTTGAATTCTTGTGGAAGCTTATTGAAAATGGGTTCAGCAGTATACTGCACACCTTTCTGCGCAAGAGCCAATGTCAGCTATACACTGTAACTTTTGCAGTGTCACTTACTCGTCACTGCTCGTCATTAGCCACCACTTTGCTAAAGATGAACAAGGTCCTGCATGCCCCGTGTGTAAAAGTGTGAACGAGGTAAGACCAGCCACTGCCTTACATCTTTCACGGCAACATCTGAGTTTCGAAAATGTAGACCATATACTGCAGACTTCATAGGCCCAAACAGATGCAAGTGTGAAGGTGCTAAACCAGGACTGCATGGGTGATGTGGTAGGACGGTCAACCAAATTTGGCAATGTGTTCCATCCTCCCAAAACAGTTAAGTGGCCTGGCGTTACCCGTCTGCAATCGGAAGTTTGTTTCCTTCTGTGGTTTGATTACGAATTCCGACAGTCAGCGTAGTCATTGCCATCTTGTAACGTTTTTCATTGGCAGTTGCTTTAGTTTGCGAGACAAACAAAAGAACGACAGCCTGCCTATCCCTGAAATCTGTGCACGTCACATTGCCCACAGATAGCTGAACTTTCTGTTTGTTGGTGAATTCTCATGTTGCCAATCTGTCGACTGTCTTCTGTGTTCCGGCTCATAAAGGTCGCATCACGTTTTGTATCAGAGATGATGGTAATGTTCAAAAAACTCACATTCAGCCTCGTATTGGTCCAGGAGGATGCTATAAAATTCAGTTTGTGTGTGTGTGTGTGTGTGTGTGTGTGTAAAAAAGCATCCGTGGGGCCCATTTCCCACTAATTTTGGGATAACGAAAGGCGCGTAATATATTGTATAACACATTACAGTCGGCATTCAGCTGTGCGTCCGACACCTTGGTGGTAATCTGCCCATGGTCACGGACAAGCTTATCAAGGCACTATTCTGTATGAGAGATGACAGCTGAACAGGGTCGACCTGGGTGTGGCTTGTCGTGAACGTCTTTCTGACCTCGAGTGCAACGCAGTTCGCACAGCCCGAGTTTACTCACACATGCTGCGACTTCTCCATACGCCTTTAGAAAATATTGATGGATCTCAGTTGGCACAATCATCATATCACAAAGTAGTGAATTTCGTTGCATTCAATCTCCATAGCTCCCATGGAGCAATCATGCAGCATATATCCTTAGAAACTGTGACACTTACTTGGTTGTTTACGCTCTTCGAAGTCAAACACAACTTTCGACCGCTCCCAACGCCTGCTATCCTCACAGCACAACGAAACCAAAAGCACATTAGCAAGAATGTTCAAAAATTACTACTACACCAAAATGAAATGGCTATGATGGCCGGCCGCGGTGGTCTCGCGGTTCTAGGCGCTCAGTCCGGAACCGCGCGACTGCTACGGTCGCAGGTTCGAATCCTGCCTCGGGCATGGATGTGTGTGATGTCCTTAGGCTAGTTAGGTTTAAGTAGTTCTAAGTTCTAGGGGACTGATGACCTCAGAAGTTAAGTCCCATAGTGCTCAGAGCCATTTGGCTATGATGCACAAAAGATAGGTGGCTTTAGTTTCCGAATGACTCCCGTACGAGTGCTATTACGCGATGACTGTTTTACACATACGAACGAAACGCATTCGTTAATTATGCGGTGATAAGTAGAGATGAAGCGACGACACTACGACAGTGTCCGCCTGTTCGCTCGCTGAAAGAAGGAACTGGTCCAATTAATTAAGCGATTGCGAGTTAAGTGATTAATAAGGCGGCGAGGCCGGGAGCAGATAATTGGCGCCGTTTGTCTGGCGCAGGAAGGTGGTCCGCCGGGGCCGCGACCGGTGGCCGGGGGCGGGGTGGCGGCGGCGGGATAACGGGGGAGGTCGGGATAACGGAACGCTGGCCGCGCCATCCACTCGTGCATCCAAATTTACTCTCATTGTCCGCCGCCGCCCCTCACAACCAGAATTTATAGAGGAAATTTTCTCCACCAAATTACGGCTGCATTTCCTTTTTCGTTCCTGTTCATCGCTAGTGTGCACGTGCTGCGCCGACATTACAGTAGCCGTGTCCTTCAGTCGACGTAACGCTGTTTCCTTAATGTAATTCTCCTTTTCACATTGCAATCTCGAGTGTTTCACGAAGCTTCAATTTGTGTTAGCTGTTTGCTGTATCAGTAAGTAATGAAGGATAACATGCGGTTGCTACGTTGTGTGTTTCTTATACTGGCTGCAGCAAAAGAGCTTTCGATATCGGTAAACGAGAATACGCAGACTGTTTTTGTAAGTTATTGTTTGGCCTCAAAGCCAACGAGGTGAGAATGAAATATTATTTTATACACAAATTTTTTAGTTTCTCTTTCAGATTTAGCATGTTGAATCCTATGTACGGTAACGGCATATTAAATACCCAAAAATATGGTGAGACGGGAAACGAAACTACTACCTTTAGTTTAGTAGGCAGCAGTGGCAGCTCGAGATTACAGAGGCCGCCTATATTAACTGTTGAGACGACCTCATTTAAAGTAAATTTTCGTCCACATCTCGTATTATTTCATACGACATCATCGGATAGAGATCATGATATAACTTTTGAAAGTAAATTTAGCCTCAGTGAGCAGATATATCACCTACCCAAACGGACTGCTAATACCTTTAAAAAAAGTCATATAATTCTTAGCCTGACAATGCTACGTTCCCCTCATGTCTAGTACCTTTTTTTTCATCAGTATTCTGTTTGGTTTGATGCGGCCCGCCACGAATTCATCTCCTGTGCAAATCTCTTCATCTCAGAGAAGCACTTGCAACCTACGTTATCAATTATTTGCTAGATGTATTCCAGTCTCTGCCTTCCTCTACAGTTTTTGTCCGGTACAGCTCCCTCTAGTACCATGGAAGTCATTCCCTCATGTCTCCAAAGATGTCCTATCATCCTGTCCCTTCCTCTTATCAGTGTTTTCCACATGTTCCCCTCCTCTCCGATTCTGCGCAGAACTTCCTCATTCCTTACCTTAACAGTCCACCTAATTTTCAACATTCGTCTGTAGCACCACATCTCAGATGCTTCGATTATCTTCTGTTCCGGTTTTCCGACAGTCCATGCTTCACTACCATACAATGCTGTACTTCAGACATACATTCTCAGAAATTTCTTCCTCAAATTAAGACCGATATTTGATATTAGTAGACTTATCTTGGCCAAGAATGCCCTTTTTGCCATAGCGAGTCTGCTTTTGATGTCCTCCTTGCTCCGTCCGTTATTGGTTATTTTACTGCCTAGGCAGCAGAATTCCTTAACTTTGTCTACTTAGTGACCATCAATCGCCGGCCGGAGTGGCCGAGCGGTTCTAGGCGCTACAGTCTCGAGCCGCGCGACCGCTACGGTCGCAGGTTCGAATCCTGCCTCGGGCATGGATGTGTGTGATGTCCTTAGGTTAGTTAGGTTTAAGTAGTTCTAAGTTCTAGAGGACTGATGACCTCAGCAGTTAAGTCCCATAGTGCTCAGAGCCATTTGAACCATTTTTGACCATCAATCCTGATGTTAAGTTTCTCGCTGTTCTCATTTCTACTACTTCTCATTACCTTCGTCTTTCTTCGATTTACTCTCAACCCATACTCTGTACTCATTAGACTGTTCATTCCGTTCAGCAGATCATGTAATTCTTCTTCACTTTCACACAAGATAGCAATGTCATCAGCGAATCTTAAGGATATCCTTTCACTTTCAATTTTAATTCCACTCCTGAACTTTTCTTTTATTTCCATCACTGCTTCCTCGATGTACAGATTGAACAGTAGGGGCGAAACGCTACTACCTTGTTTTACACCCTTTTTAATACGAGCATTTCGTTCTTGGTCATCCATTCGTATTATTCCCTCGTGGCTGTTGTACATATTGTATATGATCCATCTCTCCCTATAGCTTACCGCTACTATTTTTCAGAATTTCGAACATCTTGCACCATTTGACATCGCCGAAAGCTTTTTTCCAGGTCGACAAATCCTTGTACGTGTCTTGATTTTTCTTTAGTTTAGTACCTAATATTGGTAAATAGAAGCACACGTTTTCGCCCGTGAGCAGTGAGTTGGGTGCCGTTTAGATACTTTGAGGGAATCCGTTTCATTGAGAGAGGCAAGGTGAGACTTTATCTCGACTATGAGTTAATCTCGTGAGCCAACATTTAAACAGCCTCTTACTTTCTCCGTATTAGAATGACTTCTGAAAATGTCGTTCGCAGTTAGTGGCGCCATCATGCTGCAAACTGATGATGGAATTTTAGATAGCTACCATTATTAAATAAAAACTCGGCATGTCATCACGTCGCGTTGTTGTAATTAAATATCCTGAACATTTTAGAGGCGGCCGTTGTGGCGGGGCGGTTCTAGGCGCTTCAGTCCGGAACCGCGCTGCTGCTACAGTCGCAGGTTCGAATCCTGCCTCGGGCATGGATGTGTGTGATGTCCTTAGGTTAGTTAGTTTTAAGTAGTTCTAAGTCTAGGGGACTGATGACCTCAGATGTTAAGTCCCCTAGTGCTCAGAGTCATTTGAACTACACACACACACACACACACACACACACACACACACACACTTTCGCATAAAACTAATCAATTTCAGGCATAGCCATAACATTTTAGAAATCGCAATTTTTGCGTAAATATTTTGTCTACATTAAGTTGTATATGGTTGCAGATGACAAACTGTAAAGAAAAACAGACACTGTAAAAAGTAATACAGCAAGAAAACCACACCATGTGGTAAGAAGGTATGATTACATAATTTTATGTGCTCTTCAAAAAATCTGTGATTACGATTTAAAAACTAGTATTTACATATATATAAACAGTAGAGAACATTCCTTGTGTTTAACAGCCATAAAATAAAAAACCCAGTGATGATGCTGCAACTGCAGTGAAACATGTCTGGGACAAAAAACAAAATTGTGTTTTGCTGAAGGCGGACGCCACCCAAAAACACAGGTATTGTCAAAGCAAACACAGGCAAATGAGCTTCAACCTCAAGATGATTAACTCTGCGCCATGCGAAAAACCTCCTGATTCAGACAGCTCTATAAGGCACTGCTGGAGAAAATACTGGACTGTTGGGCTGGTGGATAAGTTTGTAGCGTTTTTCCATAAGTTTAATAACGCAACAGATACGCGTGACAGAGATTTTAGTCATCGCAATATCTTCCCCTTCACTATTTACAAGTCTGCCAACACTGGGGTAACTTTTCGATTCTGCGATTGTAAAAATCACGTGGTTTTCAGGCGAAGAGCTCGTCGAACCATGTTCGTAGCGCATTTCCATCCGGGGAGGAAATCTGTTGAAGGTTGTTCGATAAAGATTGGAAGAGGTGAAAATCTTAGGACGCAAAATCGGGTGAATAAGGTGGGTTCGGAATGACTTCCTAACCCAACTGCTGTATAGTGTTTTTTGTCAGTCTGGCAGAATACGGGCGTGCGTTATCGTGGAGTACCATCGCCTCACACAGTCTTCCTGGTCGTTGTTCCTGAATTGCGTCTGCAAGACGTGTCAGTTGTTGGCAATAAATGTCAGCAGTGATGGTTACACCTGGGGGAAGCAATTCGTAGTACACCACACCGTCACTGTTCCACCAGATGCATACCATAATATTTTCTGGATGCGCGCAGGTCTGGGTGCCGGGAGTCGCTGCTTTGTTTGGGCTGCTGTTTTTACTGATGTTAGCATAAAGACACCATTTGTCGTCGCCAATAACGATACGAAGTAGGAATGATCGGTGTTCTTCACGAGCCAATTGACGACGAGCCAGCAGAGATGCACGTATGGCCACCCTCTTAATTTTTGTGATTTTGGCGTAAAGCTGGCGGTTCCCATACACCCGATTTTTGGACCATCCCCATTGCACGCAAATACCGTGCGATGCTGAAACAATTACAGTTCATCACATTTGCCAGTTACCGAGTACACAGATGTGGATTATTGGGAGTAATAAGTTTAAATGATCTACATTAAACCCAGAAGTTCTTCCTGAACATGGAGAAGCACCAATGTCAAAGCGATTTTCGTTAAAACGACAAAAAACCCATTTTCTAGCTTTGTTCTGTCATATGTTTCTGGCTGGCGTGCCGCTGTGGCCGAGCGGTTCTAGGCGCGTCAGTCCGTAACCGCGCTGCTGCTACGCTCGCAGGTTCGAATCCTGCCTCGGGCATGGGTGTGTGTGATATCATTAGAGGGCCATAGACACGGGTTCACAGGTAGATGCCGTGTTTCTTGACTTCCTCAAGGCGTTCGATACAGTTCCCCACATTCGTTTAATGAACAAAGTAAGAGCATATGGACTATCAGACCAATTGTGTGATTGAATTGAAGAGTTCCTAGATAACAGAACGCAGCATGTCATTCTCAATGGAGAGAAGTCTTCCGAAGTATGAGTGATTTCAGGTGTGCCGCAGGGGAGTGTCGTAAGACCGTTGCTATTCACAATATACATAAATGACCTTGTGGATGACATCGGAAGTTCACTGAGGCTTTTTGCAGGTGATGCTGAGGTGTATCGAGAGGTTGTAACAATGGAAAATTGTACTGAAATGCAGGAGGATCTGCAGCGAATTGACGCATGGTGCAGGGAATGGCAATTGAATCTCAATGTAGACAAGTGTAATGTGCTGCGAATACATAGAAAGATAGATCCCTTATCATTTAGCTACAAAATAGCAGGTCAGCAACTGGAAGCAGTTAATTCCATAAATTATCTGGGAGTACGCATTAGGAGTGATTTAAAATGGAATGATCATATAAAGTTGATCGTCGGTAAAGCAGATGCCAGACTGAGATTCATTGGAAGAATCCTAAGGAAATGCAATCCGAAAACAAAGGAAGTAGGTTACAGTACGCTTGTTCGCCCACTGCTTGAATACTGCTCAGCAGTGTGTGGGATTCGTACCAGATGGGGTTGATAGAAGAGATAGAGAAGATCCAACGGAGAGCAGCGCGCTTCGTTACAGGATCATTTAGTAATCGCGAAAGCGTTACGGAGATGATAGATAAATTCCAGTGGAAGACTCTGCAGGAGAGACGCTCAGTAGCTCGGTACGGGCTTTTGTTGAAGTTTCGAGAACATACCTTCACCGAGGAGTCAAGCAGTATATTGCTCCCTCGTACGTATATCTCGCGAAGAGACCGTGAGGATAAAATCAGAGAGATTAGAGCACACACAGAGGCATACCGACAATCTTTCTTTCCACGAACAATACGAGACTGGAATGGAAGGGAGAGCCGATAGAGGTACTAAAAGTACCCACCGCCACACACCGTCAGGTGGCTTGCGGAGTATGGATGTAGATGTAGATGTAGATTAGGTTAGTTAGGTTTAAGTAGTTCTAAGTCTAGGGCACTGATTACCTCAAATGTTAAGTCCCGTAGTGCTCAGAGCCAGTTGAACGATTTTTGTTTCTGGCTGCCTCCGCTGCTGTCACTCCTCCAGTGAATTTAAACAGAAGAATATGTCGAAATTTTTCCTATTTCTCCACTAAGCACTCCATTTTGTAGTGTCCACAGCTCGCCTCGCTATATCCAAATTACAAAATGAGAATATGTAAACTACAATAGCAACAGTGAAGTACAAATAAACAATGACAATCGGTAAGTGAACGCATATCAACCGGAATATCAACATGCGAAACAAAAATGCTACCATCTTATGCACGAACCTAAAATAACTGAAAACTGATCATTTCTCATCGTCGTATACGGGGCTACGGGCGCATATTTTCCTAGAAATGAACGATACTCGAAACTTTTTTCAAATGGCTCTGAGCACTATGGGACTTAACTGGAGTGGTCATCAGTACCCTAGAACTTAGAACTTCTTAAACCTAACGAAGCTAGGACCTCACACACATTCATGCCCGAGGCAGGATTCGAACCTGCGACCGTAGCGGTCTCGCGATTCCAGACTGTAGCGCCACTCTGGCCGGAGAAACATTTTTTCGGCTGCCGCTTGTGTATTGTTAAAAGGAAATAGATAAAAGGTCCGATTATGATAAGGTGGGTCTCAACGTTACACAAAACTGATATTGAAAGAAACAAAATTTTGAGTTTGCGCCGTGCTTCGGCACTCTAAACACTTCTTAAATGAAGTTCGATATACGATGATACCAACTGCCGAAACGTGTGGATTGAAATAAAAATATTTTTGATTGTCTCGCATACCTGATGGCTAGTTTTAGATGAGGGCCAAAATGTAAACTTAGGCGTTAAAAAAAGTATGGAGACGTACGTAATCTCTGTGTAAAATTCGTATTATTTCAGTCACAATCACGCTTCTCGGTGGTACAGTCTTCTCAAGAGTAGGCGTGTTTTGCTGTGAGTGGGCGAGTGCAGCAGCGGTGCTACCTGACCGCCATCCCTAGGAGCGGCAGGGCGGAAGCTTTTACATAAGGCGGCGGCGTGGCGCATTTCCGGCGCGGCAGAGCGTCGCCGTTGGCATGCGGTGCCCGGCGCGGCCGGCGCGAGCGAGGCCCGCATCGCGATGAACGGCCGCCTGATTGGCCCGGCGATCGCCCTCCTCTTGTTAGCGCGCCTTCCTGCCTGCCGCGATCGCCTTTTGTTCTGCTCGGACGTGCCCGAAATCGTTCCGGGGCCGCGTCAGAGCGGAGCGCGACAAATGTCTTTTTGCTCGCCGGTGCAGGAAAAAAGAAAGACAATGCGGCCAGCTCATACGGCCGCGCCTGCTCTCGCTTCTTCGCGTGAAATGCGAGTAGGTTCCTTTTAAATGCGGAATGACTAATTACGACAGACGTGCCGTGGACTATTCTCATTTTCCGATGTTCATGAAAAATGCGAAGGGCGTTCAATAAGTAACGCAACATCTTTTTTCTGAGCCTCTTTCGACTGAAAAAAATGCAGAGTTTGTTATGGAACGTCGTGGAATGTTCCCGCTTCAGCCGCTGTAGTTTCATGAAGATCCGATATGTGGCAGCACCGTACTACGTAGCCTTCAAATAAAATGGCGTCTGTAACGGAGATGCGTTCCAAGCAGAGAGCTGCCATTGAGTTTCTTTTGGCGGAAAACCAAAGCATCGCAAATATTCATAGGCGCTTGCAGAATGTACGGAGACCTGGCAGTGAACAATAGCACGGTGAGTCGTTGGGCGAAGTTTCTGTCTTATCGCAACGAGATCGCGCAATCGTGTACCATCTCCAGCGTACCGGCCGAGCCCACGCAGCTGTGACTCCATTAGTGCTGGAACACGCGAACACTCTCATTCGAGGTGGTACAAACGAACTGGTCCTTCTCCCCCATGACAATGCAAGTCCTCACACAAGCCTGCGCAGCCGAGAGGAGCTCACTAAACTTCATCGGGCGCGCACAGTTGGCCGTGCGGTCTAACGCACGGCTTTCCGGGCGGAAGGAACGCCTGGTCCCCGGCACGAATCCACCCGGCGGATTTGTGTCGAGGTCCGGTGAACCGGCCAGTCTGTGGATGGTTTTTAGACGGTTTTCCATCTGCCTCGGCGAATGCGGGCTGGTTCCCCTTATTCCGACTCAGTTACACTACGTCGGCGATTGCTGCGCAAACAAGTTCTCCACGTACGCGTACACCACCATTACGCTACCACGCAAACATAGGGGTTACACTCGTCTGCCGGCCGGAGTGGCCGAGCGGTTCTAGGCGCTTCAGTCTGGAACCGCGCGACCGCTACAGTCGCAGGTTCGAATCCTGCCTCGGGCATGGATGTGTGTGATGTCCTTAGATTAGTTAGGTTTAAATAGTTCTAAGTTCTAGGGGACTGATGACCACTCCAGTTAAGTCTCATAGTGCTCAGAGCCATTTGAACCATTTTGAACACTCGTCTGGTGTGAGACGTTCCCTGGGGGGTCCACCGGGGGCCGAACCGCACAATAACCCTGGGTTCGGTGTGGGGTGGTGGAGGGGTGAAGTGGACAGCAGTAGTTGTCGTGGGGTTGCGGACCACTGCGGCTGCGGCGGGGACGGAGCGTCTGCGTCGTTTGTAGGTCCCCGGTTAACATACAATGCAATACATACACACTTCATTGGATTGTTCTTCCTCATGCGAACTATGGCACATATCTCGCACCTTTCGACTTCCATCTGTTTGCCCCACGAAGGATGCACTCCTCGGGAAGCAGTATGTGGGTATGTGGATGATAGGGAGGTTATTGATCTAGCAAGACGTTGGCTCCGAAGTCGACCTGTAGAGTGGTACCATGCGACTGTACAGACCGTTCCTGTAAGATGCCGCAAGGTCGTCGCATTGAACGGTGATGATGTTGGAAAAAGGCGTTTTGTAGCGAAAAGAGTGGAAAATAATATGGTGTATTGGAATCCTGAATGAAACGAACCGGCTTTCAGAAAAAACTGTGTTGCATTACTTATTGATCGCTCCTCGGCACTACTCTTCTCGAGAAGGCAAAGATCTACAGTATAGAAGCCACCGTGTTTGGTCACCACCTCGCAGCTTGCGCATCTCCAGCAGATGAGAAATGACAGACATCCTAGACAAATGTTGTGTACTGAATCGAACACGCTTAAAAATGCCCCGTGGTGCTGCTCTGAAGCGCTATAAGGATAAGAAGAAATGAGCGAGTCTAAACTTACCTGAGTAGTTCCTGTGTCTTAATGTAAGATCGTAATCGCTGGTCAACAACTACTTCAGCTGCTATTTTACGTTTTGTGCAGGAACGTCGGAAATTGCAAAATGAGAAACTCCAGAGGGGAAGTTTCATCATCCCAGACAGGTCCCTGCACTATATACAATCTATGTGGCCGCATGTTATGCCAGGATTAGTTTGCTTAGCCGTCAAATGCATCTGCACATTTGAATTGCCATGTTTTACTAAGTAGATAAAAAATAGTTTATTAAATCTTGTATGTCTACAGATATGAAGAGAAGTCCACTGCTCTCTTCTTTTTGTATGTGTGGGCTACTCTGAGGAAGTATTGTAGAGATTTTCATTCGGTCTTGGTATTCCCGGGACCGATATCATGCAGTTATATCGAAAACAGGCAAAACTCATTAAAATTCTCGATTCACAGGATTTGAGAAATAATATATGGTTTCTTATTTTTATTGATTATTCTGTGTTAACAATTTTTTCTTCGTGCTTTATTTTCATGAAGTAAAATGAATGTCTTACAAAGAGCAACAGGTGTACGGTTTCTCATTTGCGCCGTAATGAGCAGGTAGAAACCAACCTTCACCGAGATAATGATTTAGTTATACCCCTGAGCTAATAGTCTATATTGCATGAGACAGAACTAACTTAATTCTGCATCAGGTTGCCATGTCGAAAACAGCTAGGATACAAAATAATTATCTTTGTTGCTACATAAATGTTCCAAGTTCCTTGGTTTTTTCGCACGAAAGATCATTTCGTTCCATGATAACTGCAATTGTTGAAACACAAGTAACTCTTTTATATTAAGCGATGTTTAAGGAAGAATGTGAACGGCGCAAGAAGGAAAATTACTTCGATATTTAATATCTTAATCGTCTTAAAACGAAGGTTCCATGTGAGTAATGCAATTTTGTCACATATCATACACGTTGTACATTGTATGTGATTATAACCATACAATCGTTCACCTGGAACAATAACAATTTTAGCGTAATCTGTAGCTTCCATGCATTTCTGGACCTACTGATAGAGACATTCATCGTAGATATTAGCTTTGGAGGTAGCACTCAACATTCTTTTCATCTAGTGCCGGAATTGGTATGAAGATTTCCTCTAAATGAAGACGAGACTAAAGGAAATTGGTTTGGCAGTCGCAATGTCCAGGAAAGACTATGACCATCGTAAGGGGCGTGTTAGCTAACGGCAAAAGTGTGTGTGTGCGTAGACATTATTTTGCTGGAAGTAGACATTTTCCTGATGTTAAAGTAACGCGAGTGGAGTGGGTTGGTTAATGTTATGTAATACACTAATCAGGCAGAACGTTATAACCACCTAGCTAATAGCCGGTATGTCCACCTTTCGCATGGGTAACAGTGGTGACGCGTCATGGCATGGAAGCAATGAAGCCTTGGTAGGTCGCTGGCGGGAGTTGGCACCATATCTGCACACACAACTCACCTAATTTCGAAATTTTGGAGAAGGGGCGATGAGATTTCACGCCAAGTTCAATTACATCCCAGATATATCCCACTGGTGTCAGATCTGGTATGTTGGGGGGGCTAGAACATCAATTGGACCTCACCACTGTGTTCCACGAACTCCATTGCACTTCTGGTGTTGTGATATGGCGCATTATATTGTTAAAAAATGCCACTGCCATCGGGAAACATGATCGTCCTAAAGAGGTGTGCGTGACCTGCAACCTTGGCCATCATAGTGCCTTGCACGAGCTCCACTGGACCAGTGGATTCCCTCGTGAATGTTCCCCAGAGCATAATGGAGCCGCCGCCATCTTGTCTCCGTCCCACAGTACAGGTGTCATAGAGATGTTCCCCTGGAAGACGAAGGATTTGAACCCTCCGTTCGGCTTGATGAAGAAAGTATCGGCATTCATCAGCCATGCAACGCTCTGCTATTGCACCAACGTCCAGCAACTATGATCACGTGCCCATTTCAATGTTAATTGCCGATGTCGTTATGTTAACATTGGCACTTGCATGGCTCGTCGGCTACAGACGCCCATCTTTAGAAGTGTTCGGTGCACTGTGTGTTCAGACACACTTGTACTCTGCTCAGCATCAAAGTCTCCATGTTAGTTCCTTGACAGTTCACCGCCTGTACTGTTTTACCAGTCTCCGAAGCCTCTCTCCCTTGTTTCGCTACGTGTTGAAGACACTCACCACAGCACTCCTCGAACAGTCTACAAGTTGTGCGTTTCCGAAATGGTCGTGCCGAGCCTCGGGGCCGACACAATCTGCCCTCGGTCAAACTCAGATGGGTCACGCACTTTTCCCATTCTATACACGGACAGCACGTTCACTGTTACTACGTGCACATTGCGTGTGTATGACCAGCAGTCTTTCCATGCCAGGTGACGCTGCTTTCGCCTGGACGGTTTTATATCGATAGTAGGTCGGTGGTGATAATGTCCTGGCTGATCAGTGTACGCACCTTGTACTACTGAGTGTATCTTCTTCAAGAAGCAGAGGTAAGATTATTGTGAGCGATGACTTGGCACACCACAATGCTGTGAATTGAACCTGAGATATTCTGCTGATTCTGTTCTGACCTAGTTGCACTCGCAAACGACCAACACCACAAACAAGACAGAACCTGATCTCGCGACTTGACGCGCTTTAACATACTTGATCCCTCCAGCTACATGTTTTCGTAAAGCAACGGAGACGGGCTACACAATAATGACAAACCCCCGCAATTAGCATAATCTGTTCGTAGCCCAACTTCCAACAACTTGGTTCTGATACTCCTAGCGGACACTTAAACAGTCACCGTTGGTCCCAGTGTTACGTGCGGTTACCGCAATATGAAGAATGGCAGCTTGTGTGATGCGGTATTCATTGGTATGCATATGCAACATTTTATAAACAGAGTATTAAAATACAAGGCCTATTTCTTATTTTAATTTACATCATCAAGACAGAACCATTGTAATGGGCAAAATTGAGACTGTAAATGTGTGTATTTGTTGACTAAAATTCATTGTTCAGCATGACAGGGCAGATTGAGTCGAATACTCAGTACGGCGATGTGATGATTAGTTTAACATCGTGCAAGAAAGTTACGCGTAGTTTCTCTGCCAGGACACCCTGGGAAAGGACGTGGCCACCATGTGTCCAGAAGTGATGATGTTCATTTTTTTTTTCTTCACTTGGTCGTCTTAGAAAATGAATTGTTTGTGCTATAAAAGATGTCACCACGAGCAGCAGACTTTGGGCACGTTGTGACATGAAGGAAAGTGCAATGTAGAAAGAAATATAAACGCGACAAAAGCGCTTGGAGTCTATACAGCACTTCACGCACGTGATAGGAGGAGAGAACGAAGCCGATGCTCCACGAAGGGAATCGCCTTTGTCTGAATTTCCCAATACGGTATCGCCGCTCCAGACTGCCAACCTAGGCTGGGAAGAGAACTGAACGCAGCTGTAGCCTGTTGCTGTTAATAATATCACTGCTCGTGTTTCAGAACGGGCAGATCATTTTTTCCACAGTTTCTGATAGGCGAGTTACGGTCGCTGAATTGCCCGTGTTAAATTGGGTGCAGCGTGGCCGGAGATAGTATTTCTTTTTTTCTTATGGGTCTTGCATCTAAATCGACCTGGGATCAGCTAAGTGAGAGAATCCGTCGATGAGGCCATAAGAACTCTCTTCTCTAGAAACAGTCTTTTCAGTAACCTTAGCGTCAGTAACTGAAACCCTACTGTGATCATGTGCTAACGTGTAGCACGCTTGAAAGGTCAAGAAAAATAAATTGCAAAGCTTAATTTTTAGGAAGATTAGTTGCATCAAGTAAGTGCAATTTTACGTGCTAAACTTGAACGACGGTTCACCTTTTTGGCGCTGTCTTCTTTGTCGGCATTTGACTACTGAGAGACGCAACCGCCATTACAATCTTCCGCCTGTACCTGCGTAGTCAAGATAATCGTGATTGACACCTCACGTCCTACGTGTTGGACAGTTCTTTGTAAGGACCACCCAGTGTCCCTGACACCTGTAATAAAATATTGCTGACTCAGTTACCTGCGTGCACTGCAATCGCTTAATACGCGATGGCATGCGCGTAGTGATCGCAACAAGAGACCACTGTTCCGCGAACTAAATTACAGTTGAAACTTTCTGGCAGATTAAAACTGTGTGCCGGACCGAGACTCGAACTCGGGACCTTTGCCTTTCGCGGGCAAGTGCTCTACCACAGAGCACAAATCTGCCACAAAGTTTCATATCAGCGCACACTCCGCTGCAGAGTGAAAATCTCATTCTAAATTAAAGTTGTTGTGCAATCACATTTTCATGCTCAGTACGTAGTTTCCTTCTGCATCTGGGACACTATGCTTTGAGTAATACGAGGGCGTGTTGCAGCGCAATGTCCTCGAATTTTTTATGTGAAAGTTCTTAAAGCTTTTCAAATAAAGCAAACTTTTTAAGATTCTGCAACTTTATTTTCTGCCGCTAGAGGGCTCCGGATTGTTGCGTTTAAAATGGCGGTGTGTAATGTATGTATGTCAGCGCAGCGTGCTGTAATCGAGTTCGAATTAGAAGAGTTCATCCACACATTGGCCACCCTCTCCTTCAGCATGACAATTCCAGGCCACACACGAACTCTGCGAGATCTGCAACAATCCGACGCCTTGGGTTCACTGTTTTCGAACGTCCTCCATACGATCCAGACTTGGCCTCATCCGTTATTCATCTGTTTCTAAAATTTATAAAACACCTTCGAGGACTTTCCATTGATAGTGATGAAGTGGTGCGAGCAGAAGTGAGGTTGTGGCTCACTCAAGACGGTCAGATATTTCTACAACGACTGTATCAACAACATTTCTACATCAACAAACTGGTCGCTCGTTGGGAGGAATATATTCATCCCCACGGTGACTATGTTGAGAAATAAATATGTAGACACGAAGAATAAAGATAAAGAATGTACGAGTAAATCAAGTTTCTTTTATTTGTAAAGCTTTAAGGGTTTGCACATAAAAATTTCGGAATCATTACTTCTCAGTACGCCCCCGTAGCTTGTATTGCCCTCTTACCAGAGTCTATGTTAATGAACTGTTTCTGTGTCCCATATTTAGAGGTGATTATGTGTCGGTTTCCACTAGCGCTTCATGGAGGAGGCTGTGATTTTCAGGGTAGAGATCCGAGCAGAAGAAATCTTGATTGATTCACTTCGGTGCCATTCTTCCGCAGCCACACAGCAATGAGCCGGACTAAGTGAGGCTGGAGGGTCCGGCGCACATTAGCAGTGGGGGAGGCGACTAACCTTTCTCTGATGGCTGACATTTAAATGTTGCAATCGATGTCGCCGCCACCGCGCTACGCGCCTGCCGCATTGTTGCTGCCTCGCAGCTTGCGTCACCTTTCTCTCAGCCGGCGTATCGCCAGCTAGAAATTTGCTGTCAGTACTCTCAGTTTTTCCACGGAGATTTTCTGCTTATCGGAATCGCGCTGCTCTCCTAGAGTTCGGGACTGATGATAGGCTGTTGGCAGGTTTTGGTGACGCCGAAGTAGTGAAATATAGCATCAAACGTGTGGTGTTATTTTAAAAAAAGTTGTACGATATGTAATGGAGAACTGTTTAAAGTGGTCCGTTTCGAAGTGCTTACAATTGGTGGGACATTAAACCTTCGTGTTTAGTCTCTCTGTTTTTTCCGCTGCTGGAAGAGAATGACCGAAGTTTGTGATGAGCTGCGATTCATACTAATTCACGGAAACAGAGTGAAATGAGCGTAGTAATGACGACACTAAACTCTTATTCGAAAGACGCGAGGCTCAGATTCCAATCCGACATTCTGATTTAAATCTTCAGTATCATTTGACGCGAATGTCGGGATGGTACTTAAACAAATCTACAGCGAATTTCCTTCACTGTCTTTCTCTGTTCGAAGCTTATGCACCGTCTCTACCGTGATGATGATTGGACATGAAACTAAAATCTTTCTCCCTTCATTAATGGTAAGTGCCATTGCAGAGTGTACTCGAACGCTTTTCCGTGTGGTCCCTTGTATCTCGCATCTGTTTCACCAAAAGAATCATTTACCAACTACATAGTTGATTCCCATTTGCTCTCAGGCCGAATAGCAGAGCTCCGTTTGAAGTACCATGCGCCAATGATGACAAGGCACATCGCTGCTGTGTTCAGCATGAGGACTGCCAATAACATTTCGATTACGATTGTACCTGCAATAAGATAGGTCATATAGAATTTGCTGCATACAGATTTTGCGAACTAAACGTGAGAATTTACTAGCTTAAATTTATAGTCGTCCATAGGCCTTGTCGCAGTGGTGACTTGGGTTCCCGTTAGGTCAGCGAAATTACGCGCTGTCGGACTTAGCCAGCACTTGGATGGTGTGACCATTCGTATCTGATGAGAGCTGTTGGCAAGCGCAGTGCGCTCAACCCTAGTGAGGCCGATTGAGGAGCTTCTTGATCGAGAAATAGCGGCTCCGGTTACGAAAACTGACGACGGCCGAAAGAACGGTGTGCTGACCACATGTTCCTCCATATCAGCATCCAGTGACATCTGTCGTCTGAGTATGACACGGCGATCGGTCGGTACCTTTGTGCCTTCCGAGACCTGTTCAGACGGAGAGAGAAATTTGTAGTTGATTCAGTGGTCCCGCCTCTTCTGTGTTTTACGTAGTCATATTTCTCAGAAGTTAAACAGAGTTCCCCCAATGAGACTTCTGTCGGTTTTTACCCTTTACGTTCCATCGGACCACACATGTTGATCTTTGTTCATTATTTTTCTTTCTCCGTAAATAGGTTTATTATTCTGCATTATAGACTAATGCTCCGCGTGTGTGAATCTTCTAGATCTTAGTTTTAAAATCATGACGCAGCGCCTTGCAAGGTACGATTCGTGTTTTAGTTTAGAATTAGTCGTATGCACAAAATGGTCACTTCTAAAAGTCGAAAAAGTATATAAATAATTATTGTGCCTAAATATTAACTGAGAATTTCTGTGTTTTTTTTCTAACGTTCGCTGACTACTCTAGGTGTTGACAATTATTTCAGATTTGTATAAATTTTGTTCGTTACTATGACATAACCTATTCCCTGAAGGTCCTCGTACGTGGGCCTCAGGTCATAATGCACATTTGATAATTTAAATTTGGTCTTCGATAATGGAATACTGAAATTACTGTTATTTCTACACTCTACAGCAATGCATGAAATATTAAGCTGAGGAGCAATTACAAACTTTTTTTATGATAGCAGTGCTGAATTATCTGATTGGGAAGGTTATGAATTCTCGTTTTTGACTGAAGATTTTCCTGCTGAGCTTGATGAAACTAATTGGTAAACAAAAAGTACTTAAGATGTGCCAATAGCTAGGAGAAGGGCGTGTCCTTGGACAGTGAATTCGTAGGACAGCGAAAGTGTAGATAATGTAGAAAATATACTTAAAAAGCCAGGGAGATCTGTGTTGCAGCTAGTTTAAAATGTTGGCCAACTACCAAAATTTGCTGAGGCAAGGAATCCCTCAAAATGCACGAAAGATAAAACGCAAGATAAGAGACATGTGCATGAAATGTGGAATGCATTTATGTACTGTGAAAAGGAATTGTTTTGAAGATTATGATAAAGCGTACCATATGATCCATTTACGACAGTAGCAAATTATTACTACCAGAAATTATTGTATGATTTGTATTTTCTTGCATTTATGAAGTTGTCCTAGAGCATGATCAAAAACCTGTATTGGAAATTGAGTGTTTCAAAAATATTGACGTTGAGAATCCTATTTTCTGTGTGCATTAGCGTATACAGTGTACTGTTTCCAATGAAATGTACATATTATTGACTAAAATGTTTTTATTGAAGAAAATAGGAAGAAGACGTGTACGTTTTCACGATAAGTGAGGCCAAAGGTTCACATATATGGACCTCCATTCATGCTTTGGTGAACCATTAAAAATATCATTTGCATTTTTGTTTTGCTTGGTTATTAGTTTGCTGTAAAATATGAAAAGGAATACCCCCTGTTTATTTTTTGTATCTGAGGAGAGAAGAGATCAAAATAATGAAAGAAACCTCAAAACGTAGCCAAACGGTACTATTTCATGTGTCCAGAGAATTTGAAGTTAGAAGCGGGGCTGTCTTGGTGAAGAAGGTAACAAACAACATCAGATATGGTTATTTACCGGATATCTGTATTGTAATGTAGAAAAAAGTAATTAAGAGAGAGAGAGAGAGAGAGAGAGAGAGAGAGAGATCTGATAGTTGGTACGGCCGTTTCAGTTAATTACATAGTTTAAAGAGAAGAATGAAATTTCTCTTGAATTTCAGTATCGTTCTTCCATTCTGGTTCCTGTGACATCCTGTCCCATAAGTGCACAGAATATTCGTAATGAAAGACACGGAACAATCGTACGCTCTGAGAATGGCACACAGCCCACACGGAATTAACGAGTGGATGCCGTGGGGTCGAAAACGCAGAGCACTTTCTTTTGTGAATGTGGAACTGGGCTCGTAACGGTCGAGAGTTTATCGTAACGGTAAGTAATGACTTACATGGTATCTGTCCGATGTGTTTGTGAAAGAAATGATTTGCCCTAGGTGTTACGAAAGTGCCTTCGGCGTATTCACGTACTAGTCCAGTCCTCTAGAGCAGAGTAGGGGAATATCGCTGTCTGGCAGTTGGGCCCAGCATTTTGCTCCTGCTGCTAGCATATGTTGAGGAGGGATCCTAATTTATTGGCAGTTTCGCATGGCCCGCCGATTCTACGACTAACATATTTCCCTTCTCCACTGTCAGCCCCAACTCAGTCAGTATTTCGACATGTGCTGGTAACTGAACTATAAATGGATACAGAACTCGTTAAACGTTGTTAGAGTACAGGCGTATATGGTGATAGTTTGACATCTGCAACGCCATTAATAATACGCAGGCCACTTATAGCGTGCGTTTGTTATAGTATTCCCACTGGATATATGGCATCTGCATCATGGTTTTACAGTCTACCACGGGTTTGGTTTCCTTAGAACGTTGCGCTTTCTTCCGAAGATTTCGGTCTAAGATATTTGAGCATGTCCATCGGATTGTAACTCCCTGTTACAAGCAGCGGCGCACTCTTTAATTCCTCCGTTTCCTTTTATCTAATTCAATCTGACGTGTATGCCAAAGACTCGATCAGTGTTCAAATATGTAAGTGCTCTCTTGCAGATTTGGATTACACCATCATCGAATTTTCCAAATTAAAGTCGCTAATATTCCTCTCTTCACATTGATTCGGAACATTACAACTACTTTTCTTTTCGAAGTGGGTATCTAGTGGCATACCACTGATGCTGTTCCCAAAAACTATAAGGTTTTCTTTCAACTCATGCCGTTCATGTTGGACTTACCGGCATTTACGCCAAGTCGTCAACCGTAGCAACTGCACATTCTGTCTGGATCTCTCTCTCTCTCTCTCTCTCTCTCTCTCTCTCTTTCTTTCCTTCTTCAGACATTCAAACGCAAAATTTAATACAGGAAGCACAACCACGTTAAAATTTTTTTCTGTCTTTAGAATTACGTATTATAGTTGATATTCTTATTTTTCATTTCGCATTCTATATCTTACGTGACGTCTGCAGCCAATGTAGAACCCAGTAACAGCACATATAAAACCTTTTAGGTTTACAACTTTGCATCCGCCGTTTCTTCAACAAGTTCGAGGCTTTATTGTAAAAACTTATAAAAAATTTGCAATTCGAAGTATTTCTCATCGAAGGCCCTTCCTCCCACCTTTCGAGGATCACACGAATCACACGGCGGAAGGACTGGGCGTCTTTTGAGGTGATTCATGAATCGATCCAGTTTTGCACTTGTTCACATGAAAGGACGTGCTGCTCGGCCAGGCCGTGTGCCATTGGTCGAAAAATGTGGTAGTCGGAGGGAGCAATGTCTGGAGAATACGGCGGGTGGGCTAGGATCCATTTAAACGTTTCCAAGTATGTTTTGACTGGTTTTGCTACATGGAGTCGAGCATGTGACCTTTTCATGCCTATCGCCGTATTGTGGCAGTTTGCCTTTCAGTGCTCTGCTCAAACGCATTAATTGCATTCGATAAAGAACTCCTGTGATTCTTTCCGTCGGTTTCAGTAGCTTCGTAAACCTTTTCTCTTCCACCGCCATGCTTTTCTTTCATGTCAAAATCACCGTTCTTGATGCGTTGAAACCTTTCTCTGCACGTTGTTTCGTTAATAGGTGCCTCACCACAGGTCTTACTCAACATTTTATGAGCCTATGCCGCAGACTTCTTCACTTTGAAAGCAGAAAATTGAAACTTTCGGTAAATGACGAAAGTTGGGCTCGCAGGTTGACAATTCAATCGAGAATAACTATATGATGCAGTCACAAATCGACTAATATTTTAATGCCCGTCTAATGCGGTCTAACGCACTGCTTCCCGAGCGGGAAGGCGTGCCGGTCCCCAGCACGAATCCGCCCGGCGGATTAGTGTCGAGGATCAGGTGTGCCTGTCTATGGTTTTTAAGGCGGTTTTCCATCTGCCTCTGCGAATGTGGGCTGGTTCCCCTTATTCCGCCTCAGTTACACTATGTCGGCGGTTGCTGCGCAAGCACTGTCTCCACTTACCATAATTACTCTACCACGCAAACATTTGGGGCTACACTCGTCTGATGTGAGACGTTCCCGGGAGGTCCACTGGGGGCCGAACCGCACTGGGTTCGGTGTGGGGCGGCGTTGGGGTGGGTGGACTGCTGTGGCCTGTAGTGGGTTGGTGAACCACTGAGGGCTACTACGGGACAAAGCCTCTCCGTCGTTTCTAGGTTCCCAGTTCAGTACATGTATATTTTAATGGCGTTATGATTACAAATGCCTAAACTTATTGTATGACATCTGCACCACCAATTGGCGCTACTGCCATCTATTGCAGAAGGGCAGAAGCAAAGCTGTAGAACTATATACCGAGAGGGATTCGCGAAATCCATGTAGTGGATATGCTTGTCAGTACCAATTAGTTGATTACACAACGCAAGCGGCATAGATTGTAATATACGAATAATTTTTACATATATTGTTCGTGAATTCTCCTCTCTGTTGTTCTCCAAACAATATTTCACTGGAAAACTCTAGGCACACTTCGTTCTCGTATACAAGTATTATGAAATTCTGCCGATTCTGGTGTCGTGTTTTTAATGTCCTGGAGTAATTACACAACTAATGGGTCGGAGAACATCCGAAAAAAAAAGTGTCGAGGAGTTGTGGAGAGACGCAAACGGTACCGGGAGTAGGTTGGTGGGCTGCGCGGGAGTAACTGGAGGAGAGCTTAATGACCATCCATTTGTCCGCGGACGGCCGCCTTCTGCTGTTGTCTCCGCCACGCAATTTGCCACCGCGAGACCAGGCGGCGTTCCGTTTCCCCGCCGCTGGTCGCTGTAGCACGTCCTCGTCTCGCATCTGGTACCACTGTTACGTTTCCTCACGGTTATATACAGTATGCTTTAACGTTAATACATTATTTTAAGAACCTTGTAAATATTATTGGAAACTGGTGATTTGGCGCAATAGCTGTATGTCATTTGTTAAAACTACCAGTTTCGGTCAAACAACAGACCACTTCCGGGTATAAAAGAACGACATTGATTACAGCACATGCGTTCAATCATAATCATTTGTACTACATATTGTCTTATCTGTAACTCTGGTACCTTCGTGCGTTCTATAAGCTTGATGCTGTTTAACTTTGTTCTAGATACAAGTGATGACGATTGGACGCATGAGCTGTAATTAACGTCGTTTTTTATGCTTGGGGTTGGTCTGTTTTTGATAGAAACTGGTACTTTTAATAAAGTGATATACGGCTGTCGTGGCAAATGTACTACCCTGACTTAAAAGTTGTAAGATTTATTTATTTAATACGGCCACGTAGTTTGTTTAGCAGAGTAATTCGCCGGCCGCGGTGGTCTCGCGGTTCTAGGCGCGCAGTCCGGAACCGTGGGACTGCTACGGTCGCAGGTTCGAATCCTGCCTCGGGCATGGATGTGTGTGATGTCCTTAGGTTAGTTAGGTTGTAGTTCTAAGTTCTAGGGGACTGATAACCACAGCAGTTGAGTCCCATAGTGCTCAGAGCCATTTGAACCATTTGAGCAGAGTAATTAATCGAGAGAGAGACGGGGGGGTGCCATTTAATAGAAAATTATAAACCTATTGCATTCTGGCATTACCCTTTTGCCAAAATAATGCTTAATATTTCCAAAGTGGAACCGTTACTTTTAGTCGCAATCTCGTGTAGGTGAGGTTTCTGATGCCGAATAAAAAATATGAAAATTAACTGTACCGTTTGTATTTATGTAAAAGGCGGATAACGTTGCCTGAAGATGCAGGCTCGCTTCTAATACCAAAGTCATTCGCGAGAGATTGACTGTAGTTGGATCGCAACGTCATAAGATAAATCGACAAACTAGACTTCAATGAATTGTTTAAAAATCAAAGTAAATGGTGAAAGAATCAGTTACCCCAAATACGGGAGGCAAATGTATGAACATTGAATTATTCTTCAAATTATGAATTATAGCGCAGTAAAGAGTGCAATGTGGTGTCAACATGCGCAAATGAAATTTTCCATGTTTACTATCTTGACTGTAGATAAGGAAAGAAAATGTGATGTCTTCATAACGACTATTTAAAAAAAATGTAATTGCAAATAGTAATATACAATGCAGTTTCATAGACAATGTTGTCTCAGATTAGATACTTATTAATAAAAAAAATGGTTCAAATGGCTCTGAGCACTATGGGACTTAACATCTTAGGTCATCAGTCCCCTAGAACTTAGAACTAGTTAAACCTAACTAACCTAAGGACATCACACACATCCATGCCCGAGGCAGGATTCGAACCTGCGACCGTAGCAGTCGCGCGGCTCCGGACTGCGCGCCTAGAACCGCGAGACCACCGCGGCCGGCACTTATTAATACTGTCGCTGTAGCTGTCAGTTATGCTACATAGGCTGTGTGGATGCTATACAAATCATAATTTTTCAAAAAGTTCATTATTTTATTCTGAGCACATGGAATGACGATATCTTTCACGGCTTCTCTAAGAAGTGTATGTGCTACACACTATTCTACATGAGGGACAACCGCAGCCACAAATAGTCATCTTGAGGGGTAATAACGTCCTGTTCATGTTGCAACCTTAATTTGCCATTTAAATAATTTGTTCTATTTCTCACTGTTGATTGTAACTGTAATTCGAACACAGTTGTAGCGAACGCTTTTTCTAATTTAACAGATTTATCTTAGTGATATGACTTCTAGGCTATGAAACCGGTCGCTAGATAAATTTACAAGAGCAGCCAAGCGGTTATGATACAAGAAGTGAATCTGTGCTCTACAGTAGCAGAGAGATAAGATGCCTTCAAGGTACAGCATAGCATGTACAACGTTCTAAGTCGCCAATTCGTACTCATGCTCTACACACATGGTGGACCGAATATTTGTCTTTATCTCGGATACTGGTGATCGTTTTGTACGACTTAACAGGCGCTGTAGGTGATCGAGTCATGATCTAGGGCCAGTGTTATGTTCTGCTGAAACTATCGTTTTGCCCTTGTTTTAATAGCGCAGTTTTATAAGATGTGGCTGTCACTCTGTGTAATTTTCACATACCTCATGACAAATTTGATTTGCATTTGTGAATTACGCCAGGTGCGAAGTTAAAGATACTCCTAAATCTTAGCACAAATATCTTCTATATGAAATGTTTCTGTACCTCGCTTGTTATCGTGTGAAGGTATATTTTCTTGAAGAAATGGAGCCTGAGGACGGGCAGGTAATTGCCCTTAGGGATAATAGAAACGTTCCTGAGCTACATTTCCTCGCAGTCAGTTACTGAAGATTGCGCCCGCTCTGAGGTGGAGCGGAAAAATTCGCTTGCTTCCGCGCCATAAATTTCGACCAGCTCCATCCGCAGCTGTAGGTAGGTAGGCCCGTCCCACGGTAGCTGCTCGGCGTCCTGTTCGGCCGACGCCTATAAAGAGAAGCCCACGATCCGTTTTCCTACCAGATTGCACAGCACGATTTCCTGAGAACAGCCTCAGCGCATTCTCCCGCTTTATTCGGTTTCCTGTAATGCTGAAAGTTTTTTGCAAGTAGGCCGTGTTCGTTACGTTAACGGTAGACTTTATAGGCCGTTGAGTAGAGACGAAAACCGCTGTGCGCCGGTTGGCCTCCAAAGAAGAAAGCTTATGCTTTCAGTCCTTTTAGAACAACCAAATTTCTTTGTGTTCAATTCGGATTCGGCAAGGAGTTGCATGATCTTCGTTGCCCAATGCAGTTGCACGGCTCGTTGTAAAGTGTAAAGTTTCCCTGCCGGAAATATCACAATTAATAAAATGTTCCGGGCTGCTTAACTGTGACCGAATGGATTTCACGTTTAAACCCAAAGTTTCGTCCTCATCTGAGGAGCACATTTTCAAGGGGGATCGTAGCTTCTTCGAGTGTCCGATTCACATCATGGCTCGCTACTGACTGCAGCAAAATTCCGGGAGCACGTACAAATGGAATTTTGCTGCTGACAGTAGCGAGCCAGGGCGTGAATCGGACACTCGAAGAAGCTATGATCCCTCTCGAAAATGTGCTCCTCAGATGGGGACGAAATCCATTCGGCCACAGTTAAACAGCCCGGAACATTTTATTAATTGTGAGTTACACTGCTCATCCAGAGAACTGATTTTTCTGAAGTATTCAGTGCAAGGGTTCAAACTATATTTTAGTGAATACTTACAGAGCTCGAAAGTGAGATGAACGGCTCCGCCTACAGCAGAAGGAACTCTGTATTCGTGTCCTATGGAGGTGACAGCTCAGTGCAAGTCACCGCAAGTGGTTGTAATGGCGTATCAATAGGACTATAAGTATTGAGAAAGCAGATCATGTTATTGCAGAATTTTGAAGCATTTTGCATTGAAGTATTTTAGTACTCCGTCAACCCTTGTTCCTGCCTCGGAAAGTTCGCGAAACAGGCAAGGCCTGACAGGAACTTTTGAAGCAACGAATTTCAATGGTTCAAATGGCTCTGAGCACTATGGGACTCAACTGCTGAGGTCATTAGTCCCCTAGAACTTAGAACTAGTTAAACCTAACTAACCTAAGGACATCACAAACATCCATGCCCGAGGCAGGATTCGAACCTGCGACCGTAGCGGTCTCGCGGTTCCAGACTGCAGCGCCTTTAACCGCACGGCCACTTCGAACGAATTTCAATCTCGTGATCGAATGTTACCTCCGCTTTTGATGGCTGGGAGGACGTGGGACAATAATTCAAATGCTCCCAGTTTGGTTCTAAATATTTTTCAGATAGTAAACGTGACTTTCCCATGTGAAATTCTATTAACATGAGAAAAAAGTTACATTGTGGTGCAGATTCATGTTAACGTGTGCTCATCACATCACTGACTAACATACGTGGTTCTCATGTGGAAGACAAAGGCACACCATTTCCATTACAGCGCTAGCGCCTACTTATGTGAAGTTTCATGTAATAACCGGTACTGTTTATAGCTGTTCTCTTATGCCCCGCCATGGCATGCAAGAGCTTGATGTTGGTTGCGATCGAGTAATGGACTGTTAACAGCGTTCTTTTGTCGGATTGTAGTATTAATTTCAGCAGCTCCTGTGATATTTTCCAGTTGTGTTATACTTGCTGACTATACACATACTTTAGTATCCTCATTTCCATTGAGTTACGCCTTATTTTATAGAAGCAGTCTCGATTCATCATGATTAATATGGTTGATATAAGCGTTACTCTCCCCACATCGAGATGCCCTGCCTGATATCACGCGACAGAGAGCTACAAAACCTGTGTTGTACTGTTCAATCGAATCGACATTTAGACGGAGCTAAAATTAAACTTGAGACTGGCATCAGTAATGAAATAAAATAAATGTTCGCAGGGGCACCAATTACAGAGAATAACCTCGGACATATTTCAGCACTAATTTTTAATGCCGCAGTTCCTTTCATTTGTTTGGAATCTGATTAGGAACTCAGCCAGCCATCAAACTATACTCGTACTTTTAATGCAAATTCTCCAGTATACGGGCCCAAACCCACTTGAAATATCCACACACACACACACACACACACACACACACACACACACAATATGTCGACTTAAAAATACAACAGCATCACGTGAAAAGGTGACCTTCAATTATAAATGATTACAGTAGGCGACGTATTATAAGGTCTTTTAGGCATGTCATGACGTTGTAGAAGACGCAGCTAAATAAGATGTAGTTGTTATTGACTTCTTGAAAACAGTCGCATAAGAGTGTTCAACCAGCTAGTGTGATGAATGAGTTCCGCGTAGCAACTGTGGTTGAAGATGAGGCGCGTAAGAGTGTTTTCGATTCTTCTGGAGCATTGATGATCATCGTGTTAGGCTTTAGAACTTAGTGCCAGGGTTTGTTTTGGTACAAGGTCATCGTATTTGTAGGATTCCTATTCTACATTTCACTTCTTTAGTTACTGCCTTAAGAACATTCGAAACATGTGTACTTCATCTATTCACTTTCTCCGTCATTGTGGCTCCTTTAGGTAGCTTGCGTGCTGCTCCATTTCCGTTAATGCGTCAGTGACTGTTTACCTAGTACTTGGTAACATCCTCATTCCTAGTGTAGTGAGGTTTAATGTAAGGTTCATGACTTGCTTTCAAATATGGTGATAACTCAGAAAATCAAGCAGTGAATCAGAGAGTAAACCAGTGTGATCAAATGCTTCTCAGCGTAGGCCTATAGAAGCACTCGTATAGCCACAGGGTTAATGTGACATCTGTTGTCGAAGTACCCACAACCACGTTCATCTTCGCTGTTCTTTGCTTGTATTTCAGTGCCTGGAGACTTATTCCTTGCAAAGAGTGTTACCTGAGTATGCTTAAAGTCGAATACTAATACAACTTGTGTGTATGATATACTGATCTGGGAAGCTTTGCGCAGATAATCTTGTTTTCTTGTTTTGATAAATGGAATAGGATATACGGATTAGTACCAGAGGAGGAAGACTTTTGTTTACTCGGAAAGTGTTTGAGATGGACCAGCATACACTGACAGTAGCAATTTTTGTCGGATTTGAAACTGATTGTCATTGAAAATGCGTGATACTTGTCTCCAGTCTCTGTTGGTTTCTGTACAACCAATTTTCTTAGGCCGAGTTGTGTGGTTGCGATTGGTACACCATTTCTGAAAGATAAGTTGCACAGTCCGTATTGATATACCAACAGATCTGATAACTTGATGCACGGTGTGATCATAGACATGTCCAAATATGATAGCCCCTTTTGCCTTTCTGTTACGACCCCACGTAGACCCATCTCACTGCGCTGATTCTGTACAATCGACTGGCAGCTCCACACCACTCCACTTCCCTTGCTTACGTCTGCGATGGATCACATGGGCGGATGGTACCAGTTTTATGCCACCTACGGAGGTCCAAAATCTACCAGCGTGCTCTTTTAAGAGTGTGTTCCTTATTAAGTTAATTTCATGTGTTCACACGGTTTGGCGCAACTTTGTTTCAGAGAGAACTTGTGGTATCCCGATTCGAAGTGGGCTCTGACTCTAATTTATGTCTTTATGTAGGATGCTGGCCATCAGTGTCATAAACACTTTCAACCTGCAGTTTGTAGGAACCTCGTTTTCTACGTGCTTCTAGGCATTTCTGTAGTGTTTCTTAAAGGCAGTCATCCGTAATCTCTTTCGTTCCGTACAACGCTGTTCGGCATCAACACTCTCCTGGTTGACTGTCAAAATAAACGCTGAGGTTGCGCGTAGAACTTCGGATAGCGTTGTGAAACATTAAATTTGTGCCTTTCTTGTTAGATATTCCTCAGTACAGAACTGTTACTGCCTACATTAGAACCGGGCACCTGTTGTTTGCAATCTAATTTGTAAGTGCACGTAATGTTTTTATTCCCACCCGTTAGTTACCAACAATTATAATACTTTGATTATTTCTAAATTGTAGGATTTTGCTTCCTAGACTGGTGATGTCTTGCAGTGTCTCTGCGTCCATACACTTGTCGACTTATAATGGCGGCGATGCTTGCATAAAAAGAAAATCTAGCGATGTAGCGAATGGCGGGTTGCGTTCCTTTGAGGTAGCAGCCGTGGGGGGTGTGCGGACATGCCAGCCACGCCAAATTCCCAGGCCGCCGCAGCTGCCTTTGCGAAGCCTGCGAGCGTGGATCGCACTTTGATCTAAAAATACTGTCCGGCGGGCGGCCGACGCGCCAGGGGCCTCCACGCGCTCGTAACTGCGTTACGCTAAGCGCCTGTGTCCGGCCAAAACAGGCAGCAGCTAACGTCTGACTGGGAAACCAGGGGCTACAAGAAGTGCAAGCGTGCGAATGCACGAACATTTCAGTATGTGGGCAATGATGTAGGTTTTCGAGGGTTTGCGATTCACTAATTTGTAAAAATTAGCTTTGGTGCCTCCATATTCATCATGTTGTGTAGGGGAGTGATATGTCAGATGAGAGTTGCAGTGCTTTAGTAAGGCGGTACCGTCGTGCCCTTACAGCCAAATAACTGTTCAGTCTTTCTGATGTGGTTGGCCCTGTCGTGGTCTCCAGGATACAGTTTCGGTCTGTATAGACTGTCGCCTCATCCGAGAAACAACAGAACGATTCACATTAAGCCATCGGGAAACATCTCTCTGCGACTCTCTTGCTTCCATTCTTCCTAAGGCCCGCTATAGCAGAGAACCTGCAGACGACTTCTCTGTGCCATACTGCGCCGTCTGTGACAGTGTGCACAGCGGTTGTGGATGTGGGACTACCCTGCACACACTACCCCGCTTGATAAAGCCCTGACCTCATTGCTGGCGTGATTGTCCGTTGATCGGAATGACACCTTCCGTGCAGAACACGATCGTAAAGACATCTGTCGACAGTGTGTATGATTGTATCGTTAATTAGACACAGGAACGGGAAATTGCAGTTTGTTGCTTTAATTTTGGACAACAGTGTAGATGCTAGCAACGTGAAGCTGCCGAAAGTAACGAAAATTGAAGTATAAGTTACCAAAATATTTCGGTACGGGAAGATCATCATGTTTTAGAATACTTAAATTGCAGTGCATCGTTATATCCATGACAGATTAAAATGTGAACAAGGCAGATAAAAGCAACACTTCCGTAATCACATATCAGAGAGCATACAATAACAACACAGATGAATTATTTGAAGCTACCAGTATCACAATAAACCCCCACCGACAAGTGTCAAGATAAGATCAGCAACCTTATAATGACCGATAATGAAGCCCAGCGTTATGTGGTAATGAACGCACAGACTACCAGGCTAAGATCTCTTCCTGAAATTTGTAAAACTGGTCGTCCCATATATACCATTGTAAATGCCATAGACAGCCCAGGATAAAAAATTACCAAAAATCTTAATGACATTCTCAAGAAAAATTACACTTTTGAAAATAGCTTTTCAATTAACAGTAGTTATGAGGTAATCAACAACGATAAGGATCTAATAGTGCCAGGCATAATAACATTTGCTTCTTTGACACAGTAAACCTCTAGACAAATATATCCTGGAAAGACACTCTATGATTAATGCAAAAGAATTTAATAATGTACAAATTGGCAAATTTTAGGTGCAAAACAGTGGTCTGGCAATGGGTCGCAGCCTTGCAGGACTGCTTGTTGACTTGTTGAAATGCAAACTAGAACAAGAATTCTTCTCGATCTCTCCACAATTTGCAAAAAAACTACATGTTATAAACGTATGTGGATGACATAGTAACACTCTTTAAAGGCCCAAGAGAAGAACTTAGATGATTAAGATGCACCCAAATATAAGAGTCACAGTTGAACATCAAACAACAGAAGAAAGTAATTTCCAGAAGATGACCATTTTCATTTACAGTAACAAGCCCACTTTCGAAATATACAGGTTGGAGAAAAATTGTGTCACGAAATTTTAACCTTGGATAGCTGATGCCAGTAGGAACCGAAATTACTATGGTGTGTAAGTCGACAACGCACAATTTTTAAACTAAGGAAACTTGGCGCAATGCGCTCCGATTGGCCGCGGGATTGCCCTGTTGTTGGTTGCTCTGGACAACGCATGGCTGTGAATGCTTTGCCTGCTGGAGATCGCGATGTATCGCGCGCTCGGTGGTAAGGCGCCAGCCTTCCACTCTGGGGGCGAATCCGACACATGCATTGTAGTTTTATGGTAAGACATACCAGGAACAAACCCGTCAACAGCTGTTGGTTCGCGTACAGAAAGTCTTTTACAAATTTTTGTAGCTAGGACGTTGTTTACTTAAAGCAGGTGCTCGAACTGGCGACCCTCTGACGCGACACAACCTTGGTAACGTCGAAAGGTGTTTTGCCGAACTCTTTCAAAGATTCCTGGCATTGGCCTGATGTGATTGGCGGGCATGTTGAATGCGATCCATTAATTCCTCTTCATTGCTAGGCTGTTCGCGTCTGGATGGGTGAACTAGAACCTTGAAGAATCCCCACAGGAAAAAGTCCAGTGGCTTGAGGTCTGGTGATCGCGGGGGCCGTGTCCTACGAGCACCTCTGCCAATTACCTGGACGTCGAAGAGTTCTCTTAAGCATCCGCACACAGTACAACTGTTATGTGCGGGCGCCCCATCATGTTGCAACCACATGCGTAGCCGTATGTCCAGGGGACCATCTTACAGTGGACCAGGTAGAGTTTCTTGCAAAAAGTTAAGGTAATTTGCCCCAGTAAGTCAAGCAGTAGATTGACCAGCCCAATCAGATGGTCACCCACAATGCCTGCCCAAATGTTGGGTGAAAATCGCTCCTGATGTCCGTGGACGTACGTGACATGAGGATTTCCCCTTGCCCAGTAATGAACGTTTTGAGTGTTGCAAAGGCCGTCCCGATGGAAGGTGCACTCGTCGGTAAACAAGACAATGGCGGGGAAGTTGGGATCTCGTGCAACACGTCGCAGAAACCACCGGCAAAACCCTAGTCTGTGTTCATAGTTAGCCACAGGATTTAGGTCTTGGACAGGGTGGAAACTTAATGGCTGCTGGCCGTCATCCGTCAAAACCTTCCAGACTAACCGATGAGTGACCCCCATGTCGTGTCCAACCGCTCAAGTACTTGTCATAAGTGCTTCCTCGAAGTGCTCGAGAACAGTCTCTTCAAATGCAGCGTCCCGTCGTGTTAGCGGTCTTCCAGCATCACCATGATATCCCGCTAACAAGCCTGTTTCGCCAAGTCGCCGGTGAATTGCTGTAAACATTTGCTGGTGTGGGTGGCGTCTTGCTGGGTACCGTTCCTCATACAACCATAGAGCTTCATGTGCATTACCATCGGATAGTCCATGAACAAAAACCATATCTCGTTGTTCTTCAAATGAATGCTGTGCCGCCATGTTCTTACTGTATGACTAAATCGCAGGTTACGTGTGTATGCTCCGAAGCGAAGCTTACGTGTGAATGCCTCTGACGTGGGGACAAACAACAAAACCTATTCGACACGTGTGCTTATCACGTTGGGGCAGTGACAGGACGAAGGACGTTTGTAATGCGTGAACCGACAACCATAGCGCATTCGTCAACCGACGAATGGCAGCAGGGCAATCCCACAGCCAATCAGAGCGCGTGGCGCCAAGTTTCCGTAGTTTAAAAATGGTGCATTGTCGACCTACACAATTTTTTCTCACGCTGTATAAAAAAACACGATCATAGATGTTGCCATTAACAACATTTCATGGCATTTGAACCAGTATAAAATTGCACTCATCAGGACAGCTGTAAATCGAATGTTTTGCCTCCCCCATCATTGAAGCAGACGAAAGTAATGAAATAAGCATATTTAAATCTATAACTCAAAATAATGGATATAATCCCTCTCTCATATACATCCTAGTTAAATGAATAAATAAACTGAAGCAACAGCATCACCATTGAATAATAAAAAAAATATGTGCTAAAATTTGCGTCTTCTATTCCTCTGTAAAGTGTCACGCAAACTAGAAAATCTTAAATATAAAAATATCGTTCCATACAGACAACAAACTACAAAATAAAATTCTTCACAGTAATTAATCCACATGATAGTGGCATCGTAAGTCCGGCATATGTAGACTTATTTCGACCAGACTTCAAAAAGTAAGTTCAAATTACTATGGCAGGCCAAGTAATTTGTATTGAATGTTGCGGAACAATTCAAAGTGACACAGATACATGACATTATTTTTCAACACAGTCACCAGGTCTCCTTAAAGAAAGGTCAGAACGTTCTAACAAATCCCTTGACGATAGAAATCCTCTCCTTGGGCACGGAGCCACTCGACAACAGCTGTGTGAATGTCCTCATCTGAGATTGCTGCGAATTGGTTCCTCGATTGCCTGGACATAGTCGCCTGTGGGCGATGTCGATGGCCTTCCTTTGCGATCAGCAGCACCCACTTATGTCCGGTCTTGGCTAGACTTTTGGCGCGATTTCACTACGGCTCGATGCGACATAGCATTTGGTCCATGTGCAGCCAGAATTTCACGGTAAATCTGCATGCAATTTAGACGTTTCGCCCACAAGAACCATACTGTGGGGTACGTTTCCAAGTACTTCGCTCGCGCACTATGGTCCACTGTCAACCGTACTGCAGCAGATCTGTGTCTGCGCAAAACCAGAACATGTACTCTCTTGTGACGATGGGCCACTGTTGCAGCATCATCGTGTCAGCGGGGAATGACATGTGTGACTTCATTCTGAAGTCGCTGCGCATACAGGACAAACGCGGGGAAACACTGCTACCCGCTACAGAAATAATGTGCCCTCGGACTCAAGAACCTGAACAAGTCCTGCTTTGCGCAACGCACTGCCCGTCATGAACACAATGTTGATGATATCAGTGACAAATTTTTCGTGTTACACGTTCCTGTCAGATGGTTACAGACTGATCTCCTCAAACATTTAGAAATTTCACAAGCCTAAATTATCTCATAAAATCGTGAATAAACAAACCGAATCACACAGAACTTGTTTCCCAGATCTTCCAAGACATATTGGTATGAAAAACACCTAGAAAAAAGGACAAAAATAAGATACACTATGTGATGAAAAGTATCCGGACACCCCCAAAAACATACGTTTTTCATATTAGGTGCATTTTGCTGACACCTACTGCCAGGTACTCCATATCAGCGAACTGAGTAGTCATTAGACATCGTGAGAGAGCAGAATGGGGCGCTACACGGAACTCACGGACTTCGAACGTGGTCAGGTGATTGGGTGTCACTTGTGTCATACGTCTGTACTCGAGATTTCCACCCTCCTGAACATCTCTAGGGCCACTGTTTCCGATGTGATAGTGAAGTGGAAACGTGAAGGGACACGTACATCACGAAAGCGTACAGGCCGATCTCGTTTGTTGACTGACAAGAGACCGCCGACAGTTGAAGAGAGTCGTCATGTGTAATAGGCAAACATCTATCCAGACCATCACACAGGAATTCCAAAGTACATAAGGCTCCACTGAAAGTACTATGACAGTTAGGCGGGAGGTGAGAAAACCTGGATTTCATGGTCGAGCGGCAGCTCATAAGCCACAAATCGCGCTGGTAAATGCCAAACGACGCCTAGCTTGGTGTAAGGAGCGTATACATTTGATGATTGAACAGTGGAACAAAGTTGTGTGGAGTGACGAATGACGGTGCACAGTGGGGTGATCCGATGGCAGGCTGTGGGCATGGGGAATGCCGGGTGAACATCATCTGCCAGCATGTGTAGTGCCAACAGTAAAATTCGGAGACTGTGATGCTATGGTGTGATCGTATTTTTCATGGAGGGGGCTTGCACCCCTTGTTGTTTTGCGTGGCACTATCACAGCACAGGCCTAAATTGATGTTTTAAGCACCTTCTTCCTTCCCACTGTTGAAGAGCAATTCGGGGATGGCGATTGCACCTTTCAACACGATCGAGCACCTGTTCATAATGCACAGCCTTTGGCGGAGAGGTTACAAGACAATAACATCCCTGTAATGGACTGGCCTGAACAGAGTCCTGACCTGAATCCTACAACACAGCTTTGGGATGTTTTGGAACGCCGACTTCGTGCCAGGCCTCACCGACCGTCATCGAGATCTCTCTTCAGTGCAGCAGTGCGTGTAGAATGGGTTGCCATTCCCCAAGAAACATTCGAGCACCTGACTGAACGTAAGCCTGCGAAAGTGGAAGCTGTAATCAAGGCCAATGGTGAGCCAGCACCATATTGAATTCCGGCATTACCGGTAGAGGTCGCCAGGTGTCCGGGTACTTTTGATCGCATAATGTATATTCATCCTCCTGCGTAGCTTATTACTCTACTAATACGTAAACGGTGATTCTACTCGTGCACACACCTACAGCTTCCTGTCTTCTATTCTGTGCAAACTTCTGTGAATTGCATGGCAGAAAGTACTTTGCTTTTTACCAGTTAGTATTATGTTCAGTTGTGTCTACCAGCTATATGTGTAACGCTTTCGTTCTTTTGTTCTTGGAATAACCGTCCATTATTTGTGTTTACTTGTAACTGTTTTAATCTTTAGTATTATTTTATATAGCCTTGGCTTCACATAATCCGTCACCTATACAAGCTAGTAACTCATTCATTCTTTAATTATGTAGTTAATATATCACTCTATCTATCTTTCATGTAACATTTGGATTCATGTTATATGTGTACTGTCAGCATGTGAATACTTTCGCAGCTTGCAATGCTCATTTATGTCCATAATTTATACTTTAAATATTTGTTTTGTAATTTACTGTATCTCAAGAGAGAGATCGCGATGTGGTAAAATATTCGCTGTACTCACGGTCCGTGCTTTTACTGCAGCTAAATATTGTGTGTGTGTGTGTATGTGTGTGTGTGTGTGTGAGAGAGAGAGAGAGACTGAGTGAGTGAATGTGTAAGCTGGCTTAAATATACGTTATCCGATTTAATTTGTCATGGATAGCACGGGGCAGTACAATGTAAGTATCCTAAAACATTATGATCTTTTCGTTTCGAAACGTTTCTATAAATTACGCCTCAGTTTTCGTTATTTTCGGCAGCTCTGTAACGATTGAGCTAACTGCACGTGGTGCAGAGAATAATCGTCCTGCAACATATTAGTCTCATGGTAAGCCTGCAGTGATTGCAAATCCAGTTAATGGTGCAATAAACCGTATTAAATTCAAAAAGGCCCTTGTTGTCTGTAACTTACATAAACCGTCAAATTGTTTCCCCTGTTCCGCGATAGTGAAAACGAGCTTCCTTTCTTTGAACTTTCTCGATGTGTTCCGTCTGTCATATGTGGTAAGGATTTCATACCGCGCATCTATAGTCCAAAAGAGGACGTCTCTTTAGATTTGTGTGTCCTTCTAAGTGTTATACCAATAAAATACACTCTCTCGTTCCACTTCTCCACAATATTTTCTGTGTGATGGTTTCAGTTTAAATGGTTGTTAATTGCAATCCCTAGGAGTCTAGCTGAATTGATGACCTTTAAAATTTAACGGATTTTTTTGGAGGACATTAAATTTTCTTTTTTTATTGTTTGGGATCAATTAACACCTCTGGGACTATAGAGAGATCTTTTCTGAGTTATTTGGCTATTAATTTTGATATTCTGATGACTTTACGATACGGTAAGCGACAGCATCATTTCAAATACTGTCTGTCTGATTGTCTCCTAATTCATGTAAAGTATGTGTATTAAGAACAGCAGGAGTCCTGTAAGACTTCTTTCTGGAATCCGAGATGTAGCTTCGGTTTCACTAGATAGCTTCCGTCAATTGCTACAACGAACTGTGACCTTTCCTACAGGTAATCGCGAGTATAATAACACAACTGATACGGTATTCCATAGGCACACAATTCAGTTAGAAGCGGCTTGAGAGGAATGATGTCAAATCCATATGGAAATTTAGAAGGCACGTGGTGGCGCTACTTCGTACTGAATTTCCACAGTCACAGTGCATGTACAGGCTTGTAATGTTTATCATTTGTGTAGTGTCATGTTCCTAATCTGTTGGATAATTTTTATTGCGATCACATATTTCAGCTTAGTGTTTCAGTTCTGGTCAGTTTCTCAGTATACGCGGAAAGTTAATGTATCCAGTTTTTCTTTCAGAAAATCACTTTAAGGCTGATATTCCACTGTGTATGGAGAATACTATTTCTGTAGTGTTACACATGCAATGTTATTATTGATTATTATTGTTATGAAAAATAATTATTACAATTACGTCGCATACTTTAACTTCTTCGGACGTTTATTTATAACCTTATAAAACGTCTGCCAGCGCTATAAGTAATGATATAATAACAGAAATGTGTGTAGTAGTAGTACAGCAGTAATGTGAATGGAGTCAGTCCGAAAAAGAGCGAGAGCGAGAAAAAATAGGGGGAAATGCCATTGAGAAGTAATATGGAAATAAAAGGAGTGAAGACAGAAGAAAAATGAAGAGGAGCGACCAGCCGTGAAACACAAATGCCAAGTGAATTTTTGACAATGGAATGGTGATGCTGGTTTGCTTTAGGACTCCTAGGAGATATATGAAATTAACTGTATGGAAAGCAACCCGTCGTAAGTAGACAAGCTTCAGTGTCTTCTCTATGAATTTGGGCCACAGAATAAGTTGTTCCACAGTTGTATGGGCTAGGGTTACAGCCAGTACGCTGCACATCTGGGGATTTGAGTAACTGTTGTGGAATAAAGGAAGGTATTTGATGTGCAAGGGAAGATAGGCGGAGTAACTACGTCGATACTCTGCAGTCCACCTTACAGCGCGTGGTGGAAGGTAGCCCGTACCAATACTAGTCGTTTCCTTTCCTGGTCCCCTCGCAAACAGAACTAGGGGAAAACGACTATGTGCTTCTGTATGAACCTAATTTCTCTTATCTTATTTTAGTGGTACTTACGCGAAATGTATGTTGGAGACAACAGAATCATTTTTCAGTGAGCTTCAAATGAGGGTTCTTTCAATTTTCTCAGTAACGTCGTCTTCCCTCCAGGGATTCCCATTTGAGTTCAAGAAACATCTGTGTAATATTTGAGCGTTGTTCGAGCCTGCCGGTAACAAAACTAGTAGACCGCCTGCGAATTGTTTCGATATCCTCTTTTAATCCAACCTGGTACGGATCCCAACCACTCGACTAATACTCAAGAATAGGGGCCTTTCCTACCGCAATCATCACATGCTCGTTTCATTTAAAATAGCTTTGCAACGTTGTGCCCAAATATTTAAACGACGTGACTGTGTCAAGCAGGATACTACTAATGCTGTGTCCGAACGTTACGGTTTTTTTTTTTTCCTACTCATCCGCATTATGTTACATTTTTCTACATTTAGACCTAGCTGCCATTCATCACACCAACTAGAAATTTTGTCTAACTGATCTTTTATCCTCCTACAGTCAGCCAACTTCGACATCTTACGGTACACCGTAGGATCGTCAACAAACAACCGCAGATTGCTTCCCACCCTGTCCGCCAAATCATTTATCTGTCTAGGAATACTAGCGGTCTTATCACACAGCGACTAAAATCCTGATGAAGAAAATAAAGTGTGTAAGGATCACGTTGCTGCTGTGTAATTATTACACTAACTGTCTACAAGAAGGATTAACATGTCTTTGGTAGGTCGGGATGCGTAGAGTTCGTACAATTTGCGCCGTTCTGAGTTGCGTCGCGGAAGTGGAGGTTCGGCAGGACTAACTACTGCATCTGTTTTTATTTTACAGTACTTCGGGTGAAATTGTTCAAGTTTATTTTTTATGATTGTCGTTTAGAACAGCATGACATAACACCGACTCTTAGGTGTTTCCAGTGATTTAAACAAGGATGAATTTGTATTATAATTTACGTGAAAGAGAAAACATCTTTCAGTCTTCTATTATTCCAGAGTGTGTAATGCTACTTGACGCTTTAAATGGATCTGATACTGGTTGAGCCAATCGTTGTTAGAGAGAGAGAGAGAGAGAGAGAGAGAGAGAGAGAGAGACAGAGAGAGAAGAAGTAGTGGAATTCATTTATTTACCAGCAGTGACCCTTTGGGCGATTGCCAGGTGGGTGCCTGAACTTCAACGCAAGTTGGGCTTAACACCGCTGTAGAAAAAGCATCGGCTTCGCAAAATGTGACGGCGCGCTCGTAAAATGAGTTACTTTCGTCCCGTATCTCTGTACATTTTGTTTCTTCGCTTAATTGAATTTTGCCAGTTCCACTTGCGCGCTTCGCGTGGGGAGCGCGGATCGGTGGAAGACTCGAAAGGGGCCATTTGCTTTTGGCGCAAAGTAAATTTAGAAATACGTGTGCAGCATTTCTCTCGACACGAGCAATCTTGGCATTCGACTCATTACACAAGCAGAGAATGCTCGTAATGCACTTCTGTTCTACTTCTCCGTATAGTAGATAGTCCGCTGTCGCGAGTAAAATGTAAAAGATCGCCCTGGCAGCGTGGCCCTCCATTAGCCTCGCATAGCAAGTAAAATCTTTCTGAGCCATAATACGTGTTAACCAATAAAAATTGTGTCCTCATGGCGCTCACAAAAGGTCGCACATGCCACATGTCAGCGCCCGCTATCACACATAACACATGTTGCAGTGTGTGTATTAAATAATTGGGGCTTCTTTTAGTATTCTTTTTACACTGAAACGCAGTGTGCGTATACGATAGACTTCAATGTGTGGATCAGCATCGGGCGCTATCACAGTAAGGACAATTCGGCCGAAATACACTTAAATTTCAGATTTTCATAACTAGTTAAGTTTTTATAGTTTATTTGTTTGCTGTTGAACTATGTTCACTGAAGTGCTGTTAGCAACATACTTTTATTTTTATTTTTGGGATATCATCGCTTGGATTGTGGCTTGTAAGACAGTGGTTTTGATCCGTTCTTGAAAATGGCGCAAGATCATTTTGAAAGTATCGTGGTTTGCTGAATTTTCCGTGGACATTTATATTGCAGTAGTTGATATGTCATCTTTTCTGAATGATGATGCCTGATGGTGGAACGCAAAATATGTAGTTCACAGACGCCGAGAAACAGCCTTCAGCACTGACTGCTGTGTAACAACGCTGTCTCTTGAGGGGCAACGTATATAGACCATCAAGTGAGCTGATGCATCGGATGACGCATAATAGAGTCGTTGCTTCTGTGTTTGCGTTGCCCTGTGTAGTCTTCTTGATTTTAGTACGAACATGGCCGGATCACTCGCCAACCGGAGTTTGTATCCACTTTCTCATATAATTAAATTATAGTTTTGTCATTGTTACTAGATTCAAGGAAACCTGACGCACCAGTCCTTTCCCTCTTTTCCCCACAATTTTAATCTTTAGAGGAGAGCAAAGGCATAATCTGTATATTCGCAAGCCATCATTCATTTCGGGTATATAGGAACGAGTTCATCCTTCAGCTGAGATGAACCATGCGAAGAGTGTATTAGACAGGCTGAATCGCGATATTACTGAGAGTACTAATGCTGCAGCCCGCCCGGTTAGCCCAGCGGTCTAACGTACGGCTTTCCGGAGCAGGAAGGAGCGCCTGGTCCCCGGCACGAATCCGCCCGGCGGACTTGTGTCGAGGTCCGGTGGGCCGGCCAGTCTGTGGATGGTTTTTAGGCTGTTTTCCATCTGCCTCGGCGAATGCGGTCTGGTTCCCCTTATTCCGCCTCAGGTACACTATGTCGGCGATTGCTACGCAAACAAGTTCTCCACGTACGCGTACACCACTATTACTCTACCACGCAAACATAGGGGTTACATTCGTCTGATGTGAGACGTTCCCTGGGGGTGGTGTCCACCGGGGGCCGAACCGCACCATAACCCTGGGTTCGGTGTGGGGCGGCGGAGGGGTGAAGTGGACTGCGGTAGTCGTCGTGGGGTTGTGGACCACTGAGGGCTACGGCGGGGACGGAGCCGTCGTTTCTAGGTCCCCGGTTAACATACAATATAATACAATACAATACTACTGCTGCAGCGCCTGCCTACTACCGTTTCTCTTAGTATGACTCTTTTTTTGTGCATTTCAGTTTCTCGGAAACGGTGTCTCTGTAAAACAGATTTCGCAGCTAGGCCCTTCTTAGTTATGTGGTTTTTGAGAGAGATGATGCTGAAATAGTGTCACGAGACCTACTTCCCACTTGTGGATTATATGTGTCAGTTTAACCAGAGCTTCAACAAAATCACATTTCTTCGAAGACGCCAACTGTTAGAGTTCAGTACCCATACTGCTTTGCACATAGCAGCAGCAGCAGCAGCGACACCACCACCACCACCACCACCACCACCACCACCACCACCATCACCTAGATATGCCTGCCTCAAGCAATCCACTGGTTGAAAATGACTAAATGTCATTGACTTAACGAATGATATAGAGTTACTGTTGATCTGTTATGAGGGCGTGCTGAAAATTAATGTCTCCGAATTTTGTATGTGAAAACTGTTAGAGCTTTTTAAATAAAACGAACTTAACATTCTACGTGTGTATTCTCCATCTCTACATATTTACATTCCGCTGCCTCTAGAGGGTTCCAAGTTGCAGCGTGTAACATGACAGTGTGCAACGATACTATGTCGATGCTTGAGAAACAGCATGGTGTAATCCAGTTTGGATATCGAAGAGTTCACCTAAACAAACGGCAGCCTCTCCTGCAGCATGACAATGCCAGACCACTTACGAGCGATGCTACATATGCAATAATCCGACGCCGAGGGTTCACTGTCACCGATCGTCTTCCATACAGTCCCGTCCTGGTCCCATCCGATTTTCATCTATTTTCAAAGCTTAAAGAACGTGTTCGAGAACTCCACTTTGACTGTGATGAAGCGGTGCGAACAGAGGTGAGATTGTGGCTCCGTCAACAGCATCAACTTTCTACAGTAACGGCATCAACGAACTTGTCTCTCGTTGGTAGAAATGTGTTCGTCGCCAGTGTTATTATGTTGAGAAATTAATATGTGGACATGAAGAATGAAGATGTAAATTGTTAATAACGTTTGTTCTATTTAGAAAGCTTTAACAGTTTACACATAGAAAATTCTGGGGGATTATCTTTCACCATGCTCTCTTATATATTAAATTCTCTGAATTACTTACATGATATTTAATTGTACTACCGCAATATAATTCTTAGCGAAAGTAGTCTGGATCTTTTCCCTTACCGATCTCTGCCGGCTGGAGTGGCCGTGCGGTTCTAGGCGCTACAGTCTGGAGCCGAGCGACCGCTACGGTCGCAGGTTCGAATCCTGCCTCGGGCATGGACGTGTGTGATGTCCTTAGGTTAGTTAGGTTTAATTAGTTCTAAGTTCTAGGCGACTGATGACCTCAGAAGTTAAGTCGCATAGTGCTCAGAGCCATTTGAACCGATCTCTGCGGTAGGGAAAAAGAGAGTTATCTTCAAAAAACGCGCAAGACCACACAAGACACTCTTGCTGGTCACCCACACTCAGCCCTTGGCAGACTTCTTTACGTAGTCGCCATATTACGGTCTCTGGAAACAACAAGTTATGTCTGGCACAGAGTCAAGAAAAATCTGAGGACTTAAAGGACCATTATCCAAGGCTGTTTCTTTTGTGCCATACGCTTATCGCTTTTTTTATGAAGCTTCTTCAGTGGCCTATAATACACGTTTGTTTTATGCGTCTAATAATTGCCGTATAGTCTAATGATATTGTGTATTACTACATTACAGTCTTTTTTTTTTAAGTAAGAAACAACATAGTATAGCGTAACTTTTGTAAACCTAAATTCCAATTTGTTCCTTACAATTTGGTGACTTTATTACTCCATATGTTTCGTTGTGGAGCTTACTTAGTTAGCCTGTGTACGTCGGGATGCCCGATTATCGACGCTTTCGGACACGTTTCAGTCGAGGGGGTCACTTTCACTGTGTATTAGCTGTGCAGTTTTATAGTTGCCAATTGCCGTTTCCTTATTTTTAATCCGTCTTTTGTTTGGGTTGTGGTCCTCATTTAGTTTCATATTCGTTTGTTTGTTGTGTGTGTGCGTGTGTTACTGTGCTCGGTGGCCCTCGCACATTTCCTCTGTTGTCCATATGATAGTCACGTTCTTCTATATGTAATATACACAAATAAAAACTTCAATATCCATGTACATGTTTTAAGATGGAAAGTACCATGCCCAGTACATGTTTTAAGATGGAAAGTACCATGCCCAGTCAGTAAGGACTTAGGCTTATAAAAGTTCAATTACAAACAGTGTGATACAAATTTACACTAGTTCTCCACATAAAATAAACATTATTTCATCATTTTCACATTTTAGTAAAACCCTAACGTCATTCTTATTTGATCACTGTTCTTATTCAGTAGCAGAATCTTTGCAACATGTGAGTTACGAAACGTAAAAGAAAAAGGAGCAAAATATCCTTATACAAGTAGCTCAAGCTTTCGTGTAGCTTAAGCAACAAACTCACACCTCAGAAAAAGGTTAACTTCTATTTACATAACATCAAATATTATAGTATATACTTTTATTAAAATAATAATAAAGCATCAGAACCTATTAAAAACGCGAATGTTAGGAAAAAAGACGTGGCGCGACGCGAACTGCTGCCTTATCTGGGATCTCGTTGACAGTTAGTAATGCTATTCAGTACGCTAAACAGACACCTCATTGCATCTAGCTAATTTTTATCATGTTGCCACTTGCTAAAAGCGTTAATCGTAACTATGTTACTAATTGAAATTTAATTGTAACAAATTGTACCAAGTACAATGCAATTCTCAATTTGCTGTTGCACACAAACGCCGTATATAAGTATAGGCTGGAAACGAATGCCAATATGGCGCCTCAAAACTCTGTGCTGAAGGGAGATGTGCATGTGACGTAGTTGGCGTGGTGGCATCACATTGGTCAACGGTCAGACGCACTCAGAATATCTGACATACTAGATATTGCTCTGCACGTTCCGAATGACTCCCGAACGTGCTATTCCACGCTATGACGTCAGAAACTCGGCACGCTAAACGCTCAACGTTCGGATGCACGGGCTGTGTGCCGACGGCTTTAGCATTGATGACAGCTTCCCAGACTCACGTTCAATCAGGTGCTGGAAGGTTTGGAATGGCAGTCCAATCTACACGGAGTGCGGCACTGAAGAGAGATCTCGATGTCGGTCGGTGAGGCCTGGCACGAAGTCGGCGTTCCAAAACATCACAAAGGTGTGCTGTAGGATTCAGGTCAGGACTCTGTGCAGGCTAGTCCATTACAGGGATGCTACTGTTCTGTAACCACTCCGCCACAGGCCGTGCATAATGAACACGTGCTCGATCGTGTGGAAAGATGCAATCGCCATCCCCGAATTGCTCTTCAACAGTGGGAAGGAAGAAGATGCTTAAAACATCAATTTAGGCCTGTGCTGTGATAGTGCGACGCAAAACAACAAGGGGTGCAAGCCCTCTCCATGAAAAACACTACCACACTGTAACACCACCGCCTCCGAATTTCACTGTTGGCACTACACACGCTCGGAGATGACGTTCACCTGGCATTCCCCATACCCACGCCCTGCCATCGGATCGCCACATTGTGTACCGTGATTCGTCACTCCACACAACTTTGTTCCATTGTTCAATCGTCCAATATTTATGTTCCTTACCCCAAGGAGGCGTCGTTTGGCATTTACCAGCGTGATTTGTGGCTTATGAGCAGCCGCTCGACCACGAAATCCAAGTTTTCTCACTGTCATAGTACTTGCAGTGGATCCTGATGCAGTTTGGAATTCCTGTGTGTTGGTCTGGATAGACGTCTTCCTATTACACATTACGACCCTCTTCAACTGTCGGTGGTCAGTGTCAGTCAACAGACGAGATCGGTCTGTAGGCTTTTGCGCTGTAGGTGTCCCTTCACGTTTCCACTTCACTATCACATCGGAAATAGTGGACCTAGGGATGTTCAGGAGTGTGGAAACCTCGCGTACAGACGTATGACTTAAGTGACACCCAATCACCTGACCACGTTCGAAGTCCGTGAGTTGCGTGGAGCGCCCCATTCTGCTCTCTCACGATGTCTAATTACTACTCAGTTCGCTGATATGAAGTACCTGGCAGTAGGTGTCAGTACAATGCACGTAATATGAAAAACGTATGTTTTGGGGGGTGTCCGGATAGTTTTGATCACATAGTGTAGCATGAAGCCGGCCGTGGTGGCCGAGCGGTTCTAGGCGGTACAGTCTGAAACCGCGCGACCGCTACGTCGCAGGTTCGAATCCTGCCTCGGGCATGGATGAGTGTGATGTCCTTAGGTTAGTTAGGTTTAAGTAGTTCTAAGCTCTAGGGGAGCCATTTGCTCAGAGCCATTTGAACCATTTTTTTTGTAGCATGAACATAGACTCCTTATTTATATTGATATGGTCATGTATTACTTCCTTGTTCATTGCAAGGGATTTCGTATGTGGAAATTTTCCTGTAATGTTAGTAGTTTTGTGTTGTAACTGTTAATTCTAGTAATTTTTATATCATGTTCCAAGTCGAGCACTACTTTTTCATAATTTATTACGTTTTCGTCAAAGGCAAAATGGCTATCTTGATACTTCTAACTTCTCATTAGTATATTGTATCCACTTTTGAAATTTTTTCCTGTCATCCCTAAATATGCTGATCTATAATCTTGGCATTCTAACTGGTATAAACGAGCTCTCCGGTACTTGTCTTGTTTTTCTGTTGGTGTTGTAAATGTGATTAGAGTGTGTTTCGTGTTCTGGATGCTAGGTGTAATATTTGTTTCTTAAGTATATTTGATATTCCGTCTGTTGATTGGTTTTTTTCGTATTAAAATGTATTATTTCTTTTTCTTAGTCATCCCGTGAGTGTTTCTGTTTTATATACTTATGTGTACTGTTGCGTATGTATTGCTTGTGGAGTTTTATGGTACTTGTGTCGTCTGCTTATTTTCATTATTCTTTAGTCGTTTTTTGGTTTTGTAGTTGTGTCTTTGTATTATGGTAGTGGCATATCCACTCTTCTATGCTGTGGTATTTCTTATCCTTTTTCAAAGCCTTCTCTGCTGAGAGGAATTTTATCCAGTCTGTATTTCATGTGTGCTAGTTTGTGGTTTTGCGTGTGCTACGATGTGGCATATATAATAAGTGTCTGTTGCTGTTCGCTTTCTGTAAAATGGGAATTTGTCCTCATTGCTCTCTCTCTGTCTCTCTCTCTCTCTCTCTCTCTCTCTTGTTAGATCCAAGAAGTGTATTTGTTTTTGTGTTGTTTTTTTTTCACTAGATTAGCTGCACATGCCTATATTTCAAAAGGAGTTAAGAGTACTAACCAAGATACACACATCAAAAATAGTTTTGCGTCACCTCGGTTCCCAGAGTTCCGGAACCTGTACAGAAAATTGAAATAGAGATCAACATAAAAATCATTTCCGCCCTTTTTATTGCTCATGAAAACCACACATTGCATGTTGTACCACCATAGAGCGAGACTACAGTGGTAGTGGTCCAGATTGCTGTTCACACCGTTACCTCTAAGATCCAGTAGCACGTGCTTTTACATTGATGCATGCCTGTATTCGTCGTGGTGTACTATCCACAAGTTCATCAAGGCACTGTTGGTCCAGATTGTCCCACTCCTCTACGGCGATTCGGTGTAGATCCCTCAGAGTAGTTGGTGGGTCACGTCGTCCAAAGGCAGCCCTTTTCAATCTATCCCAGGCATGTTCGTTAGGGTTCATGTCTGAAGAACATGCTGGCCATTCTAGTCGAGCGATGCCGTTATCCTGAAGGACGTCATTCACAGGATGTGCACGATGAAGACGAATACCTCGCCAATATGCAGCCGATATAGTTGCACTATCGGTTGGGGGATGGCATTTACGGATCGTACAGCCGTTACGGCGCGTTCCATGACCACCAGCGGCGTACGTCGGCCCCACATAATGCCACCCCAAAACAGCAGGGAACCTCGTCCTTGCTGCGCTCGCTGGACAGTGTGTCTAAGGCGTTTAGCCTGACCGGGTTGCCTCCGACGATTGTCTGGTTGAAGGCATATGCGACACGCATAGGTGAAGAGAACGTGATGCCAATCCTGAGCATGTTGTTGGGCCCATTTGTAGCGCGCTGCATGGTGTCGTGGTTGCAAAGATGGACCTCGCCATGGACATCGGGAGTGAAGTTGTGCGTCATGCAGTCTATTGCGCACAGTTTGAGTCGGAACACGACGTCATGTGGCTGCACGAAAAGCATTGTTCAATATGGTGGCGTTGCTCTCAGGTTTTCTCCGAGCCATAATCCGTAGGTAGCGGTCATCCACTGCAGTAGTAGCCCTTGGGCGGTCTGAGGGATGCATCTCATCGGCTGTTCATGGCTCTCTGTATCTCCTCCATGTGGGAACAACGTCGCTTTGGTTCACTCCGAGACGCCTGTATACTTCCCTCGTTGAAAGTCCTTCCTGGCTCAAAGTAATAATGCGGACGCGATCGAACCGCGGTATTTGACCGTCTAGGTACGGTTGAACTACAGACAACACGAGCCGTGTATATCCTTCGTGGTGGAATTACTGGAACTGATCGGCTGTCGAACCCCCTCCGTCTAATAGGCACTGCTCATGCATGGTTGTTTACATCTTTAGGCGGGTTTAGTGACATCTCTGAACAGTCAAAGGGACTGTGTCTGTGATACAATATCCACAGTCAACGTCTATCTTCAAGAGTTCTTGGAACCGGGGTCATGCAAAACTTTTTTTGATGTATGTATACATACACGATTTATCAGACAGGGCCAGCAGTATTACAAGATCGTTCGCTGACGTTAGTGTGGTGTATAGGAATTGTTGTCGTTTGACGATTGTAAGGAATTGCATAAAGCCGTGGACAAACCATTCATTTGATGTCCACAGAGTGCATCCTTCATTGGACCAAACAGATGAAAGACGAAAGGTGTGGGATGCGGGCTGTAGATTGGATGAGAAGAGTCCAGTGAACTTCTGTGAGCTGCTCTCGTGTGAGGCCTTGCGTTATCATGGAGTAGGAGAAGTTGTTTTGCACTTTGTGATAACGAACACGCTGAAGACGATTCTTCAATTTCCTAAGGGTGGTACAGTACACTTACGAGTTGATCGTTGCACCGTGAGGGAGGGCATCAAACCGAAAGGCCCTTTCAGAGTCCCAGAAATCTGTCATCATACTTTACCGGTTGAGGGTGCGGCTTTGAACTGTTTCTTTGGAGGAGAGATGGTGTGGCGCCACCTCAAGGATTGTCGGTTTCTTTCCGGTTCGAAGTGATAAATCCAAGTTTCATCGCCTGTGACGATGTTGAGCGAAAAATTTTCACGAACAGCCTCGTAACGCGCAAGCAATTCCACACGCATGGTCCTTCGTTACTTATTATGTCCTTCTGTTAGGCGGCGAGGACCCCGTGGTCACAGACCTGTGAGTACCCCCAATTGTTGGACATGTGTGTCAGCACTATCGACTGAGACCTCCAGTTAAGCAGCGAGCAGACTGATTGTGATCCTTTGATCACCTTGAATAAGTGTGTCCGCACGTTCTAACATTGCAGGAGTCACAACTGTGCGCGGCGGTCGGAACGCGAGACTTCGAACAGGTTTGCGCGACCTTGTTACGATGATGACAGACGCCTCACCCAACGAATCACCGTGTTTTTATTCACTGCCAGGTATCAAATGGTTCAAATGGCTCTGAGCACTATGGGACTTAACAGCTATGGTCATCAGTCCCCTAGAACTTAGAACTACTTAAACCTAATTAACCTAAGGACATCACACAACACCCAGTCATCACGAGGCAGAGAAAATCCCTGACCCCCCGGGAATCGAACCCGGGCGCGGGAAGCGAGAACGCTACCGCACGACCACGAGCTGCGGACTCTGCCAGGTATCCATAGACACTCTGCAAGTGTCTGTGAATATTAGGATGCTGTGGTTTTCCGACAAAAGAAACTTAATGAAAGGTTGTGCTTCGAAAGCACCTCTATTTCAGAAGCCGTTTTGAAGGCTACGCACAGCATGACCACCTATAATGGGAAATTCATGAATCTATAGCGGCCGAAGCGGGAATATTTCAAGATGTTCGCAACAAATTTCGCATATTTTCAGCTCAAACTGGCCGAGAAAAAAGAAGTGTTACATTTTTCGTGTTCAGCGGTATTACTCAGATGCGACATGAAATGGGACGATCACGTAAACATCGTTATTGCCCAAGGCGAATGGAACTGATTATGAACAGGTTCTTTAGGAAGGGTATCATAAAGTCGTGTGTCTTCTCGTACTGCTAGCTGGCCCACGACTGTTGTAAATAGTCCTTCATATCCTGAATACCGACACCAGGATGTAGTTGATATCCGAGCTGGTTTCAGACATGTTCTACCGGGGACAGATCTGAGGATTTTGCTGGGCAGGGGTATCTCAATGTCACGTGTAGACGAGCATTGTCCTATTGAAAAATGCCTCAAAGATACTGTCGCAAGTCGCATGTTGACTGTTATTGCACTGGTGATTTCTGCATGAGAGGTGACACATGCGGACGCAGCATTTCCAATTAAGTACGTTGTACTCAACACCCACTCTACAGTGCATGGCGAAACTCTTCGCCATGCACTGTCGAGTGGGTGTGGAGTACAACGTACTTAATTGGAAAAAATTACTGTCCGTATACTTCAGTACGTGCCCTAATGCCTCTTATAATAAAACATCGCAGTGCTCGAGAGAATAATTCGAAGATTCGTAATTCGAGTAAGTCAGCGTATTGTTAACATGCCATTTTTGCAATTATACAAACTTTAGGGGCAGCTTCCTTATACAAAAATAAGTGAAAAATGTCTAGTAAACATGGACTCTAAATTCATACCTTAAGAAAAAAATGGTTCAAATGGCTCTGAGCACTATGGGACTCAACTGCTGAGGTCATTAGTCCCCTAGAACTTAGAACTAGTTAAACCTAACTAACCTAAGGACATCACAAACATCCATGCCCGAGGCAGGATTCGAACCTGCGACCGTAGCGGTCTTGCGGTTCCAGACTGCAGCGCCTTTAACCGCACGGCCACTTCGGCCGGCCATACCTTAAGAGGGTTGAGCATTTCTTCATCTTCGCTAATGTGAAACACACTACTACTGAGCAAGTGCACGTAGCTCGTAAGGTATGCAGCACAGAGCCCATGTTTACTAGACATTATTTTTGTTGTTGTGGTCCATACTGCCTCCTCGCAAAATATGAAAATCCAAAGAACTTGCAGTAGAAGGTGTGTGTGTCATAGTATCTAAGATGAAGAAATGCTCATATCTCTTTAAGGTATGCGCATTTGAAATCTTTTTTACTACACTTTTGTTTGTTTTGGTGTAAGGAAACTGGTACCCTACAGTTTATCGTCTTGTGTGTGTGTGTGGGGGGGGGGGGGGGTGTAGGGTCACCTCTATATAAAGCGTATTAGGGTCCTTCGAAGATAGGTCGCCAGAAAAATAACATGCCGAGATTTTTAGGTATGAAACTTTTCCCGCAAAACACGCATCGCAGTTAGCACAGTGGCTCGGTGTTGCTGAAACCTTACATTCACAATGTCGACGTTTTCGGAAAGAAAATTCTCAGTAAATGGACAAACCGCTGAGATGTGACTGTTATTGCAAGGTTGATTCCTAAAAAAAAAAAAAATAAAATAAAATAAAAAAAAAGTAAGGACCATTGATCCATTTCTGTCGTCACTGCAGACAAACTGTAACAATATCTAAATGAGCGGGCCATTTATGAACATCGTTTGTGTTATTGACGCACTCAGATGAACGTGTGCCTGATCACACCTATGCTTCGTGGAGGAACTTTTCAAGCAGCCTTTCACAAGCATTTTGTCTTGCCAGTAAATCGTGTTTACCGAATTTTCGTATCATACCCAACTTCTATCTACATCTCCATCTATACTCTGCAAACCACAGTGAAGTGCAATGCAGAGAGTACGTCCGATTGTACCAGTTGTTAGGGTTTCTTCCCGTTCCATTCACTATGGAACACAGGAATAATGATTGTTTTGATGCCTCTGTGCGTGCTGTAACTAATCTAATTTTGTCCTCACGATCCCTGTGTGAGCGATACGTAGGGGTTCGTAATATATTCCCCGAGGTCATGGGTAAAAGCCATTTCCCTGAAACTTTTTGGGATAGTTTTACGTCCAGAGTCTGGCAGTTCAGTTTCATCAGCAAATCTGTGACACTCTCCGACGGGTCAAACAAATCTATGAGTATTCGTGCTGCCCTTCTCTGCGTACGTTCAATATTAGCTGTTAATCCTGTTTGGTACGGCTCCCACAAACTCGAGTAAATTCTAGAACCCGTCGCACGAGTGATTTGTAAGCGATCTCCTTTGTATACTGATTGCACTTCCCCAGTATTCTACAAATAATCCGAAGTCTACCACCTGCTTTACCCACGACTGAGCCTTTGTCAATATGCCATTTGATATCCCTACAAAGTCTTACACTCCGGTATTCATTGATATTATAGTCACTTCGAACTTCGTACACTTTTAGTAGACCAATAAAATAACATAATGTGCACGTAGTAACGTGCTTAGCCGTCACGGTAGCTGATCATGTTCGATCAGAGGGCTGGTTGCCCTGTCTATTGAAAAAACTGAGTAAGGGAATCAACGATCTACTGGAACGGATGTCAAAAAAAAGAAAAAAAGTGGTTAGCATTAGAGCTTCGTGAGACGAACGTGTATGAAGCGACGATTCGATTCCCACTCAAATTTAATTTTTAATTTAAATTTTTCATCAATGGTAATATTATTTAATTTGTATGACCTTTGAGAGGTAATATAATTGAACGAAACCACGTGTATTTGCATGAAGTTTAGAGAATTTCATGTTATTTCACTACTTAATAATTTTAATTAAATTAATTATTAGGACAAATATATTTATAACTATCGACAAGTAAATGAAGAAACGCATAGGGTTATACCTGTCGTGATTTACTAAATCCCTTATACATGCAATCTTGTAAAGTACCCGAACTATTTTGCACCTCGACACTTCCAGTTGCAGACACAGAGGCAGGCCACATTTGGCACTTGACTTGCGTAGCGGTGTGAAGTTGCCAATGCAGCAAGAATGAATAGTGTAGGTGCATATTTTTTGATTATCACAGAATTTACACTTATACTACAAAAATGAAGCTTTGCGCGGGAGTAGAACTGTCGCCTGATACACGTTCGTCTTAGAAAGCTCGAAGGCTAGCCACTTGACCACCCTGAACTCTAACGTACGGCACCTACGCACAGATGCACCAGTTACATAACAGGCGCATAAAATTACTCTCGCGATTTTCTCGGAATTGCCAGAGTAGTGAACCTTACTACTTGCACATTATGTTATTTTAATGACCTACTAAAATTGTACAAAATGTGAAGTAAATCCGTGGTCCCAACGTCGTGGCTTCCCGTTGTAGGTTTTTTTATTTTTTGAAGTGCAATGTTTAAAGCAAATTGCCAAACTTTAGGTCGTGGTAACGTGATTCTTCTTCTTCGCCTATTTCCAATGGCCACGAAGGTGAACACGTACTAAACAAAATTATTGCCGTCCAGAAACAGAACTTAAAGCGCTTACACCAAATGCATGCTGCGCGTCGACAGTACGCCACCCGTCAGAAAATAGGCGTTACGCGAAACGCGTATTGCTCATTCGGAATCTATACCGTCGCTTCTAACGTAGATGGTAAAGCAATATTATGACAGACCTCTTCGAATGAAACTAACCACCCACACGGGTTATCACTCCCCCTTCCTGGTGCCCACATTCAAAACACCGAGCTTCGCATACCGTTTCTGTATAATTAGGATCTGTATGGGATATTATTGTTCCGGCCGTTTGTGGCGCGCAGGTTTCCGGAAGTCAAAGACGTGGCCTATTTGCGGAGCTCGGCAGTCTGCCGCCCCCCTCCCCTCCTTCCTTCCGCCGGCGTCGCGCCGGGCCTGGCGACGTGTAGTGTCGGAGGCGTCACCTGCGCCGGCCCTCGCGGCACAGTACACACAGCGAGGGCGGCTGGGCGCCGCTCATTGATTGCCGGCGCAGCTGTGTGCGTGTGTACGGTGGCGGGGGCGTGGGCCGGAAGGCGCGCTGTGCGCCGGCCCAGGCGCGCGGGGGCGGAGGGGTGGCGGGGGCGGCAGCGGCGGTGGCGGTGGCGGCGGCGGCGGCCCGGACAGTACCGTAGCAGCGCCGGCCGCGGACGCGACGCCCGCCGCGACCACACGCTCCACGCCCCACGCTCCAGGTGACCCGCACCGCTGCTCACGACGCCGACGCCGCCGCCGCGTCTGCGACCGCTGCGTCGCCGCCTCTCCCGCCACGCCTCGGACATCCCAATGAACCGGCTTGCCGGCTCCTCTTCTATGCCGATATCAGTGAACAGTCCCTTCTCTCACATTTCTTGCAACTTGTCTACTGCTAGCCTACTTGTTTTGCAGTTACGCTGTCTTGAGCAGTACCCGTTACATCGTTTCTTATTCGTCTCTGAGGGCATTTGACGCACGCTATTCGCTTGGGCTCTTCCCCAGCAACTGTCAGTTCCTTAAGTTGTTTTCTTTACCTGTGAGCAGTAGGTCGCTTAGTTTGTATTTACGTATGTGACAGAAGTCTTTCTTGTCTGTTGTGCCTTGTACCAGTTTCTCGCCAAGTATAATGACGTACACGAGTACGACGCTTGATTATAAAATATTCACCATCTTTTCTGTTTTTCGTAAGACATGGTCAGCTACCGCTGATGTGTCAGATAAGCACTTCACTGACGCTGTCAAGCTTGCTTTACCACGTTTCATTACTCATTCATTCTACATTATACTACTTGAACGTCTTAATTTTTGCTGTGATATCTTTTTTTGATAAAATTTGTGCAATTACCTGCACAATGTCTTAACTGCTAAATTAGATAGTAATCACCGCGCTATATTGTTTCTCGTATATTTCAGTTTCAGTGACGTAAATCCAGGTTGTTCTCTCGCCACATTTATCTCGCCTTTGTTGTAATGTCCCCGTGATATCCAACGAATTACCGTCTCGTAACTTTACTGGTTGCCTTGTTGCACGCTTTTATTCCGGTGCCTGTGTTGTCAAATCTGATAGCAAAATCGACGCGCCGATGTGATTTAAAACCCACCTACACGCGCTTCTGACGGCCCCGAAATAAATCGGATATAAATTCAGATTCGCGTGTATTGATTGCTCTTGGTATTGATTGCACCTCTCACGTGCAAGTTAACTGTGTCGCTGATGACGGGTTGACGTGACGGCATCGTCAAGCGTCGCTAATTTTGTAACCTCTACTCTTCGTGTAATTTACGTCTATTTTTCAGTTTCATTTGTCTCGAAGAGGAAGAAAATTCTTACGTTTATGTCGATACTACCATAACTATTAACAGATTGTTGTATTAATTCATTATAAATTTAGTACGTGTTGGATAAAGTTCAAGTAGCTTACGAACCTCGTCGTCGTATTTTCGTGATTTGGAAGAGCTGTGGTTTGCGTTGCGTTGTGACCGCAACAAACAGCATTAGTGTGAAAATGGTGTGTCATAATGTAACTCATACGCTAATAGAAAATTTTCATTGCGCTTAAAATTTAGGACATATGTCGCAGAGAGGAGTTTTTCAGTCCGGCCTTGTGCCGGAAATTGTAAGAGAAATTGGATTCGTGCGGTTCGCCGGTAATGCATACACGCAAATGTACGCGGATAGGCTTGTTTGGCTGTAATGTGAATGGTATGTAGCAGTAATAATGTGTGATGCTAAATGGCTGGCAAGTATCTATAGATGGTACATGTTCTTCTGTTAGCTCCTTTCCCCAATAACAGTAGCTGTACTAAACTTTGTAAATGAACAGTAAAATTTTATATTCATCTGAAGCGGAAGCAAGTTTTCATAACACATGCAGTGGCAGCCGCGCGCACGCGAAATCGGAGGACGGGAGACATGCGCACCTTTGTGGGGTTGCCCTCCACGCTGAGCTTGTTCTCCTCCGCTAGCTGCAATCTCTGGTTATTTGTGAGCGGCGTTTCATGTGACGTCGATGTGTGTCAGCTGTTCCGCCGCGCATGATATACGACGTTGCTACATCAAGATTTCCCGCCCCAGACAAACATTTATAGAATCAGACACTCGACTAAAATCCTGGTTATAAAGGTTTCGGAAGTAACCATTAAATGTCCTCCACGTTATTTTTTTGTATCTTCTCTTATTTCTCTTGCAGCTATTTTCTAATTACTCCTCAGGAGGAGCTTTGCACTCTCACTTAATATGAACAAAAGTATTCTATGGACTTTCTTCACGTGTTCCGAATGTTAGAGGTTGGCAATCGTATTTCCGTGTTAGCAGGCTCCATCCCTCGCAAACCACTTCTCTCTATGTTTTCACTGTGGGGATCAACCTCAGATTACGTTATTATTTTTGCCGAGCAACAGCATTGTGAATTGACTTCATCAATGTTTGCGGTGGTTTATTTCTGTGATAGTTCTTAAAATTGCGTAGTATATTTGGGGAAATACACTCCTGGAAATTGAAATAAGAACACCGTGAATTCATTGTCCCAGGAAGGGGAAACTTTATTGACACATTCCTGGGGTCAGATACATCACATGATCACACTGACAGAACCACAGGCACATAGACACAGGCAACAGAGCATGCACAATGTCGCCACTAGTACAGTGTATATCCACCTTTCGCAGCAATGCAGGCTGCTATTCTCCCATGGAGACGATCGTAGAGATGCTGGATGTAGTCCTGTGGAACGGCTTGCCATGCCATTTCCACCTGGCGCCTCAGTTGGACCAGCGTTCGTGCTGGACGTGCAGACCGCGTGAGACGACGCTTCATCCAGTCCCAAACATGCTCAATGGGGGACAGATCCGGAGATCTTGCTGGCCAGGGTAGTTGACTTACACCTTCTAGAGCACGTTGGGTGGCACGGGATACATGCGGACGTGCATTGTCCTGTTGGAACAGCAAGTTCCCTTGCCGGTCTAGGAATGGTAGAACGATGGGTTCGATGACGGTTTGGATGTACCGTGCACTGTTCAGTGTCCCCTCGACGATCACCAGTGGTGTACGGCCAGTGTAGGAGATCGCTCCCAACACCATGATGCCGGGTGTTGGCCCTGTGTGCCTCGGTCGTATGCAGTCCTGATTGTGGCGCTCACCTGCACCGCGCCAAACACGCATACGACCATCATTGGCACCAAGGCAGAAGCGACTCGCGACACCACTGGAGGCGGGCTGCACGATGTTGGGGCGTGAGCGGAAGACGGCCTAACGGTGTGCGGGACCGTAGCCCAGCTTCATGGAGACGGTTGCGAATGCTCCTCGCCGATACCCCAGGAGCAACAGTGTCCCTAATTTGCTGGGAAGTGGCGGTGCGGTCCCCTACGGCACTGCGTAGGATCCTACGGTCTTGGCGTGCATCCGTGCGTCGCTGCGGTCCGGTCCCAGGTCGACGGGCACGTGCACCTTCCGACCACTGGCGACAACATCGATGTACTGTGGAGACCTCACGCCCCACGTGTTGAGCAATTCGGCGGTACGTCCACCCGGCCTCCCGCATGCCCACTATACGCCCTCGCTCAAAGTCCGTCAACTGCACATACGGTTCACGTCCACGCTGTCGCGGCATGCTACCAGTGTTAAAGACTGCGATGGAGCTCCGTATGCCACGGCAAACTGGCTGACACTGACGGCGGCGGTGCACAAATGCTGCGCAGCTAGCGCCATTCGACGGCCAACACCGCGGTTCCTGGTGTGTCCGCTGTGCCGTGCGTGTGATCATTGCTTGTACAGCCCTCTCGCAGTGTCCGGAGCAAGTATGGTGGGTCTGACACACCGGTGTCAATGTGTTCTTTTTTCCATTTCCAGGAGTGTATGTTGTTTTGGTGGGAAATTGTGTCATTTCATGGTCAGCCTCTTTCATAGTGTCAATGAGTGCTCAACAAGACCGTAATATTACTCCAGTTAAGTCCCATCAGATTTCACACACATTTTTGAACTCCAGTTAAACCATTACGTATGCGATATGCAATGGAGTAATGATTACAAAGAACTAAGGAACGAATTATTATTGTTACGTTGCGAAGGCGTTCTCGGCAAAATTGTCTGTAGTGTAACTGGTAGAATACTGCTTTACGATGACAGAGGGAAGAAGTGACTTACTTGTCACATCGTAGCACGAGGTATTGGTATGTGATGTGAACAGCTCTCTTCCGTCGAAGATCTTTGCTATTCCGCCAGTAACGGCAGTGGTGCGTATTGTTTCGCGCTGCGAAGTTGGTCCGTAGCTTTCCGGCTGTTTGCGTCCTGGTTTCGGTCGGTTGCCCTCTGCATTTTCGTTTTTGTCAGCTGGCGGACGGCGAGTCTAGGACAGAACGGTCGCCAGCAGCTTTTGTTTACACGATTTCCGCCACATGCATTTAGAAATTTTGTACGAGGCCGCACCAGTGTGTTTCCGGTCTTCTCTACACCCCTTCGCTTTCAGCTGACTGACAAATTGCTATTTCAAACTGGTGAACTACTTTCGGCATTTATCTCTCTGTTCATCGTATCCGCTGTACCGTAGCTTTGTTTTCAACCTTTACGCCGGTGGAGTTGTATTTGTCGTTTACCCTCTCTCCTACGAGTGCTAAAATTTTGGTGATCAGAAACATTCCCAATACTGGTTTTCATTTTGCGTCACCTTTCCTTTACAATGAACATTTGTTACTGGTGTATCGTGATTGGGAATATGTTAAAGTTGTGATAACTGCAGTTTTTCGGTGTGTTTGATAAACGATGGTTTTCGGTGTTCATCTGACATATTCCAAACTTAAGAAAACGATTACCAGCATTACTGGTGTCTATTTTCTTTCCCTTTTGTATATTTGTCCATTTTACGATTTCGATGAGATGCGCTTTAATAATTAGATGCGGCAGTGAAAATTTATGGAGAAGCGAACTGATGACGGGCTTACCCCTAATTTTGTGCTATTGTGTTAAACGAGAAAAACGTAAGCTGTTTACCTCATTTACTTATTAAAATTTTGAGAACATTGAAAGATTATTTTGCTGTTTTGTCCGTACTAGCATATTATTCAACTGCCTTGGTGTTGAAGTTACTGTGGTACTGAAAGGCAGCTGTGACTCTTTTTAAGGCATTCGATAGCCCGCAAAAACATGAGTATCGTTATGTGACTCTTGCAATGGTTCGAACTGAAAGTTTTTGTAAAAACTGCCAAGGAACATGCTACACATGAAAGCGACGAATGCTAAACCAACGCCTTTTCCGTTCCCATTATCTCATGTTTTCATGAGAAGAGTGGCGAAATTAAACTCTACTGGCATTTTCGTCTTCACGTTCAGCACATTAGCCGCTATTTTTTAAATGGAAAATTGCACTTCAAACCAAAGTAAATGCCGCATCATAATACTTGTGTTTACAAGATCTCCCTAATGCTGTTACAATTGTACATTATTTCACTTAGTAACACCTTAGCTTCTTCAGTATCTAAGCAGATTAAAAATAAATACCCTCTAAAATAACTTAAGATGGCTTTTCAATATTGACAGGATTTTTGTGTTTGGGAAAAAAAAAGATACAGGCTGTAGTCTTCCAGCTGCCTTTACTTTCCTTCGGGTTTCACATTCTCGTTCGGTCAGTTCGTAGAAAGTTTTGTTTTCATAAAAGAGAACGCTTCTTCCATAGCTAATAAGCTCTGGTGTCGTAACAGTAAATCTGTACCGCTGCTCTCGCCACAAGTCTGTCTCGTGAAAGTGGTAGTAAATACCAGAGAAGCGTACAGCACTACTTTCTCAGTAGTAGTGATGAAAACTGATGAGTTCGGTGCTGCACCTTCACCTTAATAATAAGAAGTTCTTTTGTATCACTCGTAACTGTGTTGGTTATGTTGCTGAGTGTCACTACCATTAGCAAGGGCAAGCGCGTATCATTACTTGCACTTAACTCAGTAATTACCATTTGATCACAGTTACATCACATTACCACTTTTGATAGCTTCTCCTTCGTAACTTGGAGTCAGAATTTTGTGAAATCCTGCCCAAGCATCCGTGCCATTCCCAACCCAGTGTGCCGAGACGAGTAAATCGAGAAGTTTTCATGCCATTTCCTGAACCGACGCCTTCACCAAATACGCTTATTTCACATTGAGAAACTACTTCCAACTTTTAAATTAGTACGAGCGAGAATAGACCAAAGACTATAGGGAGCTGTCAAGAACACCTGCGCGCGGGATTATATGGCAATGTCTGTGATTAGCATACTGCTTAGAGCACTTGCCCCCCTCTCTCTTTCTCTCTCTTTCTGGATCATCTCCCCTCACCACTCCCTCTCCTTCCCTCCCCCTCTCACTCCCCTCTCTCCCTCTACCTCTCTCCCTCTACCTCTCTCCCTCTACCTCCCCCTCGTCCTCCTGAAAGTGTAAAGACCATATGTTCATCAAAGCTTCCAGTACAGAGCTTATGGTAAAAGCACACTTTCTGTAAAAGTAGACGGCATACGAAGTGATTATTCCAATTAGTCTCACTTCGCGCTGTAGATTCATCTAAAAGGTGTACTTGTGTAAAAGGTGTACTTGCAGCAGGCACGCTGCGATTTTATCTGCGACCACTTATATGTTGACGATGCGGAAACTTAATGTAAAATTAAAGAATTTGTGAAGCACACTGTGGCTTGTCTTTGTACGATTGAACTTGTAGTGTCTCGGCTTGTTTGTTGCATTCTGTAGTTGGGAACTCCTGCTGATGAATTTTGTTTCCAAATGAGTTAAAGATAAGAAAGTACTGCCGCTTGAGGTAAAGTTTTAATGTTGTCTACCATAATGTGTACCGGGAATTTGTACCGCATCGTTCGCCTCTTGAATATTTAGAAACAGTTTTGGTAACTGACGACTGTAAAAACCCTCAACACTTATTTATTAAAATGTGCCGTATTTTTCTTTCCATTTCGTCTTCTCCCTGTTCCTTCATGGAACATTTTTTGTCTCTCAATTTTCTTCTCAGGTGACTCAATCTGTCAATTTGTTTCGGGAAATAAATGATGACTTTATATTTCAGAGTATGGACAATGGTAAAAGCATTTTAAAATTACTGTGCACCATTGTTATTTGTTTTTGTTTCGTGATCATCACCAGCACTGAATAACTGAAGCTTCTTCAGTACAGTGTGACAGAAAATACCCACTCATAGTCTGTTGAGATGACTGAAAAATCTTCTTTCAGCAGTCAGCGAAATCGATTTCAGAAGTTCTTAATACTGGATTCAGTTAAGAAACAGTTTACATAAACATTAATTTTCTTTTCGGAATTCTTTTCTTTTTTATCACACTAGCTATGTAATTTCATCTCTCTCTCTCTCTCTCTCTCTCTGTGTGTGTGTGTGTGTGTCCGTCTTGTTTCCTCCAGAAACTTTGTTGCTGTATTGTCCGACCAGTACAGAATTTTTGATTAAATTTCGAAATGTAAGTACATAGTTTTGGACGTGAGCTTTGTGTTTTTTGTCGCGTTTCATAAGCTATTGTCATGTTTGGTTTGCTTAAATTATAGTGTTCCCATTTGATGCTAGTAATAACTGCATAACGGGACGTTGTAGCAGTATACCAGATGTGTTTAGATATTAACGAGGATTTCATAATTTTGCGTGTTGTGTTAGACCGAATAGCGCCAGATTTGTTGTATTTGTTTTGGTAAACATTTCTGAAAACAGTGTTAGCCGTATGAGATATTTAGTCCGTCGTAAACTTTACTTGTGTTTTGGTAGTATCGACGATTACTTAGTGTGTGTAAACCGAACGAGATAAATTGGATTAAATTTAGCTGTAAGTACGGAACGAAGTGTAGCAAAGTCTTAGAAATGTAAAATCTGCTTTTGGCAGGTCTGCCGTGAATTTCCGTGAGTCTGCGTGTGTTGTAAGCGTTTCGAAAAATGCCGTGAAGTTGTTGAGGATGCTGAGCACATTGAAACCGATGAAATCGTGGGAAAGTTAAAGAAATGAGTACAGACTAGCGTGTGGTGTTTGCAGGAATACGTATAGCATTTGTATGGACGACAAGCGTAAAGAGATAATTCTCGTGTTTACAGAACTTTTTTTTTTTTGCTTAAAAATAGTGTTGCGCATCTGGAATACGCAACTTTTTTGAGGGTAACATTACGCTATGGTTTTTTTTAGAGAATCTGGGCCTATCCGTGTATCGCAACGGAGATGTGCATAACACTGCCTTTGTACCGGAAAATATCTTGCAAATATGATAAAAGATATATGTTGTGTACATCCCGAAACATCTCGTCGGTTATTTACCGAAGCATATATGCAAACTTTCCTAAATGTTCTAGCTAGTCTATGGGTGATGAATTTATTTGACACTCAAGAGCCTCGAGCAGGTCTTACACTCATTCTACCATTGCATTACGCATCTGAGGCAGTACTGCTGAAGTTGCTCAGTAAACAGCTCCTAACGCGGGAGTCTCTTTGTGAACCGAATAATTTATAAATCGTTGCATAAACGCTATTAGCTATGCAGAATTTACACTAGATGCTCACACATCTGCTAAGAATCTCATGCAGGGATTCTTTAAATGTAGTTGCTGTTGTCTTCAATCCTAAGACTGTTTTGATGCAGCTCTCCACGTTGCCCTATCCTACGCAAGCCTCTATATCTCCGAATAACTCCTGCAACATACATCCATTTCAACATGCTTACGGTATTCAAACCTTCGTCTTCCTCTACAACACCCATCCCCCCCCCCCCCACCCTCACACACATACATTCTTCCTTGTTGTCTCAGAATATGTCCTATCAACCGATTCCTTCTTTTAGTTAAGCTGTGCCACGAATTCTATTCAGTACCTCGTCGTTAGTTAAGCATTCGTATCTATAGCATTATTCTGTAGCACCACAGTTCGAAACCATCTGCTCTCTCTAATATTGTCGATCTTAAGCGATCCTACATAAAATAGACTTTAAAAGCAACTATAAAAATATAAAAAACAAATAAAAGTATTCGGACATGAAAACCTCGTCTTCCTTAACTTCGTCGTTTAAAATATTTGTAACGATCTATTCTCTTTTTATTTAAACTGCTAATCGCCCGCCTCTCACATACCTTCAGAAAAGCCTTCCAACTCTCCAATTTGTATTCGATGCTTGCAATTTCTCTTCTTCAGAAACACGTTATTGGTTATTGCCGGTTTGCTTTTTATATCCTCTCTACTTCGGCCATTGTGAGTTTTTTCCTGCCAAAATAGCAAAGCTCATTTATTACTTTTATAGTCCCTGTTACTAATCAAATTCCCTCATCATCGCCTGATTTAATTCGGGTAGCTACATTCCATTATTCTTGTTTTGCTTTTGTTGACGTTCACGTGGTATCCTCCTTTCAAGACACTGTTCATTCTGGTAAACTATTCTACCAACTCATTTGTTGCGCCTGACAGAATTACACTGTCATCTGCTAACCTCAAAGTTTTTATTTCTTCTCCCTGACTTGTATAATTTCTTCACAAAAATTTTCTTCGGTCTTGTTCAGTTAAAGTTAAAGAGGCAGTTATAAATCAGGTTAACTGTAAAGCACAGACAGATCTATATTCGCTAGAGAGAATGAGTACCTTCAGTTGCTGCTTCTCACAGCAGTTCTGTACTCTGGGCGTTTTTTAGAGCCGTAGTCGTAATCAAAAGCAAAATAAAATCTATTGTTGTCCTGATAATTTTAAAAACAGACACTTCCAGAGTGTTTCCAGTGCCACGTTGCGCCAGTTCTATTAACAATAAGTTGTTGACAAACTGCAACGACGGATTGTTGGCAAACTGTAACGAAGCGTTTTCAGTTCATCGTTCCGAGCCTGTTGACGGCCTTCTGTCGTCACGTCGTCGCAACTCACCGCATGCAGGAAGCTAATTCATTGCGGTCACCATTAGGTCGATCTAAATATAAGCGGCGATCAAAAAGTTTTGTTTCGAAGGCCATACAGTCCAGGAGCTGTATGCCAATCAGGAAAAATCGCCTGTAGCATTGAGGCTATCATCCCACGGACGCACCACGTTGAAGACAGCCACTTTGTAAAACACCGCTGCTTGATGTGTGAAGAGGTCCGTAACAGCCTGCTTCACATCGTCGTTCGACAGGAATCGTCGACGCTTCATGGCCTTTTTTCAGGGGCCGAAGGCGTGAAAATCGGTTTGGGGGAGATGATGAGAATAGGGCTGGTGTTCGAATATCTCCTTCTTGAGTTGACATAACTTGTGCGTTACAACATTTCGATATGGGGACGTGCGTTATCATGAAGCACCATTCCACAATGGTTGTTTTCTACAGACACGCTGTCCCATACATGTTCTGCATTCTCCGATGGGTATCTACCGGCGTTTGACCTTCTGCAACCAAGAAAAGAAAAAACAGCACGTTGGTCCTGTCTGGACGCATTTTGTAATAATGTTGCCACAGTCCACGTTTCCGCGTCTACCGCACGCACGTGGGAATGATACGAATGCCGCTAATCCCGTGCCTACAGGTCGGTGCTTACATACTCGCGTTGGAGTCGCGCTACCTTGCGTATACGCTGCAACAACGCCCTCAAATGAAAATTTTTGATTGCCCCTTATAATATTCTCAAGTACGTATAATCGTACCAGGCGTGTTTTTTTAAGTAAGTGCCGTTTTAAAATTAAAAAAAAAAAGGACGAGCTAAGATATCTCAATAATTTTACTTTTACATGAAAGACTGTACCTTAATCTACTTTTCTAAATAATCTCGGTCAATATTGAGGCACTTGTCATAACCTTGTACCAGTTTTTTAATACCCTCCTCATAGAAGTCTACCGCCTGACTTGTTAACCACTGCATCACCACTGTTTTGACTTCGTCATCGTCTTGAAGACGCTGACCGCTTAGTTGTTTCTTCCAGTTCAAGAACAGATGGTAGTCACTGGGCGCAAGATCGGGGCTGTACGGAGGATGATCTGGAGTTTCCCATCGAAAAGATGTGATGAGCTCTTTGGTCTGATTCGCCACATGCGGACGGGCATTGTCTTGCAGCAAAACGATGCCCTTGCTCAACTTCCATGGACTGTTGCTTTGATTCTGGTGTGACGTAGGCCACCCATGTTTCATCGCCCGTAACAAGTTGGCTTAAGAAATCATTACCGTCGTTGTGGTACTGCTCAAGGAAAGTCAATGCACTGTCTAACTAAACGTTTGGTTTTGTGCACATCCGTCAACATTTTCGGTACCCAACGTGCGCCCAGTTTTCGGTAATTTAAGTGCTGTGTCACGATTTCTTTCACATAACGATGCTACTAACCTAATTTTTGTGAAGAGGAGACTAAATCCTGAAGGTATCAATAACAAAATAGAAACAAAACTATATATTCTGCTTTTCTGAAGAGCACATGAGGAATAAATTGTTCCGTAACGGTTGTATTGTATTTTTGTCTCAGATTCTATAACGTTTCCTTTTCTTTCTGAACACCCCATATGCGTTTAACCTATTCTCTTTATATATAACGCAATTGTGCAGGAATTATATATTGTAATGATATATTCTTTTACACGTCACTTACAAGAGAAAATAAATCTTAAGATATCAGTCTCCGCACCGACACTCTACTTACCACCTTGGCAGGATCGTTCGCTTCGCCTGAGAGCCTGTAAACTCGTACTGATATTCATTGAGTGCAGGCAGTGGCATACAAGATTCCATTAGTACCATAATAAACGTGCGAAGCTGGGATTTTTATGAACACTCCAAAATATGTGACCACCACTCAGGTGTTTGTCACTAAGATGGGGTGAATATCAGATAAAATTAACTACTCTTGCGCTGTGTCAGTAGCCTGAGCGCAGACTACTCTTTACTCTTAAGAACATTTTCGGAAGGGGGTAAAAAGTTCTACAGCGAATACTCATGAATTTGTAAACTTATGGCTCTCTATGCAGAAATAACGAATCTTCCTCATTTTAAGATTAATCCAGCTGCGTTCGCGACTTGTTAGACCTACGATCGAATTAAGAATATTACTGCATCCAAACTGAAGGTTCGATGCCCATTCCAACTCACATTCGGCCGAATTTGCTGTGGCCTGACTGAGACAAACTTTGAAGCGTGGGTGCACTTGCTAACAGAAATTTAATAAACGCTGTCGTCACTTCACTGTGAAGTCTTTTCTGGGTTCGGTTCGGGAAACATAAGTTTCTGTGGAATGCAAGAAGCTTCTGCGCTAACATATTTGGCGTGTCGGCAAACACTCAGGCAGCGAAACTTCAGAATCTGAGTAAAAGGAAGTTCGTGCGTAATGGAATTCCCGCGAGGCGAGCTGCGAATTACTGAAAACGAGATAGTTATCCTACTAGAACAGTGGGAGTGGCGTGATTCATTGAATGGAGTGGTAAAATCTGTCGTGACAATTAATGAATGTCAATGAATGAAATAAAATCATTAAAAGAGTTTGCGATCATAATTATAGTAGAAGATCTATATTTCCGCAGTGATCGCTCTTTTGTTGTATAAACATTGCAATTTTAAGCGTTTCATTAAGCCATTATCAGAATCAAATTAAGACGGCATGGACTAGTCTATGGTAGTCTTTTACACTGAAATTTTTGACGAGATGCTGTGTATGGATGTCCTCCTAATATGATTTTAATGATGGTTTAAAGCCGATACGCGAAAAATGGTAAATTTTATGCGGTAAGATAAACAACCAAGCTGGAGAATTACATTGCAGATAACGAACACAAGGAGCTAGTATCAGAACGAGTCTATAAATTAAGCGTTGACGGCACAAGTAGAAGAGAATAACTTATTCGTTCAGTGTACGTGGTAAATACGACGGAAAAATGATTTCCTTAACTATAATAATGAGTTGCTATTCTCTTGTCATTTGATTGACTTCTTTTTGTGTAGCACTCTGTTTGCTTCCAGGTTTTCGCGGATTACTCGCATGTTTTGTTTTTGGATACTTAATATGTTTGCAACAGCGTTCCTGCGTGAAGGGCAATGTGTGCTATTATTCTGAATGTAGCGTACCCTTGTAGTGTCTTTTTGTTATCAATGCTTGTATTGCGTGTTTTATGAGGCGGGAGTGATAAGCAAGTGCAACATTTGAGTAAATGAGCGTGACATATCGCTAAATATTAGTATTTAAGGCTGACGATGTTGCAAACGTCTTCGTTAAATTTGGCTGGTTATTTCGAATTCCGGTACCGAATTTGCCCTCTATTGGCCTCGTAGGCTGAGACAGCATACGTAAATGCCTGAAAAGATGTTATCGGTTGACGAAGAGACCTACGAATTCTGTGAAACCGCAGCTCAGTAAATCTTCAGTAGCACAGGTGCTGGTTCATCTACGAGGGCGTACAGAAAAGTAATGCTTCCAATTTTTTTATGTGAAAACTCTTAATGCTTTTTAAATTAACAAACGTTATTAATATTGTAAATCTTTATTCTTTACATATACGTATTTATTTCTCAACGTAGTCCCCCTGGCGACGAACACATTTGTCCCACCTAGAGACCAGTTTGTTGATACCGTCACTGTTGAATGTTCATCTTTGTTGGCGGAACCACAACCTCACCTTTGCTTGCACCGCTTCATCACTATCAAAGTCCTCGAAGGTGCTCTAATGTTCTGGAAAGGGATGAAAATCGGATGAGGCCATGTCGGTACTGTATGGAGGATCACCGATGACAGTGAACCCAAGTCGGATTGTTGCAGATGTCACAGACCTCGTGTGTGGTCTGCCATTGTCATGCTGGAGGAGAAGTTGCTCCATATGTAGACGTTTTCTGTCCTTAGAAACTCGATTACAGCACGCTTTTTTCGTACGCACCGACGTAGTTACGTTACACAACGTCATGTTAAACGCTACTGTGGCAGAGGGCTGCAAATGTGTATCTAACAAGAGTAAATGTGTAGAATGCTAATAACGTTTGTTTTATTTCAAAAGCTTTAAGAGATTTCATATAAAAATACGGAGGCATAACTTCTCAGCGTGCCCTCCTCCACAGAATATAGTCATTCTTAATAATAATTGCCGCAACAGCCGCTTCCATCGCCTTTCTTACGTGAAAGTCTGCCAACTCTGGAAAAAAGATACGTACATGACGTTTCAATTGTTCAATTTTTTTAACTATGGCATTTGTATTATAATGTTATCGAAGCCCCACCATGCCTCCCACATTTTGTGATGGTGTAGCACTAATAGTATTGGGTTGGTACGTAAGTTCGCAGCGTTTTTGCGTAAGTTTAAAAAACACAACAGGTACACATAGCAGAAATATATTCGGAGTACGTTCTCATTCGGAAAGGAAGTTACTTGAAGGTTGTTCGATGTTGTTGTTGTGGTCTTCAGTCCTGAGACTGGTTTGATGCAGCTCTCCATGCTACCCTATCCTGTGCAAGTTTCTTCATCTCCCAGTACCTACTGCAACCTACATCCTTCTGAATCTGCTTGGTGTATTCATCTCTTGGTCTCCCTCTACGATTTTTACCCTCCACGCTGCCCTCCAATGCTAAATTTGTGATACCTGGATGCCTCAGAACATGTCCTACCAACCGGTCTCTTCTTCTCGTCAAGTTGTGCCACAAACTCCTCTTTTCCCCAATTCTATTCAATACCTCCTCATTCGTTACGTGATCTACCCATCTAATCTTCAGCATTCTTCTGTAGCACCACATTTCGAAAGCTTCTATTCTCTTCCTGTCCAAACTATTTATCGTCCATGTTTCACTTCCATACATGGCTACACTCCATAGAAATACTTTCAGAAACGACTTCCTGACACTTGAATCTATACTCGATGTTAAAAAATTTCTCTTCTTCAGAAACGCTTTCCTTGCCATTGCCAGTCTACATTTTATATCCTCTCTACTTCGACCATCATCAGTTATTTTGCTCCCCAAATAGCAAAACTCCTTTACTACTTTAAGTGTCTCATTTCCTAATCTAATTCCCTCAGCATCACCCGACTTAATTCGACTACATTCCATTATCGTCGTTTTGCTTTTGTTGATGTTCATCTTATATCGTCCTTTCAAGACACTGTCCATTCCGTTCAACTGGTCTTCCAAGACCTTTGCTGTCTCTGACAGAATTACAATGTCATCGGCGAACCTCAAAGTTTTTACTTCTTCTCCATGAATTTTAATACCTACTCCGAATTTTTCTTTTGTTTCCTTTACTGCTTGCTCAATATACAGATTGAATAACATAGGGGAGAGGCTACAACCCTGTCTCACTCCTTTCCCAACCACTGCTTCCCTTTCATGCCCCTCGACTCTTATAACTGCCATCTGGTTTCTGTACAAATTGTAAATAGCCTTTCGCTCCCTGTATTTTACCCCTGCCATATTTAGAATTTGAAAGAGAGTGTTCCAGTCAACATTGTCAAAAGCTTTCTCTAAGTCTACAAATGTTAGAAACGTAGGTTTGCCTTTTCTTAATCTTTCTTCTAAGATAAGTCGTAAGGTCAGTATTGCCTCACGTGTTCCAATATTTCTACGGAATCCAAACTGATCTTCCCCGATGTCGGCTTCTACCAGTTTTTCCATTTGTCTGTAAAGAATTCGTGTTAGTATTTTGCAGCTGTTACTTATTAAACTGATAGTTCGGTAATTTTCACATCTGTCAACACCTGCTTTCTTTGGGATTGGGATTATTATATTCTTCTTGAAGTCTGAGGGTACTTCGCCTGTCTCATACATCTTGCTCACCAGATGGTAGAGTTTTGTCAGGACTGGCTCTCCCAAGGCCGTCAGTAGTTCTAATGGAATGTTGTCTACTCCCGGTGCCTTGTTTCGGCTCAGGTCTTTCAGTGCTCTGTCAAACTCTTCACGCAGTATCGTATCTCCCATTTCCTCTTCATCTACATTCTCTTCCATTTCTATAATATTGTCCTCAAGTACATCGCCCTTGTATAGACCCTCTATATACTCCTTCCATCTTCCTGCTTTCCCTTCTTTGGTTAGATCTGGGTTTCCATCTGAGCTCTTGATATTCATACAAGTGGCTCTCTTTTATCCAAAGGTCTCTTAAATTTTCCTGTAGGCAGTATCTATCTTGCCCCTAGTAAGATAAGCCTCTACATCCTTACATTTGTCCTCTAGCCATCCCTGCTTAGCCATTTTGCACTTCCTGTCGATCTCATTTTTGAGACGTCTGTTTTCCTTTTTGCCTGCCTCATTTACGGCATTTTTATATTTTCTCCTTTCATCAATTAAGTTCAATATTTCTTCTGTTACCCATGGAGTTCTACTAGCCCTCGTCTTTTTACCTACTTGATCCTCTGCTGGCTTCACTACTTCATCCCTCAGAGCTACCCATTCTTCTACTGTACTTCTTTCCCCCATTCCTGTCAATTGTTCCCTTATGCTCTCCCTGAAACTCTGTACAACCTCTGGTTCTTTCAGATTATCCAGGTCCCATCTCCTTAACTTCCCACCTTTTTGCAGTTTCTTCAGTTTTAATCTACAGTTCATAACCAATAGATTGTGGTCAGAGTCCACATCCGCCCCTGGAAATGTCTTACAATTTAAAACCTGGTTCCTAAATCTCTGTCTTACCATTATATAATCTATCTGAAATCTGTCAGTAGCTCCAGGCTTCTTCCATGTACACAACCTTCTTTTATGATTCTTGAACCAAGTGTTAGCTATGATTAAGTTGTGCTATGTGCAAAATTCTACCAGGCGGCTTCCTCTTTCATTTCTTAGCCCCAATCCATGTTCACCTACTACGTTTCCTTCTCTCCCTTTTCCTCCTACCGAATTCCAGTCACCCATGACTATTAAATTTTCGTCTCCCTTCACTATCTGAATAATTTCTTTTATCTCATCATACATTTCATCAATTTTTTCATCATCTGCAGAGCTAGTTGGCATATAAACTTGTACTACTGTAGTAGGCGTGGGCTTCGTGTCTATCTTGGCCACAATAATGCGTTCACTATGCTGTTTGTAGTAGCTTACCCGCACGCCTATTTTTTTATTCATTATTAAACCTACTCCTGCATTACCTCTATTTGATTTTGTATTTATAACCCTGTATTCACCTGACCAAAAGTCTTGTTCCTCCTGCCACCGAACTTCACTAATTCCCACTATATCTAACTTTAACCTACCCATTTCCCTTTTTAAATTTTCTAAGCTACCTGCTCGATTAAGGGATCTGAGATTCCACGCTCCGATCCGTAGAACGCCAGTTTTCTTTCTCCTGATAACAACGTCCTCTTGAGTAGTCCCCGCCCGGAGATCCGAATGGGGGACTATTTTACCTCCGGAATATTTTACCCAAGAGGACGCCATCATCATTTAACCATACAGTAAAGCTGCATCCCCTCGGTAAAAATTACGGCTGTAGTTTCCCCTTGCTTTCAGCCGTTCGCAGTACCAGCACAGCATGGCCGTTTTGGTTATTGTTATAAGGCCAGATCAGTCAATCATCCAGACTGTTGCCCCTGCAACTACTGAAAAGGCTGCTGCCTCTCCTCAGGAACCACACGTTTGTCTGCCCTCCTCAACAGATACCCCTCCGTTGTGGTTGCACCTACAGTACGGCCATCTGTATCACTGAGGCACGCAAGCCTCCCCACCAACGGAAAGGTCCATGGTTCATGGGTGGGGGGTTGTTCGATAGAGAGCGCAAAAGTGAAAATCTGAAGGCGCAGGATCAGGTGATTAAAGTGGGTCCGGAATGACGTCCTAACACAACTGCTGTATAGTGTTTTTTGTCAGTTTAGCACAATGCCGGAAGGCGTTATCGTGGAGTAGTATCACTTTGTGCAGTATGATCGTTGTCCTTGGACTCTGTCTGCAAGACGTCCCAGTCGTTGACAATAAATGTCATCAGTGATGGTACCACCTCGGCGAAGCAATTCGTAGTACACCACACCGTCGCTGTTCCACCAGATGCATAACATTATCTTTTGTAGGTGCGCGCAGGTCTTTGCACGGGGAGTTAGTGCTTTGTTTGGCTTAAACCATTCCTTTCTTTTCCTTTTTTTAGCATGTAGACATCATTTATCGCCACCAGTAACGATACAGGATAAGAATGGTCGGTATTGCTCGCGAGCCAACTGATGACGAGCAAGTAGAGATGCTGCACCCGTGCACCCTATTTTTGAACCTTCCCCATTCCATTGAAATATCGCACGATCGTGGAATGATAACAGTTTATCACATTTGGCAGTTCACGCGTAAACTGACGATCATTGTGGATTAATGCGTTTAAACAATCTTCATCAAAACCCGAAGGTCTTCCTGAACGTGGAGAGTCACTAATGTCAAAATGATCCTTCTTAAAACGAGAAAACCATTTTCTTCCCGTGCTATTTCCAATGGCATACACTAAGCAAATATTTCTGGCTCCCTCCCCTGCTGTCAAGCCACTACTGAACTCAAATAGAAGACTGTGTGGAAAATGTTCCGATATCTCCATTTGGCACACCATCTTCTAGCGCCCACAGCTCCAGTCACTATCTCCAAATGATAAAATGACAATATGTAAACTCAGATAGCTATAGTGAACTAAAAATAAGAAATGTCAATCGGTAAATAAACCAATAGCAATCGGAATACCAACATACAAAATAATAACTCTACGAACTTACTTGCCGTTAGTTGCGCTTACACGTGACCACTCGATCCCTTCCAAGGGGATAACAGTGTAGTGGAAATTACTTTTCTGTCGCTATAGTGTTCAGTCCAAAGGCTGGCTTGATGCATCTATCCACACTAGTATACCCTCTGGAAAGATTTTGATACCTGCGTACCTGATGCATCCGATATGCGTTTGTACCGGCTCACTGTAGTTAAACTTAGCTTTCTCTTTACCAGTTTTACCCGCCACTCTTCAATCCATTAGCAGGTAAACTGTTCCTTAGTGCTTCAGGTTGTGTCCTATCAATCAATCCGTTCTTGCAGTTACGTTGTGGCATGAAGGTCTTTTTCCCCAATTCGATTAATTTCTCTTCATTAATTACTCGATCTACCAATTTAATCCTCGCCATTCTTCTTTTGCACAACATTTCGGAGGCTTCTGTTCTCGTCTTAAGATTTTTCGTCCACTTCTCTACTTTTGTAAAAGACTTCCTAAAACTTCAAATTTATATATTGACGTATTTTTCTTTTTCAGTAAAGCCCCTCTTGCTGTTGATAGTCATGCATTGTCATGTTTTACAGTTCCAGCCTCTGTATGGGTCTGCTCGGAGTATAAGCTTGTCTATCTTTTCGTGTCCTCCCACCAATGTACACTCTCCACTCTCCCTCGGTCTTTTCCTTTCTTCTTTGCGAATTACGTCACTCCAACGATCCATCTGTCTCCTCGGTCTCCTCATAGGTGTCTTGCCTCCTGTCGTCACTCCTTGAGCGTGTCCCTCCATCCTACCAACTGATATACTTCTAAAGTGTTCATACCTTCGTAATATTTCCTGTGGTGCCTTGCAAGGGCTTCACTTTCACTGCATCTGCCATCGTTTCACTCCTTGTCCTTTCTAGCTGGTGCTATCCTGCGTCTTTTAAATTTCATCTCGCAATGCTGTGTCCTTCTCACCTGCCATTTGTGCATTACCCATGCTTCCGGTGCATTTGTTAGTACTGGAGGATAATATTCTCGTGTAACATTTTTTGGATTTTTAGTGGCATCCTTTGCTCCAGACCGGGCTTCTTATACTCTGCGGGAATACACGTGCTTGTCTTTCTTTTTCACTAATCTTTTAATTCCTCCCGCTGTCTTCTGTTATGCTCCCCTGGCAATTGAAACAGTCGATTTTCTTTAATAATTGTCCCCCAGAAGGAAGGGATTTAAGAAACTAAGTTGCCCATGTCGTCCTATGATAAGAACATGGCGGAGTGGAAACGGCCTTGCCTTATTGAATATACCAGAGCTCGCCATATCACCAAAGTTAAGCAACGTCGAGCGTGTCTGTTACATGGATGGGTACTGCCTGGGTACACCACATGCTGTTGGCAGCGTTCCTTTTGTCTTTACCTCAAAGTTGAGGGGAGGGTTGGTGACGTAAAGTTCCTGGTAACCAGACTTTGAGTCATTGTTCTGCATTAAATTCCTAACCTCCCTGCAGTGTCTCATGAAGCGACGTCATGTAACATTGTTGATGGTGATATGTCCCTTGGATGAGAACGTTAAACTCTTTGGCTCCCTTGGTGCTATTGGAGAAGGTTAGGCTATGTGTTGATGCTGGGTTTTACACTCTCTCATTTCTCATCAACAGCCAACACAAAATATGACAGTACACTACATACACCCATTACATGACATCTACAGTTTCCAGATACACTTTAACGCACAACTCTCACACTTCTCCATGGAGGGTGCCAATATGCACAAAGGATAGGAAAAACCTTTCCAATTACGTAGCTGAATCTGCTCTTCTGTGTCTCTAAGCCAACTATGCGAGCCGGCGTAACATTTTACCTACTATTGCGGAGCGAGAGTGGCGCGTTGTCAAAAGAGCTGAATGTTCTGGATATTCTGCAGGAACCGTTCTGCTGTTGTAGGACTGAGAGGCGAGTCACAGTTGCGAGTGAAATTACGTTCACCTGGAAACATAATCCAAAGTGAAGGACGCCGGACAGTACTAAGGTTCTTGTAGGCAGAATGTCTAAACTGCACACAGATTCATAGTAAAATTCTGACAATATATTGAGCAAATGCAATTTTGCTTCCAGCCCATAGTGAAATTGTGCCAACTATTTGACCAAGACCGTACAGATTTGGGTGCTCCTGAACACATCAACATCGACCACAGACGACTATGTCCAGGCGATCGAGGAACTGATTCGCAGCAATCTGAGGTTTTCTAACCATGTGGACGTTCAGCAGCGGTTTTCGAATGGCCCCGTGACCAATGACCAGATATGCATCGTCGAGGAATTGAATGATTAGAGAACGTTCGGACCACTGTTTACAGAGACTTCGTGACTGTGTTGAAAAGTAGTGTCAGATATCTGTGCCACTTCGAACTATAGTACAGCATTCAACAAAAGTTATTTGGCCTCCTGTGATAATGTGTAATTTACTTTTTGAATGATTAATAAAAACCTCCTCAACTGTATTGTTATACAGTTGTTGTTTTACGACCGGTTTCGTATGTTGATATCTTCAGGTTTCCAGTGTTCAACAAACGAAACCGATCGTAACACTATAAATGTGTAATAATACAGCAGAGGTGGTTTTTAGTAATCGTTAACATTGTCAGTTGTGGTGCTCAGCCTGATACAGATTATTACTTTTTTAAGTCCTCTCGTATTTATATCCTGCTACACTTCCTCTTACTTCACGTTGTCACCAGTACTTAAAAGTTCTTCGCGTTAAATTTCAATCCATACTTTACCTCCAGTTCCACCCATATACTCGTATTTAACCTTTCTTGTGCCTCTCCTTCATTATTTCCCCACACCATCAAAACATAAGTAAAACAGCATTACTTTCATATTTTCATTTTCTTATCCTGGCTATCGTTGGCTGCCCCAGGCATAGTAATACCAAAGGGAACACATCGGACCACTATTCAGAAGGGGGCAGTATTCACAGTCCAGTCGTTCTCACGTACGTTTTCCGCGAAGTTCTTCGTTAATTGAGATGAATGTCGAGTAATCTCGAAGTCGCTGACGATTCGATACCTCGTTTTGCCCTACTCAGCTGCTGACCATTTGCAGTAACAGAGTTGCGGATAGCTGACCTTAACAGCCCCGTCTGTCCATTACCTGTGTTATTTGGAGGATATGTTTGAACTGTGAAGCAACACCCGTAGTGGTCTGTAATGCCACTCGACACAGAAGTACATCTGCATCCACACAGATGCTCGGCAAGCCAATGTACCTTACGTGGAGGAGAGTACCCTATATCACTGCTAATCATTTCCTTTTCTCTTCACTCGCAAGTAGCACGAGTAAAAACGACTGTGTGTATGCCTCCGTTTGAGCCCTAATTTCTCGTATCTAATCTTCGTGGTTCTTACTCTAAATAACGTTGGCGCATTAGAATCGTTCTGCAGTCAGCTTCAAACGCCGGTTCTCCAGATTTCCTCAATGGTGTCCTCCAAAGGGGCGTCGGCTTCCCTCCATGTATTGCCATTTGAGCTCCCGAAGCATCTCGATAACACGAGCCTGTTGCTCGAACCTACCTGTTACAAATCAAGCAGCCCTGCTATGAATTGCTTTGATGTCTTCCTTTAATCCGAGCTGGTGCGCATACCAAACACTTGAGCACTACTTAATAATAGGTCGTACTAGCACTCTACATGCGGTTTTCCTCAGAGAGGAACCAAACTTTCCCAAAATTCTCCCAGCTAACCGAAATCGACCGTTCGCCTTCCCTACCACAGTCCTTACATGCTCGTTCCATTTCATACCGCCTTACAACGGTACACTCAGATGTTTAAACGACGTGACCGTGTAAATCAGGACACTACTAATCCTGTATCGGAACATTACGGGCTTGTTTTTCCTACTCATCAGCGTCAACTTTAATTTTCCCAAATTTAGAGCTAGCTGCTACTGATCGTATCAACTAGAAATTTTGTCAAAGTGATGTTGTATCCTCCTTCAGTCACTCAACTTCGACACCTTCTCGTGCACCAAGCGTCATCAGCAAATAGCTGCTCATCCTATCGTTCAAATCTTTTATGTGTATGGAAAATAATTGCGGTCCTGTCTCTTCCTTGGGGCATTCACGGTCGAGGAAAACATACTGGGAATCTGTTCCGTATGCTTGTACCTCCGTTAACAATCTACAGCGAGGTAGCGTGTCAAATACTATTCGGAAGTATAAACGTGGAATCTTCCTGTTGTCCTTCATGCATAGTTCGCAGTATATCACCTGAAAGCCGGCCGGGGTGGCCGTGCGGTTCTAGGCGCTATAGTCTGGAACCGCGGGACCGTTACGGTCGCAGGTTCGAATCCTGCCTCGGGCATGGATGTGTGTGATGTCCTTAGGTTGGTTAGGTTTAAGTAGTTCTAAGTTCTAGGGGACTGATGACCTCAGAAGTTAAGTCCCATAGTGCTCAGAGCCATTTTATCACCTGAAAAGAGGGCAAGCTGCTTCCTTGATGGCACTCAGGGATATACTCCCGTCGTTATTGGATACACTGACATTTGAATGTGTCAGATGTACCTCATCTTGAAATCTAACATCAAAAATCGTTGATACCATCGAAGTTGCGTGCAACGTATACGGCAGAAAACAATGGCGTAGCACCCTCGAGTACAATCGTGCTTGCAACCACACATTCGTCACCATTCCAGTTAGCGCGCAGTTGTATCGATGAGTGATGAAATCATTCGGGACTCGTACAATATATGTGGGGGCGAGAGTTGCGGTTATTCGGACTCTCCCAAGTCACCGTTTTCGGTGCAGGAAGAGGGAGGTAAATTTCTGTGAACGAGCGACAGCGTGCACGGATGCACAGGGGACGAGGTAGGAATTGGCCATGTCCGAGGGTAGCGCGCGGCGCCATGAATCTGTAAGGCGGGTGGCGCGCCGTAACGTGATTTGGCCGGCGGTCTGCGCTGTCGCGGGCTGTCACCGCGCCGCCGCCAGCCTCCAGGGGCCGCCGGCGCCCGAGTTATGGACCATCGCCAGATCGACACAGATACGCCGCCGCCGGCGCACCCTTCCCCCGGGGCCCCTCCCTAAGCTCTTTACCGTTTCCCCAAGGAGGCCGCTTCTGCCTGCTGCTCGAAATTCTGAAGGCTCAAGCGGTTCCTTTGTACTCGCATAAATCCCGACGGTTGTGCACTGCTGGTCAGAAAAAGTGAAATGTCCTTCAGAGCTCGTGCAGCCATTGTAAATAGCGTACTTACAAAACCACAAGTTGTAACAAAAAAACTGAATTGTTTGAAAGACTAATGCGACCAAGAAATTAATTAGATCACAGACCAGTGAGTGATCATCGGCCGCACATTGCTATCCACCCTATCCTAACGATCATTTATGTAGATAGTAGTGCCGCAGGGAAGTGTGGTAGGTCCGCTGTTGACCTACCACACTTCCCTGCGGCACTACTATCTACATAAATGATCGTTAGGATAGGGTGGATAGCAATGTGCGGCTGTTTGCTGATGATGCTGTGGTGTACGGGAAGGTGTCGTCGTTGTGTGACTGTAGGAGAACACAAGATGACTTGGACAGGTGATTGGTGTAAAGAACGGCAGCTAACTCTAAATATAGATAAATGTAAATTAATGCAGATGAATAGGAAAAAGAATCCTGTAATGTTTGAATACTCCATTAGTAGTGTAGCGCTTGACACAGTCACGTCGATGGAATATTTGGGCGTAACATTGCAGAGCGATATGAAGTGGGACAAGCATGTAATGGCAGTTGTGGGGAAGGCGGATAGTCGTCTTCGGTTCATTGGTAGAATTTTGGGAAGATGTGGTTCATCTGTAAGGGAGACCGCTTATAAAGCACTAATACGACCTATTCTTGAGTACTGCTCGAGCGTTTGGGATCCCTATCAGGTCGGATTGAGGGAGGACATAGAAGCAATTCATAGGCGGGCGGTTTGATCATCACGCGAGTGTCACGGACATGCTGGGCTCGCACTGCCTGCTGCTAAGAAAGTGATTGCTTTTGCTGATATGACTTGCAATAACGACTGCGCGAAACGCCGCTATCTCGTTAGGGGTGCTACGGCAGACACCCTCTCGAGCACCCCGAAGACTTCTTGAGCCCTCGGCTGCGACGGGTTCCAGGCTGTCAAAAGAACTGTCGTGTGTGCCATCGCGGACGAGAGACAGGCTGAGGCATGTTCGAGTGAACAAGGATGGAGTTGTCGGGTCCGTCGTTTCCGTGGTGTAGCGGTTATCACGTCTGCTTCACACGCAGAAGGTCCCCGGTTCGATCCCGGGCGGGAACAGTATTTTCCTGCCTATGTCGTATTGTACTCCAGTGAGCCACGTCATGTGTGGATCTGCTGCATGTACCTTCGTTATACAAATACCGCAGTTATTGAATTTTTTAGTTACGATGGGAACATCACTACAAGTTGTCTGTGAAGTAACTCGCTGAGGATACGCTGTTGGTAAAGCATTGGTTCACTAGGGCGCTCAGTTTGTCAACAGTTGCCCATCTATTCGCCCGTACACATTTCAGCCGTCTTTCAAATCTATCGTCTATGGCCTATGGTACATCACATTTGCCTCGGCGCCGATTTCGGATAGCGCCACTTTGTCATGCACGGTATATTTTAACCACAGTGCCACGGGAACATTTTACAAACTTAGCCGTTTCGGAAATGCTTCCATCTTCGACCCGAAAGCCAATTGTCAAGCCCTTCTGGAAGGCAGATAAGTCGTTCCTCGTCCACATTATGACAACGACTGCACTGTTTCTCACGTCCTCCCGACGCACTTTATACCCTCAATTGCTAGTGCTGCCACCTGCCGTCTCTGAGTGGTTATTGCATATTGAAGTCGAACATAGGCGGTGGTCACATTAATGTTTTTGGACTGTGTACATACTATTAAAGTATGTGATCCCAATTCTGGTCACCAAAGTCAAAGTATATGGTCAGGGAAGGGGGCAGAAGGTTGTTACATATGCCTCGTGGCGACAGTATGCAGGAGGTCGAGCGGTCAGAATTTGAGAGTGGGCATCCAGGGCTGCCGTTAAATGACACAACAGGAAATTACAATAAAGAGAATATATTTCAGTGTATGGCATACAAGGGGCGCGCCTAGGTTCGGAAGTTACCAGGTTTAGGCCAGTGTAGGAGGTCGAACAATTAATTGAAATGGGAAACAGAAGGGGAAACGGTTCATGTTAACTTAAGTTGGTGGCACGCTATTGGCTAAAACCAATGACGTGAATTCGCTAGCTGTTTCAGCAGAGGTCTCAGGGCGTCTCTTATCAGCAGCTTTAAATGGACAGAACTGCCTCGGTTTTGCAAGACAGGCGACTTCTGTCACGTAGGTAAGGCCTAGGATACCCTGGGAGAAAACTTGTAAAGATTTCACTGGGCCTTTGAAATAATTTTTTTTAAACCAATTCCCTAAAATATTCCTTGACTGGCTGCCGCCGGCCGAGCGGTTCTAGGCGCTCAGTCGGGAACCGCGCCACCGTATACGGTCGCAGGTTCGAATCCTGCCTCGGGCATGGATGTGTGTGATGTCCTTAGGTTAGTAAGGTTTAAGTAGTTCTAAGTTCTAGGGGACTGATGACCTCAGATGTTAAGTCCCATAGTGGTCAGAGCCATTTGAACCATTTTTGACTGGCTGCCACCGTGTACAATACTCGGTATAATGCATAATGGAGGGCGGCCCTGTGTTTCCTAATCCATTCCCGTATTGAGCTAGGGAAAAATGACTATCTGTATGACTCTGTGCAAGCAATAATATTTCTTATCTTGTTCTGATGAGTCCTGCGCGGGATATACATTGCTGGCAACATAGTGTTCAAACTGTCCTCTTAAAATAGGGGTTCTCTAAATTTACCGTAAGAAGTTTTCGTGATGACTATGTCTAGTGTCTTTCAAAGATTCCCATTTTAGTTCTGTTCCCATGTCTCTTGTCACGTCTGTTATCGTCCGTACTTGGTAAGGACTTTGCTGGAACAGTACTCTAGAACTGGTTGCACTAGCATCCTTTATGCGATTTCGTTGACAGATACGTTTCATTTTCCCAGAACTTTTCCAACAAATTTGTCTTCCATTCACCTTCCCCGGTTCTGATTTTAGCTGATCATCTCATTTCATATCGCTTCTTAGTATAATCCATAGATAATTATAAGATATGAAATGCTCCAGATATTCACCTCTAAGTCTGGAAACACTCTATCGTGTCCTTTCTCTTAGTTGTACGCATAATCCTACCTGTATCCTACTTTAAAGAGAGCTGTCATTCATTAATGTAGATGGAATTTTGTCAAAGTCTTTCTGCAATTCCAACGATGGTACTTTCGTATACACAACGGCAACAGTCAGTTCTGATGATCCTATTTCTTAAAGACTCTTCAACCGTTTAGACCGTCTGAAATTTGGCTATAAACTAAAGATTTAGCAATGACTGGACGTTTAAATTTAAACCTTCCCTAACTTTTTTCTAAAGTTGGTTAACAGTAACTGGACCAAAAGATTAATCAGACTACGTACGCTCGGGGTTTCCAGATAAGTGTCCGCTTTTGGCGCTGATCAATTATTACCCCCACCCCCACTGTGGACTGGCAAGTAGTTGACTGCCGCAGCCGACAGCTTAGTGAGCCTCTACCTCTTTGACTACTAATTTTATTTCAAGAGCCTCAGTGTAAGGTTATTTTAATTAATATATTAACCAAAAGTAACGTATGAAAAGAATATTTCGCGCCGTTTCGTTTTCCAAGGGGGCTGGGGTTAGGCCATACAAGTTTATCCATGAGTATCTCCAGGGTTTGAAAAGACGACTGCGGAGAAACTACAAGACATACTGAAACAGTTTGTAACTCACACTACAGGTTCCCGATATGGGCTTGTTTTGTGATGTGGCAAACGTCAATTCGTGGGTGCAACTCGTTGACACGATGTGTCCAGAAAGGCGCGAAGGTAATTTGGTTGCCTGTCTCCAAGTGGGATCTAATTCGATGTGATAATACGGTGTCGAGGGTTACGATGAAACTTGAGGAGACTCCAACCTGGTGCAGACTGTAACCATTATAATTCTGCTAACCATTGGTGGCCTTCCCTTTACTAGTGGGACGCTGATACACATCAATAACAAGAACAAATTCCAGTTGGTTCTCTGATAACCTGTCGTGGGACGCATACGTCTCGCCGGTAGACTAAGTACGTCTCGCTGGTAAACTAAGGGCTAAACACTGTGCTCCAGCTTGACAGGCCATCCAGATACATCCAGAACGAGTAAATGTATCGAGATGTGGTTTTCGCTGAGTTGTAGCGGACAACGCGACGAATTATCTGCCGATAATCACACCGACTTTTAATTCTATTTTTTTTAAGTGGCCTATATACTTTTTCTCTGACACTGGAACGAAAAGAGAATTGCAACGCCTTGACTTCAAACAGTAACAGGATAACCACGCCACTAAACACAGTCAGGAGACGAGGTCTCAGAAATGTGTGTCGATGTGTATGAAATGGAAGCACGTTGCTCAGACACATTTCACGTGCCGATTATTATGAATGTCATATCAGTTCCTCACGTTGTTGACCATAAGAAGTGATACTTGTTGTGAAGCTGTTTCAGAGAGACAATAACGCACAAATTTTGTGTGGCTTGTGCGGCACGGGCCCATGTTGTACGGAATTTGTCTTCACGCCTTGTCTGTGTTTAACTGTAAATCTCTGGTATAATTTTCCCCACAGATAAAGTGTCTAGAGATGTTGACTTTGGTGGTCATATAAGCATACTCTGTTTTTCCCGAGTGACTCCTGCAATTATCTCCAAATGTTCATAATTGTCTATGTGGAGTGGAAAATTTGGAAATTTGTGGTAAGGTCTTATGGGACCAAGCTGCTGAGGTCATCGGTCCCTAAGCTTACACACTACTTAATCTAACTGAAACGAACTTGCGTTGAGGATAGCACACACACCAATGCCCGAGGGAGGACTCGAACCTCCGACTGGGGGAGTCGTACGGACCGTGACATGGCGCCTGAGACCGCTCGGCTACCCCGCGCGGTTATGTGGAGTGGGTGGGACTTGCGCCATATTGGTGCCACATGGATTGCCGTACGTCCAGTGGGATATTTTCCAATAAATGCGGCAGCATCTGTGTTAGGAACTGTATATACTTGTGGTTGTTTAGAATCCAGTCAATACAACAGAACGCAGAATACGCACGATATATTGACACACCAAAGTCGTTATTTATCCACTCCTATATTGGCGAGTTTCGAGCGCACCGGTAAACATGCGAACCGTTCGTAAATTGTGTGTTTGCTTGTACTTGGTACAGTAGAGCAGACGTAGGTGCGTACTCTTCTGCTGACGACAGGATAGTTGTATGCGGCGCTGGTAGCTCGTTACTCTTAGATCACATACCACACACGAAATGTCGCTGAAATCCTATTCGAAAGCTCTTTCCAGTGTAGAAGCATGGAATTTCATTTAAGGAATAAAAGTCAATGTCATAATTCGCCAACTGTAAAAGTTACATATTAGTTGCGTTCGTCAGCGTATTCCTCACATTATCCGTTATAATTTAGCGTCAACCGCATTTCCATGTATTTACTTGTTGTGCATATACAAATTCGTCAGAAACAGTCTGAAAAGCTTGTAAGGGATTTGCAGGGTAGCTTGTGCTGAGAAATAATTGTTAAGAAAAAAAATACAATGCGCCGTTTCCGAGTTCATTAGCATTGAAGTTAGCCATTCAGGCACTTGCGCGTGCAAATTGAAGCCGCCCACCAGATGCAATTAGTGTCAGTTGTTCTCGTAACGTAGATGATAGCGCACGAGACGCTCAGCCTTTTGCTCGGTTTCGATCCTTATTACCGTCCTGCGTCCAATTTTTGTATCGCTCTCTTGTTCGGTTTTAGGAAAGCAAACGAAGAACACGCATGGCGACACCATCTCTTCCATGTGCCTGAATTTGCGCGCGACGACCTGGTTGGTTAACTCCAGTTCTAATTAAATCAGGAACGGCACAATGTACAGATTTTTTTGTTACCAGTAACTCGTATTCCTCAGCACAATTTGCAGTGCAACACCCTTACAAGGCTTTCAGGCTCTTCCTGACCACCCTGTATATTGCTACCACACCCTCTATACACAACTGCTAATGGGGGCAAAACACATTGCACGTAAATCTTTGCCTGTTATTACGGCTATTCCAGTAAAGCTATTCTTCCAATCGTCTTACCAGTATACCAAATAACATTCGTTAGTTTAAGACTGATACCTACTGTTCCTACTAAATGTTACTCAGTCTGGCAAAGTGTGGCGTCAAATCCACACGACAACTGTGACTCACTACCTTCTGCAAAACATCTCTGCTTCTTTCTATTGTTCAAATATCAACGAAAGCTAGAGAGTCGAAGAGTACTCGATAACGGAAAGTTCCACTAAGCCGCTGATCGAACAATCTGTTCGTGAGTGTACGGCTTCATTTTCGAGGACAGCTGCATACGTCGTAAGCGGCACATAGTCCATGTTCACTATAGTTGCTGTATCTCATCATGAGTGACACCTCTCTTCCAACCATTTATTCCAGATGAATGGAAAAAATATTCTTATCGACTTGGAAGGCGGTGCAAGGTGTCAGTACACCGCAAACACATTGTTCCACACCTTCTGAATGGCGTTGAACGCTTTGTTGCTTAATAATTCAAATCGCCATGCAGTACTTTGGAGAAATGGCGTAAAAGAACAATAGGCTGAAGTGCTATTCTTCACGGATTTGCAGCTGGATCTTGTCGTCGTCCAGACACATGTCTGGACGACGACGTGATCCGGCTGCAAACCCTTGAATAATATCAGCAGTTATTACTCCGAGAAAGTCTACGTAATAGAATGAAGTCACCGAATGTAAAGGCAGTTGCGGGAGTACCTCAAAAAAGTATAATGGGGCCCGTATACAGGGTGAATATTAATATAACCAGAAAACTGCCGGGACCGATTCCTGACTAGAAATGGAGGAAAAAGTCCTAAAACATTTGTCTTGAAATGCATCGTTGCCACGGTAGATGGCACTGACGAATGAAAGTTTCTCTTACGGCGTGCCGTGTGTTCTTTATGTGTTGCAGACTGTGGGATTGACGCAGCGTACTGTGAGCAGCACAATGGTCGGGTATTCTTGTCGGAAACAAACCAAGAAGGTGTTTGTGTACGCCCAAGCAGATGGAAAAGGTCGAGAGACAGCACTGCTATACCAAAACAAGTACGCTCACAGACACCAACTACAAGCCCTTTTTGAGCGTTTGTGTAATCATGGGTCCTTTCAGACAGACAAACTTGCAGCGTGCAGGGAGGCGGCTGACTGTGCTTACACCAGATATGGAGGACCTGTTCTACAGGATGTTGAGACGAGCACTGGTACAAACTCCCGGCAAGTGGTCCGCCAACATGGTGTAAGCCAGTGTACGATTATGTGTATCCTGCATGACAGCCGCTATTATCCCTGTCAGCTGCAACGAGTGCAAGGATTATCAGCTGCAGATTTCCCTCACAGGAAGGATTTTGTCAATGGTTTTTGCACCAGACCATCACAAATATTGGATTTCTGTTATCAGTCCTCTTTTACCGACGAAGCAACCTTTACCAGAACTGGCATCACCAATCTGCATAATTGTCATCTGTGACGACAGACAATCCTCGGGGAATGGTTGAGGCGTCTTATCAGCATCGGTTCAGCATAAATATGTGGGCAGGGATTCTTGTCGACCACATAATTGGATCCGTTATTATTCCACAACGCCTAGACGGGGAACGTACCTGGATTTCCTGCAGAGTACTCGGTCTGGTCTGCTTGGGAGTGTGCCTTTGACAATACGACAGCTTATGTGGTTTCTGCGTGACGGAACACCATCCCACTTCCGCATTACGGCCCGCCGACACCTCAGAAACATCTTCCCCGCTCGCTGGGTAGTATGCGGAGGCCCTTTATCATGTCCTGCTAGACCACCGGACTTAAAACCCTTGATTTTTACCTCTGTGGGCATCTGGAAAGTGTCATGTATTTCTGAACCAGTTCCTGATGTGCAGAACCTTCAACAGCATGTTCGCGACGCCTGTCGCGCTATCCTGAGAGAAACTGGAACTTGCGAAAGAAGGCGTCAATCCTTAATGCGACGTATCGCGTGCGTGCATTGCATTCTGTGGAGGCCACTTTGGACATCTGTCGTGACGTGGATGCGATGCAGGTCTATGTTGTATTCCGGGACGATTTGTAAAGCCGTTGCCCCCAGACTATTTCCGGACACGTGTTCGTAGGATCTTTTTTCCTCTATTTCCAGTCACGACTATGCCCCTGCAGTTTGTCGGTTTTATTAATGTTCACATTGTATAAACCTTGTAGATAGCGTGGGAAGCTTCGAAAAGCTGTTAATGGTTGGTAATTCCTATGGCAACGCCTGAAAATTGTTGCGAAATGAAGATAGATATGTAGAGGATAATCATTAGGCAGAACAACTCTCTGTTAGTCCTTAGTATAGTTCAATGTTAAGTATTGTGCATAAATAGGAGGATATAGCCATTATTATTCGGTTATGCTGTCCACGATAAACAGCAAGAAACAGTGACAACAACAAAAAATGTGGAAGAAATAGTCTGTAACGACCTAAAGCGGGACGAACACACAAAAATAGGTTTAGAAGGGCCGATGAAAGACTGGCACTTGTGGAGGAATCCTCAGAAAATGTCCACCCAAGGAGGAAGTAACTTACAGAACGCTTGTTCGACCGATACTTCACTACTGCTCGTCAGTCTTGGATGCACAACAGGTGGTGTTAACAGAGAAAATCTGAAAGAAACGTAGAAGGTCGCTAGAACGCTACGGAGATGCATATCAAACTAAGAGAAGACGCTGTGCTTATAGCTTAAGTTCATTTCATGTCTTTATTTATTTATTTATTTTTGGATGCTGACGTCTTCAACAGTAGAATTTTGAGGCAACTACAGTTAGCTCAGTTTCGATGCCATCTCTTAATATGCTTTCCTCATATTCCTAGTGGGAGGACGACAACCGACCCCCTTTCTGATTTCGGACTGATGTCGTGTGGCTCCTAGCGAAGTGCAAGCCTATTGATTTGCCGCTTTCGAGGCTTCTGAATCGTTTTGTCTGCTTATTTAATCAAGCCGCTACTCATTTAGCCACGCGAGGTTTATTGGATCCCATGCCAGGCCTACCCACCCTAGAAAGATCTAATGTGGTCCCTTGCTCGGAACCCGGCCCTACGCTTTTAGTATCCAGTGACACTAATTATAAGCCCAGAGAAGCAGCTATTCTGAAGTCATAGGCTGCCATCGATAGTCCTTTTTGCGATGCACTTAGACCTAGTGTCCAATTCACAGTGTACGTGTGGCACCCAACAACTCATACTCAAACCAGCTCCGTTCAGGCTCACCTTGCGACCTTCTACAAGCGCGTCCGACTTCTCAACTGCCTTTTGTGTAGCCGTGGGCTTCAAGCAGTGGTCTCTCTCTCACTTGTAATCCAGTACTGTGATTGCTATTACATTAAGATCATTTAAATATTTACTTTCACACTTTGGATATACCAGATATTTTATTATTGCTACCTGATTTGTGTGTGTTTTTCTAATTTGATTTTGAAGATACTGTTCTGTATGAGAGTTGTAACGAACTCCATCTTGGCAAGCAACTCAAAGATTAATTAGTAATGAGTAAGTCTGAACTAAAAAATGCGGTTTCACTAACTTCAAATCAGAATGAGATTTTCACTCTGCAGAGGAGTGTGCGCTGATACGAAACTTCCTGGAAGATTAAAACTGTGTGCCGGACCGAAAGTCGAACTCGGTACCATTGCCTTTCGCGGGCAAGTGCTCTACCATCTGAGCTACCCAGGCACGACTCACGCCCCGTCCTCACGGCTATGTCTCCGCAATATCCTTTCTTTCAGGAGTGCTAGTACTGCAAGGTCCGCAGGAGAGCTTCTGTAAAGTTTGGAAGGTAGGAGACGAGGTACTGCCAGAAGTAAAGCTGTGAGGACGGGGCGTTAGTCGTGCTTCGGTAGCTCAGATGGTAGAGCACTTGCCCGCGAAAGGCAAAGGGCCCGAGTTCGAGTCTCGGTCCGGCACACAGTTTTAATGTGCCAGGAAGTTTCATAACTTCAAATCCTGTGAATGCCAAACGTTCACCTCGAGTATACTTTTCGTCTTGTCTTTCATATTTCTAATGATGATTATTGGTTTGTTATCCTTATACGGATTACTTGATTGTTACACAACACGTTTATGTTTCAACAAAGACTACAATTTGTCGTTCCATTACTCCCTATCCCAGTATGATTTAATGTTACTGATGTGTGCTGTCGGTGTAATGTCGATTTAAACCCTGCTAAATGTTATGAAGAGAAACGGTTTGAAAAGACTCCTTGCTTCTCTCATGTATTCCAAAAGCGTCCACATTTCTATGCTCGTCTTACAGTTGTTGAAGCATTTTTTCTTTTGTATTTTCATACAAGAATCCGGCCAAACTACACTACTGGCCATTAAAATTGCTACACCAAGAAGAAATGCAAATGATAAACGGGTATTAGTTGGACAAATATATTATACTAGAACTGAAATGTGATTACATTTTCACGCAGTTGGGTGCATAGAACCTGAGAAATCAGTGCCCAGAACAACCACCTCTGGCCGTAAATAACGGCCTTGATGCGCCTGGGCATTGAGTCAAACCAAGCTTGGATGGCGTGTACAGGTACAGCTGCCCATGCAGCTTCAACACGATACCACAGTTCATCAAGAGTAGTGACTGGCGTAATGTGACGAGCCAGTTGCTCGGCCACCATTGACCAGACGTTTTCAATTGGTGAGAGATCTGGAGAATGTGCTGGCCAGGGCAGCAGTCGAACATTTTCTGTATCCAGAAAGGCCCTACAGGATCTGCAACTTGCGGTCGTGCATTATCCTGCTGAAATGTAGGGTTTGGCAGGGATCGAATGAACCGTAGAGCCACGGGTCGTAACACATCTGAAATGTAACGTCCACTGTTCAAAGTGCCGTCAATGCGAACAAGATGTGACGTGTAACCAATGGCACCCCATACCATCACGCCAGGTGATACGCCAGTATGGCGTTGACGAAAACACGCCTCCAATGTGCGTTCACCGCGATGTCGCCAAACACGGATGCGACCATCATGATGCTGTAAACAGAACTTGGATTCATCCGAAAAAATGACGTTTTGCCATTCGTGCACCCAGGTTCGTCGTTGAGTACACCATCGCAGGCGCTCCTGTCTGTGATGCAGCGTCAAGGGTAACCGCAGCCATGGTCTCCGAGCTGATAGTCCATGCTGCTTCAAACGTCGTCAAACTGTTGGTGCAGATGATTGTTGTCTTGCAAACGTCCCCATCTGTTGACTCAGGTATCGAAACGTGGCTGCACGAGCCGTTACAGCCATGCGGATAAGATGCCTGTCATTTCGACTGCAAGTGATACGAGGCCGTTGGGATCCAGCACGGCGTTCCGTATTACCCTCCTGAACCCACCGATTCCATATTCTGCTAACAGTCATTGGATCTCGGCCCACGCGAGCAGCAATGTCGCGCTACGATAAACCGCAATCGCGATAGGCTACAATCCGACCTTTATCAAAGTCGGAAACGTGATGGTACGCATTTCTCCTCTTTACACGAGGCATCACAACAACGTTTCACCAGGCAACGCCCGTCAATTGCTGTTTATGTATGAGAAATCGGTTGGAAACTTTCCTTATGTCAGCACGTTGTAGGTGTCGGCACCGGCTCCAACCTTGTGTGAATGCTCTGAAAAGCTAATCATTTGCATATCACAGCATCTTTTTCCCGTCACTTAAATTTCGCGTCTGTAGCACGTCATCTTCGTGGTGCAGCAATTTTAATGGCCAGTAGTGTAGCTTCCAGTCCCAGCCATGTATTCAGTGTTAGTCATATATATGTCTTTTCATTTTTATTCTTATCAATAAAGAATTGCGAGAGACTTGCCACTAGTAAAGGAAAACTTCAACTGAATTTCACTATTGATTTTATACCTCAAAGCTATCATATGGTACAGAAAACCATTACATTCATTTCATAAATTAAAACTTTGTATTTATGAAACTGACGTCAGAGAAAAGTTACCTTGGCAGTCGAACCGTTCGGTTTGCACTGTTACATTTATACTGATGTGGACATGCGGCTTTGGCCCCAGAGGAATTCGTGTACGTGGCTCTGAACAGTCGACAAATGAAGGGAATTTTTTCGGTACACGTACTGACACAGCTGACAATAACGAGTTTGATGTGACCGACAAACTAGTTATATGCAGTTTATTGATATATATTTGTGCCCTCTGACAGCACAAAGTGTACATATTTTCGCGGTTCAGATAAATTGGTTTCCCATAATAACATAGTATTCGTTAATGCACCGTATGGTCACTGACATTTCTTATAGATGAGGAGGAGGAGGAGGAGGAGGAGAGAGAGAGAGAGAGAGAGAGAGAGAGAGAGAGAGAGAGAATGTAAGTTGTTATGGGTTGCCGAGATATATAAGTGCTGAGATATTTAAGTTAGTGGTGCCTGTGATTCGAAAATCCTAATATTGATATACATAGTTTGAGGCGTTATCAGTCGCTTGATTTCAGTATCATTATTGAGATTATCTGTATCAGTAGCATCCACGTGGTATGCTTGGCACTGATCTGTTTCTTTTGAAAAATTATTAATGGTGATAGAATTGCTTTACAGATTTTACGACTGAATTACACAGCTACGTTCAAGAACCGAGCAATTGTGTTAGTAAAGTGTAATAGAGCTTTTTTTAAAGTTATCTTGGCTTCGAAAAACGTCTTCCCTGTGCGAGTGCAGAGGGACTTTCAATCGACGCGAAAAATTAACCTGGAAATAAAGTAGTATCGAAGAGCTTTTGCAGTGTGGCGTTCTGTTAGTTTCATAGACTTAAAGTTACGTCAGTCATGAAACATCTAATCTGCTTTCACGAAAGGCCTTTAGTGCATGCACCAGTGTTAAAAGTAACGTTCCTTTTTGGCAATGACCCACCGTATTACAGAAAAATGACATATTTTGGGAATCCGTGCATAATTTATTGTTGGATAAATTCAAGAAAAGTCTAATTATTCACATATTCTCAACGTCGCATACTGAAGTTTCTCTGGTTTACAGCTAATCCCACAGCTAATGTTTGTTCTAATCATCTTAAACACCATATTATGCTAAGTGATTGCTTAAGGGACAAAGAGAGTACTCGTAGCTGAAGCTGAGCCCGTTAATCACCTTGTGCCGCACTACCTTGTTAGTAATCAATCATTCTGCTATTCACGTAGACTATCACGGAAAGTTTACAAGGTGCAAACTGACGGCGCAATTGGCTGTCGGAACTCTGGATCCTGCAGCAAATGGGGAAAGATACCTTTTGTTGTGGCGTAACAAGCTAGTCACGCCACACTGAGGAGGAAGCCGAAAGGCACGTGTACACACACGCCGACTGGCCTCAAGTCTGGAACAGGATACGTATTGAATACTATAAAGAAAATACGTATCTTTGGAATATACTTAACTTTTAATGCTTCCTTTGGTACATCTCTCTTGACTATACAAATGAGACTCGTAAGATACATGCACTGATACAATTGGCGCCTTGCTAAGTCGTAGCCATTAACTTAGCTGAAGGCTATTCTAACTGTCTCTCGGCAAATGAGAGAAATGGCTTCGTCCGTATAGTCGCTAGCCACATCGTCGTACAACTGGGGCGAGTTCTCGTACGTCTCTCGAGACCTGCCTTGTGGTGGCGCTCGGTCTGCGATCCTGACAGTGGCGACACGCGGGTCCGACATGTACTAATGGACCGCGGCCGATTTAAGCTACCACCTAGCAAGTGTGGTGTCTGGCAGTGACACCACACCTTTCCTCCCTTTTGCTGGTGGCATCTCAATGGAATTTCCGTAGTGGCTTTATGGAGTCAGAACGGATATAAATATATCATTACCGCGCACTCCCATTTCTTGTTACAGGAGAATCACGTCCGTAGTGTAGCAGTGCGAGACATGAATGTGACAGAATGCTTGACGCTAGCATCAGAACAGGCTGCCACTGAACACCATCCGGTACATAGTCCACCATACAGCGTGAACAATCTATGTGCAAGAAAATGACAGCGAATATATGGGATTTCTCGGCCGCCAAACAAATGTGAAATGGCGCGCGTTGTGTTGCAGATGTAAGAGAATATCGGATAAGCACCTGCCGCCTGATGGATGGGCGCACGAAATTAAAAACCCGCCGCGCTGCGCGCCGCTAGCCGCTCTTGTCCGTGGCTGTACGCCATTTTTCAGCCAGGTGCTGCCGCGCGTCTTATGTCTGGCTTCCCGTGAAATATGTGTGCCGCGCGACTCGCGAGAACCACTGGGGCAGAAGCGGCTTACCCGCTGTGTTCCCCAGAAATGGTCCTTGATCAGCTTGTGTCTCACTCTCTCACTCTTTAACTAGTTGATAACTTTTTTTTTTCTTTTTTTTTTTTTTACTTCCAGAAGGCGTTAATACTGTTCCGCACGGCCGCCAAAGAACAAAATACAAGCGTTCGGATTATCAGACCAGCTGTATGACTGGACTGTGGAGTTTCTGTAAACATAACACAACTTATTATTTACAACGGAGAGAAATTTTCAATCATAAAAGTAACTTCGGCCGTTCCCCAAGGGAATGTTATAGGACCATTACTTTTCAAAATATATGTACATGACGAGGTGAATAACGTCGGAATTTCCGTCAGGCCTTTCGCGGATGATGATGATGATGATGACGATATGTATACAGAGTACTCGCAACGGAATGCGGGAAGACTTGCAGACGATCGACGTCGGTTAGTTCAGGTATTGGGTCTGATGTTTAATGTAAATAAATGTAACATATTGCGCACACATTATCGTTTGATTACCGGATTGCAGAACAAACACTAAAAGCAGCCATACCCGTAAAATAACTAGGAGTATACGGAGGAAACGATTTAAAGTGGAACGACCACATAAAATTAATCGCGAGTAAATATGCTTTGTGGCTGCAATAAAGTTGACAGGAGGTCGTGAACAGTTTTTGGACTACACCTCGAGGTATTATCTGTAAAAGTCAGCGGTGGTGGTACGTTGCCAGTTATGCTATTATCGAACAGTGTTTGCCAAAGCATCTAAAGTTGTTTAAGTTAGTAAGTTGTGTAAAAAATGTTGTTCATGAGAAGTGGATAAACGATTATTGTAGTGTCCTCGCGCTAATAGAGACCTGTTTGACGTTCTCCTCTGTGATCAAAGGAGAGTCGTTTTTTTATTATTTGTAGTGAAGCAATATCATCAGAGAGTTCGAAGTATTATTTTGTTTGCTTAACTAACTAATTATTAAACTCGAAGCCCATGAGGTATGGATTGTAAGTGAGTATTACCTCACATCAAAGTGGTACAATGATTGTAAATCACCAAAGGTTTATTATCACAGTATTATTTCTGAATAGTCATTTAGCAGATCAAGTGGAAGTTGTTGTTGTTGTCGTTGTTGATGATGATGTTGTCTTCAGGCCAAATACTGGTTCGATACAGCTGTCGGCGCTACCATGTGCTGTGCAAGCCTCATCATCCTCGAATAACTATGCAACCAACATCCATTTGAACCTGCTTGCTCTATTCATCTCTTATCTCCCTCTATAATTTTAAACCCTCCTACCTCCCCCTCTCACTTCCCTCCAATAATAAATTGGTAACCTTTTGATGTATTTAAATGTGTACTACCAGCCGATCCCTTCTTTTAGTCAAGTTATGCCACGAACGTCTTTTCTCCCCAATTATGTTCAGTACTTTATCGTTATTTACTCAAACTACCCGTCTAAACTTCAGCATTCTTCTCTAACACATATTTCAAAGGCTTCTGTCCTCTTCTTCTCTGAACTTTCTATCGTCCACGTTTCACTTCCGTAGAGGGCTACACGCCAGACAAATACCGTCAGAAAAAGACGTCTTTATTCAATGTTAACAAAAATCTCTTTTTCATGAACGCTTTTCTTGCCGTTGCCACTTGCTTTGGAGTATGGATGTTGGTAACACTGGTCAAGAAATTCAAAAAATTTCTACATTTGGTATCTGTGTATGTGGATGTATATAGTATTGGGATGCTGAATTCAGTGTTGCAAACTGTTTTTATCTGTCACGCCTCATTTTGGAGATAAAATAATAATAATAAAGTAGTATTAATTTTATTTCCATTATGTGCTGAACGTTAATAAAACTAAAAAAAAACGTTAATAAAAGTAAGTATTATACACATTACACGAAAAAGTTCAAATATGTACAGAAAACATCAAAGCAAGCATCATGCAAAAAGTCAAATATACCATCAAAACAGTGACTATAAATAGAAATATTAGTCGGCTCCAAAGTGTAATGTCAGTGTATTTGCAGAAATGCGATGAAAATCCTTTTCTTTTCAAAATGATTCAAATGGCTCTGAGCACCATGGGACTTAACATCTGAGGTCATCAGTCCCCTAGAACTTTGACCTACTTAAACCTAACCAACCAAAGGACATCACACACATCCATGCCCGAGGCAGGATTCGAATCTGCTACCATAGCGGTCGCGCGGTTCCAGACTAAAAGGCCTAGAATCGCTCGGCCACAGCGGCCGGCGCTTTTCTTTTGTAAGAAGTGTCTGTCAAAAACCAACTGTAACACAGAAATGGTTCAGCGCCCTTGATTGTTATTTACTGTGATGGATGCGTTCTCATTGCTCATCTCTAACACCATCCAAGTTTTGCGGGAAAAAAATCAATATAAGAAGAGTATTTTTAGTCACAACTCATTTTTTTGGAGGTTCCAATAGTTCGGTCAATACAGGAACATAATTCTCTTGTATTCCGATTCCCAAAAAAACCATGAAAAATCGTTTTTAAAGAAGTCCAAAAATGTAACACTCGTGAGTTCAGCATCAAACGTCCACTGATCAACAAATTATTTTCGGATTTTCGGTCCAATGAAAGCACCTTCTTTCAACATGGCCTCACTGGTCTTGGGAAAAACTTCTTTCAGGTGATTGAAAGCCTCACCATCTTTATCAAGAGCCTTTGCGAAGTTCTTCATCAGGCCTAACTGCGGAGGGAAAATGATTTTACATGTCACAACTAATTGTTTATTCTTAACGGTTTTCCTTCCTTCGGTATACAATGGTCTCACAGGCAATTCTTTGATTTTGTAGTGTTTTGGAATCTCGCCTGTCCTACAAATGTAGAAATAACAGTATTCTGTGGAACCAGTCTGTAGATCTGTAAGTAGTGCAATAATTTTTAAATCACAGCATATCATCCACTCATCGTTTCCCCCTGCTAGTTGGAGACGCTTTTATTTTTCATTCTTATCTGCTGAATTGAGACTCTTTAGACGTTTAAAAGTTCAGCTTTCAGTACAAAATAAAAACGTTGTGGCAGATTAAATTCATCTGTCACCTAGCGACTGTTGTAAAACTGACCCTACGTAGCGCAAAGAAATAAAAAAAATATACTGAGGGTTTTAAAATTTTGGATGTTTGTAGAAGTAAAATAATAAAATAGAATGAAAATGTAGAAAACGCTTAATTTTAAATATTTCAGAACGCTTACGTTATACCACATTCCTAAGGGCACAGTTTGATTTTACAGCTAATATCACACTCCAGATGCGAAATGGCTGTTGTTTAGTACAATTAAAGACAAGCATTTAAGAGATCAAACCTCAAACTACAGCATCGTTGCTATATTCGATGAGTGTGAGTGATTTAGTCATATCTGATATGTCCATGTAAATACCTGTGCGCAGGCAGTATGGAACTATTGCCAAGGTCACGGTTGTAAATTTATGTGGAAGACACCGTGGAAGTAATGTTGACTCTCCAGGTGTCAGCTGGAGTCCATAATTGAGGGCATTTGTCATGTTTCGTGTTAAACATGACGCCTTTAGTTCAGTGTTGTCAGTGAAGTTATTCTTCAAACTCATTCTTGAATGAGAAATGTTTCCAGAAGTGAGCTGGCAGCTGAGAATGTATATTGGCGGTCGTGTTTACAGTGGTATCTGCTGCTCCGTGGAAACCCGAAATACTCTGAGTAATCTGTGAGCTACGTCAGTATTAATATTATAAATGCGGAAGAATCTGTTATGTTTTCACGACTAAACCGCTTAACCGATTTCGAATAAATTTGGTATGGAGATATCTCGAGCGCTGAACAAGAACATAGGCTACTTTGGGAAGTAAAAAGCACTAATAAAAGTAGGAAACAGAAAATATTTTTACAGCAATTAACATAAACCATGTAAAAAAGTTATTAAATTTGTTGAATAATGTGCTCTTATAACTAATAGCTACTTCATTCAATAGCCCGATGCATAGATGCGCGCCTGCCCACGCCCCTCCGCACGCACCAGCATGCAGCAACATTGTGCGTGCCATCGCGTCGTGCGTAGAGGCAGTTGTGGGAGGGGGCGTGGCGCACATGACGAGTTATGTGCTTACCCGAAGAGAAAAGTGAGGGCAGCTGACGTTACTACACGAACAATAGCTTACTTACTCACCTTCACGCACGATGACGAAAGTACTGATATGCGAGCGCAGCTGCAAGTAACAGCTAGTGGATGTTATAAAGATGTTAATGAGTCGATGTCAGAGCTGAGTAGAATATATGCGTAGAGTGTGTGTTGCAGGGATTTCAGCGAACTGGTTGTGAAGTGAAATGCGTATCCGGAATATTTATTTCACACATGATGCAAGGGAAACAAGAAGTATTTTTAACAATTTTAATGAATTTCCACGTCATAGACAATTAGATTTCTTAAGGTCTTAAGTAGTTAGACTGCTTAAAGTCAGTTTGTTAATATAAGAAATAAATTTTATGTATGAGTCCGCCATCATTGTGAATTTTCTCTGAATAAAATCATCTAGATCACTCAATAAATTCCATTATTACGCCATATCAGGTATTGCTGTCGTCAGATATCAGCAACTAAGATTAAAGAAATATTAAGAGCGACCGGCGTTTGTCCTATACTATCAAGCTGCAAAAGATGAAAAATTAAAGTTAAAAATATATTTGTTAAAGATCGCTCACCAGAAAACATAGAACTTGCAAAACAAGGTTCACTGTTAGTATTAAAAACCTGTGGCTACATAGAGTGGCAATAATAGCTTTGCTCATAATGTATTCAAAGATGTAAGTTCCAGGCGACAGGAAGCACTAGTGTGGCGGACCTTGCGTTCAAAATTCTATATACATAATTTCCTTTTCTCGTTCCTGCTTATAAAAAGACAGTCTGCAAATTTCAAACACCCAGTCAAGCTATGAAAGATATATCAAACGAGTATGCAACTATATCGACTTAAATCGTGTTTTCAAAAATGGTTCAAATGGCTCTGAGCACTATGGGACTCAACATCTTAGGTAATAAGTCCCCTGGAACTTAGAACTACTTAAACCTAACTAACCTAAGGACATCACACACACCCATGCCCCAGGCAGGATTCGAACCTGCGACCATAGCAGTCCCGCGGTTCCGGACTGCAGCGCCAGAACCGCTAGACCACCGCGGCCGGCAAATCGTGTTTTGTAATTTGAGTGTTTGTAGTGTAAAGACATCCTGTCTTTTTATAAGGAGGAGAGCGATAAAGAAAAAAAATAAATAGAACAAAATTTTGAAGGTACCATCCGCTGCCCTAGCACTGCCTATCGGCTGGAACTTACATCTTTGGATATTTTCTGAACCAAACTGTTATTCACGCCCCGAATAGGCATAAGTTGACACTGAACCTTGGTTTGCAAGACCTAAGCCTTTTGGTGAATGATCTTTTAAAAATATTTTTTAAGTTTTCAATTTTTTTCTTTTGTAGCTTGATATTATATAAGAAACACCTGTCGCTCTCTATGTCCCCTGCGTCTTAATTACAGATGTCCAATGATGACAATAGCCGAAACGGCGTAATAAAGCGAATTATTAAGCGATCTAGACGGTTTTGTTCGCAAAATAAGATCTCCTTGTCTCTGGAAGGAAGTGTAGTGACCAAAAATGGTAGAGGAGCCCTCATCTTGACTACTGTAATCAGGTTCAAGTGAATGTAGACTGCAGTAAAGGAAGACGAGCAGGCTTGCACAGTATAAATTTGCGCAAAGAGTTGCAAGAAAACAGTCTTTGGACTGAAGACAGCACATGTTTTCAAGAAAGAGAAACTGCACAGCGAAACTCCCTCATTGAAGACGAGCTGTCGTAAATGTTTCTCTCGTGTTGCCTCTAAACGTATTCAGGCTAAAGCCTAATGCACATGTACAGTTTGTTAGAAAAGAGTAAACGAAAAGAAAATTAACATGCACATAACAATGAACTAGATGAACCATTTGTGGCAGTTATCATGCAGTATGTAGACCCTTGCACGAGGTCTGCTTGGCCGTCCCACTTCGGCGATCTGAAGCGGTGCTACCCGGAGTACTGTACTACAGATGTACCTGTTCAGGGTGCATGGTTACATTTGCTGTGTGCCTATCGGATGGCTTTCAGATGCAGCAAAAGTTTGATTTTCAGTATTTCATATGCTTTAAAAATTTGAAATACTTTCTTAATGTAGTCTAGAATCTGCACATGTGTCTTGAGGCCGCGTAGCTTCCGGCTCGCAAATGCCACGGTTGTATTCATCCAGTATTTGAGAACGAGAGGACTTAGTGACTTGTAGCAGTCCGTACATATACCAAAGCTTTAAAAAAAATTTTGTCGCTGACAATCCCAGAAAATGATGAAAGGACTAAATGTTTATCGCGTACTATATTTTCGCAGTTCGTGCAGTATAATTTCGGTATCATCCGTAACGTTTTAATTGATCGCTTCTTTATTATTAGCTTGATCCGCACCACACTTTGCACACAGTATACACTGCTGAATGTACCTCCAAAATTGTCATTTTACGACTGATAGTTCAGGAGATATGACGCCTTAAAATTGAAATGCGTGAAAACCTGGCTTTTGCTTGAAATTACCCGAACTGTATTCGTCCAGTGTTTCGTAATAACAGCACTTAGCAACTTCCAACAAACTTCAAACATAATTTCAAATCTTAACTGAACTTTTTCGCGCTTACATTCTTAACGTCAAATATTTAACACGTTAGTTCATTTGTAAGGTAATCAGAAATCTGAAACTGGTTTGATTTTTTAAATAGTCGGGGTTTTACTGGTACTCACTAAGCAGTGTCAACAGTGCCGAGCACTTCCTGCCTTTGGAGTGGTGGTGATACGTATAGACTCTGTCCTAGCACCGCCTGTCTTTAATAGATTGGAAAGAATTTCGGTCTTGTTAAAAGATCTGATGACAGCCACACGTATCGTGGTGCTAGTAAATTCCTGAAAATTACCAACAAAATCAATAATAGTGCATACATATCACTTCAGTAACCCTTAAATTCAATTTCTTTTTTCTGTCTGTGAAATTTTTTAACTTAGCTTATTTCAAATGCTGAGAAGTATTTTTGCTATTTTTTCCTCATACTCCACACATCTCAGAAGACCCTGTTGTTTACTCTCTTCTAATCCAGTTAGGGCAGATAGAGTTGTTTTACTGAGATGAACTACTTGCCTGCAACAGTTTGTCGCTGGTTATGTTGAAATTCAGAAAAGAAGTCAGACAGTTTGCGGTTTAACATCTAGTCGAGGTCGAAGGCTTTCAAGTTCGTCGACACAGGCGATTTTGAGACTTTTGCTTCATAATCTACAAATTCTTCGTCTCTACCTTGCCCCTTTTTTAAATTTGTAATATTCTTAATTTCATTTCTACAGCTTTTCATTATTTTTGGCTTGTATTTTCTTCTGTACGTTTCTATTTAACTGTGAAAAGGGTGAGCAATGCCGTTATGCCTCGAATTTCAAACTGAAAGAAGTGGTGCAGTGATTACGACACCGGACTGTCTTCAAATTGCCGTTTGCCATACTGATTTAGGTTGTCCACGTTTCCCGTAAAACGCTTAAAGTAGCGATGGTTTCAGTCAAAGACTCCCTTTTCCACCCTTGTGCAGTCTTAGCTTGTTCTCTGTCTGAAATGGCTTCGTCGTCGACTAGACGTTAGAGGCTAATCTGCCTGCGTTCCATTTGGAAATTGACCAGTATTTTCAACAGTGTTCGAATTTAAATTCTTGTCCTTCACGAATTCCTGCCTCTGTGTTGAACAATTATTCAGTATCTTCCTTCGCTCCCTTTTTAAAGTAAGATTTAAACGAAACTGGAGTAGACGGCAACTTGCGTTATTGAGTTGATTATCAGGTGCACATTCCTCTTAATAGTGAGTACTTCAAGAGTATGTAGCACACAGCCTACCTTTTATCTGAGGCGTTGTTGGATAGGCGCAGGGTGGCTAGCAATAGGTGAAACACAAACTACAGATACGAGAAGGAGATGCACTTGGGAGAACGTACCTGGAAGTACTTGGTCTCGCTCGGCACACGGGGCGTAATCGGCGGAGCCCTCGAGGGCCCGTGGCGGCGCTCTTTCTGCAGCAGCGGCGCCGCGGAGATAAGGCCGGCCGGATTACATGCAGCCGGCCCACTAACAACGGCCCCTATCCGTTCCTGTCGTTATAACTCTGCTAGCAGCTGCTGCACGCGCTATTCGGGACCAGAAATGGCCCCGCCGTTACACTATCGCCGTGCCAGCAACAGCGCACCTGCTGTTATCACAGCGCGACTTCTGTACTGGTTTCGTTCCATCGCATTCGCAGTTATTTCCCAAGACCTGACACTACGAACCGTCATTTTCTGGGGAATCAGCCGTGTATTTAGGCTTATTTTTATTGCTGTCACATGTGCATATATACATGGTCATTCAGCTGCCCTCACCTATGGGTCTTATGCAACCCACAACACCTTCAAAAACCGCAAGTGAGATTTTCATATTCTCGCGCTCGCTATGCGCAAACTGTTAGTCATACAGAAATAAATGAACAGTACATTTTTGCAATGCGGTGAAATTTCGTACTGGAATACATTTTCGCTATCGGCCGTACGTTTCGAATTATTCAAGAAAAATCTACAAAAGTTACCTTCAAACGAATTTTTCTTGAATAACTCGAAAACTGTGGCCACCATTCAAAACTTATCCCAATACACAATTTAACTACATTAAATTTCTTACAAAAAAAGTCCTTTTCATTTTTTTGTAGGACTAATAGTTTACAGTAGTAAGCGACAAAATATGAAAATCTCGCACGTGGATTTTGAAGGCGTTGCAGGTTGCATTAAATCCATAGCTAGGGGCAGCTGAATCAACCTAGAACGACGTGCTACAACTACAGGAAAATAGGAACATAAGGTAAAGGAATTATACCAGCAGAAGTATTTTACCATTTACAGTTTATTTATTTATTTATGCATTTATTTTGCCTTTAACTGAAAAGCATTGTTACACTTTCGTAATTTCACTTTCAGTCCTTTTAGTTTACATTTCATGTTTTTGTGGTGCATTGTTTACTCTGAGGTGACAAGTAATGGCATAGCGGTATGCACATAAACAGATGACGGTGGTATCGCGTACACAATGTGTAAAAGGATAGTTCATTGCCGGAGCTGTCATTTGTACTCCGGTGATTCATGCGAAAAAGCTATGGCCGCACCACGGTAATTAACTGACTTTGAACGCGGTATGGTAGTTGGGAGCGAGACGCAAGGGACATTCCATTTCGGAAATCGTTTCGGAATTCAGTATTCCGCGATCCATAGTGTCAAGAGAACCAATATTACCAAATTTCAAGCATTACGTCTCACCATGGACAGCGTAGGGCCGACGACCTTAACCTAAAAAATCAGTGTGGGACGTACGACGCACGTTTCCGTTAGGACAGTGCGGCGAAATATGGCGTTAAATAAATAAATGTCGTGTGACTGGGGTCTCTCGTCGGGTAGACTGTTGTCTAGGTGCAAGTCTTTCGGTTTGACGCCACTTCGGCAACTTGCGCGCCGATGGGGGATGAAATGATGATGATTAGGACAACACAACACCCAGCCCCTGAGCGGAGAAAATCTCCGACCCGGCCGGGAATCGAACCCGGCCCTTAGGATTGACGTTCTGTCGCGCTGACCACTCAGCTACCGGGGGCGGACAATGTGGCGTCAATGGGCTATGGCAGCAGACGACCGACGCGAGAGCCTTTGCTAACAGCACGACTTCGCCTGCAGCGCCTCTCCTTGGCTCGTGACCATATCAGTTACACCCTAGACGGCTGGAAAACCGTGACCTGATAAGATGAGTCCCGTTTCAGTTGGTAAGAGCTGGTGGTAGGATTCGAGTGTGGCGCAGACACCATGAAGCCATGGACCTAGGATGTCAACAAGGCACTGTCAAAATGGTTCAAATGGCTCTGAGGACTATGGGACTCAAGATCTGAGGTCATCAGTCTCCTAGAACTTAGAACTACTTAAACCTACTAACCTAAGGGCATCAGACACAACCGTGCCCGATACATGATTGAACCTGCGACCGTAGCGCTCGCGCGGTTCACTGTTGGTGAATTTTATGACATTGACAATTATACAAAGAATTCCATGTTTTCAGTTGAAATAGCGAAATACAATTTGTCCTCGATAAAGCACAGCTAGTGCTCCAGTGAACATCTTATCGACGGACGTTAATCTCTATCAAAATTAATTTTCATCAGTCACACATCTAATGCTTTGCACAAGTTTTTAAATTTGTTTGTGTGTTACATCAAATTATAGAAATCAATCGGGGATTATATGTAATGTTACGTGTTCTGTGTAGATCCGTTTTGATAAAAACTAGAACACTTAATTCTTCTGTTACGGTCTCTTTAGTTAATACATAGAAAACATCTTGTGCTAAATGTGCCTACCGTTGAAACAAGACCTGTTGACAGACTACGAAATTCGAACATTCACACAATGTCATTTCTGCCAACTATGTCGTGTTCGCAGCACCTTTTCCGTGGAGAATTCACAATAGATTTTAACTGTGTTGGACTGAGTGTGGTCCTGATTTTTTTCTGTTTGTCTAAGAAAATTTCGGGGAGTTCAGCGTCTGGAACAGTGTGAATGAATGGCCGGCCGAAGTGGCCGTGCGGTTAAAGGCGCTGCAGCCTGGAACCGCAAGACCGCTACGGTCGCAGGTTCGAATCCTGCCTCGGGCATGGATGTTTGTGATGTCCTTAGGTTAGTTAGGTTTAACTAGTTCTAAGTTCTAGGGGACTACTGACCTCAGCAGTTGAGTCCCATAGTGCTCAGAGCCATTTGTGAATGAATGCATCTAACAGAAGAAAAAATTGTCCAAAGCTTACACGTTTGAACGACTGAAACTACAAGGAATAGTGCCCTCATGATAAGTGACAAAGAACAGGGTCAACTGTTGGTCAGTACATTGTGAAATATCTCTGCAGTCACAATGTATTACAGTGTCTTAAGAGAATCAAAATTAAGAATTAAGACGAGAAACTATTCAGAGATATATTATACCTGTTTCTTGCGAACTGAATAGCTGTTTATTCTGGCGTGTGACGGCATTAGTTGATACAGTCTTTGTTCCGAGGAGGTCTGCGGCTTGCTGACGGCAGACATTTCCGTTTGCAGACTTCCGAAATTCGATCTGTGGCCTACTTGGCACTTTGCTTAACTAATTCGTTTCAGGTAATGGTATTTGTCGGGCGCTCGCATTGCTGGCGGCGATATTTCAGGGGAGGCGTTTGTGCGGTGATGAGATTAATGCCGGCGTCGCGTGCCGCACGCCCCGGCAAAAGTGTGCTCTGCCGGCTGCTGCCCCAGTCTGCGCCCGGCGCGGATTGCGTCTGGCAGCGAGCCGCCCACCGGTAGTCGGGGTAGTCACTTGCGGTGCGGATCAGTTAGCGAAATAAGCGAACAACTGCAGCTACTTTCCAAACGCAGCCTAGACACAAAAGTCGTACGAACTTCAGCTGAAAACATCACAGTTTAAATGCCAGTCCGCCCATCCGAAGGTGTCTGTGGCATTACACTAAATCGCTTCAGTGGAGCATCGTGATGATCTCCACGTCGAATTCTAGGTTTCCTATTCCACATTTCAGATGAACATTTGCGAATGCTAGTCGTGTTAGCTATTTGTTATGCATACGCTCAGTAACACGACAAAAGTTTATCGAGTCTCAGCCTTCAAGAACGCAGTAGCATTACAATGTGTCCTAAACATAAGTATCGCCGAAGAGTGTGCCTGCAACATCGTCGCTTCATTTTCTGACAGTTTGTTCGGAGCGGTGTTGCCGGCGTGCAGCCAGTGACGACAGGAAGGGCTAGCACGACGATTAGCGGGCCGCTACCACTCGACTTTCTGAATCGTCAAACATAAAGCTACTTTAATCGGAATGCAAAATTCTGAGCACGCATCAGAATAGGTCGTGAAGTAATTGGAACTGTGCACTTCTTTTTAGTTTAACTGTATTAGTTTCTGATCTTCAAGACGAATTTGTTCATTATACCTTTCTATTCCTCCTCCGCGATGCATGAAAAACAGGCTGTTCACTTTCAATTTGCCCCGAGTACGATAGTAGTTCCCTCTCTCGCACACATAGCACTACAACATAGTGGTGACGTCATCGCCAGCCACAGTCTTCGATTGACGAAGGTTTATTTGCATTCGAGTATACACAAACATAGTAGCATATGAAAAAAGAAGCAGATATGGCTAATTGGGATAATGAAAAGCAGTTTGTGCACCAGATATGTAAAAACTGACATCATTGTTCCCCTTTTTTTTCAGTGGATGATCGACAGCGTAAAGGCAATGGCGCTGTGTATTGTGTGTGTAGGCCCGTCACTCGTAATGTTCGATGTGTCTGTTTATTAACCCAGTGACTGAACAACAGCCATGTCGGTTTATTTCTTTGCACTTGTGTCTTAAACATTAGAGGCATGAGTCGTCGTACTCCTGCCGTCAATATTAGTTGTGAGATTACACTTAGTTATCCGTCACTAATGTGTAACAAGTTGGCGAATCTTGCTTTGCATCGAGCATCTCGATCGCTTTACATTTAATATAGGATAAATAATCATAAGATACTACCATAGTGGTAATCGTTAATTAACTACTATGTTAGTCATCACGGATACTCCTACCAACAACCTACTATATCCCCAACTGTTCTGAGTCGCTATGAGTATTTTAGTTGGCGTTAATCTATGGAAAAATCTTCACAGCATCATTGTTTTCTCTTTTAGCAGCGTAACAGTATTTGTACACATTAGCGAATTAACTGCTCTAACTCATTCTTCTTGAACTGTTCTCAAGCAGCAGCTGTGTATCAGAAGCAAGAAGCGATCCAGTGCTTACCATTTTATACACCGATCAGCCAGAAAATCGTGACCGCCTACCTAACAGCCGGTATGCCCTCCTTCAGCACGAATAACAGCGGCGACGCGTCATGGCACGGAGGAAAATGAGGCCTTGGTAGGTCGCTGGCACCACATCTGCACATACATGTCACCTTACTCACGTAAATTCCGGGCAGGGGGGGGGGGGCGATGTGCTCTGACGCCACGTTCAATCACATCCCTCATGTGTTCGATTGGGTTCAGATCTAGCGAGTTGGGAGGCCAGAACATCAACTGGAACTCGTCACTGTGTTCCTCACACCACTCCATCATGCTTCTGGCCCTGCGACATGGCTCATTATCTCATCGAAAAATGCCACTACCGTCGGGAAACAATCGTCATGAAGGACTGTACGTGGTCTGCAACCAGTGTTCGGTACTCTTTTGCCGTCATGATGCATTACACGAGCTTCACTGGACCCACGGACGCCCACGTTAATGTTCCCCAGAGCATAACAGAGACGCCGCCAGCTTGTCTTCGTTCCGCAGTACTGGTGTCGAGGAGCTGTTCCCGTCGAAGAGGACAGAATCGCGACCTCCCATCGTCTTGATTAATAAGGTATCGGGACTCATCAGACCGGCCGGCCGAAGTGGCCGCGCGGTTCTGGCGCTGCAGTCTGGAACCGCGAGACCGCTACGGTCGCAGGTTCGAATCCTGCCTCGGGCATGGATGTGTGTGATGTCCTTAGGTTAGTTAGGTTTAACTAGTTCTAAGTTCTAGGGGACTAATGACCTCAGCAGTTGAGTCCCATAGTGCTCAGAGCCATTTGAACCATTTGACTCATCAGACCATGCAACGCTCAGCGACTGCGGCAGCGACGCTCTGCCACTACGACAACGTCCAGTGCCGACGGTCACGTGCCCATTTCAGGTCTAGTTGCCGAAGTCATGGCGTTAACATCGGCACATGCATGGGTCGTCGGCTGCGGAGGCCCATCGTTAGGAGTGTTCGGTGCACTGTGTATTCAGACTCATTTGTACTTTGCCCAGCATTAAAGTCTGATGATCCTTGCGCCACAGTTCGCCGCCCGTCCTGTTTTGCCAGTGTGCCCAGTTTACGACTTCTGACACCTGTAATGAGGGGTAGCCGCCCAAACACCTGGCGTCTATACGTGATTTCACCTTTCTTTCGCCACGAGTTGAAGACAAGTCGTGCAGTTTCCGAAATCTCGTGCCGAGCCTCCGGGACATCGCAGTCTGCCCTCGATGAGACTCAGGTAGATCGCGCGCCGTGTCGGTTCTAAAGACGGACAGCACGCTCACTGATACTACAGACCCCAAGCGTGAGTCTGACTAGCAGTCATTCTTCGCCAGGGATGCTGTTATCGCCTGAACTGGTTCATGTCCATAGTCGGTCGGTCGTCAAATTTTCCCGGGTGATCAGTGTAAATACCTGCAGCGAAAACCACCGTTTAGCTTTTGTTAACGGTTCATCAGTGAGAAGAAATAAAAACTTTGAGGTTCGCCGATGACATTGTAATTCTGTCAGAGACAGCAAAGGACTTGGAAGAGCAGTTGAACGGAATGGACAGTGTCTTGAAAGGAGGATATAAGATGAACATCAACAAAAACAAAACGAGGATAATGGAGTGTAGTCGAATTAAGTCAGGTGATGCTGAGGGAATTAGATTAGGAAATGAGACACTTAAAGTAGTAAAGGAGTTTTGCTATTTGGGGAGCAAAATAACTGATGATGCTCGAAGTAGAGAGGATATAAAATGTAGACTGGCAATGGCAATGAAAGCATTTCTGAAGAAGAGAAATTTGTTAACATCGAGTATAGATTTAAGTGTCAGGAAGTCATTTCTGAAAGTATTTGTATGGAGTGTAGCCATGTATGGAAGTGAAACATGGACGGTAAATATTTTGGACAAGAAGAGAGTAGAATCTTTCGAAATGTGGTGCTACAGAAGAATGCTGAAGATTAGATGGGTAGATCCCATAACTAATGAGGAAGTGTTGAATAGCATTGGGGAGAAGAGAAGTTTGTGGCACAACTTGACTAGAAGAATGGATCGGTCGGTATGACAAGTTCTGAGGCATCAAGGGATCACCAGTTAAGTATTGGAGGGCAGTGTGGAGGGTAAAAATCGTAGAGGGAGACCAAGAGACGAATACACTAAGCAGATTCAGAAGGATGTAGGTTGCAGTAGGTACTGGGAGATGAAGAAGCTTGCACAGGATAGAGTAGCATGGATAGCTGCATCAAACCAGTCTCAGGACTGAAGACCACAACAACAAATAACAGTGATATTTTGCGTAAAGCTCTAAAAATGGTTCAAATGGCTCTGAGCACTATGGGACTTAACATCTGTGGTCATCAGTCCCCTAGAACTTAGAACTACTTAAACCTAACTAACCTAAGGACGTCACACACATCCATGCCCGAGGCAGGATTCGAACCTGCGACCGTAGCAGTCGCGCGGTTCCGGACTGAGCGCCTAGAACCGCTAGACCACCGCGGCCGGCGTTTGCGTAAAGCGTATAGGCTGCTTCTCATTATACGTATTATATCTGTGTACAACGTGTATTACCGTGGTCTGAGCATTTCGCGGATAGACATCCACAGATAGATCGCGGCAGAGGAAAGAATGAAATGACATTAAAATGTTCAAGATTTCTTTTGGTTTTGGTTTAGAGGACGTCGGTTGCCATAAAAACGAAGTTTATCTTCGGTCCTTACATTGTTTAAAATCACGACATTCGGACATTGTGGTATCTATAATATTTCTCCAGCATAAAATATTGGACGATAAATTCAGGACATCGTATTTTCATTTTGGTAGGAGTCGAACTGTTACTCTTTTTTGTTGATTCCTTCAGTTTCTGTTCCAGCAGTATTTACCGTTGTCAATTTAAAAATTCTTACTTTTAACAAACTTAAGGAAAACACTGGGTTATGTCACATAATAATGATACAGTTTCAAAGCCTCCAATTTGTATCTCAGTGTTGTTCACGTTCAGAGCTGCATAGAATTGTCCGTCTTTTTTGGTGCGGAAATACAATATTTGTTATATGTTAGCTGCCCCATTTTTGCTTCTCTCAACGTTCTGTTGAAACATAATAAATGTTACCGAAAGTCTTTGCTTGCCTGGGTTATGAAAACGAAGTTCGTATTTAACCAAAAAATTTGCCAAGATTAGGTCTTTGGTGTCATGTCGAATTAGAACCATCAGAGAAATTGCTCATGTTTTTCATTCTTTCTAATTTATCTGGTGCTCTTAAGTGAGGTTTCAGTGGTTGCTGTCACCGACGTACAACATTCTTTCTGTGTTATTGCGATATGATCAGCATGAATGAAAAGATGTCAGAGCTGTAGCATTGCAGTAGGGTTTTTACTGAATTTGGGCAGAAGTAGTGAACGAAGCTGCTGTTGTAGCATTTTATTCCAAGGAACATATTAGTCGACGTTAGGCAGCGGAATTAATCCACTTTGTGACTTGATGATTCTTTGGTGAAGAGCCAAGTACAGGCGCAAGTCTGCCACTTGCGACTGCCGGTCAGTCCCGGAATTTTGTAACTGCTATTCATTACTTTATTCACCTCTGACCTGAAAAATGCAGGTCAAACTGTTTGATCACACAACTGGATGTATCGATCAGTTCAAAGCTCGGAGGAAGGCAACTTCATACCACTTCCAGCTGGACCATGGCTGTAGTGTTCAAACCATTCTTCGGACTGACGATATATTTACCTTTTTTATCCATTATGACCTCGTGTACTTTCTGGACCGTTTTTTAATCTGTGGTGCGATAGTTTTCGTTTTCCATTCCGCTTCTTTCTCTCCGTGCTACGTAGATAGTTATTCTCTGCGTCTGTGATTGTGTCACTTTTGTATATTTTAATTTTAATCCGTTACGCTCCCGTCTACAGCTATCGCCTGATATATCGTCGATTTTAGCAGATGACACGCGCTCAGCCGACCGCGTTCTCAAGTTTATTAGTGCCAGTGAAATGACGTCAGTCATTTGACGCTTTTTTTGGGGACAACCAACCCCTTTCTGTAGTGGATTTTTAAGCCTTCCTTCTGCTTTTAGTTTCTCCAATTTGATGACTTTCGTTCCCATTGCTGCTGGTTTTCAATTTCGGTTTTTTACTGTTTCCTAAGTCACGGACCGGGCGCTAATGACCATAGCAGTTTTGCGCCCTAACACCAAAACAAAAACAAAAAAAGACTTTTGTATATTTAATACAGCACCTACGTTCGGTAGAAGTAGAGCTTAGTGCCTCCCATGTATCGCATGACCTCCTAGGTTGCTTGGGTTTTCGTCCAAATCATACGCGACAAACGACTGCCTGTCTAAAGAATCACACCTCATTTCCGTCTCCAATCTTATTCAAGCTGATCTCTTCTTTCTTCTTTGATCGCCCTTTACGCGTCATTAACTGGGATTCTTCTTCGTCCGCCTTCTCCTCCTCCTCCATCTCGTCTGCTTTCGCTCCGTCCTCTAAGCATCGTTGAATTGGGTTTTTTCTTGATCTACCTTCTTCTTCTTCTTTTTCTTCTTCCTCTTCCTCACCTCTTCTACATTCACGTTGTCCCCTACGCATCATTAAATTCGGATTTTTCTTGATCTGCCTTCTTTTTCTTCTTCTTTCTCCTTTTCGTCTTCTTCACCTCTTCTACATTCACGTTGTCCCCTACGCATCATTAAATTCGGATTTTTCTTGATCTGCCTTCTTTTTCTTCTTCTTTCTCCTTTTCGTCTTCTTCACCTCTTCTACTTTCGCGTTGTCCTCTACTCAACCTTAAACTAGGAATTTTCTTGATCCGCCTTCTTCTCCACCTCTTCTGCTTTCGCTTCTCTATTCGTTTATATGTTGTTTTGTGTGATGTGTCATCTTAATTGTGGATTCCAGAGTGCGATCTTGTGGGTAAAGCGCCTCGAAATATCCCTTTCACGTGGCTGGGAAGTGTTTTCCACAAGTTTTTGGCGTCGCAACAAGTCGTCTGTGGTGAGACACGCGCTACTGCGTTAGCGCCGGCTGCCGGAGACCGGGCGCGTAGCGGCTGGCTACGGCCGCTCCGTCCTCCCCTCTCCAGCCGCAGGCCAGGCAAGCCGTGTCGTGGAATATTGATGCAGCCCTTGTCGTTAGGGCCCAGGTGTTCCACGGGCCGGCTTTACGGCCGCCGCGCGCCCCTCCCCTCGCCATTCCCCCTGAAACAACGTCCGTCTCGTTCTTCCGCAGTGGCAGCCGGCTCATCCAGCGACAGGACTGACTGTGATTCTTTTTTATACGACGACCCCGCACCCCTCTCACGACGACGCGTACGCCGCTCCCCCCGCACGACGGAGCGTCTGACGCGGGCGACATTCGGCGCTACCACTCGGTCGGTAACCGGACTCGGCGGGCGCGCTGCTGAGGGCGAGCGGTGCGCGCCGGCCGCGGGCTGGTTCCGCCGGTGAGCAGCGAGTGCCGCGAAGAGCCGGCGGCAGCGGCGACGGCGCCCGGACGCGCAGCGGGCGCGCAGCGAGCGGCGCGCTCGGAGGCGGAGGCGCATGGCGGCGGGGGCGGCGGCCCCGGCCCGCAGGCGACGGCGCGCTCGTAGCGGTGCGCGCTCGTGACGTGGCCCCCGCCCGCCACGGCCACCGCCACCGTCGTGCTCGTGCGGCGGCCGGTCGCCCGGCTGAGGCGCGCGCTGCTCGCCACGTCGCGCTACAAGCTGGAGGGCTTCCAGCGACACTCGCACCACGCCTCTGCCTCGCACCACCACCAGCACCACCAGCCGCCGCCGCTGCACCATGTGCTGACCTACCACCACCAGCAGGCGCCGCCGCCGCCGCAGCAGCAGCAGTCGCAGCCGCGCGGCCGCCCGCTCGCCGCGCCGCCCGCACTCAACGCCAGTGAGTACTCCGCCACCGTGCTCCGTTGCTATGTCCCACACGGCGAGAGCTGTAGTGAGGGATGGACGTAGGAAACCGGAGGTTTACAAACTCTCCTTCCAGTCTTCCTGACCCGCCGCAACCATTAAAGGCAGCTCAGCCTGTCGCAACGGAGACAGAAGAGTAAAGTACGCGCAATATTACTTGGCCGCTAGCTGTGCGGAAGGCGCCGTAGGGGAAGGTACGTGATAGTTGTGCGGGCTTCCTTTCCAACGTGACAGCGCGCTGAAGGAAGTATAGTTCTACAGCACAAGCCTTCACACAAAAACATATCTCGCAGAGCTTGAAAGCTACAGCTAGCGAGTCTCCAGACGATAGATCGTATTAACAGGTTATGCCAGTACAACAGATAACGCGACAAGTCAACCGTTATTATGAAAGACAAAATGGGCACACGATTACGCTGAAAGTGGATCAGAGACAGCGATTTATTTTCGCCTGTCTTGTACACCTTTTATTCTTTCTCTTGTTGCCATGTTGAAATAGCTTCATCTCCCAAAACACAGCGGCGTTTACACAGTTTCACCTCACTAAAATGCTAATGCAGCTGCAATTGCGACAGAAACTTGAAACAGTCTACTAATAATCAAATGAAGATCAATAACTTATGAAAAAAGTATGGTTCCATAAATTATGGTGTTACAAAATCTATACTAATTCTCATTTGACGAACTTTCGATGGCCCTTTGAAGAATTACATTATTTTATTGAAAAAAATCTGTAGTCACTCGTATATTGTAGTAGAAAAGAAAGTTCCGGATGTTAACGATGTGTCAAAATAATCTTTACTTTGCGTGCTAACATTTGCCAAAAATTCGTTTCTACATCTCAGTGTTTACGGCAAAGTGTTTACGAGATCTTAAAAATGGAATGAATATTTCATTTCCACTCCTGTTCGCGCAGACGATCAAAAGTGAGTGCACTACATACAGTCCATTATCTTCAGATTGGTGACAGATATAGATCTAAAATTCAGTATTGTTGTGGTAAGTTCCTATGGGACCAAACTGCTGAGGTCATCGGTTCCTAGGCTTCCACACTACTTAATCAAACTTACGCTAAGGACAACACACACACCTATGCCCGAGGGGAGGACTCGAACCTCCGGCAGGAGGTTCACACACATTTGAACATTCGAATCTTCCAAGATGCAGCCTCAAGACAAGCTTAGCCACTACCTGTTTGAAAAACGTAACTCAATATCAACAGTTCCAAAATGTTGACTGCTTAAAACCGTATGTAATATATTCTAAATGTTTCTTGATTGTTTGAATCCTATAACATATTATTGAGTAGTATTTTAATACATCTTTGGGAGCGGCACCGTATCGGAATATTTATTTACAAGCCGTAACTGACTGGAAGGATAATGACAGTCTTTTGTCAGCCCGATACGGCAGGCAGCATATCCTCCGTTTATAAGGGACTTACACCTAAATAATGTAGACGCAACATTTAAAGGCGGTGGTTGGCTAACTCATGATTTTTGCCGGCGACGAGAGTTTTACAAGTACCATCGAGACTACGCCTAAAATACACAAAGGAATGAGAATGATATAAGGGAAATAAGTCCGCAGGATGCCGACAAGGCTCGTATCTCGTCGATAAACAAGTAGACTAGTCTAAAACAGGTCTTAACATAAGAGAACCTACGCAAAAGGCGATATATTTCGGCTTTCAATTACGATCTTAGGATACGTTGCGCACTTGCTTTGAGACCCACATAACGTGTTTAACCGTGCGGCCTGTCAGCGAACACTTGACACACTTCCATACTTTACCCTGTTACTCATCCTATTATAAACACGCATCCATCAGAATATTATGATGTGATACTTCAAGATATTAGCACCCTAAAAGAATTTCAAATAAATATACTCATATTTAACAGCTTCTTCACGAGGTGAATCTCTGACACATGACGTTTCTGGAGTCTTCATCTTTTCATTGAGGACTCAGGCAAACTATGTCACTGCCAATGTGACATAATCGCTATTTACGGTGCAAAAACGTGTAGCGAATCCCGAAGCTGTCGCATATCAGTCCTTAGAGTGCCACGGCGTCTTCCAGATTAGTAACCATCATCACGAGGTGCTAAACGTGATTCTTCGTGACATAGCACTTGGGGATTTTGGTCACCTCGCTGTGTGGAGTCGAATATTGTTTTACTACGAATCCAAGGTTTTTGTTGTTAAGAACGACTTTACACTATACAGAAACATTCCGTCTAGCGCACCGCACATGGTTTACTGTATACTCAGGTCACAAAAGTCATGGAATTCCTCCTAATATTGTGTAGGACCTCTTTTTCCCGGTGTAGTGCAGCAACTCGACGTGATAGGACTCAACAAATCGTTGGAAGTTCATTGCTAAAATGTCTTTGGCTTGATGGGGTCTGCGCCATACTCGAACCGTACCATCAGCTCTTACCAACTGACATCGGGACAGATCTGACCAGGCCAAGGTCTTCAAGTCGCCTATGGTCCAACCGATGTGATCACGAGCCCAGGAGTGACGCTGCAGGCGATATCGTGCTGCTAGCAAAGGCACTCGCGTTTGTCGTCTGCTGCCATTGCTCTTTAACGCCACATTTCGCCACACTGTCCTAACGGATACGTTCGTCGTACGTCCGACATGGATTAATACGGTTATTTCATGCGTTGTTGTTGTTGGTCTGTTAGTACTGACTACTCTACACAAACGTCACTGATCTTGGTCGTTAAGTGAAGGCCGTCGGCGACTGCGTTGTCTGTGGTGACAGGTATTCTCGGCACACTCTTGACATTGTGGTTTTCGGAATATTGAATTCCCGAGCTATTTTCGAAAAGGAATGTCCCATGTGTCTACCTCTGATTACAGTTCCGCGTTTTTTTTTTTCCATCAGTCTACTGACTGGTTTGATGCGGCCCGCCACGAATTCCTTTCCTGTGCTAACCTCTTCATCTCAGAGTAGCACTTGCAACCTACGTCCTCAATTATTTGCTTGACGTATTCCAATATCTGTCTTCCTCTACAGTTTTTGCCCTCTACAGCTCCCTCTAGTACCATGGAAGTCATTCCCTCATGTCTTAGCAGATGTCCTATCATCCTGTCCCTTCTCCTTATCAGTGTTTTCCACATATTCCTTTCCTCTCCGATTCTGCGTAGAACCTCCTCATTCCTTACCTTATCAGTCCACCTAATTTTCAACATTCGTCTATAGCACCACATCTCAAATGCTTCGATTCTCTTCTGTTCCGGTTTTCCCACAGTCCGTGCTGTACTCCAGACGTACATCCTCAGAAATTTCTTCCTCAAATTAAGGCCGGTGTTTGATATTAGTAGACTTCTCTTGGCCAGAAATGCCTTTTTTGCCATAGCGAGTCTGCTTTTGATGTCCTCCTTGCTCCGTCCGTCATTGGTTATTTTACTGCCTAGGTAGCAGAATTCCTTAACTTCATTGACTTTGTGACCATCAATCCTGATGTTAAGTTTCTCGCTGTTCTCATTTCTACTACTTCTCATTACCTTCGTCTTTCTCCGATTTACTCTCAAACCATACTGTGTACTCATTAGACTGTTCATTCCGTTCAGCAGATCATTTAATTTTTCTTCACTTTCACTCAGGATAGCAATGTCATCAGCGAATCGTATCATTGATATCCTTTCACCTTGTATTTTAATTCCACTCCTGAACCTTTCTTTTATTTCAATCATTGCTTCCTCGATGTACAGATTGAAGAGTAGGGGCGAAAGGCTACAGCCTTGTATTACACCCTTCTTAATACGAGCACTTCGTTCTTGATCGTCCACTCTTATTATTCCCTCTTGGTTGTTGTACATATTTTATATGACCCGTCTCTCCCTATAGCTTACCCCTACTTTTTTCCGCGGTTCAAAGTCATTTAATTGCCGTCGTGCGGCCATAATCACTTCACAAACCAATTTATTTGTAGGTAACTGATAAATAGACGGCAACTTTTCCCTCCTGGATTTCGGCTCTGTTTCGTGAGTCACCTGAGTACAAGCGACAGCTTCGCCAACGCTCTGCTCTTTTATAACTTACGTATGCGATACTACCGCCAGCTATATATGAGCATATCGCTACTCTATGGCCTTTGTCACCTCATTATAAAGCGTCGCACCGGCAGAACGGATGTAGTCGTACTGTTGGCTTACTATTTCGGTTTTTTTTAATGGTGTTGTAAGTAACATAATGACAGAGAGATAAGCCCTCCTCTGCTAGAGCCCCTGTGCTTACTCGGTTATCCAAATGGTTCCATCTGTAATACTTAGCTATGACTAGCGAGTATTAATTTATAGGCTACGTAACCATGTTATGAAAAATATTAGGATAAGTACATAACTTTCAGACCAAGTTTAGTCATAGAGGAATCATTTACATGGTGTGTAATAACGATCTGAGCTATCTTTCGTTGTATTCGAATGTAGCTTCAACTGCAGTACGAGTTAACAGTTGGCGAATGGTGACATGATGAACAATTATTACTTATGCGTGAAGAGCTGTAATGACTTCAGTCACTGGTTTGTGTGTGTGTGTGTGTGTGTGTGTGTGTGTGTGTGTGTGTGTGTGTGTGTGTCTCAAACAGGCGTTAGTAAAACAGTTACCAGGCAATTTACAATGTAGATGCTGCTCAGAGTAGTCCCTGGTTCCTAGACTGTCGTCACTTGTCACATTTCGTAAACCATATGCTATGAATTGATGTCCTAGACACACAGCTTTCATCCTCGCAGTGCTGTCAATGGTTGCGGTAAGCGGCTTCGTGATGCTGCTGTTACGTGCGCCGTTACTCAATACACCGCGTGAGGCAGTGTCTAGCAATTGTTAGCGTTACGTGTGACATGCGTGCAGCAGTTCGTTCAAAGAAATCATCGCGACGATTATTCGTTACGCTCTTCTTGCACATCGGTACAGTGTGAAACTCTTAGAAGTGTCTGGCAGTGATTAATAGCCAGTTTGTTGCGAGGACTTTTTAACACTAAATTTTATCTTGTCACATAAGTGACATCGTAAACATGTATGCTGCATAAGTTTAAGAGGGGCAAGTCTCAATGGTCATACAAGTGTATATTCGATAGGATAGATGGAGTGATTGAGAAAGGAACTAGCTACGAAATTCGGGATTACCAAGGCAATGATCAGTAGCATCGAAATGAACGGAAGCAAAAATTAATTTGTCACCACAGTAGAAGACGGAGCCGAGAACATAAAATACCAAAGTTACCTGAAAATCCAAAAGTGTACAGGACCAGCTTAATTTAGTTTAATTCAACAGAACTGGTGCTCATTTCATTCAATTTCCACAGTAAAATATAGAAGAAACACGTAAGATTTACTGCGAATAAACACTAGACGTAAAATGTTGAGTAACATTTGCATGAAACATCTCAGTAATTGCGACGGAAAATATCCAAGCAAATAGGAATGTCTTGGTTTGCTCCAACTTAAGTTTGAAAAACTGCACGGAAAGAGATGTACGGGTAAAGAACGAGCCTACAATGCCAATTTGTCTGAGCTGTTTGGTTGCTTGGACATTCCTACGTTCAGTGGCAGAAAATGAGACCTTGAAACGGAGCGTTGATTTAAATTTCTCTCTAATGCGTCGGGCAACGACAAACTTTGCCTGCTTGTTTGTAGAAACAGCTGACAAACCCTGAGGTTTCATGTCAGTTGTACCTCTTCTTTACCATACGAAGCGGAAGAATGCGTTGGGTGCAAGCTTGTTTTTGTTCTGTGAATTCTTTGGTGTGTCTCTGTGCCGTGGCCATTCATCTGCGGAAGAATTTCGCAGTGGTGACAGTGGCACTCTCCCGATGTTCCTATCCCTTAACAGGACTGCTATAATTCACTGTGCGGAACAGAGTGCTATTAGACCTACAAAATTACATATTCGAGTAATTCTTGTCACAAACATTCTTGCAAATGTTAGACGCGTCATTTTGGTGACGATTAAGCAACTTTGAAAGAAATCTTTTGAAATATAGCGTAAGGTTTCTTTTCATTTGACGCGCAAAGTTGAAGAATATTTGTTTCGAACTGATTACTGATAATAATGTAGCACAAGTTCTGGATAACTTCTTTGTCGACGTGAATGTGAAGAATGGACTTCCCGTGGCATATATAATTACGCTAATGCAGTGATATCGTGTTATCAAAAATTGTGTGGGTGAAGTCTATGTGAATGAAACGGCTTTTACATACGTTTGTGGAAATATCGTTTACTGAAAAAAAAAAAAAAAAAAAAACTTAATTTCTTAATTTGATCACTTGGCTGCCATGAAGAGCGGGCAGCACTTAACTAATAAAATTCTTCGTAGAAAAATAATGAGAAAAGTGCGTAGCAATATGAATTTAAAAATGCTTACTTCCCGAGTTACGAAATATCGCGTACTAAGAACGGACGTAATGCTAAACAGAGTTGTAGGAGCGACCTACGAACATTTCTTACGCTGCACTTCGCCTGAATGCTTGGTTGAAATACGAGTGCCAGTAGCATGTCGAAAAATATACTTCAAACGAATTGACGCTACCAGCGTCATCATCACGCTCAATATACCAGTTTATGCCATCCACGCTCGCCTGATACATACCTTAGACGTTGTCTTTGTGAATGTAAGATAAACGGATGGTTGCACAATGATTAAACGAGATCCGGACGCGCTCTGAGACAGTACACAATATCAGATGTGTCCTGTTGCGTCTTGAACTCACTAAGGCGGCGATCTGAAGTCGGTATTCAGTCGTATGATTGGAACATTGACAACTTTGCTGAGTCTCTGAATGGTTCATAACAGCTCACACAAATAAGAAGAGGAATAAACAGTTGCTTGAATTGAAGTACTGTTCCTGACAGTCTCATACTAAGTGAATTAAAACAATAGTCTAGATCACAATAACATTTTATTAATTACCGGCTTCGTCTTCAGATCAGTTTACGATCGTGATATCACGTGAGCAACCAAGGAGCGGCCAGCAGCAGCCAGATGGTGGTAATTTTCTGAAGATGCCTTCTACACGAAGCCGAAACCAGTCATTAATAAAATATTATTGCGATCTAGACTGTTGCTTTAATCCAGATGTATCACCAGATCGTTGTTGCTCCTCTGGACCTTGTTGTCCAAATTCGTCATTGAATTCGTTTTTCTTAGATCTGAAGAGGGTAGCAATACCCAGACGGGTCATTTTATCACAGTTACTGATGACAGTTTATCAATCTTCTGATAAATGTCAGTTCTTACAAAACTGTCTTATTACGTGAACTTCAAAAATGCTTCAAATGGCTCTGAGCACTATGGGACTTAACTGCTGTGGTCATCAGTCCCCTAGAACTTAGAACTGTTGAAACCTAACTAACCTAAGGACGTCACACACATCCATGTCCGAGGCAGGATTCGAACCTGCGACCGTAGCTGTCGCGCGGTTCCAGACTGTTGCTCCTAGAACCGCTCGGCCACCCTGGCCAGCTTACGTGAGCTATGCGGGTCTTGTCTTTCCTAGCGTTTATCCCACCACACTGAATCCGCTGTTTTTAAAATCTGATAAATGTACACTAATGAGAAAGAACATTATGATCATTGCCCACCGGAAGGCTGAATAGCGCCTGGAGATGTTACAGTTCCGTGACGCGATGTAAGCGGAGATGCGACCTTGGTTCATTGACATCTGTACTCATTACACTACGTCGATAGTCGTGTCAGGATACGCCGTTATACAGTCGAACGGTTACCTGAAACATGAACTGCGGCAAGGACGCTGGCTGGTGGGGACGAGTTGCGCTATGGGGACGTTCACCTGGACTTCTGTGGGATGTAATATAATAAAACTATAATAAAATAGCGCCGGTTGGTATTTTCTGCGACATATCTAAGACATTTGACTGTGTGGATCACAGTATTCTCCTACATAAATTGAAGTTTTGTGGGATTGATGGTACACTCAACCAAAGAGTAATGTCGTATTTAACCAAAAGAATGCAGAAAGTTGTATTTAGTAACTCAACCATGTCTGAGGACATTAGTCTGACTGGGAAGAAATAGCGTATGGGGCTCTCCAAGGCTTAATCTTAAGTCCACTATTGTTCCTCATAAACGTGAACGATCTTCTATATGATATACAACAAACAGAATTAGTCATTTTTGCATATGACACTAGCATTCTAATCAATTCAAGCATACATACAGAAACAGAATAAATGGTAATCGATGTTCTTAAAAGTGTCATTGATTGGTTTCCTGCGAATGGCCTCATCCTCAGTTTTTAAAAAGACACAACATATTCAGTTGTGCACATGTAGAGGTACAAAAAAACCAGTGGTAAATATACCATGTAGTGAAGAAATAATAAATAGAGTGGAAACCTCAAAATTCTTAGGTTTCCATATTGATGAGAATTTAAACTGGAAAAGCAAATTTTGGAAATGTTAAAACAACTTAGTTCACCCACATTTGCACACAGAACCATTGCAAATCTGGGGAAGAGACAAATCAGGACTTTGACATATTTTGCATGTTTTCGTTCAACAATGTCATATGGAATAATATTATGGGATAACTCATCTTCATCAAAGAAAGTCATCGTTGCTCGAAAACGTGCTGTAAGAATACTGTAAGAATAATATGTGATACTTACCCACGATCATCTTGTAGACATCCGTCTAACGAGCTGGGCATTCTGAATACTACTTAACAGTATATTTATTCCTCCGTGAAGTTTGTTATAACAATGCACTACAGTTCAAAAGGAACAGTATGTACATAATTTTAATACCAGACAGAAGAACGACATTCATTACTCCACATTAAGGTTGCCTTTAGCACTAAAATTTTTGCGAACTTACCCATTGATATAAAATGTTTGACAGACAGCAAAGTAGAATTTCAAAACAACCTGAAAAAGTTTATTCTTGACTGCTCCTATTTCGTAGAACTTTTATTGTCGTTATGTATAAAAGGTAATGGGTAGGATTTACTAACCCATCTCTTCATATTTAAACAAAAAAAAAAAATAAAAAATACCTTAAAAATGTCTAGCACGTAAACATATAAGGGGCGTTCAAAAAGAAACGAACCGGAGGCATAATTACAGAAACCAGTACCTGCATGTTAGAAGTATTGACCCTAGCTGTTGAGACACTTGCATCCCACTGTGACACGGTTGTCTCGTAAAATTCCCAGGTCTGCGATGTTAACCAGTTCCGCACGTACGGCTGGATGTCGTTGTCCGAGGTGAATCGTTTGCCCCTCAGAGCCTTTTTAAGGGAACCAAAAATGGCGTAATCTCAGGGAGAGCGGTCCGGACTGTATGGAAGGTGACCGAGAACCTCCCATTTGAATTTCTGCAGGGGTGCCGCGACTGTGTTGACCGAATGAGGCTTTGCATTGTCGTGGAGCAGAATGACCCTGCGGGTGAGATTGTCCGTCGTTTTGATTTGATCGTTTGGCGGAGGGTGGTCAAGGTTTGCGAGTAACGCTGGGCATCCACTATTGTCCCGTGCTGCAGGAAGTGAATGAGAAGGGGGCCACTTTGGTCAAAGAAGAACGTCAGCATAACCTTTCCTGCACTCGTGTGGACGACGACGTCCAGCTGTACGTGCGGAACTGATTAACATCGCAGTCCCGAGAACTTTATGAGACAGCCATTCATCGCCTTGTGTCACAGTGGGAGAAGTGTCTCAACAGCCAGGGTCAATACTTCTAACATACAGATACTGGTTTCTGAAATTATGCCTCCGGCTCGTTTCTTTTTGAACGCCCCCTATATTTACAAATTAATTTGCGACGTGAATGTAAAATGACTCGTTCCACATCATTACAATTCATAGCGCAAAATGATTCATGGACCATGGAGCTAACTTACTTTGGTAGTAATCGAAACCACCATGACAGTGGTAGACTGCATGAACATTATTGCATACCATCTGCATCCCTTCATGCGTGTTGTTGTTGTTGTTGTCGTCGTCGTCGTCGTCGTCGTCGTCGTCATCGCCGTCGTCGTTGTTCCCTGACGCTAATGGTATCTTTCATGGGATAATCGTCCAAGTCACAAGGCCAGAATCATGTTATAGTTGCCCAGGTGCTTGGTAGTGAACTCAAGTAATGTCTTGGCCCCTATCTGAACCCGATGAAACACCCGGTGTCAACGAAGCACCGTTCGGTTATTTACGGTAATTGCACGACATGTATCTGTAGTCATACCTCCGGATACCTTACAAAGAGTTATCGAATCGGTGACACGCAGAATCACACCTGTCTTACGTTCTAAACGTGAACGTGGAGCAACACGTTACTACCCTGTAGGTATCATGCTTCTTCTCGTCAATGTATTTCGTACTCGTATACTAAGTATTTTTGTATCGTACTTTGTGAGGCGTAAATTGCGGACCAGCCCAGAATTTGCTTAAACGAGCCTGGAAAACCGCCTAGAAACTACACTCAAGCTGACCCGTGTCCCATACTAACGGTTGTTACACCGCTGCGTTGCTTAAATGTGGATCTGACTTGTTTCCCAGTCTTCGAAGCTAGTGCGATGCGTTTTAGGTTATACGGGACTATCATTATGAAACTGAATGAAATAGTCATAAATGATAAGTTGCTGGTTGCAATTCTTTCTTTTTATCTTGTGTTAAAAGTGTCAGTGTGTGTAAGATAAGTAAACATCTGATCCCTGAGAGTTGATCTCCAATTGCGATACGCTGTGTGTACTTACGCTGTGGGCGTGCAACCAAATGCCAACATTCTATCTTTCCTTATTTACTTTCGCCTTACGCTATGTTCGTGTTTGGCACATATTGCCACCACCTATAAACAGCGTATTTCGACAAATTAGTTGATTCCTTCCGGAAGAGGACCCAAGCTGTTGAGATGTATCGAAGATAGAGAAGCAAAGACCAGAATTATTTCGAAACACTTTGATATTATATATATATATATATAATATATATATATATATATGTGTGTGTGTGTGTGTGTGTGTGTGTGTGTGTGTGTGTGTGTGTGTGTGTGGACTTAGTAAATTGCAGTAATTATGAGAGAGGGACTAACTTGACAAAACAATGAAAGGCTATAGGCTTGCCTACTGAAAAGGTACAAAAATACCTGACAAATGTATGCAGTTAAGACCCGGAAATGCGGTTATGAGTTTCTCCAAAATCATATTCGATCGATTTAGTGCACTGTGTATACTGTAGAAAATAGGGGGATCACTAAAGGATTTAACCTGATTTGTAAGCCGTAGGGTGCTAATATAATAGCCATAACATATAACGGATTTGTTATAGTTTCACACTGCAAAAAAACCTACAGTATATCAAGAAAAAGTTCTTAAAACATCGAATAGTTGGCTCATTAAGCTATAAACTGAACTTTCAGGCAGCAGAGAGGCCAAGTCTATATGTAGCAAGGGAGTATCATTACGAAACTGAATGAAATATTCGCAAGTGGTAAGTTGCTAGTTGCAATTCTTTCTTATAATCTTGTGTGAAAACTGGTAGTGTATATAAGGTAAGTAAGCATTGTAGAAAAGCAAAGGAAAAAATCAGTAGTTTCCTAAATATATAATAAATTATCTCACGCCCTATTCTTACACAACCAAGGTAGGCATTAGTGCTCACAAAAACAAAATCTGATACTGTCTACATGTAGCTGTAGTGAATTCTTCTTGCCATCTTCACAGTGTGGATTCTTAAATGACAAATGAGTAGACTCTTGTCTATATTGGGTTTTTATTAATTGTCATTATTTATGTCAAAGGGTAATTTCACTGCTAGCACACCAGCTTAGCGCCGGGCGAACTTCACTAGGATGCCAAAGCGACTGAAACATGTATCTTTGCACATGCAAAATGTTTGCTATGAAGCGGAGGCTTTACAGTACATCAAAGTGTTAAGTATGAGAAGAAACAACATTGAGATGCCATAAACGAAGAAACATGACACCATTTGCGATCACTTAATTTAGGTGCTATTTCGTCGAGTGGCGATTCGTGATACGACGAAATCGGCCTTCAGAAATTCTTTCCCAAGCACACTGATTTTATGTTGATTTTTATTGTGATAATAATGCAAAAGATGAACTTCTTGGCGACTTCGAGTTCATTGAACACTATTTCCGTTGTCTGCTGGTAAAATATTTGGGGATAGATGGTGGTCTAGGCTGTCCAGGCAGGCGTTCCAGCATTCGTTGCAGTGATATATGGGAGCCACAATGTTCTAGCCCCAATGATGTACGGGAGCGACAACAATTGTAAATCAGAGTGGCTCGGACAGGGAATGGACCTTTTACTTTTACAGGGTTGTTCACACATGAGAAGTAATTACAAAATATGAGTAAAATAAGTTATAAAAGGAGAAACATGTCACTCCTAGTTGATCGAGCCGGCCAAAGTAAGTAACTACTATACACTCACTCCAAGAAGACTGTCGACCATGTGGCTTACGGGATTAGTTGAATCGATAGCAAGCGAATGGCATTGGCCATCATTGTTTGTGTACCGGTCGTTACCACCTTGAGCTGGAAGAAAAATCTATGTTTAATGCATCTAAAAAGTCAGCAGAGAAGACGTTTTCTAGATGTATTACACAACATTTCAGCGAATCACTTCTGTTCTCGAATGTGGAGATGTAATAAACACAGTAGTGTCTGTAATTTGTCAGAATGTGTCTCTCTGGATTACAGCGGGTTATTTATTACTTAAAAATGTAGCGTTCGTTGGGTTGTAGCGCCTGCTCCGTTCACAGCCATCATTTACCATCGTGGTGCAAGGTCTGAAGATGGTCTGAAGCAGACCGAAACCGGTAACCTCATATAAAAAAAAAGTTTATTGCGCTTGTGGATGTTCATATACATTTACAGTATTGTCTGCTAGGCATAGTAGCGACCTGGAATTAGTTAATACCGATCCATTAGATTTCTATTGATTCACCCACTCCCATCAGCCACCTCGCCGATGGTTTACATTAGTGTGCTCATACACTCCTGGAAATTGAAATAAGAACACCGTGAATTCATTGTCCCAGGAAGGGGAAACTTTATTGACACATTCCTGGGGTCAGATACATCACATGATCACACTGACAGAACCACAGGCACATAGACACAGGCAACAGAGCATGCACAATGTCGGCACTAGTACAGTGTATATCCACCTTTCGCAGCAATGCAGGCTGCTATTCTCCCATGGAGACGATCGTAGAGATGCTGGATGTAGTCCTGTGGAACGGCTTGCCATGCCATTTCCACCTGGCGCCTCAGTTGGACCAGCGTTCGTGCTGGACGTGCAGACCGCGTGAGACGACGCTTCATCCAGTCCCAAACATGCTCAATGGGGGACAGATCCGGAGATCTTGCTGGCCAGGGTAGTTGACTTACATCTTCTAGAGCACGTTGGGTGGCACGGGATACATGCGGACGTGCATTGTCCTGTTGGAACAGCAAGTTCCCTTGCCGGTCTAGGAATGGTAGAACGATGGGTTCGATGACGGTTTGGATGTACCGTGCACTATTCAGTGTCCCCTAGACGATCACGAATGGTGTACGGCCAGTGTAGGAGATCGCTCCCCACACCATGATGCCGGGTGTTGGCCCTGTGTGCCTCGGTCGTATGCAGTCCTGATTGTGGCGCTCACCTGCACGGCGCCAAACACGCATACGACCATCATTGGCACCAAGTCAGAAGCGACTCTCATCACTGAAGACGACACGTCTCCATTCGTCCCTCCATTCACGCCTGTCGCGACACCACTGGAGGCGGGCTGCACAATGTTGGGGCGTGAGCGGAAGACGGCCTAACGGTGTGCGGGACCGTAGCCCAGCTTCATGGAGACGGTTGCGAATGGTCGTCGCCGATACCCCAGGAGCAACAGTGTCCCTAATTTGCTGGGAAGTGGCGGTGCGGTCCCCTACGGCACTGCGTAGGATCCTACGGTCTTGGCGTGCATCCGTGCGTCGCTGCGGTCCGGTCCCAGGTCGACGGGCACGTGCACCTTCCGCCGGCCACTGGCGACAACATCGATGTACTGTGGAGACCTCACGCCCCACGTGTTGAGCAATTCGGCGGTACGTCCACCCGGCCTCCCGCATGCCCACTATACGCCCTCGCTCAAAGTCCGTCAACTGCACATACGGTTCACGTCCACGCTGTCGCGGCATGCTACCAGTGTTAAAGACTGCGATGGAGCTCCGTATGCCACGGCAAACTGGCTGACACTGACGGCGGCGGTGCACAAATGCTGCGCAGCTAGCGCCATTCGACGGCCAACACCGCGGTTCCTGGTGTGTCCGCTGTGCCGTGCGTGTGATCATTGCTTGTACAGCCCTCTCGCAGTGTCCGGAGCAAGTATGGTGGGTCTGACACACCGGTGTCAATGTGTTCTTTTTTCCATTTCCAGGAGTGTATATTAAGTGATTCTTCCGCTGACTTTCTAACCACCCAAAACATTGCGCCAATCAACAGTCAGACAGTGTCCTGCCATCTCATTAGAAAACATGGTTCCCTCTTCCAATGTGTAGTTTAGTCGTACATCACAATCATGATATATGTTCGGTCCTCTCGCGGGGAGCAGTCTATTCGTCATTGAGAAGTGCTCATCCAGAGGCGAAGCAAAAGCATTTCATCTCGTATCTGTAGCTTTAACGATACTAAGGTTTGATTGGCCACAGGTTTTCGTCCTCCACTTTTCATTGCTCTGACGAACGGCCTTGGGCCCCACCACTGAGCACTGCATTTAGGTAAACTTCATATTGTTGTACAATAGGTGCAGCGCAGGCATCCTTGACTGCTGCATTAGCTAGTTCGTCGCTCCGAAATCTCACATGTTTCACTATCCATCAGTATATAACAAACGCCGCTAGCTGATGTATTTGGAAGGGGCCTTTGTTCTGGTGGTTTCTCTGCTGCGTACATGAACTGAGTGGCTTGCAGTGCAGTAAGGGAATCGTACAGATAATCAATTTCGTGACTCGCATGTGTTTCAGCTGCTGAATTGTTTTCAAGATCGCACTAAATAGACAGTAAATTGGGATAAAGTTGAGATGCTCACATAAAATCGGGACTAGGCTGTCGTATATTGCAGCAAACCGGAAAAAAATATGAGTTATTTGCAAGTCTAAGATAACAGTCGGCTCCACCTACGGGCGAAGAGTGGATTGTGGTCTAAACCAAGATTATCTTGCATGAAACCCAATTAACGTTTGCATGCTATGTTGAACAATGAGATGAAATTCCAGTGAATAAATTTCAATTTGGTGATAATAGTGATAATGATGAGGGATAGGTGGCATTTGACTGCGGATTAAGAATACAAAATGTGTTGCTAAATAATTCTTATAAAGAAACGGTAGAGAAGGACGGTGAGAAGAACTCGTTGCTGAAGTTTCATAACACTTTGTCTTGTCATGTGAATGTTTTTACCATTTAAGAAACAGCAGTGACACCAGCCTATTAGGAGACTCGGATATTACAATCTATCCTAATAGACATTCACCAAGAGAGACATGAACAGTTGTTTCAGCGAACTAGTGAGTCTCTTGGTTTATTCATGTAACGGGGTACTACATGAATAAAATGTTGCAGGAGCCACGAATTAGTAAATAGGACACAACTGTGTAATTATTAGTGTACACATACGAGATATTAACTTACAGCTGAAGAAGTCTCACCATGTTGGACTTTCCAATCTTGTAGTTAACGTAATCTTACACCTTGCGTTCGTACAATCCTCGACGACGTAAGTGTATAAACTTCTGCTGCTGGAATAATGTGTGGTCTCCGTCCAACAACTTCTTACTGCCAACGTTGTTTCAGGGCACGCATATTCTCTTAAAAACCGTTGTTAAAAGTCCATCGAGGTTCAGACTGATTGTATGTGTCTAAATGACAGTAGTCTGCAAACATTGATTTCCATTACTCTTTGTTACCCTGTTTCCCAAAAGTTACCTGCGTTGCCGTTGACACTACTTGACTTGAGATTTTTAGGAACGCCAGAGATTTGTATGTGAGATAACTTGCGTATGTCGAATTGGGATTAGCCGTTAGCAGAGAGAGTGTGTCTGGTGCGCATTTCTGACCCTGTAGCTTTGAAAGAGCAACAGATTTGCCATACGGTATGTCTCGTGTCGTTGTCATCAGGCCTTTTATTTTTCCTACCTTCGACTTTCTCTCGTAAAAACATTTATTTTTGTCTTACGATTATTGTGGAGGGTAATAACATTACGGTTTGCGCTGATCGTATTAAGAGAACTTTCGGAGCATATTTAGATCTCGATCATACGAGAATTGAGCTCTGGAATTGAAAGACTAGAGTCAATGCGGTAATGTAACATCGATTTTCCCTACTTGCAAGTGGCACCGATTTTCCCTACTTGCAAGTGGCAAACGCTGAATAAGAGGGATTGTATTCCGTCTGGAAAAGCGGAGCAACCACTTTACATTTGCTTTCACTGAGAACAGAATAGGAAAGAGAGTAAATGAGACTGGTTACTCCCATTTCGTAACAGGCGCCGCCGTACACTGAACAGATACAAAATGTGGCACGTACATGAAGATCCATTGAACAGTATTGTTTGGTACAGCGTCTGAAAACACACTGTATTTTATCGCCTGCAAATAATTCAACGTAAAAGGCAGATAATTTGATTACTATCGGTGTTCTCTGATATAGTTCTGTGAGCTCATCGCTATTTTCATAAATCAAAGATAGATTGCAAACAGTCGATCTGTTCCATATCAATTGCTTCACATGAATACTCCTTTGTAAAGAAGAACCTAAAATTTTCCGTGATGAAAAGTGGTTCTGGTGTAACATAACAGACCTTCTCGGCCACTACATAAAATTTCTTTAGTTTATTCATCCTCTTCCACATCGGTCTTTTTTAATTAATTTGCTTTATCAGGTTTTCTTCGTGTGGTTCAAGTTGGCGTATTTGGTTCTCAGCGTTATTGACAGATATTGCAAATAAAAAAAAATCTCTTCTTCACAGTGACATGATAGGTCTCTTGAGGACTGCTACCAACAATTAACCAAGCAATGCCTGATATGAAAACAATTTTCATATTAATTTTGGCACTTTCTTTAGAAAAGCTTTTTGAAGGAATTTATGTATTTTATCCTAATCACGAGGTTACAATACGTCGATTCTGATAACTAGTTGCACTTAAAAGACGATGTTTTAGCTACTTTTAACTAATTAAAACATCAACAAAGATTCTTTCATTCGCCTAGACAAAACCTAATTTCAGTTTTGTAAAGAGGAACAAACTGAATCGTTTGACATACATCATAAGAGCACTGTATTTGAGTTTTATTGTATCACTAATTTTCTAGCCCTCCCATTCCATTTCAAAGTGTTTTAGGCAGTCTGTTGTACTATGTGTATGCTAATAGTTTGTGAGTACCAATGTTATTTGAATGCTCTGAATTACCTGTATAGCTCGTTAACTCGCAATCAGCGTGGCTGAAAACTACATGAAACTTAATATGATTCGTAAGACAGATCGTAATTCTGGGTTTGACTTCAAAAGGTACCAGATTAAAAGCAGCAGGCTCAGCTGAAAGAGAGGGAGGGAGTGGCACTTGAGCAGCGGTGGGGCAGTCTTGGGACGCAATCTGCTGATGTAGCAAAGAGACGCTTTGTCATGTAGACCAGTGCGTATATTTTCAACATTGTGATGCATTGTTCCTGCCTGGATGCAACAAATTTTTTTCTGAAAGGTTGATTTTATTCAGGATTCCAATACACACATTATTCCTCACTCTTTTGGTTACAAAACTCTATTTTCAACATAATCTCTGTTCAGTGCGACGCCTTACGCTACATTAGTGGGAGGACGCCGGAGCCAAATCTTGCTGCTTCAATTACCTCCCCATCATCCAAGTACTGTTTCCCGCGGAGTGCATCCTTCATTGGGCCAAACCGATGGATATCTGAAGGTGCGAAATCCAGGCTGTAGGGTGGATGAGGGAGAATAGATAATCGAAATTTTGTAAGCTGCTTCGGGTAAGTAGGCTTTGCGTTGTCACGGAGAAGGAGAAATTCGTTTGCATTTTTGTGGCGACGAACATGTTGTATTCGTTCTTCAGTTTCCTGTGGGTACCATAATACACTTCATATTTGATCGGTACACCGTGAGGAAGGACGTGAAAAAGGCTAACCCCTTCAGAGCCCCAGAAAATCGTCGCCATCACTTCACGAACTGAGGGTGCGGCTTTGACTTTTTCATCGGAGAAGAGGTGGTGTTGTGCTACTCCAGGGGTTACCGTTTTGTTTCCACTTCGAAGTGGAAGTGATTAACCCATGTTACATCGCCTGGGACGATGTTTGAAAAAAAATTATCACGATTAGCCTCGTAAAGCGCAAGCAATTGTCCAGGTTCTCCTTCGTTGTTCTTTATGGTCTTCTGTCAGTGGGCGACGAACCCACCTTTGAGTACCCCAACTGGTGGACGAGTGTGTCAGCATTACCAACAGAGACGTCCAGTTGTGCAGCTGAGGTGTGTGGTTGTGATCCGTCGAGCACCTCTAATGAGATTGTCCGCACATTCCAACATTGCAGGGGATACAGCTATTTGCGGTCGGCGGGAGGTAGGAGATGGTTCAAATGGCTCTGAGCACTATGGGACTTAACATCTGAGGTCATCAGTCCCCTAGAACTTAGAACTACTTAAACCTAACTAACCTAAGGACATCACACACATCCATGCCCGAGGCAGGATTCGAACCTGCGACCGTAGCAGTCGCGCGGTTCCGGACTGAGCGCCTAGAACCGCATGGTCACCACGGCCGGCGGAGGTAGGAGAGGTTTTGCGTGACTTTGTTGCGATGATGACAGACGCCTCGCCTAACTTCTCACAGTCGTTTTGTTCTCTTCCGGGTCTCCGTAGACAATCTGCAAGCGCCTATGAATATATGAAATGGTCGGGTTTTTCGCCTAAAGAAACTCAGTGACAGCTCTCTCTTGGAACGCAACTGCGTTACAGCCGCCTTTCTGAAGACTGCTTATATTGGCATTACGTATCGGAAATTCATGAAGCTATAGGGACCCAAGCCGAAATATTCCAAGATGTTCTACAAAAATTTATGCATTTCTTCAACCGAAATTGGGTGAGAAACGAATTGTTGCATTACTTATTGATCGCCCATCGTACAGGTAGATTTTTGTACACTCAGGGTAGGTATATTTTTCACGTCGGCGTGCGTTTTCTGTCGTCCGTTACAGACCTCTTGACGGGAGTGTGATGGTTCCACAAGAAGACACTAGGGAACCCTCCGCGACTCCCCGCAGACGGGGCGTATTGTTCGCGACGCCGTAAATCGCGGTGGCCGCCTCGCGTTCAGCGGGCGTGAACGATAAGTCATACGCGGCGACAAATCGACACGGCCTGCTCGGCGTTCTTGCGGCCTCCGCCAGCGCGGGCCTGGAATGGCGCCCCGGCAACCCTCCAAACCGAGTCGCGCGTCCCCCTGCTGCTAATATATGGACAGGCCGGGGGCGATAAATCGGCACGCGGGGCGCTGTTTTCGCCGGGGGCGCAGCGGCGCCCGCGAAGAAGTCGGTCGCACGCCGTCTGGCAGCCGCCACCGCCACTCGGCGCCTGTTGGACACCCGCGGACACCGCCGGAGGCGCCCCGCTGACTCGCTTCTCCAGACACCTGGCTCTGCACTTTTGCTGTGGACTCTTCGACGTCGTCGCCCGGGCAGTTCGCACACTCCGAGCCTGTTGGCAGTTTTCCTATGGGACTGAGGAGGGAGGCGTGCTGGGTTAGTCCGTGCAGTTGTGCAAAGCCACTGTGCCTGGGCAGCATTGTGATTAGCGCATCTGCCTGGTGAATAGGAGACTAGGGTCCGAACCCTGGCCTTTGTACAATTTTTCATTCGTCGTTTCAGTCTGCATATACAGGGTATTACAAAAAGGTACGGCCAAACTTTCAGGAAACATTCCTCACATACAAAGAAAGAAAATATGTTATGTGGACATGTGTCCGGAAACGCTTACTTTCCGTGTTAGAGCTCATTTTATTACTTCTCTTCAAATCACATTAATCATGGAATGGAAGCACACAGCAACAGAACGTACCAGCGTGACTTCAAACACTTTGTTACAGGAAATGTTCAAAATGTCCTCCGTTAGCGAGGATACATACATCCACCCTCCGTCGCATGGAATCCCTGATGCGCTGATACAGCCCTGGAGAATGGCGTATTGTATCACAGCCGTCCACAATACGAGCACGAAGATACTCTACATTTGGTACCGGGGTTGCGTAGACAAGAGCTTTCAAATGCCCCCATAAATGAAAGTCAAGAGGGTTGAGGTCAGGAGAGCGTGGAGGCCATGGAATTTGTCCGCCTCTACCAATCCATCGGTCACCGAATCTGTTGTTGAGAAGCGTACGAACACTTCGACTGAAATGTGCAGGAGCTCCATCGTGCATGAACCACATGTTGTGTCGTACTTGTAAAGGAACATCTTCTAGCAGCACAGGTAGAGTATCCCGTATGAAATAATGATAACGTGCTCCATTGAGCGTAGGTGGAAGAACATGGGGCCCAATCAAGACATCACCAACAATGCCTGCCCAAAAGTTCACAGAAAATCTGTGTTGATGACGTGATTGCACAATTGCGTGCGGATTCCCGTCAGCCCACACATGTTGATTGTGAAAATTGGGCCAACTGGCGGTGAATCGAGGAAGTACAGTACATACTGACGAAACTAAAATGAGCTCTAACATGGAAATTAAGCGTTTCCGGACACATGTCCACATAACATCTTTTCTTTATTTGTGTGTGAGGAATGTTTCCTGAAAGTTTGGCCGTACCTTTTTGTAACACCCTGTATACATCATAGATTTTTGCGACTTGAAAAGGTCTCTGGAACCATATAGTTTCGTTTGATTCTTAAACTTACTGAAGCCAGGTAACGTTTCTTGCCCTCATACAATTTAATTCAGAAGTACCTCGGAGGTTTTAGAAGACGACTGCGCTGTAACTACAAGACGTACAGACAACCCGTATGTATCACTGAACAGACCACCTGTCCAAGTTTTCACCTCCCATTACTGGCGTTCAATATGGGCAGTGTATGTGACGCGGCAAACGTAAATACGTGCGCGCAGTTCATTGACGTCGTGCTGTTGGGGGAATGTGCAACGTTGCGCTCTTTGGAAATCTGTTCATTGGGATGCGTATCTTCAGGCGCAAACTAATTCTATGCGACGAAATGGAGCAAATGATTTGTCTGCATATTCTGACGTACCTGATCCCGAGTGGGGCGATCTGCAACAACGCCACAGCACATACAGTATGTGGCCAAAAGTATCCGAACGCCCCTAAAACTACATTTTTCATGTTATGTGCATTGCGCTGCCACCTACTGCCACGTACTCCATATCAGCGACCTCAGTAGACATTAAACATCGTGAGAGAGCAGAATGAGGCCCTCCGCGGAACTCGCGTACTTCGAACGTGGTCAGGTGATTGGGTGTCACTTGTGTCATACGTCTGTACGCGAGATTTTCACACTCCTAAACATCCCTAGGTCCACTGTTTACGATGTGATAGTGAAGTGGAAACGTGAAGGGACACGTAAAGCACAATAGCCTACAGGCCGACCTCGTCTGTTGACTGACAGATATCGCCGACAGTTGAAGAGCGTCCCGTGCGGTTCTAGGCGCTTCAGTCCGGAGCCGCGCTTCTGCTACGGTCGCAGGTTCGAATCCTGCCTCGGGCATGGGTGTGCGTGATGTCCTTAGGTTAGTTAGGTTTAAGTACTTCTAAGTTCTAGGGGACTAATGACCACAGCAGTTGAGTCCCATAGTGCTCAGAGCCATTTTTTTGAAGAGCGTCGTAATGTGTAATAAGCAGACCTGTATCCAGACCATCACACAGCAATTCCAAGCTGCATCAGGATCCACTGCAAGTACAATGACAGTTAGGCGGGAGGTGAGAAAACTTGGATTTCATGGTTGAGTGGCTGCTCATAGCCATACATCACACCGGCAAATGCCAAACGACGCCTCGCTTGGAGCGTAAACATTGGACGATTGAATTTTGGAAAAACGTTGTGTGGAGTGACGAATCATGGTACACAGTGTGGCGATCCGGTGGTAGGGTGTGGGTATGGCGAATGCACGGTGAACGTCATCTTTTGCTAAATAATCTAGATGTTTAACCACAACTGATGGCACAGAGGCTTTATTTGTATTAGAAAATATTCTTTGGATGAGTTCAGATGACTGTCAGAAAAACGTGCGACGAATAATAAGAGTGCAAACTTGAGAAATGGCAGGAAATCAGCCCTGATTACGAGTAAATAAAAGGATAAACCAGTGCAGACCGTGATACAGAAAGCAAATACCACCTCGTACCTTAAGCAGGCGTACTTAATGTACGTGTTTATAGTGTGTAGTTTTGCCAACGGTCGCTGTCTGTTAATCCTTCGTCTTTTGTTTGCGATGTGGTGTGTATATGTGGTTTGATATTTGCTCATTTGTTGTGTGTGTGTTGTTATGTGTGACTGTGTAATTCTTTGTGTGAGTAGAATTAATTTGTGTTTGTGTGTGGGTGTGCACGCGTTTATTTTGTTCATTGCGCTTTCAGTCTGAATAATCTACAGTTACTTTGTATCTTAGATTACATCATCTTTTCTGGGACACTATTCACTGGCACGGTCCCATAAATTTCAGCAGCTCCTGGCAGTAGCCCACGACCCGTATGCTAGTTACTAGAGCGGATGAATGTATGATTGCATGTTCCCGTAGGTATGAAAAGCGGTTGCTGTATCACATTCAGGTTCTCGACATTTTCTTTCTAGCCGATGAAGTCAACATTTTAATTTAAGGTGATGCTGTGCAACATTTGTTGGAAATTGTAACGGAAGATATTCTGACGCGAATCAGCTTTGATTGAGAATGAACTCTGGTAACACCGCTGCCCACCGCCTGAAAGCTTTCGATGACGGCCGTAGCTTATAGGAGTGAGGGGAGGTGGTAATTCCCCTAGTCGCGCAGCCACCTGCCGCCTCGCCAACAGCTTCCATTAAAATGTTGTGGAACACTAATAGCGAATAACGGGATCATTTAAGGCCGTTACTCTTTCTGTGTGATAGCGTGCGGCCGCCGTTCGCACAAACTTTGCGTATGTCGTTTCGAAGTTGGGGCGTAATTTTCGGTTAGTATTTTAAGTTGCTAATTTCCACGAGAGTTTCGCTTAAATGGCCCTGAAATAGCGTGCATGGTAATAATGGAGTTCGGAGAGCAGAGTGCCCGTAGCAACGCGGAACAATTCAGTCACTTCATAGTCATTTTGTATAGTCTTGCAGTTGCTTAATACATCGAAGCTGATTTCTAGGATCATTGTACGTAACAGATAAATCGAAGCGAAAGTTCCGTCGTTTCCCATGTGTTTTCGCTCGCGTTTTTTGGATGTGCTGTCTAATTCCTCCTCCCTCGTTCGAATTGTGATGCTCTTCATATCCCACAGATACACAGACCTTTCCAAAATAAAATATTATGAGGTATTCTGCCAAGTACTTAGTATAATGTAGTGTGTGTATATGTAAACGTTGCATTGTTTTTTGCAGTTGTTGTAACGACATACTCCAGAAATCGTGGTTTTCCTCTGCCGGCATGGCAAGCTATAGTTTGTTGAAGTACAGACATGGTTTGTTAAGAAGCATAAGACTTTGCTAGATATGTGAAGACTAACATATTTTTGTACTGTGAAACGAAATTTTATTTCTGTTTATGTGTCGTACGTATCATTGAAATTACTGGCCCCTCTCAGTAGCATTTGTCTCTTGGGCGCCATACACGTATGTGCCCAGCGATATAATCAGAGTGGGCTGAAGTTTGTTCTACGATTAGTACACATTAAAAGTACGCATATCGTTAAATGCTACCGTTCAGCCAGCCATCTCATTTATAAATTTTGTGTACCTTATATGAGAATCATTTAAATTTTAAATTTATTCATAGGGGCGGGAAATGAGATACGGACTTCAATGTAAGATGGAAAGAATACGAAATTTGCGTTGTGCCTTTCACTGATTTAAAAATAGCTTTTTATTCCGGAGATTTTTTCCCTATAATTCGGTTACTGCCAGAAATCCCTGTGCGGACCACACATATGCAACCGGTAAATTCTAGTGCTCTGACAAACCTTTACCGATATTAATGGACGACAGGCGGATAAAATGCCCAGATGAGCTGCACCATTTGTTCCAGATTTGTTTAGTCAGATTGAAAGCAACACATCACAGGTCAACAGACTCCACAGGGAGACGCTGCAAAGTAGGCGCCGTACATCACGGAGAGTCTTGCGAAGAGCTCGCGTTCCAGTACAAGTCAAGAACAGTACCAGTTCTTCCAAATTAAATCTTGTGGAACAACTTAAATTACAAAATGAAGGTAATTCACGCTTAGAGACGAACTGATACTAATTGTTCGTGGATTCCATTCACGCACGGAGTATAGATTGCTGAAAATGGGAATGCTGCATTAAGGACTCTTCGCCACAGAAGTGGCTTGAGGAGCAAAATACTTCGATGTGCATAAAATCCTGCTGGCCGCGGTGGTCTCGCGGTTCTAGGCGCTCAGTCGGGAACCACGCGACTGCTACGGTCGCAGGTTCGAATCCTGCCTCGGGCATGGATGTGTGTGATGTCCTTAGGTTAGTTAGGTTTAAGTAGTTCTAAGTTCTAAGGGACTGATGACCACAGATGTTGAGTCCCATAGTGCTCAGAGCCATTTGAACCATAAAATCCTCTGCAGCAAGTAGACGCACAAATAATGAACGCCAAGAGGTTGTTACGGCATGAACAGATAGCCGTTTGAGGGGCGTAGTATTTGTCATTTAAACGCTCGTTCACGGACGGACCCCATACTTCAATCCATAACTAATGACCGACTCATTGGCTGACTGTAACATGGAAATAAAGCAATCATCAAGCTTAACGATTGTCGCAGCATAGTACTGCTTCACCTAATATAGTCGTTTTATATGTGATACCCGATACGTCTTTGCCATCGTCAAACCTGTGGATTAGAGTATGCTGACAATTGTTTGGGAGAGGAGGGAGAGAAGGAGGTTTCTGGTTTAACGTTTCGTCATTGACGACAAGTCCTTTAAAACAACTCTTTTTTTAAAGTACTTGATCATAAATTTCAAAAAACCAGATAACCAATTTAGTTCAACGAAGAATATCTTCACGGCATATGAAAAGGAGCTCTGAAAAGTAATGTCTCCGAATTTGTTACGTCAAAACTCTTAAAGCTTTTTTAATAAAACAAGCGTTATTAACATTCTACATCTTTATTTTTCATGTCCACATATTTATTTCAAAACAAAGTCACCCTGACGACTAACATATTTCTGCCAACGAGATGCTAATTTGTTAATAACGTTACTGTAGAATGTTGGACTTTTTTGACGGAACCGGTACCTCACTTCTACTTGCACGGCTTCATCACTATCAAAATGAAGCCCTCGAAGGTGTTCTTTATGTTTTGGAAACAGATGAAAATCAAACGGAGCCAAATCGGGACTGTATGGAGGATGATTGATGGCAGTGGACCCAAGGCGTCGGATTGCTGCAGATGTCGCAGCACTCGCGTGCGGGCTGGCATTATAATGCTCATGCAACAGTGAGCGAACTCTTCCGATTTCCAAACTCAGGGGAGAGGGCCGGAGATATGTAGACATGAAGAATAGAGATGTAGAATATTAATAACGCTTGTTTTGCTTAAAAAGGTTTCAGAAATTTAACTTAAATATTCGAAGGCATTACTTTCCAGCACGCCCTCGTATAACGTATTATTATAAAAATATGAAATTTTTTATTGCTAAACGAAATTAATTACTAGGGCTCTTAAAAATCTGTGATCAAATACCTGTAATAAAATGATTAAGTATGGATTTTTCTCTTTCTGAGTAGAATCCAGTGTGCTAACTTCTGTGATACGTCCCTCGGTTTGAGGGGGGTAGAAATGGGTACTGTCCCATAAAGCCGCACAGCGCGACCAAAAAGAGGAAATTGCAGTATAAACATTGTTTTGAGGGCAATACAAAAGTGGTATATAAACAGTTTTATGAGGGCAATACAAAAGTGGTTCCTGGCTTACCAGTTGTAGAAGGTTTACTTCCTGTGTGGAACGCGTCTTTTGCGTGCGAGATGATAGTCTAAAGAGACGTCGTTTTAATCCAGGCAGCTAGCGGCAGCGGCGGCGGGGCGGGTAGCTGCCAGCTTTGCATGCCCCGTGGCGTGTGGCGTGTGATTAATATACACTCGAGACCGCCTCGTATTCATGATGTGCCGCCGAAAATAACGGCGCCCCGGCACCTGCGACTCTCCTCCTTAACCCGCATTTAAAACTTCGACCTTCCGTCTGATGCTGCCCGTAGTCTGCCGCCGGAGGGAGCTGGCAGTTAAAATTTCTGCTGCCGTCTCCAGTGCAGTCCAATCAGCGCCCGAGAACTCTCGTGCAGGCTGATTGCGTAATTACTTACAGTCGAATTCGTAGCGTGGCAGACGTCGTCCGAATGAGGTCACGAGAATGAAAGGGCAGAGAGCGAAAAAAAGAAAAGTGCCTGATTGCCGGTTGAACTGGCACAGCAGAAATAGAAGGGCGTTCGCAATTGTGATGCATCGCGTAGCTATCCTCTACACCGGGAAGAAAGTTAGAGTGAACTGGGGAAGACTACCAAATCTTATCATCTGTGATGTTTTCCTAGAGAATATCAAATATTTAACTGTCAGTGTATCTCATTCGAAGGAACTGCAATCTAGGAAATGCCAAGCTCATAAATGGATGGTGTATGAACTCTGTTTACAAATTGTGCCTCACAGGCTATTATTCAACAGTTTCTGCTGGAAATTCTGTTCCGTGAGGCATGATGGACAGACTGCTTGTAATGTGATTCATAAGTGCACGTTGACTCAGAAAAATCGTAGAGAAGGTACACAATATGATTTACTGCAAACAATGGTGTACATTTTTTTCAAAATTTAATACTTATTGATGGACGTGTCCTTCAATGATGAACCATTGCATATTCCGTCAACATTTCCTTGAGGTAGCAATTGCCACCTGGAGCCCGAATCAAGTATTCGTGTGGTCCACAATTCTCAGCTGTATTTTAGAATACTAATAGCCGAATTTAAATGCGCAAAGTAACGTTAAGAGCTTCTTAAGAGGGTAGTTTTCCTGATCAGTAACAAACAAAACTACTTACGGAGATGGTAATTTTGAACGATGTTTATAGTTTTGATTGACATTGGTGAACTCGGTCGTGAGCTAAAAGAAGTTAGCCGGTTACCTCAGGGGCAGAAGGATAGGCAGAGCGTCGTACTCTGCGGGGTTAGAGGATGTGAGAGAGGGAATGTTTTATTGTTTGTGTTCCAGCGCTGACAACTCACGGGAGTGCACGACTCGTACCGATCAGCTACTGGGGTATAAATAATGGTTCAAATGGCTCTGAGCTCTATGGGACTTAACATCTGAGGTCATCAGTCCCCTAGAACTTAGAACTACTTAAACCTAACTAACCTAAGGACATCACACACATCCATGCCCGAGGCAGGATTCGAACCTGCGACCGTAGTGGTCGCGCGGTTCCAGACTGTAGCGCCTAGAAACGCTCGGCCACCCTAGCCGGCTACTGGGGTATAAATTGTAACGCTGTAGTAACATGAATTCGAAAATGAGCGTTACAGAGGCACTCATCTTCATATGTGGTGCATATTTATAACTAGTAATATGAAATTAAATTAAGGTTCTTTTAATACTATGTAATGAGCATAAGAAAAAAAAACATTCAAAAAGTTTAGTAAACATCTGTGATGATGTTTCATACTGCGTAATGCATTTAAATGTAAGTAAAATTACTGTTATTAATCAATTAATCATCCGCTCACACAGACAACACAGCAAAACTTCTTCAGACAATTATAGTATCATAGCTTTTTGGTCGTTGAGGGTGGCAGCGTTCTGAAACAGAACAGTCGACACAGAGCGTTTCGAATGGTCAGCACTTTGGGGAGGGGGGGGGGGGGGCGGTGCTGGCGGCTAACTTTTCGCGGCCTTACTGCAGCTAGCCTGTTAGCAGCTCTTAGCATATTAATTTAAATAGGTTACGAATTACTAATCAGATTGGTATAGATGCGGCCGCCCCACAAAGTTAATATTGACTCTTGAGCTAAACTGTTTCACGACCACTGATGTAGAACCTCAACGTCTCCTACACGTAATTATGCATGATTTAGTTCGTGTTTCGGCCTCAAGTATCTCACGACTCTTGTATGGACGCCGACCCATCGCAGCATTTTTTCCCCTTTTCCTGTGCTACATTCTCCTCTCTCCCCTCCCCCCCTCCCCTTTCTCCGCGCCCCGTCCCTTCTGCGTCCATTAACACTCGTCAACCTCTAAAGACAACTGTGTTATGCCTTCATGTCAGCCTGGGAATTCCATAATATCTTACTGTAGGATTGTTCTTTCTGCTCTTCTGTTCTGTTTACGGCAAAATAGTATCGTTCCCGCTTTTGTGTCTGACTGCCCCCCTTTCCCCCATATTTCTACAGTAGTGAGGCATACGAAAGTCAGGTAAGCTATCGTACTATGGGACAATTATTCCAGCTAAAAATCAACTTGACAGCCAGTCCGACGAGGTGAGTTCTTCAGGTGTACTGTCGATTGTAGCCCCGTGACAACGAAATCCTCGCGCGGCTGACGCCTCCCCTTGCAAGCCAAGGACGGGCTCTCTCCACTTTATGAGGCAGCGGGATACCGATCAGTGGTCATAACGGCAGTGGAGCATTACTGTCGCTGGTTGGCGCTTGTGAAGAGCTCTCGACCGGAGTGAGCAGCACCATGGTCATACTTAGCACATGAAATACATCAAACTTATACCACATAATTGTCAAACTAATTCATTGTATTATTAGAAATCGAAGCTTCAATGCGGGAACTTATTTAAAAATCCCGCCCTCTTACCACACCTTGGGAATTTGGGCAGGCAGCGAGGTAAGGAATCAAGCAACTCTTATGTGCCAGATCGGATTTATTTTCTTTTATAGAAATTAAATAACACTTCTTTGTTTAACTGATAGATAAACTTAATTCTCCAACGTACCCTCAGAATCTGTCTGCGGTCTGTCGACAACTACCGCAGCGGCCAAATTAGCCATTACAGGATCCTTCACGGCGCTTTTTTTTTTTTTTTTTTTTAGAGATAGGTAGAGAGAGAGAGAGAGAAGAAAAAAACAATTCACAACGCTTGATCCCTTGTCGCAATTCAGACTACGTCGGAAGTAAGAACGGCTTTGTCCAATAGCATTGACATCATTCGTCGCAACCACTGCAACAGACGTACACTCTCCCCTGGACCAAGAACCGACTGCCAACCCACGTACCGTCCAAGGGAGAGGCAGCTTGACGCTACCCATATGATACCGGCGAACAGTCATCTGCTGGTGCAGTAGAAGACTTTTCACGCAGATCCGGCATCGCAGGAGGAGATAGCGTCCCATAAGACGTCTCCCTCCCGCTAACCAGTAAACCAGCTAAGCAGTTCTTCTCAAATGCAGTAAAAAACACACATGTCGGGCAATCGGATGGCCGGGCGGTCTTCTATCCGGAGATACGGTCCTGGGAACCCCAGAAACCTCAAATTCACTAAAGAGAAATGGAGGAAAGGGAAAAGAAAGGAGAAAAAAGGAGGTTTATGTTAGAAAGTAATAACTTGGTACCGACCGATATCCGGTAGATACTCTCCCAGTGGTAGAGATGTCAATTAATATAGCCAATTCGGCTACCTTGTTAATGCCACGTTATCAGACAGGGGAATAATTTAATCGTCTTTCATAGTCGCTGCAATGGAACACAATACCTAGTTCAACTACCATGCAGCTGTAACGAATGTTCTTTTCACCGGACAGAATTAAAGCAAATAACGTCAGCCTATCCTTCGCTTTACAAGAGTCACGGCTGACTAGCAACATCGTGCCTCAATTCAACAATACCACGTGTGTAGTAAAAAGCATAAAAATATGGGAAGGATAGCAGGCGGTGTATGCAAAATGAGCCCAGAAACAACCTACAGTAAACAGGTATCGTTAAATAACGATTCGAAGCATTAGCTATTAGAGTTCTCTTAACTAACGTGTTGTTGTTGTTGTGGTCTTCAGTCCAGAGACTGGTTTGATGCAGCTCTCCATGCTATTCTATCCTGTGCAAGCTTCTTCATCTCCCAGTACCTACTGCAGCCTATATCCTTCTGAATCTGTTTAGTGTATTCATCTCTTGGTCTCCCTCTACGATTTTTACCCTCCACGCTGCCCTCCAATACTAAATTGGTGATCCCTTGATGCCTCAGAGTATGCCCTACCAACCGATCCATTCTTCTAGTCAAGTTGTGCCACAAATTTCTCTTCTCTCCAATTCTGTTCAATACCTTCTCATTAGTTATGTGATCTACCTGTGTAATCTTCAGCATTCTTCTGTAGCACCACATTTCGAAAGCTTATATTGTCTTCTTGTCTAAACTATTTATCGTCCATGTTTCACTTCCATACATGGCTACACTCCATACAAATACTTTCAGAAACGACTTCCTGACATTTAAATCTATACTCGATGTTAACAAATTTCTCTTCTTCAGGAACGCTTTCCTTGCCATTGCCAGTCTACATTTTATATCCTCTCTACTTCGCCCATCATCAGTTATTTTGCTCCCGAAATAGCAAAACTTCTTTACTAGTTTAAGCGTCTCATTTCCTAATCTATTTCCCTCAGCATCACCCGATTTAATTCGACTCCATTCCATTATCCTCGTTTTGTATCTTCTACGTGACAGACACATACAATACCAGCATCTTGCAGAGTTGACACGAGAATTTTCCCACTCTTCATCGTCAGCGACGATTTTAACTCCCACAACTTTTTGTGTGGCATTGCAACTATGGACAGAGACAGATTGTTGTAAAAAAAATTCTTTTTTATAATGGGTTACCAATGCATTTCATCGTTGCACATGGCAGCTTCGTTTCATCGATCTTATGCTAGGCTTCTCCAACATCAGTTATATAAGATAATGGCACGATTATGACGACCATTATCCCATAATCTTGTCAATTGCAAATCTCCAGCTTAATGCAAAATTGCCACGCCTGTCCTTGAGAAACGTTGATCGAAACGCGCAAGGCATTGCAAATGTCATTCTAAAAGCAGCAAAGCTACTATACTCTCTCATCTGGATCCCCTAAATTCAGGTCGGTTCCCTTGTCCATGAAATATAGTCGACGCAATTATAGAGAAAAGACGAGCCCTGCAACGAAACAGACGACGCCTCTAGATTTTACCCTTAATGCTGCGCTAACGAACAAAGGCGAAAGTACGGTGTCTTATCAAGCAACACAAAAAAGACCGTTGGGAACATTGCGTTGCTACAATGACCTCACCTACTCCAATTGAACAAGTGTAGGTGTAGTTGAGGTGCGTAAACAGGTACTCCTCCCCATCCACGATCCTTGAAATTATCGCCCTTAGTGTCCTGTACGCTGATCCTCAGTGAACTAATGACGTTTTACCTGGGAATGCCAGCATCAATCGCCTATTCACTATCATCCATTCGTCGTCGAACTTCACTGGAACGTACTATCCTCTCCTTCAGCACCAAGAACTTTGAAACGTACAACTCTTATTATATTGTATAGAATTCAACAGCACATGAGATACTTCACTAGGACTAGACACAGTACAATGCCATAGATCCATCACTACAGTAACAGTGGGAAATAAGATACATTATCGATATTTAGCTAGAAATAAGAAGTAGGGATTTATGTACCCATTGGAAGGAAAGTATAATTCGGTACATCAGTTTTGAAAGCTGGCAAAAATTCCCACCGTAGGTCTAGCGGTTCTGGCGCTGCAGTCCGGAACCGCGGGAGTGCTACGGTCGCAGGTTCGAATCCTGCCTCGGGCATGGGTGTGTGTGATGTCCCTAGGTTAGTTAGGTTTAAGTAGTTCTAAGTTCTAGGGGACTTATGACCTAAGATGTTGAGTCCCATAGTGCTCAGAGCCATTTGAACCATTTGAACCCACCGTAAGGAAGGTTGTCGACCGTTTACCTTAATGGCAACTCTGTGCAAACTGCTAGAATGAGACTGTCCTGCTGGCTGGACTCTAGAAATTTTTAACGCGGAATAAGACGAGCCGGATCTACTTTCGATCATCTTCTTCGACTGCAGTACGCTGCCAGAGATGCCCTCGTGCGTCGTTGATGCCTTATGTGAGTATTCCTACCGGTGGCGCAGTGGGTAGCATATTGGACTCGCATTCGGGAGGACGACGGTTCAAAGCCGTCTCTGGCCATCCTGATTTAGGTTTTCCGTGATTTCCCTAAATCATTTCAGGCAAATGCCGGGATGGTTCCTTTGAAAGGGCACGGTCAGTTTCCTTCCCAATCCTTCCCTAATCCGAGCTTGTGCTCCGTGTCTAATGACCTAATTGTCGACGGGGCGTTAAACAACAGTCTCTTCGTCGTCCTCCTCCTCCTGAGTATTCCTGGGCGAACAAAAGGGTCACGACACCACGTGGGGACAACACGTCATGGCGGGACTGCACGATTGGAGCTTCTTTGTACAAAACTTCTGGTCTGGTAGTTTCCTTCACGTTAGAACTGGATCAGCCATAGGAGCCTATGTGAAAAAGAAAGCCGAGTGCCACAGAAGTCTGTTTTAAGCACTAACCTTTTCGCCATTGTAGTAAACGGAATTGTGACCGCTGCCGAAACTAAATATACCATCGAGGCTGTGTGTGGCTGATCTTGCGCCTCTATTACACAGCAGCGTCACTCCGAAGCAGTGAACGTCATCCCAAACCACCTTACATAGTAGGTAGTCATGCGCTAAAAACCGCGGGTACTGTATGTTCTTGGCCTAATCGTAGATTATGTACTTTTTGCGACTCAGATCTGTTCACCCACAATGTAAATTATACTTAAATCACCAATCGCTGGCAGTTGTTGGTAGTGCCCGTTCCTTGGGCTTATTGCTCAGTAGTAATCTAACCTGGGTGCTACTCATCAAGAAACTAAAGACAACTTGTATGCAGAAACTTAAATCATGAACGTACCTCGAAAATATATTCTAGGGACCGGCCGTTATGGCCGAGCGGTTCTAGGTGCTTCAGTCTGGAACAGCGCGACCGCTAAGGTCGCAGGTTTGAATCCTGCCTCGGGCACGGATGTGTGTGATGTCCTTAGGTTAGTTAGGTTTAAGTACTTCTACGTTCTAGGGGACTGATGACCTCAGACGTTAAGTCCCATAGTGCTCAGAGCCATCCTAGGGAGCAGATATAACCGTTCTCGTAAAATTCTATAAATCAGTTATTTTAACACAAGTAGATTATGGAAGCGTCACAGAGTGGTCGGCAGCCCCTTAGTTAGTAAGCGTTTAAAAAAGGGGTCATCGGCTTCGGTACATTTTGTCGATGTTTGGCAAGAGCTCTATTCAACCTGTACACTCGCATTCCTATCTCATAAGTCACGTCATGCCCATTCATCCCTCTCAATAGTAATGTTAGTTGTGACGATACGAAAGTAAGGACAACACAACACCAGGCCCCGAGCAGGGAAAATCTCCAACCCGGCCGGGAATCGACCGCGGGCCCCTTCGCTTAGCAATCCATTGTGCTGACCGCGCAACTACGGTCCGACAAGAATACAAGCCCAGGTAGACAATACTTCCCGTTTGTAACTGTTTGACATATTGTCGAACGCCCACACTTAACCTTCGACGTGTTGCAGCTAACACAATCCCTACTGCAAATCCTGGGGAATGACGCTTGTAACCTAAGTAAAGTATTGAAACATTTACTTACACAAAGCGGCTACTCTAACGGGATCTGATTTCCTCGCCAGGACTCCCGATCCTATTACGTTCCTCATTTTTTCTATGGCCGTCTTCGACTCTTTCAGTTTCTCCTTTATTCTGCTTTGCATTCCACCCTGCCTGACGCACCCCGTTATGCCCCCATATTATTATACTCGTCCATACTACACATTATCCACGGGCTGCGCCCTTGTTATTTTGACTCCACTAACGGTGTGCTACGGTACTGCGGCGTGGAGATTTCAGTGTGCACCAGAACTTGAGGTGTTGACAACGAAATTCTGACCTTCAGATATTTTGGGTAAGGCTGTGTTCAAGTAGCTTACCTTAATGGGATGACTGTTGGTCGCCACGGTGTAAGCCTGCATTTGTTGCAGCTTTCTCATGCTCGTTCACCTTTTGATATCTATCAGTGTATAATTGTTTATCTTCCAGTAAATTCTAACACAGCAGCGAATTTGTTGTTTCAGTTGAGAGGTGACCAGAAGACAATTTCGCAATTTTTACAAGTTGTTCAGCCATATTTTATCATAAGTGTAAAACAGTCAATCATGTTTCTCTGTATCGATAACTTCCAGAGATTAACTTTACCATTAGGTTCCGTAATTGCCTCTTCGTTTACTATTAAGGCACGTAACAGCTGTTATTTCCTTATAACAGACCGAAGAAATTCGTTAACTTCACAAAACAAGACGACTGTTCAACTCCATTAGAAAAAAAAAAATCCGTCTATATTTTAAACCACTTTCCAACGAAAACACAACTCACTTTTCTTCATAGTATTTCTGTAACATGTGTCATATTACATCAATATCAGTCATTGTTTGATGTAAGCCCCAAATGGAATTGTTACTTCTGTCCTCGCTCTATTCTCATTCAATACGACGGCGTGAATAAAAATTTGACATCTGAATATTAATACCATCAATGATGAAAATATATTTTCTCCTCAGCATACATCGTCCTGGTAAACAGATAAAAGTGACGTATATGATACAAAATGTGCTTCTCACATTTAAACGTTCATTCAAGGGCATGCACTGCGGAAGTGCTACAAAACATTTTTTCTTCATTTAGTTTCAGTTTGCAATAAGACAATAATGTTACCCTCTCATGTGCAAATTAAAATTTGTTTGTTTCGATAGCACCCTCTCAAGTAGCGAAAGTTTTATCATAACCATCCTGTATTTCAAGATATCTCATGACCGTGTCTTCCATTACGTATATCGTCCGGGTGCTGCCTATCGGCTGGCGTCGTAGAGTGATGTACACTGCCTCTTGCCATGTCGGCAGCTCATCACTGGACCACCTTGTCAGGAGTTAGTGCATTTTAGAGGTAACAGACAGAAAAATTCCACACACTTTAATAAAATATTCACAATACCACAGAATACTTAAAGTAAATAACTCCACCTTATATAACGTCGCTCTGGCACAAAAAGACGACGGAGTTTCAGTTATAGAACTTGAAACACTACAGAATGCAGACTTGCGCCTGCAGACAAACAAAAGTTAATCACATTACTTAATTTTTCGAGGCGTTAATTAAAACTTTATGACTTCCCTCTTTTATCGCTATTACCATCTTTCTAACATGTTTCTGGGGATTGAGGAAGTAATAACCTCGTCGTTAAGTCCCTTTAACCCATATTCATTATTTCATTCGATATAGAGTTGGAAAAAAAACTATACATCGTGTGCGGTTAGCACAGAATATATGCAGTGGACTGAATTCGCGGTCTCTTTTAATGTACTCACCAGTAGGAGGTTTCCCAGCCGCTAAATGTTGATACGGCAAACTTGCCGTGCTACGGATAAGTTGTAGCGCGATTCCAAAATCGTATTTAATCATGTAGTTCTCGTTACTTTGTATCGATTTCCATTTCCAATATTAACTTTGCTACCACGTATTTCCTGCACTTTACTACTGCATTATAACATCTATTTTATTGGGAGTTTGGCGGAGCAAAGATATTGATATCTGAAATGGTTCCCACGACGCGTTTCCAAGTTGTGACAGGAGAGGCTTTTCTAACGCCATCCATTATAGTTCAGAAATAAACGAGAAGCAAAGTTGACTTGTAACTGTTAAATTAACTCCATTCAACGAAAGCAGCAAATTGAAGAAGAAATAAACACACGACTGCGAGGGACGACATTTAAGCGCCTGTCGTAACACGGAACTGGGTAATAATACCGATATCGCCTTCGTGGGCGCTGTATCTGTAAACAGTGAACTAAGTCTGCTTGTGGTTTGCGACACGACTGCGCAGCAGTTATTCTGTCCGGTCAGATTGTTATCACCACCTGTTAATATAGGGAGTAAACGCTGTTTGTGGGGCGCGCTCACACATACACACACACACACACACACACACACACACAAGCGCACGCGCGTTCTACGGTCCTCTGGAGCTTGCAGTCAGCTGCGCTTCCCACAGTGTTTGGAATCTGTATGGCAGAGGGTTCACACCGAACTATTTTTGTAGACATTAGATTGAGTGAAGTTACTGGGAATTTAGAAACTACTAAAGTACTTTGAAATATCGATCGTGTTCTTCTAGCTATTTGCGAACAGATCTATCCGTACGGCAGGGGACATTAAATCGGCGAAATAAATCCACTTGCCCAGGGCAAACAAATCATGTACAGGTTATTGTGTTTTCAAATGGTAGATCCGTCACTAAAAAGACCGAGAATGCTTTCGACGTGGATTTTAGTCCCAGAAACAGCCATGGAAACGTCTTTCAGACGACAACGCTGTCCCAACCATTTTGTGTTCAAGCGGATGTGTTTCCAGTGTTTTTTTTTTTTTCTCCAGTATTGTTCGCCAGGCGGGCAGGCTGACTGTTCATTCTACTAGGTAGAAACTTCACTCATCCACGAATTCTGTTACGTTGTTCCTCCTTCGTTTGCCCACATAACTCGTGAGAATTCAGCGTAACTACTGCGCGTTGCGAACATCTTGTGGACCGATGTTCGTGAAAATTGAAACATCAAGGAAGGAACATCTGACTCAAATAAAATTCATACAATGTATTACATATACGTCAATACACAATTAATATAGCAGTGGTAGGTCGTCTCAGATCAAGATTTAAGTGAATCTGAACGTGGTGTTATAGTCAACGAATCGTCGATATGGGCTTTCCGAGCCGAAGGCTACTCGTGTACCCTCGATGACTGCACTACACAAAGTTTTACACCTCGCCTGGGCTCGGAAAAATGTTGCCTTGTCGGAAAACCTCATCAATCCATGGATCCTGCATGTCAGCAGAGGACTGTTCAAGCTGGTGGAGGCTCTGTAATGGTATGGGGCGTGTGCAGTTGGAGTGATATGGGACCCTTGATACGTCCCACTCTAACACGTCACACGTACGTAAGCGTCCTATCTGATCACCTGCATCCGTTCATGTCCATTGTGCATTTCGACGGACTTGGGCAATTCCAGCAGGACTGCGCGACACCCAACACGTCCAGAATTGCTACAGAGTAACTCCAGAACACTCTTCTGAGTTTAAAAACTTCCGCTGGCAACCAGAGTCCCCAGATATGAACATTATTATATCTGGGATGCCTTGAAACGTTCTGTTCAGAAGAGATCTCCACCCTCTCGTACAATTACGTATTTATGGACAGCCCTGCAAGACTCATGGTTTCAGTTCCCTCCAGCACTACTTCAGACATTAGTTGAGTCCATGCCGCGACGTGTTGCCTTCTGCGTGTTCGCGAGGGTCCTACACGATATTAGGCAGGTGTACCATTTCTTTGGCTGTTCTGTGTAAATTGCCAACTACGCTCAATTCAGACGTGAAAGGATCGTGGACGCAAACCCAGAAGCAACATAAATAAATTGCACAGATTTATTTAACAGTATATTACAAATAAATCTGAAAGTTACAACAAACAAATGTACCTAATCACACCTCGCACAGTTTACAACAAATTCTAACGACATTGGCGTTGCAAGTCAACTGTCGGCGTAGTCTGCACAATCAAATTGCTCCTAAGGCCTTTCTTACATCTGCCTTCAGAAATACATTGACAAATACAAGGTTCAGGAGAAATTTAAAACACACATATAAAATTATTACAGAACATAGCACTACCAGATGAAGCGGTCATTATCGCCCCAATTCAAATCCAGAAAACTACTTTAGAAACACGAAACCTTACTCGGCCAATCTTGCCATAATAAAAAACTACAGTTAACAAAACTTACCAATCAGTAAACGAACCAATCAACCTTCACTAAAAGAACTGCGGGCTAAAGTGCCGCGGCTTTGAAGAGAATATTACTATTTTTTAACCCTGTGTTCTACTATGTTCGTTTGTACCATCGTTGCGACGAGGGGTCTCACAGACCCGATCTGCGTATCAGTCTGATTTGTTAAGAATAGGTATCACAAAAGAGCTTCGCATTCAAGTACGTTGTCTAGCTGAAGTAAACAAACACATTTTGCTGTGGGTTTTAATAAATTATTGTCATTTATTACTACGTAAGCAGATTAGACAGTGATTCTAACATTTACATACCGTACAGGACAAAAATGGTTACACAATGTGACTGTCGTGTGTCATAGCACACAAAATAGAACAATGAAAACTACGAAAACCGAACTCGGGTATTAACAGGTGAGTAGAAAACATGTACGAAAACGTTCTAAGTAAACGGAGAGTCTCCACTATGCCTTTTGAACGTAGTGTTTCCACATGTCGTTTTACCACACCAGGCCACTACGTGCAGTCTTTACAAAGTAAACTTGAGTGTTTTTTGAGACACACAAACTTAGAGCATTTCTAACAAATATATTGCGTTTTGCTAGCTTCACACTCATAGATCCGTCCTCTCTTAGGCACCGTACTCTGGTTCACACTCCTATCGTCTTGCTGTTCGACCTCCTCCAGTCTATTGACAGATTTTTTGATAGGTCGGTTGACATGCTTACTACCAGCCGTGTGTAGTAATTGGCCTCTGACAAGAGCCTTCCCAAGCGATTTCAGAAAGTCTCTCCTCTTGTTCTCCCCCTTGTTGTTAGCTCTGTAGATGACGAGATCATTTATGCCTGGTACATTGAGCAAACAAAAGACTAAGGCCAACGGCCACCTTCTAGTTGTTCTTGCTACATCATAGGTGGCACCCTTGGTAGCACTATACAGGGTTACGATCTCCGGCTTCATTTCTTCCCCAGTTGTTGCATGTATTTTGCTGTCGCGGTGCATAGTAGTCATTAGAAGTAGACAACTGTTTTTCTTTGGTACATAAATCACTAATGTGCACGCTTTCTGAAAGCCAAAGATACTTGTAAAAGCATTTCTGCCTCTTGTGTTCACGAATTCTTGGGGAATTTCCGTCTTGTTCTTCCTTACTGTTTCCAAAAGTGTTAATGTATGGTGTTTCAGAAGTGACAGGGCCATTTCATAGCTCGTAAACCAGTTATCCATCGTTATGTTCGTTGAGGTTTTGGAAATATGATTACACAATCTTTTGACGACATCAGCTGCACGATTACTCAACTTATACGGTCCATCTGGCTGCTCACCTAAATAAACTTCCGAATTTGACGTGTATGCCGTTCTTGCATCGGCTAGATTGAACACTTGTATTCCATATTTGCCAGGTTTGGAGGGAATGTACATTCGAAAACTACATCGTCGTCGAAATTTGACAAGCATTTCATCTACAGTGACATATTCTCCAAGAGAGTTGTGTGTGATGCAGTTTTTGGTGAACAAATCAAATTATTTCGTATAGGAGCCAATTTATCCTCTTTTCGCCTGTAGGACCTCGTTGACTTATCGTCAAATCTCAGACACTGTGCCAGAAACCTGAATCTCTGTAGGGTCATTGTAAAGTAGAATAATTCTAATCCTGTTCCATCTCTGTCCCAGAGTTCTTCTAAATTAACCCTGCAAACCTTGTAGTTCCACCCAAATACAACAGACCAAGAAATGCTTCAATTTCACCTTTATCCGTCTCTTGAATGAAGGTCTGAGACGAAGAGTATCTCGACTTAGCGGATTCGCGATACATTGATTAGTATGTATAATTACTTCATCCATTATTTCATCAGTGAGAAACAGCCGCTATATTTCTACATCTGTCCTTGTTTTCTTTGCCATTCCCATCACACCAGGAATATATGACTATTATGTGACCTCGTTCTGATACGAGGAGTAGGCATGTCTTTCATCCATTTAGTACGCTTGCCCTTACCAACAAAATATTTCTTATTGTTCTGGTATCTGTCACTATCATCCCCACTTTCGTCGCTTTCCATATCGTGTTCACTACATAGTTCGACGTCTACGTCTCCACCTTCGTCACCTGATTCGTCACTAACGATTTCATTTCGCAGTGCATCGCTACACAGATCTTCTGTTACATCCATTACAGCCCTCGTCTGAAATATATAGGCTGATTCAGCAATTTGAATGTGTGCTACAAACATATTTGTGTTGGGACAAACGATACCGTCATTGCTACACTGGATCCTATAGCCCCAACAAGTACTTACCTACTTGCTATGGTCGGTCTGGCAGACCCAAATCCGCTAGGAGCACTCCTAAACAGTGGACTTCCGCCATCACTTGACGAGCAAATGGTACAGCTGTGTAACTTAGGAAGCTACAAGGAACGTGCTCGTGTGCAGTGTTGTGAACCTAACGAAAACGAATCGCGCACACAAGTCAATGTCCGGGAGACCCACCAGTAGCAATGCAGGGTTAAACGGAATAATCGTAAGGAAGTTCTTTTTAGAAGTGATCTGAAAATTTTAAGATTAAATAGACTTAAAACCTATTAGCTCTTATTCTGGGCTCACAGTAATCATCCGAAACACATCAGTCACAATTTACAGGCTAGTTAGAATCTTTCGGTAAGACTTGCTTCAAACCACAATGTTGAAGAAATCATTTCAGTATCGTCGGCCTGAGTGGCAGTTACAGAAAAATTAACGCTACTAGAATAAGTGAGCCAGCAAATGAACAATTTAAAATATAAGACGAGAGAAACCACATAATGAACACAAAGCGATTTTTCTGTCATTCTTAAAACATGCGAAATTGGTAAGCATGGGGGCGCCTTGTGTCCACTGAATATATAAAAGTTGAAGGCAGAGTCATGCACTGTAACATGAGACAAATACTCTACATGCAGACATAGCGCTCTACATTTCGTGCACTGAAATGAAGTGTTGCTTGTTCTCTGCAATAAAAATCCATCAGCTTGTAGCGGGAGGAATCCTCAGTTCGCAACTGGTAGCGCCTGGTAGCTCTGTCTGATCCGCACCGATAACCCCTCTATCATCGAACCGAATTGTCCAAGCCTCCAAGGTGCATTGTGTAGACAATCAAACGACAACTGCTTATACATCATCCACAGCGACGCTGCGCAGCCCGCACTAACTCTACCCTCCTCTAACACGACTCAAGCGGCTCGGCCGCATCCTAGCGGGGCGCCGGGGTAGCGCGGCCACGAGCGCGGTCGCCAGTATTTGCCTATAGATAGCGAACCGGCTCAATTATTTTTGTCCAGAGCTGTACCATTTACCGTTTTATTCCTCTCCGTGGTAGAATATTTTTATACTTCGCAAATGTTACAATCAGACTGTATTCTTCGAAGCGCTGCTGAAATCGTTATCTTAGATGACAGTCAGGTTATCTTTGGTATTAAAAGTAAGGTTTATTTCTGCTGTATTATATGATGAGTCGAAACCGTATGAGCAATGCCCTCTCGTTATTGAATGCCGTCTGGTAGCTTTGGGTCTCGTGATGCTGTAAGGAAAGTTCTTTAGCGGTGCAGAGGGGCGAATGGAGGAACATTCTAGCGACGAAAGGGGCTGAAAATAGGGACACCCGTTGATTTAAGCGCCTTTGACGAAGAGCAGATTGTCGTGGTTCGCCGCCTAGAAAACGCGTCTCGGAAACCTGGAAACGGTGATGCCGGCCGTCTGTTCACGTGCTGCTATCGTCAGCATCAACGGAAATGTGGGTGAAGGGCGGTGACAAGGTGTTCGAAGTCCACGCCTCATTACAGAACGCGGATATCGGAGATTTGCCCGCTCTGTAAAGCAGGAGAGGCGGCGATCTGTGGCAGATTTGACAACTCAGTACAATTCTGGTGGTCGCACTAGTGTATCGGAGCACATCCTTCAGCACCGTGAATGTAATGTTTTGATTCATTAGTATATTTTAGTTTGACTTGGTGGTCGTGGTTAAAACAGTGTAAAGTCTCGACATTTTGTTTACAAATCAAATCTAATTAATCAATGTGAACCGGTAATACAGAACCTTCAAGTTGAGAGGCGATGCTTTGTGTTCACTGTTATTGGCCGAAAATCCTCAGTGTGATGTGATAACCGCATTACTACCGTGTGAACACAAGAATCAAGGTGTATTAAATGATGTGCGGAAGGCAATCTCAGGCTTGACGGTTTGAAGCTAAATTAACTGCGCGTTTTGACGAACATCCTCAGTGATTAACTTTGTAATAATCTGCTTCTCCAGTGCGACGCCGCGAAAGCACGTTCCCGAGGTATGCGATGCGGCACCGCAGTCTAATTACACCGCCGTCGGCCATGGAGCACTTAATCGGCGGGGTTAGATGAACTCTCGGAATTTCATGTTTCCGTGAAACAGTTTTAAATAACTGTCGCCGGCGTCACATTAAACAGCGAGACACAGTTTAAAAGTATCATTTCTCACTGTATCACAGCGACTGCACTCGAATAAATTACACGATCCAACCATTGAACTGGGTACATACAACGCTTGACATTTTTGTTCACCGTAAAAATGCCTCTTGGCAGCGTGCTTGGTAATTCCAGCAAGGAAAAAACTATTAGCATAACATTTCAAATACCTGATCAAGAACTTACACGAAAACCAAACAATCCAGTGTCCCGCGGAACAAAATAGTTTATTTATTATTTGTACATAAATAAACCTAACAAATCTGTTAATCTGTGTTTTTTTTCTGGCTCCTCCTCCCACTATTAGCCCCACTTGTGTGTGGCAAAACTGCTGCCGCACAGTACAATATGCTTTAGCTGTACCAGCTTCGGAAGTCACAGCTCTCTTTCGACCATGATAGTCTGGCTCAAATGGCTCTGAGCACTATGGGACTCAACTGCTGAGGTCATTAGTCCCCTAGAACTTAGAACTAGTTAAACCTAACTAACCTAAGGACATCACAAACATCCATGCCCGAGGCAGGATTCGAACCTGCGACCGTAGCGGTCTTGCGGCTCCAGACTGCAGCGCCTTTAACCGCACGGCCACTTCGGCCGGCCATGATAGTCTGTCTAGGAAACTCTGAACTGCCAATAATACTCGTCGTCTAGTTCTTGCTGGATTCTTCACCTTCTCTCCTCCATGGACAGCAAACGGTACTTCGAATCCGCGGAGAGGAGCAACTCGCGGAATTTCTTGAGCGTTTAAGCTAATTAACCATTCAGCATTTGTGACGTCTCGACTGGCGTAACACGCAGCGCGCTAGCTATCGAGACAGGAAGGCGAGTGAGCCAGATCCTGCTCGAATCGGCGCGGCCGATTACCACCCGTGGCTGCTTCATTGTGGCTTTTAGTCGGTTTTCCACACCCTTTTAGGCAAGTTACATAAATATTGAAAATACGAAGACACGCAGAACAAAGCTTACACGATTGTTCTCAGACTGTTTGGTATTCTCACATAGTACTCGCGGAATTGTTTAGACAAGGGGCAAATTTTCGCTGATAGTTACTGTCTGACAGTTCCTGGCGAGTACTTCCTGTATGTCATAGTCCATCGAGAGCACATGTCGGAAACATAACACAACAGGGTGAGAGTGACTGTGAGAGCTGAGAGATCACTCTTCGCGAGAGTTTTCTATTGTAGTTCTGCGCATGAAGGAAGAGGTTGCGATGGAAGAACGTCGGGCTGCAGATGCACTTTTAATACTTCCAGTGGCAAAGAAAAAACGTTAACAACCGTGTTCGTGTTGGATAAGAGAGCCGATGCGACCAGATAGGTGAGGTGATTTTGGGGTAGGCAAGAATCTCATTTTAGAGCCTGTGGTAGAAAATCCATAGCAGTATCGAAATTTTACGAGAATGACAGCGATGGCAGTGGAAGAAATACTCTTTATAATTGGACCGAAAATTGCCAATCTAGATACTATAATGCGTAAATTCGTTAGTGTTAAAGACAGAGTGTTTGTGACACTCATATTTCTAGCATCTGCTACGTTTATTTACTTTAATATTTGCTAAAGTAACATTTACGGTGAAATGTTCATCGTGGTACCCATAGACGTTCAACAACCAAATGGGGTGGCTACCTGATAAATGAAACATTTCAAGACTTACATTTATTTGTTGTTTTTTTTATTGTGACTTAATATGGTAAATATCTTCTTGACTTAATATAGTAAATATCTTCTTTGGAGGTGTTAAAAACTGTAGCCATTTCAGCCAACAAACTTTACTTCCCGACGTCCTGTAACCGTACATTCCATAACGCTCACGTTTCTTCGCACAAACTAATTACGGGCACAATGTTGTTCAAAAATGTTCAAATGTGTGTGAAATCTTATGGTTCAAATGGCTCTGAGCACTATGGGACTTAACATCTGTGGTCATCAGTCCCCTAGAACTTAGAACTACTTAAACCTAACTAACCTAAGGACATTACACACATCCATGTCCGAGGCAGGATTCGAACCTGCGACCGTAGCGTTCGCGCGGTTTCAGACTTCCGGACTGAGCGCCTAGAACCGCTAGACCACCGCGGCCGGCGAAATCTTATGGGACTTAACTGCTAAGGTCATCAGTCCCTAAGCTTACACACTACTTAACCTAAATTATCCGAAAGACAAACACACACACCCATGCCCTAGGGAGGACTCGAACCTCCGCCGGGACCAGCCGCACAGTCCATGACTGCAGCGCCTAAGACTGCTCGGCTAATCCCGAGCGGCACAATGTTGTCCTGAGTCCACTTCCTGGCTTTCTTCTTTACTTGTTTTGCCGACAAATCGCTGACATTCTCTTACAGTGAGTATCCATCACGATAGCAGTCTCAACTGTCCCGACAATTGCTAGTGTACATTTGTAGATCGACTCGTTGCAGCGTTGATGTGGTGTACTCTCTGCGCGTTAGACTCCTACTCATATTTTCGTACTAACGTTGCATCGAGTCTCATCAGTGACGATTTTTTTATCTTCTTTTGTTGATTCTAAATAATATGTTTGTGATGTTTTCATATGTTGTTTGGTGCACAGAACTTTCAAACTAGGCTAACTGTTCTTGCTCTTCGTTTTTTAGGAGAAACGGGCGATTTCTGCTCCCAGAAATATGCCACGTTCGCATATTGGCTCAAAACACGTAGTTTCGTGGGTACTTTTATTTAATGTGCGCGTGAGTGCGACAAAATACATTACCAAAGTATGGTAGTGTCAAACTGTGAAATACGCTACAAAGCTGCGGTGCAGTATGGCCGCTCAGTAGTCTCCGAGTACCCTCGGCACTCCTGACAGTGTCGATTTAGTTTTTCTTGTCTGAGAGCTGCGGCTAGCAGCTGACTTTCGGTAACACGGTACGTATTACTCGCAAAATCGCTCTGAGAGTGAGAAAACCCTCACGTGTATACCTAGCTGTAGGTTACCTTGACGACTTTGCCGTCAGCAATGGCATCCGGCCAGAAACACGAATAAAGTAAATTTTCCAAATCTTGAGTAAAGCGGTCCCCATACTAGAAGAAATTTACGCGAAGAAAAAGTAGAAGAAGAAGAACCTGTCAGCACTGTAAGAAAAGAGCACTCATTTTTTGGATCTTAAGACAGTGAACACAGTAGGAACTACAAAGTTTCCGTGACGTCAAGGGCAACTCTCGAGAACTCCATTCAGTGAAACAATTACGAAATACCTCACCGCGAACACATTTGCGGAAAATGCCGCTAAGACTGCTGACAAAGAAGTTATCCACGTTCCCCGAGCAGTCTGGAAAGTCTTTCGAAAATCCAGCTGAGCCTCGCGCTCGTTCCAACGACTACGTCAATCCGCCGCGCCATGGCTACAGAATCTAAAGTTACGCTTACGATAGAATTCAGGATCGAATAATAACTCGCCCTACAACCTGTTCCTATCGGCTGAGAAAGATACTATAAATGTTAAAGAAATAGATAGTTAAATGTAGTCACAGAGACAAATTCTGGAAGGAAAAAAAAAAAAAGCTGTCGTCGTACCGGCAACGCGCTTTCACTTGCAGCGGAGAATATGTAGGTAGGCCCCTACTTAGTACACGCTTGCATAAGATTCTGTTTTATTCGAGATGCTATGGCTTACCTAACACACGTTAACACAGACTGTTGCACAGGAGGTGAGAACTGTGCACTTTACGTCGCGACATTTTTCGATCGTGGAAAAAGCAAACACTGTGGGAACTAGTATATAGGAAAACAACTATATCGCCTTGTTAAAGCCTGTCGAGGAAAACAGGGACCAACGTAATAGCAGTTTCATTGATTTGTAAGTCTGAGCTTGCTAAAAATTAGTTGGGATATGGGAAACAATCCAACATAACTAGAAAGAGACATGGAGAACGTTTGAACAACGACATCCATCTATCAGGCCCTTGAAACCGACGCGCGTCGTGAGACATTTGCGAAATACGAGGGGGAGTCAAATGAAAACCTTACAAAGTTTAATTAAAAACCGACAACCCGTTACATTGTTTTGTAATGTTGGCAGTACTGTTACCAGTCAAGTAAGGAATGGCCTGCAGGCTGCAGCATACCACAGACAAGCGCAACACGACCACAATACAAGTACAAAATGGCTGTCCTGCTTGCGACTTGCACCAAGGAAGTACAACATTCTGTTAAATCGTTCTGAGCAGTGAAGGTACGAACCCTATTAAAATCCATCGATGAAGGTAGGTCCAGTATAGTGATGCATGTCTATTACCACAGAAAGTGCATGAGTGGAGTAGAAAGTTCGGAAATGACGTGACTTCTATGACAGAGTATTAGTGCCCGGGTCAGGCATACCGTGTTGTGACACCAGCAGTTAAAGCCATTCTGATGGAAAATTGCCATGTTACAGTGGATGAAATAGTCGCAAATCTGAAAATTAGTCATGGCTCAGCACAACACTTCATTGATGAAGTGCTTATGTTCCGCGAAGTGTCTGCCAAGATGGGTGCCACAGCAGCTCACTCCAAAAAACTCTGGCACGTCCTCCGTAGTCACCAGACATACACCGAGTGAAACCCATATGTTTGAACCACTCAAAGAGTTGAGACGTGTGTTCCACTTTTCTTCAATAAAAAAGCTAAAAAATATTTAAGGTTTTCATTTATTTGGCACCTCCCCCACCCCTCATCCCGTACTTAACAGTATTGTAGAAATGACAACGTGTACCGCAAGAACTGTTTTTAAGATTCTTTATTTGAGATCGCGATTTCAGCTGTTCTGCCATCCACAAGTAAAAGCTCACTGAGGAGTATGCCAATGCATATTCGCCCCTGTTAAGAGGCCATCGTCTTCTTGTCTATCATCTATATGTATTCATGTCATGTGCGTATGGACACTGGATTCGTCGACATCTGTATAAAAGAATGCAGCAATTCATACAATAAATCCTATAGAATTAATGTTTGTACTGTACTCTTACTGGTGTGGGATGCTCCTGCTGACTTTTTTCCATATTTGCAAATTAATTTTTGGTTTTTAAACTCCGCCTTCTGCAAAACACAGTGTGTTTCTTGTTTGATTTCAGAAATAAATTAAGACCCACAGACGATAACAAGTACATGTCTAAACATGTTTGCTAAATAGAAAAGGAAGCAGAATGAGTTTTTCAACCCCAAAAACTTGCACCTTTGTTTACCACTGTGCGTGCACATTTAGGAACTAGAGATTTGTGTATAGGGTACTATTAACTACAGATCTTATGCACATGATTGTACCGGACAAATTCAGACAGCAGGAGGGGTGATGGTGTAGTTCTGCGCTGCACATTGCTGTACATGCCCTTGGTCTTGTCGTAAGGGCTAATTTGGGGTCGTCCTGGGCGACACAACAGCAAACTCTGATCATTACAGTATTTCCATTCGAACCATCTGCTGTCTAGCCCATCAAACAACTGCATAAAACATGGAACAACATCTCGACAAACACTGCCCACTAGCACATCTCAACACACACTGACTACTAAGAGTCCTCGACAAGCACTGCCCACTACGACATCTCAATAATCACTGCCAGTGGATGCGGCGGAACAATACTCTCTGCGCGATCTCTGGCGCTGTGGCTCAGTGTAGCCACCTTTCATATGCCCTTCCTCCACGGGCTAGAATTTGATGGTATTTTTGCCAGTATTGGTGGTGAAAATACCACCAAATTCGTCAAAAAAATACAGACAAAAATAAAAGATAATATTAATGCGTAAATATCATATAACTAGATAAAATTTTGGCTTTGCACTGACCTTTCAATAACCTAATATGTAGAATACAGTAAGCAATACAAATTCTTTCATACATGTTACTTTACATAATAGTTTACACAAGTATTATGTGGTTAAACAATTCAATCAATAGCGTCAGCAATGACGAATATGTGCAGGTAAGAGTCTCATAACTTTTCACAAACAGTAATACACAAAAAATCAGTTTATACAAATATTCACATAAACGCTTTCCATAGCCCAACAAACAAGTAGTTGACAGTTCCAGCAGTAGCACCCAGCAATGGTCAACAGGTGCAAAAACCAACAAGTGACATTTTTTCAGTAGAAATAGTCCATCAGTGGCACCCAGTAATGTTGAATAGGTGCAGACACCAACAAGTAACACCATTTCAGTATAAGCAGTTCCATTAGTGGCACCAGCAATGTTGAGCAGGTGCACACAGCAACAGGTGACATCTTTTCAGTAGAAGCAGTCCATCAGTGGCACCCAGCAATGTTGAGCAGGTGCAGACACCAACAAGTGACATCATTTCAGTAGAAGCAGTCCATTAGTGGCACCCAGCAATGTTGAGCAGGTGCAGACACCAACAAGTGACATCATTTCAGTAGAAGCAGTCCATCAGTGGCACCCAGTAATGTTGAATAGGTGCAGACACCAACAAGTAACACCATTTCAGTATAAGCAGTTCCATTAGTGGCACCAGCAATGTTGAACAGGTGCAGACACCCACAAGTAACATCTTTTCAGTAGAAGCAGTCCACCAGTGGCACCCAGCAATGTTGAGCAGGTGCAGACACCAACAAGTGACATCATTTCAGTAGAAGCAGTCCATCAGTGGCACCAGCAATGTTGAACAGGTGCAGATATCAACAGGTGACATCTTTTCAGTAGAAGCAGTCCATCAGTGGCACCCAGCAATGTTAAACAGGTGCAGACACCAACAAGTGACATTTCAGTAGAGGCAGTCCATCAGTGGAACCCAGTAATGTTGAATAGGTGCAGACACCAACAAGTGACATCATTTCAGTAGAAGCAGTCTATCAGTGGCACCCAGCAATGTTGAGCAGGTGCAGACCGCAGTCCATAATATTCACTTTCACTAATCACACTGTTCATCAGCAGAAATTAAACATGTCCTAGTGGCACGAATCATGTAGAAAAAGTGCAAGTAACAGTCCATAATATTCCCTATCACTAATCAGTCAGTTACTCAAAGTTCATTAGCACAAATTAAACATTTCCAAGTGGCACCCATTATGTTGAACAAGTGCAGGTAACAGTCCATAATATTCACTATCACTAATGAGACAGTTCAGTCATGAACCATAGTTTGAGTGCACACACAATTAACAAAATTATTATCAATGCTCTTACACTAAACATACAAATCATAATAAACGCACAAATGATATCAGGTAGTTGTCACATTAACTATTACAATACACAAATAGCAGTAAACCTATAATATTTATGGGTGTAAGTGCAAGCCACAACAAACAAGTAAAATAATATTTAGGAGATAGGTTGGGATCACTTCTCTGGGATTATAAAAGGAAAACACACAAAACACACTCACTCATCTTTCATCCACATTAGTGCTACTGTGTAATTGAATAGTGTTAACTGTGTAAATGCAATTCTGTCAAAATTTTATGTTCATCATGTGTATCAAGTAGTAGTGGCAGCAATGTATAACAGTCAATAATAGTTAGTCAACGTCATAGTCATCATGTCAAGACCAATATTTGCCAAGCCAGATCAAAATGTACAGTTGCTGAACAACTGTCAGTGAGCCAAGATATGCAATTATTTCCTCTCTCCAAAAAAAAGTATATACTGCTTAGTGATTTAACAAAGTGTGTGTATAGACAATCTTCCTTCTACTTGAGTGTTCTAGTCTGCCATATTCATCCTTCTTGTTCCATATAGACCAACAAAAAAAAAAAAATATGCTCCTCACTTACTTTACCTCTTATCCACCAAAACTCCAATAATCATCATCATCACTTAATCTTAATACTTCAATAATACCTCTTACGTCGATACATATTAACCTTATCATCAATATCATCAGTAATACCTCTTCAATACGTCGATACATATAAACCTCATTTACCTTACCTCTTGTCCACGAAAACTCCAATAATCATCAACTTCACATAATCTCAATACCTCAATAATACCTCTTCAATACGTCGATACATATAAACCTCAGCACCAATATCATTTCACTTCCATAACAACTCTTTCCTCTAGTCAGTCTCCTCGAACAAGTACAGACAAAATCCTAGTGCAAACCTCAATTCATCATCTCATGCAATCCGAAGACACAGTGTCCACACACAACCTCTGTGTAATCCATCTGACCCAAATTTTCTACTCATTATAAATTATAAGATGCATTTTGGTTCCTTGTCCATCATTAAATAAAAGAAATGCATACATGACCTCTAACAGCCTTTAGTTCGAAGAACTTTCAGTAATTAAGTACGATTACGGAGTGTTAATGATCATAATATTTCACAGTGTGTACACCACTTCAAGAATCATGGCAAACAGAAGCAAACATGTGGAGTATTTCTTGTGTCAAGTGTCACTTCCTATTTCAATTACTCACGAAAAATGCAGTGTAATAACTGTCAATGGTCTAACCTAGTGTTGGTATGTCATGTCGTTAGCTTCCTTCCTATTAGCATAAATTTATACAGCTTCCATAAAACCTCCAGCTCATGTGACTTCTATGAAGTTTCTCGTACTAATGTCGTTCGTCGAATTATAGCAGTTCGTTTTCTTATCTTAAAAATATAAGGCACTGAGCGTAAGCAAAACATGCAATAGCGAGTAAATATACCAGTAGAGAACAGAATGTCAACAAGTGGATGCAGCACAATCCGTACAACGAGGCTCTGCCAAGCAAACAATCTGTAATTAATACCATGGTGTGACCCAAACTCTATGTTCGTACTCCGCATATCAGCATTTCTATATACGAAATTAAAGAGTAGTTATGACAACAAACAGAAATGTGTAAATATGCTATTCGTACGCAAAGCAGCAAATATGTATCTTACATAATAAACAGGTCATTAGTATCATATCAGCATAAGCAAATAAATGTTCGTGTGTCATCTTAATAAGTAAACATGAATGCGCAAGCAGATAAATCACAAAGTATAACTTACATACATAACCACAGTCAGCACAATTAATCAGTTGACAATTACAATTTAAATAAATAAGCACAGCAGGCACATAATAAAAAAATATGACATCAGAGAAAAGGCATAGCAGCCAAGCGATGCATAATATACATAAGTAACAACCCTGTTCATTAGTCAATCATTGTCAAAATCAGTTAATGTGCGCAAGCACGTCGCTTCACAAGTAAATTCATAGAACATGAAATTAGCACCAAGTATGAATCACGTAATCGCGAGCAGCAAATTACGTCTAAAGTACGTACCTAAGTGGAATTATGTTACCTGAAAAATAAACTCAATTAATAGTTACCCTTTTTAGTTTATTAGTTTCTTCTTCGAAATTACATTCTTCCTGAAATTTTCTCGATAGCAAGTCGTCTTAACGTCGGACACACACAGAATTTACCTGAAGTTCTTAAATATTTTACACAATCGTATCCTGAAAAATACTGGACGTTAATAACATAATTCATCAAGTCACTATAGCTTTATACTGAATTTAATCCGAGAAATTAGACTGTGTATTTGTTTACGTCTGTCAGTGCATTCACACTGAGCGCTCGATCAGCTGTAGGAACGCGTGACGTAGGAAGTGATTGTTTGCGGTCAACGACTGCCTTGTGCGGCGCGCAGACTGACTGTTGCTTTGAGTATGTGCCGCCGCCAAAACAGAGCGCGGTATCCTTGTACTCTCTTCGTGTTTACATGTAGCTGTTAGTTTCTCACAAGTATGTCATTCCACAAAATTTTTTCAAAAGTATATCATTCCACAAAAATTTTAACGTTGGTTATATGATGTATTCCCTTAGAGCGCCGAGATTTAAGAGTTTCTACTTCAACAATGTTATCATGAATAATTTTGCGAATTCTATATGGACCGTTATAAAGCAGAAAAAAATTGCGACACAAGCCTTTTCCTTTATGAGACAAACGATGAGATTTAATTAGCACCTTTTGACCAACTGACAAGATTTTTAAACGACCAGGACGTTTAGCTGATTTCTCTCTTCTTGCAGCCGCAGACGCAATATTTTGCAGAGCCAGGTTCACAACTTCAGAATGCCGCAGTTTCCGTGAAGGCGGAAAAGGAACGATTTCAGAAATGCGATTTGTTGGTACTTTATTTTTTAATATCAATAGAGGCGGTAAAGAAGTTGAGTCATTAGGAAGTTCATTCAGAATGTTTTGAAAAATATGAAGATACTGATCCCAAGTTCTGTGATTCTGATGACAATAAAGACGACACAATTTATTAATTTCTTTCATCCATCTTTCTGAAGCGTTAGACTGAGGGAGAAAAAGTGAAATGAAAATTAATCTTCCGACGCCGTAGAGTACGAAGCCAAATTTTAGAGCGAAACTGTGATCCATTATCTGATATAACCTTATCAACATGACCCACTTCCTTAAGAAAATGTTTGATGAAAGCATTAGATACTGAACGAGCTGTTGCTTTGCGTAAAGGTGTAAAACACACATATTTTGATGTCAATTCCACTGCTACGAAAATGTACGCAAAACCATTAGTAGGACGAACCACTGGACCGAACAAATCGACTGCAGCCATGTCCTTTAATTTCTCTGGAATGATAGGAAACAACGGTGCTCTGTGAGAAACAGTTGGCGGCTTAGCCTTTTGACATAATTTGCATTTGGCAAGAACAGTTTTTCCATATTATTGAAGTAGCAATTTTCTCGCAATTTATGAAAGCATTTTCTGGGACCAAGTGCACATAACTGAAATGTGTAAACGAGGTGTGGCCAAATCATCCAATCTAACAAAGCGTCTAAGAAAATTACAGACACAAAGGAAACTACGAACATCACGTTTTGTGGTAGGAACAGCGTAATTACGAATAGCGTCTAGTTTTTCTGGATCAGGAAGAATACCTTTTGTAGAAATAATGTGACCGAGAAATTTCACCTGAGAACGACCAAATTCAGATTTTTCCAAGTTCACTGTCATGCCAACTCGTGCAAAAATACGTAATAATGAATCCAACATTTTGTTGTGCTCACTCCAAGAACGTTTAGCAATAAGAATATCGTCAACATATGAAGTAATATTGTCACGAAGATAATCAGGTAAAATTTCGTTTAAATTACGAATGAATTCTGCTGAAGGTACAGTAAGTCCAAATAGTAATTTCCGAAATCACTTTCGGGTAAAACAGTCAAATCCGGTTATTCTTTACCTACTGTCTAGATAGATGGATAGTAGAAGAGTTGTTTTTTATAGATGCAAAGAATAGTAAAAGAGTAGGCAGCGGTGCAGAAAACTAAAAGGGAAATAGCACCACTACAGCTCGCGGCCCTGTGAACGCTACGGCACATATTCACTTAGTGTAGTGAATCCCCTGAGGACATTAATAGCTGCACATAAATTTCAGTTTGTGACTTAGTGGCAAATTCGGCGGAAGTGCGTACGTAAATTTATCTAGACATGAACATGGATGTATGTCATTCTTAGAATTGCGGAAGATCTTAAATTTCCGAACAGTCAAAAAGTGTTTATAGTCAAAGTTTTCGCCTCGTGGCGACAAAGACCTACCGCGTCTGTCCCAGTCACAATGACGATTATTGTTAAATTCACGCGCCTGGCGCTCTCTTGTTGCATCCCGTACATGAAACAAATTACTTTCTTCAAACCCCTCTGCTATCTGTGATTCCAAATTTCTTTTGCAATCTTTTCCTACGATTTCGCTTTCAATATGTTTGTCTTGCTTTTGTAGTGCCTCAAATTCCCTATTAACGCGATCAGCCCACATCTCGTGGTCGTGCGGTAGCGTTCTCGCTTCCCACGCCCGGGTTCCCGGGTTCGATTCCCGGCGGGGTCAGGGATTTTCTCTACCTCGTGATGGCTGGGTGTTGTGTGCTGTCCTTAGGTTAGTTAGGTTTAAGTAGTTCTAAGTTCTAGGGGACTGATGACCATAGATGTTAAGTCCCATAGTGCTCAGAGCCATTTGAACCATTTTTGAACGCGATCATTAAATTTTTCCTGATTTTCAACATGCTTATTTATGTTCTGGTACTCTTCGGTTTCTGCAAATGGTAATGGAGCTGTATCATCCGAATCTCTGCCCCCATGTAAACTAAGACTTGTCAATTTATTTGAAATCTCCTCAACTCTTTCTGATAAGTCACCTATTTTTTCTTTCTGTTTACCTACGTCTTCCGTAAGTGTCGCGACTCGGGTTTCAGTGTTGACACATTTGGTAGTTAACTGTTCATATTGTTGTGTTAGGTTATTTAATCTGTCATTTGGTACGGATTCCTCGATTCTCTCAAATATTTCTTCCTTATCGTGTGCATGTTGTAAATTTAACTCTGAAAATTTTTGTACTATCACGCGATCTCTTTCTTCCTGTTCTCTATCTTGTTCCCTTTGTCTAATCTCTACTGCAATTAATCTATTATTGTGAGAATTCAAAATCGGTTGTACTTCTTCTCTAATTTCTTTCTTTAACTCATCTTTCATATTTTTGAAACATGTCCCTATTCGTGAGTCTAACCGTGTTTCCATTGTTTCCATCTCCGTTTCTAGCCGTGTTGCCACCGTTTTCAATTCAGATCCTAACTGTGATCCCAATGAGTCTAACCGTGTTTCCATTGTTTCCATCTCTGTTTCTAGCCGTGTTGCCACCGTTTTCAATTCAGATCCTAACTGTGATCCCAATGAGTCTAACCGTGTTTCCATTGTTTCCCTATTAGTTTCTAATCGTGTTGCCAAAGTTCCCATCTGTGATCCAAGTGATTCCATTGTTCCCTTTTGTGAGTCTAACCGTGTTACCACTGTTTTTAATTCAGATCCCAAATTTAATATTACACCCATCAACTGCTCCATATTAACTGTTTCAAAATTCTTTTCACTCCTAACATTTCCCGCGAAACCAGTTTCCTTCGTCATAGCTGTAAAGCTATCTGAGTTCGATACTATTCCAGAATCTTCTGTCGTTAATCTCGGATTCTGTGAATTTTCTGATTGAGAAAAATTTTGAAATGGTTCCGGACTATTTTCCCGACTTATTAAATTGTTTTCCACTTCATTATACATGATACTGTTTTCCTCTGTTGGCGAGTTCGCCATGTTAACAATTTCGTCATTCTCACTATTCATCATTTTTGCCTTTTTCATCGATCGCGTAATCATTTACAAAACATACAAAACTCGTCACTATACGAAAATTACATACAATGACACTTTATCACCAACAATACCATTCACACGAAATGCTTCCCTCAAACACGATTAACGAACAATTGAAATCTTCATAATTGCACAAAATTGTCAAATCCGTATACAAGATAACAAAATTAAATTCTGCAAAAAAAAATACCATTAGAAGAATGACAATTACCAAATCTACACATGCAATATAGACTACAATTACTAAACTACAAATTACTACAACAATACTACTGTCTACTATTTTTACAATCAGAAGAATTCCAAGGGACGATCCGAAGCAGCGGTCGCCACGTGCATGGGGGCTTAATTAAATGAAAATGCAAATAATTTTAATTTTTTGATTTAGTAGCTGTCTGTCCGATTACGAAGTCTCGTAAACGGTTGGCCCTGACTAGTATTATTACGCTATCTGACTGCATAGAACACAACAAAGAATGAAATGGAATTTTTCATTAACACAATTAATTAATTAAGTCCCCAGCAACTATAAAACCTACGAAACCAAAGCACAAGTATAACTGTTCTGTGTGTGGAAGTATGACTCAACGTACGCATCTGGCACGGTTCTTCTTCAGCAACACAAGAAATTTTAAATATCATTTATACTGAATTAATTAAAGGAAATAGAAATACCATAATTACTCAAGAAAACCAGAATTATACTCTAATCCAAGAACACAAGCCAGATGCTTTGTTGACTGAACCTGTAATGATACATTATTTAAGACACTGAAATAATAAAAAAAAACACAGAATATTTTACCTTCATATATATTGACGAAAAGCACTCTGATCATTACAGTATTTCCGTTCGAACCATCTGCTGTCTAGCCCATCAAACAACTGCATAAAACATGGAACAACATCTCGACAAACACTGCCCACTAGCACATCTCAACACACACTGACTACTACGAATTCTCGACAAGCACTGCCCACTACGACATCTCAATAATCACTGCCAGTGGAGGCGGCGGAACAATACTCTCTAGCGCGATCTCTGGCGCTGTGGCTCAGTGTAGCCACCTTTCAAAGCGTTAGGGTCCAACACACATTTTATTAAAATGTCATTGATCGTTACATTGAATAGAGCTGAGAAACATTGAGAGAATGTGGATTTCAGCCGGCCGAAGTGGCCGTGCGGTTAAAGGCGCTGCAGTCTGGAACCGCAAGACCGCTACGGTCGCAGGTTCGAATCCAGCCTCGGGCATGGATGTTGTGATGTCCTTAGGTTAGTTAGGTTTAACAAGTTCTAAGTTCTAGGGGACTAATAACCTCAGCAGTTGAGTCCCATAGTGCTCAGAGCCATTTTTGAATGTGGATTTCACGGAATATAGTTGCGGGCTCGGAGAACAGCAGGGCATCAAAGGGTGTAGTGGACGTCGGGAGCCGAGAGGTATAAGAAGAGGAGTTGTCATGGCGGGCGTCAACAAGAGAGAAAAAAAAAATATGTTCGTGTTCAGGTGATTTTATCAAAAATGCGAGGTTGTGTCATTTACGGGTGTACTCTTTACATCCTAAATACATTCTGATTATAATCTAAACTGCAAAGGTATCACATTTCTTTTGTAAGAGGAATCGTTCAAGTGACATTTTCTTTTATGTACATGAATTTTGGTTGCGGTCTTTACTTTTACTGTAGTGGTTTTCTTTTCTGTGATTTGACTTTAGATTTCCTCGACATAAAAGTTTTCTGGTTATGGTACCGCTTCATAATGTAAAAAATAACTGCTGCTGGAGAAAAACCAACATTTCGGCCACGATTGCAGCGGTCTTCTTATGGGTCTAATTAGCCTTTCCAAATGACTTACATCTATTCTTGGTTATTTGAAACGTGTAACAAAAAGAATTTATATTAGCAAGGATTTTGTTACATTGCGGCAGGAGTGAGTTGGCGCCCTTTGACATAAAATGCAGCTACATAATTAAGTCCAACCACATCCTACTGTGGCCATCGAACTGTATTGTGCTGGATTGTGTGTAGGTGATATTTTCGTGCATTAGCACTTGAGGGGCTCTGAGCTGATAGACAGGGGAAAGTTGAAATGAGAAAACTCTAATTTTGATAAGTTTTACAAAACATTTATTCGTCATCCACCACAGCGTTAGCGTTCCTGACGCAGTATTATTGACGAAAGTACTGTTACATTTACTACTTAAAACAAATGTCGCGTGCACACAACAGGAATTAAAAACAAGAAGCAGTCGTAAATACTGGCTTGCTAATGTTTTGGGGTACCCAACAAGGCGGCGCCGGGTTCAAAGCAACGCACAGCCTACGTCTGTATCGCCATCTACTATACAACCATGGTTGGGAGTCGAATCCACCCACAAGTAACTGTGCGAGAACAAGAACAGTTCACACTGTGGCTGGAGTCCTAGCAGCGATTATACGTAACTGTACAGTTCGCAGCAAAAACAAAACAAAAAACAAACAGAAATAAAAACAAAAAACAACTGAGTCTATCGTCGAAATATTGTTCATAAAATGGAAACAACTGGCTTGAACAGCCGAAAATACACAATTAGTCAATCACGCCGAGAAAAAATTCATCCTGCGCTTTGTTCCCCGTCATCGATAATGTGCGACCTGTATTCTGGTGCTTGCAGTGCTGTAACTATGCGTCTCGGGTATGACAGTTCTGCTCGCCCCCAGAGGGTCGGGGGGGGGGGGGGGAATTTGTACCTCAGCGACACGGCATTTTCATCAACTCGGTCTCGGAAGATAAAGCTGCGAGGAGTGGTGATGGGCGGGGGCGGGGGGAGGGGGTGGCTGGTGCTTGAGCGCGCGGCGTCAGCAGTGGTCCCGCCTGCAGCCCGAGGCGCTCTCGGCGCCGCCGCCGCCGCCGCCGCCGCCGCCGCCGCCGCCGCGCGCGAGTGCCGCGTCAGCCCCAGAGCCGGCGCCGGGCTGGCCTGGCCTGGCCTGGCCCCCGCCGTGACGTGCTCCAGCCAGCCTGACCCGCGGGCCGCTCCGCGCCTCTCCGCCACCCACATCCGAATACCAAATAAGCCTCCGCCCAGAAACACGCTGATTGGCTCCGGCGCCTCACTCACAGCCCTCCACGTGCTTCCTACTCCAAACCTTACGCACCATTTCCGCGTCTGCGCAGTACAAGTTTACGATACAAAGACGAAGTTTGCTGCACTTGTCTTGTTGCTCTATAATATTCGAAGCCGTCTTACGTTAGCGTAATGAACTTGACCGAGACGCTATTGACTTTTCTCTCATTAGTGCCCAATAACCTCTTCGACGCCTTTAGCACTGAGGGTGTGTCCTAACCATTTACTCTTAGATATGTAAGAGAAGGCACCCAATTTGAGAATCAGAGAAATGTCAAGAAAACTGGTTACTACATTAAGTATGTTCGAAGTTGTACAGGCTATCTTCGTGTGACACTATAGATTTGTCACGTTCGAGAGCTTGTTTGAGAACATTTCGCTGAAGAGACTATATAGGCCGTAACGAAAATAGGCACCTCAAGTCATCTCATAGCTCTGCAGGATTGCGAGCTTGTGGTAACTTTAGATTGTAGTATAAAATTACAAAAAATATTAGATATCTCTATTTTCAGTCTAGAATATGAAGGAGTATTTTCCAATAGAAGATTCTTGTCAGCTGCTTCCAAAAAAATAAAAACTAATTTTATTAGAAATTTTGAAGAAAAATATATTTTTTTTTTACTTCACCCTATGGGGAAAGAAGAACCACTGACATATTTGGTTAAAATAATACACGAACAGACTCAAAGTTTGTAGATGTGCAATACCGTAAGAGGTGTGACACTGTTCCGCCCTGTGTAACGAAAAATGTCGTCGCTGATGAATTAGCGTTCTGTTGGACCTTGTAGGAACTTTCAGTGATAAAGTCGTTGACAAAAACATGAAATTAATTTTGGTAAAATCTAAGATATCATTATTGTATCGTGTCACGTACGCACGCTTTTTTTATTTTTTTTAATTTTTTTAATTTTTTTTTTTTTTATTTGAGACTTCGTGCGCGGTAGCGCACGAGTACTTCTCAAAAGTAACTGTGGTTGCTTTAAGCAATTAATTTTTAGTCGTGTTTTGTGAAACTCAAGTTTTATCTAAGTACGCTACAACAGTATTATACTCAGCGCGCATTAGGTACAAATTTGGAAATTTGTGGTAAGGTCTTACGGGACCAAACTGCTGAGGTCATCGGTCCCTAAGCCTACACAATACTTAAACCAACTTAAACTAACTTACGCTACGGACAACACAAACATCCGTTTAATTTGATGCACAACGGGCATATCCATGCTGATCATTTAGCTGTTTCACGAATAATGGCTGCAGCTTCATCCAAACGGGCAAGCAGCTCTTATGTGTCAGTGCCTTGTACACCAAGAAATCCACCTAAGTGAATTTGGAAAAAACAGTCTAAATATTCTCTGACATCATCGGTGAAGTGTACTGGGGTCTCGTTATCCTGGAACCATAATCGTTGCGTGTCTGCAGGCAACATTGGCGGCAGTACCTCACGGAGAAAGATAAGGCGATTTCTTCCGCCAAGCATGTTAGGAAGGACGTAGGACCTCAGCAGATAGTCGTGAACAATAGCAGATTGCTTTCAACAGTCACTAGCACGCAGCCTGCCAGTTGTGCATTAATAAAAAACGGGCATTTTCAGCAGTGTCTCTGCTAGCAATTAGCGTTCTGTTTCTGCGGCAGGGTTTAACATCATCACAATGTCAGTATAATAACAGCCAAATCAGTAATGGTCCCTGGTCACTATTCAGAATGCTGATATTTGTAACCACTTGTTTAGGAAATAATAGAAATCCTGAATCAAGCTGTGTTTTCGGGGGCTAGCATACTGCTCCTCAGTCGCCACGTTTAACTTTTCATTTTTAACAAAAATCCGCTTGTCCATAGGTTAGAGTACTTTGAAAAGAATCTTTTCCATTCACATCTGAGAAGATCTCTTGCAGACATCGCCGATATGTCGGTCACTAGTAGTGTACTGCAATCCAATAAAGTAACAGAGTAAAACTCGTTACCAGTTTTACACAACATTGTATGCGCTTCACTGGTAGCTTCAGATTAAAAGACTGAGATTAATAGGAAGAATCTTAAGGAAATGTACTTCGTCTGCTAAAGAAGTTGCTTACGAGACGCTTGTCGACCGATTCTTGAGTACTGTTTATCAGTGTGGAATCCTTAATGGGTAGGACTGATAGAAGAGAGAGAGAAAATCCAAGCTTTTCACCAAGGGATCGTTGAGGTCGCGCGAGAGCGTTACAGAAGTGCTCAACAAAATCCAGAAGCAGACGCTACGAGGTAGACGTTGTGCATCATATCGAAAATTCGAAAGAGTACTTTCCAGGAACAGACTGACAACATGTTACTTCCTCCCAAATACGTCTCGCGAAATTATCACAACGAGTAAATCCGAGATCTTAAACTAGTACAGAGGCTTACCGACAATCATTCTTCCCACGCGCCAATCGTGAATTGAACAGGGAGGGGGGATCAGTAAGTGGTACCAAAAGTAACCTTCGCCACACATAGTCAGGTGGCTTGCGGGGTATTGGCTTACGGTATATTGATGTAGACATAAAAGATAGGCTGGAAACTTTTGTAACTCTTGTAGCTGAAATCGCAGAAGGGTAGTTCAGTTTTAACAGACCTCACAATAGAGCATTTGTGCAATCGCGCCGATTTATGCAACTGACGAATATACGTTTGGTGTCTTCCTCACCGCATGCACACAGCGGGGATGAAGTGAGACCAAGCGGTACAAATATTTCATGCAGTAATCGAGGTTGAAGCTCAAGCCCACGATGGTGTAATGGTAGGCCCTCGAGCATCGGCGCTTGTCATACTATTGACGTTCTGGTAGTGTTGGGTGTCTGTAAGTAAGATTGCCCTTACGTATTGTAGGTAGCCTATGTAACAAAGTCTGTGCAAGGACTGCCTCCATAAACGGAGACAAGGTACATCTTTTCGTCATGAAGGGAGACATGTTGCATCTCAGTCTTCCGAACAATTAGTTCAACTCTCAAACCGAAAGATGTGCTCATGCAACGTGCAGAATATGATTTGCTCTACATACCTTGCTCTCTAGTCGAACACATCCTCATTAATGGACCACTCGCTATTTAATTCCTAGATAATTTTTCGCTATATGTTTCAGTTTGGACTAGAATTCTTTTGTAAAGTAGTGGTCAGGTTCTACCCACCTTCTTCTGTTACTTAGATTTTGCTTAACATTACAAATGTCTTGCTTTCAGTAACTACGAAACATTGTAAGAGCTGATCCTTGCAACCGTGTCCAAGATTAAAAAGAAACAGCCACGTCTTTATAAAAGAAGCGGACCTACATTCTGTTCTCCTCTAGCGAAGTTAATCAATACACTGCTGAAGGGGAGAAGGGCAAACTCTTACTCATTATACATTATTTATAAGGATCCATTTGGCGCTTTATGGACGTTCCCTTCCCCCGAGAAACTGAGTCGCGATTGATTATTCTCATGATAAACAGGAAGATCTATCTTCCAAGAGGAGCTTGCCATTCCTTGCTGCTAGAGTCTGCCTCTTACTTAATGATGCAGATCGTTAACTACATATGTGTCTGAAGTACAAATTTTTTATGTACTCGCTCATTTTTGTTAAGAGGAAGATGATTATACGTCATTGTCACCAGTGTTGCTAAATCGTGTGACAGCGTTTCGGTCGGCTAGCAGTTAGTTGATTAAAATCTCTTTTATTAAAATATCGTCGTTGACATTATTTCTTCGATGAGATAGAAGACGTTCCAATATGTAACTTTTAGTAACCACACCGATCGTTAACATACAGTGTTAACTACAAAATCTGTCGTAATGGTATTCAATAACTAAGTAAAACGCAAGAGGTTTTCTACGGTAATTTCTGTGTTACACGGATTGCTGAAATTGTCAATAGAAATATTAAACTTGTCGACATTCTTAGGACCTTTCGACACAATTAAATTGCGGATCTGCGATAACAAATTCACCCCGTCGTTTAGAACAGTCATGACAAATACCATAAAGTAACGTCGGTTCTTTCTCAGGGAGTAATTGTGCATTTCCATTTAATTTTCGTTCTCCGTAAGTTTTTCAACAGCTGCTGCCTTAGAAGGAAGAAATTTCTCGGTAAAGCAAAGAGAGGGGATTGACTTTAATGAGAGTTGCTTTTGTTATGTTGATGAATGTTGCACAGTAATGTAACCAGTTGTCAAATTGATATCCGAATGAGTTCTCTTAGTACGCCTTTTAAAAGTAGTCACGTTCTGTGTGTTACATTGAACTCGAAAAATGGAATACCGTGCCGACACAAAGGCGTTTATTTTGGACTGTTTGACTTCGTCGGAATTCATCCAGCGTTAAATAACGTATAGAAGGAATATGCTCCTTCATTTTTAACTTTTAAGAAATGAGAAGCACGTGTCTACTTCTGTTGAGAATGATACACATGAAGTACATCCCAGACGTAAGTTCAACATTTCCTGCCAGAAAGGAGGAACAGCAAACAAAGCAGTGACTGAAAGCAAGTGGCCGTGCACGGAAACTGGCGGATTCAATTTTATTTCTCGAGCGATGTAGCGCATTGCTTAAGGCATTACATTCGTATTTGTCGGGAGCAGCGTTGAAAAAATTACATAGGTTCCCAGAATGCATTATACTCTGCTGCGGAGTGTGCGCTGGTATGAAACTTCCTGGCACGTTGAAACTGTTTGCCAGATCGTACCTCGAACCCGAGACCCTTGCCTCTCTGTTCTGGCGGAAGTAAAGCTGCGAGGACGGGTCGTGAATCCTGATCGGGTAGCGCAGTTGGTAGAGCACTTGCCTACGAAAGGCAAAGGTGCTGCCTCGCGTCCCGATCCGGCACACAGTTTTAATCCACGAGGATGTTTCACGATGTAGGTTTTCCGCGGTTTCTCTGACGCGCGCAAGGCAACTATTGCGGTTCTCCCTTTGAAGATGACTTTCCACAGGCTTGTCTAATCCGAGAATCGCACATCAGGGATGGAATCTGCTCACTGGAAAACGTTTGACAAAATGCCCTGACGTCATGTGGTCTGCATTATAAAATACAGTAAGTTATTTTTATATGAGAACACAATATTTGACTGCCAAGCCGAGAAAATTACTCATTGATCCCGTAATAGTATTTACGTTGTCCGCTTACTCTACCAGTTTTTCTACACAAATTTAACTTCTCACATCGACGTACTCCAGGAAAAACTGGAAACACTGAATAAAATTTCCTTTTAGGAAGCAGTGTTGAAATATACATTTATTCTCCATTCGCATAGTCCGTTCTATCTAACATAGGAATCTTTATTAGTACTTGTGGATCAGTACCAGATATTTTAGTAACTCTGTTTGGTAATGTTACATATTAAAAGTCACAATTTTGTAACTCTTTGTTTTGTTGCGCTGGTGGAAAAACTATGACTGACTCATATTGCCTCAAAATGTGATTGTGTCCAGAGAACCAATATGTTTATAATTCCTGTGATAGTAGTTAAACAAAACTTTCCGCTACGTTAAAGTATGAAGTTTAAAAGACAATAAACGACAGTTCCGTTCTTGCCTTACAACTTAAGCTTCCATCAGGGCAATAACCAAAAGGACTCTTGTGATTAAGCAATTTACCCATGACCTATTGTTCAGTTGCATTCACCAGAAATTGCGAAACGGGAATAACATAGAACGCTATTAAGACATCACGTCATTTTTCGTTATTGTCCACATGTTATCTTACGAATAAAATAATATACCTGGAAACGTTCCGCTCTCACAGGATTAATAAAGACGAAGAGTATGTCTGGTAGCGCAAAGAAGTGGCGTAGGTGACACTACATGACAGTTTTATTGTTACGCGGCGTGGATAGCCATCTTATCACTTCAGCTTACCTGAAAAGCAAACCATAGGAGAGATGGACAAAACGGCGTGGGAAGAAAAATAGTATGAACTCAAAATTTTCATGTTGTGGCGCGGTTGTGACAGCCGAGAAAATGCACTCACTATGTCAGCACAGTTATACTGTGAACAGTAAGTTGAAATTGCTAAAATCTCTTAGTAACGTTGTTTTCAGCACGTTGCTGCATAAAATTGTAAAGTTTGGAGATGGGATTAAGGAGATGGGATTAAATTTTCGAAAACCGGTAGCAAAAGCTACAAGTTGTTCTAGCAAAAATGAAACTTTTCTTTTTACAAATATAAATCTGAGAATGTCGTTCATAATTGACAGTTCTTCTTCGGTTACGGCGGCTGAATGAGAAACTCTTGCTTCTGTAATGATCTGTCGGCTTAGTTTCAGCAACAGTTCCTAAACGTACAAAGATAGAGCTCTGTTACCAGAATATCCAGTGCAGATAACGGCCTTCTGTCACAACGCTTTTTCTACGTGCTCCCAGTAAAAGAAAAAATTAATATTACTTTCTTCTTGAAAGGAAAGGGAAATGAAGCCTTTTAAAATTGTTTTCACGTAGCAGACGACTGAATCAGTCCAAAGAAGTTAAAACATTCCTTATTTCCTACAGCAAATGCTATCTAGACGTGTGATTAACATACGTGAACCTACATGACAGACTCACTTTAAAGTTCTTTTTAAAAACCGCGTCCTCTCTGTATCATTAGTTTCACATATTCAGCAGCAAGATGTAGGATCCCTTCAAGTTGTGCCGACAGGAAAAGCTAGTACCGCTTTCCCATTCCCACTTCACTGCATTTACTTTTTCCTCTGTGTGTGAATAACAGTTCCTTCGAACGACTGAGAGTGCAGTGGCCTGATCGTTCATCATTTCCCCACAAGGTTTTCCCGTGCCGTCTGTCTTCGCTATGTATGCTGCTATTAATGAGCAAAATATAGCTACAGATAATAGGTACAGTGATCGCTAGTCATAATTTATATAGATGGGAAGCAAGCTCCTGGAAAAACGAACTGCTCAGATAAACTTTTAATACCACTTGATTATTTTAAAAATTTTGTTTCTGGCCGCAGGGAATCGCTGCGTAGAATCACCTGTTAATGGAGGTGAACGCCAACCGGCATTCTCGTTGCAATTCAGTAGATCGCGCTGTCTCTCGAATCCATAGGTGGACAGTGCAACTTGTGTACAGAGGTCAGTCTTCCAACATGATGTGACATTTCTATACGCTTGACGGCCAAAACATGATTCCTTCAGTGCGGAGAAACACCGGGTTTCGTTTCCTCTCGCAGGAATACAGGTCGCGCTGCGAATGACGGGCACAGAGACAGGGACGTCACATTTTCGTATGACGAGTTGGGAATTGGGTCGGTCGGAAAGTGTGTGCGGATGGCCGAGGCGGTTAAGGCAACCGGTGTGGAAAACCGGAGCACCCAGGATCGAACCCCAGTCCGGCACAAATTTGCAACTAGCATCATTGCGTAATTCAGTGCCCTATCACTGTACGGAAAGAAGGGTTGTCAGCACAGGTGGTAAGTTCCTATGGGACCAAACTGCTGAGGTCATCGGTCCCTATACTTACACATTACTTAATCTAACTTACGCTAAGGATAACACACACCCCATGCTGGAGAGAGGACTCGAACCTCCGACGGGGAAGAGCCGCGTGAACCGTGGCAAGGCGATTAAGACCGCGCGGCTACGCCGCGCGGCTCTCACCACAAGAAGTTGTCCATTGAATTGTGGCACACCACAGCAACGTCATTTCAACGTTCAGCCTTTTTTTGTGAGACACAATCTGTTGAATACTGCCTCCTAGTTGCTGGACTCCCTATGCCGAATTCCCCACTAGATGTCACGAGAGGCGCACCAGTCACTACAAAAGGAGGCGGGCCTCGTTGTCGTTAGAGAAACGGTAAAAGCAGAATGAGTAGGTCCTGAGAATCAGTGAATTTGAACGTCGATAAGCCTGAGTAACACATCCATCAGAGGAATGTCAACCCTTCTGTATCTGCCTGAGTCGGCTGTTGGTGATGTGATTATGAAGTAGAAACGCGAAGGCACAACAGGGTTAATACAAGACGTGGCAGACCTCATTTAGTCATGGACAGCGACCGTCGAGTGTTGCGGAGGTTAAAAAAAAAAGGAAAAGAAAAGAAAAGGCAAGGCAAGAAATCACTCGTGAGTCGCAAAGTTCTACCAGCAGACCTGCTAGCACATTGACTATGCTTAGGAAGCTAAACAGAACGCTGTACGTTGGTCGAGCAGCTATTTATAAGCAACACATTTTTGTAGTGAGTGCTAAGCGACGCTTGAGGTGGCGTAAAGAGCGACGCCACTGGACACCAGATGACTGGAAACTAGTGAGCTGGAGTGATGGCTTAACCTATACTCTCTGGAAATCCGATGAAAGGGTATGGGTTTGACGAATATCTGGAGAACGTTATCTAAATCATGTGTAGTACAAACAGTGAAGTACGGAGGAGGTGTTGTTAGGGTGTAGGGATGTTTTCGTCGTTAGCGTGGTCCCCTTATTGCGATTAAGAAAACGCTAAATGTGGGCGTATATGAACAGATGTCAAATAGTTCATCAGTTAACTGCCGTGAACTATTTCCAAGTCAAATACGCCAAGAAAAGCTGAAGAATTATGCGAACACAATTTACAGGACTGTATAGTGCTTACAGTAGAGGAACAGTTCGGAGACGATGCTTGTAGCAGCACCTGGATGCAATCTGACGTAAAGCACCATCTGTGAGGGAATGGATTGTGGTCAGTGGCATTCTTGAATTGAACTGAAATGCTCGGAGTCCCGACTTGAAGCCAGTTTAACACCTTCGTGGTTGAGTTAGAACGTAGACTTCGATCCAGACCCAGTGACAAACAACATTACTTTCTATGCTTTCGGCTCGTGAGAAAGAATTGGCTGCCGTTTCTCCAGACATTCAGACTTCTCATTGTAAAGGTATCCACAGTTGTCGTCATAAAGGCGAATGTTGGACACGCCCCCAACTTACGTCCACTAATAGGTGTTTAGATACTTTTAACCTGGATGGGTGTCGGACGACTCTCACCGCTATCGAGGGTAATTTGAGGGCTGTGGACTGTCGGAACAGACTCAACCAAACTTTTGTACAACCCTACAGTCAACATTTGGCTACGAGTTCCAGTTTCAAGACTAATACAAGAGCATACTTCCCTCTTGGAGGCAGAAAGTAACCGAATGAAATCGCCGGTTGTGTTTGCCTTGGACGAGATGAAAGCTACTCAGGAATCGTTCGCAACACAATGAATAATCTCAGGAGCGCCGTGACTGTTTTGTCTATGGGACGTTAAGGCGTAGTCTTCCTTGCTTTGCTTCCGGAGGAAGCCGTCTCAGACTGGGACAAACTTGACCAAAGACGTCTCGACAACTTTGTGGACAGCATGTGAATTGGATCCAGGCATGTGACAATGCAGGGTATACCCTCCACCAGATTTTTATTAAAAAATGTACACTTTCGAACAGACTACCTTTATTTTGGTTATCGTTTTATTTTAATTTCCCGTAAAGTTTCATAAGTTTTATTCTTTCGTTGCCTGGTCCTCTGGAATGTAAGCATACCTCGCAGATCTGCATGTGGTGCAAAACGTTTTTGAGCCGGTTTCGTCCCGACGTAGCCCTCAGTGGTTCACAACCCCATAACAGGCCACAGCAGTCCACTCGCCCCACGGCCGCTTCGCACCGAACCCAGGGTTATAGTGCAGTTCGGCCTCCAGTGGCCAATCAGGCTGTTGCACGCAAAGCTAATTAAATCGGAAATCGCACAATATCTCGAATTCTTTTCTTAGATATCATTTCTAAGAAACACCCTAACAAGCCTTTCTGACTTTTTCTTACCATCCGGTATTCACGAATAATTAAATGATAGATATACGTATGCATATTTTCTGGTTGTATACTAATTAAGAGATGTATCCTCTCAGTACAGTAGCAGCTGCAATTGAAAATATATTCGATCAGAAGCTCGCGCCTCGGAATTAGGCTATTAGAATAATATCTATGATAAAAAGTGGGGAAAAATGGAGAACAATATGTTGTGAGACAGCTTCATCGAAAAACAACTTGCTTAGTGTGATTTCTGTAGTGGTGCAACAAAACGAGTGGAAGTTTACCAGGAGACAACATTTCGAAGTAATGAGTCATGCGCAAGTACGTCAGACTATTTAAAGTGAGAAGAAAGAGAGCGACAGGCGAAGGCCTCTCCACTTTAGTCGTAAGTATTGAGCACATGGGTAGAGTGTATACATTGATTAGAGATAACTGCCAAATAACAGTGTTGGAAATGTAGTTCATGTTGGACATCCGCAGTAGATAGACTTTTGCTATAATGCATAACAACTTGAGACACAGGAACGACGAGTACGAATATATCGAGATGGCGCGTTCTCGCATTTGGTAAGACCCAGGTTCAGATTCCCATACACCTATCGATACAGATTTTTCGTTGCTCCTCTGTATCACATGAGGCGAATGGTAGGACGTTTCCTATCAGAAGGCCACGGCCGACTCCCACGCTCAATACTTGGCCAGTCTGGGTTTATATTTCGTCTCGCTGAGGGGACGTTAAACATTAATCACTCTTTCGTTTTTCCTACTATAAATTGACAAGCTGCAGCAAAGGACTTGGAAAATCAGTTGAAGGGTATGGGCAGTGTCTTGAAAGGACGATATGAGATGATTATCAGCAAAAGCAGACCAAAGGTAATAGGGTGCAGTCGAATTACTTCAGGCGATACTGAGGAAATTAAATTAGAAAACTGGACACTTAAAGTAGTAGATGAGTGTTGCTGTTTACGCAGCAAAGTAACTGATGACGGGTGAAATAGAGAGGATATAAAGTGTAGACTGACAATGGCAAGAAAAGCTTTAGACAGTAAAAATCATAGAGGGAGACCAAGAGATGACTACAGTAAGCTGATGCAGGAGGGAGTAGGTTGCAGTAGTTACTCGGAGATGAAGAGACTTGCACAAGATACGAATAGCATGGAGAGCTGCATCAAACCAGTCTTCGGACAGAAGACCAGAGCCGGCCAGTGTGGCAGAGCAGTTCTAGGCGCTACAGTCTGGAACCGCGGGACCGCTACGGTCGCAGGTTCGAATTCTGCCTCGGGCATGGGTGTGTGTGATGTCCTTAGGTTAGTTAGGTTTAAGTTCTAGGGGACTGATGACCTCAGAAGTTAAGTCCCATAGTGCTCAGAGCCATTTGAACAGAAGACCAGAACGACAATAAATTAACAAGAACGTTGCTGCAATCCATAAGCTGCAGCACACAGATGTCGCAACTTACTTCTGTCGTCGGTTATAACAAAATATTAAAGCATTCCGGGAAGAATAATCATGGTCACGACTATATGAATTTTGTTACTACAATCACGAGAATAATCATGAAAGCATAGAGTGAAGATTTCCTCCGTCCCCAGCGAACAAATAATTCAGAAGTAAATGCTCTACCCCGGAAAATCTGTTGGCGTTGTTTTCGTGCATTAAATGGTGTATTGTTGGTCGTTTTCAAAGCTTTGGACATATAACGACCATTACGGATTGCCTTAAAAGATGCCTTCCACCAAAAAACGAGTAAAACTGGTAATAAATTTCTTGTCACTTCATAGCAGAGCATATTTTCATTCAGCAGTATCAACGTTGTGCACTCTGCAACTACTTGGCTTCGCACCTTCTCTGCAGTCTTCTTACTCTCCGAACTTTGCGCAGAT